>NC_087331.1:1955000-3270000 GCF_037043105.1 Vanessa tameamea
TCCAAAAACTATAATTTGAGTAGTTCGGAATGTTACAGGCGAATCATCTCATCAAGGGGAGGTCTTTTGCAAGAATAAAACGACTACGGAATACCATTATGTTTCGCATAAATAGTTTCGAAAAATACAAGAGATAACCTTGTACATCGCAACTAACACTGTCAGTAGTATATATGTATAATATTGGTTATTTACTACTCGATATGAGCCTTATCACAAGTGGAAGATGTATTAGATTACAGCTGTTATCGTTTATCATTGCTAATATCACCTTTGAATGCGAAATACAAGGGCGATACTGTAGTTCAGCCCTTTTTCATATAACTGTGTGTTGTATGTTACATTAGACACTAATCATAAATGAATGCGTGATTACTTGGTGGTAGGGTTTTGTGCAAGCCCGTCTGGGTAGGTACCACCCACTCATCAGATATTCTACCGTCAAACAGCACTAGTCAGTATTGTTCTATTCCGGTTTGAAGGGTAAGTGAGCCAGTGTAACTACAGGCACAAGGGACGTAACATCTTGGTTCCCAAGGTTGGTGGCGCATTGGTGATGTAAGGAATGGTTAATATTTCTTACAACGCCATTGTCTATGGGCGGTGGTGACCACTTACCATCAGGTGACCCATTAGCTCGTCTACCGATATTATAAAAAAAAATGCGTGAATAAGGAGAAATATACATTGTGTATTCTTGTTTTTACGTTTGTTTGTTTCTTTACTTTAATTTTGCGTCCTTTCATTTTTGAGTTTCCTTAAAAAATAATAAAATTATAATCAGATCAATAATGCTTGCTTCCGTAATGCTTGCTCTGTTGAATCTAAATTTCTTCTAAGATGCACGTGATCATTTCGGCATCGGCAATGCATATGGAAATTTAGTATTTTGAAAAATTATATTTTTACACATTCTCCAAACGAATCATTAAGACAAGTTAAAGACGAAATCAGATTTACTATCTGTTGAATGATTTTATGATCTGACTGTGACTAAGTGTCTCATCACCAAGATTATATAATTGCCGAGTTTCAAACTGGGCGTCAAATATATTTTAAAAATTGCAATTTGATGTTTTTTGATATTTTACGATTATTTTTTAATCTGTAGGTAATAGGCAATCTGGTACACAAATCTTTTTTCTCATACATACAGAAACAACAAAAAATGTAATTGTCTTATAATACCTTAGGTATAGTAATGAAATTAAATTAATGCATATGTAATTATATTAATAATTGGCATTATCACCTTTGTATAATTAATTGAAGCATTTAACCTGGATACTATAACTCGGTTTTACTAATGTCTAAAATACAGGCTCGGCCCAGTTAACACGCATGAGTTCGTCTTTTACTAAAACTTGTTTTCACATCAACATTTATACTAAATTGAATATCATATGTTTGGTATTAATATAATATATTTTTATTATCATTGAATATTGATCAGATATTTTATAAATATCTATATATTTTGGGTACTAAACAGTATTCAAGCCAAAGAGCTACAACATTGTCACTGTTGTTGCTGCTTGTTGACTTCCAGGCAGGAGACATAACTTACATAAGTAATTGTATTTAACTAACATGACTGTATTTTTGATTTATTTGTTTTGACTTGATTGGTTTATGTGTTATTTTTTTTCATATTACTGTTCTGTTGTACTGTTTGTTTCCAAAAATAAATAAAATAAATTATAGCACCCAACCATCAAACCCACATAACGCCATCAAGGGATAACTTTAAAAAATAATCGGGACTCAAACGGTACCCATACCAAATTCCATCTACATCGGTTCAGTTGTTATTTTTTGAAGAGGTAACAGTTACTTTCGCATATATAATATTAGAGTGGAAAAAACAAAAGCAGTCTATGGCTCCTTGAAAATCCTTCATGATATTTTTATTGATTGTATTTTTATATGTTAAAAAGAGTAACTATTGAGCTTCTTGCCGGTTCTTCTCGGCTTTACTCAAAATAGTTTGTTAAATGACGATTCAAAAGTGCTTGAAAAAGTCTACTTGAATAAAGTATATTTTGATTTTGATTTTGACTGGTTTCATTAAGACTGGCATATTATACTATTACCTATTTTTTGAAGACCAGTATCTAGTAATAATTTCTCATTTATAACTATTATTAAATCCACTAGTTTTCGAACGTGAGAGGGCGGGGAGATGAGGGGAGCATTAGTCTGGTGTTAGAGTTAAAAAGCAGCATTTGTGCGCTAATTCAGTCTGTAATCTATCTCTGTGTCAAATATTAATCTGATCAGAGATTGAGTAACAAACATCAATCATCCAAACTTTCGCATTTGTAAGATTAGTTAGATAAAACCCTGTCGTTTTTTCAACAACATAAAGGCTGGTCCTTTTTTCTGCCAATATGATTTATCGCTTCATTTACTTAAGTTTTTAATGGGAGAAAATCTCATTTAGATACAGCATTACCGAATTTCATTATATTTGTCTGAAGATTCAACGTGATCGTGTAAATTGGTTGTTTGACTTTTCAACGCCGAATTATCGATTATAGCCAGTACTAATGGTTACTACGTAGAAAATACATCGTCACCATATAAACCTTTAAATTTTTTTTATACTTACTTATAAGTCGCGATTTTCTTATCGAAGCAAAATCTCTCCTCACAACAAGACCAGTACATACTTTCCAGACAGCTGAAAATAAAAAAAAAAACACTTCTATTATTCATGTGACAAGAAAATCCGTATCCGTAACCGTATCCGTAACCGTCAATCGCAATCATAATTGTGTTCCTCTTGTCAGATCCTGATAGCAAAAGTACTGATTAAGATTTACTTGGAATTTATACAATTCAATGTCATTAACAACTAAACTATAAAATGTGTATGTGACAACTTGTGTAAGTTACCTAAGTTGGTTAAACTTGAAGATTAATCGTTTCTAAATTTTGCATGGCAAATATATTGAATGTTTTTAAGTGTGAATGTTTTTTCTTAAATAAAAATTTCAAGGTCAATTTTGAAAACAACAAATCTGTATGAAATGCATATATGAGTGGAAACGCTTCTGACGTCGAATTTCTGATAATAATATCGGTACATGACTAGTAGAAGTGTCTGGGTAGGTACCCAGATGAACAGGTGGTGATCAGATATTTTACCAACAAACCTACCCAGTATTGTTAGTGACTACAGGCACAAAGGACAAAGATGTCAGTTACAAAGGTTGGTTTTTACAGCACCAATGTCTATGGGCAGTGGTGACCACTTACTATCATTTGGACCATTTATCCGTCACCGTCCATCTAACTATAACATCAAAAAAGACTTCAAGAATAACGCCCAAAATTAAATGAATATCTTGAAATATTGAGAATTTATTGTTTAATCCAAAATCCTTAGAGCTGTAACATTCCGTCTAATTACTTTGACAATTTTTCAAATATTCCACGTTGCATACGTGTGTGTGTGTGTTCCATAATCAAGCTAATAATATTAGAAATACGAACGTGTGCCTTCTATTATGGACATTTCTCTTTCGTTACACTTATATCGCCACTTAATGCTAAGCTATGAATATTAATAAGAATGATCACTCCATCATAATACGTTATGTCAAAGGTACTATTGTATGTTACGTCTCATCCAGTTTTCTCATCAACAATCAAGTAACTACACATCTGATCCTAACTTTGTTAAACTCATAAAATAGACTCTTAGTACTGATATACTCAATTTATGTTCCATAATTGTTATAAATCTTATTATGAAGTTAATTATACCTTTAAAAATCTTTTATATTAAATTTACCCAATTTTGTTTTTATTTTTGCAAACGACTATACGGTTTTCCCCGTGTTCAAATTATATGATACACACCTGTTTTAATACAAGCCTACAGTTTTTGAATTTGGTTGACCTTGTGCTTAGAGTTTTAGCGTAAAAAACTGGATTAGCTACTGTTATAACATAATAATAATTATTGAATAATTTTGGAAATTCGCACAATAAACAATACAAAAATATCCACCTTTATAATATATATTTAAATCAAAATAATTATGACTTATTTCTTTAATGACACATCATTTAATACCAAATTATTAAATCGATGCTGAACACGTTAAATCACTGATAAAAAAAACACTTAAAACATCCAGTAGGAAATTAGTATTTGAGAAACATTATTATTCATTACAACAAGTAATACGACTCCAACAGATTTTTGAAAAGACAAATTTTCCGTTTTCATGCTGTGCTTATCTAGACAGCTTGAATGTTATCATGATTGAACTCGGAAACCCCGTTCAGACGAGGAAGATTTACGGCAAATCTCGAGATAACAACCAGTTTGTGTAATCTTACTTAAGTGCATAAGAACAATGGTAGATTACTATAAAAAGAAAACAGATCCTATACGGTTATATTAAATTAATTCTTGTATAATTTTTTAACATCCGAAGGCTGACGGGTAAATTATTCACCTCAAAGTCACCTTCAGAAAAACCGCCACCGTAATCATTTTAAAATCACTTCTCATGTCCCTTGTAACTTTAATTGGCTAACAGTTTTAAGCCGGAACTGATAAAAGTAAAGATTATAAGTGGTAGAATATTTTTTGAGTCGGTGGCATCAATAAGGTCAATCAAAAAAGACTAATTAAAAGATCGAATCGGTCGAAGTTCAGTAATCAGTCAATCTAGGATAGTATTAAAGTGTACTTACTACTGGCATGATTTGCAAATATTCAACAACATGGTGATAACTTCAACATAGCGCTCGCAGGTTGACTAATTTCACATCTTACTCAAAAGATGCCGCATTATGTAAAAATCTGTAAAGAAATAAAATAAAGTTTAATAAAATAAGATTTAATGTTAACTAATCTGTACCTAATCTTCTTGTCTCAAGATTATGTGTAGGATGGTTTTGGGGAAAACGATCATCCAAAATTTATTTCTATCAATATTTTGTATTAAATGGTGAGTAAATCATGGTGAATTTTGGAACATGGAACCGAATATGGTATAAACAGTCAGAGCACACAGACAAGAAGGTTTTTAGTTTATTCCATCACGCAGATTCAATTCAGTTGGCTTACAAACGAGTTAATCCAATAAAATTAATTAACTCCGCAATTTTATGTTTTGCAATCCAAAATAAATAAATTCAGAAACATTCAAATCAAATAAATACACAATATAAACTAAAAGCTATATTTAAAATAAATTGACAAGTCAAATAAAAACTGAAATGATTAATAAATGTATGTGTTCGAATTAATAAACAAGACTCGTATTAAGTCATTTTATGAATATTTCTAGACTCGTATTTCCTTATATGAAACATAAATATGATGTGGTAATATATTACTATAAAACGCAAGTTAATCTTATGTTTTATTACTTTTAATAAATTACCATGTACTTGAAGTAAATAAATGATTCTATAAAAAATAATTGAAATAATATTGATTTTTTGATAAATATATGTATATTATTAAAATTAAGGATTCAGAAGAATTTTGGTAAATTTCAGAAAAATCTTCTATGAATCGTAAATGTTCAACATCTATGTGCAAAACTATAAAAACATGTCGTATATGATGAAGTTTTTGCTTTTCAGGGTTGGAACTATGAATTAGTAATTTAGATAGGCTACGATGAAAAGTGGTTCCGATTTTTATTAAAAGCTGAATGAAGAATTTGCACCATAAAGACATCGTACGAATGGTATAAACTTACCAGATTGCATGAAATTGAAAAGCAGAATTCTAAATATTTGATTATTTTATCTATGTGAAAATCTATATGAATATAACGGACTCATAACAAATAAAGCAAAGTAAAGCCTGTAAATGTCTTGCCTAAGGCCTTCTCCATTTGAGTAGAAGGTTTGGAACTTTTCCTAATAACGAATGATAACGACACAATTTAACTGAAATTAGACACATGCAGGTTTCCTCACGATGTTTTCCTTCGCCGCTAAGCATGAGATGAATCATAAACACAAATTTAGTACATGGAAAATCAGTTGTGCCTGGGGTTGAATACACAGTCATTGATTTCGTTGCACGCGTTCTAACTATATCGGCAAAATCTCGTAACAAACAGCATCCAAAATTTTGTGAGATGATTTTAAAAACAAAATCTTTAAGAGGAAAATAAATTGCTTAAATATAATGATGGAAATTATATTTGAAAACGACCGACACAAAATCGTTAGTAGATAATTATCTAAACAAGTTTTTATTTGAGATAAAAACACTTGGAATCGAATGACGTTTTTTCTTGTTTGGTATGTGAATTGATCTCTATAATATTAATATTAAGAAAATAAACTTTAAGCATTCCGTTTTTGTGAATATTACAAAAAACGCTGAATACATATATATTAATTTTATCATTTCGTATTATGATCATTTTTTTAGAATCATTAAATAGAATCATACAAATACTTGCTTCGCCTGCATGTGAAGGGGAGAGAACATTCCAAATTGCTTGATGTTCAATTGAGTAGTTAAGATACAAAAACGTATCAAACATACGAGCGAATCTTCGCATTAATAATATTAGCTGGGATATTAGTAGCAAATATATTATATTACTTTGAATACATAGTTTAGTGTACGAGTTTATTATACGAGGAAGACGTTATCGCATTAAATATGCTGTTATATAATAAGTTATCGATTGTTTAGCAAGATTATATATATTATATTATAGTAGGTATTGATATACATTTTAAAAACAATAGTTTATAGATATGGCCAAGTGGATTGGACACGTTTATTACCAGTAGAAAAAAACAAACTCATACACCGATGGGTTTTCACCTGCATTGTTTGTGGTATTATTAATAATGATGATGTTTAATAAAAACTACTTTGACATTATACGAGTTAATAAGTCTTGCAATTTACAATAATGAAAAATCGTGACAGTCGTTTAAAAATAATCAAACAAAAAGCTAAAAGACAATCTTTTAAAGGTGGATCATCCTTAGTAGAAAAGGCAGTCTTAGCTCAGCAACGGTAAAGAATAATTATGTAAATTTGTGCCTGCAGCACCAAATACGTGATAGAAATAGTATTTCTTAAAATATATAGTTCTCACTCTCTCATGTCAAAATCAAAATATACTTTATTCAAGTAGGTTATTTTACAAGCACTTTTGAATTGTCATTTTACAATTTATATTAAGTGGAGCTACCACCGGTTCGGAATGTAGATTCTACCGAGAAGAACCGGCCTAATATTTGACTCTTAATTCTCTTACAAGTCTATCGATTTAACGAATCGCCGCCGTGAATATTTTACTTCAAAAACTATATTTCACTATATAGTGTATTTAGGGTGCATAGATCTATTGTAATTTAGTATATTAGGAATTTTTAAATACCCTTATTTTTTATGGCTTTTGGAATTCACAATAATTGTAAAGTCATTGATGTAGCTTTTTATTATATCTGATATCTGACATCTGACGTTTTGACAATCAGCTGGGCAAACTGATTGCGATCAAAACCCAAATATAAAATGCATGTTTTTTTTTGCTTTATAATAAATTTATAAAAAAAAAACAATAACAGCCTTTAAATGGTCCACTGGTTGACTTCGGTCTCTTCTCCTTATGCGGAAAAGGCTGGTGGCATATTCCATGAAGCTGTTCCATAGGGGATAGGTGGATACACATGTGGCACTGGCTCTGTTTACCTAACCGAGCACGGGATGAATTAAAAACACAAATTACGACTTACCTGTGTGAGAACCCGCCCGTTCACTGGGCCATCTCGCCTCTTTATTTTTTTATACCTAGTTTAAAATCATTGAATTTAATTTAAATTTAAATTATGAGGTTAAGTATAACAATAGTATGATGCCCTTTATCTCGTCAATGTAGGTCAGTTACGAGGTCGCATTAACATACAATAGAACGGTTATGATTTAGTTTTCTTATTGTAAAAGCTGTGTCGATGACTAAACACTTGATAAATGATTTTAGGTTAGATTAAAGGTTTCGGCGTTAAGTAACTGTTACCTTATATAATATACAACCGTGTAATCGGGATTGATATTAAATGTTGCTAGTGTTATTATTTCTCACGATGATTCCACACAGAGTGTATTTTTTATTTTAATCTGTGGTCGAAATTGGATTATCATTATATAATATGAATTAGCATATTTTTTTCTACTCTTGTTTTATTTTTTTATTATTTATAACAAAGCTCGTCAATGACAAAAGAAAAGAACATCGGTTGACAAACAGAGAAGAAGAAAGTATAGAATAATTAATATTATGAGGACAGTCTTGTTAAATTTAAAGTCTACCAGGTTCCCGTACAGAATTCCGGGTGAAATAAGATTTTTTTATTACTTTCACGATCGCAGCGCCTGCTACCGGATCCAATCTATACCATTCAGGTTCCCACTCAAATATACTTAAAAATATTATCGAATTCGGTCCAACCGTTTAGGAATTCAATTACAAACACACGTTCAAATTTATATATATTAATATTTAATAATATTTAGTGTATAAATTCTGATAACATTATCATAATATAATATATGAATATGATATCCGTGACAATTTTAGCCCAGACTATTAAAAATGAGCTATAAATAATACAGCACATAACCAAAGGAGGAGGCTCCTTAGGAGGATAAAATAAAAAAAAACTGAAGCGCAGGATCAACGACCTCATAAACTTTTCGTGCAGAGCACACCTGGCTCTAGCAACTCCTAAACTCCGCGTTCTACCTACCAATGAGTTTTTTAATTATTTATAACGTGAGTTCTTTATGTGAAAAGTTTTTGTTTATGTCGTACGTAGGAACTGATAAATGAGCTACCGTTTGGTGAGTGGTGATCGCACTCCATTGGTATATGGTAATGTAAGAAATGATAATCACTCCTCATATCAGAAGAATCTAAGAACTAAGATAATACTAACACTTTTCCTTGTGCCTGTACTTACACCCTTACTCACCCTCAACCCGACTACAATAATACTAAGTATTGCATTAGAACATGATGGGTGGGATATCCAGACGGACTTGCTCCAAGCCCTATCACCATACGCTACGGTTTACGACCACCAACCCATTATAAAAAAAAAAAAACTGATTGTAATCACAAACTAAGGAAACAATTGTAACTGACTTTAATTAAAAAAAATAAAAACATACAAAGCGGATATATAGATCAAAGGATAAATAATTAATAAAGGTTTTATGCAAAAATAAAAAAACAAGAAATATGATATGCCATTATTTATTTATGTTGTTTCAAATTTCACTTCAACTTTGACTTATTGAATTCAATTACATTTTATCGCGAGAACGATATTTATAACCTCATTAATATTATAAATCAGAACCTAAGAGTGTTTGTTTGTTTCTTGTTACGCTTCCACGTCTTAACTGTTTAACTAATCATGACATTTTTCATAGCTTTTTTTATTTCATACGTGGCAAACGAGCAGGAGTCTCACCTGATGGAAAGTGACTACCACAGCTCATGGACATCTGCAACACCGGGGGTTTGCAGGTGCGTTGCGGCCTTTAAGGAAGGAGTACGCTCTGTTCTTGAAGGTTCGGAAAAACCGCCGGCGAAAGTTGGTTCCGTAGAGTGGTTGTGCGAGGCAGAAAATGTCTTAAAAAACGTGCTGTTGTGGATTTTTAAGACATGTTGTTAGGGGTACAATAAAGGACATCAGCACCTGCCCTCACTCACACGAAGGCGATACCAGTACGGAAAACTAACTAATTATAATCTCGTGTAGTGACACGATCGAGGCAGTTTCGTAAATCAAACTAGCCACTGCTAGCTTTATAATGCTACAGAACTGTACAGATCCCGTGGTCTCATCTCTGGTTGTAACAATAGATTTTTCGTAACACCGCCAATTTCTTAATAGGAATTAAGATGAATGAAGAATGCTGCAATTGATGATTCGGATTTGAACTTATGACTTTAAGCTCTATGAGCCAGCCACTATACTGAAGTGGCAGTTATAAACAGTCATGTAATTGATAAATTAAATTATAAACAGACTCACTCGTGAGAAGCAACTACCGAATCGTACAAACGACATTGTTTTCACTAACCGATTCTAATTGCTTATACAAACCACATACATAACATTGTAAGCAATTACTAGCACAAATAAAATCCAAGGTATTATTAGAACGTAATTTCGTTGGAAGTTCTTTTAATTCGTTAGTTAGTAACAGACCGCAATTATTTCGTTTATTTCACCGCTGTTTCAATATGGATTGGCAGATTTAGCAGATATTCATTAAAAATAATATGCTGGTTTCCCTTAGGATGTCTTTCTTTAAGGCTGAGTTATAGATCAATTTTAGCGATGTTCGGTGTCGATGTCGGGCTCGAAGTCGCAATAATTTGGAATCGAAAATTGAAACATCGTTATTGATGGTAGTTAAAAGAAAAATAAAAAAATATATATTGAGTAAAAGACATTTTTCTAATAATTTTAAAAGTAATATTACATTTTTACATTACAAGCCTGTAAATGTCCCTGATGGGCTAAGGTCTGCTCTGCCTTTGAGGAGAAAGTTTGGAGCATATTCCACCACGCTGCTCCAATGCGGATTGGTGGAATACACATGTGGCAGAATTTCGTTGAAATTAGACACATGCAGGTTTCCTCACGATGTTTTCCTTCACCGCCGAGCACGAGATGAATTATAAACACAAATTAAACACATAAAAATTCAGTGGTGCTTGCCTGGGCTTGAACCCGAAATCATCGTTTAAGATGCACGTTTTCTAACCACTAGGCCATCTCGGCTCTAAGTATAACAAAGAAATATATTGTAACGTAATATAGTCTACTCGCCAAGAAGAGAGCAGAGACGGATAAAAGGGATTACAGCATAAAAGAGCGTCATGCGATCTTGTAAAATCTAGATTTTGGTCAATATTTCTCCATCTCCAAGTGCTCTTAATAAATTAAACATTAGACGTTAGATTTTTTCTATTCCTAATATAAAGTTCATAATACTATTTTATATCGAGTTTAAGGATAATTATAAATAAAAATGATAACGTAACACCTTTATAGGAGGAAAATGTAAATTGTTTCGTTAAAACGTTTTCAATATGTTTAGGTTTTTATTAAAAGACCCGTTTAGAAGATGAATTTGAATAAATATTTTATAGTTTGTATACTTTTTAATAATTGTCTGATATCGGGCTAAAAATTATGTTATTGTTAACCGATTAGAATTGTCAACAACGTTTTTCAACTTTCGAACTTGTAGTCGTAGTATGTAATGTACAGTCTTGTTACTTTTTCCTCAAAACAGTTGATTACTGAAGTAAAGTAACGATTCGTTAAATAAAAATTTTGATTGCCAAATAAAATAAACGTGTTTTTTCATGTGTCACGTACAGTTATAACCATTTTAATAGCGAAGCTTAGCTAAGCATCAAATATAAGTGAAATAAACACGTGAATCTTAAAAGCAAATCGCCAGGAGCGACCTCAAGTACCACTGAGTTTTCACGTGCTTGTATCGTGAGGAAAACTGCATATGAGTAAGTATTTGACCTTTCCGAGAAGTCTATATAACTTTATAAGGGTGATGAAACACAATAATTAGAGTCACGATTATAACTGATGAGTATTTCGTAACTACAGTGATATTGGATGACGTCATAAATATTTACGTCAATGCTCCGAGAGTATGGATCCCTCTGAAATATTCTCTTATCAAAAAAGGTTGTACTAAAAATTTTTATTAACATATATTTTTTATTTTACTAAACACAAAATTAAGTGTGTGATACTCAAAGTATCCGTTTCTATTATAAAATTCCGCAGATATTTTTAACTTTGCCGTTTCATAAATTCAAATCATTTTTAAAAATACATTGGAAAAGAAGGCATATTATTCGATACAAGATTATATAGATGATAAAAAAGCGTGGAGTTAATGCTTGTTGACTTCCAGGCAGGATATATAACATACATATATAATTGTATTTAACTAACATGACTGTATTTTTAGATGTTAAAAAAGAGTAACTACTGAGTTTCTTGCCGGTTCTTCTCGGTAAAATCTACATTCCGAATCGGTGGTAGCTTTATTTAATATAGTTTGTTAAATGACGATTCAAAATTGCTTGTATAAGCCTACTTGAATAAAGTATATTTTGATTTTGAGTATCAGTCTGTTAATCTCAAACAGGTTTAACTAAAATTTTAATGTTTGATATTATAAATTAATAAAATTAGTTACACTTTCGTCATTTTCTTATAGACATTTACATAATTTAAAGCAATTTAATTTTAGTAAATTAAAGCTTGAACTATTGTGCATTATAGAGTTCTAGAGTTTATAATAAAAACAGAGAATATTTATTAATTACGATAAGTTGTGTTATCGGTACCTTGATCGTTTTTTGTTTTTTGATTATATTTTTCTCAAGAGATGTGTTCGTCCGTGCCTTTGATTACATTTTGCTCCAAAGTTAAGATTAATTATAAATACTGTAGTGTACGAGGTTGACTTAGAGCCAAACTTTCAACTTATTATATCTAGTTGAGTTGTTTTTTTACTATCTATCTATCTTTATATCTAACATAAACAATAGAACACGCGCCAGAAAAATAGAAAAGAGAATCTCAAGACGTATACTCACATACGTACTTCAAATTAGTAAACTATTATTTAATACAAAATAAATTAATAAGAATTTTTATATTTGTATATATAATAATTGATTTATTTTATTCATCCCGAAACTTAAAGATCTCAAATATCCACAACAAGTGCAAAATAATGTCAAGTATTGCTTTATAAATATATAAAAGAACAATAGTCTCACCTTCGTTAAGTAACTTCCTATTGCAAAAAAAAAGAAACAAAAATAGACATATTTTTGACGCAAAAACCCTGCAACCTTCGAATCGACCGCGTGACGCTTAGACTATTCGAAGAATTCAGACAATAGAATTTTGTCAAGGTTTACAGTAATTATATGACGAGATTAAATATGATTCAAGAGGGAATTCTAAATTAACGTTTAACAGAATAATACAGAAGTATCTAAATCATAATACATTTACTTACTTAATATATAATACAATGCCATCCTACCATGGCAAATCCATAGAAACGACATACTGTTACACTACGTTGAACGAAAAGCGTAAGCGATGGAATCCCGGCCTTAACGGTGTTTTGGGCGCGAAAAAACTATTCTCTATGAGTGATCTAGCGCTCTGTCTTAATAGTTTGATTAGATGTCATTATAAACATGTCTCGCTGCAGCAAACGTTGAAACTATTACCAGTATTTTAACGAATTGTTTACAGGAACATTCTTCTCTGAGATAATTTGTCAATGTTAAATTTACGTGAAATTGTAAAAACTTCGTGGTAGGGCTTTGTGCAAGTCAATGGTACAACCAAGTACAACCCACTCAGGTATTCTACCGCCAAATAGCAATAGTATTGTTGTGTTCCGGTTTAAAGGGAGTGAGCCACGGACATGACATCTAAATTCCTAAGGTTGGTGGCGCGTTGACGATGTCACTGGGAGGTGGTGACCTAGATTAATCACAGAAAAAAACTATATTAAATATCACACAGGGAATCCAGAATACTTTTTAGTTGTATCGTTGTTTTGAGTTCCTGTGTCGTGAACAAAAGACTATTAAAATAATTCCATATGTAAGTCTTTCCGGAGACATAAGTCAGAATATAATTTGTAATATCTCTACAATACTGACAACAGTAATTATTGTATATTAACTTTCATTTTATTTATTTATAGCAGGAAGGCAGGTATGCCTGACGGTATGTCACCTCCGCTTGTATTAAATGTTACACTGTTTCCGTTGAGATTATGTAATTTTATTTTTGTATATATTCTGTCTAACACACCATAAACAGAGACAGAACAACGTAATACAGACTTGATGTAAGAGATTTGTGTAAGGGCTTTGGGCAACCTTATGAGATAGCACCGCTCACTCATCGCTTATGAAATCGGTAAATAGCACTAGCATTATTGTGTATACGCACAATGGATATACCTTCTTAGTTCCCAAGGCGTGTTGGCACTGTAAGGAATGGTTTATTATTAGACTTAACATCAGGTGTTCCTTTTGCCAGTCCGCCAACTTAGTGTTAATTAAAAAATATGACATTTAGCTACTCCTGCTACCCATACGAACATACAATAATAACAGGCTGTTTCTACTAATTACACATAAAAATTTAACATACTACTTTACATTGAAATTAGAAAATATCAATACAAATATATAAATATTCTTAGCGTTCGATACAATTTTGGAACTCTTGAACTCGGATCACACGACTTCGAATGGCAACGACCAACCTTGGCATTCATTTTTAAAGTTTTTGAGTATGAATTTCGTCGCTCGAGGAAATGAGGACGTTTAAGTGAAATGCCACTTAGGATATAATTAAAAAATAATTATTGAAATTAAGAATAGTTTAAAAATTAAACAGTTGTAATTATGTTAAGGTGAACCTCAAAATAATTATGACTTTTGAACAATGTTTGTAATAACTACATATATTGTTAACTTCGTATAACAATCCAATAATGTATAATTTAATTAGTTTTTTTTTTATAACAAATGCAAAACGTTAATTACATTTATTAGATCTAAGTATTATTTATTTTTAGATTGATCAATGATTTATTTATTTCTGTCTTCTTATATTTCTTACGTAGGTTATAAAATAGAAATAAATTGAAAATAAAAAGTTTATTTTAGACTTTAGTCCATATCTGTTAAGTATATAACCTGAAAACAAAGTTAAAAAGTCTTTTACCAAATTAAATTAAAAAAAAAAAACACACACACGTTTCAATATTTGGAGTTTTAAACAAATCTGTCCTTTATAATATATTCACTTTTTTTCTAAATACATTATATAAAATCCTACAACATTCGGTTAACCAGCAAACAACCGGTTGACTTGTTTCTGTCACAGTTGATCATTGCAACTGTTGAAGTCACGATCGCGGTTCTGATTCCATCTCATGTTAAATACTTATGATACCCACACGTATATACAATAATATATTATGGTTTTGTACTGATGAATGTACTTGATATAGAGGAAGGGGGCGACCAATGAAAAGATGGATGTATTGTGTGAAAGATGATATGGCTGGAAATAATGTTACTTGTGAGATGACGTCAGATAGAGTAAAGTATGGAAGAAGAAGACATGCACAAAGCCTATTTATTAACAAAGCATATTAATATGTACTTATATCCATTTTAATAATTTTACTTCCAAAGTTCCGATAGCAACAGCATCGACAGTCATCGCGAATCCGTAGTGAATATCACAGATGATTCAAGACCCCGACTAATGATATCGCGTTAATTCAATGTCAGTTTTTTATTTCGCTTTATAGTGGTAGAATATTTTGTATGGGAATACCCACGATGTTTCTTTCGCTAAGAGATTAATTATAAACACAAACTAAGCACACGAAAATTCAGCCGTGTTCTCGGATTTGAACACACATTCTTCGGTAAAAAAAAGACCATCAGACTCGAATATTAAAATAAAAATTATAATGAACTCGTTTCATTAATAGTAACAGACAAAATATACCATAAAATTAAAAAAATAAATAAAACAAGTACCGCTTTAAAACCTTTCCGACGCTTCAGTCACGTCTACTGAGATAGAGACTATTTTTTATCTTGCACTATTTGCGTTGAATATGCATCCGAAATCAAACAACGTATCCTAGTGAATGTAATTATATGACATTTATATATTTATCATTCTATAATGCACGTGTTTTATCACCCGAGCTGTTTCGTTTCTTATTTACTTTAGTGTAATTAATATGTTTCGGCGAAATATGAGTTGAATCCACGTTCCGAAACGATGAAATTGATTTTTTATAAATAATATCATAAACTAATAGCACTGTTTTCAAAATCTATTTTGTAAAAAGAAGAATCAAATTAAAATAAATAGGTTTGTTGGTACTTGAAGTGTTATTCATATTTAGGCAACCTGATGGTTAGTGGTCACCACCGCTCATAGACAATGGCGCTGTTAGAAATATTAAACCATTGCTAATACTAATTGAACATGTTAAACTGGCTCACTCACCCTTCAAACATTACTGAGTAGTGCGCTTTGGCGGTAGAATATCTAATGAGTGGGTGGTAGCTGTCCAGTATAACACAGCCCTACCATCAAGTAAGATCTTCTCAAATCGTCTTGAACATTTGATTCCATTACTTGATATTAAATTGAAATAAGGAAGTTTAATTTACTCTCTCGTCTGACATGTCCTTTGAAGTTGAAAAATAAATTGTCAATTGCAGTTCAAAAGATAAGCATATTTTATGATGAATGTGTCTGGTAACACTGGGAAGAAATGTTTCGTTGAATTCCGGAACAATTATATTTTGTATTTTTAAATCCTTTTAAAAAAGATTTTATATATATTTAATTGTATTGAGTCTGTACTTCTTTTGTATGGGCAAACCAATTCGCTTTTGTTCTTTTCGTTTTGGTTAAATTTCTTACGGCGCCAATGTCAATGGATACTACTATATGAAATACTTGTTAGTATCAAGTGGCCTAATTTCCCTATTACATAAAAATATATTTTGAAATGTTAAATTTGATTACATTAAGTGCATAATTAGTTGTCACCCTAATTCAATATATCTAAAGTAATTATCATTTGAATACAATTCAGTAGCGTTGAATTAATTTATGAAAAATTAATTAGCTTGTAACGGAATTGCGAAATATATTCAATTTAACAAATAAATTTAGAACGTTGCTTAACTTTCACTAATTTCTCGTTACTTTTGAATATAATTTAACCGTGTAATTATAATTTACAGTATTGCCGAACTATTCTGCAAAAAATCGAAACTCACCGCAGAACGCGATCCTAAATCTCATAAAGTGAAACATTAAATGAAACAGACATTAAAATTGCGTATCACAGTGTCAGTTTTCAACCTTTCTCGAGTGAGATACGACGTGAGTACTATAGTGAATAACACTGCTAGCTTCGATGACATTTAGATCTACTCGTATGTTACTTGGACTTTGTGGTAATAATGGTTGATTTAAGTAGAAAGATGTATACGGTAAAGCAATTAGCTTATTAGACGGTAACTCTCCCCTGTATTATAAATGTGACTATCATTGTTTTGTCCCTTGCTTATAATTATACTAGCTCACTAAAGCTTGCTTCCCACAGCCTATGATTTCTTGAGCCACAATGCACTAGTATGCCTGCCGGAAAGGCTAGTGTCGTAATAACTTGCATATTCGTTTATATGTCTATATTACAGCTTCCAGATCTTTTAGGTATAAATGGTGACCAGCAAATTTTAATTAAAGACGTTAAGTATTAAAAACGGGACGTACGGAAAACATTAATATATGATTTTTAATTAACGAAAATATTATAAATACATATAGGTACATATAAATATTAAAAAAAAACTCATTAATGAAATAAATATAAAAATCGTTTTTAGCTCAAGACGCGTCAATTAGAATTTCACAAAAAAAAAAAAAATTTAGAGAATACGTTTTTGTTGTTATAATCTATATTAAATGCTCAACAAATATATTTAGCAGAATAATAATTAATAATGAACTGGTGAAAATCGTCGCGTGATATCGTCATAAATAACAATTTTTTACTTATTTGTAATCGATAATAACTGTTATAATTTATATACCTTAAAACACAAACACATGCTTTTGCAAATTTATCTGTAGGCCTTTTTAAGACCTACAATTTTCAAGTACATTGTTCAGATGTAGTAAGCCATGTAAGCATACGAATAGTTATTTAGATAAACCACCGTCATAGTTCACCCATTCTGTACAAAATATGTACAAATTACACATAAAATATTTTCTCATTTATCGCTCTTGCTATTAGTGAAAACTGTATCAAATTACTGTATCCATAAATCCATAAAACTGTATCCATTAAGTGGCTTAGAAGTAATAAGCAGATACAGAGACACAGGCGACTTCATTTTATACTATTCGTAGATTTATTGTTATCAGACAAAACTTAAAACAGGCCATTAACAGTCCAGGTGATAATGAATGACTTAACATTTTTAAATATATTATATACGCTTCAAGAGGACACAAACGGCGACAAGCAAGGATATTTGAGACTACAAACTTATAACGGCGATTCAAAACAAAGATAACATCGTTGACAACCCAGGAACCCGGAATCCACTAAGATAAATTATTACGCAAGCAAGACGACTGGCAGACAACAATAAAGAATTCCGCTAATCCGATCCGTAGGCGCCTTAAGCATACCCTACACGTTCCCGTCGACAGACTCATTGTTGACAACATTAACTTATTAGGTAACACACATTACACCAATCGGTGAATTCGGGGTCCCTCATTAATTACTCATCAACACCTAAGCTTATGACGACGTATTATACACACGTAATTCCAAACTCCCGACACATTCACAGGAGGCACTCTTAGGACGCGCCTACTCTGAGCCCTTAACTAGTCTCTCAACACCTAACTTGAGTATTTTAAGTCACCTCCACGCCCAGTGACGCTGTAGAGACCATTAGGGCCAACAGCCTAACATTCCGAAAAAAAAACCCATAAACAAAAACATGCTGGCATCGAATTACCAAACTGGATCAAAAATTGGAAAGATAGATGATACATGATAAGAAACTATAGACATTTAAACATTTTCTATGATATTATTCGCTTATAGACATCGAAATAATTACTCAGCTATGTGTCTAGTGTATTATAACGCTTTCTCTTGCTTAATTACGTAAGATTCTAAGGACAAATCAATTATTGCCAATAAATGACACGCCATTACGAATACGCTATTTATTGTACGTACTTAGTTCCTTCTATTATGACTTCTTTGAATTACCAAAACGCATAAAACAAGCTATAATTATGTAATATACGGCTTCAAGCACAGAAAATCAAATGTCATCTAATCTTAATACCCATTATTTTTCACATATACTGGTAATTGTGTCTCATCATGATAAGAGCCAAGAGTGACTAATCATTGCTGAAGATTCAGCATTCAAACCCCAAGCAAGCAATATTTATAATAATTTATTGTATTTGAGTTTTCAATTAGTCCCTTGCACGCTGATAGGAAAACTACACGTGTCGGACGAAAATCTGTCACATGTATGTACAGTCGGAGTAAGAAAAGGTTCGTCACCTTAAGATCTATTTTCGTGTGCATAGTATGACCGATAATCTGCTTTACCGATTGAGTATAACATATTGCGTCGCAATGTCATAATAAGTCGCATCTAGCAAAGAGTAAAATAGCGTTTAAAAGCTATAATAATAAGAGATAGAGTAAAATAATATATACTCGCATCTAGTAAGCCTCTAATTGTTCCAGTCGGCTGTCGGTCGCCGTCAATCGGGATGATAATTACCAACTTTTCACGAAACCTCATAGCCCTTCGTGAATGCTCGTGTAACATTGGAGATTAGAGCATTGTCTTGTCTCTTATAAAAGAGAGTGCATAGTAGTAATCCTACTTCCTACAAATATTATAAACGTGAAAGTTTGTGTGTATGGATCTGGCTGATTTCTCTGAGGTATGGATGGATGTTTGTTACTCTTTCACGTAAAAATTACTGAACGGATTTGGATAAAATTTAGCACACAGATAGAATATGTATTGGAATAACATATAGGATACTTTATATCCCGGGAAAACATAAAATTTCTCGGGGACGCGGGTGAAACTACAGGACGGAAGTAGTAAATAAAATTGTAATTATGGTAAAATTTATTCATTTAAACAAATCTTATTTATTTTATTAAAAACGAGTATATCCGCCATTCGTAACAATCACAGCTTGTAGTCGCTGTCGCATTGATCCAACAAGGCGAGAGTATATGTCGGTTCCTCTGAAGCCCTCCCAGACAATTCGGCAATGCTCTATGACAGCTGCTTTGGTTCTATCGTTATTATTTATCCACCGCTGCACCATCAAACTCCATAAATTTTCGATAGGTTTTATCCGCCGCTTTTGCAGGCCAACGAATCACCACCACTTCCCGGTGCCGATTGAACCACTCATCACACGTCACGTCATTACATTAACCGTCGCTTAAAATAACGGCCGAATAATATTAAAATCGTTTTTATTCTAAGACTGCAATATATTGCAAGAAAATATATAAAACTGACAGACTTTGACAATATAATTTAAATCTTGTAATGACTAATTAGGCCATAAAAAAGTTTTTATGTTGATATGACACTAGACGTAGTCCAAACATGTTACGCTATTTTGAACCAAGTTATCATACTATGTTGGTTTAATTTTATATGCAGTTATCTGTTTAGTGGTTAAGTTTCAAAAGGTACTAAGAGTTTACGACTTGATAAAGGAATGAATGTGAAAACTGACGAAGGTGTTCTTACTCTGACTGTACAACCCGTATTGGGACAGCGTGGTGCTCTGACAACGCGCTTGCCAGGGGAATAAAATATTATGACCCTTGTGCGTGTAATTACACTAGCTCACACACTCTTCTCTTATTAAATTAAATTAAATATTGGACAACATCACATATACTCTGATCCCAATGTAAGTGTTATGGAAAATCAGAAGTAAAGACGGTACCACAAGCATCCAGACCCAAGACAACATAAAAAACTAATGAACTTTTTCTAAATCGACTCGGCCGGAAACTGAACCCTTGACCTCGGAGTGGCGTACCCATGAACCAGTATACACACTACTTGACCACGGAGGTCGTCACTCTTATCACCAATACCACTCTTCAAACCAGAACACAACAATAATAAGCTTTGCTGTTTGACGGTGGTGTTGTAAGCTAAGTGATTAGTGGTCGATACTCACAGAGGTGACCTTGCACTTAGTACACTATCTTCGTGATTAATCAGGTATTTCTATTTCATAAAAACTACTTGAGATTTATCTTAAGAATTCACGAACATGTCCTTTTTTTAGTATTAGTAATATATTCTTCTATGATATCATATTTGTTGACATTGTGAAATTCATTGAAATATATTGATATGAATGTACAGTGCGTTTAATGTACTATAATATAAATTTACTTCGAGGTCTTTTTGACGATAACGTAGAGGATATAAAATTCTTAGAATTGATCTCAGAGTATGACTTTATAATGTTTTGCCCCGAGATCATTTTAAATTTGGAACAAGCATTCTAAATTTAAAAATCACTACTATAGAGGCTGGAAAACCATTCGATTATTATCTGTTGCTGCTATCTTGTTAAAAACTACGAAATAACCAATGTATTAGGAGGCACAAGGGACGCAACTATTGACACATTGATGTGCAAATGGTAAAAAACTTAAACATTCCATCATCGTCAATGACCTTGGATATGTGGCTGTAGTTACACTAGACT
Organism: Vanessa tameamea; assembly: GCF_037043105.1. Taxonomy (NCBI): domain Eukaryota; kingdom Metazoa; phylum Arthropoda; class Insecta; order Lepidoptera; family Nymphalidae; genus Vanessa; species Vanessa tameamea. The sequence goes on from NC_087331.1 coordinate 1,976,472, forward strand.
CACCCTTCAAACCAGAACTCAGCAAGACTAAGTATTACTGCTTGGCACCCACCCAGATAGGTTAGCACTAAGTCCTATCACCAATAATTAATTTTTGTATTAATGGTATATTTAACTGTTTATACTATACTATGCCATTCTTAATAAGATTAATTAATATCTCTAAGGATTTACTTCTCTGTCGTATCCCATAGATCATACATATATCTTATCTCATTCACTTATCACAGTAAAACACAACACAGACAGCCGCTTGAATGAATGGTCAAAGGGGTTAATATGAATTCAAATGAAATGAATGAAATTAAAATGAAACTTCAATATAAATAATTATTATCATTATTTACAACAACAAATTCCTTGATTTTTCAAATCTGTTCTTGGTCGAAATTTTATCGTGTTCGAAATCCAATAATTATATTATTAAGATTTAAGATAATGTAAAATTATAAAAAAGTAAAGTTAATACAGATTCATTATTAAATATATATGTATATAGAAATATAAATAATTAATTAAATGTTAATCTATACGTCTAATGAATAATACAGAGCGGTATATTGTTTAATAAAAACTTACCACATAAACACCGAAATAATTTCTATAAACACTTATTGGATATAAATAACACGAAAATCACAATTAATAATCACTTATTTTTAATCTTATCACATCCAAATTATAATTGATTTTTAACAACCGTATGTATAGCAGTACTTGTTTTTATCAGAAACGCGATCGAATATTTTTGTATCAAATGGTTCCAGAGCGGGTACTACGCGCTGCGTTCGTAGTGAAACTGTTGAGTGTTGACGTGACTTGAGTATTACTTGTGATTCATTCAAGAATCACTTAGTATGGTACAAGATAAATGCGTTTAGCGTTAAAGGAATATATTATTTATTGAATTAATTAATTAATTATTTGAAATAATATTATTAATTAAGTGAAAAGAAAGAATTGTTTGGTTTATGATAAAGTAATTTAAAAGGCGATTCATGGATTCACGAGAAGTATATTATATTTTTACCAACTTCAAGGTTATTTTTTGTTTTCGAAATAATTATGTATGATTAATAATATACACATATATTATTAATATATATATAAGCGAAATAGCACTCACTGATTAATCACGAAATTTTAGAAACTATAACACGTACAAACTTAAAATTTGCCAGGTAGGTTCCTTATAGAGTGTAGACATACGCTACGAACGGATTTTACGAAACTCGACCCCTTAATATGAATGTAAGAAATACTTAATATTTAAATCAGGTGTATCGTACAAATTAAAAAATTAATAATAAACCTTTATGTGTACAAATATACAAAATATTATTCCACTTTTAAAATTAGAATAGATTAGGAAATACCTAATATGATATTAATTACTATGGAAATTAACACACAAACTCTTGTACCACTGACTTGTACAGATAAGATGAAAACTAAAGCAGTTAAATAATAGACTCACAGTGTACAGTTCCACAGATTAAGAATATATATATATTAATATACTTTATAAGTAGTCAAATTTGTTTTTTGTATGTACATATGTATTTGTATGAAATAATTCTTATTTTTTTTTATTTAACATGGGAGTTTAATGTTGTTATATTTAAACCTTGAGAGGCTATTAAGTAATATTATTAAGGTATTTAATATTATAATTCTCTAATATTCAAAACAGACATTTCAATTAACAATAATTCACACAAAGCTGAACATTATTACAGGTCTTAAGTATACTATTAAAAATGAAATTATAAAAAATCCCGACTAACTAACTTTTTTTAGCAGACGTTGTACATCTGCTAAAAAAAATATTCAAGGTCAAAAGTATAGATAATGCAATGAATGTATAAAAAGATATAAATATATATATATATATATATTGTTTCCCAGATTTACTGAGATATTACTATTTCAAATATCGAAAATAATATGGACGCCTACGCCTGTCGCCTGTTTGTAGAAAATGGATATTACATTAACCAAACATATTTATGTATCCAGTAGATACTTGTAGTATCAAAAGTATTATTTATTTCCACACGAACAGCCAAGTATAAGAGAGAGAGAAACAACTATATGTATCACATTCTATAATCGTTTTTTAAAGAATCATATCTTCTATCTTCTTCTTTCATAATGGATTTAAAATTCGAAAGAGTGAGATAGCATTGTTTTACTAAACACTCCCTTTATAACATTTGGCAGCGCCATCTTGTGACAAACTAAATGTGTACTTAAATCGTTGATCCCTTATCACTCGTATACCCAAATATGTTAAAAGCTGTGACGTACAACATATCAGGTTTTTAGTGACGTAGATAGCTTACCTCCTGTATCATTTAAATTTAAAAGCATTTTGGATAAAAACATAGTTAAAGTTTTTTAAACCATTTTTTTTTTATATAAATCCTGTTAAAGTTTTTTGTACTCTAAGATTTTCTGATTTAGTTTTAAATAATATGTTAACTTTTTTCATATTTGGTATACCTATTATGTTAATATATATATATATATATATATATATGATATATATTTATGTTTGTATGCAATAAATCTCAAAAAAACATTGTCAATTAACTGAATTTAAATATTAATAAGCTAATTTAATTATTTAAATTAGTTAAAAAATACATAATATTAAATTTCATTTTAATATTAAACCCAGATTACCTAGTAGATAAAATATATCACAAATGAGAAATGCAAGATTACATCCGGACCGACTTTGACTTCTAATAAATTCTTGTTTATTGATCTCGTGATTAGAGGTGAACACTATCGTGAACGTGACGGATGAACAGTGCCACATAAATATCGAATTTGAAACCGTAGGAGTAAACTGGTTTAACAATCTCCAAACCAAAACTTAAAACGAGAGAGAGAGCAATAAAATATTTAATTTACACACTTCCGGTTACAATAAAATAACAAATAGTAAATTAAATTATAATATATTTTTCTGTAAGTAAATTAAATTATAATATGTGTGTCTTATGGCCTCACTCTCACAGGGACTTGCCCTGTGACGATGTCCCTGTCGAGTGATACTTTATTGAATGTACGAGTAACTCTTTGATTTGTCACCTTACAAAATTTATTTAAAGGTATTTACAATCAATCAAAGCGATCGGTTGCTATTAAGAGGCCCTGAGGAGTGCAACCTCCATAATAATTTGTGAACTAGTCAAAAATAAATTAAGAATAGATTATATAGACGAGAAATAGCGAGATGTTTTGCCATAAGGTATGTCGTATTCTGGACCCCCTTTTTGTGGCCCAGGGTTAGAGCTTCTATTGTTCACCTCTAAATCCGGTCCTGATACTAACTGATGAAGTAAGTTAAAGCTCGTATAAGAATATTTATGTTATGATTCATAAGTACCTTATATTGTAATTTTAGAATATATCAACAGTTTGGTTATTCTATGGCATAACTGCGTATCTTAAATTAATGAAACGTAACGTAGAAAATATTGTATTAATTTACAATTTTAAATCTGTGTTCACATTCGCTTTTGAAAGTGAAAGAAATTGATTTACATTTATACTTATTCGAATAATTGTGTATTAAATATCATGTAGATGGTGGTAATTAGTCACGAGAGGTCATCATCATCATCATACATCGTCGATTACCATCATGAAATCTAAGAATTTATAAAAATAATAACATGTCTCTTTGAATCACTTGAAATCAAAATTCACCAAGCTTTATTGAAGTTATAAACGGTAGAAAGTATTGTTGACTGGGGAATACCCAACCCAATACTTACTATTATTTTCTAAGGCAACCTAGACTAAGACCATCTATCATGAAAATTTGTCAATTCTTAACTATTAATATTACCACATGACAATAAAACCGTCTTGTGATATTAATTCTGATCAGTCACTGCCTATATTTAGATAGTTCAATGATACTTCATTTTCGTATTTCAATGTAAGCCTTACTGCTATTATTATAAGGGCGTTTATTGCTCGTATTTCAATCTAGACCAATTCCCGACGTGATACTGTCAATTGTTTGAACACATCAATTGTTGCGGTATATTGTATTGCTGTAATTACGGCCATCGATGCACGAATTATTATTAGTAATGAATATAATTTTAAATAAATTAATTTGTACGATTCATTAAACGCTTTTTAATTGCTTTTTAAATTATAGATAAAATAATAGTATACTGGTATGTTATGTTGAAATTCGATTAAATTTTAAATTAATCTTATAATCGCAACTTCGCGTTTATTCAAAATTTTTTTTTAGGAATTTCGAAACCAATGACAAGTTTTGTTTTGACTTTATTTTATTGTAAACTGCAAGTTACTCATCTTCATTCGGCGCCAAAATGATGAAACCTTATTTAAATGTAATCTTTAATGTCAAATAGTATACAATAGTTCAGCTAGAATTGGAGTTTGTCGATAAGAATTTACTTTAATTTTGTTTACGTTTTTTTTTTATATAGCCGTAGTACCGCTCTCTAACCTGCCAGTACTCTTTACCGATTTTTTATATGCAGCTATCGTCCCCATAATCACTGGGACAAAAATCGGCTTACGCTATTAATATTATTTATTTATATAATAATAATAATTTTTTATAATTATTTACGCGTATCTCGGAAACGGCTACAAGGTTTTGGCTCTGATTTTGTATTTAGATAAAGTTTGGCTTTTTAAATTTATCGGTAGGTCATTACTGAAGGTACGCAAAGTACATTTTTTATTTAACAAAAAATTACAAAAAAAAATCGAGCGAAGCTCGTACGACCACATATTATAAAGTTTATATTTGTAATTGTACAGTGATAAAAACAAAATTATTTATATCTAAAATATCTGTTATTTTAATAATTATATAAAATGAATTGATTTGTACTAAAAGTAATGAAAACATTGAGTCGGTATTTTTTGTTCAGTGCAACGCTTCAACGCTTCAAAGCCACCCGCGTCGTCACAAAAAATGTGAGACAATGAAGCAAACATTATATTAATCGATCTTATATCTATTTATTAGATTAAGGTGATTTCTATCGATTTACAGTCTCTCATAAACAATTATAATTCTTCAATATTATAATACTGATAGATTAAATAGTACATACTATGTATTGTAGTCTGTCTGATACTGGGGTATGCATACAAAAATCTTAATAATGAGAACAATTCGTTTGAACTTAGAATACATTCTTAATTTAAAATGTCCAATGAAAGATGTCTAATTTTTTGTGTATATTTTTCTGGCAGCCTTTCAACGAAATATCAATCTTACGAGCTAAAAATATATGAGTAGTTTATTTCACTTTAGCCAACACGTGCACGTGTATTCGTGAACTTGATTAGTTTTCCAGAAAGGAATTATAATTCTTAATAAGGTTTTACATCAAAACATTAAAACAAGGACATGTCCTGAAAAAATAATAAGAAAGCTGGTCATCGTATTTGATACTCATTGCAAATAAATCTTCAAGGGCGTTTCGTAAATCGGATATTGAAACCGGTTAAGGCCTTTGACATGTCTGAAGGAAATCATTGAGAAATCATTAATACCTTTGAAATTCAATCGAATGCGATTAACCGACTCTATTTGTAGTTTGATTTAATTTGTATCGCTTTTTTTTTTATTTCACAAATCTTGACACAATTACTCAAGTCGCTCGAACTAGAACACAATATAGAATACCAAGCGACTTAACATCTCAGTTCCCAGCGCCAAGGTTGGTGGCGCATTGGCGATCTAAGGAAAGATTCATATTTCTTTCAACGCCAATGTTGTAAATTGTTGTACACGTAATTGTCATTTGTTGTAAATTAATAAAAGGGATGGGAACTGACTTTTTCATTTTTATTATAACATCCAGCATGCGTAAATGTCTTCCTAAATATATTGTAAGCAATTGTCAAATACGATTCGCACGCTCTATCTTTTGTTCGTTAACTACGTATATATCACACCGGAAATTTTCACGAATTATAAGTATAGATACCAACTGTACAAAGTTACGATTGAATTATTAGAAACAAATCAGCATCACAAAGAAATATAATAACTTAAAAATATTTGAACACTAAAATAAATTGAATATCATTCAATGTTTCCTTTTCAGAAATGAATATTTCTGAAAATATGTGACTAAGTAGTTCTCGGAACGCATCGTCATTTTCAAAATATGTGGGAATTTATTTTTGGATGTTTAAAATTATCTTCGCGAGAGGAAAGTTGTGTTGAAAGTTGAACCAAATACTAAACATATTAATTAAATCGATTTAGTTTAATAATTTAAGGACGGATGTTTTGAATGTTTCTGTAACCTATCCCAATAAATTTAAGCAAACCTTAGATTTAGATATTCCATGCGATTTCAAGCGATACAAACAGATATGATTAATATATCTTCATTTATAATGCTATTCCACTTAAGTACTTCAATTCACATTGATTTTACTTCCGAAGTTCAAATTAAAAAATTCGCCGACATTCATAACACCATTTTTACGTGAATCCATAATAAGAATCCATGATAATTGTTCATTTTCTGGCAATATCTTTTATGTATATTTATATATATGTATGTTTATATCTTACTTCATGCTTGTTGGCAATTTAGAAGAAAATTTAAATGGATGTGAGTGAAGCATCGTAATGGAATATTCCAAATCCTCTTAAGGAACATGAGACAATTATACCATTCAATATTTGGACATTTATTGGCTATTCACAATGACGTCAAAACATTCGCATTGTTTGGATAAATAATAAGTTACGAGTAAAAAGCACAATAATACCTAATAACGCTACCAGACACTTTGAAATTGATGTACAAGAATTAAAAGATAAATTATTTTTACAGTTAAAGTAGAAATCCAATCATAAATGGATAATCAAATGGCACCCACTAGTCATATGAACAGTTAGTAATGTTAGGTTATCTCAATGTATTTTTTTTAAACGTTCTTGTATTCGTTTTTAAAAACGCGATCGTGTAAAACAACCTTAATTGACATGTCATTACTTTTATGAAAATAAATATGTCCCTGCCCTAATTCACTTATATTGATCATTTCTGCTCGACATCGAAACGATTAATTTCTCCATATATGTATGACGGTAATAATGTAGCTACGAGTTTTAGAACTCTGTCGTACTACACCATCGAAACGTTTACTATCTACGTTGTAAATAAACTATCAGGAGTAAGGGCGACATGGTTCCAATTTGTTCGCATTATTGGCTCAAACTCTCGTGCCTATTACACGTTTTTATTGCTTAATAATTATATAAGATCACAAGTTTATTTACAAGTGAGAAATAAGTTTATTTCGATCGCAATAAGGTCGATATTTGCAGTTTACTTATTAGTTATAAATTACCAATTTATAGGCTTAGGTTCGTTATAGTTGATTGGAATTTAGATTGCTGTTAAAGCGTATAGTAAATTATTAAAGACCCAGTTAATAGTGCTCGTATATGACCTAATGTTAGTTACTGGTTTTAAAAAGCCATAAATGTTTGTCTCGTATCGTAGGGTTGCCTACAATTAGAACACTGGAAAATAATTGAGATGAAAACTTCAAACTTTAAATCTTATGATTTTGCTAATTAGTTAATAAATAATTTGAGTTTATTGTTATTATAAATATGTTTATTGTTACTATCATATGTTTTATGGTCTCGGTATAAAAAATATCCTATGCCTTTTTAAGATTTAAGCTTGATTCATACAATTTTATTAAATTCCTTTCAATGGCTTTGAAGTAAAAGTATAACGGACATAAAGACAGAGTTACTTTCGCATTTATCTTATTAGTATAAATTATTTATAATTCGGAGCATCGGAATTAATAAATAATAAAGCAAAGCAAATAATAAAGCAAATATTTTTTTATATTATAATGAAGCAACGGATCGGATTTATTTCTTTTATACTTAATATTAATAGTTACTCTAAACTACTTAAGCGAGTTGTGTTCAATGGTTAATTTTAGAATAAATAATCAAGGTTAACACTTCCATATTAAGTAAAAATTTTGACAGTGACTTTGATATTACAAAGGTCAATTTGATCTCTACCGACATGTTTACCAACCAGGGCACCAATTTTACCAACGAATTGACAGTTTATCGGAATCGAAACGTAATCGTTGCCGTTCTAATAAGTATACTTTATTCTGACCATAAGAGGACAAATGCCAAATAAACAACATTTGACAGCACATTGACGCGATTTGATTGGGTGAGAGCTTGATTATCTATGATATTCATTATGGATTTGCGAAAAAATGGCGTTCTGAACGTCGACGAAACTATTATCGGAATTTTGAAGTAAAATTAAAGTGGAAATAAGTAGTTAAGTATAATAGTGCTGCATTATAAATAAAGATATATTAATCATAAACTCTTAATAGTCCACAATATAACAGAGTTATTAGCAAATCGCATGAAATACGTAAATCTAAGGTTTGTTAAACTTTTTTCCTACTTCCATTGGACTAGGCTATAGTAACTATTCTACAAACACAACGATCCAGTTAAAGCTCGGTGATAGTTGGATCGGAATTTAATCAGGAACGTATCATAACTTATATAAATAAGCAGAATTGATCCTCATTTATTATTGATTTTATATATAGAATTGGTAAAGTATCATTACCATTAAAATTTAGTAGAATTCACCCCCAGCATCGTATAGTAAGTGTCCAACTTTCTTGAAATAAACGAAGTATTATTATTTACGAAGCCTGTTATTGTTAACGATTTCTCCTCTGAAGGTTCAACGATGCTTTACGGAAAAAATGGTCAGTTTTCTACTAGCGGATCTACACGTCCTTTATGACTCACGCTTGAACCCATGTTAAATGTCAATTTCATAGTATGTTGTTTTGTACGTAAATTTACAAACTATAATATTGGTAACATTCTTAAATAATTAGGTCATTGATCTCGTGACAGACTAATAAATTAAAATGAAAATAAAATTAATATAAAGTTATAAAAGTATTTAAATGAAATTTAAATAAAACTTGTATTACAAAGAATAATTTTAGTAATATATTATGAGATACGAATTATTAACTTTGAGAATAATATAAAACTATATATGCATCCTTCTATTTCTTGTCTCACTCATACTCTGAAAGAAATGATTAAACCGGTACAATCAACTCTACAATTTCGACTCAATCAGATGAACAATGCTTGAATGCATAGAATAAGTATATAATATATCTATACTCAGATTATATTCTTCCACGCGCTCTGCCTTTTGTTTTATAGTCTGAGATAAATTTAAGATAATTGACAACATGACAAGTAATACGTAGCTAACAAAACTACAAAGGATACATATTTCGTCAGCCGTCTGACTTTGAACATAAGTCATATATATATCTATATCGATCACTCATCACGAGATCTCTAAAGTTAGGTTGATTTGAAATTTAGTATAGTCCTTACGCAACATAGACGCTCACTAAAAATGAATTTTGGAACGGCAATTTTAAGAGCAGGAATGGGGTTATGTTCTACTAATAGTTGAAATAACCCATACGAAGTCGGGACGGACAGCAAGTTAATTATAAAAACGTTATGCAGTTTTGTAATCCTACCTCCAATTTATATTTATAATCTCGTGCCGGAGATTATATTCTATCCCAACTTTTACTATTCCTGTCAAAAACAAAACGTACATGAATCGGAATTTTGTGCGAATTCTATTAATTTATAACGGTTACGAAACCTTTCCATTATGTTCGGATCCGACTTCCACGTTCCATCGTTGTGACAATATTATAGATATAAAGATTCAATTGTGATGAAATGGCATTTTTTTTTAGAATTGGCTCCTGGAAATAAAACGCACGAAAACAAATTTAGACGATTTACCATATTTGGTTTAATGCTTTTTAAGATTCAGCATGAGATATGCCTATGGAACTTTTAATTCCTTTAAATTGTTTGTATAAAAATGGATGTAAGTGTGCTACGTAGTATTTCCTTTGTGATGGAGACACGGAGTCATAGATTACAGTTAGAGTTACTAGTTCTTTTATCATTACAATCGACTGCGCTTTATCATTTATTCCTTAAAGTGTACGTTGGCATAAGAAATCGCAACGCATTGAAATGCCTTATTAAATATTAAACTTATGGAGCATGTGAAATTCCTACCAGCTCAATATTAGCTACAGCAGCTAATCTCAAGGACTTCGCAGGAGATTATCTTTCCATTCTCTTGCTTTGATAATCACATAGAAATGCTATTTGGCACTACCGGATTAAGATCAGACACATTTCAACGGGGTAACACGCGCTATGAGCCACAGAAAATTAGTATTGTCAAGTATGTCTTTGTACTGGCCCGACTGAGGTTTAATCCTCGGACCTCAGGGTTGGCGTTATCCAAGTAACCGTTTCCTATGAGATGCCTAAATATTTATCTACTGCACTAAATTAAATAATATTAATATTTTTCATTATAATATGCTTAGAAGGTTAAACAAACCAGAACTGTATGAGACATCAATGTCAATCAAACAATGACAAAAGCATGTTGACATTGACAGGCTATTAACCTAAAAGATGTGATTACCATTGAATGAAAATGTTGTCGATCTCATTGTTATACATTATATACGTATAATTATACAATAGGCGTGAGAGTATAACCTTCACCAGTACCATTTCCTCATGTAATACATAACGGAAGAGTTGTTTAATAATTTTATGTTACAGATAATAAATAATATATAATTTATTCAGTAATAGTAGCATAGTGTAGGACGCCCTGCGGTACGGTGGAGCGACGATATACGGAAGGTATAACATACCGGTAGAACATGGATGAGCAGGGTCGAAGATGGAGCTCAGTGGCGCGCCTTGGGGGAGGGCTACGTCCAGCAGTGGAGTAATACAGGCTGATCATGATGATGATGATGATGAATTTATTCAACGCTTCAGAATTGAATAATAAAGAGTAAGGGGTTCCATTTATCACTTAGGCTACGATGTTTGTCTATTACAGATATCTTTAAAAATATAACAGGTAGCTAGTTGATAGCAAATAATAAAGGCAAAATCCAAGAGTCGTTTGGAACCCTTAATGTGATCTCAAAATTTCTGATACTGTAATTTGATCATAGTTTTATTGCATAATAACAAAGAGGTATATCTTCTAAACATGTATGGGCTTATTAGTGTAGGTAGATCGGACGGATGTATTTCTCATCTGACTAACATACCAAGACTGACTGCCTCATCATGGTAAATACTCATTATTTTGTAGATAGTAAGTACATACTCAGGTGTTCCCCTTATGGCTTTGGCTGACTAGCCGACTAATTGTTTAACCGTCAGCCTACAACCACCATTATTGATGAAGACAATACAGAAACAGCAACATACCGGATTATTTGGCAATGCTACCAAAAATCATCAAGAAAAATAGAAAATATTTGGATCATTACCATTATCCGTGATAAAGCGCAATGACTCATTTTAGTATTGGAACAAAAAACGTTTTGGTGTCCTGAAATGTCACGGATTTCTAAACTGTACCTTTGTTGTACCACAAGATCCATTTAGAGAGCAAATTTTCTCGGAAACTGGGAATAAATTTCTCGGAATATATAAGAAACAAAAAAACAAACGATTGCTGTCAACTGGGGCAGAAGCTTTAGTAAGTAATAAAAAATTAAAAAAGAAGATATTTTCAAATTGTTATTAAATTTATTTGATTACGTTATATACAGTTATCTCTACTAACGTTATAAAGAGTTAAAATTTTGACTAATGATTCAAATTTAAAAAGATATTCGCTAGTAGAAAGCTCCTGAGTGCTGTAGGGTATAAATTATATTTATAGCAAATCATTTTCTTTATTAATAAACTGCACCAGTGCGAAACCGGGATGGTCTGATAACTCTTGTATTTTATTAGTTGATGTTTAGAATTTTAATTATATTTTTTTTTATCTAAGTCGTAATGTGATTCCTCCTATTTATAATTTATTAAAAAGTAGATACAAAGTAAGAAGCCGGATAGTTGCCGCTCTTTGCCAAATTGTCAACGAGTAATCCTGAACATCTTTAATAGAATTTTCTAATACAAATTGACAGATGTGTATCATTTGCTATCCTTTTTCAACAATTACACAAATATACAATAGAAAAAGATAGCAATAACTTGTAAGCCTATATTATATCGATAATCTGACGTAGTAGTCACATAACTTCGCTCACTTTGTTGTGTTTAATAATTTAATTTATTAGCTGTTACAGAACATATAATTTTCCTTTTCATAAGATTGACGTAATCACTACGTGAGATATTAATTTGTTACAATATTTGAAGGTTACACAGATTAAAATATTTTATCACAGCAAGTCGGTTATCAACATTTCACGAGTGAGATACGAAGTGAGTTTTAGAATACGCAGCCTGTTACGGGCACGCGTTACCTATTTAATATCACATACATTATAGTACTGTACTCCAGTTTAATGGTGTACCAATGTAATAGCAGTCACAAAATACATTAAAAAACATTAATTGGTGGTGCGGCTTTCTGCAAGCCCATCTAGATATGTACCACTCACTTATCACATATTCAATCCTTTATTGTCGTATTGCAGCTTGAAGCTTGAGCGAGTGAGCCAGAACTACGGACACAAGACTATATAAGTTGTATTTCTTACAACTCAACTCAACTCAAATTCCTTTTTTCAATATAGAAGCATTACACTTACTTATTAACAGTCAAATTGAAAACTACCACCGGTTCGGAAAATAAAATACCCTAACCTGACCTAACTCAGTGCTAATGTATCGGGACAGTTGTGACCACTTACCATCGGTGGCATCGGTGATATATAATAGCTTGAAGTTGTTTTTAGTCCTCACAGAACTCATATTCACTGGTTTACCAGAGGTAAATAAAAAATATATATTTTTTATATAGCACTGATAGGCGGACGTGCAAATGGTTGGTTTAATTCAAAAGTTATGTTAGGACTTTAAATAATGATAAATCAATATTATACAGAACTATCTGTATTTTTATATCATTCGAAAACAATTCTTAATGCTCTTTCAATAATGTTCGTTTTTGAAATTCAAATTCAATGTATTTGTATTCAGTTTAGTTTGCCAAGGTCAGATCTCATCGTTAATGTCTTCTAAACAATAGACGGTTTTTACAAGAAAATCGTGCTAAATGATTCATTTATTAATAACGATAACCGCACAATACAGATCCTTATTAATAATGTCCGTCTACACAACTATCTGCGTAGATAATCGTATATTTGGTCGGAATTTCATATTTTCTCCATTAGACGGCACTGCCGTCCCGTTAGCACAAAAAAAACCCAAGCCGTTGAACGAATAGGGCATATAAATTGACACAGCAACGTCCGTTCCGCCAGTTTTTGCACGTCTATGTATGTAATATAATGGTAGCATTTCCGGCAATAGTATAGTCATCATCAATGTAGCGTAAGACAATCATCATCCTCCTGCCCTTATCCCAATTTTACTTGGGGTCGGCGCAGCTTGTCTTCCTCTTCCATACTTCTCTGTCGGACGTCATCTCACAAGTAACATTCTTTCTAACCATATCGTCTTTCACGCAAATTTTCTCGGAAACTGGGAATAAATTTCTCGGAATATATAAGAAACAAAAAAACAAACGATTGCTGTCAACTGGGGCAGAAGCTTTAGTAAGTAATAAAAAATTAAAAAAGAAGATATTTTCAAATTGTTATTAAATTTATTTGATTACGTTATATACAGTTATCTCTACTAACGTTATAAAGAGTTAAAATTTTGACTAATGATTCAAATTTAAAAAGATATTCGCTAGTAGAAAGCTCCTGAGTGCTGTAGGGTATAAATTATATTTATAGCAAATCATTTTCTTTATTAATAAACTGCACCAGTGCGAAACCGGGATGGTCTGATAACTCTTGTATTTTATTAGTTGATGTTTAGAATTTTAATTATATTTTTTTTTATCTAAGTCGTAATGTGATTCCTCCTATTTATAATTTATTAAAAAGTAGATACAAAGTAAGAAGCCGGATAGTTGCCGCTCTTTGCCAAATTGTCAACGAGTAATCCTGAACATCTTTAATAGAATTTTCTAATACAAATTGACAGATGTGTATCATTTGCTATCCTTTTTCAACAATTACACAAATATACAATAGAAAAAGATAGCAATAACTTGTAAGCCTATATTATATCGATAATCTGACGTAGTAGTCACATAACTTCGCTCACTTTGTTGTGTTTAATAATTTAATTTATTAGCTGTTACAGAACATATAATTTTCCTTTTCATAAGATTGACGTAATCACTACGTGAGATATTAATTTGTTACAATATTTGAAGGTTACACAGATTAAAATATTTTATCACAGCAAGTCGGTTATCAACATTTCACGAGTGAGATACGAAGTGAGTTTTAGAATACGCAGCCTGTTACGGGCACGCGTTACCTATTTAATATCACATACATTATAGTACTGTACTCCAGTTTAATGGTGTACCAATGTAATAGCAGTCACAAAATACATTAAAAAACATTAATTGGTGGTGCGGCTTTCTGCAAGCCCATCTAGATATGTACCACTCACTTATCACATATTCAATCCTTTATTGTCGTATTGCAGCTTGAAGCTTGAGCGAGTGAGCCAGAACTACGGACACAAGACTATATAAGTTGTATTTCTTACAACTCAACTCAACTCAAATTCCTTTTTTCAATATAGAAGCATTACACTTACTTATTAACAGTCAAATTGAAAACTACCACCGGTTCGGAAAATAAAATACCCTAACCTGACCTAACTCAGTGCTAATGTATCGGGACAGTTGTGACCACTTACCATCGGTGGCATCGGTGATATATAATAGCTTGAAGTTGTTTTTAGTCCTCACAGAACTCATATTCACTGGTTTACCAGAGGTAAATAAAAAATATATATTTTTTATATAGCACTGATAGGCGGACGTGCAAATGGTTGGTTTAATTCAAAAGTTATGTTAGGACTTTAAATAATGATAAATCAATATTATACAGAACTATCTGTATTTTTATATCATTCGAAAACAATTCTTAATGCTCTTTCAATAATGTTCGTTTTTGAAATTCAAATTCAATGTATTTGTATTCAGTTTAGTTTGCCAAGGTCAGATCTCATCGTTAATGTCTTCTAAACAATAGACGGTTTTTACAAGAAAATCGTGCTAAATGATTCATTTATTAATAACGATAACCGCACAATACAGATCCTTATTAATAATGTCCGTCTACACAACTATCTGCGTAGATAATCGTATATTTGGTCGGAATTTCATATTTTCTCCATTAGACGGCACTGCCGTCCCGTTAGCACAAAAAAAACCCAAGCCGTTGAACGAATAGGGCATATAAATTGACACAGCAACGTCCGTTCCGCCAGTTTTTGCACGTCTATGTATGTAATATAATGGTAGCATTTCCGGCAATAGTATAGTCATCATCAATGTAGCGTAAGACAATCATCATCCTCCTGCCCTTATCCCAATTTTACTTGGGGTCGGCGCAGCTTGTCTTCCTCTTCCATACTTCTCTGTCGGACGTCATCTCACAAGTAACATTCTTTCTAACCATATCGTCTTTCACACAATCCATCCATCGTTTCTTGGGTCGTCCCCTACCTCTATATCCATCCACATCCATCCTCAAAACCTTTCTCACAACATGGTCCTCATTCCTCCGCATAATATGCCCATACCATGACAGCCGGATTCCAGATAGCTTCTCGGCTATCGGTGCTACTTTCAAACTTCCTCTTATGTACATTTTATTATTATTACAATATACACGTAAAAATAGTATCGTGCGTTTAGGTAAGATCGTACAGATCGAATTTCCGACAAGCTAATGAGCTCTTATCGACTAAAGAATAACAAATAAAACCTCCTAAACAGTAATAAAATAATAAGGATATGATCAGATGAGCCCTACCACCAAGTTTTTACGACTTTGCGTAAATTTAAGAAGTAAATAATTATTTCAAATACTGGTAAGATTAGAAATAAAGTTAACTATAGCGAGAAATGACATCTAATCCAATTATTAATACATACATCACTTATAGAGATTTTTTTCGCGACCAAAACTTTGTAAAGACATTGAATGGCAAAACCACACTTATGTCAGATGCAGTCTACAGTTCAGTGCATTAGAACAGAGTGGGTGTTATGGTCGCCATATCTAATGAGCAGTACATACATACAGTATATATCGACAAGATAAGAAGATGGCTCTTATACCATTATTTAATAATTAAATTCATAGCTGTCACGGGATAAGATGGTTGTCCTATTAGGTTTTTCTTAAACTTAGGTTATTTTTTTTATTTAGTCTGTTCTACCAATGTATTGTTTAGTTTCGGCAAATTCCGGGTAAACAAATATTTTTGTAGCTTTTCAATATCCAAACGATTACTAATATAATATTTTAAACATCGGTCTTGCTTCTGAAATTTAGTAATATTTCTTTCTTTCTTTTCCCGATCGGATCGGCGCAGCATTTCTTCTATCAATTCTCCTCTATTAGTCGTCTTGATCATCTATGGTCGTCTATGATCGTTTACATCCATCCGTTTCATATCCATCCTTAGTAACGTAAATTTAATGTATGTTTAGTAATGTTTTGTAAGCCTAATTCATTCGCACAAGAGCGCAAACTGAGAAAATAGTGAAAGTACCGATAATGAACGACATTCTTCCGCGTGCACTATACTCGTATCACCTCGCGTGCTCGAGATATTCGCTATGTCCACGATTTACGGCAGAATATACGGGACATACTAAGTGTACTTTAAGTCTTAAAGACTGACAGTCTTAAGGCAGGACATACTTGATTTTAGTTTGGCTTTGTACGTAGGCTAGTCTAGACAGTCGAGATTTTCTTCACAGGTGGGATCGTCATTGATCAAACTTAATTTATACAATGTAATGCTTAATGTATATTTTAATCTATTCTAATTATTTAATTTGTGATGAAATTTATCCTTTATCTATGAGTCCTATATAATTTATAAATAAAAATAATGATAAAATTTAGTATGTTACTTATTTGAATATAATGGTTTAATGTGGTCTCGTCTTGGTATGCAACATTCAGCTGTTCTACAGCAATATATATATGTTGTATTACTTTGTTCTATCTTCTGGGCAAAGCAAGGCAACTTCTGTACACCAATAAAAACATTAATAGGCCACAGATACAAGACATCACATCTCAGATCACGTGATGAACGGTTGGTAGTGCAAAACCTTGCTTTATCTTCTTCAATAAAAACAATATAAATAAAAAAATATCATAAATATTTCTTAATAATATCGTCTTTTTCAAAAACAAAGATATCCGTTCAAAAGACTGTCCTGTGGTACTATACCAATATTTTTTATTATTACATAGAATTAATTGCCATTTTTATTGATTGGATTGAATGATTTATAACTTAAAAACATCGGCTAATTGACCAGTCCACGTAAATCAAATTGCGTAGTCATATTATTTACGCGGTAATATGAACTAGAAAAATCTACAGACGTAAAAAGAACGCAAAAATGCAAAATGGGCGACTTTCGACGCGTTTTTAAAATGCAAGTGCATTGAATACATTGTAACTTTTTATTGTAATGTTAAGCAGTTTTTATTTTTTAAATTGTTACTATTTGCTATAGAACTGAATATTTTGTTGAGAAAGCGCTAATTTTACGATGTACTTATTTTTAAAATTTAGAAATCGATCTGTTTGATTGCCTATTTATTAAGAAATATTTATATGTGGGACATTAAATGGCTAAGACCTCATAACAATTACTGAACTATAGTGTCGAGTATCCCTCAAAGCGTGAACCACATGAAGAATCTACTTCTACTATATAATATTAGGTTATTAGTCCTCTGATAGGTTTCAGTCACGGCGAAAAACGTTAACGGATATCTACTAGCCAACTGCGTTGAACCAATATTATATAGTGCAAAAATATATACGCAAACGTGTGTGCACTCTCTATTTACTACCTCACTCTAATGAGTCTTACTAATAAACACAACGTTACGTGCTTTCCAAGGCAGAGTGCAACAATGCTAATACATATATAAACTCCAGGTTCGCTCTAAACACTTGACACTAAAAATATTTTTTCAATAATAATAATTCCGTACATGCCTAGACCCGATCGAAACCTATCCACAATTACAGATCGTAAAAAAATAATGATTTTTTTGTCGAGTAAAATTCGTATAATCAAGATATTTCGATATTGAATCCTTGAAATTCAATGACATGACAGTTCAACGGGCGGCCATGTTTGAAATTTACGGATGCGTTCAGAAAGTGTGTTCCAAATAATTATTTCGAGCAGGGGTACGGTAGTTAGTATATTTATATTTGTTTAGATTTATTTATTTTACCCGAGCGAAGCCGGCTTTTCCTCTAGTTTTCAATAAAATACTTTTTGTTATAATTTTGACTTCTATTTGTGCCGAAAGAGCACAGATTTTTTCGTCAATGTCACATGCGATTAAAACACTTAATTCGAAAAAACACCTCGATCCTATGACAGATATCATGATCTGCAACTGTACAGACTATCCACTACATGAATAATAAAATTATATATATATATATTAAAAAGTGACAAGACATTTTTTTAGTATCGGCTTACTGATAAAACTACTAAACCAATAAACATAAATGTCATATCAAAAAATGCAGCGATTTTGAGTATATAATGTGATTAAATAAATATAGTTGCGCTTCGCAGTTTCACTCGCTTTAAATTAAGACTATTTATGAGGCGTGAATTTCATGCAATTATATATAATAATTATAATGGACCACGAGATCCTTTCATTCGTGTTGCACTCAGTTACAAATGCTTAAAATAAACATTTAGTTATCCTTGAACGAGGACAATATTAATCATTTAACACAATAACGTAACGTATTATATAAGAATATATTCGCCTGCACGTGATAATGTTAAAAAATAATATAAAACAGTTTTTATATTTTCTTATTTTACTACTACTTTAAATAAGGAATAAGGTTATTTTTTACCCGCCTGTTTAGGTTAGGTTACTCGTACTAATTGGCAATCAAAAAAAAAGAAATATAAATATGTAAGTATTTCATTTTAAATTTCTCTACAATTTATTTCTATACCTGATTTCATTTCAATTCGATACGGTCGTTTAAAATCTTTTAAGGTATAGAATTTTATAATTTAATAGTTTTTGTATTGATATATCAGATAGATTTGTTACATATTTTCGGACTGTATATACTGGCCTCAACAGCGCCAAAGAGCGGGATGGTGAGTTCCGAGACATTATGTTAGGCCATGGGTTTCCCGCTTAAAGGATTAGAATACGCTCGTCCTAACGGTGCCTTCTGTAAGATTTGTCATATCTTTTTTTTTTTTAATAGAAAGTATAACAGAGAACCAGGTATTGGTCACAGTTGATTATATATACTATAGCAATTGTCACAAAAATATTGATAGCGCGATTCTTCAAAAGCTAAAAACAATATGTTAATACAATGTTCAGGAATAAAATAAATAAAATATGTAGATCTACGTAGTGTGACCACGAAACCATTTTAGCTCTTTAAATAAATTATAGTTTGATTCGAAATTTTAAATAAATGAGTTTTTTATAAATAATACGTTAATATAGCTAAACTAATAGTCGTGTCTCTAATTGCATTGGTTGTGCTTTGGCTATTAAAAACAATAGTTCAGTGATCGATTATTTTTTAAGCCGATTCTTACTTCCATACTTTACATGGTGGTTGGGATTTATGTTCTACCGCCAAACAATAACACTTAATATATTTCTGTCTCACTTTGTAGGGTGAGTGAGTCAGTATAATTTCCCAAGACTGGTGGAACATTACCACAGTGCTAATGTCTATGACCCTATACATGGGTAAGTAATTAACAACTATATTATTTAACACGAATTTTATATCGTCATATTTAGCTTATGTATTCATTAAAAAAAAAAACAGTAAAATTATGTTCTGTAATAAAAAGAAGTCAAGATAGCCAAGTGGTTAGAAAGCAACTCAAGCAAGAACCAATTAATTTTCATGTGGTTAATTTGTGTTTATAATTCATCTCGTTTTCGGAGTCGAACGCTTGAATCTTTAGGAACTTTTGTATTATATGTATTTTTTTAAATATTTTTACAATTTTTAAAATCATTGAATTAAGAAAATAATATGTTCGTCATTGCAAAGTTATGTCGATCAGAAAAATTTACATCTGTCAAAAAGATCAAGCTATCTTGTACAGGATATAATATAAATACTTTTGGTAATCGGAATAGAAACAATGAACATTTTGTTGTTGGTTGTTTTATATAACACTAGTTTTCGCCAGCAGCTTCGTTCGCGTTTAGGGATTTGTTGTCAATTATTTATAACCTTATAAATGGGAGCTTATGTGTTTTGCTGATACACTATATTATTGATTAAAATCCATTCATTAGTTTTTGCGTAAACTTTCGCCTTTATAAAATTATAGGGATAACGTAATATTGTTATTATGAGTAATGTTAATTTAATTCAGAACAAATAGATTTTATTATTATTAGATAATTTACTCAAAAATATGATTAAAAAATTATTAACGATTAATAATATAATTTAAAAAACTTTTACCTTTTGCAATATTGTTTAACATATAATTAACACACCAATGACAATTTTCACCAAGATTAACGTTTTAGTCAAGTGAATAAACTATTTAAAAAAATATATAAAACCACCAAAGATATCGGAATATAACCTCGCTTTTAAATTTAACCTTAAAATATTTCGCGCCAATTTATGTTATCTGTTACGTGCAGTCGACATGTCTGCACAATTTAAACTGGTATCGTGACAACGGATCGTCAGCATAATGCCACACTACGGTTTGTTTTACGGTGATTTGTTTTAAATAAAAAAATATATATCCTCTTTAATCTCATCGCTTGTATTAATATTTTATATAGTTATATAATTTCCGCTAAATATTCCTTTTTATTTTCGTTTCCATCCATTTTACTAAAATGTGAAATAATTTTGTCACGAGACAAGGGAAATAATATTATATACAAGAGTTTAATTATTATTGTAATCACTTGGTGTGAGTTGGTTCTAACTTCTATACTTTACTTGATGGTAGGGCTTTGTGCATCTGGCTAGGTACTAACCAAAAAGTATTTATTCTAACACCAATTAACAATACTCAGTATTGATGTGTTTTAGTTTAACCAGTATGTATACAGACAAAAGGGACATAACATCTTAGTTCCTGAGATTGGAAGCGCATTGGTGTTGTAAGGAATAGTTAATATTACTTAAAACGCGAATGTCTATAGGCGATAGTGACCACTTAAAAATAATTAAAGGCGTGGAATGGGTGCAAAAAAATCGTGTACAAATGTACGAGACGGGGTTAATAAACATGGCGCCTATAAGTTGTACCAAATCATCATCTGCATGTTCCTACGACATATTAGTAACATATTTAGTAGAATAATATAAAATTCAAAACACCTAATGTGAGTAACCGTATGCGACTAAAGAAAAACTAGTGGCCGCGGAAAAAATATCGCAATAGACTAATACCATGGCTAGCTTATTTGGAAATCCACTACTTAACTGGGCTGTTTTATTATAGACTAGCTGTGCCCGCGACTTCGTTCGCGTAGTTGTCGGAAACACTATCATGATTATCGTTTGATTGCTCACGTTGGTTTTTGTTATTATAATCGTCAATAAGATTTAATAATATGTTTTACAGTACTTCAGCGTAGATTATATTTTTAGTTTTTTTTTCTTGTGGTAGAAGAACATACTGATTTTGCCCGCAACCCGATCTTGACAACGCGACATATAGTTGGCCGTGTGAAAAGCAGTCTTGACGTAAATAGATTCCTACGTGTTTAAATGTTTGGCCCTGTGATTTATTAATGGTTACGGCAAAAGATAACTTAATGGGAAATTGAATTCTTTTAAAATTAAAAGGTAAATCATTCGGAATCATTGGGATGCGAGGTATAAGCACTGTTTGACCAACTGCCGGACCATTCAAAACTGTTGCAACGATCACGTTATTGCGAAGGAATTTTACTTGAAGGCGGGAAAATTATCGCAGCACCTATTTTTAACTTCAGGGAATGTGGTGGAAGGCCGCTCGGGTTTAAAGAATTGAGAAACTCTTGTGGGTAATGGCTGCATCTTCTTGATCCATTACATTATCAATAGATGTGTAGGTAGTTATATCGCCTGGAAGTTTGGTTAAAATTAGGTCGTTAATTTCGTCAACGCTACTATTTCTCGCCGCCAATATTGCCCTTTGACACATCCATTGGTAATCTTTATTTTCTATTTCGACGATATTAGGGTAAACTTTTGATATTAAATCCTCTATGCTAGTCACTTTTTCTCCTAAATCGCGATCAATTTCAATTTTATTTTCAGAATGAGGTACTTTTCCATCTCCTATTAAAAGTAACTTTGAAGGAAAATTTGTACTTCCTCCCCCCAAATGTGCTCTCATATTCGTAGATAGTTTTAAGGTATGGACAAATTTCCATAACGGTGAACTTTTAAGGCAAGACCTTACAATGTCTGCTCTAGTTCCTCTTAAAATTACCGGTAAAGTTTGTCGAAAATCCCCAGAAAACATAATGGTAATCCCACCCATAATTTTATCACAACTTCTAATATCTCTGAGAGTTCTATCTAGAGCCTCTACATGAGCTCTATGGATCATGGTACATTCGTCCCAGATAATTAAAGAAACGTCTTGTAAAACTTTACCCAGAGGGCCATTTTTGCGAATAGAGCACACGCTATCTTTTTGTAAAGAAACAGTTAGAGGCAGTTTAAAAGTGGAATGAGCTGTGCGTCCACCTGCTAATAAAGTTGCCGCAATTCCTGACGACGCAACTGCCAAGGCTATTTTTCCCTGAGACCTTACTTTTGCTAATATGAAATTAGTAATAAAAGGCTTTCCAGTTCCACCTGGAGCATCCAAAAAAAATATTTTTCCTTCGTTAAAACGAATACTGCACGTAACACGATTGTACGCCGTCACCTGGTCATTAACTAATTTTGGTTCATTTTCAGTAATATACTCATTTAATTCATTTACATCATACGGCTTCCGTAGTGCTACTTCTAAAGGATCTAAATTATTATGTGAATTATTCCTTTTTGATGCAGGAAGCCCAAAATCAGTCAATGATTTATCTGAAATTTCATGAATTTTATCTTCAATTAAGATAAGTCTATCATTGTATACGTTATCAGTATAGGTTAATGTTATATCCTGATTTTCATTACGCATTCTGTTTAATATATCTTCACATAAATCATTGCGAAATTTATTCCATAACTATAAGGGGTAAGATGGCTGGCAAAATATAAGGATGATTTGATTCCCGTTGTCGATTCACCGAAGTTCGGAAATTTTGTAAGGCTAACCTCTGTGAACGTTCAACGCTCGATTCCCTAGCACGATGTTGTTCACTGACCGTTCTTTGATTAGCTAACCTCTGCGTATTGTCTTCAGTTGTTTCATTGCTACGCAAAAGCCGCAGACGCTTTGCATTAGCAGTCTGCCGAGAAAGGTTAGTTCTTTTTCTAGGCATTATAGTGACGAAAAAGATAAAAAAAATGTAGGTATTAAATTTAAACCAAAACGTATCTTGTAATCAATAAAAACAAACATATGGTAAATAATTAAGTACCCGATAATATAATGAAATCTGTATTGAAAAAAAAAAGTATTATAAAGGTTATTTAATTTTTTTTTTTATTTCGATATTTTATCGTAATAAAAAAACCATATATGTTTTAATAAACAAAAACCTAACCAAATCAGAATAATTATGCAGATGACAACCACTTCTAATAAACAAAAATTTTGACAAAAAAAAAAACCGACTTCAAAAGAGAAAAAAAATAATATGCTCTAAAAAGTAAAAAATAATTGCTTATTATTCTACAACTTAATAATCAAGTAACTTATTCTACTTACCAATATGTAGGTACGTTCTGTGTTTCCACGCAGGGAGATAAGTATGTACCTACCCACTTTAAATCTAACTTAACACAAACCTATGAATAACAAACAATGATTACAATATTTTTTAGATTTAAACTATGTAAAATGAAATTAAAAATATTTAGACTATTTAAAAGTCAGCAAAGTTATTACGATAATATATTATAGATAAAATTATTGTCCTTTATAATAAAAAAAGGATCATTAAAATTGGTTGGCACAATTTTGAGTTATTCACCTATTTATCGCGCACATACATAATGCACATTTAAGACTTATATCGTTTTCATAGGGATACCATCATCGTAACAGGATAAAATTAAAATGGGACCCCACGGGAAGCACTACCTTTCAAACAAAAAAAAATTATCAAAATCCAGTGAAAAGTTATGAGGTAACAAACATATAAAAAACAAAAAAATACAGACGAATTGATAACCTCCTCCTTTTTGAAGTCGGTTGAAAACAAACAATATTAACTTAAACGTAATAAGATAAACAAACCGAACAATAAGAAGTTTAGATTGTTTCTCCTTTGGTGTTATTATTCCATAAGGTGATTATAGTACAACCGTGTTGAATATGCTTGAACGTAATAGAATTTACTTGAAATATTGAACTACTAATTTATTTGTGTAGTCATTTTAATCGATATTCACCTATTTGCTTATTTGCATAATTTATTTTCTCAGTGATGATTAATCTGCATCGGTGAAAGTATCGCTCGCCATTTTGAACTTTTTTACGTGTGTAATGTAATTTTTATACCTTATTTATACCGTGAAACGTTTGAATTGTTTACTTGCAAAGTACGAAGGAATGTTCATTGAAATTTTATCTTATATCGTAAGTTAAAACTACAGCAGATTATGATTTAAATGTAATCGATTTTAAACGATAAAAAATAATGAGCAAATAAGCTGATAACAAAACCTAATTTTGATAAATAATTTAACTATTAAGAATGTTAATTTTTTTAAGTCGTTATGTGCATTGCTACTTCGCAGAACTACACCCGCGGGTGAGAGTGGCGAGCGCGGCGGCGGGGCTGACCCGCCTCCCCCTCAGCCGCCGCCGCGCCCCGCCTGCTAGCACACTCTTAACAAATAGACATATAGTGTCACGGACTTTTTTTTTATTATTAAAAGAGGAATATATCTTTCATACACATTTTTTGAGTAACTTAAAACGTTTATGTTGCGCACGCATCGAAAGTCCATAAATGTGAATAATTTTCCCCGTTTTTGCAACATTTCTCACTGTCGCTGCGCTCCTATTGGTCGCAGCGTAATGTTATATAGCCTAAAGCCTTCCTCTATAAATGGACTATTCAACAAAAAAAGAATTTTTCAAATCGGACCAGTAGTTCCTGAGATTAGCGCGTTTAAACAAACAAACAAACAAACTCTTCCGCTTTATATATTAGTATAGATGAAGTGATTCTTGCATCGTCTATGTAGAAGTAGATACAAAATACTTAGTAATTTTTTTTTAAGTGTATTTGCATCGCGCTTTTTTTTTAGTAATTACTAGATAATATATAAATAGTCTTCTTTACTACTCCAATTATGTTAAAAAAACGAGCGGGAACGACAATAACCCAAGGGTCAAGATTGAACCTACAAATTTTTGATAGATTCTAGGCGGCCCGTAAACCATTGCGCTTTTGACGCTTCAAATATTTTAGATTTATAAATATAGTTACACCGACAGCACGTTACGAATCAGAACTATAATTACAATGGTTATCTGTACTTAAATCAATCCATTTATTTTAAAGTTATATAATTTCCAATTAAATAAAATTACCCAAACAATTTATTTGTAAGTTATTTAATTCTAATTACATTGCTGAAACTTATTTATATTTTGTGTAATGTTTTATATGAACCAACATATAACTATGCACCATACTTGGTAATCTTCCCTAATACTCTTAATACAGCAAGATTTGACGAACTCCATAAATATAAAATATTATTATATTCTGAGCCCTTAAGCGGTCTCCCAATATCTGTTTTGAGCCTAAGTACTACCGATGACACTGTCGAAGTCGATAGAACATTCCAGAAAAAGAAATCAAAACCGTATATAATATATAATATCTAATATAATATTTTATAAAAAGAGAACTAAGCGGAAAAGGCCTGTCTCGTTCTATAGATTTAGTTTTTAACAGTGGCTTTCTAGTCAGCCTGTCTCGCTCCAACAGAATTAGATTGTATTTTATGTGTTCCGGTTTAAATTGTTATAATTATAGTAATAACAAATGTCCTACTTCTGGACCGAGGCCTATTTTTCCCTTGAGGAGATGGTGTAGAGTTAATTCCATCACGCTGCTCTAATGCGGGTCATATATAATACAATTATATAATAACCATATGGACATAAAATCCCAAATCCGGTCAATATTTTATTCAGTGAAGGCGTCATTGGACGACTCCAATCACTCAATAACAGGACCACTTCACCTATTTGCTTTGACCATTTGCATTTGCTTTCTCAAATAGTAAAACAAATTAATAATATTTTCTTTGGTAGGGCTTTGTGCATGCCCGTCTGGGGTACCACCCACTCAAACGGCAACACTTAGTGTTATGAACCAGTGTAACCGTAGACACACGGTTAGCCTTTAGCCCTAAGGTTGATTGATGTGATGTGACATGTGACAGCGGCAATGTCTATAGGCGGTGGTGACTACACAGTCAAGTTGCCCATTTGACGTTTCACCTTCGTAATACATAAAAAACAAAATTCTTCTAGTAAACCCGAGCTAAGAAAGCTAAGAACTGTACACGTGGCATCGTACAATCATGAGTTTAATATATGGAAAGATATTTATAGCTGTGTTCCTGTCCTGTGAATCACACGTGATTCATGGTCATTGTTTAGCTATTGTGTCCGTCTGGACAGGAAACTCGTTAATATATCCAGAAATTGTTATTATGTCTTGATTGGACTTATACATTTACATTTTCTTTGTGAATAAGCTGTGATAATAATACAATACAGTTCTTGCTATACATAAAAACGATCAAATTATCTTTATACAAATATTTAGCTATTCTTATTAATAAAGGTCATTTTTATATGGGTTTTGTTTTTCTTATGGACCGTTTTGTTGTTTAACATTAGAACAAAACACTTCTAGACATTTAATTATGACTATGTACGTATTTATATATTAGATAGCTAACAAAATACTCACTATTGCATTGTAATATCGACACACGTCTTGTTAGGAACTAAGTGGTATCTTAATAGTAAGTGATATTGACATTCAAACGAGACAACGATCGGATCAAAGAGAAACATTAAGTTACGTTGTATTTTTCTACGTTCAAATATGGGAAAAACGTATTAAATTAGTTTATTAAATTATTTTGCTCTTATTTTTCGAAAGCCAATAATTCAGATGGTTCCACTGAACCTCACGTGTGAGTCCTTGTTCTATGCACTAATAGCCTTCGTTCATCAACACGTTGATCGAAGCAAATATAATCTCAAACGAAGACAGTAAAAAATGAAGAAGTTTAAATTTAAATAAATAATTTTAAAGGATTTCGTTTTTAAAAAAATATTTAGATTTTTGAGGATGAAATCATTCTGTTAATTTAAATGCTTTATTGTTTAATAATAACGACCAAATAAATTGTTTCTAATTTTAAAACTATTTGGTTAATTCACCCGTCACTCTTGCCTATATAACATACGGCTAAAATTATTCATCTATTCAACAAAATAATGAAAATCAATCAATGTTACCATCGGTCATGATTCGTACTCAAATTCAGCGGACCGAAGCGAATTCGTAAGACAATTTATCGTTACTGGTAAAACAAAAAGGTCGTATGTGAAAATTAATTTATAAAATATATTTTAATTTAAAGTAACAAAGTACACAATAAAAAAACTGCGTGTACTTACGTAGGTTCGCATGCGAAAAGTTCTAACTTTATTTACTTTCAAATAATTCATTACAATAAATTAATAATATACTTATTATATTATTGATAATATTGTTCATTATTATGCTGAATTCATTTTTCACCATTTCTACAAGACTCGACAAAAATTTAAACGAGCACATTTTAAATTTGTAATAAAATTAACATGTTAAATGAGAAAGGTAAAGCGTGAAGCGTTTTAACGAGCAATTTCATTTTGTAGTTTTCGCGCGTTTTGTGCGCGCGCATCATGAATGTTCCCTCGTTCTTTCAAAACGACCTTAAAGAAGTATAATTTTAAAAATCAAAAGAAATAACCCATAAACAACACTCATACGTAAAGTCGATTAGTTTCTATGTATTGCCTTATAAGTTACGTTATTCGTAAGTTACTTTAGAAATGAAACTGAAAATATATTACTCAAACAACACGTAATGAAATATTCAGTTTTTACGCTCTTCTGTAAAGTAGACAATTTTTACTTACAACGTTTTGTAGTAACAGTGGCGTTGTGATGCAGCCTTCACGGTTCTTACGACGTGACTTATAGATAATCAGCATAATAGCTTTAATAGAATATCATTTAATAATGGTCAGTTGTTTTAAACGTATATGTGTATTGTAAGTGTATTCTAACAGTACTTTCTTAAATATTATTTACTTGATGGTCAGGCATCGTTCAAGCTCATCACTCAACAGTTAACTAATTAAATAATAAAATAATAAATAAATATTGGACAACATCACATACATTACTCTGATCCCAATGTAAGTAGCTAAAGCACTTGTGTTATGGAAAATTAGAAGTAACGACGGTACCACATACACCCAGACCTAAGACAACATAGAAAACTAATGAATTTTTTCTACATCGACCCGGCCGGGACCACGGAGTGGCGTACCCATGAAAACCGGTGTACACACCACCCGACCACGGAGGTCATCAAATATATATAAATATTAAATATTTATAAATATTAATATATATTTTAAAATATATATAAATATTTAATATTTATTAAATAAATAAACTATTCTTCCGCCAAACAGCACAACTTATTATCGCAGTATTGTAATTTGAAAGATATGTGATGCAGGGGACCCTACCGGTAAAAGGGACATAATATCTTAACCCCTAAAGTTGATAGCACATTGAGAATGTAAGGAATTGTTAATATTTCTTACAGCGCTAATGTCTATGGTAGCTCAATCACCCCTCTGCCTATCGATATTATAAAAAAAATATGGTAGCATAAATATTTCAATGTTGGCCAACAGTGAGCATAAGAAAATCATCAGAAACATCTTACCCCGACATATTGATACTGCTATCAACCCTATTACTAATAATAATATTCTGTAAAATTTATATTCGATTCAAATATTCTTTAATAAACACGAAATTAAAATACAATCATATATAAGACTACGGAAGATACCTACAGAAAGGCTATGGAAGCCTCCAGAGAACCTCTGGGCATAGGAGTCAAGGCACTAGCAACGGTATGGAAACATATACTAAAAAGTCTTGCTACATAAATTTAATGTAGATAAAAATACATAAATAATTCTAAGTAAAGCTGACAAAAGTTAAGTGACGAGTTCCTGTAACATCGAAAAAAACCTGAATTAACCATATAATGTAACTGATGTATTTTTTTTACTGTTTGTTTGAGATAAGAAGAATTCCTTTATTTCCTTAATCTTTGTTATCTATTACATATACATACATACATACATACATACATACATACATACATACATACATACATACATACATACATACATACATACATACATACATACATACATACATACATACATACATACATACATACATACATACATACATACATACATACATACATACATACATACATACATACATACATACATACATACATACATACATACATATGTAAATGAGAGAAAACCTTAGACCGGAATTGATGGATACATTTTATGCAGATATTAATTCGACCCTTGCAGGATACGATGTTTCTCTCAATACCAAGCACGAGTACGAGGAAAACTTAATTGTGTTCAAATTTATTACTGAGTAGTTTTCGCTTGCGACTTCGCTCGCCTTTTAAGGGTTGGTTTTCAGATATTATTCAATTATTATATTATTTTCATATATTTGTAAATTATAGTTTATGTGTTATTCATATATATAAGCTATATTATTGTGAAGTTTCATTAAAATCCATTCAGTAGTTTTTGCATGAAAGAGTAACAAACATCCATACGTACAAACTTTCGCCTTTTTTTTAATATTAAGGATTGTGTTAAAAGTATTCATGGTTTTTTTAAACTTTGTATTGATTGGCAAAATATGAGACTAATAAACTAAAATTATCTCTAACTAGTTCAAAGTAACAATATATCATCTCTCATCTCTTGATTTAAATAATAAATATTTTCGCTGTCCATCATACCTACAATAATCACGATTTGGTAATGACGTCACTGCTAAAACTAACAGTTTACCCGCCATATTTCTTTCAGCTGTCACTGTCAATTCCAAAGCATACAAATGGCTTATTTTAGAATTTCAATTGTGTATTCATGTCAACGCCACGAAGGAGTTTTGTGTGTTTACTTTTAAATAAAAATATTGCCTGATTTTTGTACATATAAAAAAAAGCCGTTAAAGCCGTTAAAAAGTATTACCTAAATAATAATTTGGACGACTTTAATTCATTTCCTTTATATAACATTATAGTATCTTAAATATGTATTAGTATATAATAGAGATATATATTATATATACATATGTATATATGTAGTAAGTATACGTATTATTGTGTATTTGTATGTAAGTTTATGACAGCACCGCCTACGCCGATGGTTTTAAAAATTCTCTCTTAGATTGGGTTGTCTGGAAGAGATGGCTAATTAGCCATAAGTCCGCCCATTGTACAACACTTGTAATCAACATTTATTTTGTTTTTTTATTTTAATAATTTTGTTGTACTTCTTTTTTTTCTGGGTTTCGTGTTGTTTGTGGTGTACAATAAAGTATATTTCATTCATATAATAAAGGTGCGTGTACGTATGTAAGCGCGTGAAAAGTTCTACTTCTTCGGCGTTATTAAAAATTCATAATATAAGTTTATAATAAAATATACACTTTAAAGTGGCACTTAAATGGCGGTTTTGGGAGCATATTCACGTACCTACGTATTTATGTCACCCTAATTCGCGCTTTCATATTTTTTCAATTCAATTCAATTCTTAGTTTAATGGCTTTTAGTTGTGCCGACAGGGCTAAGATTATTTCGCCAATGTCACGTAGGATGGAGAAGACACGAAATATATTTTTTCATAACGCGACAAACGAGGTATAGCATCAAAAATATATATCTATTTTTTTCTGTCTTTTAATTTTTTTTATTAAACAAGTAGGTATACTGACAAAAAAAATAATTGTGAGGTAGAAATTCAAACGTGGAAAGAAATTATAAGTACGTTTCATAAAAAATATCAGTATGCCTGAGTCGCGAAAAGAGTATTTAATATTTTCATATGCATTACGTAGACAGCCACTGTTTGCGTTGGAGTTCGTTTATAAATAATCCGTAATCTTTATTTGATGGAGCAGTAAAAC
The DNA here is from genome assembly GCF_037043105.1 of Vanessa tameamea. Lineage (NCBI taxonomy): Eukaryota > Metazoa > Arthropoda > Insecta > Lepidoptera > Nymphalidae > Vanessa > Vanessa tameamea. The sequence continues at coordinate 2,008,185 of NC_087331.1, forward strand.
GTTTGCAATTTAGAAAATAAACTATAAACAAACTTCATATCTGTAATAAAACTTGAAACTATCGTTTTTATAGACTTTTTTAACTTTTAACTGCGAGCAGTAACAAAAACGCAATAAATTACTCATAAAATATAATTTCATTTTATTTGGCAGAAACATTAAGTACACAATAAACTTAAATCAAAGACAAAAGGTTATAACAAACACCTTATAATTTTTCACTAAATAAATATCACAAATTTGTTCCATATTTAAATATATCTAAAATGATCGCTGATTTTGTTGAACACGCATCCCGCAAAAGTCACTGAATAGCTTGACATGAAATTTGTACCATTATAATCGGCGTATTTCAAGGAACGAAATGTATAATGAACCCATAGCAACAAGTAACATCCGAAGTTCAGTTCATGTCTTTTTTGTTTTTACTTTAGAGAAATTAATTTATTAAAAACTTTTGGCATCTTAATAATATGATCTATTTAACATCATATGAATCAGTCTTTACTTTAGGTATCTAAAATAAATGTTCAAATCTTCTAGTGATTATTTTGCGTAAGCAATTAAAATCAATTTTACCCAAAATATAAGAAGTGAAAATTAAACAAAAATGTTTGACCTAAATAAAATTTAAATAAAGAGAACTCTTCATTAAAATATTATTACAATATTAATTTTGGTAAATTAGTACGTTATGTAGATAAACTAAAGGTAGGTAAAAATCGCCATTTGATGATAAGTGGTCAGCATCATCCACTAAAATTGGGCCGAAAGAAATATTACTCGTTCATTCATCGCCAATGCGCCGTCAAAATTAGGAACAAAACCTCACCCTTCAAACCGGAACACAATAATACTAAGTATTGCTGTTTTGCGGTAGAATATCTGATGAGCGGGTCCTATGCTTTCGGGCTTGCACGAACCAGGTAAAGTGAATCTTTTGATGGAAGAACTATTTTAAAAAAAGTCCATTTCCCTTCACATGCTTTCCTCTTATAGTTTATCTTCATTTCCAAGCATAAGATCAATACAATGTACAGATTTCGTCGCCTAAACATTTTTTCTTATTGCAGCTTACTTTACTTTATTTAGCTTAAACTGTTTACCCGTGGATGGTAAATCTTTTGAAGGTAACGCATGGCTTAAAAATAGAATCCCAGAACATATCAAAAACACGTCCAATTTTATCTATATGTATGTGTTTTGTGTATGTATATGATATAAATAAAAAAAAAACGTTAAGGGGAACTTTTGTGCACGAGATTATATTATGATACGATAACACCTTGGAAATTAAACGCTCACTTCCAGGATATTTCCTATACTTCGGCTTGCCACTTTTCAAGTCTTGATATGTTAGTTCCGAGTTCACTTTGATCACCTATAAGTGTAATGTTTAAATATTGATTTGAATGTCAATTTGTACATTTCCTTGGGGTTTGCAGCTGTATGTACAATAATAATATAATGTTGACAGCTAAATTGTTTAAAATAACTATGCTCTTGCCCTTATTATTTAATAAAATAAGATAAGTGGAGTAGAATATTAAGGTTTAGAAGTGACAATCGTAATACGTATTTCAGATTTCCAGCTTTTAAAGAACTGACTGCCCATTGAGCTGACTGTAGTACTAGACTTGTTAACTATAAATATTTAGGCTCTCTCGAAAAAGGTCGAAAACTATACGACCTCGAAACAAAAGTTTTTTTTTTAATCTTTATATGTTATACATTGTATTCGAGTGATACATTTTATGAAAAACGAACTATGTATTATTAAAACTAATTATAGTTACAGCTATTACCTTGTATAGGCTTGTCGCCTTCATTTATCTTGTGATAATAGCAATAGGGCTACCATGTTTTCGTGAATAACAGGGAATAAACTTAATCGAAATGTAGTTATTTTCTATTACTTATATGTACGAATACAATATTAATTTTAGCGATGTATTGAATAATGAAAATAAACTAATCGTGGTAAATATCACTTATTTAAAACAAGTTTTAAGTTTTAGTTTCAGCCAATAGATGGCGCTATTAGTATCTAAAGCCGTTTTTTATTTCAGGTATTGATAGCTTCTATTTTCAATTATTATATTATTAATTTCAAAATATATTGTTGTAACTGTCATTGCCGAGCCGAGCCGAGATGGCCCAGTGGTTAGAACGCGTGCATCTTAACCGATGATTTCGGGTTCAAACCCAGGCAGGCACCACTGAATTTACATGTGCTTAATTTGTTTATAATTGATCTCGTGCTCGGCGGTGAAGGAAAACATCGTGAGGAAACCTGCATGTGTCTAATTTCAACGAAATTCTGCCACATGTGTATTCCACCAACCCGCATTGGAGCAGCGTGGTGGAATATGCTCCATACCTTCTCCTCAACGGGAGAGGAGGCCTTAGCCCAGCAGTGGGAAATTTACAGGCTCATTATGTTATACTGTCATTGGGTACAACAACACATTCATAGTTACATAATGATATATTATTACGTATCTTTTTGATAATTTTAGTAAATGTGAAGAAGAAATAAGATTTGCTCACGGCTCAGATTTATGTGGTTTACAACTTGTGATGCAAATAAAGCCTTACCCGATTATTCTCCAAATTTGAGAGATGTACAAAGAATGGTTTGTAACAAGATTTGTTTGTCAAAAGCATTGAATTAAATTTAATTACGATATTTTAAAGTATCGTCTCGTAATTTTTTTCTACTTCGACGACTTTTTTCCTATTTTAAAACGATTTCTGATATCTATCAACATCCAACGTATCATTACTCTAGAAGTACCTACTCTTAGGGTCGAGAAGATTGTCGGGTATCTTTTCGACATTTATATAGTTCACATTAAGCATTTTATATAATTGTAACAAAAGTAACATTTATTATAAAATAAAATATTATTAAATACAAGGTTTTTTAAGAACATAAAATGTAGTCACCCTACTCAAACGTTACAAGTTGATAAACTATAACAAAGCTATTACTCTGATCGCTTATTTCGGGTAGTGTGAACATGCGTTAGTATTGAAAATAATTGCCATATTTACGTTATAAATGTTGCCTCCGGTGTTGCTCGTTTTGACTAAACCTTGTTTAGTAAGTACAGATTAATTGATACAAGTACGTCAGACTCCTGTATAGTGTTTGTTTTCGAATGATTTATATAATTAGTATCTGCACTTTTAGTTGCATATACATGTTTTAAGCGAATATATTTAATAAAGTATGTAGGTATAAGCTTGAAGTATTGTTATGTTCTAGTTTGAAGGGTGAGTGAGCCAATGTAAACACGAGGGACATAACATCTTTGTACACAAGATGTGTTATATCCCATACATACAGTACAATGGTTATGGGCGTCCGCGACCACTGACCATCATGAGACCATTTGCAAGGTTGCAAGAGTATTTCAATAAAAAGAGAACATATTGTATTTATACATAACCATAAACTGTTCAATAACACAAATATAAGATAAACTATCTTAAAATTGTATTATTTGCAAAATATTCTATTTATATATATTAAATTCGCCGACTCATGTGTCGGTTTTCCTTCCACCTGATTGTGTGGTAATTTAATTACTCCAGTTGCATAGGAAATAATATTATATGATATAAATATTACATACAGTTTTATTTAAGCCTTACTTAGTTATCTATTTTAATAAATAATAAATGTATAACATAGAACGGAAATAGCGACCCCCAAATCATATTCCTTGTATATTTATGAACGCAGTTTCCGCATTTTTTTCTCAATTTATTAAATAAATTATTAATGTTAAAAGTTTTCAACAGACAACTGAAAATATTGTTCTTAAACAATCTGAATGAATCTAAAAAAAACTTCTTGCAAGTGATAGTTGTGTTGAAGATTTATCGATGAAGACTTATTAGTATTATCCCAAATAAAAAAAAAAAAACAATTTAATTAGAAATATAATAATAATAATATTTTCTAAAGATCTGATTGCCAATCGGCAAAGGCCTCCTCCAACATTTTCCATTCTGATCTTTTTTGAGCCACCCTCCATATAACTCCTGCCACTTCTATGATCTCCTCATCCCATCTTTTCTGCTGTCTGCTCCTTTTCCTCTTACCTTTTCTACTCCATTTGTCATCAAGACCTCTTATGTGGCCTGCCCATCTCCATTTAATTTAGTTAGTAGTATAGTATTGTTAAAAAAAACCCGACATAACGTCCTTAGGGGGTCAAACTTGCTTTATTCCAAACTTCATCAAATTCGGTCCAGTTATTAAGCCGTGATAACATAACAGACAGACAGACAGTTACTTTTGCTTTTATAATATTAGTATAAACAGCATGCCATAACAGTTGCTTCGTCCGAAAGCAATTTATTAATGTAAACATATATACATAAATAAATATAAATTATAAAATAAATATATTGGGAAAAAAAACGAACAGTGTCTTTCACTGGTCGGACCAGAGAAAGTGACTTTTAAACCACGGACAATGATTTTTCTAATACTGCTATTGTTTATGAGCAGACGTGAACAATGAACTTGTCACTCAATTGTAATTTAATTTGCATGCTCACAATAGAGTTCGTTGCCGGATCTTCTCGGTAGACTCTATACATTCTGAACAGTAACTTTAATTTAATTTAATCTTGTTAAATGTCTATTCAAAAGTGTATGTAAGATACAACTTTAGTATAAAATCCATTCTTTGGTAAATATTTATTTGGTGGAAAGATTCAATGCAAGCCCACCTGGGTATGTGCCATCCACCCATCAAATATTATACCGACAAACAACAATACTCAGTATTTTTGTGCTTTGTTTTGAAGGGTGAATGAGCCAGGGTAACTATAGGTACAACGGACTTAACAGTAGGTACCCATGTTGGTAGCAGATTGGTGTTGTATGGAATGCTTAAAATTTCTTAATGATATTACTTAATGTCTATGGGCAGTTGTGTGTAATAAAAAAAATATGCAAGTGCAAAAAGATTTTATTTATCGAGGTCAGTAGTTCGATGTTTGCCTACATGTTTAATTTCCAGACAGCATTACAATCTAAAATCTCAGGATAGCAATTTTTGTTGGTCTTATATCTTCTTATTGATCAATAAACAATGATTATATTTATTATTAAAAAAAAAATTCTCAATAAAGTATATTTCGATGATAATTCATTAATGAGTAATATTTTTTCTTTATTATCGAAATCAAAATAAACTTAATTTAAGGATCCTTTAACGTGCACCTTTGAATAATCTTATAACGAGATTATTAATTGGCAAGCAAGAGAAGTACCAGCATTAATCGCAATGAATTGTCTTTAAGTATATTGAGTGAAAGTTTTTAATTGTCCAATAGGTGGCGCTATTAGTATCTAAAGGCGTTTTATCATTTTAAGTATTAAAATTATTCTAATTATTATTATTTTCAAAATATATTTTTGTAGCTATTATTAGGCATAGTTATATAATGATGTATTATTATATATTTTTTGGTAATTATAGTAAATGTATACTTAGGGGCCATTCATTTATTACGTAAGACGATTTAGGGGGGAGGGGATCGACCATGTCCTATGTTTTCTTACAAGGGGGTGGGAAGGAGTTTCGATAGTTCTTACGTAAGATTAAAAAAATTAAAATTATTTGAAAAAACCCGGGATACCGCCCGAATGCCGAGGTTCGCTCGGATGTGTACGTTTAGAACCTTTGAAATTACAAAAAAACACATTTCAAAAAGTTGTTACATTGAAAAATAAACAGTAAAATAAACCAAACTTATAATCATTTTCTCCTTTAGATTCTTACGTGATAAATATTAAACAGGGAGGGAGGGGGTCGGCCAGTTCTTACTTTTTCTTATATTAGAGGGGAAGGGGTCAAAAACTAGCAGTAGAAAAAAGTCTTACGTAATAAATGAATGGTCCCTTATGAATAAGAAAAAAGATAGGCTTTTTTTCACATCTCTCAGATTTAGCTGGTTTACAACTTGTGATACAAATAAAACATTACCCGCTTATGGCTCAATGTCTTTAATTTTATATTGCGTATAAGTTTTTAATTCCCTCGTTCTGTGTTATATTTTTTTGAACCAATTTACTTTAGTAAATTTTACTTGCTAACTCCTAATAGATCGTATACAAAACAATGTTACTTATAATGTGCTGCAATATAAATTGAACTTTACATGGAAAGAAATAAGATGTATTTTAAAATCGTAATTCTTTTTTTATTTATTTATTAGATGTAACTGTCACGATGTTAACGACCGTGTAACAAGCTATCTGGATGTTAATATTGTAATTAATACTTTTTACGGTCAAAGTGTGTCTCTATGTCTAGATTTAAATTGACCATTAAACAGCTGACACTTAGGCCTACTAAAGTTTTATGGACTGACTACATTGATATCGTAGATAATCGTACTTTGAACACTTGTTCTTTTTTTAAAGCTAACAGTTTCATTAAAAAAAAAAAACACTTTTATAATTTGTTTTAATTCAATCTGTGATCTTTGCCGTCTAATAACGACAATAGTAGAAAAGAACCAAGAGCTTAGGTGTTTGACTTTTAGTTAAACTCCCGTTAAGATTTATTAACGCTGGTAATGAAAATATTAATTTAGTTTAAATACCAAAAAATATAAGGATGAATAAACATATATTGTTTCTTATACAATTGATGAATGATTAAATGATTAATATTAAACCTTATTATACCTTTATTATAATAAAAGAGAAAATTAAATCATCAAACAAAAAAAAATATTTTTTACGAACATGAAATTGACATGACATTCAATAAATATATATTTTCGCAGACAATTTGTAATTAAAAAAAAAAAAAACGTGTATCAAATAAATGAATTAAATCGAAATAAGGTATAATTACGCGAACGCAGCAACACAAATACCACATCAATGTAATTTGCATAAAATGCATATAATTACACGCTATTTAAATGCATGCATTTAAATAAGGCGTTAAACCAATGAAATATTTAACGAGATAAATAAAACTACAGCAAAGTTTTTATCGTATATTCAAGTTTGTGGAGTTTAGGAAAATATAAAGTAGTTAGCAATAAGCAAATGCGTATCTGAATAGACCACAGATCCCACAGGTTCTAGGTTCAAATCCCAGGGTATTTCTGTTGAAAAATTCTCAATGACAACTTGGAGTATGAAAGTTGAAAGTGTACACTCACGTGCCTCATGAAGCAAGTAAAGGCGTTCTACGCTTGAAATCATTACAGTCGGTCGCATTTCCCAACCCATCTGATAATGGGAGTGAGGGAATACACTGCACATGTGTTTGCATACACACACACATACACAGTGCACTATAATATGTCCTGCGTAGTTGGCTGGTCTTCCTTGAGGTTGCCCGCCGTAACCGAAATCGGTCAGGACGACATTATCATTCTGTAACAAGAAACTCGAAACATATCGCAGGACACGCGCTTGAAATGACAGAATGTGATACGCGATATTGATTATAATAATTATAACATTTATAGGATATACGTATCATAATGGCGTATCATCGTGAGTCACTTATCATCATTTCACGAGTGAGATACAAAGTCAATTGTCATAGAATCGCACTGCATGATATGTGTGTAGACGGGTATTAAACATATTTTATTGTTATTATAATTGTACTTTATCGAGTTACCAAAATTCGAGTAAACTAGTTTTTATTTAGTAGTTGTTTTTCCTCTATAGGTATAATTTTGAATGTTTTAATCGTTTTCTAAAATTTCCGTTATGTTTCAGCAAGAGTTTTTTTTTCCCATATTATGTCGATCTTTTTTTTTAAATCATTTGTTTTCCGTGCATTTTTAAATATTGAAGTAATTTTATTTATTTATAAGTATCCAACAAAAGGTACACACTAAACTTGAATAACGAAAACAGCTCTAAAGCATTATTAAAATGTGTTTTCCATTAATTATTTGAAGCCACAGCTTACATAACAAAGTTAGAATAAGCAAAAAATAATAATAATAATAGAATAGATACATATTTTATATTCCAAAACATTACTCTAAAAAGATTTTAATGTTTTTCGTATATAGGATGTAAAAGGCGCGTCCAGACATACTGATTAGGAAGGTACGGTTTTAATTATAATACGTAGGTACTAATGTAAAGGTGTAATGTCACCCGTTCATCCCGTGCTTGATCTTGATCTTGTAAGCAATGAGATCGAGGTTTCTGGAACAGTTTGAGCATTGATATTCATTGTGTTTATACTCAGAGCTTTTATCTTAAAATTTAATAAATACCTTTAATGCACAGGGTGCGGCGGGGAATCTTCTATAATTGAAGTGCGCTCCACAATGCAGCTATTTGTTCCCTAAGAACGGGTATAAGCGTATTTGAACTTATGAATGGATAGTTCAGTAATCACCATGCAGTAGACGAACAGCGCGCGTTCACCGTGGTGACGCATTTTTCTAACCTCATTTCATTTATTACAACTCAAGAAGCGTTCAGATTATTATATATGTTTTTAAACTTATATTGCATTCCTCAATCTTGGGGTTTCGATCCAATCAAACAGTTTATCTATTTTTTTCACATTTTTCAAAGACAAATGAATATGGTTTGTTTATAATTTTGAGATAAGAGGGGTCGTTGTACACGTGTGTTTACTTTTATCACATTTTTGTATGCCGATAAGCTTATAAGTTGAATTTCAACGTGCAGACAAAACTCCATTAATTAAGAACGTTTAACTATTTTTAAATAATAATAATAATTTCTTACGTTATATTTATATCATTAAATACCAACGGCACGTGAATAAATTAAAAAAAAAAAACGATAATAAAACGGAAGGAAACGCATTACTGCCATTATATGAGCCAGAGGGCAATAAACAGACATTTCCTCAATTAAATACCATATAATGTAAACGATAAAACTTGTAACATGAAATAATAAACTCAAACTCAACTCAAACTCAAACTCGAATACAAAACTCAAACTAAATAAAATTTTATTATAAATGCTAAATTAACTATGTATATCTGTCTGTGCAGAGATGGCCCAATAGTTAGAGCGCGTGCATCTTAACCGATGATTGCGGGTTCAAACCCAGGCAAGAACCACTGAATTTTCATATGCTTAATTTATGTTTATAATTCATCTCGTGCTCGGCGGTGAAGGAACTTGCATGGAATATAATTTCAACGAAATTCGGCCACATGTGTATCCACCAACCAGCATTGGAGCAGCGTGGTTGAATATGCTCCAAACCTTCTCCTCATACGGAGAGGAGGCCTTAGCCCAGCAGTCGAAAATTTGCAGGCTGTTAAGGTATATAATATCTGTCGGTTGCTGTTTCACGGACAAAGCAATAAGCCGAATTTAATGAAATTTATAATGAACGAAGCTCGAACTCCAAGGAAGGACATAAGCTTTTTGTGCCTAACACCTGACGACCTCTAAAACGCGAGCGAGCCATGAGCGAAATCTAGTTTTTACAATTTCATTCAATGAATATTGGCGTAGTCGATTCAATTGTTTTTATAATACAGTTTTAAAGTGTTTAGCAAAATTATATAGTGTTATATAATTACTTCTATGTATCGTTAGTCTTTTATTATTATTTTATCGTCTAAGCTATATGTCTTAAGTGCGAAATGAAAAAATGATGTGAGTGTATTTTAAAGATGCGCGAGCAGAGGTGATAGGTTACTAGCTAAATCATACGTGGCAGAAAACTGATTTAATCACGATGTTTTTCACGTCTTGGATCGTGATGATGAATATTATAAATACACATTAAGTATGATCTGAAAAATTGCTTCCTAACTTTCTCGTCCTTCACCGACGAGTCGAATTATTAACCCAAATTAACACTTGAAGCTTTAGTAGTATTACTTAAACTAGGTATCACTAAACTAGTCAAAATCAAAACGTTCTTTATTCAAGTAGTCTACATCTAAATACACTTTTGAATCGTTCTCAATATTTAATGATAGCTTCGATAGCTTATTTCCGGTTCGAAAATTAGATTCTACCGAGAAGAACCGACAAGAAACTCTCAGTAGTTACTCTTTTCCACAATTCCAATTACAGAGTATGCCAGTAAAGAACAATTATTTTTTTATGAATTCTGCCTAGAAATCAATAAATATTAAGTATACACTTTTTATCTTTCATATAAACTTGTATTGAGTAATATGCTTTATTTATCAGTGATTTTTTTGACGTGAGCTTTAAGCTTTGTTATAGGCAAAATTAAAAATAAGTCTGGAATTAAATTATAGAAACGAGTACCGTGCCGAATACGAATTAGTTATAATAAGTCTAAAAAAATAGAAATTACTTAAATGTACTATATACTGACTTAAAAATATGTGACTTTTTTATATAGATTATATAATTTTTGTGATCATCCTGTATGAGTTATATACACCGATATGAGTTTGTTATTATTAGAAACTTATATTCTATTGACGAAAAACGCATTAAAATATTTTTCTGATATAATCACAACTAAGGCTTAAGCCTAATGGAATTTCGCTGATTCCATAATCGTTGAACAATTAGGTGTCATTGAAGATAATAAATGTACTGAAATATCTTAAAATGTTTCATTTTTAAACCTTATTTTTAATTTTAGTAACCTGGTTACGTCAGACAGGACTCACCCATTTATGTAGAAGGTTTTGAGCTTATTCAATAACTCTGCTCCAATGCGGGCTGGTGGATCACGTGGCTGATTCTCAACAACCACGCCCAGGTTTCTACACTGCCTCTCCTTCACCACAGAGTATGAGATGAAAAAAATACAAGTAGGCTAGAACGCAGAATCATCGGTTAGGATTCAATTCTCTGTCTTCAATTCTCTGGGTCTTTTAACCAATTCGCTTGTAGGATCGTGGCAAAATTTCTCCTCAAGCAGGAGAGCAGGTCTAAGCCCAATTGTGGGAAATTTTTAGGCTATTTTTATTACTTTCAAAAAATTACACAAATCTATGTAAGTACCAGTATACATCACAATAGTTAAAGGCTTCTTTTAAAGGGGAGAATTTGGACCTTTCTTTGCATAGTATAAGAATAATTTCTTCAACACTTGTTCAACAATGCACTTTGCATAACCACATAAAAAAAAATCAAACTTAACTACCATACTGTCAACATACTTGCATGCTCAGTTTATAAAAAAAAGCCAGATGGCGCGTGCGGAATATCATCGTGAAGCAACAAAAGCGGGTACAAACACAAAAGCGAATACAAATTCTCGATTGTGCCAAACACGTCTTTTTGACAAGAGGTCAAAAGTGCTGACACTTTAATCATTAATTATTCAATTATTAAAAAAAAATCCTACACACACTACTGGCAATGTGCACTCGCTTTTGATATTGTATTCGCAGGCAACAATGCCTGCCTTTTCTTTTAAAATCTGACCATAAAGAAATTTTAAAAAGAATAGTATTAATGCCCCATTTTAAGGAATTACTAATGTTGATATTTACCTCTCAAATTAAGCTTAAAATTCGTGCCGTGAGTGGGGATGACAACAGCCCAAGGGGTTATGATCGAACCAGCGACTTTTTACATCGCTAGGCAGCCCGTAAACCATTGCGCTATTGACGCATATATTATTTATTAATGTAACAGTTAGAAATATTTTTTCCAATTTTTTAAGATACTCGGTGAATGAAACAAATTTAGAAAAAACCTAGTAAATAGGTATACCAGTTTATAAATGATCTTAATATATTGTATACATTAAAGATTTACTTCTGTTCATTCATTTAAGATGTCTTCTGGCCACTGAGCCTAGTTTTATGATAATTATCATTGCATAATTTGTTATCAATGATATTATACGAACGACAGAGCAATTTCATCATTCAATTGAGACTTAATTAAAATAAATTCGAGTCACTGCATTAAATTAATAAGTACCGGAAATCTTATTATTATGTTATATATTTCATCATAGATCATTTAAAACACGTGACACATTTGATTACACACAATATTGTAACTCTTATCGTAATTGATGCTTGAAAATGCATGCAAATCAATGCTTATCGACCAAAGATCTAGCTGTAACTTGTATAACTTCTATGACAAAACGTTATAGAAATTCCTTGGAGATTTTTAAAGGACAATTATCATAACCAAGGTGTGGCGGTCAATTCTACTAGTATATAACGCTTATGAAAACTTCGATTATTCCTTACAAAAATAAAACTCAGCTTTATCGTAATCGAGGGCCAATCCTATTTTATATCGATTATGACACGATCGCAATTATATTTCGATCGAACCGCAACTGGATTGTTTTGATACAAAAGTAATAACCTGTTCATTTCCCACTGCTGGGCTATGGTTGCCTCTCCCTTTGAGGAGAAGGTTTTTGGAGCATATTCCACCACGCTCCAATGCAGGTTGGTGGATACGCATGTGGTGATAATAATAAAATAATAAATTGATAATTTATAAGTAAAATTGGCGTCCAGCTCGTGCAAGCCGTCTTGCGCAAATCCCGTGCTGTCACTCCACCGTACCTGAGGAGTCCTACATTACGTTTGCCGAGACGCGGTCTCCACTCTAGAACACGTTTTTCCCAACGGTTATCGGTTCTACGAGAAATATGGCCGACCCACTGCCACTTCAGCTTACTAATCCGGTGGGCTATGTCGATGACTTTGATTCTCTGACGGATCACCTCATTTCTGATGCGATCCCTCAGAGAGACTCTGAGCATAGCCCTTTCCATAGCACGCTGAGCGGCTTTAAGCTGGTAGACCAGCTATGTCGTGACTGTCCACGTTTCGGCTCCGTTAATATTATACAAGGGAGACAATATTAACCTTGGCGGTAACATATATTATGGGTGGGTGTACCCAAACGTGAACATGAGCCGATTGGGCATATTGGACGGGAAGATATACTCGAACTATATTTGTAGTGACATCCTGAAAACGTTTTCGCGTCGAAATTAAGTTGGATGGTTACAAATAACTACAAGAATATAAATAGTAACCACTGCCCATAGGCATTAGCACTGTAAGAAATATTAACCATCTGCAACATCGGCAATGCGTTACTTTAGGACTAAGATGTTATGATCCTTGTGCCTGTAGTTAAATAGGCTCACTCACCCTTCAAGCCGAAACACAATACTAGTAAAAAACTTACAAAATATACGGAACTAAAAGAAGGAATAGATGGATGTGGTACTTTTTTAAATGTAAATATGCACAAGGCCGTGATACTGAACACTTGCAGAATTGTACGCAAATTTCTTGCAACTGAAGGGGAACGGGGCATTGCTTTAAAGATTTCAGTTTTTTAAAAGTGTCTGACCACTTGGCGTCGGCCCTTGTGAATGACGTAAATATCGGTTCTAAACCGAATTGTTAAGAATAACAAATTGAATTATAATAATCATTATAATTAGTATTACTGCTACTATTTCCGAGACGGAAAGATACAAAGCCCTATCACCAAATAAAGTTCCTGGTTTTTTGTCATTTTTTTTTAATTTGTTTTTTTTATCTTAGTTGGCAAACGAGCAGGAGGCTCACCTGATGGAAAGTGACTACCACCGCCCATGGATATCTGCAACACCGGGGGGCAAATATTTATCATAGATTATTATTAATGACAGGTTATCAATTAATTATTTATATGTATTTACATACATATAATATATCAGTATCTAGATAATTTAGTTTAATTGGATTTATCTGAATACATTATGTAAACATGGTTGTATTGACGTCAATCAATAGAATATAATCAATAATATTTAGTCTTCAAAAAGTTTTTTTGTATCCATTGTAAAATTTGGCGACCAGTAAGTTATCATTTAGATTTTTTTTGCAATGGCTAGTTAGGTGGAAATGTAAGGTTAAGTACATTTTTTAAAATGCCACATCTGATTTTTAATAATAGATGATTTTTGTGATTTTCCTAATTCACGAAAAATACTATATTCGGGCGTGATTTTAAAAATGAAGGTTGTTTTTATGTAATTCATTAATATAACATTTATTTAAAATATTTTATATATTACTAGTTGCCGCCCGTGGTGTTGATCGCATTTTAGGGAATGGTTGTCAGCCATAAAAAAGTAACCTATGTCCTTCCATGCAGTTCAAGCTAGCCTCTTACCAAAGTTGACCACATTTTCGGTTCAGTGATTTTGTGAAAAAGCAACAGACAGACAGGCCGAGTTACTTACGCATTGATAATCTTAGTATGGATTTAATATATTTTAAAGCAAGGATTAACATGCTTAAAGTAAAGCCCATGGATTAGAAACCACGTGATGATAAAATACTACCGACAAGAATAACAAAGATATCAAATCACTAAGTTTGTAAATAAAACACGTGAGAATTAATACGTGCATATATTTTTTTCTATTTATACAGATATTATGATTAAACAAGAGCCTTACATTAAGGCATTTATATACAAATAAAAATTAAAAATGATGTTATGATTTGTGCAATCTATTACTGCACAAATCATGACCGCGTGGAATGGTGGCAAAAATACTAGAAGAATGTCTCTGTTGAAACGCAATTCCAATCTTCTGATCATAAAATTAACCCACCAGTAGAGGCAATAAGACGAGATGTTATATAAAGGTTTTAGTACTGACTCCAAGTTTGAACTGTAAACGGAGCATAGACAAAATTTGCGAGAAGAGTGCATAAATTGATTATTGTTTACAGGAACATATATATATATAATTTCTCTCCGTTTCAGTTAGGGGGTGGAGACTGAAAGTCCTTGAAAAATTGTACAATAATAAATCAGGGATACAAGATCCCTGAATTATTAATGTACAATTTTTCATGAGTGGTACACTCTCCACACGGAGAGGGTACCGCTGGTTTTTTAGTGGCTATCCTGGTATACTTGAGCATGGTAAGCGTCCTGCGCACCTCAGGTAACTGGCAAGTCCCACATATCCCCCACTTGATGTGGGGGAAACGCGTAACGCGTTTTTCCAGCAAGACACAAAAGATGTCTTAGTGTTTAATTTTGTTGTTATAAATGTATAATGTTAACTGTAGTTGTGTATCACACTGTAGATGAACGTGGTTCCTACTTTTACTTAATAATTTGTGATTATGCCAATGGTGTTCCGAAGATCTATATATAAATAAGAATCAAATTACGATGTAAAAGCATTACATATAAAAAAACCCATTTTCGCATTTATAATATTTATGACTATTCACATGAAATTCAACTTCTGCACTACCGAGCTGGCTTGTTGACCTTGCAGGCTTATACGGCTGAATATCCTGAGGTGTCACATTTGAAAGCCAGGTCGGACCAAAAATATGGACGGACTGAAAACCATAGACGAAAAGACATAGTTACTGAATTCGGAGCAATGTCGATTGCCTCAGCTCAATACTTGCAAATTGTAGCTTATTTTAACGTTTAAATAATTTTAGTCCAGGGAATAAAGATAAAAAAAAGAAAGAGAGATTTTTGGATGAACCTTCCTTTTGTGGTTCTAAACAAAATCCCAAAAGTCCCCGTTGATCATATGGATCAAGCTGGTAAGAAAATTTTTCATGATAAAAGGTCGCGACAAACAGTTTTTCGTGATTGTCTTGTGAACGGTCATAATATTTAGAAAAAAATGTAGTCATAAAATTTGTAGCTCATAAATTTTCCAATAAAAAATATTATATCACTTTACTTGACATCTTTTCTTAGCGAATAGAGTACAAAGTGGGATACTGTAGACTTAAATCAAACAAATAAAATCATACTTTTTCAATATATATTAATTGAAGGAGATATTAAATTACTATATTGTTAAAAATATAAAATTGTGTTGATATTAAATTAATGTGTTTGAATGAAAACAATAGTAATAGTTTTCTCACGTTACTTGATAAACGCTGCCAGCATTCTTAACGCCATTAGACGTCATCATGAATTTAGTGGCTATTTCTATATTTGATTTGATTATTATGTTTATGAAAGCAAGAAACATAAAGTTCTTATTTTTGTTATTCAACATTAACTTTAAGTTAGATAATATATGTTTATATAATCATCTTTCAGAACAAAATTCTATCCGATTAAAAAATGTTTTATCTAACGTTTGTGTAATTTAAAACTAAAAACTTTTAATCTCACATCTTAGAATGAAATTAAACATTAATTAATAACGGAATATATGAAAAAACATCCTTCTGGCGGAGGTACATTTTTGAGCAATAAGCAAATGGAATCTATTAACAGTTTTACTTTTTCTGATGCTAGAAATATGGAAATCAGCAATTAGGCTAAGGTTTATCAGGTTTAGATAACTTTTAAAGCTTTTTGAAAATTCAACACCGAAGAGTTGAGAGAGCGGATTGTTGTATGTAAGTCTGTCATTTTTAAAACAGAAATTTGAACTTAAAATTTGTATTTTATTTATGGACAAAAGATCAGTGTTGTGTCTTTTTGTAAATTCCCAAATTATATTGGCGAATTTGGGGATGAAAGTTTAAGTGTAAATTTTTGTATAAGATGACTGGAAAGATATTAATATTTTAAGATTAACCTTAAATGCCAAAAACATTCCTTAAATAAATTATCTGTATTATGTCAACGTATAATTTTATTTTATTATTATACTCAAAATATATGTAGTGCACAAGGCTTAATTAGAAGAAATTAATATAAATCACTGTTATAGAACCAAAATGTTATACCATCATGTTCTTGATTATTTATATAAATATATGTATTACTGAATATTTGTTACACAGGTATAAAATAAAAGAGACTTTACTTATAACTAATTATTTATTATAAATATTTTCAGTAAAATATATCGCTTTAAATATAACATTACAAAATACAGGTACGTAAACATAACAGGCGTCATTTTAACAATCGATTTGTAAATAACGTGTATTTTAATAATATTATTAATTGTAACAACAGTCAGTCTTACGTCCTCTTGAAAGACTGAAAATTATTACGAAAATCTCATATTTATAACATTAACTTGTTCATGACTCCGTTACTCGTTAATAACGTTAATTAAGGGTTATTTTATTTATCTGTATTTACATAGTGTTGTCTCTCAAAACGTTGCTTAATTTCTTATAATAAAAATATATGTGCAAAGAATTATGCAACGGGAGACGTGAATTATCAAAATTTAACTTCTTAATATTTCACTAAAAGTGTGTTATGAAATCAAGTCTTCAAACTGTAAAATATTACGCTATTTTTGAAAACCAAAATTATATACATTCGTTTATATAGCTCTCATACATGTACATAATCCTATGTACTTAACCCCATAAATGCATTTCCACACCAGTCAAACTGGTTAATAAATATATAATATTATATTCTAGAATCATGAAGCTGCAACCGTTACGGTTGTTCGTTCGTCTGCGTTAACAGTTATAACTGTTGATGGAGTAACGTTATCGTTACGCACATTAACGTTATTTGGTACAACATTAACGTTACTGTTGGCACTGTTTTCATTTTCACTGTTCGTTGAATTTGAGCCCTGTGCAAGCGCTGCTGTGATTGGTTGGGTTATCGGTTGAACCGTTGGTTGAAAGCTCGGATAGTGGATTCCAACTACTTCTTCGTAACTAGGCGGTGCCATTGCCTCTGTAATGATAAAAAGAATACTTTAATCCGATAATTTAAATACTCTTATAATACATGTGACAGTGGATTTTTTATACCAATATGTAGAGACAGATAAAAAAAGGTGACTCGGACGTATGTATTATGTTTTAATAAGATAAACAATACCATAGTGATGTTTATTAATATAGATAAAATAGTTTAATCTCAAATATTATCTGCGTGTAATGTCAAGCGATATTTCAATAAAGCCGAGCATTGCGCTTCACTTATTAAAACTGAAGGTGAAAAATATCTGATAAAGGAACTTTTGATCTCTCGGGATAGTTTTATCACGTAAAATGAAAGGAGTAATTAGGCATATGAAACAAAATCATTATTTTAATCTAATTCCTTAATTAATCTACGCACATACCATACCTACATACGTAATACGTATATCTTCCACCCTTATCAGCTAAAGTGTTATAAGTACTGTTCTCAAATAGATATTAATATTATAATTAAGCGATAGATAATGTACTACACGCTGTGAATAATTGCACATTTATCAGTTTAGAATACGTAAAATTATGACAGTGCACAGTAAGTCATATTTAGAGTTAATTACAGAGTATGATGCACTTAAATTGAATTGATAGTAGATATTAAAGATTTCCAGTTGAATAGAATTTATAAAAATATACTTGATTGGACAAATTATGTAGATACATTCATCGAAATGGAATTTATGTTATGAATTAATGGAATGGAATTTTAGTGTTCAAATATTATGATTGATGTTTTGCGTAAAATTAATTATTTATTCTATGGGTTTTCGCAAGACTATTTGGGTAGGTGCCACAAACTAATCATATGTACTGCCACCAACAACACTTAGTATTGTTGTGCACCTGTTTGAAGGGTGAGTGAGCCAGTGTAACAAGGACAGGTTGGCAGCGCATTGGTTATATAAGGAATTGTTAAAATTTCTTCCATTGCTCATGTCTATGGGTAGTGGTGACCATTTACTGTCAGATGAGTTATTTGCCCGTCCGCCAATGTCATAAGTAAATAAATGCGGTAGCTTTATAATACAACTTACCATATTTGGGGGGTGGGGGATAGTTGGATGGGCTGACGTAAACAGTTGGTTCCGACTGTGAATCTGACGGTCGCTGTCGAGAGCCCATGTATGTTCGTCTCTGTTGCGAGTTGCGCGTCTTTTGCCCTGTAATTAACAAACATTACATTTAAAAAGGTATTAAACTTTAAAAACGACCTTACATGTACATGAAAATATTTTCTGTAAATGGCAAAGGAATAATAATAATCTCTTTTTGGGTGCATCGCTTTTAGACATAGAAATAGAATTTCGTATATTGATAAAACCATATTTCTTTTTTCATTTTGATTGTTTTGTCCATAATAAAAACCAAGTCACGTGAACTAATTGCATCTGAGGTTATAAAACATATTGAATCTTAAATGACCTAGTGGATCTTAACGGAAAATCACTAATTCAAATTCAGAAACAACTCTCAATTTCCAGGTGCATTTGTGTGTACTCTACGGCAATGAAGTCAAACATTTTATAGATACTATATATCGGATGAAGTTTTCTCATCAAATTTGCAATGTTGGATTAAGCCACACAGATGTAAACCTTACCCTTAATAGAAGAGAAAGTTTATCCTAGTGTGACATTTACATTTTGTCACTTAATAATAATAATATTAATTTTATTTCGAGACTAGCCCGTACAGTGTTAGTAAGACAATGTTTTCTTAAAAGTCTAGTGTTACTTCAATTACAAAATTAACCAACAAAACAATTACATTTTTACTTTACAATTTTTAAAATACATTACAATAATAAGTAATTACAAATTTTAAAATAATAATATTGATCAATATTATATATTTAAAATAATTAAATTTTACATTTTTTTTTTTAACATTATAATGTTATTTTATAAATATTATAAATGTTAATTTATAAATTAATTTGAATTAAGCAATTATTAAAAAATATTGTATGAATATTGTATTAGCGTTATGATCATTTATCGGTTATTTAAAAAAAACTTCGATTTTTGAATCGTAATCGTCTTTATTTCTATTATCTGTTCGTTTTGTGAGATGGCAACACTGCATTGTCTACGGCGTAAGGCGTTCATTTTATCGTTGTACAGGCGCCGGTCAACTACCGACGTTTGTCAGTTTAAAACGATAAAATCATTTATACTTCGTGAGTATATTCAGAGAATATTCCAGAATATTGGCATTTAATATATTGTTTCTACATTTCGTATATTGGTTTTCACATTCGTTTCAGATTATACACGAATTATATGTAAACGGAGGGTTACCTACGTCATCATCATATGTTTCCATTTACATTCCATAAACAATTTATATTCGTTTAATCGAGGCAGATTCATTGTGTTTAGAGTGATATTTAATCAATTTTTCGTTCAATTCCAGTCTTTGTACAAAAACCGGCCACGTGCAATATCTGACAGGTATTACCGAATTTTCATTTATTTAAACACTCCTGAGGTGAGTTCATGCATTAATTACCTTTAATAATCAATATCCTACATGGCTCAGTAATAATTTCTATTCATTTCCTCATTCTTTACTCAAAAAGTGAACATAGACCTTGTCCATGTACTGGGTGACCTAAGTCGAATCCTAAAGTGATTTGAATCCTCATTATTGCGTTAATATAAATATAGTTCTTGCTTTTCTATATTGTATTATTGCAAATTAAGCAATAATTTCCCATATTTTGAAACTTTACATATCCAATTTAATAACCTCAATCTTATGAGTTATTATTCAATTTTAATAACTTATTCTTGCTTGTACCTGTGTCTAGGGCATTCTTAGGACTTTCTTAGTGCTTACGCAAGATAGGTAATCATTGTGTGTGATTGTTTTGTTCACAGGGAGTGTTTTTTTTTATATATATATACTTTGAAAATTATATTCCAAAGTATAATAATATCGCTTGGTGGACTCAACTGAGGAGTTTTTCTGAGTTGAAGCTGCTGTTTTGTGGAGGAATTGCTGCTTGTCCAGTGCTGCTGCCGCTGCTTCTGCTGCTGCTGCTGCAGCTGCAGTCGCTGATTACCGCTTTGCACTGCATTTGTTCTTGCATTGAAACAACAGTTTCATTTCATTTCTGGACGCTGCGTTCAGGGTTTGCACTTTCCTGCTTATTTTTTTAAAATCGAAATATAAAACGAACGCCAACTTAACTTAACATACTATTACTCATCTTAATGCTTCATTAAAATAGTACATTCTGCTAAGCTATAATGGTTGATATACATTACATTGTGTATTGATGCTTTACTCGGTTAGTACCTCACCTTTCATGACCAGATACCGTCAACGGCCCGCCCCCCTGATTTTTTTTGTGTAATTTAGAATAACTATTTTAATGGAATTATTTCATAAATATTTTTTTTTAATAAAGATTTGTTCAACCAACAATTTTTTTTTTGTCCCCGTGACAATTTTTATTTGCCCCGAGACACATTAAAAAAATAAATAAAAGCGATCAATGACTTAACACAATCGAATTTTAATATTAGAACTGTTTAAAATTAGATATTAGTACTCTTAAAAAAAAATGTACCTACGTAATTGGAAATTAGGTTAATTTAAAAATCATTATAAAAGTTTTAAATATCAGAATAATAAAACATTTAATCGTTATCTTTATTTCGATTAAAATATTGATACAGTTTTAAAAAAATCATGGAAAAGTACTTTTTTTTATCTGTTTGAACTAAATTACAATAGCATGTAGGTTAATATAAATTTAAATTATCGCAGCTATTAAGCCCTTAATAATATGACGAGATTAAGAGTGAAAGTAGTCTTAAACTATACAACTCCTGCGCAATTTTCTTGAAAAGAAAATAATTGCTTTAGCACAAAGTTATTTTATTAGAATATGATAATAAAAAAAAAACAATCCTTTTTTTTAAATAACCAATCAATAGTGCATTTTTGCTTAAACCGTAAAGGTATTATTGGTAATCTATAAAAGTGAAATACTGTCACAAGCTGGCAAACTAAAGGTCTTTGCAATGAAAGGTTTCACCCGAGAGAAAATCAACTTTTGGTTCAGGTTGAACTTCTGGCCGGCCAACAAAGATTGCGCCTGTTTACAAACACCATTTCAAATACGTTCACATAAGACGTCACACACGGCTTATAAGTCATATTCAATCAAAATATTATGTCACATTTAAAGATTAACTTAAGTGTAGTGAATAAACTTGGATTAGTAATCAGTAGATTGTCAGTCGAAAATATATAGTTGTTTTTATAAAATTATCTTTTAACATAAAAAAGAGTATAAGGAAAATAATTATTTAATCATATGATAGGATATTTTTTGTTCTGTTTGTGAAAAAAGAAATACTAATCAATATAGTAGTATGATCTACTATATCCACTAATTGTCGTCCGCGACTTCGCTTACATTTTAAGTATTAGGTGTAAAAAATTTATAGTCTAGTAGCCTTTGTCCTTCCGTAGGATTCAAGTTCGCTTCAAACTAAATATCTAGAAATTCGGTTTAGTGGTTTTGTCTTGAAAACGTAACACATAGAGAGAGAGAGAGAGAGAGAGAGAGACAGAGACAGAGATAGAGCCATAGTCACTTTTGCAATTATAATATCATTATAGATTAGTATATTTTTAAATATAAGATATTCTATGCCCTCGTCTATACCCCCGAAAAGTACATATAAAATTTTATGTTAATCGGTTGAGTAGTTAATATAAAATCGTTAACAAAGTAAGCAATGGCCCAGTGGTTAGAACTGCTTATTCCACTGAAATACCATATGCTGAATTTGTATTTATAATTAATCTCATGCTCGTCTATGATGAAAAACTACACGTGGTGGAATTACCTCCAAATCTTCTCAAAGTGAGAGGAGGCCTTAATGCAACACTGGGACATCTACTGGTCGTTCGTAACTTTCTTGAACAGTAGTAAGAATATCAAAAGTTAAGTTTTAAGATGTAACAGTCCTCGTTAAAATTATTATATGATCAAAATATAACTTGACATTTTAAGTGATTCAAATGACATTGGATTAATAAACGTTAGCTGATTGTCTAATCGTTAGATTTATTGTAGTATTTGTTCATTATCTCTTTAAAATTCTTGGGTTTTTAACATGTCTATAAGCTCCAAAGCATTACGTTGTTCGAAACGCTGCCATTAATATACTATATTCAAATAGCTAGTATTCGAGGACCTTAGAATAGTATAATATTTTACAAGAATAATTTAAAGGTCCCTTCGGTTTCGAATTCTACCGAAGATTACCGGTAAGGAACTGAGTTACTCTCTTTTCGACAGTTAAATTGCATGGGTGATTAAAAATAATACTGAATTATTGATACTAATACAATACATGGAAATCGTATAAAACATATTTGATTTACCGAAATTCCAAACTGGTGATAGTTTAATAAAGAATTATATATAAGAATTTTATATTAAGAATTCAAACCGCTGACTAAGATACTTGAATGAATATATAAAAATACAATAAGTTAATTATAAAACGACACATAAATTAAATAAAAATAAAACTCAATTAATCATACCTAATTGTATCATCCTTCCGGCAGCTATTATTACAGTTATAAATATAAAACACAAACACGAGAGAGTTATGTACCACACGAAACTGACTAGAGGAGTATGTATTTCGTCGTCTTTTTTTATGTCGATAGCACTTATAATCACAGATTCATTTAAAGATTCCATTTTATTAAAATTTTAAAACTTATCTAAATAACTAAAACTATCTATTAAATTTATTTATTATAAAACACAATTCGTTATTACGTATTTATTTCGTTAGCTGTTACTAACATTTCGTTATGCGAATATTTTATTATCTGTGAACGCGATGACAGTTTCAAATGCAGTCTGTGTAATAAATAAACACTGTTTACAGTCAAACGTATTTATATCACGTTTTATTTTATCGTCGAGATTACGTTCAATCAAGTGGATTACTATATAGTTCCTCAGGTAAGGCGATGACGTCTGTGGGGACCTAAATTACTCGGCTATCTATGTATATTAGGTTATAAGAATTGTTTTCGTTTAGTTTTCTATTACAGTTTATAGCAGATATATCGAAGTATTTGACCGAGATTTCTAAATTATATTGTTATCTATTTGTTTTATTGTAACACTGTCAGTCAGATTTTTTGTTTATCCTACTTTACTTTTATCTATGGGTTGTTTTGTTTTTAAATTATTGATTTGTTTTATTTATCAAATATATAAAATTGAATAATAATAAAAATAAAATATTGAATATCAATCGGGAAAATGATAAATTATTTTCTCTGAATACGACGATATAAAAAAACAACTGACAACTATATTTATTGAGTCATAAAACCTTCTTTGAAATAATGAGTTTTACGTTCATACAAATAGTACGTCATAAAATTGAATATTATCTGTAATTTATCAGTTATAGATATATGAACAATAGAACTCCTAAAATATTGCTCAATATTAAATGTCAATTGCCTGGGGATTCATTTACAATAGGACAAGAGTACAGACAGACATGTTCGTGGCTGGTCAAATGGGCCACCTGATGATAAGTAGTCACCACTGGAACTAAGATTTTACGTCTCTTGTGCCTGTAGTTACACGTGAACAAGCAACTATAAGCACAAGTGGCACAAGAGACCACATTTCTAACTGGAACACAAAAGTACTTAGTATTCCTGCTTGGCAGCAGAATATACATATAATGAATATATGGTACCAAGACCATTGCACTGCACTGCAATGCATTAAAAGTGCACCTAAATATTATTTTTTAAAGTCGACCTTGTACCTGTGTTATTAGAAGCATAATATTTTTAGGCCTTTCAATCGATATTCAATCATAGCTACATATTAAAAGGGAGACAAGGCAGCCAAGCGATATTACAGTGGAAAAATAATCGTTTTCCTCGCTGTCACAATCCGATGGAACGCCTACCCGACTCAATCGAAAATACTTCAAATGCAATTTGAACGGCTTTCCATAATTCAACGGTACGGGGTTATAATACAGACAAGTTAAACATAACCTATTAAAAAATTCTTGATCAAAGATATTGAGAAAACCTAAAATTTGTTACCGGCCCCACGCATGATTTGAACAACGTTCATGCGCCGCCAACGACAGGAACTATCTAAAACTCTAAGAACTGTTAGATGTTATGTTCCTAATTATATATGTCACCGTAAAATCGTAAATTTCGTTAGATTATAAATATAATCAATCTCGCGACATTGTGAACTGTCGAAAGATTTTGAACCGTAACAAACTACTTACAATTTAACGCAATATTTTTCGGTAGTTTATAATCCATCGAAGTAAATTTCAGTTAAATTATATAAACTCTAACCTAACCGAAATATTATAAACTATCGAAATTGTATATGTTTTATTGAAAGTTGAATAACCGTTCACAATCTTTCGACAGTTTACAATTGCGCGAAATAGATTATAATCTGACGGTATTTAGAAATTTACGGTGATATATATAATACAACATAATGGCAACTAACGAGCCAAGCAGTAATTATTGTGTGCGCGGCAACTACGAAACTGCAACTCCATGTTAACGTAGACACAGTTGCTGCAATAACACGTCATAGGAATAAGTGTATTTGTTACAAAGTCACCTGAAATGATGTAACTACTCTCTTCGTCCGGTAAACTGAGACTGTTCCAGATTACGCAATACATAACATCAAACATAGCATCAAAATGAACCTAGAACATATGAACAGACAATATCTACAATACGGTACTTGATTGAATTTCATTGTAAACGTGCAAATAAACGTCTTCAGTTTACAATGAAATTTAAAAAAAAAAAAACAAAATGTGACATATTTTTCCAAATTTGTTGAATAAACACGAAGTTTCGCGTGCGACCCACTAGTATTTTGTTAATCCGGTTCCTTCTCTTTACTAAAAACTATACATAAATATATAAATAAAATACACGCTACTAACTATTATGTGGATACGTTAGAGAAAGGCAATACTGAAAATCTATTACAAAAATAATAAATTAAGTAACTCATATATTAGATTATGTTTGGATTAAGACTTGTTTTCGATTCTTTGATTTCGTTTGTTTACCCCCGTGCTCAGAGATGGCCCAGTGGTTAGAACGCGTGCATCTTAACCGATGATTTCGGGTTCAAACCCAGGCAAGCACCACTGAATTTTCATGTGCTTAATTTGTGTTTATAATTCATCTCGTGCTCGGCGGTGAAGGAAAACATCGTGAGGAAACCTGCATGTGTCTAATTTCAACGAAATTCTGCCACATTTGTATTCCACCAACCCGCATTGGAGCAGCGTGGTGGAATATGCTCCATACCTTCTCCTCAACGGGAGAGGAGGCCTTAGCCCAGCAGTGGGAAATTTACAGGCTGATTATGTACCCTCGTGATTGTGTTAAGATTAAGTTGATGATATCAACCTTGTTTTTTGTCAACGTATGTGTATTTCCAAAACTATCTATTAATTTTTTATTAACAACGTTTTTGTCCTACAAACATCACAAGTCACTATAATTTTATATATATATATATTATTTTTATGATATAATTAGGCGAACGAACAATTGGACCATCTGATGGTAAATAGTCACCACCTCTCATATACAATGGCGATGTAAGTAGTATTAACCATTCCTTACATCGCCAATGCACTACCAACTTGGGATAGATAAGATGTCATATCCCTTGTGTCTGTTGTTACACTGGCTCTCCCACCATTTAAACAACAAAAAATAATGCTTTTTGCCGGTAGAACATCTGATGACTGTATGTATACTAACCCAGACGGGCCTTCATAAAGCCCTACCACCAAAAAAATTAATCAAGTCAAGTTAATAGCTTGTTTCTAACTGCAACTGCAAATTAATTTGTCAAAAACGAGTAAAGGTATGTATATAGATTTACAAAAATAGAGTCATTTTTTTTCATTATTGTCATTCACAGTCTTCTTTATCCCATTATTGAAAATAGGCTTATCTTTCAGAAAGCCATGTACCGCAGCTCTGGGGCAATCTAGTCCAAATTCGAGCCACGACTTTAATAATAATATTTTTGATAGTTACTTGATATAAGAAAGGGAAAAGACTTGTTGGTAACCAACAAGGGACTATAGTATACCTTGGTTCCCAAGGTTGGTAGCGCAAAGGTTAGGTTTTACAATACAAATGTAAAAATCGCCAGTCCGCCTACTAATTACATAAAAAAACTTTATTCTCATATTTTAAACGACTTAGAACTTACTATATTTATAACACATAATATCAGTAGTAGATGTTAATCAATGTGAAAATCTGATTACATCACAACAATTTATTATACGTAGAAAATATTATCGCCTACAATAAAATAAAAGCAATTTTACTGTCGCGTTAAATTGCTCTTAAATATTTAATCAAATTGGTTCATTAGAATATTATACTCAAAATTGTACTCAAATTTAGTGTTATGCTTGCTTTTATTATATTTATAAAACATTTCAAACAGTAATCCAACAAAATACCAGATAAAATAAATTTTGTATAATATGATCCAGAATGATATATTTCAAGTACGTACACGCTCCACTTTTATTTAGACTTTTATCATATGGATAGATTTTGGTTATCATGTAACAGCTCTTGATAAGATATTTACATTTTGATGGTACATTAGCCAAAATTGCGATACATTTATTATTTGAAACCTAGGTAAGTACCGTCACAATCATACTTACATTTTAAATTGTATTATTTTTTAATCTCATATATTATTGCAATCCAATATCAATAAAATGGACATTAATTTACAAGCGATGATAAAAATAGACATCCGGGGTATATAATAAAATGGCTTAATGATTTATTTTAATACAAGGCATATATAGTGTGTTTTAATTTATTAATTTAAAATTGTATTTAATAGGACTTTTTAAAATGTCGATTGACAACCAAACGTGATGAGACCTACCTAGGTCTATTCTATCTTTCCAATTACTCTAAGCACAGACAGTATACTACAGTAATACTTTGTATTTTTGTGTTACATGTGACAATAGAATTAGGAAGTGCAATTACAGATACAAGGGATATAGCCTAAACTTAGATCCTGATTTTTGATCCTAATTTACTTGGTGGTAGGGCTTTGTGCAAACCCGTCTGGGTAAGTACCACGCAAACAGCAGTACTTAGTATTGTTGCGTTCCGGCACCCTTTAGGTGAGTGAGCCAGTGTGCCACTACAAGCACGGGCGACATAACGTCTTAGTTCCCAAGGTTGATGATTTAAGAAATGCTTATTATTTCTTACAGCGCCATTATCAGCGTAAAATAAATATTTTAAAAACACTTATATAAAGTTGATAAAAATAATCAAAGCAATATATTACTAATAAAAAATATGACTGTGTTATTATTTTTAGTAGGGACTTTTGTTTCTATTTTATAGCTCGACCGTTTATATCGAGTTTATTTTTACTATCTCTTCTACTTATCTGTTCAATATATCTAGCAGTTTGAACAATCTGATGACTATAGACTATGATTACGTACAAGTTTAAATAAAGTAACACGTCATTAAAAATTATAGTAATTTATTATTACTGCTCTATTACCCTTGGTTGTATCATGATGTTATATGATCTACTCGTTTATGCATTTCTCAATAAATGGGCTATCTAAGAAATTTTTGCCTGGTAAATCCTCTGATTAGTGCGTTAGAACAAACAACCCCTGCAGAGTTATAAAATAATATAAGTAGATTATAATATTGTTTAAATAAATTCCAATATGGCATGATTTATAATATGTTGCGACGGATAAAAACAAACCGATCGAGATAACACCAAAAATGAATCATTTTTAGTCATATGACTTTTATCGTTTCGAATATAAATGATATGATAGTTTAACGCTCGGATGCAGAGATTAGGATTAATGCTTCAAAAGTTATATTTGTACATTTTACGGTATATCCTTGTATTTCGGAATGGCTTTATATTAAAAATTAAATAGAAAAAATATTAAAATATTTTTGTTTATCAAATGAAAATTTTAATTCAAGTGATAACACAGATAAATTTAAATAAAATAATTTATACGTACTCAGTGTGAAAATTCGTAGACAGAAGAAAATTAGTATCCAGAGTAGCAACAGGGTTACTAACACAACCATATACCATAACGTCACTTGGGATAGGTTGACGTCGCCTTTTTCATTATCTTTGTCATTTTCCGGACTATTTGTATCGTCGTCAATGAAATCATAGTTAGGGAAACCGTAGGGCGGCATTTCGACACTTTAAATCACTTCTTCATAAAATCTACACTTTGAATCCGCTTGCGAAACAAGCGATTTAAGTGATTCGATATTGAAGCACTCACAAAAAATTACTATAGCAAATTTTTGGAATGTTTAATCTATTACACTTTATACTTTTTTTATTATATTAAATAAACGCCTAATATAAATCTGGTCTTTGTTCATTTTGTGATACAAAGAAGTGTCTGAAATACGTATTTGAACAAAAATGATAATAATATCATAAGAAGTATTTCAACAACGTTTATCATTTGATATTGACATATCTTATTTTAGATACAGACATATAGATATAGTCACCGATGTAATCTTTTAATTTTAAATCCATTGAAAGCATTTAAAAATAATGACGCATTATCATTTAGTAATAGGTACACAAATATTTATATTTTGGTGTAAAAATATATATCAACTGGCTTCAATGGCTACAGTTCAATAACATTCTAATAAAATAACAATTAAATATTTTTAAATGGTACGCTGAGAAGTATTTTGCATAATGCTATAAAAAGTATCAAACATATATTTATAGAATTAAGATATTGAAAAGAATCGTTTTAGTTTTAAACGTTTGAGATAAAAAGTAATAAATATAAAATTGTTTTTTTTTTTACTTTTGAACTTTTTCTTAAAAAAAATGCGCATACTATTATTTATTATTGATGGGCTAGTATACTAATGAAAAATAAAGTCTATAAATCATAATAAAAATAAAAATACTCTCCATAAAATATAAGTAAAAAGTAATATGACGCCCTTCTTAAAAAAATAGCAATAGCAACACATGTCATAAAATAGATATTGCTATTAAAAACATACAGGTCCATTTAAATATTCCTTTTAATTAATACTAAGTTTTAAGTGTGAATAGATTGCTATTATTGTACAACAAAAATATATTTTGTAAAGCAGACATCAGAGCCGAGTACAACTGAATTATTGTTTTCTCCAGAAATCAGGGAGCAAAATTCAACAATTATAACTTCTTCGAGACATTAGTAAGACTTAAAGTTTGAATTCTATTCATTTCTAAAAGAAATATTCACGATTGTAGTTTTTCAAAATGTTACACTATTTGAAAAGCACTAAAGAACGGGAGAGTGAAAAATATAAGTACAGAGACATTTAGCTTCTAAAGAATATCTTAAAAATTACTAACTTCCCTGTTTCTTTAATTTGCATTCAGAACCAGTTATACCTTTATATTTAGTATGCTTAAATAAAGTATAATTAGATTTGGAATCGTTTGACTCGCTAGTGTATCAGGAATAACGATTCGCTAGTCAAATCGTCTTATCTTTACTAGATGCTTATGATCGACAGGGACCTTAACAGAGACGAACGTATTTCTTTTGTTGAGGTAATTTTAACAATTCTCTTTCGATCTTCGATTGTATAGTTTTTACGCTAGTTTTACTCATAGTGTTAGAATGTATTAAACAGTAATAAAAAAAATTAATAATAATTACCAATGGCTGCCACTTTAATGCACATTATAACGAATGACATCACAAGTAGAGTCGAAAATATTGATATATAAATAATACTGGTTGCGGAACCAACATCTCCAACTTGTACCCCATGGCGCTCAGTTATCATGACGATTGAATTAACTTAAACACAACAACTTAAACAATCGAACTTCACTTCGCAAATAATCACTTCTTTAAAACTATTAAATTCACTAATGAATGAAATATTTAATTTGGAATTTTTTTGACTTTAAAACTTGGAACGATTTTCAAAATAAAAACCGCTGAAGTTTTTAACCCAATTAACACTATGCTTACTTAAACAAACATAAGATTAATTTAATCATTTTGCTTTAAACTATTTAAATTGTCTACTTTCAATGAACGGAAAATAATATATAAAATTTAGCTGTGACAACTGTCACTATGATATATATGAAAATGATAAAATTTTATTGACATTAATTTTTACGATTATAGCAAATACTTTTATAGAAATAAATGTTATATTCGCTTAACAAACTTAACGATAAATTGACTATTGTGTGTATCTATGAAATATTTGTGATATTTTCATTGTCTTTATTTACAGAGACTTAAGGTACATTCTTCCGTGAATATTTGTCATATGAATCTTCCAAAGGATTTGCTGTTTACAGAAATTTTGTATTTTATCTCTTGAAGGCATAAGATTAATATGTTATAGTATAATGAATTGAAAAAGTGTTAAAGTAGATGTTGGAATCTCCTTTTAAAATAATATCCGTTTTTAAATTCATCTAAAAACGGGTACATACATTATACATTCAAATAATATATTTGAATTAAGCTTATAAGTGAACAGCCTGTGTAAGTCACACTACTATCCAAATCTTAAGTAAAAGCTTAAAAGTATCTACAATACTTATAATCATACATATAGTATTATACAATAATTATAACCAATTGTAATATTCCACGCATCGAACGCAAAGGAGCTTAATGGTCTAATATCGCAGATAAAATAAAATTGAATCCCACTCAGCTTAACTGGTATTAAACAATAATGAACACGATGCGTAATAGTTGATAATTTTACAATTTTATTTATTAATATTATTTATTCATCAATTTTATTTATTTATTAATAATAATAACTTTTATGTAAGAATTTTCGTAACAACTGTACAACGACTTTAAAAACCTTATGAGAAATTACAATGTCAAAGATATCTTGATTGATTTTTGTGAAAAAAAATCTTAAAAAGATTATTTTTCCAATAGTAAGATATACTACCACACGTATTAAGTTATCAAATATCAACTGGTATTTCAATTTAGATTAACTATGTAAAACATATTATGACACAAAGAAATCTTTAACTTAGTACGGCTTTATGCGAGTTCGTCTGGCTACCACATACTAACCACTCCGGTATCCTATCGCTACACAGTACTACGAGTGAGTGAGCCAAGGAACATAGCTTCTTCTTTCCAAGGTTGGCGCATAAGGAATGATTAATATTTCTAACAGCTCTAATGTCTATGGGCGATGGTGACTTAACATCAGGTAGCCCATGTGCCGGTCCGCTTCCGCCTACATAAAAATAAAATCAAAGTCGCATATCTTTGTTGACAACATTTCACGAGTGAGATAGGGGCTTACAAGTGAATTACAGAATCGCTTCATGGCTGCGCATATGGATTTGTGCATTAGTATCTATTATTGTATTCCGATTGATAGGGTAAATGTGCCAGTATGACATAAGTTATACAACCTCCCATAATCATAATAATAATTCCCAAGCTTGGTGGCGCATTGGCAATGTAAGGAAAGGTTAATATTTATTAGATACAGTGCCAACATCTACAATGGTGACCGCTATCAGGTCGCCCACCTTCCAATATTATAAAGAAAAAATGAACAAAATTACTTATAAAAAACCCGATTGGATTTACAACATAGAAAAAAAAAATTGCGTAATATTTATAAATACTTACTTATTTGTTGAAAGGTTATAATCATAATTATAATAACGAGAAGCCCAACCCAAAAAAGAAATGCCGGAAACATCACTATTATTATTTTTCACTTTAAATAACTTTTTATTAATTATCACTTAAATATTAAACTACCACGAAACAGAATGTTTTCTTAATAACATTTTCAACGACTTACGAATTTAAAAAATATTCTGACAATCTTATCGTTTTATCATTCAAAATATATAATTTATCGATAAATAAAATAATTTATTTGATAAAAGTAAAGTATATAAATAATTAATTCTTTTGAAATAATTATTTTAGATCTTAAAATAAGCGTAATTGAATTCATTTTAGAACGAATATTATATTCTATTACGTCACAGAGATCAAATCGTTCGATTTGCAAATTATATTTTTTTATCAAAGGAATAAAAATATAACAAATCGGTTCTGCACTATGACTTGTTTAATGTCGTCTCCACACGATTGTCCAACAGTCCAACTAACTCTCCACATGGAGAGATGTAGTCCGGGAATGTTTGACGATCTTGGATCGTGTTGGCGCTCTATCGCTCCAATGGTAGAAAATCGTTTCTAGATCAAAGGAGTTGGCCAACAAACCCTCAAACACACGAGGTGTAGCGCAGAAGCACCCATAACTTTAAGGTGACATAGTCAATGAGGTTGGAACGTCTGTATGCGTAGCGTCTGTTTTGATAAATCGTGAGTTGGGATAAATTGGAATCATGTTGGAAAGTTGGACAGTCGTGTGGAATCAACATAATATATACAAACAATTCTCATCATCATCATCATATAAAATTTGGGGGGCGTTTTAATTGGGCTTCGCTTTGTAGAAAGAGGAGTTCACTCTAGTAGAGGTCACGATAAGATGTTTTCGTAAAAAAAAAACACCTCGTCATAATAATATGAAATTTAACAAAATAATAACCGTGAAAAAACAAAACATATGAAAACATTCGAATTGATGACTTTCTTAGTTTTTCTTCGGTTTAAAATATTCTAAACAGCCTTTCGAGGCCCCTCGGTAATGATCACCCTGGACACGTGCCTTTACGGTAAAGACGGTAACGATCAAACAAAAATAAATAATTTAATTATTCGTATTGGCTTATCATAACTAACCCGGTTAATTAAAATCCTGCGATAAATTATCAGTAGAAAACTCACATGCAAAATACTAATAGACCACCGTTATTAAATATTTTATCTATAGTTCACCATGACATTGTACATGACGCTGTACATGAGGATAGATTTTTACTATCGTAATAATAAATGGGTCACTTGAAGGCAAGTGTTCACTATCGTCCATAGGCATTGGCACTGTTAGATATATTCACCATTGCCAATCAATGCACCACCAGCATGGAGAATTAAGATCCGTTGTACCTGCAATTATTTGCCCTTCAAACCGTATCACATTATTTAGTTTTACTATTTGGCGGTGAAATTCATGAATAGAAGGTATACCAAGACGGGCTTGTACAAAGCCCAACCAGCAAGTACTGTAGTTAAACTATTATTCAACAATTCTCCTTTCAACGAACTTGGTCACGGCGGCGATTCTTAACGCATATTAGCCAACTATGTAGCAGATATGACATTGCGTAAATGCATGCAGGTGTACAAACACAGCTGCACTCTATTCTTCCCATATCTTAACCCAATAATATGCAATACTGCGCGATGGCAGACTGGTGTCCAGATATTAAAAATCATTATTTGACGCCAACTATTTGATGCCAATTTTGAACTGATCACCAATTTTGGTATAGTATCAGCACCAAAAGGGCATGCAAAAGTTTCCGCTCAATCGTTTGAGGAAAACTCACACGCGCTAATAGGTGAAGTCAAGTAAAAGCAAGTAATTAATTGTTCAAGCCTCAACGATATCAGTAAAACTATTCTATAAGAAACATCGTAGACACTCGAGGTTCAATACGAGCGTGATATTTTGAAAACCGACCTAGGCTTATACGATAATGTTTATGCATGTTTGTTTATTAATTAAATATTATAGTAAGCATACATTTTTGATAATTTACAGTTGAGTTCTACGTGAAGCTTAGAGTTTATTTCTACAAAATAAAATTTATTCGCTGATTCCAATTCCTTCGAGGAAAGTTCGAGAATATACTACCTCAGACATTAATACATTTTAAACGAGGACAAATTCGGGAATTTTTTTATGGACAGTCGGAATGACCTGACTGAAGCTCATCAAGTATTTTAATTAATTATTGGGAAACAAAGGGGCCATTATATATATTTGTAGAAGCCTCAAAAAGTTTAATTAGGATTTATTTATTTTTATCGTACATACTGACGTTCAGTACGACGTTAAAAAGAAAAGAATCGAAAAATATCAGGATTGATTGAACATTAAGAGAAAAGATACGAACAAAAACGACGAGACTTATATTTTTGGAAATAAATATGTCTGATAACGAATTAATACCCAACCCTTCGTTATATTCATATCTACCTACATACATCGTCAGTATAGTATTCGTTACCCCACCAATAATGCAATCGAAGACAGGTTTTATGTGTCGAAAAGAGTCTCAACAATACGATTAGAAAATATTTCTGATTGATGAGAAACTACGATATACGCAACTACTGCAGCGAAGAAAGTATCTACTTAGAACTTACTAGAAAAACTTATCTTTTTCGCTCATCATTTTTATTTTTAAATAAATATACATGTACTCGTTTATTGGGTAAGATCTTTAATCTTATAATTTTTCTTAACGTTAAAGTCTTAAATCATTTTCATAAAAAATTGTAGAAATAAACAAAATATGTCGCGGTAAGATTTTTCTCGTATTAGCACATTCAGACTAGAGTTAACTCCTGAAGGTCCTACGCCTAATTTCTCCATCCGTTTCGGATTACTCTCCCGTGAGAATGAATCATAAAAATGTTGGGTCACAAAAGTGTAGACTGTAATAGTATATCCCAAGGAATTAGCTAGTATTTGAGATTGGACGCTATTTTTGTCACGGTAGACGCCCGAAGTTAGAATTGGCAGGGTTATACTCTCTTGCCTCGAAAAGCACTCGACCTGATCTCTCCGCTCCATTAGGATTAGTATCCCATCGCCTTAAAAGAAAGGATAAACAAAGAATGCATCTATATTTGCACCTTTTGGGAGCTAAATCTTTTACGTAGTCGTATTTGTTAGTTGTTATAAATTAAATACTGTGTTTAAATAGATCAAAAGCCTTCATATTCGGGCTCCATACATTAATTAATAAAACCAAATACTTTTTTAATTTTCTTAGCATTATAAGGTTTTTTAATAACTGTGACCATTGCCAAAAACTTTGATAATGATAGTTTTGTTAATTATTTTATCATCATATTAAATAAATTCTATAAATAAATCTATATGATAAATGCTATGTTATTTAGAGATTAGATTTTTCTAGAAGGAAAATATACGTACATAAAATCAGCGATCGACTTACACAAAACAATTTAGTGTTATTGCTTTGAAAATCAATTATGTATATACTTAAGCCAAAATAATCTTTATTACAACAAAGTAAAAAACTCTTAATATTTCCGTTTCATTTTAAATTAGAAAAACGTCTTATAACCTTGACAATTAGATATACGTTACAATATTAAGATATGTTATAATGTTACCTGTACAAATATTTTTTAATAATTATTCAGCACAAATAAATATTATTATTCAATTCTTAGTTGAATAGCTTTTAGTTGCGCCGACAGGGCACAGATTTTTTCGCCAATGTCACGTAGAAAAATATTTTATTATTGGCCAAACAATTTTTTGCTCAATGTCTTATATACAGCTGTCAATTTGACATCAGAAATGTCAACAGATATTTAAATCAGTCCTGTGTTCTATCTATTTTACGTTATCTGTGGCAGTCGCAAATAAATTCGGCAAAACAAAAGTTCGTTATTTAAGATATACATTTCGCGAATTCATATCGCATAACAAAAAATGTAAATATTCTGAAATATACCAGAACGCAAAACTTATTAAGTTAATAAAATGTTTTATTTTACGAGCACAGACTAAAATCAACAATGGCTGCCTATTCTAAATGACGTAAGTATGAAAAGTACTAGATGTGTCAAAACTTTTATTGTGCAATATTTTGTATGAAGCATTATATTTACGAATACATGGATTATGATGCACTTTACAGAACATACTTTATAATATTTCTTTTAAATACATTTGTCACGGAATACTTTATGTTATACGCAGTAAGATAAGCAAATTGAATAACGACAAGAACTCTTGGACAGGCTATTTATCTATGTGTTTGTAACTCTCAAAACTATTCAATATATATATATATATATTACAGACTATTGACAATCTAACTTACAAAAATAATAAACTATGTATATTGTTTTATTTATGAAATAATAAGCAGTTAATAATAAGGTTGGCCATATCAATATATTTATTTATAATAAAAAAAGACTTACCAAAGTACTTCACGAGTAGTCCATACAAAATCCAAAACAGTAGAATGTTAAGGGCCATAAATATCAACAGACTTGTTAAATTTGTCATTTTTGTATGTTTTAAAATTAATTGTTGTATTGATACGGAATTAGAACGACAAATGGATGCTTTATCGGAAAATATAAAATTAAGAATTGTAAAACTGTGATAAGCACACTGTATCGAACGATTATGATTGTTAATGTCTGATAAGGGCATTAATTCATTACACGCTGTGCTAACTTAAGCTAAAAAATAAGTAAATCAAACAATATTGACTTTTAAAAGAAACCGTCGATTGTAAAATTATTTATTTGGCGTTTCTTTGTTATCGTGTAATTTATCAAAGATTTAATTAATTATGATTATCATTTTATATTTATTTATTAATCCCTATTGATGGTGGAGTTCAACGTAATGTTGTTTAAGTACCATTAATTCAAAGCATTGTGTACCACTAAACGACAAAAGCTTAAATTGTCCGGAACACACTTATCATCAAAGTGAATAAGTTGGTTATGTCTGTATATAAAATAATTTATAAAATTTAAAATAAAGCTTTGTTTTTAACAATGGCAACAAAACACTTAATCAACGCTGTGTATCTTCTTTAAAATGCCAAATCAATAGTGATAGAACAAAAGAAATAACGTTTATAATTAAAACAGTTAATTCATAGATCGTTCACAAAAGAAGGATACTTAATGTAAAAGGTCGTATGTAGCAATTTAGTACCAATTTTAATGTTAGTGGTAAATCCACTAACATAAGTCTCTTTGTAGTTAAAATAAAAGTAATAATTAATTAGATGTTTTAATAGTAACATACATTTGTTTTCACGCCTATTGAATAGAAAAAAAAGTGTATTACTATTAAGCGTATTATAAGTTGAATAACATACAATTTGCACATTTTTCTTATATGTAATGATATTTTTATCTATAGGTACTAGTTTTTTAACAGAACGACCTTGAAACTCTGGTATCATCGTCGTAATACTTATGTATTATATTTTTACATACCTACGAAGACTTATAACCATATATACGAGATTATAAAGATGATTCATCGTTATAGATATAACAATTAATCGATTATAAGCCGCATCCTATAAAAATGTTGCTGTTGAAAATAAAACAATTTACCACTGGTTTTTTATTCTCTATTCCAATCATAACAGGAGAAAAGCTAAATAAACAATATTTGACAGCAAATTGACGCGATATCATCATTGGTCGAGAGCTTGATTAATCTATGATATTCACTATGGATTTGCGAAAAAATTGCGTTTTGAACGTCGACGGGACTGTTATTAGAATTTTGAAAGTACAATTAAAGTGGATATAAGTCGTTTAAATAGTTTTGTATTAAAAATATTAATAGATATATTAATAAAAAATTCTTACAACTGCACAATATAGCTAAGTTATTAACAAATAGCATAAAATACGTAAATCTAAGATTAGTTTATCTTTATTCCTACTTTTATTGGAATAGGCTATACATTCCTATAGTTAAACCAAATGAGAGCGTGTTAAAAGTGTGTGATCACGATTAATATTCCAATGTATGGAATGGAACACATAACTTTTGTCATACACACATGCCTGAGTTACACATCTCCATGTGTAACACAGGCATGTTGTGTGAAAATAATTAAAACGCACTTTGTTTTAGCCAATATTCGGTTTTTGCACTCAAATCTATTAACTTATTAGTAAAATATCACTCTCTATGCTTACGCAGTCACCACTCAGCCTTATCAATTTATTAAATAGATGATTAATTAATTTTTGCTCAACCTTATGTGCTATAAAATAAAGTTCAAAATCGCTTCACTTTAATATAAGACTTCCTTCTATGATAGGAATATATTTTCTAGATTGTATTTCGATACATATAACATTATTGACGTGTGTGTTTGTCTCCGGTGGATTATATTACGAGTAATTAGTACATACGTGTAACGTGACTTGGCTAATGAATTATTTATATATAACGTAGTTTTATATAGCACTTCGCCAGACTTAATCCGCCACCAGCCTTGAGAACTAAGATGTTATGTCCCTTGTGGCTGTAGATCCACTGTCTCGCTCACGTTTTTTTTTTAATTTAAAACAGTACACCATCAATTGCCCGTATAGATTGGAAAATATTAATCCGTTAGAATACCGATGTGACACTTAACTTTAGAATAAGATTGAAGGCCCCTTGTAGTTACAATGACTTGCTTACTCTTGCAACCCAAGTAACATGATAAAAGTTTTGTGGTTCGGTCAAGTGAGTGCTACCCGGTCTGGCTAATAAAAACCCTAATTTTTTTACATGAGTAAGTAGAAAGAAAGCAATTCGTATGTCTGTTTATTATTATTAATGTAACTCCATATAACTTGTTTTCCGAAGAATCCGAATTTTTGGACAAAAAACCAGATAACTTTTATGGACAGACCTGGTGTTACAGCTCATACAGGTTTTTCGGCCTTATTAGATTGCAACTAGATGAATAAGATAGTCAAGTATATAGTGTATTAAAATGATTTTGTTTTTTGCGATTATGCAACATCCTACTTCAGGACATATTCTATCTTAACCGGTGATACATTATACAGGCATACGCCTGGGAAAGTACTTATACAAATTATTCTACTGTAAAATATAAAGACTCAGTATTATTGTGTTCCGGTTTGAAATGGTAAGCTATACAAGCATAGAAAGTATGTATTATAGCTTATGGTTGTCGACGAACTAACGATGTAAGGATTAGTTTATACTTATTGAAATTTCAATGGGCGAATTTTCATTAAGCATAATGTGGCACGTCAGGCTCAACAATATACGAACTTAATGGAGATGCGTTTAATGAAATACTCTAGAGGATCATATCAAGGGGTTAGTGTAAAAAAGTATTTGTATCGCTAACTATAAAGTACTGTTACATTACTGGGCTAAGGACTTTCCTAAGAAGAAATTGGAGCTTATCCCTCCACGCAGTACCGATGCAATTTTTTAGATACATATAGCAGCTTTCTTGGCAAAGTAAAATCCTCGTATTCACGCGTTTTACATCTAGGCCATGACGATAAATTCATTTAATTAATACGCCGAATAAAACAAATTACAAGCATAGTCCGTTGATATATCTTGTATATGATATCACACAGTGAAGCCCGCGTTATCAAAACGCTTGATTACATTCAATATTGATAAACATGAAGTGTAATATATTAATCACAAATCGCAAAATGCAAATTCTTCCAAAGACTCTCTACTTATCACGTGTTAAAAGAAAGTCCTCCCCGCCGTGTCTATCTGTCTGAACCTTAAAACTCAAAAACTACCGAAAGGGTTCTCATACGGTTTTCACCAGTGGGCAAAGTGATTCACGAGAAAAATTTAAGTGTATAAGAAATTGTTTGAAATATGACGTGGAAATTTAAAATGTCTTATGTCGCGTATACCATTAAAGTTATAAAAACCACGACATAAACCTTTTATGTAGAAGCTTATTCCAGTCGTGCGAAGCCACAAGCCAAATATGTATTAAGC
The DNA here is from genome assembly GCF_037043105.1 of Vanessa tameamea. Taxonomy (NCBI): domain Eukaryota; kingdom Metazoa; phylum Arthropoda; class Insecta; order Lepidoptera; family Nymphalidae; genus Vanessa; species Vanessa tameamea. Next base: position 2,048,721 of record NC_087331.1, read on the forward strand.
TGATTTGAGATATTATTTGATACGTTTCGATAATGTAAGTATTTTTGCATGTACATTTTACTAAAAAAAAATATATTATCTTATCTGTTACAGATGATGATTATCTCTAAATATTAATGTAATGTAAAGTTTTGTCAAAACACCTTTAAAAAATACATTAGAATTCAAAAACGATATATCAGAGACTCAAAGACATTTTTTGTTAACGAAATGAATCGATAAACTGCACGCCTAATATAATATTTTGATTATCTATGGTCATAGGATTATCTATGGAATAAATATATAATTAAAAAAAAAATAGTTTCACTTTTTGTTATGTAATTTTATATGTGTATGATATTTAATAATTAAAAATGAAATGTAATAAAAGACTTACGATTTTTCAGACAGGAACCGAAGCAGAACCAAAGCCAGAACAAATATAAACACATAAATATAAAAACTCCGACCATAATAGACGATATTAGATCCATTTTGGTTTGTTTACATCGACGACTAAAACACGAAATGACAGTCCTTTAAATAATATCTTATCTATGCTTATCTATACGAAGTATCATATTGTGTAAAAAAAATTACAAATGACTGATAATTCATTTTTTGAAAAAAGAACTCGCAATGAACTTAACGAATGAATGAATGGTCGGATACTAACCGTCAAGGAACGTTTGCGTGGTTGTCCAATTGACTTACGTGTCGGAATTAGTACATCCTTTGGATTTATTAATACTTTTGATTGATTTTATATTCTATTGTTTTATATAAATTTACATTATGGATTTGTTATTAATTGTGGTATAGGTTTTTTATTGATTTCATGGTTAGTCTAGTGGTTATTTAATAAAACTATCTGTCCTGAGGTTCGATGCTGCCTTTAAGCCCCGCTTCGGTCCAATAAAAAGCTTTAAGTTTAGTTAGTTAGTAAAAAAATTATAATGGCTACCTAGAGGTTTGAACTTTGCTGTGATGATCAATCACTATCCTCGGAAAACACATAAAGCATTTGTTTCTCGGATATAGCCGTCTCTTCGGATTATTAAAGGGAAGAGAGAGACAGAGAGAGATCAACATTTGGGCACATATTTGTGCACTATTATATATAGCACACAGTTGGTTAGTCTCCATTAAGACTGACAGTTGCAACCGATATCGATCAGGAGGACATCATTTTACTTTACGAACTCTCGTTTATTTAGGTACTTAATTTTACGATACAGTTTTTAAATATTATTTCATATTGTAAATTATTATTCGCTTGTTACTTGGACTAAGATACGTCATATGAGGTACCTTATCAATTTTTATCATAATATTTAAGATTACGTACGAATTAACTTTCTATGAAAGAATATTGATAACGATTAAGGACCGTACTCGTGTAACTCACAAAAGTAAAAATAAAGTAAGAGCTCATAAATATCCCACTGCTGGGTTCTTCCTTCTTTTTTAGAGGTTATTCCACTAAGTTCCTCCGATACTTAGGAAAACGATTTGTATTTATTATATATGAAAAATATCATAACATATAATTTTTAAATAATGAAAACTTAGAATTATAAGCAATAAATTAAATAAAAAAACACCATAATAATTTGAAAACACGTACTCAATCCATAATAAAACGATAGTGACGCCCCGATGCATAAAAAAAACAAAAACACGATAAGCGCCGGCAGAGTTAGTATAATAGTTATTAATATAGAGTCATCCATTGTAAAGAACTTCACTTTATAACAAAAACTATGTACAAAATAATAATATAACACCTTTGCTAATTTATAACACCAAATAACTGTAAAAAAAAACAAAAAACAAATATTAAAAAATGAGAGATAAGTTTTATCAGGAGACAACTATACCTAATCGATAATCATGAGTGATCAATTTTAATTTATCTAACATATTTTAGTAAAGATTATAAAAAAAAATTATGAGGAACTAAATATATTTCATATTTGTTTTTTATTCCACTACTATTTCTGCATCAAAAGCGCTGAGCTTAGCATATATGTATTCTTATTATAATATAGGTATTCGCGGACGGGCAAATGAGTAAGTGGTCATCACCATAATTGATAATTACACTAGCACACTCATCCTAAAAACTGGAACACAACAATACTAAGTACTACTGTGCGGCGGCAGAACTTCATTGTAAAATTCTTATTATGTCGTCTTAATTGACCTTCATTACAATAATATTAAAACAATATCTTTATAGGCATCAAACACTTCCTGTATTAACATGAATTAAACTGTTAAATCAAGGTGTCAATAAAAAAATCTTCAATGATAAGAAAATTTTATTTCACAGGAAACAAATACTTCTACGGTCTAGTAAATAATAACGAGCTACAACATCACGTGATATGATATATCATATTAATATACAGACTAACTTATCTACTGTTAAAGGATATATAAATTATTCTACACTAAAATTCTTCTTAGTTTAGTAATGCATTGTATAACTTAGACATTATATTAAAACATTGCGTTTATAATAACGTAAATAATTGATTTTCCTATTTTGTAATTTTCGAGATTTTTACGTATGAAAAAATATGCGTAACTGTTATTAGTATTTCTTCCAACAAATGCAGATTCTTCGAACTGTATTATATTTCTGTATAACAGTCAGACGGACTGGAAAATGAGACATCTAATGGTCACAACCGTTGTCAGTCGTTGTGAGTCGTAGAGAGCAAATACCCATTTGCTCTTCACTCTAAGAAATATAAAGCATCCCATATATAACCAATGCGATACTAAACTTAGGAACTGAGACATAATGCCCTCAGAGCCTCTCTCAATCACAATACACACTGTTGTTGATTGGCAGTATAATATGTACGAGTAGGTATATTTCCTTGATAAGCATGAAAAAATTAATTGTGTTAGCCCAGAGTTTAATTTTTTTTTTATGGCATTGTTTGGCGGACGATATGGGCCTCCTGATGGTAAGTGGTCACCACCGCCCATAGACAATGGCGCTGTAAGAAATATTAACCATTTCTTACATCACCTATGCGCCACCAAGGGAACTAAGATGTTATGTCCCTTGTGCCAGTGATTACACTGGCTCACTCACCCTTCTAACTAGCCAGACAGGCTTGCACAAAGCCCTACCACCAAGTAAATGTTATGTTCAAATATTCTTTTATAACATCGATTACATACATTTTAGTTATTATTTGTTAGTTAGGACTTCCCATTCTAATAATTGTGATTAAATGCGATAATATTAATTCGATTTGAAATTTAATTCCAAAATATATTTATTATTAATTCCATAACCTATATCGGAATAATAAAACATTACTGAATTTCTCATGACGTGTATATCGTTCTAATAGATACATTGATAATCGAATTATGTGTCGATAATCGATTTTGAAATGATCATTGGAAAACTACCCGCTGACTCACTTTACTAAACAGAGTTATTTTACACCTCGTTGGTAATAACAGTGTTTGAATGGTTACGTATGTATATCTATATGACTTAACTCCTGAAATGGAAGTGATAAAATTGTTTTTAATTTAATAATCATTTGTTTAATTATAAATTGTAAGCTACTACAAAATAAGACAAAAACTCGCGCTGTGTTTCTCACGACATTTATTCTCAGGTCAAGGTAATTACTATTTAATAGTGGCGGTAGTTTTTACTTAGATTATCAATAAGTGTTTTTTTTTACTATATTGAATAAAATTTTAATAATAATTTTGTCTTTTGTCTCTAATTATAAACTAATTACATTCGTATTGAATTTTTCCAACCTGATTAAGTTTTACTTAGCTTTAAGTACTTTTTATAAAATCAAGTTACTGATTAAACTGATAGTATGTAGTATCCTACCAAGCATTTATTAGCCCAATGAAAACTATGAATGGGGTCACAAGGTGTCATCATTTGTTAGACAATTATCATACCTACTTAGCTTTAAGTACTTTTTATAAAATCAAGTTACTGATTAAACTGATAGTATGTAGTATCCTACCAAGCATTTATTAGCCCGATTGAAAACTATGAATGGGGTCACAAGGTGTCATAATTTGTTAGACAATTATCATACCTATACAAAATACTCATTGAAACATTTTTTAACAATATTCATATATTTCCTAACTTGGTGTTAGGGCCTTTTGGTATCGTCTGAGCTACCACCCACTCATCATACATTCTACCGCCAAACAGTAATACTTGTAATAATGTTTCGGTTTAAAGGGCCATCCAAGCAATGTTTAATATGTCTTAGAGTGCCAACGTCTATGGGCCTTGAATACCATATACAATCAAGTGGCCTATTTAAAGGAAATAGCCGTTAACACTTTAATACTATCACGGACAGTACACTAGACACAATATATAAGAATTTGTTTTAACGGCTAAAGCCGTTTACTATCCCTTAATGTGTCAAGCTTGAATTACGTGACTAGACGATAATAGTCCTAATGGCCAATTACAAAGGTGCAAATTTCGTATCACTCAGCCTGTATACCGTTGAGCTACTGAAGTTTTATGGTGATATTATATCTAAGAAAGATATCTACGTAATCTTATTCTATAGTGCTAACGAGAGCGTCATTTAGTAACGGCTAATTATACATATACGAGTGGGTTACTGTATACGTTAAATTTATAAAGCGAAATATAATACTGTAGACGTAGGCAGAACTTAATACAGACAGAAAAAAACTACAAAATAGAGTAATATAATATTGACGAAACATTTATGTTTTTTTTTTTCTATCACAAAAAGGCAAAGATCGCCATTTTGGACAATCTTATATATATAGCTCTGGCAGAAGTGTAATATCAATTAAAATAATACTTAATCACAATATTACGAATTCAACGACATTTTATCAACGCACGAAACGAAAAATTTTAATTAGTTAATTATTTGATAAAAATTATTTACAGATCACACTGATATATCACTTTGACAGATAACAACTACTATGGTAACCATAGCAATGAAAGAGTTGAAAAAAAGCAAGAGTTCCGTGGTCGTTGACTGGAAGACATCTTACAATACAATATACTGTTTGTAAATATAAACTATTCATTTCATATACGAACTTAATTCGTTACGTCCCTTTGCTATTAACTACAGGGGCTCTAACTTCTAACTACAATGCTGAAATGAAACACTATTTATTTTTGGTATTAAAAGAACTGACGATGCTGGCATTCTGATGGCTAATTGTCATAAAGCTTATTGTTTGCACAACCCTACAGCCAGTTCTGCGAAAATAGATAAAGACCAGGCTAAGTATTTTATTAAATTCAATAGTTATATTTTCATTCTACTCTTTGGACCATTTGTCTATACTAATATTATAAATGACAAAGTAACTCTGTCTGTCTGTCTCTCTCTGTGGACCTTTCAAGACCAAACCAACGTACAGATTTTTTTGAAATTTGATATTTAGGTCGCAAGTTTGAACTTCAAGCTAGCTACATTTTACTCCTAACACCTACAAACCAACCTCTTAAACGAGTGAAGTTGCGGGTCACAACTATTGTTTAATAAATACTTTTTGAAAAGGATGATGATGTCTCTAGCTACTAAGTATGCTATTTGTTCCATGACAATAGAATCTGTTATTAAAAACAACATAAGTAATATACTTAAAGATAAAACTTCAAAATCGTTAAATAAAAAATTGAATACAGTAAAATGTTTTGCTGTCCCTACTCACAGGATATAATTATCCACTTGACATCTGACCGCTCCTTACATCATCCAATCAGATGTATTAACTAATTTATGACTCTTATTACATACGTGATAAATATATATATTTAAATACAATTTTTATTTAGGGTTGGTAATACTGCTTTTTACTTCGGACAGTACCAACTGCCCCGTTGGTTATATATAAGGCCTCAAATTCCGTGTTCATTATCACTTTGATCATTACATATTTCTGTATAATTTTAAAACTACGAAGATATGCCGTTTTTTTAATAGTTCCTAAGTAGTATTTAAGTTATATTTAATGCTATACGCTTATCATACTATGTAGATCCATTTAATAAATATACGAAAACCATTACGCGTGTAAGATTGTATAAATATTTTTTAAAAATGTTTGTTTCTTATTTGAAACTTTCATATGAAATGAAAACCAAGATTTAAAAACTGTTTTACCAAACTCACAAGAACATTTTTACTACTAATTTTTTTTCGTTTTTTTTTGTAACGCTTAACCGAAAAAACAACTAAACTAATATGCATAAAACTTATACAAGAAGATTCAGCCCCTTTTCGGAGAAAGTTTTAGTGTATTTGTAAGTAGATGAGCTTCATAGTCTCATATTAAATTTTAGACTATCGAAGTGACAAGCATTATTTTTAATTTTTTTATGAAGATTATATTTGAGCACGCGTCCCATCTATGAGACGGTGGCCATCTATGAGAGAGGAAAGGGACGGAAGTGCGTAACAGGAAAATCAAATTAAGTATACTTTATTCAAGTAGGCTTATACAATCATCATTTTACCAAGTATATTAAGTGAAGCTACCACCGGTTCAGAATGTAGTGTCTACAGAGAAGAATGATACTTCGAATATATATAATATTGTTAAAATATATTGTGACGCAACAGTGAGTATTCCTATTTTGTTAGACATCCCGAAGGAAGTCTCTAGCTCCAAGATTATAAAGGAAGATCGACTTGATTTGACCAATGAGTGCGCTCGGTTTTTTTGTTGGTCGTCAGATAGAATCAATACATTTTCCGAGGGGATATCATAATGTTAATATTGCTTTTTGTTAAGGTACACATTATATTATGCGAGTACTATAGTATAAATATCGCGCACTTTTTTTAAATATAAAGTAATATCCGCATTATAATAAGACGTGAGAACGACTTCTCACATAATTCGTCAATAATTTCTTAAAGCAATAATAAGCAACATGTACAGTTTAAACCAAGTCATATAAGAACTTTGTTATAAAAGATTTTTATTAAAACAAACGCACTACAATAAATATACTTCATTAGCCAGATAAAATAAATTACATTACATGTGTTTTTTTTTTTTTATTTTAGTATCTTGTGGAATAATTGTAATCATTGTTAATAAAGATATTTCTAAAACCATAGTTAATGAAAAAGACTCACCACAAAATATTACACAATATCGAAAAAAGATGCAACTAAATAATGTCACCACCATCGCCCCTGGCAATGCGATAGCAACCGAAAAATCCACCATTTTTTTAATATTTTTCACTCGAAATAACACATTTTGTGTTATATAAAACCTTTTTAGTAAACAACAAGTCGAACAAAAGAATTCGCTTGTGTTAATAAAATAATTAAAAAAAAATGTCTTTAATGTAGACACGGATTTCAAAATTAGAACGCAAAATGCAAATCATAATAACGAATGATGTTGGAACGGGATATGAAAAAGCACTTTTGTTTTAGATATGAAATCTTATCTTTTATTTTCGTATCGGGAAACAGGATTCAGAAGTGCTTTTATGACGTAAGTACGTAAGGTGTGTTCATTATCAACAGACAAAATAAATGTAACATAGCTTAATAAAATACGTTAAATAAACCGAACTGGACTGCTTACAGGACATTAATACTTACGCAACAAAAATAGAATGCTTATATTCTAATAATTATTCACAAAAATTATTAATTTTAAATTTTCTCCTAACTGTCGAGACATTAAAATCAGCCATCTATATGACAATAGTTGAAGTAATTTATAGTACAGCTATTCGACGCTAGATGGCGTCTCAAATATTATTTAAATTACGCCATCTAGCGTTAAGTGTGATATCTGATATGGGCTGTATAGATACTATAAGTGTCGTAGTTCCGATGATAAAGCGCCCGCTTAGCATGCCGAAGCTAAAGGGATAAAATAATGATTTCCATTGTATATTGATTTCTATTCTCTATAAGTTTGTAGCGTCAACGTAAACATCCGTCAATGCTGGTGTTCCACAAGGCTGCGTTCTATCAGCCACTTTGTTTCTTCTGCATATCAATGACTTGTTGCAAATCAGTAACATTCACTGCTATGCAGACGACAGCACCGTAGACACCTCATACACCGGCCGTGCTAATATTTCTCGGGAAAACGTCGAAGAAAACCGGAATAAACTTGTGTCTGAAATCGAGTCTTCGTTAAACAAAGTCTCGAACTGGGTTCGGCTAAACCTAGTCCATTTCAACCCCAAAATGACGCAAGTTTTCGTGTTAACTGCTAAAAAAACACCATTTGTCGTATCTCCACGATTCGAGAACATTCCGTTAGCCGCCACAGCTAGTATCGGAATACTTGGCGTCAATATTTCGAGCCTGGTTCAGTTCCGCGGTCAATTGGAAGGCAAAGCTAAATTGGCATCAAAAAAGGTCGGTGTGCTCAGCAAGGCAAGACAGTATTTCACGTCGGCCCATCGTATAAGACTATGCAAGGCGCAAATTCGGCCTCACATGGAATACTGCTCTCACCTCTGGGCGGGTGCTCCCCAGTACCAGCTCCTTCCATTTGACCGTATCCAACGTAGAGCGGCTCGAATTATCGACGATCAAGCCCTTTCTGATCTGCTTGATCCTTTGGCTTTGCGTAGAGATGTTGGATCGCTCTGCTTCTTCTACACAGTTTTTCACGGGGAAGTTCCGAGGAATTGTTCGGATTAATCCCGGCTGCTGAATTTCACTTTCGGACATCTCGTCAAAATTCCAAATATCATCCGCACCACCTAGATGTCCGAAAATCCACCACAGCGCGATTTTTAAGACATTTTCTGCCTCGCACAATCACTCTGTGGAACCAGCTTTCGCCGGCGGTTTTTCCGAACCGATACGACTTGGGAACCTTCAAGAAAAGAGCGTACTCCTTCCTGAAAGGCCGGCAACGCACCTGCAAGCCCCCCGATGTTGCAGATGTCCATGAGCGGTGGTAGTCACTTTCCATCAGGTGAGCCTCCTGCTCGTTTGCCACCTCTAACATAAAAAATAGCCTTGTATTTACAAATTATAAAACAAAAGCAAGATGTAGCGCGCGGAACAATATTCGGCAGCGACAAAAGCGAATACAAAATCAAAAGCGAATGCAAATTCTTGGTAGTCCAAAACAACGCGTCGTTTTGTAAATACGTCAAAAGTGCTATCAAATTAATTAATTAATGATCTATTAGATAAATTGTTAATCGATCATCAATACTCAATACGTGTTTAACTTTTGATGAGCCTTCTTTAATAAATGATAAATATATTGGAAGTTGGTAAGATTACCGCATTTAGCCACAAAGAGTCCAGCTTCATAATATACATTTGCTGTAACCCATTTTTAAAATAGTTTTATTGACTATGAATTACAGCGCGATTTTTTTATACTTAGTGTGTTATAATGTTGCATTAGGTATATTCAATGTGCAACATACTATCAATGTTTGGGTATAACTCAATTGTGCCAAAAAAGTTTCCGATAACAAGCCAATGCATTTAGATAATACTAGTCGTTCGCTAATATGTACTATTTCATAAAGAAAATAAGCATAAACGATACTTTTTGAATTAAATCATTACATTTTGATTGACATCTATTTATTTCGAAACTTACTGATCTGTTATCAACAACTTACATGAGCAATAATTTTATAAAAATCAGGAAGAAAAATGGAACTGGAATAGTTGCCAAAGAAACCACATTCACTGGAACCCTGGGAGAGTTCTTTCCATATAGTAAAAGAATACCAAAATATCAATATTAACTAGAAGAAACTTACTATATTTTATACTACATATATATCTAATACAAAACGAACATGTAATAGAACCAAAAGCAAAGGCATACTCACATTTTTTCATTGCTTTTATAACACTTCCAGAATAAATACACCAATAATATTAACGTGATCGCTATTGGTGTTATCACTATTTTCATCACAGTACCCGTAACCACATCACCTGGCACCTCTGTTGCGTTCATTTTAAATAAACGAAAAAGTTTTTTATATAAAAATTGAAACTAAGTTCAAAAATTCACATCTTAGTACAATCGAAACAGTTTATAAAAAAAAAAAAACTATAAATTGGCGCGAATTAGTTCAACGTCTTTGCTCTATGGAGTTCTAATGTTACGACAGCTATGGTTGTAATTAAATCACTATTACGTTGTAGTATTGACCGTGAAATGGTCGTTTATCGTTTTTTTTTTTTTATCGTAGAAGTTTTATCTCTATGCAAATAAATGTAATGTTTGCTATTAAGATTAACTCGTTATAATAATATAAATAGTTGAAGAGTTGTTTTGAGTTAATACATGATGGCAACAATGACTCATAAATACAAAAAGTTAACATATCACTAAAGTTCATCAATAATTTTAATATAAAAACATTACGATAACACGCCATGTTTAAATTATTCCATGAAAATCAAACAAAACCGTATTTATATGCTTTCAAGAGAAATAGCTTATCATATAAACTTAGGTTAGGTATTCTGATATTTATTTTTTTATTGGCATCGGTAGACTGTTAAATTAGCACCATTAATCATAGATATGGACGCCATATTAAATTCTAACCATTATTTACATAACGAATACGCCATCAACCTTGGGAACTAATATGTAACGGCCCTTATTATATAGGTACACTGGATCACAGAGTTGAGTCTTTGAGCCAGACCAAACAGGAATACAATATTACAAAGTTGTCTGCTTGTTGGCAGAATGCAGTATAGATGGTACCCAGTATAGATAGTACCCAGACAGGATTACCCAATCAGCAAGTAGATTATTAAAATTTGGTTTATCTTTAATATATCCTTTGTAATATATATGTTAACTTTGAAGGTAATCGATGCAACGACGTCGCAGTGTATTTATCTCGAACAGATATAACAATATCCATTGAGATTAAGATGAAAAGGCATACTGTTGTAGACAATTTTTAAGCAGCGTTTTGGATTTCTGTTAAAATAATTAAATCATTCTTGGAAGATAACAAATTTATATAAAACTAATTCACCCGCGTGTCAATGGAGGGGGGGGGGGGGGTAGTGCGTTTATCGTGGTCCTGTTGACGTTCTTAAACTTTATCTATAAAAAGTAGCCTATGTCTTTACTTGGTGTTTAATCTTGTTTCATACCAAATTTCAACAGGTTCAGTTCAACAACGAAAGCTCAACAGACAGACAGAGTTACGCATATATAATAATAGTATAGTTTAGCTGCTTCTCATCTTCTTTAAAATATAGCCTTCAACGATCTTCGGATCGCGTCGATTGGTCATACTGCTATAACGATACGTTCGATACTCTTTACAAGATTGAGTCACAAAAAAATATATTATATATTTAAAGATACGTCACTTTTTTCCTAGAACTTAGGCTTCACTTAAAATCTTATGAGTCATTGATTAAGCAATTGTGTCTTCTAACGAATGTAAAATCAAGTATGAAAGAAAGAGATAAATAATGTTTACTAAACACCCGCTAAACATTATTTACAAATACGGCCGTTAATGTTTTACAAGATTAACATATTCACGACATCTGGTATTACCCGAGATGAAATCTTATCAACCTAAAGAGAGTTATCTAGCATATGATCTAATTAATAGTGTAAACGAGACACAACAGGCTTATAAAACAATAGGCAATTAATTGGTTTATAAATATAATGTATGTATACGGTTTGTTGTGTCTGTCTTGGACCATACAACTGTATAACTTGAGTATTTATTCTAAATTTATTTCAATATTAACATTAAAATATTATAACCATATGTTGATATGTTTGTGTTTTAAGAAGATTTATATGAACGGATTGATTTGACTAACATGAAGGATGACGCTCTAGAGATGCAACGGACCTTCAAATTAATATTTCTCCAAATATATTTCCTACGTAACAATAACAAATTTTGATTGTGGTTCAAATAACTAAAATATAAAAATGTAAAAAAAATGTTGCTTTGTTTATACAGAACGATAGAGCGAGTTTTATACCCTAAATTAAATCTGGACCGCAAACATTGCAACCGAATTTAATAAATGCGTTAATTGACAGACATAACAATCAGATCAGTCTAAGCAGATGATACTACTGAACAATAAGATGTTTATTGAATGCATTAGAACCTTCAAGAACAAGCTGCTAAGAAAACAAAGGCAACAAACAGCATGCGACATAGATTTACAGTTTTATCTAAATAAAGCTAAGCTATCCATTCAAGTACAAAACAACCGACATCCACACTCAAGTGGTTCAGTATTTACTGTCAAATTGCGAAGACTCGATAATGCGTCATGCAAGTCATATGACGGCTTATCATATATTTAGAAGTCGGTCTTAAAATAATTCAAAAAGAATCAAAAATAAAATCTTGATTGCTGTTATCGATTTGTAAAGAGAATGATCTATAAAAGGAATAATAATGTGTCTAGGTTTTTATTAACCTAGAAAAAAAAAACAAAAGATGAAATTAAAGTTACGTTAGGAGCTCTCGTCTAGGATTGTCTCGTAGAAAGTAGCAGTAATTTGGTGTTAACGCTTTGTGCAAGCTCGTCTGAGTAGATATCACCCGATCACCACGTCACTTAGTACCGCCAAATAACAATACTGAGTACAGTATTCTGGATTGAAGAGTAAATCAGCCATTCTAACTACATAGGTTTTAATATTATTCTTACAGTAAATCGGTTAACAATAACGATTGTAAAATTTTACTAAACTAAAACTTTTAAGCCCACAAATATTCCTAATCTGAGCAAAGCGTGTCCTTGTCGTAATATGAAGCATACACATGTAGCTAAGCAACAGACACATGGAAGTTTCCTCAAAATGTTTTCCTTCACCAACACAATTTAAAAATCATCTAATTATTCGAAATTAGGTAAATCAGCCCTAAAATTTTATATATAAAATTATTGCTTTGTACAATGTTCTTCGTCTTTAAAAATCGTCGGAACAGTTAATACTCTATTTCCCAGTAAGAATACAACTGTCATCAGCGACTACGTAACGGAAACAATTTCCCTAGATAGTTCCTTTTCTCATACGCTACGTATTAAACTATCGGTTTGACTTCCTTCTGTGCATATTTTGTATAACTTTGTACAATATTGAGCTACATATGGAAAAGTATTTAACTGTTGTCGCTACGGAAAATCATTCATTCGTCAACGATTGAATGATTTATATACATATATTATTTATTTGATGTTTTCAGTTTTTTGTACGCTTAGATCTTTTAAGCTACGCAACGGATTTTGATATGGTTTTCAGATCCACATTACATATTTACAAAATAATGATTCGAGAGGAAGGTTCACATGTATAATATATGCATATTATATCAGAGAAAGCCAAGTATTTTAACTTTTCTAGCTGGAATAAACCAAGACTTTTTCTTTGTGTGTGACTTTGTGTAATGTGTGTTCTTCTGGGTACCCATTATTTATAAACGTTGAAAGATGTTGATATTATATCAGGCAGAAAAAGAACTATTTTTGTATGAACGAAATCTCTCTTTAGTCTCTATAGAAAGTATGAAGACATTTGTCAGTAAAAATTAAAATATAAATATAATAATAATCTTTTCAAAAATTTTTTCGGCGACGTTTAAAACTTTTATTTTTCTTTTAGAACCCATTTTACATCCCACTTGTTTTGTTGCATCAGTTAACATTTTTATAAGGTCTTATGTTTCAAATCTTTAATATCCACGTCTATAAATATAACAGCACTATAGTACTACCAAGAAAATAACCTACGCTAATAATGTTACAATGTACTTCTAACGAGGTAATAACAAGTCCGCATGTCTTCGTTTCTATAAAGATTCTTATCAGAATAACTAAGTAAAACAAAATTGAAACCGCGTGATTCAAGTCCGTCAGACCTTATTGACAAATTAGATCCGTAACAAGTCATGTGATTATATTGTTGTTCACAACAGGTCATTCATTACCAAGCTTAGTATATCAAGAACGAGTGAATGGTGAAATTAAATATTGAGTATCTGCGACTGAGGTTAACTCGGTACTAATAATTATTTATAATATAACTTTGGGAACCGATATAATTTAGTTACACTGGCCCACTAAACCTTCAAAACAGAACTGCGATACTATGTATTGCTGTTTGTCGGCAGAATATATTGGTCATACCCTATATCTATAAAAAAATCACACGTTATTGGTAATTATGGTATTTTGCATAGGTTTTTCCGAAAATATGTCTCAGACAAAGCTCAATACAAGATGCGCAATTCGCACCAGACGGATAGGTTGTCAAAAATAACTACCTACTACATAAAGTAGTCATGTAACAATAACAATAACACTTCGATCTTTTGACTTTGAATTCAAAAAAAAAAACAGACGTACAAATAAATATTGAAGGTGTTCAATTAAATTAATTATATAAGACCTCAAACTCTTTTACCTTGACATAGAATGCAATCGATTATTTTTGACATGGGTAAATCAAGTGAATGCATTTTGAATTAAGAAAAAAAATAATACATTTGTTATTTATCTATTTAAGCTGTGTGTATGAATGTAATATGTTAAAAAAAAAGTACTTAACGATGTCGAGAACATTAAAAGTTAATAAATAATATTCCGTTATAAGTATTTCAATTGTTTTTATTACTTAATAAATAAATTGTGAAATAACAAATAATACACACATTAATTATTTTATTTTAATTATATAAAAAATGCAATAAAAATACAAGATGGCGCCGATATTTGTCTATGAGTAAGAAGACATTGAAAACATACAACTACATTACGTGATTCAATTAGCGATCTAATATACCTAATCTGCTAAATTGGATGTAACTAGAGACACGGCAATTTATTTCGGAATTATTCTAGACATTAACACTATTCTATATTGGATTATAAACAAAAAAATAAATAATATAAAATAGGTAGGTACTTTATAAGACAAACGAAATCAATTTTACAATTAAATCATACAACAAATTGTAGTTAGTTCAAATTAACGTCAGTAAAAAATTCGTTTATTTTTATAACGATAGTTTTTAATAATTCAATTTATAAAGTAAGATAATTATGACATTTTAACAAAAAAAAAACAAACATTGGATCTATTATAGTTAAATTACCATGCTTCATAATTACACCCATAGGGCATTCATTATAATTAAAAAGTAGAATAAAGATTGAAACTAAATACAAATATATTTTTAATATCTTACTTATTATAGTTATCCTTATTATTATTTTAAATGGCAAAGGTGTTTCTTTGTTCTGCCTCTGGCTTAAACACAGTTTAAGATTCCGATACACATATGTACCTTGTTATATTTAATTCAAATATTTTAAAAAAAACACAATCCCAATTTAAAAAAAAAATGTTTCTATGAAAACAACAAATAGAATAAGTACTAAAATAGAATATAGCAATAGAAAACTACGTGACATAACTGATACATAACTGCAACAAAGTACATGACAGTCTATTATTAAAATTGCAGTGACTATTATTTAAAAGTAATTATTATTTCAAATTGATATCGTTCTTCCGCAATAATATTATATATAAATTCCCGGAAAGAGTTCTACTAGGCATTCAATTGTAGTTCGTTTATTAAACCGGTACAATAATTATGATATATTAATAATTACACACCCCTACTTTGCATGGAAGGTTATATTTGTTTAAGCATTTACCAGCTTCTCCTCGTCGTGAATTCGTCATGAATATTTAAAAAGTATATTTTAGTGTGCTAACTTTTCGTTTTTTAATTTTAAAATAATATACTAAACCATTATTTTTAAGAACATGGAATTCACGCTTGTCACTTCGATTATCTAAATTTAAAGTGAGCGGCTGCTTATATAATAATATTATATACTAAAACATTTTCCGAAACGTGCTGCGTCTGCTGTTATAAGTTTTACGTATATTGGTTTGGTAGATTTTACGTTAGCTAAGACAAAAAAAACAAATATTCGTTTATTATAGATTGATTTAAATATGTATTTAGTTGCATTGAATTCGAATAAAAGTTTTATATCTATATAAAATCATGATATGAGATAACGAGAATGACACCTATTTCCTATGACCAGTAAATAAATGAAAATTTCATTTTAATTTTCAATGCTTGACTTTTAAGTGGTTAGCATGGCGTATTATGAATACTTCACATTGTTGCACAAATGCGCAAATTGATATTAATGTTACTAATATAACCTTATTGTCACGACTTTAATATACACTGTTGTTTCATTTACTTTAGGAGAGGTAAAGGTCAGTGGCTATTCGTCCTATAATTATATATTCTTGAATAAATAAGAAATAAATTTCATATAAGTACGTATTTCTTCAACTATTTTTGAATAGGTATAAATATTGTTCACTCTCTATAATTATGACACAGACATTCAAATCCTATTTAATTATGCATACACATAGAAGCAACATGACATTTATTTTTATTTGAATAATTATATGCATATTGTTATATAATTTTAAATCTGTAATTCATCGATGTAGTCTTCGTTATCAAAGAAATTTTATAAAATATTTTAAGAGTGATTAAAAAGCAAGGTCTTCTCGTTTAAATTACCCACTGCATCACGAATTTAAATATTAAAAAAAATAGTGAAAATGTTTAAGAAAAAAAAACTTACCGTTATTTTTGTACACTATAAATATTATTCTTATAAACATTATTAATATCAATATAAATATTGGTAAGAGTCCTAAAATTTTTCCTGTGTCCATTTCAGTCGAGTCACTTTTTTCCATACTATCAATACTACCGGTAAAGTCTTTAACAATTACACTGTCATCAATATCTGTTTGTTCCATTTTATAAAAAAGTTATTAAAAATTATAAAACCTTTTTCGTTTAAAAACTCAAACTTTTTTAACGTAACGTCACTGTCAGACACAAAAAAGCGCGCGAAAATATATTATTTTGAATCTGTATTTTATATTTTTTCGGTGAAGTGTCTTAGTGCGACGCGTTTATAAGACTGTTACGTTCGCTCGGTTTATATGAAATAAGTCGACAGTTCACGATACGTTGTCACTAATTCCCTTATCATAAAGTCGATTTTCAAGAAAACCCTCGAATTATGAATGGTTTGTGTACTTTAAAGCACTAGATAAGTACTGTAATTTCTTATTATCAGCCGTGATTTAAATTATATTGAAGTAATGAATAATGTACTAAACTGATTACTATCGAATGATATTGTACTGTTTAATTTTAGCATTTCAATTATTTTTGGCGCGGAGACAACACCAAAAAATTGTTATGTTATTTTTTCCTATTTACTGTCTTTTCTCTTGTATGGTCCCTTATAATTAATTTAGTTGCCACGTCTATAAATATATATGTACTCCGAAACCTGTACCGAAAAAGCACAAAAAAAATGAACACTAAGCTCGGTCATTCTGTAATATTGATAATAATGTTTTTATGTTGTTATTAATATGTTATTGAAATCAATGTACGACCTACATTATATAGTATATCAATTTTCTAATTCCTTTGACCGATAAACTTCTTATCAAAATGCAGCATCATAACATACAATAAATATGATTTAACAAACACATTTAAGTTTAAGATATTATATACTTAACGTATATGTCTGATTCGTATCTATTTGATAAGTTTATAATTATAAAAAAATAAATATACTAATAAGATAAACAATATGGTGAGTAAATATTATTGCTTAGATTTTATTTTTATACAGCATTTAATTTTATTAATTTTGTATACATGTGGGTATTATGTGCTTCCATGTGTGTTAGCGTTTGTGTAAGTGAACGGGTTTCGAAATTATTTAGCATAGAGTTCGAATATGTTATAGAACTACTTCCTAGTAGTAAATTTTACCTTCGTACGTGCCAACGGATGCTGGCGTATAACATCTATTTTGTTTAAATTTAAATTTACTGGTAGTGCAAGTTCCTGATTCTCACTCATTATTACATTTATGACACTAACTAATAATAAATTTGTATTGTTTGAAATTCGAATGAGTCAGAGTGACAGTTACAAGGGTAGCTGTCTGTCGAAAATTCGTACAGGTAAAATTAATACAAAGTTACACCTCCCATATCAGCAATAAGTAGAAATCTCCAAGAACTTCCTTACGTTATAAAATAAACCAATGCCATAATTTCAGCTTTCAAGGGTAGTTTTGATTGTACTTGTGTTTTTCTGATATTCGTGTATATTTTTTTTTTTTTCACAAACTTACCCATCCGTACCATTAGCTTAACTTACTAACTTACAACAATGGCAATTGTTTTCTTAAACACGTTACAGATATAAAAACAGTATAACAATTATTATGCCTTTTTTGCCTTCGTCATTTATTTGTATTATACTGTTATTAACATCTATAATTATTTCTAATGTAATTACTTGAAAAATTTCATGGCCCACAATTCGTGGGCCATTTAAAACATGTTTTAAATAAACTAAACAATAAAAAAAAATGTCACATTTGACGTTGAAATCATTGATCTCAACATATTGCTAACTCAGCTTCTTGGACCGAGCTGCTATCATAGTCGGTTTATATGTTCGTGTGTTCGACACATCGAAAATCATATGAACTACCTGGGCTCCAATTATATAGTTATAATTCTACTGACCAATTGACAATTTATCGTAAATCAGTCGAAAGATAATCATTGCCGTATAGACGATTTTTTATTCTACAAACGCAACGATACAGTTGTCGTTCGGTCAAAGTTAGATTGAAATAATCGAATAGTAACCGATATATATAAGTAAAATCGATCATCAGTTACGATTAAGCCGAAGTTAATTTTTGTGAGTAATACGAAGTTGGGTCGGAAATTAATCGGAAACGTATCAATATATTTATATGTTAGTAAGGATGGCCTACAGTCTACACTGCTTGCTCTGTGAATGTTCGAATAGAAGTAACAGAGTTCCACCAGGTGACACATTACATACATACATATATTCTTCGAGTTATAAAAGATCTGAACTAAACATTGTAAGACAAATTTTTACGTTTCTCAATATTATTAAAAACGTACCGAATGTTATCTCAAGGCAAATATACGTACGTCATACTGCAACGTCAGTTAGTTTAAGGCTTAGTCGGAAATGAGAAAAAACAATTTGCTCAATCTCGAAATCGAATAACAAATATTTGTTTATTACGGTTTCCAGCAAAAGATTTCAACATTTTTGAGTTATCATTCTCAAAACTAATATTTTAATCTGTGTCATTCGCATTTCGCATTTCACAATAGTGCCCTTCGAGTTTCCTCTTTGTTCTGTTGAAAGGGTTAATATTTTTTATCACCTATATAAAGGAAATTATACGGTGATTCACTTGATGATGATGAACTTTCTTTATGATATACGGCAAACGTTCAAATAAGGTACCTGATGTAAGTAGTCACCACCGCCCATAGACAATGGTGCTGTAAGAAATGTTAAACATTCCTTACATCACGAATGCGCAACCTTGGAAACTAAGATGTTAAATCCCTTGTGCCTATAGTTACATTGGCTCACTCACCCTTCAAACCGGAACACAACAATGCTGAGTAGTGCTCTTTGGGGGTTCAATGAGTGGATGGTACCTACCTAAGTGAACTTGCACAAAGCCCTACCAAGCGCCAAGTAATAAGTATCGTGAGTAATGAGCGATTAAAATTGAATCATGCAATTTCAAACAAAATTAACAGCTTTGAATATGAAATTACACAATATTTTATTAATAATGAAGCGGTGACACTATCGCTTATTATCTCGATATTAATATTTTCTCTTGTCATTCAGTCTATTTTAAAACAATTCGTTATTATCAGTTAGATTCATTGATATCATCGTTTAAAATAGATTTTCATGACGTATAAACTTCATAATTAGATAAAATTAAGAATTATAATTCAATGATTTTTAATAAAACTTTTTCATATTATATTAAAAGATATTTTTCTCTTTTTTAGGTCGCAAGGCTCACAATTTTCAATGTTAAACATCAATTCATAATTTTTAAAAAATGTTCGAATTTTTAATACGTAACGGCAAATAATTGTTAGGTATATGGCTTTACAGCTATAGTACTAGAAGTAAACCTTTCCAAATGAGCCTTAAATAAGACGGTACCGCTTAACACGTGATGCGATCCTTAACTTCCACCTTAATTAAATCTTTAAGGTAAAGCGAATTCAAATCAAATCAAATAAAAATATACTTTATTCAAGTAGGTTTTTACAAGCACTTTTGAATCGTCTGATCATCCCATCGGATTTTAAAAGAAATTGATACATTAAGTATTTGTATTTGAAGAAGCTGCTGTGGCCGAAATCGGTCGGGAAACAAGGAGACATATGTAATTATATCGTGAGGCTTCCGATTTATTAACTAACTGAAGCCCCGGCTTTACCAAACCTTCACTTCCATTTTACCCTCATACATACTTTGATTGATTCCCTTTTTCGCAACTTTAAGGATTTTCTCGATAAAAACTTTCATAATTTCCAAAATAAATCTCATTTAAATCGCTTCGGTGGTTTAAGCTTGAAGTGGGAACGGACAGACGACAACTCAATAAGCACCACATCGAAGTATGAAAACAGTTATAACATATAGACTTAAATGAAACTAACTATACGTGAAAAGTACATTTACACAAAACAATAAATAGAAGAAATAAATAAAATTAAGTAAAGGTATTTTTTTTAATATGAATTAATTTTTGTAGTATACAAATACTATCATTAAATACATACGTCAAAATATTTTTTAGTTATTTATAGATTTTCGAAACACCATCGGCATATTCACAAAATATTAAGTAAAATAAAAAGGTAAGTAAAATAATATCTAATAAAATAAAATTGTAGAAGATACATAGTACAATGGAAATATATATTATATAACTATATTTTATAATATTCCCCTCATAAAAGTTTTTGCTAAAGTTCAATTAAAAAAAAAAAAGTAATACGTCTCTATCGAACAAAAAGATAAATATAATTTCATTGTATATAATATCCATAAAAAAAAATCGTATAACCTTGTCTTATTAAATAATTTTGTAGGTTATTGAACCGACGAATAAAATTTTCCAGTATGAGAGCCGTGATGGCCCAACGGTTACAAGGCATTAATCTTGGCCGATGATTCTGAGTTCAAGCCGGGGACTATCACCACTGAATTTATGTGCTTCATTTGTATTTATAATTCATCTCGTCTTAAAGGAAAACATCGTAAATCTGCACGTGATTGGGAATCTGCCACGTGTATGTAACCCGCATTAGAGCAGCTTGGTGAAATAAGGTCCAAATCTCTCCTTCAAACGGGACAAAGCCTTTATCCAACAGTGGGACATTAACAGGTTACTTTAGTTTATTTTAATCCTTTAAAAATGCAACTAATTAAATTCAAATATATCATTGTACTACTTTTTACTTGGTATATATTTTTAGGTACCAAATTATAGGATAATTAATATGCACCATGAGGACCATAGAGTGACATTGAATAATTTCAAACATAACACCTAGAGTACAAGTAACTTCTGTGAACTAACGCACCAGTAATACAAGCTGCAAAAAAATAATCTACTAGTAGCTCTTATAAAGACACACCTCTGATACAAATCCTCATAAATGTTATCATTCATTATCTATAACTGTAAACTTACTTCCTTATCAAATCGTTTAACATTATTTATATAAATTATGAAATATTTTATCATAACCGCTACGAAACTATTTACAAATCACACATACTAAATCTTACACAAGAAAACATAATACACTGTCATAACTTGATCCTTTGGGAAGGTTGTCTCTATTTATCATCGTAATAACCTCAGTGTAAGGGCAGGGTTAAGGGACTATGTACACAATATATTTATACGGTTAATATACATGTTGAAAAACTTACTACAAACATGATACTACCGCAATTATACATTCATGGATAAACACGCGTCATATTGATAAAAATACTTAAATTATTAAAATATGTCCACAGGCCTTTACGTTATTACGAATGTTATAAAAACAATTTAATTCAATAACTACCTGTGTACATATGTAGTATAAAACAAATGGCGCCCGCTATCTAACTGTCCCTATGTATGATTAGATATTTAAAACTACGCAAACGGATGTTGATGCAGATTTTTTTTAATAGATAGAGTGATTCAAGAGGAAGGTTTATATGTATAAAAAAGTAAAGAAAGACTAATCATTTTAGACGTTTCTAATCTCATAAATGAATAAACACATTTTTTTGCGCTTACTTTGCAAATGCTGACATACATTATTTTGATCTATCGTAGGTGAACCCTACGAGACAGATCAAAATAATGTACTACAGTATTGTACACTATAAAAAATCTACAAAAAAGTCAGCAATGGTATATTTTTGATTTTATCTATTTCAACTCTCATCAAAAGAATGAATAATTTTTTTCTTATAGTATCAAGTAATTTAAAACTATAATTCAACATGAAATCGCTGTACTACAAACTAAATTTTCATAAGGTTGTGAAAAATTATTATCACAAGACTAATGTTATTTTAATAACAGCCATCAAGAAAAATGTATGTTCAATGTAAATGTTCTGTTAATTCATAAGATATACGAGATTACGTCACTTTACCAAGACGCAGTTGATTTTATTACACGAACAAAGCATGATAAATAATAAGTAAAAAAAGCGAAGTAGGTAACTGCCGAAGAAAAATAAGTTATTTTAACGTTAGGAGTATGTTTTGAACGTTAGAAGTATGTTTTAAATCTTTATTCAATGCTGCTGTGTCGTCCTTATGGTGCATATAATCGTATAAATTGATACCGGTAATAATATTTGAATTTATTAAAGAATCCCGCCTTTACCGCGCATCAATTTATATATATCGTATTTTCCCGCGCTTTCGCGATGACAACTCGAGATGACAGATGCATAAATGCACAGATAATTATATATTCATATAAAATATAAATCTAATACTAATTAATATGTTATTATACACACCAACATAGTACTCCAATGCAGGTCGGTGTATAAAAAAATAATTTCATTTCCTTAGCAATGTTTTCCGTAACAACCAAATACGAGATGAATTATAAACAAAAATACAAGTGTATTTATTTCGTTAGAAATTATAAACATTAACCTTCAGATTTTGAAACGCTAATCAAAGTCAAATGAACTAATTCGACAACAGCAAACAAGGGCTCCCAGTGGAGGTAGACATCTAAACTAATTATTGTGTAAATATCACACTTGAGTTTTTGAGTCTTGTTAAGTTACTATTTACCCCAGCATAGACTCTAATATAAACTTTTGCTTATAGCCTAATCATAGACAATTTTATTTAGACATAGACAATTATCAACTACACACTACGACTATTAGTATCAGTAAAGACATTAAATGTTGCTACTCAAGTTCCCATCAGGTTCACTATAATACCTGCCATATATGTTAATCCAATATAATGATTAATAACAATAGAAATATGGACATACCACCCAGTCACCATATAAAGTAACGCCAAGTAGCAATGCTTAGTATTGTGCTTCGATTTTAAATCTGAGTGAGCCAGTGTAACTACAAGCACAAGGGGCACAACATCGTAGCTCCCAAGGTATGAAATGGTTAATGTTACTTACGACTTGTTCATGAGCGATGGTGACCACTTACGGTGAAGTGAAAATACATACATAAACATACACAGTAATTTAATTTCATATTATATAGTTATAAAATTAGTTATTCATTATATCATTCATCCTAACTCTTTAAGGCAAAAATGGTCACCCCGTGACATTCCTTACAATAATGAAATTAGATAATCATTATACAATTTGAATTATATAGGCGTAATTTTTTTTTAGTTGCCATATATAAGATGGCAACATTATCTTCTTTTTTTTGTGCATGCGGATAAAGACGCGCATACGAACATCCTTATATTTTTAACTTGTCGAAGCTATCACTGTCACTCAATATTCAACTGACAACTCTTACATCACTGCAACGATAAATCATATATACGAGTCAGTGATTGCATCTGAGATTAATATCATATCACTTTTGCGTTTTCAAAATAGCATACATAACAAATTCTTATCTTATCGTAATATTTACGATTTTTTAACTTAATCGATTGGCGCCCCTGGGGGGTAAGATCGACTAGTATGTAAACTAATATGTTCTCTAATCATTCGTATCCTATTATTTTAATGGTTGTTTATAATTATTATATTTGTTTAGATTTCCATATTGTAATCCATTGATATGAATTGTCCCCTTAAGGGATAAAAATATATATATAATGATAACTGATTTATTATTGTGAACTTAAGCTTTACTTGATGTAAGGTCCGTCTGGGTAGGTACCAACCACTCATCAGATAATCTACCGCTAAACTGCAAAACTTAGTATTGTTGTGTTCCCGTTTGAAGGGTGAGTGAGCCAGTGTAACTACAGACACAAGGGATATAACATCTTAACTGCCAAGGTTGTCGGCGCATTGGTGTAATGTAAGGAATGGTTATTATAATCAGGTGGTCTTTTGCTCGTCCGCCTACCTATTACATAAAAAAAAAATATATCTAAATAACGGTTACATGTGATGGCGTTATAATTGTGTGTTCAAATTACAGCCGAATTAGCTAAGCTGGTTTTAACCAGCGTTTTAGAAGCTGGAGAGGTAAAATAGAGGTTGGGAATTAAGAATATTAGTGTACATACGCATCAATAGAAAGTGAACGAAATAATTCTGCGCTAATTAATTCACGGGTGATAATAAGTTATAATTAATAATACCTAGATAAGTATCTAATAATTTTAATTATTTTATAATTACTAAAACCTATCCGAGATTTATAACTATGACGTTTTGTCATTTTTTATTTGCAACAAATCACGAACGCGTCATAATTGTCAACATAATTATTGTTATCTATATAGGTAATCATAATCCATATACCTGCCGCGATTTCGTAGTGATTAGAAGAACACACTCCAAAACAAAATACCTATGATTCTGAACATCTGAGACATCGGACATCTAGGTGGTGCGGGTGAAACTTAGAATTTTGACGAGATGTCCGACGGTGAAATTCAGCAGCCGGGATTAATCCAAACAATTCCTCGGAACATTCCCCGTGGAAAATTCGGTAGAAGATGAAGAGTGATCCAACATATCTCCGCTAAGTCAAAGGATCAGCTCAGAAAGGGCTTGATCGTCGATAATTCGAGCTGCTCTACGTTGGATACGGTCAAATACACGGGGCTGGTACTGGGGAGCACCCGCCCAGAGGTGAGAGCAGTACTCTATGTGAGGCCGATAGCGGCCTGATGTTGCGGCTTGTATAGTCTTAGACAATGGTCTGACGTGAAATATTGTGTTTCCTTGCTGAGCACACCGAGCTTTTATGATGCCAATTTGGCTTTGCCTTCCAATTGACCGCGGAAATGAACAAGGCTTGAAATATCGACTCCAAGTATTCTGATACTAGCTGTGGTGGCTATCGGAATGTTTTCAAATCGTAGAGATACGACAAATGGTGTTTTTTTATCAGTTAAATGGTGTTATAATCATATACATATATTTATGTATCCTTCATAAAAATCAATGAATCCTAACTATAGAAGATAAAATAATTGTCATGTTTATTATCCTGAATATCATCCACAAAATTTTACTCGTTTGAAGGTTACTTTTTCTCACGTAATGAGTAAAAAATTTAAGGCTATTGTTTTTTGTGACAGAAGTTCGCGTTTTGAATTACGTCACAATAGATTTTCCGGTAGATTCGACGGGGATTATCACTGTGATCTTTTTATAAATAATGATCAGATAACGGCCGAATTAAATTATAAATAAAAAATAATTCTTATCAACTAATTGAATCGATTGTTGTCATTTGACATAGATATAGCTTTATTTAGTTTTTATATTTACTTGAATAGGATACTTGAATATTAACCGTAAAACGATGAAAGTCTCCTACTAATCTTAAGGTCAGCTAAGGCTAGGTAGTCGCTAGGGCGTCACGACATACATTCCTATGACTTCAAGACTGTCTTAGACAATTCCGGGACTCTATTGCACAATATATAGGGACAACTACCTATTGGGAGGTAAAAATCTGACACACTGAGGGTTCCGAGCAAGCTTTGGTGTTATCAACCCGAGATACATATCCAGAACCAGGCTTGACTTTATTATTAAACCTCAGTGATGCCAGACAGTCAGAAATGACTTCCTCATTTACTCTCCAAATTATTATTTTTGTTATTATTACATTTATTATTACAAATTAACTCTTTGTTCATAACAGTTAATTGCAGTTATTTTGAAATACAAAAATTACCCGCAAACGAATGTACTGATATATGGTTGATCAACCAATCGACTCAGAAAGAATAATACATTAAGTGTTACTAGACACTAGTTCACCGTCAATAGTCAGCCGAGATGGCCCTATGGTTAGAACGCGTACATCTTAACCGCTGATAGCGGGTTCAAACCCAGGCAAGAACCGCTGAATTTTTATGTGCATAATATGTGTCTATAATTCATCTCGTGCTCGACGGTGAATGAAAACGTCGTGAAGAAACTTACATGAGTCTAATTTCAACGAAATTCAGCTACATGTGAATCCACTAACGCATTGGAGCAGCGTGGTGCAATGAACTCTTAACGTTCTCCTCAAAAGAGGACAGGAGGCCTTAGCCCAGCAGTGGGAAATTAACAGGCTGTTACTATATAGACACTAGTTCACTATTTCATGCATTATTTCCCTATCAATCATCAATAATTTTGTATTAGATATGAGTCCAAGCATTTTGTAGCTATGCAAGCATTTATTGGCAATAATTTAAAAATAAACTCATATTAAAATATGCATTTATTCAACATTTTCCTCATACACGTCAATAGATTGCTTTGCAACGCCTTTACACTTATACTTCTTCTGGTTTGAGTAATCATGGATTAAGATTCATATCTAACCACTCGACAATCTCGGCTCGAGAATATACAAGTGCAAATTTAACACAAAGACCTTAAAATAATTTAAAAAAAACCTAACAAATTAAAAAACACTCATAATCAAATTACATGTTTACATTTAGGAGAGAAAAAGAATTATCTCACGAAAGTAAATCCTCGTTCGGTGCTTAGGATAATACCTATAAAAGTACTAACAGATAAAATAAATATTATAATATTTATTTCTGTCCATTGACAGCTGTCAAGGGAGGGTAACAATCTTTAAAGTCGCCACGCGGTCACCATGCGACCAACATCATCGCTAATCGCGTGCTGAGCAGCCTTATCAACCTAGATAAGTAAGATTTTCGGTGCTTTTCATGATCTTAAGCCATTTAACTTAGACGTAGATTTCTACAGTTTTTGGAGCACTTCATTGTGAAATTTAGACATAATCAATTTTTTTTTATCTCAATAGTCAATACACTGTTACTTTGCCGTGGATTCCGGATTTCTTGCGGTTATGATTTTTTTTTAATAATTCTTATGAAGTGAGGCTTCTAGCATATAAAATAAATTATGTATATTCAATGAGATTGAAAAGTAACAATAATTTTTGTTCGGACCTGGTTAAAAATTTAACTCTAAGATTGGACCCACACTTGTATCTAGATCAGTTATAGCTTGTAAAAATAGTATTTACTAAATGTGCCCGTAACTTTGCCTGCGTGGAATTGAGCTTGTGACTATAAGATTTATTATTACTGAAAAAATATATAGTCTTTATTACTTCTGGATAAAATATAAAATTTGATTCATCAATTAGTATTTATCGATTACAGACAAACAAATCTTTCCTCATTATAACATTAATAGATAATATAGAAACTTAAGTTCGAAATTCAAATAAAGATAAATAAGTGTGACCAGAAATTCTTAATTGAATTATTATTATTTTATAAAATTGTTCTGAAAAAGAAAAAAAATAGAATTATGAAGGTAATATTTCCTTGCTAGATAAAATAAAAAAAAAATACAATATAATAATGTAGATAAAGAGAAACAAATCTATGTTTATAATTGAAGTTATTTTGTTTTTTTTCTAATAAGTATGACATCATTATTTTTTTTTAATTTAGTATTTGTCTGATTATGTTCACAGCTACTAAAGATTATTTAAATAAATTAATTATAATTAGACAGATAGCCATCGTCTGAGTACTGAGATACTATAATCGTATAAAGACCTCTATTTTATTTTCGTAATCTGGTCCGAGGGGTCAAAACTTAAAACACTCCTTGTAAAACTGGATATCACAATAAAATCCTTATATTTCAAATTGAGACTTACTCGGAAATAACAAAATCATATAACTTTATTATCAAAGTAGGTAAAGTAACAGTTTGTAATATGTCACCTAACAGGGTTTAGGCCTCCTCACTCACTCGTGGAGAAGAGAGAGCTTATTGCATCAATGAAACTCGAACTCAGGTTCGTCGGACTTTTTTTTTATTGCATTGGTTGACGGACGAGCATATGGGCCACCTGATGGTGAGAGGTCACCACCGTCCATAAAGGCGCTGTAAGTAATATTAACCATTCCTTTCACCACCAACCTTGGGAACTAAGATGTTATGTCCCTT
This sequence comes from Vanessa tameamea, assembly GCF_037043105.1. Lineage (NCBI taxonomy): Eukaryota > Metazoa > Arthropoda > Insecta > Lepidoptera > Nymphalidae > Vanessa > Vanessa tameamea. The sequence goes on from NC_087331.1 coordinate 2,077,391, forward strand.
GTGCATGTGATTACACTGGCTCACTCACCCTTCTAACCGGAACACAACAATACAGAGTACTGTTATTTGGTGGGTATTATCTGATGAGTGGGTGGTACCTACCCAGACGGGCTTGCACAAAGCCCTACCACCAAGTAAAGGACTATACGTGTTTCTCAGACACCTGCAGGTTCACAGCGCTCGCAAGTAGTTGAAATGAACACACATATAAGCACATGAAGATTAGATGTTCCTTGCCTAGGTTGAACCCGTAATCGCCTATAATATTTTATTATAATTTATTTCAATAAACTTGAAGATACTAATGATAAATTTCCTTTGCCACTAAAACAATAACACCCTTTCAAAATTAAGTTTCCATTTTCAAAACTCGTCTGGGTACCACCCACTCCTCAGATATTCTACCGCCAAACACTACTCAGTATTGTTGTGTTTCGGTATGAAGGGTGAGTGAGCCAGTGTAACAGGCACAAAATATATAACGTCTTAGTTCCTATGCTGCATTGGTGATGTAAGGAATTGTTAATATTTTTACCAGACCTTCGTCCGCTTACCTTTATCATAAAAAAACACTTTCGCGTTTATAGTAATACACTGTACACTATACACAATAGCTAAATAATTGCTATGATGTCTATAGACGTTTACTGTCCTAGAAACTGTTACATTTTCTCCATTAGTTCTTAACAATATAATTATATAAAAAACTTAAACGACTGTAATAGAATTATGAAAAGCTAAGAATCGCTGGAAAGGTGAATGACCTCTATTATCTTTTATATTCGATTAAATTGCATTTACAACATCGATATTCACTTGACAGGTGTCAATACATCAAATCAAGTCTCAATATGACAACAATGATATCATATGTTGCCTAGACGGTATTAATCGTTTTATTTGCAAACGTAAATAACATAAATATATATATACGTAATAACATAAATGCAATTATATATATACGCAGGACCGGATAAGGATAGGGCTACTGAGATTTCAGCCCCGATTCCCCTACAAGAGAGTTAGCCCCTACATTAAAAAATTCAGATTTTAAAAGAATATTATCAAATATTTCGCAGGAAGTATAGAATGTATTTTGAAAATAGAAAAAAATATAACCCGCTGAGTTTCTTTCGCCGGTTCTTCTCGGGTCCGAGGTGTTAAATTCCGAACCGGTGGTAGATTATTTATTATTATTTTGACTATCAATAAGCAAGTGTAAACACTTCTATATTGAATAAATATTTTTGACTTTGACTTTGTTTTAATAATTCAAAACGCCAACTGAGTAATCAGGGACTTTGTTGAATGACGATTGAAAAGTGCTTGTAAGAGCCGACTTGAATAAATTATCCTCTATAGGTATATAGCTTTTAGCAATAATCGCATTCTTAATGAACCAACTCAAGTGTTATAACTAGATTTCAAGTATCGAGACGTGTGTCGATTTAAATAATTGATTGTTCATTATTTATATAAACCTATAACACAATATATTGTTAACGATAGTTCTTATACAGCGACATCTATATATTAAGGATGGAAAGTTTTATGTCACGTAGTGTTGCCACTCCTCGCTAGATGGCGCTGTAGTTATTAGGTGAAAATAGTGCTATCTATTATCATCAAAATAAAACTTATGTTTCAAGTTAATTTTAGATTACAATATTTATTGCGACAACATAAACAGACTCACTGGCTTGATCTTCTAGGTAAAAACAAATTGACCAGATAGCGGAAGCTCTCTCTGAGGATACATCCGAGTAAGGAAGATAACCTAGATGCTCGGACCCAGCTTGACCTGGGCCAGGTAGGAAGACCCTACGTACGTTATTACAAAAATAGCACTAACAAAATTAAAACGCATTTAAAACTACCATACTTCAATTAATTTATCAAATAAAATAAAATACAAATAACATAAAATATTAATGATTTATTCTTCATCATGTATAGTTACCATATAAGAATAGATTTTTTTTAAATATTAGTACAGCTCTCTTTATTCATTCGAAACATTCCATTTAGAAACAATTAAAAAAAAAAAACAACAAACACCGTAACGGCCATTCATAATAAATTCGCAGAAGAAACATTGTCAATCGGTAACGTCAAAATTTTGACATATATAAATAATCAAACTGGTTGAGATTTTGACGAGGTACTCACCAAATATTTCACAACACTGTAAACACACACACGAAAATGCGTACAAAGCCACTAATAACAGAAAGGGTGCTAAGAGTATAAGGAAGTCCATCTTAAGGGCTAATTAAAACGACTAACCGAATGTGTTTTCAGTGTACTGTTATCGAAATATCGCCACGGAACTGATAATACTATCAATCTGTTACTCATGACAAATTTGATAATAAATTAATTAATACTAATAGTATTCTTGTGGTTAGATTTTTTCGAGAATCGTCTCACACACACTCGTCTAACAACAAACGTCTGCCTATTGATGATTTTATGAAATTAATATTAAATGTAGTCTTTGCCTTTTTAATTTTTTTTTATTTATAATAGCGTGCAACGTGATGGTTAGTGGTCAACTTAGCACATAGACATCGGTAATCTTAAAAATATTATAATAATAATAAATAAAAATAAAAAGCCTTATATTTCTTGCGTAATTATACAAAAACTATGAAAACAAAATATTCTTAAGTATATTTTTATTACTTAGATAAATGTTGTTTTTTTTTTTTTTCAAAAATTGAATTTTTCATCATATATGTATAGCTGAGAAGTACTACTCGTCTCGAAGGTGAAGGCCTCTAGAGTTCGCCACTGGTCTCTATCGCAAGCTATTCTTAAAAATATTAACTGCCGTCAACTTGAAAAACTGAGATGCAAATATATTGGCTCATTCCTCCTTCAAACCGGAACACAACCACACTAAGTAGTCTCGTATAATAAGAGAAAAACGTTCTGTACCAAATTAAACAGGCTAACCTTGAGCCCTAACACCAAGAAAACTCGTAGACTAACTATGAATTACCTAATTAAAGTATTAGTGTAATGATAATGAAAAATACATTAATGTAACTGTTTATGGGATTATCTTACTAATCGGATACCTTTTTGACAATAATCATAAAATAAAGTCATCAATAAATACTACTCTAAAAGCTTCGTATGATTCCCGTGACACACTTCACCTTTGAAACTTCAGTGGAGTCCTCATTTAACCCTAACAAGAAGACACCAATGTACGCGACTAACTAACTGATATTAAACTTGTTGATTATATTTTCGATGCGATATTTGACATTCGTGTGTCTCTGTTTATATATTTTAAAAAAATATACAGATAAAATCGTAGTAGACTTGGGTAGAGATGATGTTGGTAAACTGGTAACTGGCGAAGTAAGTGTAAGATTAATATCAGGCGTCAGATTAAATTGTCTTGTAGACAATATTATCAATTAATCGTTATATAGATGTGTGAGGGAAAAGTCAATGTATACACACAATACCCGCACTCACACAATTTCACACATTCAGATCGAGATTATTCTGATACTTTATCGGACTATATTAACAATCTAGAAAACAAAAATGTTTTCGTATTGGATTTTCAAAAATCGAACACAAAACTATACATTAACACACAGGAGCAAATCTGTTGTACATTTTACAGATTAACAAATGGTCCACCTAATGGTTAGTAGTCAAAATCGTCTATAGACTAGCTCTTTGAAAAATAGTAACCATATATTACCAGCGTCAATGTGACACTATCATTGGGAACTAAGATTTGACGTCCTTTATAGTTACACAAACGCTCGTAGCTTTCAAACCAAGACCCAATAGTACTAAGCATGCTGTTTGGCCGTAGAATAAATGGTGAGAGGATGCTGTCAATCCAGACAGCCCAAAACACCAAGTAAATATTATTATAATAGTTATAGGTTAGGTATTAAAATGTACTTACTGAATATTTTCACTACAAGTCTTCCCATCACGAAGTCACACATTTGCAGATAAATGAAAATCAGTAACAGTGTCATGAGAATAAACATTATATAACTGAAGTCCTTAATACCCAGAAACATGTTTAGTTCAATAAAAAAAAACGCACGTCTCTTTCAAACAAATTCAAAAGAAATAAACTTTTTTAAAAACACAAAATATCTTTTAAAATATATCTATATTCTAGATATATAAAAATCACTCTTGTTTAATCACAATAAAGTCTATTATCTTTTGTATAAGTTTAAACAAAAGAAAATGCCTCGTCTAACCGAGATAAGTTTGAGTATCGAAATGAAACTATTATAGGGATTATTTGAAATGTAATATTTTTATAAATTAAACGAAAATGTATCTTATATTCTGAAGAATAAGATTAAAATTATCAAAACGATACTTTAAGATAATCTGATAATTCTTATCTATTATAGGATGATGGTAACCAATTCAAATTGACCCGTCTATGACATCGATTGTTGTACAAATTTCAAGAAACGTTTTTAAATATATAAAAAGGTAAGGACCATTTTAAATTGACATTATTTTGACAAGGTTAAAGCAGATGATTAGCCTGTTATTCTTTGCCCAATCAAAAATTTCAATTATGTTGTAAAGTAAACTTTAATTGATATGGAATGTTCCCATTTTAGGGTTATTTCTCATCTTAAGGAAATAATTGAAAAGCTGTTCCAAAAATTATTTGAATTTTCGGAAAAACAAATTTCAGTAATGAGATTAAGACAGGAATGAAATTTTAATATATATATTTTTTATTCCAAAGAGAGTGTATTATATTTCGATCTCTATATATGATGATGACCCAATCAAATATTTTGGAATATTTTTAGCAAAAAAAATTGGTTGTGTAAAAAAACCGATAACGATTCGTACCTAATTGACGATAATGGGTTCCTTCTTATGCACAAAAAGTCAATTTACGTAAATTGCTTACGAACCGTCATCAAAATATTTCGATGAAACATTTTCGCACGCTTCGTCATAAATTGGGGTATTTTTTTCTATTTTGCATCTGACATTGTATCTTATTAATCGACATGCGTAATCAATCAAAAACTAATTTAATAAATACCGAAAATAGTTTTAAATTGCAACTTCCAATCTTTAAGTAATCATTCGGGATCAACCCTTTCCCGGGTATTAGAATTACTAGTCAACAGGTAAACGAACTATGTAGACAAATAAAACTACGTAGACAAATTAAGTTTCGTAGTACATTTTCTACCAAACAACAATACTCAATATTTTTATGTTCAGGTTTAAAAGGTGAGTAAGCCAGTGTAACTACAGGCACAAAGACGAAAAATTTTAGTTCCATACGTTGGTAGGACGATGGTGACTACTTACCATCAGGTGATCCATTTGCTCGTCCACCTAACTAATAACATTTAAAAATTATTAGTGTACTGAGTGAGAAAAGTGAGCATGACAGAAAGAAATTCTCCAAACATAAGATAAAAAAAACTACATATTTACACTGCTTATTTAAAAAAAAAAAAACTTTTTTTTTTTTTTGCTTAATTGCATTTTTGCATATAAGTACATGTAACTTCACAGTAGCGGCTTGGCAACAAAGCATTTGTGTTGATGACAGTTGACGTAATTTGCACCTACACGTTTGTCTACCGGTGTGTCTTGTAATGTAGCGTCAGTAAAAAAAATATACTTGCAACAATTAATTTAAAAAAAAAAAAAACCGCTATATATCTTTCCTTGAAAAGTAAATAAGTTAGAGATGACCTTTTGATGTTATAGAATATGCTATTTTTGAAGTTTATTAACAACGTTTATATACTATAGTCTATTCCAATCTAAGAAGGAATCAAGATAAAAAACCTTAGATTTACGTATTCACGCGATTTTCTAATAGCTGTGCTATATTGTGCACAACTAACATATCTTGTAATATATCTTTATTTATAATACAACACTATTCCGCTTAATCTGCATCAGCATCAGGGATGTTCGCGGAGGCACACGTGGACTGTTTTTATACTACTATGCGTAAAAGATGTGGAGCCCTGGTGCGCAGAGTGCGGGACAGTACCAACAGCATCTTAAAACTAATCGCGGGCAGGTTGGACTGCACATATGTGGGTCACTGCTGCGCTATTTCTAATGGAATGGCGCAGAGGTGACTCACATATCTAAAGATTCATATTTTTTAGATAGCCTTAGGTTAAGTACTAACATAGACATTTTAAGTTTTTGTATTACTAACAAAATGAGTCCATGATACTTGAAATAAATATTATTATTATTATTATTAATTACTTGGATGCATTTTATTTTTACTTCAAAAAAAAAAGTGGATACGAGTAAGTTCCGATAATATTTTCGACGACGTTTTTAAAACGCAAAGCAATTTTTCGCAAAACTATAGTGAATATCATAGATTTTATTCAAGCTTCGAGACAGTTATATCGATCAATTCAATGTCAAATGTTGTTTATTCGGCTTTTGTCTTATTGTGTTGGGAATAGACTGTACGTCAAAATCGAATTTGACTCTGTTACGTGAACAGTGTTTTCCATTACATTTGTAGTGATATATCGTATATACTTTATACATAGTGCTTTCTATCAAATGCAAATTAAATTTATATATCCCATGAATGTCGCTTTGTCCATCATACTAGACGTGGATATAGTAAATGAATTACAAATATACAAATATGGCGCAAGCACCTTGATGAAGCTTTGCATTTTTTTTTTTAATGTAATATGTAGGCGGACCTGCAAATGGGCCACCCGATGTTAAGTGGTCACCACCACCTATAAATATTGACGCTGTTAGAAATATTAACCCTTACTTCGCCAATGCACCATGAACCTTCGAAACTTATGTTATGTCCCTTGTGCCTGTAGTTACACTGGCTCACTTACTCTTCAAACCGGAACAATACCAAGAATTGCTGCTTGAATATTATTTGTAGGGTGACCTAGAGCAAATGTGTAATGATACAAGGTACATAACATATTATTTCTCACGCTACACTGTTACCAATAGCAAGGATAAAGGTGACTGTTTATATGGATAGCTGGCACACTCCCAAACTTTATCGAAAATTTCTCCAAAACAGATGATCTGGGAAACATTGGGTCTAACTCGTATCATTTACTTTAGTAATTAATTTAAAATAAAATTAATTTATTTTACTAATAAATTATTAAATTTAATATTTTTAATTTTGATGCGTACAGTACAAAAAAGATTTATGAAAATGAGTCCAGTCGTGATTTATCATCAATTGTCTCCGGTTGCTCTTTTAGTTTTTTATTCGACTAATTTACAAAAAGAGGACCAGCTCCTGTTATTTAGTATTTTCATTTGTTAAATGAGTTAGTCAAAGTTAAGGTCAGCGCACATCTGGCGAAGCGAAGTACAGCAGAACAGATTAACAGTTTTCAGTGCCAAACAATCAGCAACATTAAATACTTCGAAAAAAAACTTAAAATGAATTGATTGACTTGTTCTCTAGACTCAAAAACAGTGGTTCCCAAAGTTGACTGGACCGCGATCCACCAAACAAAAAATAAACAAATTCGGGACTCCTATCTTGGTTTGCATTAAGAAAAAATAATGCATGATTCATTCTGACAGAATGAGTAGCATGTATCGCAATTAGTTTCCTAGGTCCAATTTATTTTGATATTTATTTTTAATATTAATTATCCGAAAATCCCTATACTTGGGAAATGCTGCTCTAGTCAAAGTCAAAGTCAAAAATCTTTATTCAATATAGAAGTGTTTACATTTGCTTATTGATAGTCAAAATAATAATAAATAATCTACCACCGGTTCGGAATTTAACACCTCGGACCTGAGAAGAACCGGCGAAAGAAATTCAGCGGGATATTTTTCTCCAGACAGGTGGACAACCATCTTTTCCAGTTCGTCGGTCCACCTGTCTGGAGGTCGCACAACTCTGTACTTCCTGTTTCGCGCAGTTTTCACTCTAAGACTCATCGACATCTTATATATTAAGAGCGTGAGCCGATTTTTGTCCCAGTGCTTATGGGGCGAAAGCTGCATATAAAAAACGGCAATGGTCCCATTTTGAAGAGTTGCAGCCGTAAAAGTGCAGAAAATAGAGGAAATATAAAGAGGTTTCTTGATGGCATTTTACTAAATTGTCACGAATTAATTTTAGAGAGCGGAGAAAAGTTACTAGCCGATTAGAGAGCACTTAGGATGTATAAGATTAAAAAAAATGAAAAACGTAAAAAAAATTAAAGTAAATTGTTTTCGACAAACTCTAATTCTGACGGAACTGATGTATATTATTTGACATTAATAATTTCATTTGAATAAGGTTTCAAAATTTTGGCACCTAATATAGATGCGTGACTTGCAGTTTTATATGGAATGAAATCTAAATAAAACCTCGTCATAGGTTTCGAAATTTCTAGAAAATATTTTAAATATAGGCGCAGTTTCGCGGGCGACCCACTAGTGATATATAACCAGTTCAGCCTGCTAATTGTGTAATTGTTTACTAAAACTATAGAATTACCATAAACTATAATTGTTTCCAGGTTCAATCATTATTATTAAATATTTAACTTCGACTCGCACTGATGTGTACATAATAAAATTTGTAAAGTGCATTACGATTGCGTCGTAATAGAAGCTTTGAGCAGCACACTTTTAACTTGGCCTATTTATAAATCGAATGCTCAAGAAAACATTTATAATATGCAATAAAAAAATTATTAAAGATTAAAGCGTGGACTTAGTATTTGCCAATTTCCGAGACGAATATATTCGATTTCAATTCAAGCAATCCTACTTTATTGACATAAACTCTAGAATTAAAATGCTGAAAAGGAACTATTGACGTTTTTTTGCCAGTTCTTTTTAGTAGAATCTACTTTTCGAAATGGTGGTAAAATAATTTAAATTAAGCGATTATAACTTTGATTATAACTTCGCTGTTCAATCAAACTAAAATAAATAATAATGACACTAAAATGTATTCAGTTTCGAGAATTTATACACGGAGGTTACGATTACAAAGCGAAACTCCGTGATAGTATAGCGAACGGTGAGGCAAGTACTTAATGGGGTTAATTACAATACTGTGTGTTTATTTCAGTCACATTATCGTTCTCATACGGAACTGTTATTATTAATTGTGTTTGAACAAGATGAATAATTTTGTTGTTTTATTTATTTCAATAACTGGTATGTACAATTGTAATATGTTTTTATATGTTACTGGCTGAACCTGCGGCTTTACCCGCGCGAAATTTATAAAATACAAACTTCCAATTCAAGTTTTACCCCCTTGGGAATTTCTACACCCTATAAGGGACCTACCGGCCAAATTTCAAGTTTGTAGGTGTTATCATTTCTGAGATTTCGTGATTAATCAGCGAGTGGTATTTCCCTTTTATAGCTTAACTATTCTATATTATTTATCGCGGAATACTTGACATGTTTCGTGAAGTTTATAGCTCTTATGTTTATGCAGGGAAAGAGTAGAAATCACGCGACGAAATCGACGACCGGTAAATCGGAAACCGGAATAGTTTATAATCATAATAATATAGACACAAAATTTACAACAAAGTGTCACTGCGTGAACTTTTACCGTAGTAATTAAATTTGTACGAACCCCAAGAAATATAGGGAACTTATGAGTAACTCCGACGACCGACCCCTTAAATGCGGAATATACATATATGTAATTCTTTTGTATGTGAGAATGTAACTGACCTCCTCTGTAACTGTTTTTTTTTTGTGTGTTAAAGTGACTGTTTGTGGAACAGGGTTTGTTAAATTGCGATCGGGATTCAGGATTTTTATTATTTCACCCGTAAGAAATCGAGACGAACAACAAGTTTTATAAAAGTAGGTGTCTGCCGAGAAGCTCAAAATTTATGCATATTATTAATGATACCATTCCAACCTCAGAGTTAAGACAAATAAACAACTTTGATAATATACGCGATATAATTGGTTGGAATCTTAAATAATCTATGATATTCTGATTTACGAAAAGAGGCATTTTGAATGTCGGTAAAGTTCTTGTTAAGTAAAAAAATAAAATTAAATGTAAATCAAAAACTGTGCGTCATAATACAGTAGAGCTATTAGCAAATCGCATGGAATATGTAAACCATGGAATATGTTTATCTGAAATCTTTCTTCAATTGGAATAAGCTATAATATTAGCAATAAAAGAACTATCTTTTGTATCTGTTATATTCTATTACCGTTTGCAATGGCGGGAATCGAAGCGAATCGAATCGCTTGTCCTGGAATATAGTATACGCAATAACCTTGTTCGTAGCAAAACATATGTGTTAGTTTATTCTACTGATTACCCAAGTATTATGGCAAATTAAAACTGTATTCTCGGCCCACTGGCTTACTCGCCCTTCAAACCGGAGTACTACTAAGTATTGCTGTGTGACGGTGGAATTTATCGTGGTAATACAGTAGAGTTATTAACAAATCTCATGTAATATGTAAATCTAAGATATGTTTATCTTAACTTCTTCGAATGGTATAACTATAATATAATACTTAATTTTATAGTTAATGTTTATTTTCATATTATTTTTTTAGATATTATTACCTATGCAACGGTCAATCGTGACTTTGAATATATCAAATACAGCGAAATCCAAAAGTACTCTTGGATTGGAATATTAAAAGTAAAACTAGGTAAAATATACATCGTAGTTTATTTTAAATATTGTTACATTACATTAGAGGCATTTTTTATTTTTTATTTTATGATATCGGTAGGCAGACGAGCAAATAGGTCACCTGATGATGAGTGGGCACTACCGCCCATAGACAATGGCGCTGTAAGAAATATTAACCATTCCTTACATCAACAATACGCCACCAACCTCGGGAATTAAGATATTATGTCTCTTGTACCTGTAGTTACACTGGCTCACTCACCCTTCAAACCGGAACACAACATTCTACCGCCAAACTGCCGTTTGGCGGTAGAATATCTGATGAGTGGGTGGTACCTCCCAAACGGGCTTACACAAAGTCCTACCACCAAGTAAAATTTCTACTTCGAAAAAGAAAAAAAGGTAAATAGTGGTACTTAATGCACTACAAATGTACAATTGTGGAGTCAAGGATAAAATTTAATTCGCCTATACTGAGAAATTTGAATTTACTAATCCACCAACCAAGAGACTTAATTATATCCCACGGCTGACAGCTCACTAACCCATTCACTAGCTCCTTATGCAATCGCAGACCTTAAACAGCTAGACCGTTTTTACTTACTTATTTGACGTAATCAAAAAAAATAATTGAATTAGGATATTCAGAAAAAATGTTTCAAAATTCAAAAATGTATGGTTTAAAAGAATTGCTAGTGTCACTTAGGATAATATCAGGACATCCGATACATCCGAATCAGTCAAGGTATTTAAAAGATATGATAAAATTAAGGGACTCAATATAAACATGAAGCCTGAAAATATTTCACAATTTTTTGGGAATGTTAAAATATAACACTTGGATTCATTTATAGAAAGAACGGAATCCGTAACTGGGCTAGTATTAATAGCTGAGGGAATAGCTTTAGCAAATGCAAATGAAATATCAAGAATTGATAGTAAAATAATAAGGTAACGTACCTATAATATTGTTATCACTATAAATTTCACTTCTTCGTGATCTTCCCTACTGCTTTCCTGCAATATCTTTACACATATTCACTGGAACTGCAAAGCGTTAAACCATGGGATAGGAGACTTTGTATCCAAAGGTCATTAACTGTTCTGCTGTCACAATTCCTGTAATTCCCAAATGAGTCAACAGCGCAGTGTAATATTTGTGTTTACGCAAAGACAAATGCGCTGTTCATTTCCAACGACAATGTTGTATTTATGTTTAAGCAAAAACAAATGCGCTGTTCATTTCCAACGACAATGTTATATTTGTGTTTAAGCAAAGACAAATGCGCTGTTCATTTCCAACGACAATGTTATATTTGTGTTTACGCAAAGACAAATGCGCTGTTCATTTCCAACGACAATGTTATATTTGTGTTTAAGCAAAGACAAATGCGCTGTTCATTTCCAACGACAATGTTGTCACATTGTCGAAAAAAGTTCAGACGTAGTAACGCAGCACCATTGTAATAACGCTAAGCTGCCACTTAAAAATTAATGTGTAAAATAGTGAAAAAAAATTTGAAGATCTAAATATTTCATAAAATATATACTTTTTGTGACCTAAAAAATCACCAAGATTTTTTATAAATGAGGAAAAACCATAACCTTGCAATAGACTATTATTTACCATTTCTGAAAGTAAAATCCATGCAAAAGAACGAATAAAATATTATTTTCAGAAAAATGGCCAAAGCGACATTTCTCGTGGCAGACTTCCCGAGGAATTGCAACGTCACTAAATACTTAGTACATCCTGAATATGAGAGAGAAACTTTAAATACAATTGCATTAGTCTATCTAGAATGCGATCACAAATGTAAGTTTTTATCTGTCAATTATCTAATGTGCTGGGTTGAGCATAGAAAAACAAATTTCGTGGGTAAGTAGTGCAGACTACAAGTTTATAAAAATATCTTTGTTACAAAACAGACCAGTTATCAAACAAATCGTCGATTGTCTATCAGACGTTTTTATGATGTTTAAGAAAAATGGAAATTTATGAAAATTGGTCTACTGTTTGTTTAATTAATGGTAGATTCTCATCTCTGATATAGAGTGTTTATTAGAAGATGTCCTTTAATGTGTTAAGTTCACCAGTGTACACTTTCATTTTCTTGTTAGATATAGATTACAATGACAAAAAGCACTTTAAAATATAAATATGATGGAAGAATAATAGTTAGTAACAAAGATTCATTTCTTTTATATTTTGTAACGCTGTATTATGCATTCCGAATTTAAAATAAAGCTCGAAGAAACTGAAAATGATGCCTCATATTATCAAATCATCAAACGTATTCCAGTGAAACCAGTTAAATGGCCAATATTTAATATTTCCTGGAAACAGTATAACTTCGTCGGATTTACTGATCGTAAGTTAAATTCAAATATATTTTTTACAAATAACCAATTCCAATCATAGAGGGACAAATAAACAACTTAGACATTGAAATGACGTGATGAGTTATTATATTTGTGATACTTAATACTTTTTGAAAATACAGACATATTTATTATCCATGTACTAAATAATGATGGCAATAAATGAGAACACCTAGTAGAAGGTGAACATGACATAGATATACCGAGTATAAATCTTTTCAGAACATTATGTTTTAGAACATATTACTTACCGAATGGTTCCAGTGAACAGAGAAAAATGTACGGAGTTCTACAAAAGAGAGGAGGTACATACATTAACAATTTTTAAATATTTTATACGACACAAGTGAAAGAGAAGAAAGAAATGAAGAAATAGAAGATGTTACAACAAACGTATCAAGGTGGATTTGATGATTATTTTGTCTTCCGATAAGTCTGGTAGTGTAACTATTGACGCTCTATACGTCAGCTTAAACTAAATAGCTGATCCTAAGGATCTGGGGTCAAGTCTTAGATCGGGTCATTCAAAGGTTATTGGGTTCCTCGTGTCTTGGAAATCACGTGAAGCCATTGCTCGTATGCCTGAACTCTTCAATCGTGTCCAATATGCCTTACCATTGGATATGAAGGAATAAAGAGTGCACCTTTTTTTCCGCACACACTTGTGCATACCTTCCACGCAGTAGGTTTCCGTCTTAGGAATGACCGCGATGGGTAAAATTAGTCACGAATACGTCAACACAGGAAGTACTCTGATGTCACGGTAGCATGCGCAAGCGATCCCGTGGCGCCCGCCGAAAGACGGAGAGGGTACCGCTGGTTTTTTAGTGGGTAAACCCGGCGTACCTGGGCGCACTCGGCGTCCAGGGCTCCGGGGAGCCCCCCCCCCACCTTCCATCACGTGGGGGAAGCGCGTAATGCGTTTTTCCAGCGAGAAAAAAAAAAGGTAGTACTCTGACAATAAATATGTATAATTCCAGTTGGATTTTAAATATCTTTGGCCACACCACTTCTTGTGCTCCAAAGGCGCTGAAATAAATAGCGTGTGTACGTTTGATGCTGGTATGGCGTTGGTAGCTAATTATAAAGGAACTTTGACTCTGGTAAGATAGTGTTGACTTATTTTTTTAATTATTGAACTACTTTTCCCATAATACTTCGAAATTATATTAGAATTATAATATTTGATACAATGAAATGGCTGCTATACAAAAAATGAAAGCTTAATACTGAAAACAGCATAAAATCCACGAATTATTGTTTATGAAAGAAGGGCGCGTGGACGAAGACTTTCAAGAAGAAAATTGAAAGAGCATTAGTATGTCCATTAAATATATCATACGGCCACCACTCAGTAAAACCCGTTTTATATAGTAGTGACCTCTTATTATTTCATACTGATCACTGTACTTATATACTGTTACTAGAAATACCTGTTGTAACAGAAACGCATTTTGTATTCCAGATAGGTCTAAGTATATCTGGACCTGGCTGTAGTTTGCCATCACGTTACATAGAATTCTTTCCATATATTCCATGGATTAAATCCCAAATAGAAATAGTAAAACTTAATTTTACAAGGCGAAGTGGTACTACGAGAAACCAATATATTAAATCAATCGACCCCAGTTCCAATATTGTCAGCGATTACCATTTTGTGGAAGATGATTTTTATGTGACAAAAATTAATGATACGACAATAGTGATGGCAGCAGGCAAGTTTGGTTCCATATAAAAATACTTCAGAAACATAGGTAGTATTTTATGACATCGGTAAACGGCCGAACAAAAGTGCCAACTGATAGCAAGTGGTCACCACCGACCATAGACATTAGCATTGTAAGAATTATTAACCATTCCTTACATCACCAACGCGTCACCAACCTTGGGAGCTGAAATGTTATGTCCCTTGCGCCTGTAGTAATACTGGCTCACTGAGTACTAATCACAACAATGCTAAGTATTGCTGTTTGGCGGTAGAATATATGGTATGGATGGTACCCTAACCTACCCAGGCGAGCTTGCACAAAACCATTGAGTAAAACTATTGAATACTTTTTGCTTATAACTGCACTAACATACCCTAAAACCGAAACATAAAAAAACTGTTTGACTTGATTAGTAGGTGGTAGCTACCCAGTAGTAATGTTCTATATATTCGATGTGTATACTAAATGCGTTATTTACAATTACAGCATATGCCAACGTAAAAGAATATCACGGAGACTGTCTGAACAAATTTGGTGCTATGATTTACAGAGAGGCAGATATCATTAGAACGAGAGGGGTTAATACTGGAGTTTATGCGGTTAATATTACTTTACATGCAATTATTTTAGCGTATCTTATTGAAATAATATAACAGCGGTGCTCTTCTGTATTCTAAGTCCCATCTCACTTTTGGAACTGATGTAAATGACTGACAGTGATATGCTATTTAGAAGAAATAACCCTTAAACGCTCTAAACTTTAAGTTCAAAGTTGCATAACACTTTCTAGCATTCCAAAATATTAAATCTTAAATCTTATGTGTTGTAGTTTGTTATAACAGGATAGCTCTTATTTCAATTTATTACGTCATATTGTTTTAACATTACAAAGAGATTTCAGTAGATTAGTGGATTCTGCGTAAAATAGTATGTCTTTACGAATGCATTATACTTAATATCTCCATATTTGATAGCCTTAAAATTCGTCCAGTTTATTTTGACCTTCAAATCCATGCATATAATAAAATTGGAGTGTCTGTTTGTAATATTAAAATATTTTTTTTACAATTTTTGTCTGTCTGTTTGTTCCGGGTAATCTCTGGAACGGCTGAACCGATTTCGACGGGACTTTCACTGGCAGATAGCGGATGAAATAAGGAGTAACTTAGGCTACTTTTATTTTAGAATTATATATAGAATAAAAATAAAATCAGGCTACAATATCCAAATAACTTAAATTCAAATAACGCGCACGAAGTCGCGGGCACAGCTAGTATAATATAATAACGTCAAAATTGCATTTTTTTTTAGCTTTCATTATACGATCTATTTTACAATAAAATTACATGCGTCATAGTCACTCTGAGATGTACTAAACGCTCGTTAAGAAAATTTTGGTACGAGAAAGGCTTTCAGAAGGATGATTTGTCAGATATCATCAAAGTTATACCAGTACCTAAAAGAGGGCAGCCAATCCCCTCGAAGGTTTTACTTTTAACGGATCTTTATCATCGATACGATAAAATAATGACAGCAAATATTTATTTTAAATTTGAATTTCGAAATGAAGTAACGATCAATGTTGATTTCTTTGAGACACTCCATCCTACGAGTACTACTGCTAGCTAATACAACTACATGACTATTAATACAAGTAAGAGTTCATATAAGTTATGTTTTATTTTAATGTGTGTTTGTTTTTCAAATACAAGTAATTTTTAAAATGTTCGTTTTTTTTTTGAGATTTATATTTAAAAGTATCGTTTATAAAGTAATTAAACTTAAATTATAGAATAACAATGACTATAATTACCCAAGCTGGCAAGGCTTGGCCGCAATTCTTGCGCCTGTCACTAATATTTCTTTCAATAATTTGTATGTAAGTGTAGATTGATTTGTATTTAAGTATACTTTAAAACAAGACACTAATTAGCAATTATATATATATATATTATAAATACATTAAATATATAACACATAATGCTAATATACAAATGAAAATAAAATGAGATATTTAAAAAGACATTGAGGAGTGCACCAAGGTGAAACTCTGGAACGGAATATAGATACTTAAAAAATTGGATTGGAATAAATATTAAACGACCTCCGTGGTCGAGAAATATGTACACCGGTTTTCGTAGGTACGCCACTCCGAGGTCCAGGGTTCGATTCCCGGCCGAGTCGATGTAGAAAAAGTTCATTAGTTTACTATGTTGTCTCGGGTCTGGGTGTTTGTGGTACCGTCGTTACTTCTGATTTTCCATAACACAAGTGCTTTAGCTACTTACATTGGGATCAGAGTAATGTATGTGATGTTGTCCTATATATTTATATTATATTATAAATATGTATTAAATGTAAACGAAATAAATATCAATCATCTCTCAATAAGATTTGATGATTTGCATACAATATCTTGTTTATCAACCACTCTGTGGAACCAGCTTTCGCCGGCGGTTTTTCCGAACCGATACGACTTGGGAACCTTCAAGAAAAGAGCGTACTCTTTCCTGAAAGGTCGGCAACGCATCTGCAAGCCCCCCGGTGTTGCAGATGTCCATGGGCGGTGGTAGTCACTTTCCATCAGGTGAGCCTCCTGCTCGTTTGCCACTTCTAACATAAAAAAAAAAAAAAATCACACCCTCACAGGCACACTAAACTATGTTAGTACAACTGGAATTAGAAAACGAGATTGTGATTATCAATTAGTGCAATTTAATAAACAAAGTAAATAAATTAATTAATAAAAAAGCGAGTAAGAGATAATATAAAATTCAAAAGACGGGATTGAAGGTGTGGACGTCTCTTTTTGTTACAAAAAATATATATATGATAAATAAATTAGGAAAACACATATAAAACAAAACAAGAAGACTTTTATAACCAACTTTTATTTTTGATGAATTTAATATGTGTGTGTACATCTTTACCGAAGAAAGACCACAGTGGCGTGCGTTTGGAGAGGCCTATGTCCAGCAGTGGACGAATATGGGCTGATGATGTGTGTACATCTTGTAACCGGAAATTTTACCAAATATTATATTCCGTGTACAATATTTAATATCATGTAGAATATTTAATTATATTTATTCATTATCTCACAGTTTAATCTAGTCATAGTATAAATTAAACCAAATTCAACATCACAGTATCGGGTCGGTTACGAGTATTTACACGGCGATTACAATCTAACCTATAACCTGAGGCGTACCAGTAATATGTTATTTTGATTAATTGTTAATATTTAATCGTGTATTGAGTTAAAGTTGTCATCAGATAGTTATGTTAATAAGTGGAGACAGAGCTAGAAACTTGTTTACAGTCGCACGGGTAGGGTTGTAGATCTAGAATATATTTTCTATCAAAACTTCTCAAAAATAGAAATATATTGTTTAATCTTTCGATTGATAGATGGCGCTGTGTGTACGTTAAATCACGCTATCATTTGGTGGTTTGGAAAAGGTAAGAAACGTAGAGTATTGTTTTGGTAACCCCATCGACTACGTTCTGAGCCGAGGTGCGATCTCATAGGGGACACCCTCAGGACGAACGTCAACCCCGAGGCCGAAAGGGCTCAAGCTTCAGGGCTGAGTCTAGACGCTGTAAAGACCAGTAGAGCCAACAGAACTACTTCACTCAGGAAAAAAAAAGTTTTGGTAACTTCAATTAAATAATATTCGAAACTTTGGATCAGATCAAAATTAAATTGGACAGAGAAATAAATTATAACATATTATGATTCTGGAATAACACATATGTAGGTAATTTTTTATTCCTTTAAAATGTATGTACTTAATACCTACAAGCCATTTAATACATACGTAAAAATGCGTTAATCTCCAGTATTACTAAATTGTGTTCGTGATAGTTAATCATTTATTAACAATAACCATAAATAATATAAAAATATATTAAGTTGTATACACATGCTTGTTATTATTTATTTATATGCCTCTAAAATAAAAATTCAAAGCCAGTGAAAACGCGAGGCACATCCAGTAAATAAATTTACATTCTGAGTTTTTGTCTACCCACACAATAAACTCCTGATTCAACGGGATTAATTATCGTTTAATTTACGTAATTGTGTATTGCATTATTTTATTATTAGGGAAAACAAGTGAATTACGAATTTCAATTTTTTATGGTTTTCTTGTATTCTCTGTGGAACCAGCTTTCGCCAGCGGTTTTTCCGAACCGATACGACTTAGGAACCTTCAAGAAAAGAGCGTACTCTTTCCTGAAAGGCCGGCAACGCACCTGGAAGCCCCCCCGGTGTTGCAGATGTCCATGGGCGGTGGTAGTCACTTTCCATCAGATGAGCCTCCTGCTCGTTTGCCACCTATACCATAAAAAAAAAAGAAAAAAATAAAAAAAAAAGAAAAAAAAAAAATTCTAGTATTACGCGTCGGATAAAAGTTGGAGGCGATGACATCTCTTGTTTCCGAGAAAGTGAAATGGAATACTTTCGAATGCACTCACAGGTTTGAACAAGCACAAAATCCTACCTAATAACGACATTATTTCAGAAAAAACATATATTTCTTAACTAGCTGAACCTGCAACTTTACCCGTGCGAAATTTATAAAACACAAACTTCCAACCCCCGTTTTACTTTTCCTTAGTGACGGAGTTTCGTAAAATCCGTTCTTAGCGGATGTCTACATCTGTATAAGGAACCTACCTGTCAAATTTCAAGTCTGTCGGTGTTATAGTTTCTGAGATTTCGTGATTAATCAGTGAGTGGTATTTTGCTTTTATATATTTATGTAACTGAAGTCTAGAAACATGCAGCCATAAAACTACCAAACTCGATCACATAATAGAAATAAACACCAAGACCACCACACACGTCTGTGGAGATTAGAAAGGTTGATAAGTTTACTTGGTGGTACGGCTTTGTGGAAGTCCATCCGTGCGCCATCAGATATTCTGCCAAACAACAATACTTAGTATTATTGTGTTCTGGGACACAAAGGTCATAACGACTAAGTTCCTCAGGTTGGTGGCGCATTGGAGATGCGAGGAATGGTTTAAATTTATTACGGCCTCAATGTCTATGGATGTCGACTACTTACAATCAAGTGGACCAATAGCTTGTCCGCTTTGCTATTTTATATTTAAAAAAAAAACTGTCACTATATAAGTTAGTAGTATCCATAATTACCTGAGACTGTACTAACCGCTTTAAAATTAAACTACGTGACGAGCGTGAATTTTAATGTGTTTATTAATATGTTTACCGTCATATAGAACTGACGTTAACGAACTTCGACGAGTTTTACAACTTTTAACGTTAATGATATAAAATTACGTACAAAATGTATTAAAATATTAATTCTCGAAGTGTCAACACCGAATTACGCAAAAGGAATTTATTATACCCGTTGTAGTATCTCGTCTTAATATAATTAACACTCGTGAAACAGAAAGAAAACATTTTTATGTTGTAAATTTTTGCATTCTAAAGCGGTTAATTGACTCCAATTATGCGCGCGAGATTGGATACTGTTTTATTTCTTATTAACTAATTATTATTCCCAGCTTTTGTTGCGTATAATTATGTTTAATTGTAAATGATTATTTTCGGATTAAATAAATCATACTACATAATTGGCGTTTTTGTATATATTTATGTTAAAATTTCAGATCAGAAGATTATAATTACGTTTTTTGCCTAGTATCGAAAATGATCTAGTGAAAAGAATATGTGAATGTGATTTGAAAATATTGGGTACGAAAGCACGTGTCTAATTTGTTGTTTGATATCTATAATTTATCTTTTGCTCAGCAATATTATAAATGCAAAAGTGTAATCCTGAGGTGTAAATATGCCGATTTTTTTTTAAATTACCCCCTAATAGTGGTTAACACTGCCAACATTCATACTATAAGAAACATTAACTATTCCTTACATCACTAATACGCCACCAACCCTTGGAGCTAAGATTTTATGACCCTTTTGCCTGTAGTTATACTGACGCACTCACCTTTCAAATAACATAACAACACTGCTTGTCGGTTGAATGTGCGACGATTAGGTGGAACCTATAGAGATGGGTAGGTTTTTACATACATACATTACATTAGCAGCCTGTAAATTTCCCACTTCTGGGCTAAGGCCTCCTCTCCCTTTGAGGAGAAGGTTTGGAGCATATTCTACCACGCTGCTCCAATGCGGGTTGGTGGAATACACATGTGGCAGAATTTCGTTGAAATTAGACACATGCAGGTTTCCTCACGATGTTTTCCTTCACCGCCGAGCACGAGATGAATTATAATCACAAATTAAGCACATGAAAATTCAGTGGTGCCAGCCAGGGCTTGAACCCGAAATCATCGGTTAAGATGCACGCGTTCTAACTACTGAGCCATCTCGACTCATGGGTAGGTATAACCAAGTAAAGATTTTAAAATTATATTTGTGATAAATAAAAATGTTTCTCCGTAAGATTAATTTATGAAACTTCCTACTGCATTATTTAAATCATTTGTGGCACATAATACTGTTATTTGGAGTGGAAACCATGCCTTGGCAAGCATAGCGTAGGATTCCAGCTAGGTGAAGTGACGATACAGGCAAAGTCACTGGAAATTGAGAGTTGAACATCGAACTCAGTGACGTGTCATTGGAGAAACCTAAATCAGCAATGGGCGATTAAAGGATTATGATGACATAAAACTACAAAATAAGTATAAAAATTAAAAAAATATCAAACTTAAATTTAAAACAGTTATGTTTTTTTAATACTCAAAAATTGTCTTCTTTGAAAATACTATTGTCTTGCAGAAGCCTTCTAAATATGTATAAATATTATATTGAAAAAAAAATATGTAAAATGTTAAATAAAAAATCATTCAAGAGTTTGTTTTCGTGTGTTCAATCTAATGTCAAAAAGTTATCATTCATAGAAGTTTCACTTTAAAATAAACCATTTCCCACGGATATGTTTAACTGATACATAATTAATATCTAAAACATCCGTATTAATCTGGGACACGAGTGATAAATGCCACAGATATAACTTATGTCTTCGAGTGCTAACATTAAGTCATATTTCAATATATCTACTAATATTGTAAACGCGAAAGTATGATTGTTGGTTTCCTTACTATTTAATTGAAAGGAACAGATTGACATCAGTTTTTGCTAGTATTTTTATACAGAATCGATAGACTGACTGACAGATTAGGTAGGTTATTTCATAGTAAGTGGTCACTACTAATAATAAACGATATAAAAATATTAACATACCTTACATTGTCAATTGGTCATTGACCTTTGGGAACTGAGAAATTATGTCCCTTGTGCCTGTAATTGTGTTGCAATAGCTCATTCACCCCTAAAACCGGAACACAATAATAAGTAATTTTGTTTAGCGATAGTTTTACTTGGTTGTGGGGCTTTGTGCAAGCCAGTCTGGGTAGGTAGCACCGCTGTATCAAGGGTGAGTGAACTAGTGTAACTACAGGCAGAAGGGACATAACATCTTAGCTCCCACGTTGGTGGCGTACTGGTGTGATATAAGGAAAAGTTATTATTTCTTACAGCGTCAATGTCTAAACAACTAATAACTTATTTATATGAATAGAATAATCGATGAATGAGTGTTATCTACCCAGACTTGCGTAAAATAATATATTGCGTAAACTATAGCTTATAAGTCAGGTGGTTTAAACTCAGAAAAAATGGACAGCACGAAAACCGTCGTTAAAGGCTTGTATTAAATAAATTATCGTTTACATAAAACATGCACTTTATCAGTTTGAAATTAATCAAATTCGACTTAATGCGGCTACCGTAACGAGAATATTGCATATTTAAGCCACGTCTTCATATAAACGGCTATGGGGTTATAATTCATGGGCAACAGGATTCCTGCTTAATGGTCGGCGTAAAAATATATATTAATATGGTCCTATACCCCGTTTTACTATTTTAAGCTTGATGAAGACGACGACATGAAATGATAGGATATTTTGTTGCACACGTTCGTAAAGCGTGTAGCATTATTTATATTTAATATTTAAGTTGAAAAAAAAATACGTTGTTTATAAATATTATTAGTTTTCATTTACATTTAGAAGATGACATTAGTTACACCCTTACCCACAGACAAAGTACGAGACTACCTACACTCTACTACTACCCTACACTCCGATTCCCAGTGAAGAATTGCCATCACGACTTCTCGTAATTCTCAACCAATTTCGACGACAGGTTCTGCCTCTTCACGTCCAGCGTAAGCTTGGCCCAGAGACACATCGTCGTCGCATTGCTTCCGATCAGATACAATCACTCACCAAACGTGACCTGTCTTTAGTTGCATAAGTCGTTGCATTCTCATCCCGGTTTAAAGGCTGACGGGATGACTCCAACGGCGCACTTGCGTGCATACTTTCGTTGTGAATAGATTACATTTATAGGATTAGCTTACTTGTACCCTTAATGGCCCAAATCAAATTGACTCCTTTTCAACGAGACACCATTCCCATTTGAAAAGCAATAGTAATAATAGTTAAACGGGGAAAACCCTAATTCGGGTTGACTTAATTAATCGGTCACTCGAAGTCTTGTACAAAATCAAAATGTAATCTAAGTTCGTGTTGGACGATCAAACCAGTATGTGTACACAAGGCACAAAGGCCCCGATATATTTTCGGGGTTATATTTTATCTTATTGTCATTTTGGTATTTAAAAAAATGAAAATAATAATGCCGTAATATCAATCCAGCTCAAAATGTTTGCAATGATTTTGTAATACAAACATATGGTTCAATTTTTTTTTCAAATTTATATATTAATTGATGTTTGGTGTTATTGCTTTAAATATATTATTTTATTTATAAAAAAATATCTTATTATGCGATTCATATCCGAACAGCGACAACATACAGAAAGCTCTCGTATAGTCTAAATTAAGATAAGTCCTATTTCAAAAACATCTTTACCGAGAAAAACTAAAATGACAGACACAACTCTAATCATAGTTCAATATTTTATATTAACAATCCTTTTAGAATTTTCTATTTCATTTTATAATTTGGTTATAGCAAAATTACAATAATATTAAAAAAATAATGTCTAGAATCTTCAATTTAATAATTAGTTCTACTTTTCCAGCGCACGGCAATACACTACACAGTTAAAACAGACAACTTATGTGTTAGGTGATAAAACTTTCAGCATTAAAACGGTATCGGTTACCCTTAAATTAGGATGGGTATTACACGGTCAGTTAAAATTAAGGACTTCAAAGTACATTTAACTTAAACGCTATAATTAAACAAAGTGTTGTTACGTAATTATTACGTTGCTTTAGTGGTCTTGTCTAATGAGAGATTTAATGTGAAGCAATTCGAACTCTATCTGTATATCTGAGGCTGGTCTCCATCTTCATATATTCTCTAAACGTTTAAATATTTTATTTTTTTTATTAAAGGATGTTAGCCAATCCCCATTTTAAGGAATCACTCATATTCTTATCACCCCTCAATTATGCTAAAATATAAGGACTGGGGATGACAATACCCATGGAGTCAAGGTCGAACCTGCACTTTTTATATCGCTAGGCGACCCGTAAACCATTGTACCAAACCAACCATTGTCTAATATAAAACAAAATTAAAATATATGTATAAACAAATAAGACTGTCTTATCGCGGACCTTCAGAAAGGTGCCCCCCTTGGGCGGGGGAAATTGGGTTATGTGGATTTTTCATCTACTAAAACCGCGATGGCCGTCTTCGGCATGGATCGGACGAGATGAAGATTATCTTTAATAACTACTCGCTGGTGCCTACAATAGCGCAAGGCTATCTTAGCAGCCTATTCCAACCATGGAAGGCGTAAAGACAAGTAGACAAAGACTTTTTGAATCTTAATATCTAAGGAACGGTGGATGTAGGAAAAAAGTATTGATACATTTTTTGTATATAGTTTTTCCATACACAGGAATGGTGGGCAACTTTAAAATGTTATTTATAATTATATTATGAAAAAAAATACCAATTATCAGCTTGTTGTTTATTTTTATGTATCTGCACTCTTGTTTTCTGTGTAATTTGACCGGATTAATATGTTAATATACGGTTTGTTTATATTTAAATCTTTGATTTTAATTTCATCTTTATTAATTGGTTTATCTTGGTTAATAACCAACATAGTTCCTTCAAATGTCATCCTCTGTCTCCAGCAGAACCATTTTATTATATACATAACCAACACAGATTTAGACTAGGCTAAATACGTCGTGTCGTCTTTTTATATACCTACGATGACGTCATACTTGAACATCATAAAATTATTTCAACCTTAACTACAGCCATTTCAACAAAACAAATACTTACCGATGGTAGGTAATATTGACACTTACTAGTACCATAGAAGAGTTTTTAAAGTCTATAACGGCACAATTAATATTTTCATATAACGTATTTTAAGTACCGATATTGAAATATATTTATTTAATACCAAGTCCCAGTCCACGACAAACTTGGTTTAAGACAAAGTTTAGGTACCGAGGTAAGTCAAGCCCAATAACATAAGCCTAATATCATAAGATGTGTTTATATTGGGATAATATATATACATATTTTTTTAATATAATATTGTATCAGTCGACGATTCAATCCAGGGTAAGTATTTTGATATGTCAATGAAGCGACTCGGTCCAGCACAGCCCGGCCCTTTGACTCCGAAACCAATCTTAAACAATAATATTCTTGTTATAAAAATATAAAAATGGTTTTTTTTTATTTTATTATTATATGGGTAGGCAGATGGATGGTACCTGATGGTAAGTAGTCACTACATTCCTTACATCGCCAATGCGCCACCAACTAGGGAAACTGATTTCCCTTCAAACCGGAAACCAGTTATCTACGAGTAAGTATTGCTGTTTGGCGATAGAATATCTGATGAGAAGATGCTTTCGTTGAGATTGTACAAAGCCCCTTGTCCTTTTCATGATTACTAGCATATAATAAATTTGAAGGAAATACTAATATTTATATTTACGCCTATTAAATATAAAGTTTCTTTAAGGGGTATGTACAAGAGTCAATATAACAATATCTAATCTAACTAAGGGATAAGGAGCTAACCAGTAAAAATAAATCTCCATGAGCACCGTATACTGTTGAGATACTCCTTGACGACCTCCGTGGTCGAGTAGTGTGTACACCGGTTTTCATGGTACGATGTCCTGGGTTCGATTCCCAGCCGAGTCGATGTAGAAAAAATTCATTAATTTTCTATGTTGTCTTGGGTCTGGGTGTTTGTGGTACAGTCGTTACTTCTGATTTTCCATAACACAAGTGCTTTAGCTACTTACATTGGGATCAGAGTAATGTATGTGATGTTGTCCAATATTTAAAATATATAAAAAAAAAAATATAAATACTGAGATTTAATTGTTAGTATCTCTTAAAAACAATATATAATCAAGTTTCCACTAATGTTACAAATAAGAAAATAATTTAAAAAGACAATTATGTTCGACATTCCGATGATCCGCACAATGTTGATTTTATCATTTCAAAATCATGAACACACTACGTCATAATCACACTATCAATAAAAATACTTGATTTAATTAAAGTTTTAGTTTTAGATTTAAGTAATTCATCTAATTAGTGCTATTTATTGTCGGTACGAGGTAACTTAATAGGTAGGTTAGGTAGGTAATATTTGGGAGTTGCAACTCAGAATATTCATTCGTACCTTCGGAAACTCGTAAAGCAATTGGTACTACGTCTGATCTCTCTCCATTGGTATCAGATTGGCATCCCAACGGATTATGAGGATGAGAGATTAGACACTTGTATATGTGCACAGTGTTGTGCACATATACTAATAATATATCAAATTTAGTGCTAGTTGTCTAGACTCCAAGATTGGCAATCGAGGCCACTAAATCACGTCAGGAGGACATTATAATCTGACACAAGAACGACCCAGTTCCTTTAACCATCACTATGGGCACATTTACGATGGAATGGATAATATTTCTTACTTAGTGCCGTTCTCTATAGCCAGTGGTGCTATCAACAGACGCCTCATTCGCATTTACTGTATTTTCTTTGTATAAAGAGTTTATACGTACTAAAGTCCAGGGTCCCGTTGAATTTGAAACGAGTGCCATCCCATTTTCCCATACGCAGTTCTTCTTATTATTCTTAGCAAAAGCACAAAAGTAATGTACAGGTACATATAAATTGTTTTTAAGCTGAAATATTTAATAAGAAAACATGTTAGATAAACACGCACGACAAGGTATAAAATAATCTAAGTTCTTTAACTAACTACAAAAATGACACCAGTTGAGTGAACATTTTTGAAAGAAGTGATAACGACTATAGTCCAGTAGGTCGTGGTCGAACCTATAAACTGATGTGTTTGTGTTTTTTAAACCACATTATCCACTGCATAGGATATGCACGCAAATAAGAATTTCATATTTTCTTAATATTAAAATAATAATAATAATGTTCACCATACCCCGATTCGATTATAGAACTCATTGCATAGTGCATGCTCAATATATTCAACTTTATAAATTACTTTTTCCAGAAATTGTTTTTCTAAAAAGTAATATTACTGATTTAATATATTGTTGTATTATTAAATATTTCGAAAAGGCATTCACACTATATTTTGATTGTAAGAACGTACATGAGATTGTCAAGCGGAACAAAAAATACCCTAAATTAACAAGTTGTTCGTTAAAGGTTTCTTTCCTCTTAAAGAGGAGTTAAATCAAGGTCAACATCACTATTTTTCGTGTACTTGATATCTGTTTGTAATTCTTCTCTTCTTATAAGCGATCTTTTGTAGGCGATTTCGAGAAACATTGTGAGGATACAACTCTACCAAACAGTTGATGTGTCATCAACCAGCCTTGGAATCTTGGTTGAAAGCTTCTCGGTAGTATTTTTGATGTCCTTTAAGCTTGTTCTTAAAAACATCATATTAAATTTAAATGAATTAGGACTTACCGTCAGTATATCCGACTGCATATAAATAATTTGATGTATTATAATTATATTCAGGCCAGCAAATAGGTTTTAATTCAGCTAAAAAAAAATTGAATATAAAATTAATGCATAAATTGCATTAAATAGGAAATAACTGTTTCAGTTGTTTCGGTACCTTGGTAATGCTCCGCCAATTCTACTAAAGCTATGGAATTGTATGTCGCAAACTCATATTCCGGATGAATCATGTAGCTCAAAACTCCACTGGACCATGTTTCATTATCTTTTATAATAAACATTACTTTGCTTTCTCTCCTAAAGAATGAAATAAGTTATTTTCATAATCAGATATCACCTTTTTATATTACAGTAATACTTATGGTAGGGCTTTGTGCAAGCCCGTCTGGGTAGGTACCACCTACTCAACAGATATTCTGCCGCCAAGCTGCAATACTTGGTATCGTTGTGTTCCGGTTTGAAGGGCGTGTGAGCCAGTGTAACTACAGGCACAAAGGACATAACATCTTAGTTTCCAAACTTGGTGGCGCATTGACGAAGTTAGGGTTGATTAATATTTCTAACAGCGCCAATGTCTATAGGCGATGGTGACCACTTAACATCAGGTGACTCATTTGTTGGTGCGACTACCGATCACATAAAAAAAAACACTTAAAAATTTTCTGTCCAATGGATTGACAATGAAAAAGTTTGACTAGGTAATAATATTTTGAACAAAACAAGCTAGAAAGATTATATAAAAATAAACAAGCATTGTTTGTGTTTAATTTTATGACAATAAAGACTTTTAACAGATATTTTGGTAAGAATAAACAGCCGTTGGATGATCAATATCAAAATGAAACATACGTAAACTTTAAATGAGATATCTTGGCGACATCGTTAGCGTTGGTTATACAATAGTTTTCCTTTACCAAAACAATTCCAGTTAGCGCTATTTTAAGGGAATCGTCCTCATCTGTAACGATATTTAATTATTTTAAAACTCTTACGTCATAATAATAAATCAAGCTGGGTTTTTTCTGCAGTCTTTTATCTATTTATTTAAGGAAAACAAAAGCAGTAGGTAAACTATGTTGACATTCAAAACACAATATCTATCAAAATGGAGCAAATTTCTGTTTTCCATTGAATTATAGAAATAGTATATGACAGCAGCAACATAATTACTTGATAATAAAGTAAAAAAAAAAAAATTACAAACATGAAGATATAATGCATGGAGCTATCTTCGACAAAAAATAATAATAAAAAAACTATGACTATAAAGTAATATTTATGGTGACGCAGACTATACATATATATATGTATAACTTACTCTTAGAACGTTTAATAGAAGTTTAAGTTAAAGTTCCATTTAGGTTAGGTTTTCATTTAATTAATAGAATAAAATTATGATGCCTTGCCGCTTGCATTATTTAGATTTTGACAGCAGACGCACAGCAGTCAGCCAAATTATCAAATATAAGTATGTAAAAGTGTTATTATTTCGAAATTCGATTTATAATTTTTTATACCATCGTTCGCATAGTAACAGTACATACCATTAACACGCATTATTAGTAAGGACAGTCAGACGCCATTTTTTTTTATTGATGACATTAGACAGATATAACCGGAGAGGAATTGCTTAAAATAATCAAGAGTCATTATCTTGAAATTGTCGACGTTGTCTCCTGGACTAGAAGCGTGTTTCAAAGACCGAAGCTGTGTACGCGCCACCCAGTTCAATCTTCTAAATAATATTCTAGCATAACAGTAGATCAGACGTTCATTGTAAAGATAAACTAACTTACGGATATGAAAACGTAGAACGCCTACCCACGGTAAAGATTTCGTTTCACCAATAATACCTTCTCGTAAATTTGATTCCTTTGATATATCACATTGAGGCTGTTGTGATGCTTTTCTACCTAAAACAACATAACTGTTTAGTATAAGTTGAATAAGACATTAAAATATATATAACTGTAATTATATATCTATTGCTTTGATTGGTCAACTATCTAGATAGACTGTCAAAGCTACGAACGCATCGAAAAAACTAGTAGTTAGTTGGTCCCTGAGTACACGCACACTAGTAAAGTATTATGAGGTTTGGTTGTCGAGCAAAGCTGTCACGCACACCAAGATAATAAACTAGATTTGTAATATACTTATACAAATAATCTAAGATTTATTGTTTAACATTAATCTATCCAGAAACTAAGTAGTAGATGTTATGACCCTTGTACTTGCTGACTCACTCACCATTCAAACCGGACAACAACAATACTAAGTATTGCTGTTTGGCGGTAGAATATCTGATAAGTGGATCGTATCTATCCAAAGGGACTGCCCTACCACCAAGCATCTATATCGATTTAAAAAAAGTGACATTCATGTCAATAAAATTCACCATGACACCTCGCCTTATGGTGGAGGCATCCACTTAGTGACAGGAGGGTTGGTTCGTTTTTTGTCCATAGGATCGGAATTACGATCGAGAAATGTTGCCAGCATTCTTGCCACCGTTCCACGCTGTCATGATTTATATACTAACTATTTTTAATTTTTATTTGTATTTATTTAAGGACTTAATGTAAATAATTCTAATGTAAATAAAGGTTTATATTTCAACAAACCAGATAGAATTATAAAAAACAAACATAGAACGAAATTAAAAAAAGACATATTGCGTAATAAAAAGTGATTGAATTAATTATATTTTTGTTAGAAGCATGAAATTCTTAATAATATTTTTGCTAATAAAATCGACGGATATTAAACTGATAAAACTTGAATAATAGTTAAATTTTTCGTTCGCTTTATTTGTGATTATGAACTATTAATAAATATAACTAATATTAAACGTAGTATTAAAATGACTGTATTTAATCAACCGTTTAAATATGAACGTAATGAATAAAGTATCTTGTTAATCATAGCCTAGCTTGGTGATAATTAGGTTTGACGGTCACCTTAACCAAGCAAAAGACCCTCGCTTAACCGTTGGTTCGAATGAGACCTTGGATTTTATCAAATACCGTAAATTCTTTAAATAATACGATTAAGTTTCTAACAAATCCGCACGGATGCCTATTTTTGGAGAAAATTATATGACTTATATATATTTTAAACACTATAGCACTCAGAAATAATGTGGCTTTATACCAGTAAAAAAATATTTCGAATTGGATTATTACTTCGGAATTTACCCCCTACAAACAAACAAACAAATTTTACCTTTTTATAGTATTAGCATACAATTTAACAATATGCAGCGAAGGAATCGAAACGAAATAAACGAGAAAGAGACCGACAAAGTTAAATAGTATTCCTCCCAAAGCGAAATAAATAATAAACTGTAACTTTCAAACTTCGAAGCGTAATATTATTACCTAAGCAAATTTAAACATTATAAATTTAAACTTTATTTGAAGTTGTATTCTTACTTTTTATTTTGTTGGTTTTTAGTAGACATACTGACCAGCATCAGGAAGTTGGTGATTGAAAAGCGCTTCCTGTTTAACCCATGATTATATTTTTAGCGACCGTTCATAAAATTACAGTTAAGTTATTTTCAGTTAATGGTAAATATTTTTAATCTTATTATGTTCTCAGCCCAATTCAATTGAATAAGAATATATAGGTACAACTCAATGTACCGTACCAATTAAAATTCATACAAAATTCCCCTTCATACGTTACAAATTTGAAATCAATTGGCCCTACAGTTTCGGAAATCTCGTGATAAATTATTTTCAAAATAAAAATATTTTAAATTTCGAACAATAAATCACATCAACATTATAAGCCAGAATTCTAATCGTAGCAAAATTACATGCAGATCGTAGTATCATAATAAAATTCCACATTATACGTAACTCAAGGTCAAGAAAGTTTTCTTCGCTCGTAAATCTGTTATTCCCTCAACGTTGAACAATAGTTATCTTTATTAATGGCTACAAGTGAAAACAATGCAGGTCCGATTACTAGCACTGAGTTAAAAACTAGAATACGCTCAAACTGGTGTGTTCTACTTACGCTCTTTTAATTATTATTTTTCCTCAAAATTAGTTATAAAGGGACGTAATTTACTTTAAAAACATTTTATTTTTACCGCCTAAAATAAAATATATTATTGTATCTAAGAAATATGTAAGTTATTTACATGGAAATAATATATTTTGTATTTTATAAATACGTGTACATAAATATATATTACACTTACTTATCCATATTACTATATTTACTTGGTGGTAGGGCTTTGTGCAAGCCCGTCTGGGTAGGTACCACCCACTCATCAGATATTCTACCGCCAAATAACAGTACACTGTATTGTTGTGTTCCGGTTAGAAGGGTGAGTGAGCCAGTGTAATCACAGGCACAAGGGACATAACATCTTAGTTCCCAAGGTTGGTGGCGCATAGGTGATGTAAGGAATGGTTAATATTTCTTACAGCGCCTTTGTCTATGGGCGGTGGTGACCACTTACCATCAGGTGGCCCATATGCTCGTCCGCCAACCAATGCTATAAAAATATATATATATATATATATAAATATATATATATATATATATATATATATATATATGTGTGTAGATAAGTAAGTTAGATATGTTATAATTCTTGTTTATTTCTGTACATTTTGACATAACCCCTTCCATTTTAGGGATAAGTCCACCATTGTGTATGTATTAAAAATAGCATTAGGATTTTTTTATCTATTATTATTTATAACGAAATGTCTGCAATAAAGAAAAGAAACAAACAAAACAGTCCCTAAATGTTCTATTGCTAGACAAAGGGTCTTTTGTTAGAGAAAATAAGTTAATCTAGAGATTAATTTATAGAACAAAATTAGATTTTTGGAAACGTAAAGGCATTTACTCCTAGACGGGTTCCCGGGATACAGAGAACCCAACTAATCCCAGTGACACCTGACCCAGTAATAGAAGATACGCCTACGGCTGTCTCTACTCTCCCGATCTTCGGGAAGCGGTTCAGTGGAGGCACTTTTCCACGACATGATACTCTCGCAAAAAGATTTTTATCCAACAGGGATGATTCGTTGGGTATAATTCGACCCAAGGACCATGTACTGCCGGAAACTTCATCTACCTTTCAGGCTTTGAATAAAAATACCTCCTCTGGTCCTTTCACTTTGATACCTTCCGGACAGTTTAAAAACCCCCTCAACACCTAGGTAACCCTGATGGGCGCCTCCTGGAAATTCTACCATGTCACCTTAATGAGAGTGTCGCGTCCGCGTAGCACATCACACCTATTTTACAAAATATGCTAAATCGCAGGAGCCAATCGAAGCCGATGTTTCACAAGATTGAATCACCTCTACCAAATGTGCTCTAACATCTCCAGACTATGATAGTCCTACCAGTCTCGTCTCCCTAACCCTCTCCTCTCAGTAGGGATAAACAAATAATAATTTATAATTGCATAATATATAATTATTATTAACATTTATTATAACCAAGAAATATAAATCACTTGATTTATGCAAAACAAATATTTAAACTAAATTTACCTCGAGAATAATTATTGTGTAAACAATACATTAAAGACAAGTAATTTATTACTCACGACATTCCCATTAGATAGTCGTAATCAATGTCCAGATTTATTACAATTCGCTGATTACTGACAATCAATACAAAATTACTATAATTATAACAGATCTCTGTAAACAGATACATTATTTAAAAAATGGATATCTCTACTGTATTACTTATATGACATTTATCCTTAAAAAGTACACATAAAACATACACTAGACACTAGACTGGCTTGTTCGAGATAGGTACCCCCACTTAGTTGGGCCTGCATTGCTGCAGCATTTAGCGGTGCATTGACGGTGTGGCAAATTTCCAATTATTTTTTACAACTTACACTTAATATTATCGTAATAATGAAAGTCAATTATTTAATTTTGTCTAAAACTCTTGTATCTTACTTTCATTGCATGACGCGAAACTGTTTAAGTAGTTTATATTATTTAAAGTCCTAATATCTATCTTGGGTATACTTGTATGTGGTCAAATACTTGTGATTATCATTGTAAATTAGCCTAATTGTTATCTTATTTTAATAAGATTGTAATGAATCAAAACAACTAATATATTTATTAAAATTTTATTTTTTGTTCAGCTGCGACTGAAAATGTCTCCTTCGTTTTTCAGTCCACCAGAGGAAATAGTTTGCTACAGACACAATTGCAATATTATTTATGAACCAAATGAGAATAATAAAGACAATTAGAAAATCAGATATAGTTCAAAGCAATAATTTACCAATCTTTCATATTTTTTTATATTTATTTTGTATACATATGACCTTCTTACCTTAACAAATTGATAACGCTTTATAACTTTCCAAGGTTTCAAGTGAAATTGAAAAGGAAGGGATTAACAAGAAGTAATAGTTTTCAACTTTTTGTTCAAGAAATGACTAATCATATTGAATTGATTCCACACAATACATTTATTAATGTTTCATAATAAATCAGATACAAAGTGAAATAAACTTTCCCTTACTCTGTCTCTTTCTATCTCGATAAATCGCAAATATGTGACAGAGACAAATATTACTTTATTCATTCGATAAACGAGATACATTTATTAATAAACTAATTTAAAAAGACGCAAGAAGAACACACATAAGGTCTTATTTACACAATCGGATATCCGATAGTGGCTCGTCGGTACAGACTTGTTTGCATCACGAACTTGTTCAAGCGCGTTATTTGTTTAGTTCGACGTGACAGTGACAAGTGGAACATGCCTTTGTTACTTGAAATATATAAAAATATATATTTAATTACTACATATTTAAATACTATTTTCTTTTTTTAGACTTGTGTCTTTGTAATTGTAATTCTCTAGCTTATCGGGAAGTTACATAAAATCAATTACTATATTTGCAACAAACAGACACAACAAAATAAACGGACACGAATCGTTTTATTAAAAATTTGAGATAATCGTTGTGCAATAATGAAAAGCGTGGGCTGTTATTTAAATGCTTATAAATATATAACTACATTCTAAAAATTAGTTTTTTGGAATAACTCAAATAATATAAAAGTTGTTCCAAAAAAAATGAAATGACAGAAAACGAATGATAGTAGGGCTTTATGTGTGTGCAAGCCCGTGGTAAGGTACCACCCACTCATTAGATATTCTACCGCCAAACAGCAATAATTAATATTGTTGTGTTCTGATTCAAATGTGACTCAGCCAGTGTAACTACAGGCACGAGACGTAACATCTTAGCTCCCAAGGTTGCTGCGTCAATGCCCAAAGGTGGCTAATATGCTCGCCTACCCATAACATAAAAAAAACGTGACAAATTTTTACAACCGTATAAAATCTGAATACAATCCTATAACTACTTAAAATTTACGATTCGAGGATTCCGAGGAGTAATATTTTGATATTATATTTATTTCAAATTGATCAATAACTAAATCCTATAACCAATTCCCTTTTTTCTCTAATACCTCAGACGACGCACCCCCCGCGTAGTCAACATTTTAATGCAAATACATGTATCCGCGTCAAATTATCCTTATTATCATCACAAGACACTTTAGGCTTACCTTCCACTATATGTTTAGCTCTATAGGGAGCTACTGTTCTGTTAATTATATAATTACTCCTAAAAGTTATAGTCAAATATATTTATTTAATTCACTTTATTAATAAATGTTTTTACAGTAGTGACTTGCACAACTTTTTATGAGTAAATTTAGTACTAGTATTATTAAAGTAGTAGTATATTCAGTGTATACCAAAATGATATAAAACAAAGAGTTGCATAGTACCTATAACAATGTCACGGTAGCACGCGAAAGCGATCTATGACGCCCACCGAAGTGACGGAGAGAACTTTGGTTTTGTAATGGGTATTCTGGTGTACTAGGTCGCGCTATAGGCGTCCTGGGCACCGGCGAGTCCCACATCCTCCCCCGTTTTGAGGAGAAGTATTGAAACTTATTCCACCACGCCACGAGTATTACCAACGAACCGCATTGGAGAGGTCAGTGGTTAAAGATGTCACAGATTTTCCGCCGACATATACAGACAAATACATATGAATCGTATGATGTGGTGCTTGCTTGGCTTTGAACCCACTATCAATTATCACTTTGGATTCACGTTTCACTAACAACAGTTCCGTCTCGAACTTACAAACGAATAAACGTTAAATATGCTGAAATTTTAAATAAGCCTACGCAAAACCAGTAGTTAAGTCTACTGTCCTAGCACATTGCAAAATGCACAGTGCGTGAATTCAGAGGAGTGTCGTCCTTATTCAGATAAGCATGCATTTAACAATATGCAATTTAGTTAAACTCCAAAGATACGCGGGAGATTCTTATCAATAAAGTACGGAGGTAGGAAGTGTCTAACGCTGTTAAAATATAGTATCTTTAATCTATACTGCGATGTCTCAGCTCCACATAAACTTACAACAAGTAATTTTACATACAATAGCCTTACAGTAAGGATTATTTTGCTGTTACATTGATATTGATTATTGTTTAATTAACGCGCCTGAGTCATTTGATTGGTGGAAAAGAGTAACGGCTGCGTTTTTTATCGATTCTTATTGGTATATTAACTTTAAATTTACATGATGAATGCTTATATAGTATTATGTATGAGCCCTTATTTACAGGTAGGTCGGGCAAATAGGCCAGCTGAATAGTAAGTGGTCACTGCCTGTAGACTTTGGCGCCGTAAGAAATTTTAATCATAACTTCGTACACCAATGCACCATCAACTTTTAGGAACTAAGATATAATGTCCCTTGCGCCTATAGTTATGCTGGCTCACTCGCCATTCAAACCGAAACGCAACAATACAAAGTACTGCCAGTAGAATATATGATGAAGACCAACCAAGTGGCGTGCTTGAAGAAAGAATATTTTGTTGTTGTGTTAGCTTTCGTACTTAATTCATTAAATAAAAATATAACATGAAATGAAGAGAGGCGTTCTTTATAAAATACTCATTAAATAATGTTAACAGTGTGGCCTGAAGTGTATATAGGCTTGTGTACAAGCGGTAGGTCCTGCGCCTGAACTTTTACCGGTCGTATCGGTTTTGTCGTCCCAACGGATTATGAGAGTGAGGGAACGGAGAGGTGCATCTGTATTTGCGTAACTCGTGCTCTAGTTGGCTGGTCTCTCGAGACTTGGACCAAATGTTTGCTGATTGGTTTATATTTATAGTTATCGTTTTTTCCTTAAAATTAAAGTATATACCTTTATCAACGTTATATTTATAGAATATCTAGGTTTGGTGATGGTTAATATTTCTACTACACCAATGCCAACATGCCAGTCGTCGGTCTGCCTACGTAAAAACAGGCAAGGATGCTAAATAAGGCGGAGAAGAAAACTTTTAATCACCACACACTAAAGAAATAACTAAATATTGGAAATTAAAATTTCGCGGACACTGTTTTGTCGCAAAAGGACTACCCGAAGTAGCCACTACCCGAGCGAAATCGAGACGTATCGCTAGTATAACATAAACAAAAATTAAACCACTTGAAATCTAGAAATCCAAAATACCCTAGAACCGAAGAATGGATCATAACTCACACAATAATGACCACAGTAATCTATTCCCACATAAACCACCATTAAACTCATTACACCGTCTTCGCTTAAACGTTTAGGAGATACGCCCACGAATATACATTCATGAGCGATTATCCGGTAATCATTTCTTAGTACACATTATCCTTTCGATAGTTTTAAATAAGAATTTCCCAGTTGCATATAAAATATATTTAATAATATAATTCTGTATTCTCCTTGGAAACTGGTTTGAAATACAGTATTCGATATTTGAACATACAGACAAAGAAAACCATATAATTTGTACCTATCAAAATATCTAAAAAGCCGTATACAGTTACGAGCTGTCGCAATGCATGTAGGATTAAAAAAGAGGTCTGCTTAAATCATCTTCAAAATTTGTGCTTGTTAAAAGTTTCATATATGGACAGACGACGCATGCGCGTAACATGCTTACATATACGTGACATCCATCCTAAAACAAAAACGAAATTTATTAAAATATGTTTGAAGTTTTGAGGAACAAATTTTTAAGGTATAATATAAATAGCATTAACTGAGCTTGCGACAGAGATTTATGTGCTGCAGTTGAAGTGCTTACTTTTTTTGTGGCTTTAATAATTGCATGACAGACGCATACATACATACGTAAATATTTACTCTGTATGAAATTAAAAAAAAGAAACTAAAAATACATAAATAATACATAAAACAAGATCAAAAAGGTACAGACAATACGACATCCCTTATAGATCTGTTCACTCAAAAGACGCGAGAAAGAGTTTAATTATTTTTGATTATCGTCGGCCTGAAAGCTCAAAATTTGTTTGATTCGATCGCTGACTCTTTACGCTATGTTGAAATCATAGTTCATATAGGTGTGGTTGCTATCTCGTTTATCTAGAAGGAGTATCACAACTTCAGCCTCAAATACAAAACAGGTCAGATCAGGGCAAGATTCCAAAACTTGCCGTGGAATATTTGTATTTTGAAAATGCTTGGTGTATTTAGTGGAAGGACATATTATTTTAGTCTATTCAAATAACATATAACAATGTGACTGCCTCGTTGGTCTAGCGACGATAAGGCAACAGATCTCCAAGTTCTGGGTCCAAAACCAAGGTCGAACCGATAATCGACCCGATTTTAGTTTTTAAACAGCCCGGAATCTGGAAACTAAAAGCGTGTACACTCCGGTGCCTCTAAAAGCACGTAAATATTAGTTCTGTTCCGGCACTATTTCTGGTCGTGTCGAATTTGCCATCCCATCGGATTAGTTTGGACATACACTTATGTACTATAAAATTTACTGCGCCGTGTTACGTTGACTGGTCGCCTTTGAGGCTGCCGTGACTGAAAGCGATAAGGCCTACATAATTATCAGCATAACATGTACAATAAATCATATGTTTAGATGTTATATTGGGAGTTGCATACTCCGAATATAACATCAAATTGGAAAGTTAACAAAAAATATATCCATGTTATAGACAATGAATTAATACAATGATAAATTAGAGAGGATTTTAATGTTGTTTGGTAATGATCTTGAGAGCTCAAAAGATCTGGTGATGGTTCGCTGTGATTAATAACGCTTTCAACCTGTAAACTCTAAGGTAAATACTAATGACAAGAGGTTCATAAAGCTGCAACGGACTGGGCAGACCATTTTGCAGAGAACTAAGCGCTCATTTAGTGCTAATTTAATACTGCAAAAATTAAGTTTACGTTATAAAACTTCTACTTTTTAATTGAGCTATTTATTTTTTATTCTGTAGTGTCACAAAGCGCTAAAGTATCAATAAAATTTAATGCTTATTAAGTGCACATGGTTGCATATAAATAAAATTATTACTTATTTTAATCATTTTTCTTTTAAATTGATCTTGTTAATTATACTATATGAGCAAAGAACCTAGTGAAAAAAATAGTAAGCTATGACATAATGATGTTCAATAATTTAATGCTCAATTTGTGATGTCCATTTTTGGAAGACTACTGACATCCATAAGAGTTTTTACGCGCATTGATGTCGATGTTCTATTTAAAATGCAAATAATTTAAATATATATGTTAAATGTTTCTCTACGTACGTTTAGAAATGTAGCATAAACCAAAACGCAAACGTGACGTATGAGTGAGCAAGGACCCGCTCCACGAACACGTTTATCAGTTACAATAAATGTTATATAGCCAACAAAATGTTATAAGATTAAATGTCTAATTAAAATGTATATAGTCATAAAAACATATTTGACATTGGACAATAAAAACACGTGGCCACATCAACGATGTCAAATAAGAACTTGTAAATATAATAATAAATGCTTGTTTTACCACTGTATGCGTTCATGCATCCGATTAAGTTAGATCTGTACAGTTTTTGTCGGGACTTACGTAGAGGATTCTGACATTAATTGACTCGTGAGATGTATCGGGCAATTGTTTCCAAAAGAAGGTAGTGTAAGTTATAACTACAAATAAAAATGACTATCAAAGGACGTCCGTTAGATCCGAACCATTGAAATTATAAATAAGGAAAACCAATAAATATATTTTATGGCATTAAATAAATAGAATCACAGAAAGTCGTTTTAAATATAATACCTATATTTTTCTTAAGCTCTTAACCTTAAGTCAGATCTTGAGACAGTAGAGGCATAGAGCTTCGTTGTTAATAAGAGTCTGAATGAGTTTGTCTTGTTTTAAAAATCGTTTGGTAAAAATAGATACATCATTGGCATTAAACTTAATTAACGTTTATGAGAATCGATGAGCACATCTGTAAGAATTTATATTCTGACACTAGCGACTCGCCCCGGCTTCGCACAGATACAATTTATACGGGTATGGGTGTATTCTATAACACTTATGAATAATGCAAGCTCTTTACCAGTTAAAACATTTTGTTAAATTGAATCATTAGTTACGGAGTTTATGTAGGGGACACACAAACTCCACGGTAGCATGCGAAAGCGATCCCGTGGCGCCCGCCGAAAGACGGAGAGGGTACCGCTGGTTTTTTAGTGGGTAAGCCCGGCGTACCTGGGCGCACTCGGCGTCCAGGGCTCCGGGGAGTCCCACACCCCCCCCCCCTACACCACTTTCCATCACGTGGGGGAAGAGCGTAATGAGTTTTTCCAGCGAGAAAAAAAAAAGGGCACACACAAACAAACAAATTTTACCTCTTTAATATTAATATAGAGTCTGGACATAAAAGTTTCGAATGATGATGTATCACAACAGAAACAATTTCCTTGAACTTCCTATATAGGTTAGGTTGATTGCTTTCTAAAGTACCTAAAGATGTTTTGAAATACCGATAGAAGTAAATATAATTGGACTTCTTTTTTGTATAAATGAATGCAATAGAAACACTGAAAATAATAGACGATTGTACAATTTTACATCGGTCGGACGGTAGGGACACGAATAACAGGCAGTAACTACAACAAATATCGATTACAAAAATCCTTATTAAAGATCATTATTAAGTTATCGTTACGTACGGAGTTCCTTTGGGGTATCTTTGGCTAGTGGTTGGGGTCTTCTTTAGCTGGTTTAACTCTTTTTAGAAAATTAAGTTAAAAAAAAATTATATCCAATTTGAATTACGCATTCCATCGTTCTATCGACTGTTATATATGTTATATTTACTGTTTCTCATCACTAGCCCGTCTATCAAAAATATCAAGCTAGCTTGAACGGTATAATCTAATCAAAAACCATATGTTGAAATTTTTGCCTGCCTTGATTTTCCACAATGGTTATTCGAGTAGGCTACGCAGCCGCAAGAAAAAACTAGAAACCTATATTAAAATCAAGCCGTGCGTTTGTTATATGAAATATATCCAACCGCAAACATCGACCGATTCTGATAGAGATCAATTGAGACAGATTGTGTAAACAGTAGGCTTGAGTTGATATAACGCTAATTAGTAAGGAGTTGTATTATCATTCCGGTATTCAGGGAGGCTGATATACCAATAATATATACGAAATTTACTGTAGATTTATTTTTAGAGAGCTACTCCACGAGTTTCTTTCTTCCTCTTCTCACCTTATGCTACTGCCAGAATTGTGTTTGAATTAAAATATTGTCATTTCAAAAATCTTACCTGAAGTGTCAAAATGGTACTTGGAAAATGAGATTTAATATAAAACCTTTAAACCTAATTTCCCAGAGTACCATCTTGGCGCTTAAGCTTTCCTTCCTTACCACTGACAATTTGATTTGATTTGATCAAATTGATTTGTTTGATTTCTCATAAATATTCTATATTTTCCACTGCCAAACATTAATAGTCTATACAGGTTTCCAGTTTAAAGGATAAATGATTTAAAGTTAAAAATGATGTACAACTGGAATCGCATTGACGGTGTATCCATTGTATAAATAGAGAAGACCAGTTAATATACCCATTTCTTCAATTAAATATGTTGTCAAGGGTCACCGGTTGTCAAGGGTACGCCACTCCGAGGTCACGGATTCGATTCCCGGCTGAGTCGATGTAGAAAAATTTAATTAGTTTTCTATGTTGTCTTGGTCTGGGTGTATGTGGTATATATATGTGTCGTCATTACTTCTGATATCCCATAACACAAGTGCTTTAGCTACTTACATTGGGATCAGAGTAATGTATGCGAAGTTGTCCAATATTTATTTATTTATTTCTTTTTTTATTCGGGGAAGCAAATAGTATTTATAGTATTATTACATTAAAAATTCACTCAAAAGTAATTGTAATTACAGTGGAAAATTTTCTTTGTTTATGTTCTAGAATCAATTAGTTTATTACAAATTAATACAAATACCAACGGTATCGTCATGGGACTAAATAAAGAAGGCTTATAACTAAAACGCTTTATTATCTTCATACTGCAATGAAACTTTTATTCTACTGACAAGCAAATATAATTTTCGCTCGACGTAAATCTTTCATGTTGAAAGGCCAAAATAAACCAAAACCAAGTTCAATTTTTCCCTTTGACAAATAAATTTCATAAAACTAATTATTAAAAACAAATCAAATGGAACACGGAAATCAATTCAACAAATATCTTATTTCAAATAAAAGATTAAATAAAGAACATTAAAATATGAAACAGATCGGCAAAGCGCGAGCTGAACATGATATCATACATTATAGAACACAAAAGATAGACCAACATTCTATTGTGTTGCCATAAATCTCTGTAAATAATATCGAAGCTTTGGGCCGAAGGACGAGCAGGTAGAGTGACCATAGAGTAAGCCTATAATTTGGAGTCGTGTCATATAAATTAAAGTTTACGAAACTAGACGAATTTTAGTTACGAAATATAATTGTTTGTTAATTTTAATCTATTTTAAAACTGTTGAAACTTATTGAAGTGTTTATTAACAATAGGTTTCGATATAAATTAAATATAATTTATAAAAAAAAAATCGCTCCATTATTAATACGGAGTATGAGGTGTTCATTTTCAACAATATCTATATGAAATACAGATAATATGTAAT
The DNA here is from genome assembly GCF_037043105.1 of Vanessa tameamea. Lineage (NCBI taxonomy): Eukaryota > Metazoa > Arthropoda > Insecta > Lepidoptera > Nymphalidae > Vanessa > Vanessa tameamea. The sequence goes on from NC_087331.1 coordinate 2,120,227, forward strand.
CGGCAGTTTTACGTCGAATATGCCCGAAACCGACTGTGGTGGTTCGATTTCGAAAAATTAAAAAAAAGTTAAGGCAAAATTTTTTTTGAAAGGAATCTTATATTGCAATGAAACAATCGATATTTTTTACATTAATTACCAATAGTTCCCTATAGTTACCACCTGCAGTATTTGAATTTGGAATAAGCTATTTACGAGAAATAAAGTTGCCAATGATTAAAAAATTGTACCTCGATATTCAAAGGTTACGAAATACGGTCTTGCCACCAGATGGTACACTTCACCATTAAAATGTATCAACAATACATATCTCCTCAACAATTCGCTCTAACGAAATGTTCATGTAAACTAATATGTTATATTTATTGTTCGTACAAAACAATACAAGTTTTGTTTAATTAAAATATGTTATCAAAGGTTAGTTTCCAATATGATCTTATCAATGATCTAATCCTCATACTAAAATAACTAAATAAAATAATCATTTTTATGTGTAAAGTCGGGAACCTAGCTGTACTTAGGTCTGAGTTCCTGCGGTTAGAAATACAGTCCTGAGATATATCTCAAACAAACAGAGCGGTTAGTTTTTATTCTAGTGGTTTTCTACCGTTCTATTCAATTTAATACGGTTTTTAACACTAGGTTTTATAATAATAAATAGTCCTTAGCTGTATACATTTGGAACCTTCTAGAACATTTTGAATTTTGAGTTAGTCTCCAAAATAAGAATAAAAATTGAAGCTTCAATATTTCTCGAGTTTTATTTTTATTTAATATTATTATTGCCTATTACAGGGCATTGTCGATAGATTAAAATCTACATACATGATTACATATAATTTTGATTTATTAAAAAATTATTATATAGAGAAATGAAACAGATATTATTATTCATATCTTGGATAAAAATGTAAAATACTTTTCAAGATACATCGATCGATATTTAAGTAAGAATCGAAAAAAAAGTTGCGATTTTAATGTATTTAGAAATTGCGTATACTATATATATATCGCCGACAAGCTCCAAGAAAGCAGGCTGTGCTAGTTTGGGCAAAGTCAAAGTCAAAGTCAAAAAATCTTTATTCAATGTAGAAGTGATTACACTTGCTCATTGATTGTCAAAAATCAACCACCGGTTCGGAAATTAGCACCTGAGAAGAACCGGCGAAAGAAATAAAGAAAGAAAAGGCACATCAGAAAAAGATCTCCAGAGTATATAGTCAATTTAGTAACTAATCTTAACGTTACAGGGTCAAGACCCAGAGGGCGAGCTAAAACCAAATGGACAGATGTGGTCAGAAAAGATCTTAGACTAGTAAAAGCTGACAGGGTATATTATATTATTATATATTCATTGTCATTGGTCGAATGATATAGAAATTTATGTAGTATAATATATTTAATTACAATTATATTAATATCGAACAGCTGTAGTTTATCTTGGACGAATCATTTCAAATGGTTCAATAAACTCGAAATTTCATAAAAAACATCTAATTTATCTTTCATATTAATGAGTTTTACAATGATATCCCGGCAAGATTTTGCTACGCTTTCATTAGAAAGCGCGAAGAAATAGCGCAAAGATAATTATAAAATTTAGTATTTTATTTTGGTTACATGGTAACCCCAGTCGGAATGCTATAATCGGCCCGATGACATGTTTACGAGAGCCGTACCCCCGGATAAGATGTAATAGCCCACGATGCGACAAAAAATAAACCACAAAGACATTTAAATTGTAACCTCTTTAGACGAAGAAGTACTTTGTTCGTGAGATCATAGGCATTTATATGAACGAAGGATTTATCAGAGATCGAACTTAGTTCGTTTGTATACTATTCATAAATCTAAAGGAATCGTAAGATTCCTTGTCTGGTTATCCCGTCTGGGTAGATACAACTTACTTTTCAGATATTCTACCGCCAAACAGCAATACTTAGTATCGTTGTGTTCCGGTTTGAAGGATGAGTCAGTGTAACTACAAACACGAGGGACATCATTTAGTTCTCAAGGTTGATAGCACATTGACGGTGTAAATAATAGTTATTATCTCCTACATCGCCAATGTCTATTGACGGTAGTGTCCAATTACTCAGGAGGCCCAATTGCTCGCCTATCATAAAATAAAAAGGGACAAATTTAATATGCGGACTTACTCAAAATATATAATCGTTTAGCGGGTGTTTAGTTAAATAGTGTTGTCTTCTTCTTTCAAATGTCGCACCAACGATGACAGAAAAAGAAATATACAACTAATCAGTCGTTATACAACGTTTATAAGCAGGCCGTTCATATTATCTTCTAAATAGGTACAGAATGTTGCCGGTCTGTCTTTAAAAATTAAAATTATGACATACCTCGATGTTTTTATTAATGTATGTCAGTACTTTCTCATTTTTATGAGTTCACGAAAAAAACTCTTTCATTTTGAAGTAACATCTTGTAAATGTCCTCCTGGGCTCAGGCCTCCTCTGCCTCTACGGAAAATCTTTCGAGCGAATTCCATCACTTTGCTCCAATAATTTGCTGCAATACAGATTTGTAGATACATATGGCAGAATTTCATTGAAATTAAACACGTGTAGGTTTCCTCACTATTTTGTCCTTCTCCCCCGAGCGCGTAATGATTCTAATTAATTTCGTGCACACAAATTAATCCAATGAAAATCAATAGTACTTCCCTAGCTTTGAACCAGCAATCAAAAGTTAAGATGCATGCTTTCTAACTACTGAATCATATCGACTCACTGGGCAATCTCGGCACGCATATCCTATGTATAAATAAATCTACTTTTACTGATAAGTATTTGTGCAAACCCGTCTGGGTACTCGGCTCGGATAATTATTTATTCTACTGTGAAATATTTGTTAATACTTTGTATAAATACGTTCTGCTTTCAAGAGTACTCACTGTTACTCCAGAGACATCGTTTTTACAGGCATAAGGGATTTATCATCTTCGATCACATGGTTGGGAGCGCTTTGAAAAAAGGTTATATATTATACGGTGATGCCACTTAACACGTGACCAATAGTCTGGTTTTTGGGTTAACATGGTTACTTATATTATAAAGGCGAAAGTTTGTTTGCTACTCTTTTACGCAAAAACTACTGAACCGATTTTAATGAAACTTTATAATAATATAGGCTATATATAAGAATAACATATAGGTTATAATTAATAAAGATTTGGTTTGAATAATACATGAAAACTAACCCCTAAAACGCGAATGAAACCGCAGGCGAAAACTAGTAACAAAATACTTGAAATATAACGTACAAAACGCAAATGCTTGTAAAATCTTCATACATATTTATTTTAAAATGAAGAAGCTTGGAAATGACAAAATTACAAAAGAACAACATTTCAAATTATTTGGACTTATGTTGCTATAACATGATGAAGTTCTCACCGATTTAAATCTCAAGGGAGATCAGCCAATTAGTGTGGGCGAAAACACAGGTGCACTATTCCCGCACTTTTATAACCCGGTGGAAAACTGGAACCGGACCGGAAAAAATTAGACGCAGGACCAATGTTTTTACGTCCTTTCCGAGGCGCGAGAATGTACCAACTTCCAGATTTCGGGTTGTTACTGAGATTTTTTTGTTAAAAAAAAACCCAATAACATTTTATTAATTAAATAAATATATTTTATTTTTTATAATATTCTATTTATTATATGTAAAACTAAAAGAGATTTGACTGACTTAGCAAACTCGTTTTAAAAAAAAATATTTCTGTAGAATCTGAAATGTTCAAATGAAATATGAATAAAAAAATAATTCGGGGCGGCGACTAGTATATTTATCTATAATGAGGTATGAGTATTATAGAAAGCTTAAAGGGATCACCCATGTGGTTCCAAGTGAACATATTTGTATAGACTATTGTCAAGGTACGTGTGTTTCCATTGCACCTTGTTATTTTTGATATTTTATTAAAATGCCATCCAGCCATTTCTTGTTGAGGCGGCATTACCAGTGAATGTAGTCTTTCTGAGTTGGTGATATAGAATTATTAATATATAATAATATACAATAATAATAATAGGCAGGATAAATTAACAATGTATAAATATCAAACTGAGAGAACCACGTTTATTATGGAAAAGGCTTTGAGCTTTATAAGGAGTGAGTAGATTCATACATACAACAGACTTGGCTGTAATATAGGACATATTTTTATCGAAAAAAAATAAAATAATGTATTTATATAGAGAATAAAATACCCATACTAACCTATAGTAACTTTACCGTTTTGAAACTAAAATTATGTTTAGAATATATTTTATTTGCAAAAAGAAAAAAAATATAAGGCACATACTAGAAGCAAAATGTTTATTGCATCAGTAAGGTTTCAGTCACAACTTATACGTAATATATGGGTTATCTATTTATTAATAAAAATCTGCGTTAAAAGGGTCAAGTCACCTTTACAAAACCTCGAGGACAGTACAGTAAGCACAATAGCTAAGTAATTGATAGTTAAAACGTGCTCAAAATTAAAAAGTTAAAATATCTTTATTTTTATTGAGTGTCAAGAAAAAAAATCCCGTGTACTAGAATATCGTAACGCGAATAAGCTCAAGGTGTACGCGTAATCGTGACGTAGAACGTGAAGTAATGGAAAAACTCACAGCGCCCTTCAAACTCGTAACTAATATGTTTGACACTTAATACTTCCTTCGGGTTTTTGAATAATGTGGTAATAATACATTAGTTTGAGTTATCTATTTTTCATGTATTTTGAACCGCCTTTGATATCGAACGATGTTTTAATAGTTCTTTGTGGGATTGATGTATGATATCATAATTAACGTGGACAAAAGCTCGGGACCCATTCAAGGTTTTGTATTTAAATTTGTTCTTTTTTTTTTTAGGCAATACCTGGGTTTCTGTTTTTGTGTCCACAGTTCGAGTTCCGAATGGTTTTTCGCATTAAGGCTTGTTCAAAAATGATTTCGAATTGCGGTATTTTCGCAAATTATTATTTCGTTTCCCTGTCTTTTTAGTAAACAATTGTTAAATTAAGATTTCAATTGTTGCTCAGCAAAGTTAAATAATAATATATATAATTTAACTTTTAATTTAGTTTCTAAATACACACTTTTTTCTGTTTTTGATGTGATCGTCAAATGTTTAATATCTTTGTTTAATTTCCGATGTAAAGGGACCTGTTGAAAACCAGTATTGTGTTTCGACTCAGCTATACAGACTCCACGGCTAGCTCTTTTTGCCACAAAACATTATAGGTGAAATCTAAAATATTCATCAGCATCATCATCTTAGCCGGAATACCCAAGGATCTCCACAACGGCCGGTCTGCGCTACCCGCATCCAGTCACTTCCCGCAACCTTCACAAGATCGTCAGTACTCTCTGAGTACTATAAACACCTTAATGCGATCGCTAACCCCTCATATGGAAATTTAAAAAGTTATTTATTTAATGTTTGCAAAAAAATAAATACTTTTTTTTAATGAAACACACCAACGGAAAATATATTACAGATCAAATCAGCTGCCTTTGCGGGAATCGAAATAATTCTAATTTATTATAATGTTATGATAATTTTATCCAATGTTTAAAACATGCAGAAATCTATATTCAAACGCCCATCATATACAATTCGGTGATAACTTGTCAAGATGACAATAATGGTGCATAATGCGCGTGCGCAACCAGCCGCTAAATCGCGGAATACTGGCACAGTTGCGATATTTACGAGACAAAACGCAATAAAAGCAATATTTATATGTGTCTAAAGTGTACACTGTAGTGTCGTGAATGGCAGGCTTTACACGGATTAGGCGGAAATCACAAAATTCCGTTTTCCAATAGAATTGTCCAATGGGTAGCACATTCATGAAAGGCAACCATTTGTTGTACGTCAGATTTCTTAATCGCAATTTAAACTTATATCTGAAGAATTACTTTGATATTTTTTAATAATTTTTAGTTGTTTAATAATTCGGTTTCTTTTTTAGAACGACTTCTCAAAATGACAATTATATTATTTTCGGTATTAACTGGCGATTAAAAATCGTCCCTTAAATTAGTTAATTTTTTTAATAAAGACTTTCTAGTTGTTGCTTTACGAATTTGATTAATTCATAAGTAAAGAATTATATAAATTCTGATGTCTGAACTTGCTACCAAAAGACCAAAATACTTATCTTAAAGGCACTATACCTTTCACCTAGATGCTGAAGAAACTACTAGAAATAACAACATAGAATAAGATGAAGCGAGCCTTACAGTAGTTAGATAACATATGAAACCTCTGACATATCACGTTGGTTTTAAGTAACAATAATATAATATCCACTCGGAATTCTTGATGGTAGGGGCTTTGTGCAAGCCTGTCGTAGTAGGTACCACTAGATATTCTACCACCAAACGGCAGAACTATTGTGTTAGCAGTATTATTGTGTTTGAAGCCAGTGTAACTACAGGCACAAGGGACATAACATCTTAGTTCCCAAGGTTGGTGGCACATTGGCGATGTAAGAAATGGTTAATATTTCTTACAGCGTTATTGTCTGTGGGCTGATGGGTTGATGGTGACCACTTGCCATCAGGTGGCCCATTTGCTCGTCCGCCAACCGATATAATAAAATAAAAAAATAAAAATCTCGAAAAATGACTTGGTACCATCTAAGGGCCAACTCTAACAGCATGCGGGCTCATTGGTTCATCAATAGCGCGCGATTTTCAACATCTTGTTACACACTTCCGTCCCTTGTCACGAAATCATTCCGACTGCGAGAAAGCGAGAGGCAAGATGTTACACGTAAAAAATGTAGATATGCTGTTAGAGTATAGATACATGTCACCTGACTGTACTTATCGTAATTATAAAATTCGTCCGAATTGTTATCTGTTAGGTGATGTTTAAATTAGTTTTGTGTCTCTGGTCGGTCACATATATCGAAAGAGATTTTCTGATCAGATGAATAGTCTTCGACCCTACTTAACTGATCACCATAGAAGTTAGTAGGTACTCATAATCAGCCTGTAAATTTCCCACTGCTGGGCTAAGGCCTCCTCTCCCGCTGAGGAGAAGTTATGGAGCATATTCCACCACGCTGCTCCAATGCGGGTTGGTGGAATACACATGTGACAGAATTTCGTTGAAATTAGACACATGCAGATTTCCTCACGATGTTTCCCTTCACCGCCGAGCACGAGATGAATTATAAACACAAATTAAGCACATGAAAATTCAGTGGTGCCTGCCTGGGTTTGAACCCGAAATCATCGGTTAAGATGCACGCGTTCTAACCACTGGGCCATCTCGGCTCAGTACGTACTCGTATAAGTATATTTTCTAGAATAAGTTTTTTATACTAACGTCTTTATTGTAATTAACGGCTTTGGTGCTGAAGTCCATCAGTTTCAATACCGAGCGTTTTATTGTGTTTTAACGATCGCCATGACAATTTATATAAATACACGCCTATATACAAGTCAAATATATCTTTCTGGATTTTCTAGTATGTTTATTTTTATAAAAGGAATACAAGGTTGTTTCACGATGACGTCTATGAATAAAACGTGAGGTCGTGTGTTTGTCTGTTACGCTTACACGTCTTAACTATTTCAACCGATCCTCGTGAAATTTTTCATACACTTGGTCAGGGGTACAAAGGGCTGGAAAGCAGGGGCAAAACAAGTTTGTATATAATTTATTGATAACAAACAAATATTGTTTAACGAAATATAATGATTTTGAAATCACGATAAAATGTTTCAAACGAATTCCGTTTATTACGTAAATATTTCATTGTAAAAGGATTACATTTTAATGGACTGTTTCCAAACAATCCAAATTAATCTCCTTTACTCAATAAATTGTAATCAATTACTTATTTACAGTATTTATATTTACTCGTATTGAAATAAACCGGCACTATGTAATAGTCTTACCTCTGAGCTATAACAGCTCAGCGAATATGTCTTTTCAAGTGGGCGGTTAATAAAATACCAGCGTTTTATGAGCTTAGTGTTGTAATGATAGATAAATTGAAAAAATCGGGACTCTTTATTTTAGGTGAAATTAACAATAATTTTAAATATCGAACTCTTCATTATTTAAAACATTAAAGACACCGTCTCGCGATATAACGGCTACCACCTAAGCAAACATTAACCAAAATCGGTACACGATACTGATCTTATTTGTTTTATGTTTATCAACTATGCTAGTGATTCTGGTAAATTTAATTGCCATTGAGTATCCCATTACTAGGCGAAAACCTCTGCCATATTTACATCTATTATTTTTGATGATATGTATATTTTATCTAGAAATTTATTGCAAATGCTTTTCAGCCATATTTAGTAAATGACATGACAATGTCGATGACAGATTGGAGAATTTATACTAAACTGCCTATTTTAATTTTAGTGAAGTTAATTACAATTACAAACCTCCACCATGATAACATGTAATCAACCATTTGTTATATTCATAAAATAAAAATCGGGACGTCACTTATCGGGACATGTAAACAATACAGGCACAACACTAAGTTATCGAAGTATTGGTAGAACGGATTGAGACGACTTTATGTTGTTTGACCGATACTTTATATATTTTACTTCTTATTGAAATTAATGGCAGATTGCAGTGATTTAAACTGCAACGGTATTATCTTCATAACTTAGGACTTAGATTGGTCTAGGTCTAGTATTTACTTGTTTTGAAATCTCACTTCCATTATACAGTGTGTATAAATGTAAAATAATTCTTGTTCATGGACAATATTCGTGGTAACTTTTCAATTTTATTTAATATTGAATGTTCTATTTTTAAAATAGATTTTTTTGCTCTGTTTTAATTTCTATGTACATAAGAACTGATTGTGGTGGAAATCTAAAATTTGGATTTTAATTAAAACTGATTACCAGCTCTATCGCTTCGACGGAACAACTTTAAAATGCAATTCCAGGATTTAACATACAAATAATGTTAAATAATAACTTATAAAAAAATAATACTTAAGATACTAATAAACTGGCATATGTCGATTATTCTATAAACAATATGTAATAAAAATTATATACAGGATATTATTTTTCATGGTTATTTTTGTAAACAAAGTTTTTATATTGTCTATACTTATGTCACTGTGATCGAATCCACAGGATATCACAAAATATATAATGATTCGAGCACATGTATGATTGTAGGTACTTTCTATCGTTAAAAATAAATGGAATATTCAAGATGCTTCATACACATTTTGCTACAAACTCGACCATTAAAGTCACATTTTAATACTAGTGTTCGCGTATTTTATGGGTTGGTCGTCAGCTATTAGCCTATGTATTATTCTGATGTATAAGCTATATTATTGTACAGTGTCATTAAAATCCATTCAGTGGTTTTTGCGTGAAAGTGTAACAAACATTTTAGTACATACAAACTTTCGTCTTTATTATATTAGTAAGGATTATGGTATCAATTTCAAATCCCAGCTAGAGTGAGTCACAAAATTCAGTCTTTCTATCAAAACATTCCCAGTAGCAGCCCAAGATAGTTGGAATGTCACAGTATACATCGAGACGCCTGAATGATCAGTAGCCTGGCTTCGATTGAGTTGCATATATTGCGATCGACTTATTAGCACAAGAGCATTAATTGCCTCGTTTCTCGAGCGGCTCGAAAAGGCCACAGTCCCAAGGTTTTGGTTCAAACCCCAGGTCAAGTCGTAAAATAGTTATTAGATTAATTAATAAAAGATCAGGGTTCAGTGTCGAAAAATTCTTAGTAACAACCCGGAGAATGGAAGTTGGAAGTGTTTACTCCCATGCCCCGGAAAGCATGCAAAGCTGTTGGTCCTGAGCCTGAACTCTTTCTTGTTTCGAATTTGCCGTCCCATTGGATTATAAGAGTGAGAGAATCTAGACAACACCTATGTAAGTCCACAATTGTGTTCTATAATATGGCTGATTTCATTTGGGATTTACCGCCGTGAGCTAAATCGGTCAGAACGACATCACAAGCACAAGATAATAGAGAGTATGTGCTGTGCACACACTTGTGTCTAATAATATCTTTGATGTAGTTGACCGTCAAGGCTAAAATTCAGTTAGGAAAAATTATTCAATGTTTTAACAAAGGGTCGTATTGTAACAACATATTCAAGTAATAATATCCACTAATGCTCAAACAATAAAGGTCATAATGCCAGGTGGCGGATGGTGAGCTCAACGTGCTATGGATAAATCGCTGAGTACATGCATGTATTTCTATCAACTCAATAAAGGTTTGAAGCTACTGGCGTTATCTCGTGTATCACAGAACAGTACAGACAACATAAAAACTTAATAATATATATATATAAATTTATTGTATTTAAATGATTCATATAAAACAAGTTGACTCTAGTTTACTTAAATAAATGTTTGCGAAATTATCTGAGTCAGCGCGTATTATCTTAAATTTTGATTTATTAGATAAAGGCTCGTGATATATGATATCAAAAATAAGCAAATTATGAAATATTGATTCTATTTGTTTTAGAATTATATTTTTTTGGTGCCAATAAATTATTATCAATATTACGTAATGACTGATTTCTTATCGGTTTTTCGAATATCTATATTCCGAAACGTTCGTATTTGTTAATTTAATTTGATCCTATCAAATGAAGACACAAAAATGCTTGGCAGTGCCTTCTAAAATGATATTTAGTTATAAAATTTTACCACATTTCAAATTTGGAACAAATAAAATTATAATTGATTGGACACTTTTATTGATACCCTGTAAACATTTAAACATCCCAAAAATACTTTTCTCACAATATCAAACGTCTTTTACGAAATTATATTGCTACAAAACTATAGACTTTTAGCAAAAACCAATAATCTGTTACACCGTTAGTAAATAAAAAGTTTTTGTACACGTTTTTTGTCAACAGTACCGTATTTTATCGAAGCGGGCTTGGTGTCGAACTTTTTACGATACGTCAAAACATTGCACTGAACTTATTACAAGTGACTGTTTCTTTTTAACGTTTGATAGTTATCGAATGCTTTATTTTATACGAACCGACAATGCTTATTAAATTTAACGCGATTAAAAAAATATATATTTGAATTTCGAATTTAAATAGAACGAAACTAACTTTTTTTTTTTAAATTATAATAAAAACATATTGTCCAAGAAACTAAAAGCATAATACTAGATGCACTGTTTAAATATAATATAACGATCGTCTACCACAACTTTTTTTGTTTTTTATGTAAATAGGTTTTTAAATGATAAATCACTCATTATCTAGCATGACATGTTTAGTTTAAAAAACTATTAGTCCGCCTTTAACATACACAAGAGATTTCATGTGAATCAAACAAGATTATCTTTTTCAATAACATATTTGTCATATTAAAACCTTATTTAAAGGTATAGTGGCTAGCTTGTGATGCTGCTGAACGCGCTGTTACAATACCTACGAAAACATGTAAAGGCCTGAATTCTCTTCGATTTTATCGCAGTGCCTCTGCATCCAATTATGATATTAAAGGAAACTGCAAAGAGATAGATAGAGAGAGCACTATTTAGCACTTGTGATAGGCACATACTTGTGCATTATATCCCCTGTGCTAGAAAACATCATCCGCCTGCATTCTCCTGTATTTTACAGATTAGTATGCTAGACTTGAAAAGCAAATAATGAGTATCTTTTATTTTTAGTAAATCGTAACTTAATTAAATAAAAATATTAATTGCTTGGATTAATTCATACATTAATTCATTCAATTTATATCGTCTCGTTTGTCGCTTCAAATATTTATGCACTGTTATGTGTTAGATAAAAACCGGTCTAGCAAAAAAGTGCTAAATACTGGCCATTAAGCGTTCGAAATGTTATCTTTTTCTTTTATCTTTGAGTTTCAACAAATTAACAATATTGGACATTAAAATTGCATAATGTAGACTCGTGCATCAACATAAGTATACGCGTTGTTGTTGAGAGGAGCGATAAGCTGAGCGGAAAATTATGAATTATTTCATATGATTTTTTTTTCGTAAGTCACTAATCGGATCTTTCTATAGTAATTGTAAATACTTTTACGTGTTAACTACTAATGTCTGAGACGAACGAATAAACCTAATAAAAATTGAACCTTGTTAATTAATATGTAATTATTACGAAAAATTCGTCGTATTACAGGTAACATTATATTCATTTTAGTAAAGTATATTCTAATTTTAATTCTATGTATATTCACATATAAAAAAGTTAAGACTCAATTTACTATGTACAGTCAGGTCAAAACGTCATCTGAATATTATTATAATATTTATATGCATTATAATTATCTAACGAGATTCGTGATTTTCTTTATACATATTTTATTAATTGACCTATGATAATTAATTATTTTATTTTATTTTTGTAACGTAATATTATTTTTAACAAAAAAAAATACAAAAACAAAAGCTGCAGTAAAATGACTAAAATGACAGTCAATATGTTTAAGTCGATTATAATGTGACCAAACCCGTATTTATAGTCCAAACCCTAGAAAAACTCATCGGCTTTTAAGCGAATTAACGTCGCGCCGTAAGCGATAAACCCGTCAGAAGCGATATCGCTCGCAATAAAGCGTCTGACGGATCGCTACCGTTGACAATGGGACGACACTATTTTAGAGGTCCGTGAATATAGAACTCGTCTGTAGTTGCTGTGTTTTTAATTATTGATATATTTATTACAAATACTTATATGGTAGTATTTTGTGCAAGTAAATTTGGGTAGGTACCATCCGCTCATCAAATATTTTACCGCCATACCGCGTTACTTACAAACATTAACAGCCTGTAAATTTCCCACTGCTGGGCTAAGGACTCTTCTCCCTTTGAGGAGAAGGTTTGGAGCATATTCCACCACAATGCGGGTTGGTGGCTACACATGTGGCAGAATTTCATTGAAGTTAAACACATGAAGCTTTCCTCACGATGTTTTCCGTCAACGCCGAGCACGAGATGAATTATAGCACAAATTAAGCACATGAAAATTCAGTGGTACTTGCCTGGGTTTGAACCCGCAATCATCGGTTAAGATGCACGCGTTCTAACCACAGGGCCATCTCGGCTCACTTTACTTAGTATTGTTGTATTGTATATGACGAGTGAGTAAGCCAGTTTAACTTCAGACACAAGGGGCATAACATCTTAGTTCTTAAGATCGCTGGCGCATTGGCGGTTTCTTACATCATCTGTTAGCTGTGGTTTTAATTAATGGTCCTCCTCGATATATCATAAAAAACACTATGACTGTTTTTTTTTTATTGTATACAAGCTTAAGCATGTACAGCATACGTACAATCCAATGACTTTTTAATTTTTTTAAATCTCAACACGATAATGGCGCTATCTACTATTTTACTTTTTTAATAATTTATAAGAATTGTTCTATATAACAAAACGTTTTAGGAACGCTACGGACTAAACAAAGACACGTTGATTTTTATATTCGTACATAATACATATATAGATATTTTTTAAACATCGTTAAATGTCAAGATATAAATATTGTTATATTATTAAATAAATTTATTCAAAATATATATTTTAAAGCTATAATTTTAATGGGCATTCAAAATACATTTTACGATAAGTTTTATTTATTGTCAATTCATAAAATGCTTATCAAAGTGTTTAATTTTAATGTAATTTTTCAATAAAATACTAATAAAAGTAACAAACTAATCAGATAATTTAAATATAAATAAAAAATAAATACAGAAACTTTTTTATATATTTTTTTTTTAAATAGCTACGGTATTTGCAATTTAGACTGCTAAAAAAACACCATTTGTCGTATCTCCACGATTCGAGAACATTCCGTTAGCCGCCACAGCTAGTATAGGAATACTTGGCGTCGATGTTTCGAGCCTCGTTCAGTTCCACGGTCAATTGGAAGGCAAAGCCAAATTGGCATCAAAAAAGCTCGGTGTGCTCAGCAAGGCAAGATAGTATTTCACGTCGGCCCATCGTCTAAGACTATACAAGGCGCAAATTCGGCCTCACATGGAATACTGCTCTCACCTCTGGACGGGTGCTCCCCAGTACCAGCTGATTGACCGTATCCAACGTAGAGCGGCTCGAATTATCGACGATCAAGCCCTTTCCGATCTGCTTGATCCTTTGGCTTTGCGTAGAGATGTTGGATCGCTCTGCATCTTCTACAGAATTTATCACGGGGAATGTTCCGAGGAATTGTTCGGATTAATCCCGGCTGCTGAATTTCACCTTCGGACATCTCGTCAAAATTCCAAATATCACCCGCACCACCTAGATGTCCAAAAATCCACAACAGCGCGATTTTCAAGACATTTTCTGCCTCGCACAACCACTCTCTGGAACCAGCTTTCGCCGACAGTTTTTCCGAACCGATACGACTTGGGAACCTTCAAGAAAAGAGCGTACTCTTTCCTGAAAGGCCGGCAACGCACCTACAAGCCCCCCGGTGTTGCAGATGTCCATGGGCGGTGGTAGTCACTTTCCATCAGGTGAGCCTCCTGTTCGTTTGCCACCTCTAACATGAAAAAAAAAAAAAATTTAGAGTCTACCAGGCAGAAACGACACGGAGCACATTCATGACTTCTAATAAAATTATTCACATACTGCAACGAAAACTGACTTGATCCTTTTAGATATAACCTTAGTTAATTATCCTTATTTATTAAGAATTAATAGAATATCGTGTTTATTATATAACTTTAAAATGCATATTTAAATATTAAATACCTTGACCTGACTTCTATATAATAAACTTTAAGACGTTTTGTGTATTTTTAATTAATTTCAATGTCATTTATAAAATCAAGTCGTTTCTGCCGAATTAAAGATAAATTCAAACTTTTTTTAACGTACTCTCGTCCTGTCCGTAATACTTCTTAATAAATTTGTGGAGTACCTATTTTTTTTTTCTTTTTTATATATTTATTTTAATGTCCTAAGGACCACTTACCATCAGATGGCATTTGCTCATCCGCATACCAATATCATAAAAAAATTACATGTTCTATGATGTATTTTAATAAAATTTTATAATAATGACTATAAATTATGTTCGATAAAGTTTTTTTATCGATATGTAAAATATCAATTTATTGAAAAATATTTATTTGTTAGAAAATAAATATATGAAGTAACTTAAATATAAATCAGATTCATTTTTATCTAAATGATTTAAGACTTAAAGACTTTTAACTTTGATTCGACAAGACGTAATAAATCTTTAGCACGTCATATTAAAAAACAATAGGTTTTTTGTTTTTTTTATACATCGTAATTCATAAAAAACTTATCAGTTAAAATTTATCGTTTTAAAAGATTTTTATTTAATTTTAATACTCGTTTTATTTTTATATTAACTGTTCATTCCGACTTTGTACCTAGTTCCTTCTACCAGGTCCGATCTAAACAAAACAGGGACCCACTTAACAAAAATAATCATCATGATTGATACAGCCATTTAGGAGTTCGATGACATACGCACACACAGGACAGTCCCCTGTGTGTGCGTATGTTCTATAAAGTATTAAGATAAACCATAAATATCTCAGTATAAATTAGTACATTAGTCACAATTACTTTGGCCAAATTAATTAAAAACGATAGAATGGCGACCTAAACACAAACATAATGTTTGGAAATCGATTATTCTGATAGAAACATTGATAAATATTTTATAAACACGAGAAGTAAAGCGTCCGTCTCCGCAAATCGGAATCCGCATCTCTGCGTCAAGGTATTCGGCACTATAATAAAATGCCGCAAATACATTTACGTTTACCAATTAATAAATTTAATATATATATATTTATTTCTTTTACCAAAATATGGTAGAGAATCTGGAAAGTTCATCGCCTAATGATAAGTGGTCACCACCACCCATAGACATTGGCACTGCAAAAATTTTTTTACTTACTACTATGCCTTTTATACGAAAAAAAGAACCAACAGGACGGTATTATGTAAATATTAGTTAAAAAACAAAATAAAATCTACGGAACCCAATCACTAGGTGAGAATATAATGCAACAAACGTCACAAAAACCAATCCCATCAGTGCTCTACTTTTTTAACGGTCGCGACTTCATTGTTTTTTGGAGACCATTTGTTTACGTATTAATTGGTAACAAGAATCCCTTCGAGTTTTTTTTATTTTTTTAATCCAGTTGTTTGTCACTGTAACATTAGATCGATCTTAAGATTAATTCCATATTCGAAATTTAAATTCTAAGCTTTTTTAAAGGAAATCGCTTAAACCCATACAATTTAATAATATACGATCTTAAAACTGATTATCTCCATTGATTTGACATTCTAAAGAAAATGCATTATTTATAGATCTATTCACTCATGAAGGAGTGACTTTAAAATTATATTAGTCTATACATAAAAGCAAAATACCACTCACTGATTAATCACGAAATCTCAGAAACTAAAACCTACACACTTAGAATTTGGCAGATAGGGATATTACTTATAGGCTGTATACATACGCTAAGAATGGATTTTACGAAAATCCACCCGTTAAGGAGTAATACAGGGTTTGGAAAATTGGGTTTTATAAATTGCGCGCGGGTAAAGCTAGTTTTTAATAAAAATAAACTCAACAAATATAGTCTAATTTGTATGTTTTTGTTGTCTTTATTCTGAATCGCCTAACGCACACTAAGATATATTACAAGCACGATAATCACACAGTCATACTTATACAATCCAATAATAATACGACGTGGAAGGGAGCACTTTTGTACGTGAATATTTTTATAACTCATCACCCCCTAAACAATATCTGTAGGTAAAGCGGATAACTTTTTTATTTGACGTAATTAAAAATATCTGAATCAAGCAAATGAGTATTTCCTTTATTATGTTACCTCGATGTAATATTAATGTGTAACTTTAAGTGGCTAAGTCTCATTTGTAAAAGGCTTAAGTGATACACAAGCCTTTTATACTTAGTACTATTTAATATATTTCGTATCCGTATTATATCTGGTACGTAGAATTACATTAAATGAATAAATACATTCAAAGGTGAACAAACAGTGAAAGTTCCATATTAATAAAAAGACTTACAACCTTAATAGAAAAAAAACAAATGATATTTATTGTGGGCCGATGCGGACCAAGATGTAAGCGTTAGAGCAACAACATAAAAATAAATAGTATTGTGTTTGAATATCAATACATCACTTATTACATGTGTGTGTGTGTGTAAATACACAGTCTTTAGAAGTCTTTAGAAGTATATATGTTTATAATAGTATAATTTAACTTTAAAATTCAAATTTATTTTTAATATATACTAGTGGGTCTCCCGCGAAACTTCGCGTTTATTCAAAATATTTTTAGGAAGTTCGAAACCTATGACTGGTTTTGTTTTGATTTCATTTCATTGTAAACTGCAAGTCACTCATTTTGGCGCCAAAAAGATAAAACCTCTTTTAAATGAAATTTTTAATATCAAATAATATACATTAGTTATTTCTTATACAGCCGTAGTACTGCTTTATAACCGGCCAGTAATTTTTTCCGATCTCTAAAATTGATTATTTGTTAATTTGTAACAATTAAGCAAATTGCAATCAAGATTCTTCTTTTCTTTCTTCAAACTGATACCATAACCGATAAAAAGACAGGTTTGCATTATTTCAACTGAAAGTACGAGTAAGTTGTCAACACCGTTGATAGACATATGTAATGTAAGATAAGTTCAAAATAATTAGAATTAAACAATAATGACGTAATCAATGTTGACTAAGTCTATTGGGAATGTAATTATACTGGACAATTTACTCTCAAACCAGCTAGGTGATTCTGAAACTCATATTTCGATTCCACATGTGGAATTTTTAATGAAAACTATATTTGGTATTCAGAAACTCGAATTAAAGATATACTGCGCCACTTTGTGAGATTGTAAGTAATACGAACTAATTTTCAACGAGAACTGTAGTATTTGACATTAAATGCGATTCTCAAACACATTTTCCATTTTAAAAAATGAAACTAACTTCGACTTAATACGTTAAATTAAAAGTTGATATAATGCGAGGCTCAAGTGAAAACTGTAAATCTTTGTGATATATTCAAAACGTGTTCGAGGACCAAATAAAGCTACCTTGGCACGATATTATCACTCCGAAAGAGTTTTTTCTAACGTAAGTATACATAAGTAAGCAAATTTTACTATCAATCATTAAAGCAAATGAAATCATATTTATCTTGCAGTAACGAATTAATAAGAATTCATTGTCAATGAAGTTCTAATGAGATATAAAAAATATAGAAGAACAAAATCCTTTAGGTAATTATCCTAACGTGGTTTTTGCAGAATCGTACTACGGAACATAAAATTACAAAACATTTTGAGTAGGAACAGAATAACCGATACAGGGATAAGGTCCAAGAAAATATTAACAATAAACAGTAGAGAACTATTCTGTAAGAACAGACTCAACCCGACTCGACTCACAGAACATAACCGTCAATGTCAAAAGATAATATGCGACATTGACAATAATATAATTATAACGACGAAATTATATAACCGAATTTTAAGGCATTTTTGCCCCGTACAACTACTTTGTGGAACCAGCTTTCGCTGGCGGTTTTTTCCGAATTGATACGACTTGGGAGCATTCAAGAAAAGAGCATACACATTTCTTAAAGGCCAGTGCACATCTGCCCCCCGGTGTTATACACGATAGTAGTCACTTTCCATCAGATGAGTTCCTGCTTCTTTGCCACCTGTAGAGTAAAAAAAAAAAGTTGCTCTGACGGTTTTAAAGATTCCGAAGTGGATACCACTGCTAGTCTCGTCTAATTTAAAAATATTTTACTTAATTTTTATACTTAACAAGATAAATAACTTCGTCTAATTCTATTACATATAGAATATTTATTTAAATTAATCATTCCATTTTCAGTTATCTTAATAATTTTCTTTAAATTGTAATAAAATCCTTGAATCACCATTAATCAGTCGACCCATTTGGCATCGAGTCGTTAACAGTCAAACTCGTAGTATACTTTAATTGAATTACCAATAAAAGATTATATTAATATATATTAATATTAATAAAACCCATCTCGTTAAGGTTCGACTTAAAGGCGTTGACCTAAAAATGTTTTAATGTATATGAAAAAAACATTACATTAAATTGAATGGAAAACAATTTTCAGTTTTATCACGTTTTATCTTAATGATTTTAAATTGATCGTGTTACTTCATATATTTTATTATATATGTAAAATAATGGCGTATTGCCCAAAATTTACATCATACAATTCATATTATTTCAATATCTTAACCTGCTTGATAAGTTATAATAATAAGTACTTTATTATGTTGACACGGGAGTTGTAACCATCCTTTGTATGTGTGAGTGTACAAGTTTGTATATGATATAATAGTGCGAAAGTGTGTGCACAATTATCGATGTACTCTCTATTTCTTCACTAAAGGACAATTAAAAGTCCTGCAGAAAATAAGGTAGAACCAAAGCAGGCTTTATATGTTTTACGGAGCAAGATACATTCTTTTTTGTTAATAACTAATTTTGAACTAAACAAAAAAGGTTGAAATTTTAGTACAAGGTAAGTTATAATTATTTATACCTTCTGTCCAATTTTCAACCATCTAACAATTTTTTTCACAAAGTTATAAACAAAAACGCTTTTCACCCTCTCAACCCCGACACCTCAGAGGGTTGAAAATTTTAATTTGTTGTTATTTTAACGTCCCAAACCACATATAAAAAAATCATAATGATACTAATTACTTGACCTTCACGGGCTTTATTGACTGGCCTATAATGAATACTACTACTGGTCTGGACTTTGATCTGACTGACTTCTAATCAGAACATCTTGATAAGTTTTAGTAGCCCGAGAGGGAATTTGATTACAGGACTTCAGGGTATACAGTCTTATAACCCATTATACAAACTAGAAATTTTGTGTAATTATACAAACTTGTAATACTTTCGTTGGTCCGATATTTGGATCTCAATACACGATCGTTTTTATTCTCTCCCTAACTAAACTTCCTTAGGAAGAGTAAGTACTCTATTATTTTTGTATTAAAACATAATTTTCAATAAATAATATTATTTATTTTTAACTATTAGTGAGCATATATGTATGTGAACAAGCCATCGTAAGAGTTTTAATGGATATAAATTTAACATAATTCGAAATTACCCAATGGCTAAAAAGCGTGAATATCAACCAGGGAAGTTTCGTTCAAGCCCGGAATAGTTCCACAGCGTTTATAATTCAACTCGTGCTCGGCGTTGAACATAATGTGTTTGTATCCCATGAAATTCTAACAGAAGCGTACGCATGTTGTAGGACTAGGCTTCTATAAGACTTTTTGATCTTGAAAAAAAAAGATTATCACTTACATTAACAGCCTGTAAATTTCCCTCTGCTAGGCTAAGGCCTACTCTCCCATTGAGTAGAAGGTATGAAGCTTATTCCACCACGCTGTTCCAATGCGGGTTGGTGGAATACACATGTGGCAGAATTTCGTTGAAATTAGACACATGCAGGTTTTCTTACGATGTTTTCCTTCACTGCCGAGCACGAGATGAATTATAAATACAAATTAAGCACATGAAAATTCATTGGTGCTTGCCTGGGCTTGAACCCGAAATCACCGGTTAAGATGCATGCGTTCTAACCACTGGGCCATGTCGGCTTTTTTATTATTATTATACCTTGATATACAATTAATCGATCGTATAATCAGATATTGTTATAATCGCTCCAACAGTTGCGTGCAGACACTTAACAGAACTAAACAAGCTTACAACATAAAATCTTAATGGATGATAATGTCCATAAGACGTTACAAAAAACAACAATAATGATATGCGTGTTGCTAGCTCATGCCCGCGGCGTTCCCTCTGCCTCATTACGACGCCATTACTGTGTCATTGTATGTCTGGCTGTCACAAAAACATACGTTTAATCGTATCGTTATACGGATGGGAGTTATGATTATTTCTTGTTCCTATGAGAAGTTAACAATCTTCGAGGCCTGGGGCAGCGAGGCCTAGAGGCGAAACGATAATATTTCAATACGACCTTAATAGATTACTGCGTTGAAACCGTTTACCTTATCTATAGATTTTTTTTTAATATCGTTTCAATAAACTTAGTTTATGATCTGAATACTAAATGAATCGTTAGTAAAATTATTGATAAAATGTAATTATTATATATTGTATGCAATTTGTCTTGTTACCTTTACTTCTATGCTAATATACTAAATTCGAAAGTAATTTTGTCTGTCTGTCACGTTTCTAAGTCACTGAACCAAATTTTATGAAATTTAGTATGAAACAACCTTGAACCCCATAGGCTATTCTATATCAAAAACTTATGAACTATCCCGCCAAAACGCGAGTGCAGCCGCGAATAAAAACGAGTTTAATATAATCCTACTAAAAGGCGATTCATGATTTTAAATAATTTTCATTGATATCAGACGACGAATGTTTTTAATTTATTATTCTATTTCAAATATCAAATCAAAATATTCTTTATTCAAGTAAACTCATAAAAACACTTTTGAATCGTGATATTATACTGTTGAATTACATTTAAAGGTACCAGGGTTTCGGAATGTAGACTTTACCGAGAAGAACCGGCAAAAAACTCAATGGTTACTCTTTTCTACTATTTCAATTACAGACTACGTCGCTAAACAACATTTTTTTTATATATCCTGCTTAGAAGTCAATAAATACTAAATCCGCTCAATTTTATCTTTAATATAATCTTGTATTGAGTTATGCCTTATTTATCAATTTTTTTTTTATTTATATGAGTTTAAATTTTTTTAATAGGTAAAGTTTAAAATTGCTGTGTACTCTAATATAATATATAGAAATGACAAGCCAACCTATATCATACCACGATATCATGAGCTTATCCAGAACATTTACAAATGTATTTGGACCTTATTCAAACAATAAAGATTTGAAAACATATTCAACTAAATGAAATATATATATTGGATCCAATTTGGTCTTATTTTATCTGTTAGTAGATCCATGGCAGAATGGTTTCTAAATTAAAACATCCTATATATAAAACGACATATTTTTAAACTAACAACACTTTCTAAAACGCAAATATGTTATTAAATATATCAAACAAAACAATGATAAAGGAATTTCGTAATTTCAAAGTTCAATTTGAGACCGAGCTGCCCGGGTTTGGTTACACACGGTCTAGCTTTGATACATTTTGATAATGTCCGCAAAAACAATATAATTTAATTGTATAATATAATTGAATTATGTATTGTTCAATTTATTTATAAAATAAAGATATACATACAAATCTAAAATATAGAAACAAAGCTACGAATTAGGTTGTTATATTTTTTACATCGAAATAAAAAATATAATTACTACAATACACTATATTATTTTATTTTTGTTATTTTATGTTAATAATTACCGATCAATAATACGAATTAATGTTTGTATTTTTTATGCCATTACTGTCTAAGGTCTGTCTAGACTTGGATATCATGTTAATCTATAGAAAAGATAAGAAACAAATACGCAATTAAAACATAATAATTTATTAGGTGTTCATAATATTATTAAATATAACTGTATATTTTACTATTTTTTTATTCTTTTGCTGACCCTACTCTTGATATTAGGGAAATCTGCGGTCTGCGGCTGAAATAGAATCTCACAAGTAACGGGGTGAGCGAGATGAATATATTCATGAGCTCATCGGGACAGACAGACGGATGGCTCCTGTTCATTAACATTTGCATAGATGAATAATTGATATTATTCCATCATACCTGTTATAATATTGGTGTTTACAATTTATAGTTATGTATAATTTTAGTTGTAAATAAAAGTGTCGAATGAATAATTATCTTTAGAAATCAATAACTTGAGTCAGTTTTATTTGTTAATATTTTTTAATTTGAAAAATATTTTTTAATTGCACTTTAATCAGCAAAGGTAAAATCATGTTATGTTTTAGTGAGCCTAAATGCATAGTTACTACAATGAACATGTGTCATCTATGTACTTTACTCAAATATATTATTATTTCGTTATCATATATATCAATGTTCTTTCATTATAATATTTTTAATTTACAATTTAGTGTTGCATTTTAACGAATAAAAATGGAGATTTACCAGTTTTAATAGCTTTATTTCTAATTTATATGTAAAATAATAAAAATATTTATATATTCAAAAATTTCGATATCTAAGACAAATTAAAAATAATATGAAACTATTAAATTATATAAATAATTAAAGATTTATCATACATTTGAAAAATTAAAAAATGTTCTTTATTTCTATGACTTGATAATGATTACTTTGATTAATGAAATATTTATTTCAAATCAGACACAGCTTGAACATCACAATCTATCGGAATTTATAATAGCATACAATTATTACGAAATCCGTTATCAAAATAAACAAAATAAATATATCGGTCACTCCGATATAAATATCAACAGGTACTGTAAGATGAATCGAACCTGCGACCTCCTGTTGTGCAGGAATGCGCTCTGATTACGTTTTACGATTGAACAGTTACAACCAGTTGTAGAAAAGACATCAACGAGCGTCCGTTATTCGCAGGGAGCTATTACTTCGACTTGTTTTCGTTTGTTTTGCTTTTAAATTTTTATTTTTATCTCAACATAACTTTATCAAGCGACTCCTTTTAAATTAATATTATTCCAGCCAATATATGAGTAAATTTTACATGTATTTTAAATAAATAACTACAAAGTTTATTTTTGAGTTTTTCAAATTAGAATTTTATCTACCACTAACTTGGAATGTACCTATTTCAATTTAGTGGTAGTCTTAGTTTTAATGTATTCGTCAAAGATTACAATTCAAAGGCATAGTTGAATGAAGTTAATTTGATTTTGAACACTCAATAAGAAACAAGTAAAGAAGTAACAATCCTATTATTTTTTAAAGTATATATTAAATACGACTTTCCTTTTTTATATTATGAATCCTTTTTTTATTGCTTGATGACGTTCTTATTATTGATTAAAATAATATACATTTAATTACAGGACTGCAATACTATTAAATAACCTTTAAAACGAATACATTTTTACCTTAGTAACGATTACACGTTTGCGTCTCTGTAATACAGCACTGATCCTGAGTTACGGTTGTCACATACGATGGTTACGCTAAGGAAGATGAATTAGAAGTTGCAATCCTCGTTTTTTGTCATCTCCTCTTACACTAGCGTAAGTTCAAAGGAGCCTATTTATTTGTCATCTGTTATTATAGTTGAAAAACTGAACTACAAATTGAAGGAAATTCTAAGCATTTAACGATATATTTCTGATAGAATCTGATTCTGTTCATCTTGTTACAATATATATTTAAGTCTTAGGAAGTAATTCGTTCATTTAAATTCGCTAAGCCATGTTCTACTAATCGTTGTCCTTAAATGGAAAGTCATTAGCATTTTTAAGTTGTTAGTTTATTGTGTCTAAGAAGGAACAACTTTTAAACAAGATTTATAAGAGCTTTATAAGTAGCAACAGACTGTTGCACAAATGTTCCATAGATTTGCAAAAGATTCTTCTCTTCATACGTAAAGAGAAAGTTGTAGAACGTATTATATCGATTAATTGGCTGTAATTTACTTGGTGGTAGAGTTCGCTTATCATTTATTCTATTGCCAAACAGCAGTACCTAGTATCATTGTGTTCCGGCTTAAAAGGTGAATGAGCCATTATAACTACAGGCACAAGAGATATAACATCATAGTACCCAAGGCTAGTGGCGCATTGATCTGTAATGGTTAATATTCCTCACAGTACCAATGGGCACCGGTGACCACTTACCATCAGTAGACCCATTTGCCAATTCGCCTATCAATTAAAAGATCATTTTGGTTCATGAAATTTCATGACGTCAAAAGGAAAACATATGTTATCGAGTACAATTTCGTGTCAGTACATAAACAGATGCACTCTCTATAATCTCACTCATAAATCCGACATAGCTGGGGAGAGTCAGGCACAAGATTCCTGTCGTACAACGGTTTTAATAGTTTACGGGAACTATGGCTTTTTGTACCCTACCAACTCAGGACTAGTCCTAAGAATTGCGACATAACACATGGACCTTAGAATGCAGTTAGATATGTATTTATAAAAGTAATTGTCCAACTTCAAATGCCTTCCTACCTCTTAAGGATTGGGTTAAGTTTATTCAATCGTGCTGCTCCAATACAAGGCGACGCCAATATATGTGGCCAAATTCATTCGACACAGACAGATTTCCTGACGAAGTTTTCCTTTTCCGACGATCACGAGATAAATTAAAAACACAAAACGTATTCTTTCTGTATAACTAAAGTGAATTTAAATAAAAAGTATTTTTTCATAGATTTTAAGTGTTGAAAAGGACGAAGATACGTTTTATGACCCTTGTACATGAACTTCTCACGCGGTAAGCAGCTTAAGTAATCGATCACGTGACAACAAAGCATGGAACTGGCTTTTCAAGCAAACGTATTTGATTTCTAAGCCACTGAAGCCGCGGATAAGTTTTAATTCAAATGTGATTTATGTATAGAAATATATCTCGAACTCGCATCCATTCATTTTGATATAAATATCTTAATAAATGTATAAATTATACAATACGTCATACCATACAATCAATGAGAAGCTATAAAAAGAAAATTTGGTAGCAACAGTTGATGAATTAAATGGTCAATCTTATGATATACTTTTCAATAATTATAATATAAATCAAAGTAAAAATTACTACAAAGATGTAAATTAATAATACACAAATACATTTTTATTAAACGAAACTAAGCAGATATACGAATGACATAAATTAAATATTCAAATGATTGTCGTGTGCCGTTAAAATTGTACCTAGGGCGCTGGCGCTGTTACCTCTGTGAACTGTTAAGCTCAGGGGCGTTTTCGATTCTATTCCGATCCGAATTATTTTTCACAAAAATAAACCTAGCTTAATTATATCCGAGGGCACTTTCCATTTATTTACATCAGTTATATACGATCCCGATCTGATTTGATTACGATACAACTTCAACCGAACGGCAACTGTTACGACTTAGTTTCGATTCGATTACGATAAAGTGTCAGTTTGTTAATAGAATTGGCGCCCTATATTTGCTAACTAAACGCCAGCTCTTGGACTTGTATTTATTGTTATATATCTAGTCTAATATGTGACGTTCAACAACGAATCCATTGTACTAAAACAAAGCAATAAAAAGTATAAAACCCTAATTAATTTGTAAATTGATTAGTTGAAAATAACGATTTATCGGTAGTTATTTAATACAGCTCACTAATCTCCTGCGAATCACAAATACACGACTGTTGAGGTGCAGTAACTCGAGCAAAATAATTAGACTTCTGTTTAATCCGAACCGCGTTCACGTTTACGAGATGAGAGACTTATTTTCTTGTCGAATAGCGAAATAACTAGATGTTTTTGCGGCTGAGCATTCGTGGAATTATTCTGTCATGCGCATAGTAAAATTATCAGTAACTAAAATAACTTTTCTAGTTGGAAAAGATAGGGCGAGGTTATTTAAGACTAGCTACCAGTCCCGGCTACGCACGAGTAGAGTAAGGGTATATACGAATGGTTTGTATCGGTATATGTACAACTGGTAACTCCAGTCGGCGTGATTTTGAACTCAACAATCATATTTTAGCCAATTTACTGAAACCCTTATTAATTTTACACTTAAACCTTCCTCATGAATCACTCCGACCAATGGAAATTCAGTTCAGTAGTTTTTGAACAGACTTGGCGGTAATCTTTGTTTTATAATGTTTAAAATCACGAATCTTTGTTTAGGGTCCAGGTTAATTTCATTTAAAATTTCCTCCATTTTTTCTTTTCTGTTATTCCTTTCTCAATAAACAGACTATTTAACGTCAATTTAAATTTCCAAAAAAGACGGGTAGCTTTTAAATTAACGCATTAAAACGTACAAAGTTAGCAATATTAGTACAGACTAAATAAAATTAGGAACGCTAATAAACGAATATTATTCATAAGTATATCAGCCCATAGATCACGCGATTTTTAAGATTTGCCGACATACGATATTATTTGACAACCTTTCATTACTACAAAAAAAAACTTTAAAAATTAAAAACACACCTGCCCGGTGTGAATCAATTTACAACCAGTATTTAAAGAATAATGTATGGATACTAACGATACCCCATACAACCAAATCTGTTAAGATGTTTAAAAGTTATGGTGGATTAAAAAAACTCACATACATACGTGGAACCAAAAAACATTACTCCTTTTTTGGACAGTCCGGTAAAGAAGAATTTATCTCATTTCTTAACTCATTTGTTTTATACTAACTCTAAAATGTTAAAGTTCCAGAACTAATTACTGTACTATTAAATTAATAGGTACACCCTAGCTAGACTCCATATATAACAAAGACTTTAAACATACCAGAACCGGAATATGACCGGAGTATTACGAATTGAAAGGTTATGGCTTCAACACATAATACTCACAATCTGAATATTTACAAACGAATAAAACACGTTTTTCAATTATAGAACCAACGTATTGAGCCAATATTCATTATTATCATAAAATGAATTAAAAGCGTAGTCATACATGAAATGACTACCGAGATATCAGCGTATGACGCCCTAATGAATGCGCAAACTTCATTTAAAATTCACACATGAAAGCCGCCAGCTAAAACATCTCCACATCTCTACTGATGATAATCTTTAACGCCTTGAGCTCATATTTGCATCTAAACTCCCGTGCAAGCGGCAACCAGTTATATTAAATTGATAAGACGAGCTGCTATCCTGTCAGATTCAATCTTGGAATAGAAAAATCAAGCCATTTTAGGACTAATAGCTCATCCTTCATTGTGGTTGTTTTACCTCAGAACTCCGTCATTTATGAACCGATTTTTGAAAATCTTTTTTTTTATTTGGTAAGGATTCCTTTCCGGCTGGTCCCATTAGAATTTGTAGAAAAATATAAATTAATTTATATTATGACAATCTGTATTTTGTGTTACATATATCATAATATCATAATGGTATTAAATATATAATATGTGGTGGGGCTTTGTGCAAGTCCGTCTGGGCACCACCCACTCGTCAGATTTTCTACCGCCAAACAACAGTACTCAGTTGTGTTCCGGTTTAAAGGTAAGAAGGCACATGAACAACACCATTAAAAATATATATGTATTGTATAAAAACATAATATACTGGCCCCGTATATAAAGTTTGTACTTATTTGTCAATATTTAATTTGTTTGTTATTAAAAAGTTAACAATTAATCAGTGTAATCTATCTGTGGGCCTAAAATTCCTTAATTTATTTATCTTTTGTTACTTAAATATTTTTTAAAATAATACACAATCGGTTCATTTCCTTTCGTAATAGAAAAAACAAAATTTGTCATCTTCTGCCTGGTACGTTGTCTAAATAACTTCATATATTTTAAAATAGAGTATTATTAACGTGATAAACATATTAATCGCATTGTAATAACTTTTGGTAGATAATTTCTTTCCAGTTGTTAGGCTTATTATTGATATACTACCGGACAGGTAGTATATCATATAAAACTGACGCCGTTGGTTTGAAAAGCGAATTTAAACAGTAAATTTTTATTAAAAAAAAAAGTTATTTTTAAACTTTAGAATAGAATTAAAAATGTGTTTAAATCAATGTTCTTTATTTAAATAGGCAATAGAATTTTTGAATAATTATGTGATACGATTAAATTGAAGATATTAAAAAGTAGCAGCGTGAATGTCCCACTGTTAGGCTAATACCTCCTCTTCCTTTAAGCAGTCGGAGCTTCTTCCACTACTCGTCTTCGATGTGGGTATGTGGATACAAATTGTGAAAATAGACACATTTAAGTTACCTCTTGATGTTTTCCTTCAACACCGAATACGAGATGAATTATAAATACAAATTAAACACATCAAAATTCATTTAACTTGCCTGGGCTCAAACCCGCAATCATCGGTTAAAATCCACGCGTTAACTACTGACCCATCTCAATTGCTTTGTTACCACCAATACATTTACTGTAAAGTCCGATTTATCAGAACGTAGATTATACAGAGAAGAACTGGCAAGAAACTCGGTTGTCCTATTTTTCTCAAATGAAATACAAAGTCAATGTTCAGCTCTACCTTGGCATTGTAAGCAAGCCATAACTTACAATGTCAATGCGCTGCCAACTATGGAATCTAAGATGTCCTTTAAACCGGAATACTATAATACAAACTATTGAAGTTTGGCGGTCGAATAACTCAACACTGGATGGTTCCTATAAGCGTGCTCAAAATCGATAGGGCTTACCTTTATTTCATATAATTTAAATTAACTTCTATCATATCCCAATAAAAATTATAGGCTTGCATGACATGAAACTTCTTTTTTTTTTAATTAATATATTGGTGTGTCAAAGAAAAAATCTTAAAATGTCTTCAAATTGTCTCAAATATTTTGGAATATAGATTAATAATATTATAACTTTAAAAAAATTAAGACAAATTTTTAATAAAATAATGCGCTGCTCTCGATAAGGCCTTAAACATTTCCCATTCAAAAGCAATGGATACCGAAACGTAGTCAGTGGAATGAAATAAATATCGTAGTTCGGTCCATTCCATTTTCCCTTTAGTGGATGCTGAGAAGTCAATCCGAACGCACGTGCAGATGACTCTCCCAAATCCGCGATCGAAATTCGAATCGTGATTTTTTCAAGTGGACGTTTCATATGTGCCAGTGTTAAAAGTGACGTTTATTTTGGCCTAATTATTAAAAAGGTTTATATTATTTGAAAATAAAGAACACCTTTTAAGAAAGTTTACGTAAGTTTTTGGGGACTTTTTTCTGAAAAAATTATTTTTCTTTAAAAAAATTCACGTATAAGTTTTTTTGTGGTTTGGTTTATTGAAAATCACCAATACAAAACAAATACATATAAAATAAACGTTATACTAGAACACAAAAAATTCAAACCTAAAAATTCAAAAATAGAAGCTTATTTGGAACGGAATAATACAATACAGTAAATGCATGACAGATGCAAAATACTAGACTATTTATCACTACCTTATGTATATTTTAAATCAAGAATTAATTTTATAAACACGGTAAATTATTTAATGGGTCTATGTTCGAGTTGACACTTTTTTTTTCTTTTAATCTGATAAGGGTATATTTATTGTCAGTTTATCGCACGACACGTTGTTACAAAGATATATAAATTACCTTATATTATATAAAAAATGGTTATGATTGAAGTACTTTAAAATCTAGTGGTATATATTTATCGCGTAATTTAAAGCAATTCGTATTTTTAATCTGTGCTTAATTTCAAAAATCTTCTTTTGAATTTATAATTCAATTTTTTTTTTTTTATTTGTAAGTCAGACGATGATATCGAAATTCGAACTATTCTAAATATAACTATTCTAACCGTTGGA
Organism: Vanessa tameamea; assembly: GCF_037043105.1. Taxonomy (NCBI): domain Eukaryota; kingdom Metazoa; phylum Arthropoda; class Insecta; order Lepidoptera; family Nymphalidae; genus Vanessa; species Vanessa tameamea. Next base: position 2,150,818 of record NC_087331.1, read on the forward strand.
TCTGTCAGTAGTTCGCTTCAAAACCACTGTAAGTTTTTAATAATTCTAAAAATTAAATGGAAAATACGTCTAAGTATCCTCATGTGTAGAAGTTGAAACAAAATACTAGCTCTTACTTAACTGTTTTTTATCTGTGCTAAATTGTTTTGATCGATCTATAGTGTCATTTTTAATATACTATTTTGTAAATATTGTAAATTAGCCGTCTTGATATATTACATATAATATTTCTCTAAACACAAATATACATAAAAATATAAGTTGTTGCCATTAACCACGCCGTAGTTAAGTCAAACCCCGCAGCTAATCGTACCATGACCGTTATATATTAATGATGTTATATACAAACTTTGACATCATATTTTATCAACATTAATGATTTGCGAACTAACCATCCTTAGTTACAAATCATGTCCGTCTAATAGCAAAAGTGGGTAAGTTATTTAATTAAATATTATTTTTATAATTTATACACGAACATAAATTTTACGTAAATTAATTACCGGCGACTTCGTGAATACGTAATTATCTCTGAGAAAAAAAAATAAAAAATTCTTCAATATTTGCATTAACGCACACGGATAGGCAGAAGAACGACAGTTCAAAAATTATATTCTGCATCTGTAATAATAGTCATACGTAAGTAACAAATAATACTTCACGTTTTTGAAATAAAAATCACACCGACTTCAATAGCATATAAATAATATAGCAGCAATCACAGTTGATTTACTGGTATTTAATAAAGACTACCGTTATCTATTTCCAAAACTTATCATCAGATATCCATTCAATTCTCCTTTCATCCCAATAAAAGAATAATTTCGGAAATCCGTCTACATATGATGGAGTTATGCCCGAACAATCATAAAATATTTAAACATCGAAATAGAAAACCTCCTTTTTTGAAGTTGGTAAAAGAAAACAAGATAAAACGTTTAATAGGTATTCGTATACATGCAAATAGAAATATATATTGACATTTTAGCATTTAATGTCGTACATAAAACGAAATTATATTCGACTCAATATCATTTAAATATGTCATGACTCGTATTACATCTAAGAATTACAATAATTTAAATCAATATGTTAACAAAACGTGAGTTCCAATTATGGTGAATTAATTACTGTAAACTATTTAAAATACAATGGTTTCATTGTACTTCACTTATAATTAATTTAGAAAACATTTCCAAAGTTATGATAAAGATTTGTTTCTATATCCCTAGGGAATCTTGTCAAATATGATCTGATAAAGCTGTACGTCCACTGTAATACAGATTAATACTTAATAATACGCAGATTGTACATGAGCAAGTTATTGATAATAGTTTTGACAAGGGAAACGATATTCTCAAAGGATTTATTGTAACAAAACTTAAAGCCATTCGAACCAATATGGCCCAGTGGTTAACACTTCAATCATAACCAAGCATAGTAGGTTTGAATCAAAACAAGCAACAGCGAATATTCATTTGATTAACTTGCATTAAATTCAACCCACAATTGGTAAAGGAAAATATCACAAGTTGAAAATTTGCCACATACCACCAACCCGCATTACAACAGCGTGGTGGAATAAGCTCTAAATTTTATCCTCAACTGGAGAGTAGGTCGTTGACCATTAGTTACTATAATTGCTTGAAAGTGAAAAGAAAGTTTATAAGTGTAAATACATTAAACAATTAACATTTAAACAACTCAACTTTAACTCATTATTTAAAATTAAATTCCAAACAAATGTAACAATAATACTATGAAATAGTTTAAAGTATTTTTGAATAAATATATATTTTCTTTATAGATTCGTAATTATTCCGGAAATATACTGACTGTATAAACCAAATGACATAATTACATTGATAAGTAATTCACGTTTGATTGTTTATGGATTACGCACATAGTCCATAGCCGTGCACACTAACCATTGCAACTCTAAGGAAGAAAAAAAAAACTATTATACGTCACGACGTTATACGTTGCGCCTGTAGTTAAACTAGCTCTCCCTTCACAAATACTAAGTATAGCTGCTTGGCAGTATAATATATAATGAGTGAGAAGTACACACCCAGACGGGCTTGCACAAAACCCTACCAAAAATTAAGAATTGTGTAAATACGTACTTTTATATTTCGAACATTTTCTACTCTTAATTATATTTTTTTTATTTTTAAAAGTTAAAAAGAGAAAAGGTTTACTTATAAGTAAACCTTTTCTCTTTTTAACTTTATTTTCCTGAATGTTATATCGATATATATATCGATATAACATTCAGGAATACTTTTTCAGGTATCTGTTTTAAATTTTAAGACAAATAAAAAAAATAATTAAAGTCACTAAACATAAAACCTTTTTTGTCAAAGAAAAGTTTTTAATAACGTTAATATGCCAAAAATACTGTAACGAGTTATTTACGTCAGATTTTGAAACGGGTTCCGTTAATTAACACGGCACCTGTCGTCGCGAACTTAATTTCGTTCAATTATCGTTTTTTTTTTAAATTCCGTTACATCACGTGAACGAAATACCGAATTTGTTCACAGTTACTTCAATAATTGTGAATTTATTATTTTTATTCGATTTCACGATTACGAACAAGTTTTAACGAGAACGAGAAAGTTAAATATTATATAAAGGTTTTTATATTTGGAATAAATATACGGACTAGTAAATGTGTCATCTGATAGGAAGTGGTCATCACCAACCAGACTCATTGGCACTGTTATAAATATTAACTATGGAAACTATGATGTTATGTCCCTTGGGCCTGTAGTTACACTGGCTCGCTCAATCTTCAAACCGGAACACAACAATTCTATTGTATTGCTGTTTGGCGGAAGTTAATATATCATAGTGCTACCACAAATATGTAATGTAAAATGTATTTTATATTTACGCCACAAACCGGCCCCATAGAGGACTAAGATGTTTATTCTCCTGTGTATGTAGTAACATCTTAGGTCCCATACTGGCTAATTCAACCTTTAAACTGGAACTCAACAATAATAAGTATTACTGTTTTGCAGTAGAATATGTGACTAAGGCTTCTTTCTCATTTCGAGGAGAATAATTCTACCAGGCTGCTACAATGGATACTAATCATGGCAGAAGTTTTAGCTTATTTTCAGTAGAACAACTAACAGTAGATATAAATTCACATGAAAAAAAAATGACAATTCAAAATTACATTTACATTACATTAACAGCCTGTAAATTTCTCACTGCTGGGCTAAAGCCTCCTCTCCCTTTGAGGAGAAGTTTTGGAGCTTATACCACCACGCTGCTTTGGGTTGGTGGATACTCATGTGGCAGAATTTGAAAATTTAGTGGTGCTTGCCTGGGTTTGAACCCGCAATCATCGGTTAAAATGCACGCGTTCTAACCACTGGGCCAATTTATCTTTTGTCAAATGTTTTACTATTAACATTTAGTCTCACAATGCAGTATCACATTACACTATATTTATTAAAGAAATATTTATATTATATTTATCAAAATCACTTCTCAATAAACAACGTAGTAATACCCTAATTAATTACTATTACTAATAAAAAAAACTCAATGATATATTCGTAATATTTAAAATATATTTATAATTCGAACGCGATACAAATCGAAGCAGACAGAAGCTGCCATATTCGTCTAATTGGTCATAAAGAAGTTTACACAAAGAATACCCTAAAAAAATATGTATCGTAAAGTAATAAATCAAATAAATTAATTATACAAAATCGATGTTATTTCACAATCAGACCAAAATAGATCGATACGAACATTTCGCTGTTTTACCTAATATTTAACAAACTAGTTATCGCCCACGGCTCTGTTCATAGACTACTATTGCTTTTCTCTAGTGACAAGTCAAATTTTTAATCATAAATAAACCTACATTTAACGTAATTTTACTCTGTGGTAGGGCTATGTGCAAGCCCACTAGGTAGGTACCACCCGCTCATCAGATATTCTATCGCCAAACAGCAGTACTCAGTATTGTTGTGTTCCGGTTTGAAGGATGAGTGAGCCAGTGTAACTACAAGCACAAGGGACATAACATCTTAACATCAGTTCCCAAGGTTGGTGGCGCATTGGCGATGTAAGGAATGATTAATATTTCTTACAGCGCCATTGTTTATGGGTGGTGGTGACCACTTACCATACCATACCATAGTATATCTAAATAATTTTAAAAGTATAAAGAGTTTTATTTAAAACTCACATTATACAAGAAGATTTTTAAATAGTAATTTTCACGTATTAAATAACCTCAAAAATATTGTATCGTTTTACAATGCAGATCCGGCAAGCAACTCGGTAGCTATAAGCTACTCTAATACGTCGCTAAATTAATAAAACCATATATTATTTATAAAATTATTACAAACGATTAATAGAATCATTGGATAACAACGACGATCATACAAAATACAGCCAAATATGTGAACAAAATCAATAAATATTTATCGTATAATTATTCTTATTTATCTTATATATTTACGATTTCAACAATCTATGGTTAAACGAGGGGGCGTACTGAAGATATAATACTAAATGTATCGGGGAACGAGAAAGTATATCATAATTTATTTGTCCTTATCCTATCTATAGTGTACGATAGAGACAGCATATTTTTTTCTCGATTTAATCTTTGATTAAATCCTCAGTTACAACCCTTCTATCAAAAATAACTAAACTTATTCAATTAATGAATTTATATTTTATTTCGTTAAATCAATATTGTATAGATAAAAACACACACAGAGTGTATTAATTTTTTTGTTTATCATTTTATTAGTAAGAGTAACTGAGTTTCCTGGCGATAATATTTTAAGAAATCTACATTCAGAACCGAACGTAGCTCAAATGGTACTTGTAAAATCAGACTAAAATTAATTATACTTTGATTTTTATTTAAATATTTCTGAAAATCTCATGTGTTATATTTATAATTAATATTTATTTTAATCTTATTGTATATGTTCACTCATAATTAATTTCATAGAATTGAAACTGTATACAATTATTGTGCTGCGATTCTGTTTGGAAATTAAAAAAACGCATGTAACAAACTAAACAACTTAATTAAAAATAATATAAAGATCATCAGGTCTGTGGATATGTGTAAATTAAAAAACAATACAAAAACAATACTTGCTGGTTCCTGGTATAGTACCATAAATATGCAACAGATGGCGTGAGATCCATAGCAATCGTCACAATTTAAAGAATCAAATCATACCGAGTATATTCCCTATTTTATAAATACCTAACTTACAAATTACTTACTCAACTATTTCAATATTTTATATACGGAACCAATGATGCTACATTTATATATATAACGTAAATGTTCAGACTATCAATAACTTTTATAGAAATAAAAAGGATTACAAAACGAATAGATTCATTCAAACGATGAATCATTAAACATCTACGACTATCGTTTATGGCACTTCGTTAGACATGGTTGTAAAAAGATATCGCCTACTGTGAAACGGACGGATTTATTGTATTACCAGAAATAAACTTGATTAAAATATATAAACATATATAATAAGAATTCTTTAAAATCTTCGTAATAATAAATAGTTGTGAGACACTAGACACACACATGGAATCGTATTAATAATGCACTGTGTACAAATCATTATTATTATATATATATATATATTTTTAAATTGTGTCACTGATACTCTGATATAAAATCTTTATTAGATAACCAATTCAACACGGACATTATTTTATGGTAATTTAATAAAAAAATACACCGGCTCACTTATCCTTTAAACCTGAACAAAACACTAAGTACATATGTTTGAAGTTAGGAAGGTAGGTATAGGATGAAGAGGTTGCGCTTACCCAGATGGACTTGCACCCAATTAAAACATAAGACACAAAAAAAATCAAATGTAAAATAAATAACGTCCACTAAATAAAATTATTTCCCATATTTTGAATTAGTATATTTTTTGATATTATACCTAATATTACTAAGCCCAAAAAGTAACGAGTTTAGTCTTAAAATGTCTTTGTAATTGAACAATTAATAGAAGTCATGTAACTTCTTTAGAATTACACAAAATATTTATGAACACGGATAATTGGATAATAAATCAATAAATTATTTATAAATAAAACGTTTAAACATGACTAATGCTTCTTCTTAATGTCTACATTTAATAAATATTGTCGCTTTCCTAGTCAATAAAAAAAATACATGTTCTACGCCCGCCTGCCTACCGCTGCCGTATGCGTAAGAGAAAAGGAAGCCAGACAATTGCGCCGTAACGCGTTACGTAACGAAGCAGTTTACCCACTCATAAGAAGCTATCACTGCAACCCAATACATGACATGTTGTTGATAGGATTTTAGGCAAGCCTTGCTGGGTAGGTTCTACCCACTCATAACGCTTTCTACCGAGAGACACGTATGCTTAGTATTGTTCTTTCGACTTGAAAGGTGAGTGAGTCAATGTTACGAGTACTACAGGCAAAAGGGACATAACATCTTAGTTCCCAAAGTTTAAGTACATTGACGATGTAAAGGAAGGTTAATATTACTACAGTGCCAACGTCTATAAGTGGTGACAGCTTAACATATGATGGCACATTTGCCAGTCTGCCTATATAGATTTTTTTTTAATTAAAAAAGTGGCAATAGCAACAAGAGTAACTATTTATCTTGCAACGATATAAACAGAAACTATGCTATAAAATTCGACCTTTAAATCTTATTTTCTTCAACTCCAATGATAATTAACACTAAAAATTACTTTTATGCTTACGTGAATATTTAATGGTTTGTTTTTTTTATATACTACGAAATATATCAATTATTTAATGAAGCTATAGTTTCTATGAATTGATTTTAAACTAATGTATTCCTACGCTTAGTTTAATACAAATCTATTGAATACGTGATGATGACGTCCCGACCAATTCCGTCCATGGCAGCCTTTTTTAAGGGTGACTAACGAACTACGAAGATGTACGTTCTATTCAATCTCATAATCATATATACATTGGATGGAAAATCTGACAAAGTCAGACAGATTTGTAAGATTCTAAGCCGCTGCTGATGATGAAAGCTGAATTGTCTTAAATCTGAATGGATAGAAGATCCATCTATCCTTAGATTGGTGAACCTAGTACCTTGGAACCCGTAGCTTTATAATCCGCTCAACCAACGAGCCAGTGATATAAAGACGTTAGAAAAGGAAAGAAGACGATAAAAAATGAATAAGTTTGTTCACAGTTCAATATAATGATCTTCTCAATACCTTTCGTAGTTTGTTTAAACAATAATGTTGAATTTATTTAAAAAAAAAAACAAATCTACGACTGTGACTGTGACTCAGTGGGTAACACGTGCTGACTAACCCAGGATTGCGTTTTCAAATCCGGTCGAGCAACGCTGAACATTTTATTTATAAATATTTATGAATATTTAATCTTTAATGGTTAATTAAAATCTAAAACTCATTTCATGTTGTTAAAAACTTTATCATCTGTACTAATTAAAGTTGTTGTACTTTATGCTATATCTTCTTCTATTAGATATCAAATTGCTGATGATAGAAAGAGAAATAAATGATTTAACTATTCACCCAGAACCTACCGCAATGCCGTTGGTATGGAAATACTATTCTATGTTCTAATAATACTACTTTCCAGAGATAAAAAGTATTATATGCCTTAGTTATTTTTAACGACTTTGTTCTGGACAGTCTGTGCATGAAAAAATAAGGTTTAAATTGCCATCATAGATCCAATAGAATTCATTCCACCATAGATCCAGCTGTACTGTTGTTGTGATGTGTGTTATTGTTGTACCATCGTAGATGACGTTTTAAGAAATATTTCCCTCTTCTTACAGTATATAAAGGTAAGGTTACACTTTTCATAAGGAACACTTTACAGTTTGCCTTCTAAAAAAATCAAATCTTTCATATAATATAGAATTGTACTGAATTTCTATTAAAATAATACGTGTCCAGTTTTTCAATTGTTTTTTTTTTTTTTAATTAAATTTTATCAACGATCGAAAACGAAAATAGCCACAACGTAACTCTGACGAATGACGCGAGACAAAATAAATTAGCTATAAATATTGTAGCGTCAAACATTTATGGCAAGGATTATTATAATTTTGTGAACAGTTATTAATTAATATTAGTAATACTATAGATATTTCAATATATTTCCTTAATACCAATATATGTTAATTTCAACTAAAAAACAAAATCAATTTTTTTTTTAATAAGATACTTTTCTATCGTTCTTTAACATAGTATATATTGTTAACAAAGCTAGTATGTCCATGAGATAATTTATTTATTAATGTAGTTTTGGTTATAGTTGTTACATTTCATGATATATTTAGATAGAGATGATTCAGTTCAGCAGTATGGTACTTGATGCGTAGATCAATGAAGTCAAGTCCTCCTGACCAATTTTGGTCAAAAGAGTATCTACTCTTTTGACCTTTTGATTGATTGACACATTTGTGCTCTAAAATATCTATTTTAGAGCACTAATGATGCAAAAAAAAACATTATATTGGGCAAAGACATTGCTTTCTATATCCTCAATGCAGCAATCAGAAACGACAGGGGAGATATACGGTACACGAGCATCAGTTTTATGTTTCCAAAGCACAGGATTGTAACACTAACTTCCTAAGTCTGAGTTGCTACTGTAGCTGTAATGTCAGAAAAATCTAATCATATCGATATCACTGGATTTTCACAAAATAATTTAGACTATGCAGTTTTATAAGCTAACAATTAGATTACTGAGTAAGTTTAAAGTTGCAAATATACTGGTAATTGATTAACTTTATATCGGCAATCATGAGACCATACTTTTAATTTTGCATTACCATAGTATTCATAATACAGTAGTGCCACAACGACCATTTGATGCTCGATTCCTGCCTAGACGTGCCAGAACGCAGCATATTAACCACCACAGCTAGTCACCAGACTAGGTCTAACAGCTGGCCTTTTAAACATTGACCTAAATCAATTTATTAACGGTAGCTGTCAAACGGTCGTTATTCCTTGAATATTTTAGTGAACTAAATTTGAAATCTGTCAAAATAAGATAAAATGAAAGCATTTTGCCTGAATCTAGTATTCAAGTAGAGATAAGAACTACAACTGTGAAACAAGTAACCGGTATACGTTGACAGACGGTTGATAATTTATTATACGCAATAATAATGCCAATACTAGACGTTATTACGTTGTTTGATAAAACTTAAGTCAAGACTATTTTTCAAATCATTGACTGGTTGATATTTGATAATAGCGGTTTTATTGGTACAGAATAATCTTTCGCCGATTCTTCTCAGAACTTTCGGGCTACATTTTTCCAAATTTATATTTGAAAGTTAGCAATTTGTGAAAAGTGGAATTATTTACGAAGCTAATTGATTCACTTCAATTTGAAATAAACATTTTTTTTTTTTTTTACGCGGAGGAAGTGCATTTACGCTTGCCGCCCGGTCGGGGGACCGGGACGGGTATGTGGGACTCAACCGGGGCCTAATGCCCTGTCCTACCCACTAAAACCATCCTCGGGTTTTCTACCATGCCGCCGAGTGGTGAGGCAACGGGATCGCCAATGGCATGCAACCGCGGCCCCACCAGCGGCAGCCGCCGCTAGGTGGCTGAATACATGGAATACCTATACCTAGTGTGCGCATTCTTCCTCATCCTCCATGTCGGAATGTGACGAACTCTCCCGAGTCCGCCACTGAAGGCTGGGCGTCAACGAAGCTGACGCCCTGCGGCGGATAAGATGGTTCGCTCCGCCGCTGAACACCGGTGTAAAACACCTAGGATGCTCGAGTAGCGAGCCCTCCCACTCCCCTCTACCGAACGAGGCCATTCACACGGTCCGCTCTGCCGAACCAGAGACGTACCAGGAGCAGCCCCGCGGATCCCTCCGCGCCAGTCTTAGCTGTGGCCCACCAGCAAGCTTAAGCCGGCCCCGTTGCCCAGGGTACACCACGAGGAGATGACTGACTTGTACCCCAATTTGAAATAACCAGCGCCAACTATCAGAATTATAAATTTTAGTCATTTTCTAAACGCATTTTCCTTAAGTGATCAAAATTATCATATGAATAATACTCTGTCAAATAGATTGCGTCGGATTATATGCAGTGGCGAAACACCGTGACATTATACTCCTGATTGTAAACGTGCAAGATCATTTACAAGAACAGCTATTTAATAGCTTAGTTTAAGTTACTTGCAACAGTCACACATGCTAATGTAACAAATATAACTTAATCATAAATATCGAAAAATAATTAGTTTTTGTGTAATATCTTTTTTTCTAACTTTCCTGCAATCGATGGACGTGATGTTCTGAAAAGGGACGGAAGTATGTAACAGGAAAGCAGGAAAGCGCGCGCTTTTTGATTTTAATAAGCGCGCGGTACCAGTGTTTCGTCATCAGATCGTACTAACCTATTTTTCGAGAGGATATCCCTGATGTTAATGTTGCTTATTAACAATGATATGACAAATCTTACACATAATATTCGACTGTTAGAATCGTTATTTTATTTTTTATTTATCTTATTTCGTCCATCACAAGATAATACACAAAACGTTCCCTACTTAGGGTGTTTCTTCCAAACAATTTAATCGAAACAAACTCGACATTAAAAAACGGCTGGGTGGTGCAGTAATAAACTAATATTTACTTTTCTTTAACTTAATACTTGCGATCGAGAAATGTGCTCCTACAGTTCACCTAGTACGGAGGGTGATATTCATCGAAATTGAGTTGCTTAGCATTGCTTTATTTAAATTACATTATATATTTAATAACTTAGAGTTACATTTTCTATATAAAATAATTGTTATATGTATTTATTGTAAATATTAGCACTAAGCTAAGTTGTTAATGGGTTAAATAAATAAATAAATAAAAATAAACATATATATTATTAGAATTAATATATATTATATAATTGACTAAAATGTATTGTTAATAAAAACTGATTTATGTGAACACTAGGATCCGTCTCTTTGTTTGTTATTCAGCTTGTTTGATTCCGGAGAACTAAATATTGGTATCGATTACAATCTCAAAGAGAACAAAAACTCTGGCTAAGATTCGATCCGCATAATTGAGATATCAGTTTAACTTGCAATAAGGCACGATTAGTCTGACTCACAGGTAATCTGGATGGTACAATGATTATGCTACGTTACCTAACATCATAGGTACGAACACGAGCTAGCATTCATGAACATGCATGTGTTAAGAACTCGACATGTGTCAAATGAAAATCTGCCAAATATGTCCAAACCGCTTTAAAGTAGGCTAGCGGTTTGAACTGAAAACCTAGTCAAAATGAAAGGGTAGGTAAGCCCAGAAATGGGTCAGTAACAAGTTCTTACCTTAAGTCTGATGATAGATGAACTAGCTACCAAACCCGGCTTCACAAGCAATATACAAATCAGTTCGTCTTAATTTTTCTGACATCTAATTTTAATAATTTTGACAACTATTTATTTCAAAATCGTAATGAATACATCAAATCCGCCCTCGTGTATAATTCCGTTCATTAGTGAAAACCGTAATAATCAGTTGAACTCTATTTCATAATATGTAGTAATTTCCTCTCGTGACAATTCCTGGAAGCATTGCCTTAAGGTACAATTTGATCTGATTCGGTTTTAACCGGTTATTTGTTTTCAAATAAAGCGATTTGGTTTCATGACATTTCACGAATTTACTCCTTGTAATAATATGTCATTGTCCTTAATATCCTTACTAATATTATAATTAGCTTGTTATTCTATAACGCACAACGACACTGCTTTCGATCGTTTAGAATATTATGCATGGGACATAACTACTTAAAAGTATAAACGCAAGCGTCACCAAGTTTTGTCGCGTTATTTGTAAATTTGTCACAACCACGCTTTCTGAAAATGGCACAAGATCTTAGCCCAGCAGTGGGATATTTACAGGCTATTACTTCACTTTTTATTTTAAAGTTAGAAGTTTATTTGGTGGTAGGGCTTTATGCAGACCAGTCTGGGTAGGTACCCCCACTCATCATATAATCTAACGCCAAACAGCAGTACTCAGTATTTTTGTGTTCCGGTTTGAAGGGTGAGGGAGCCATATCATCTTAGTACCAAACCTTGGGAGGTTCATATTTAAAATAGCGCCATTGACTATGAGCAGTGATGACCACTTACCATCAGGTGGCCCATTTGCTCGTCCGCCTACCTACCTACCTATATCATGTAAAAACCTAATAAATTTATATCAAGAGATCTACGCTGACTTGTAATCCTGAAGTTATTTTCGAATCGAAATTACCTACGTTCGTTACAATATTTCAAAATTCTTAAATGAAACAATATATAACAAAATTTTATCTGATATCAACATAAATATTAGCAAAAATAAAACAGAAAGTGTTTTTTTATCATGTGTGTTTGGGGTGTAAGGGGGCGCAAACTACACCTTAGCGCCCCAAGCCAACCTCACCTGCCCCATGAGTATAATCGGCCCCTGTGTCTTGCATTCGTGGACTATGAGAAGGTCTTTGACTCGGTTGAAGTCTGGGCTGTTCTAGAGTCGCTGCAGCATTGCCAAGTTGATTGGCGAAACATCCAAGAGATGAGATGTCTCTACAAAGCCGCCACCATGTCCGTCCAAGTACAGAATCAGCAAACAAATCCCATACCATTGCATCGAGGAGTGAGACAAGAAGACGTTATTTCCCCCAAATTGTTCACTAATGCAATGGAGGACATGTTCAAAACGCGGAACTGGAAAGGGCGTGGCATCAACATCAATGGCGAGTACATCTCTCACTTGAGATTCGCAGATGGCAGAAACGTTGCAAGACCTACAACAAATGCTGAATGAGCTGGCTGATTCTTCTATGCGCATCGGCCTATGGATGAACTTGAATAAAACCAAGGTCATGTTCAATGAACATGTTCTACCGGAACCGATTGCGATACACGGTACCGTCCTCGAAGTTGTTCAAAAATATGTCTACCTCGGGCAGACATTGCGATTAGGTAGAAACAACTTTGAGGACGATTTGAATAGAAGAATTCAGCTAGGTTGGGCAGCATTTGGGAAGTTACGGCGAATCTTCACATCGTCGTTCCCACAATGCCTTAAGACAAAAGTCTTCAATCAGTGCGTCCTACCCGTCATGACATACGGAGCCGAAACGTGGACACTCACGACAAAGCTGGTCCACCGGGTTAAAGTCGCTTAGCGTGCTATGGAAAGGACTATGCTCGGAGTATTTCTGAGGGATCGCATCAGAAATGAGGTGATCCGTCAGAGAACCAAAGTCATCGACATAGCCCACCGGATTAGTAAGATGAAGTGGCAGTGGGCCGGCCATATTTGTCGTAGAACCGATAACCGTTGGGGAAAACGTGTTCTAGAGTGGAGACCGCGTCTCGGCAAACGTAGTAGGACGTACTCAGGCACGGTGGAGTGCGATTTGCGCAAGACGGCTGGCAGGAGCTGGATGCGAGTTGTCGAAGAAATACCACAGTGGCGTGCATTTAGAGAGGCCTATGTTCATTCGTGGACGAATGCGGGCTGATGATGATGATGATGTTTTTTTATCAAAATGCTAACACTACACCAATTATTATCAACAAATTGTGATTTAAAGTATAACCTGTTCATCAGATAATATTTTAACCCAAAACAGTTCATTCACCAGTTTTTATTTGGTAACAAAATAAACAAAAGCTGTGTGTGCACCCTACTTTACAATCTAATAAAATCATTTGATTACAATCGTTTATATGTCGTGCTAACTCCATGATATTTGATTTGTCTGTAATTTACATGACATCTTTGAATATGCTTAGATTCAATGACAATATCAAATATAATGTAATTTTATATAAATAAACACAATATTATTTTAATATATCAAAAGATTATTTTTACATTTATTAAGAGGATAATTAGTATATTATGTTAGGATACTTTCTTTAGGAATAATTGGTAGGAAGCCTGGTGAATGGGACACCTGATGGTAAATTATTGACTTTGGTCCTGTAAGAAATAAGTTAAATCGCCAATGAACAACCAACTCCAGGAACTAAGATGTTATGTCCGTTGACCCGTAAAAGCTAGTTAAACTGGTCGAACCTGTCATGGTCAAACCGAAAGCAACAATACTTAGTATTGCTATTTCGGCGGTAGAATATCCACTGACTAGATGGTACCTACCCATACGGGCTCGGAAGAATCCCTAACACAAAATCCTAACTGATTTTTATGCAACAGCGTAGGAAAAGATCGACATCCGCTCCAAAGATCTTCACTACCTTAAGGAAAATTCTTGGAACTGATTCCATATAACTGAGCCATGACCCAAACCATGTAGGGCAGATACACATGTAAAATTTATTTTAATAATTTATAAAAAAAAATTTAGCACATGCTAACTCCTATGTGTTAGGGCTATAAGGCTATGAGTTAGGTGGCTCTGGGAAAACTTGGGTCTATACCCAAATTTGCCCAGAGCCACCACAACTCAACAAGGATAAACCAACAAACCCAAACATGTATTATTATTTATACGTTATAATCCAATTATAACGATACATTTCGTTGATATCAAAATATCTAAGTCCTAGTTTATAATACGGCAACACAAAAAACCAATCACCTGCCCGTCAGACTTCGGATTAAATAAATTGAACACGCATCTCTGCCATAACTATTTGTGAATTACTTTTTGCGTTTATTTCTATTTCATAGGTGGTCTACATAGAATTGAGTGTGGTTTTAATCCTATTTCAAATGTATGGCGAAGGACTTTTTTATCCTGTCTAGTTATTTTATATGCCAATATAATGTTGTTGAATACGTGGCTCTACAATAAAGATAACACATTTATTTAGTTACTTGCAGTGTTGATTTTATTAATGCAAACATAAATAATGTTTATTATTTATTACATTACATTAGCAGCCTGTAAATTTCTCACTGCTGGGCTAAGGTCTCCTCTCCCTTTGAGGAGAAGGTTTGGAGCATATTCCACCACGGTGCTCCAGTGCGGTTTGATGGATACACATGTGGCAGAATTTCGTTGAAATTAGACACGTGCAGGTTTTCTCACGATGTTTTCCTTCACCGCCTAACACGAGATGATTTATTAACACAAATAAAGCACATGAAAATTCACTGATGCTTGCCCGTGTTTGAACCCGTAATCATCGGTTAAGATGCACGCGTTTTAATCACTGGGCCATCTCGGCTCTCTCTCTTTCTCTTTATTATTTAATATTATTTAATAATACAATAAGATATAACAATAAAAAGCTAGAAGTCTCATCACTGAACAGTTTTGACCAAAGCAGTTATCTATTATAACGGACAGTCACCATCGGCGAAATGAATAATACCGTTTATTGACGAAATTGATACGAGTTATCAAAAAAAAACTGTTAAAAATACGCTATAGTATTTAACTTCATGAGAACTTATCAATTTGACTAAAACCTGTTTCAGCGGAGATATAATAATTACCGTAATCACGATACATATCCGCAATATAAAACGCTCGTCCCAAAATATTTCTTATCGTCTAGAAAATAAAACTTATAATCCTATAGGCAGTCTCGTGTTGTTATTTACCGTATACTGCATTTTTGACTTGTAATATTGTACAGTTTTTTTTTTAAATAGTTATGTATATTTTCGTATCAAATCCTTGGCATTTGGGTCAATCCATAATTACGTGTTATTAAAAGTCCAATTTACATTATTAACTACCCGGTTTTACTCGGATACCATTTTGTTACGAAACTGTTACATTGAATGTTATTTTTCTAACATTTCTAAGACCTTACATATTTTTTTTGCTTAGTTATATTTATTTATTTTAACGAATCTTAGCTGTGAGATAGAGCTGAGATGTCTCAGTGGTTAGAACATGGTTCTTGTTAAGTGAAGATGGTGTATTCAAACCAGTGCACTTCTGAATTTTTATGTGCTTGATTCGGATTCATCTCATGGTCGATCTTAAAAGAAAACATAACTACAAATAAATAACTATATGAATTGTTATTGTTATATGCACGCAATTGGAATAGACAACGACATTAAAAGTAAATATTTCTAGTCGTAGGACATAAACGTATACTTTATATTTTGAGTGAGCTAATGCACTTACAGACACGAGTGATATAAGACACCTTAGATCCCATTGTTAGCAAAACTTTGAATATTATGTTATATGAAGTTAGAATTTTCAGGTTATGAAATACCCGCCCCGGCTTCGCTCGGTGCAATTTATCACTAAAGAAAATTATATGATATAAATATAATTTATATATTTAAGTATAAAAAGCCAGATGTATTACTCGACTGCATAGAGTTAGTAGCTCTTTTGTGGGACAATGTATATGCTTCTACAATAGGATCCCAGAAAGCGTTCAAAATGCTTCTGTTGCCAAATTTAAAAAATTGTTAAGGAACGCTTGTGTGCGAAAGATTACTATACAATTAGTGAGTTTATGTTTGATAGCACACCTTGGAAATGAAACGATCGCCTCCTGGCTGTTTCTATTCATATACAATTATGTATATAATTAATTTGACGAAAAAAAAAAAAGACCCGCTGAGTTTCTTTCGCCGGTTCTTCTCAGGTCAGGGTGTTCCTTTTTCCGAACCGGTGGTAGTGTTTAATTTGACCATCAATAAGTAAGTGTAATGCTTCTATGTTGAATAAAGGATTTTTGAGTTTGTGAGATGAATCACGTGGAATATTATAATACAAAAGGGTAGTGCGAAGCGATGCGTCCTTTTGTTACACGACAATAAATAAAATTAATAATTAAAACCTAAATCAAGACTTTTGCTTCACTCGAATGTTGCGCACGCTCCATCGGTCTTTTGTTTTATAATCTGAGATAGAATTATATTAATGAATCAGTTAAAGCACGTGATGGGATAATAAGACTAAATTAATGTTTTGAATAATTCACATTTTACAACTTTTATTTAGGATCAGCCAAAATACTCAAGGATATTGGCCTGATGGGGGCCTTAAACCAAATTCGCATAACAGATTGAGAAGCAATGTTTGACAGTACAATTGAGCATAATAAATATAGACTTTATTCAATCACCTATAAATGTTAGCTCGTGTTTTAGTTCCAATAAATCTCAATTTGCAATCTTAACGTCAAAGACTGCTTATTAATATACGTTAACGAAAATAAAACCTCATTTAATGTTGATGAAACCCAGAAATAATTTACAAACACGCGTTTTGAATATAAATAAATAATAATAAAGACATTAAGATATAATCTTGAGATACGCTTGAAATATTAACCACTTTACAAGTGACTTTTGGCTCGACAAGTGCTACTTAATAGCTAATTAATCCTTTTGAAAGCTCACATTCATCTGCCCTATAATTGGTATATTTAAGTTTATTTCACTTAAGTAACATGTAATTAATTTAATAATTTAAGCAATAATATTTATTTGGATACGAAATGTGTGGTTTGACGGCTAGAACTGGTTTATGTTAATTGGAATTGAATACAAATCTGAAAAAGAACAATTGATTATCAAATGTATTGGAGCTGAGATAGCCCAGTAGTTAAATAACATCTTAATCGATGATCAAGATTCAAATCCAGGCAAGCACCTCCGATTTCCGTGTGTTTAATTTGTATTTATAATTCATCTCGTGCTTGATGGTAAAGGAAAACATATTTATCCATCAACCACGATGGAGCAGCTCCAAGCCTTCTGCTCAAAGAGAAAGGAGACCTTAGACATTTAGAGACTATAACCTTTTTTTCTTTAAAGTCATCTCGCGATTAATCATGTTCTGTTTATATAGTAGGTCATGTTCTGTTTTCGTATTAAAAAATTGACAATTTTATAGGAATTCAGTCAACAATAATTATTACTTCAGGCCAATGATCTCGCTTGGCTGTACTTTACAACTATAGAAATGTAACTGTAGGTATGTCATGTAGATCCATCGTGTATCAACCAATTATGAAGCAACGAAATGAAATAAACTCGAAGCCTTTTCTTTAAGATAAGAAGCTTTGCTCCAACAGTAGGACATTTACTAGCTGTTTAAACAACTTTTAATTTTTAAACAGATCATTTAATTTTGTTTCCCGTAAGTATTATAAGACTATTAATTGGACCCTGCTATCCACAAAAATTCAAGTCCATAGATACACTAATAAATTTATAAAGATTTAAATGAGAAAAATTATCTTATGAAATAAAAAAATGTCATTAAATATCTTTCAAATATTAAACATAATGTTTTATTACATTATACGAAGGCAATATTAATACGTATAACATTTTTCTATAATAAATCTTCAAAAAAAAATTTACTGTGGTTTGGAACATTTCTGCACAACAACGTCCAACGGTTTTAGGTATTAATCATCAATCTGTTTACAGTTTGAACTTTACATTTGCCTAAAGAAAATGATGCATTCGAAATTTAAATATTGTATACAAATTTAAAAAAAAAAGTCAAAATATATTGTTACAAAACTGCATTCGCATCCGAAGTTTCGTAGGAACGCGGAAAGTAAAATTACTGAGTTATTATTGAACTGGGTTTATAGTCTGAAAGGTGGTGTTAAAATAGACGCGAAACGGTTTTCAAACGCATATAATTATGAATGAATGCATCTATGAACGCATAGTTGAAAACAAATTATATAAATTGTACATATGACTTTCTTTATAGCATAGGTGTCCAAATATGAATTGAATTAATTGTGTGAAAGACGATATGGTTAGAAAGTGAACATGTGAGTTGACGTCCGACAAAGAAGACATGCTGCGCCGACCCCAAGTAAAATTGGGATAAGGGCAGGAGGATGATGATGATGATGAGGTGTCCACATATATCCTGCTGGTGGTAAGTGGTCACCACGGCCCATAGACATAGACATAGGCACCGTAGACAAAATGAAATATTCCATACATAGAAAATACGCCACCAACCTTGTGAACTGAGATGTTATGTCCATTGTGCCTGTTGTTACACTGGCACACTCTTCCTTCAAGTCGGAATACATCAATACTAAGTATTTCTGTGTGGCGGTAGAATATATAATGATCGGTGACGTGCACAAGGTGCTACCACCAATAATTATTTACATGTTTTTAATTTGTAATTACATCTTTACGTTTTGTGTTTAGTATATTTTGATAAAACGTAACAAATTTTACCTACATTTATATACTATCCAAAGTTATACTTTTTAATAACCGAGAGTGAGTTCATTTATTTGTTTGTTTGTTACGCTTTAACGTCATAAATACTCAACCGATCATCATAAAATTTTACATACACGTTTTCAGGGGTAGAGAAACGGAGAGGTAGGGAGCTTAAGAATATTGAATTAATTCCAAATATTTTTTGCGTCTGATTCCATTTTAGAAGTAAACTAAAATGTCTTAAAATAATTAGCCTATTATAAACTTTCCCAAGGCATATAAATTGGTCGTTATAGATGGGTAAGCAAAGTCGCATCCATGGGATAGTCAATATTGAACAGAATATCTATATACAATCTATAAATTATGATTCAATACGATAAATCCTTCAAAGTCAACAGAACAAAGAAAATAAAGATGTTATCTCTTTGACTGAAAACTTCGTTTCTTTTACGACGTAAGATTTCTAAACTTAGATGATAATAACATATCACTTACAGTATATAAAAGATTTCCGTAATTCAATAAAACAAACATCAATGTCAATACGAAAATAAACCATAACACTTTGGATTACAGTTCAATGTCAATTGATTGTATATCCCATTTATGTTTTGCTCATATGGCCATACATAGATGCCGAGTTTTTCTACGATGTTAAACGAGAATTACTATGGTTTATATGACCACGTAATACGGGTTCGATTCCCTGTTGAACAACTTAGTTGACGGGTAATTAAACACTAATGATAGCCACGCTATAATTAAGTCAGATACTCAGACTCAGTTAATTGAGTGTTTGAAAATATTATTTACGTTATAATAATAAATAACGATCTAACTAACGTGATATAGAGACGGTTAAGTATTTCATTTTCTAATAATATCTAACAGTAATTATAACTTTGGAAAGCACGTTTAAAATAAAAGCATTAAAAATAAACAATTTAGTTTATAAGTTTTTAATTACGTTACGTTTTAATCATTTGGATTAAACAAATGATTTAAAATAATTATTTTTCAAATCGCTTACTATATACGCCATTCTTAACATTTCTAGTTGACACGTAATCACTAAATGAATTGTACTATTACAAACGTTAAAGAGCCGAGATGGCCCAGTGGTTAGAACGCGTGCATCTTAACCGATGATTTCGGGTTCAAACCCAGGCAGGCACCACTGAATTTACATGTGCTTAATTTGTTTATAATTCATCTCGTGCTCGGCGGTGAAGGAAAACATCGTGAGGAAACCTGCATGTGTCTAATTTCAACGAAATTCTGCCACATGTGTATTCCACCAACCCGCATTGGAGCAGCGTGGTGGAATATGCTCCATACCTTCTGCTCAACGGGAGAGGAGGCCTTAGCCCAGCAGTGGGAAATTTACAGGCTGATTATGTTTATGTTTATTATGTTATTACAAACGTTTAAAATTTGAAAAACTGAAGAATTGAAGCAATGTCTTCGCCATTTTAAGACCAATATAAATTTTACCATAGAGATTTTTTGTTTCATTGAACCTAATCTATACGCCTGCATAGTTTAACTTTTTACTTAGTAATGGGGCTTTTTACTTAACAGCTTTAATTCAAAACAACAATAATGAATATTGTTGTATTCCAAATTGAAGGGTGATTAAGTCAGTGTAACTACAGGTACCAGGGTCACCTTAATTCTCAAGGTCACGCATTGGATATCTTAGGGATGTTGCTTAAAATATCACTTACTCGGGTGGTTCATTTGACAGTTTGACTAATAAATTTAAATTAAAAAAAAATTACAACATACAACACCAACAGCCAGTAAATTTCCCACTGCTGGGCTAAGGTCTCCCTTTGAGGAGAAGGTTTAGGGCATATTCCAATGCGTGTTGGTGGATACACATGTGGCAGAATTTCGTTGAAATAAGACACATGCAGGTTTTCTCACGAGATGAATTATAAACACAGATTAAGCACATTAAGATGCACGCGTTTTAATCTCGGCATAAAATAATAATAATCAAGATATAATTAATCAAAATTCTATTTTGTTCTCTGACATAAGTAGAGAGTATACAGTAAATTATTACGTCATCGTGTTAACAAGTCAACTGTATACTAAATTTTTAGATTCAATTGCCGCTTTATCTCGATCTTAAATCAATTGATAACACGCACAGGAGTTTGTAGTTTGAGGCCACGAGGATTAAACAATTACACAGCTGCTAATTGAATTCAATGAAACATAGAACGTTTCTGGACGAAAAAAAAACGCAGATAAATAATTCCTAGTATTGCTTCGTAAACTCTGTCTCGTGAAAACTTGTCTGATATATTTCACAATTGAATATATTTATAACGTTCCTTACAATTTAATTAATAAGAAAGTAAAAAGTTACGTAACAGGCTGTAAACGTTTCAATGCCGGCGGTAGATTTTTCTATCGGCATATACATCCACCTCCGAGCACGAATTAAACACAAATTAAGCAGATGAAAAGTTAGTAGAGATCGCCTTGAACCCACATCATCGGTTAAGATTCACGTGTTCGAACCACTGGGCCATCTCGAAAATTTGATTATGAAGATTTAATTAGACACAATATATAAATATATTTACTATAGTAAATACAACATAGGTACAAAATATTCCGATGTCACACAAAACAGTAGTAACACTTACGAAAACATTGTTAAAATGTTATGACTACTATCTTATGATTGCCTCGTTGGTCTGTGGCTAGCGTATATGACTGCAGCATTAACTTTAAACTAATATTATGAGTCAAGATCATTATGTGAGATTGACAATAGATTAATATACATTACTTTTCTTGATGACTGTACCGAATTCGTCTTCGTCCGTTTCAATGATATGACTCAACACATAGGTTTTACTACGGTTGTTTCTTGGTAGCATTTGTAATACCACAATATTAAACTTTCGTTCCATATACCGAGTATTATTTCCAATACAAATCACAAAGTTTATTACCCAACAAAATGAAAATGTCACAACATGTCCGATTGTATTTCAAACCAACGTGCGTATGTAAACTCGTCACCTTATCATGTCCGCATCGGATCTCATAATCACGAACATAACTCAAAGTAAATCCGTATCGACACTTTACTCAACCGGGAAATCGAACCACGAGCTAACGAAGCCAGACCACTATAAATCGGATTAGTATTTATAATCATGGCACTTCTTACAGGATGACGTTGAATGTGATATCTTTGACTTGAAACTAAAGTATAGAATGAATAAATTTAAAAACATCTAAGATCATAACAACTATTTATTTTCCAATGCATTTTTATTTTAGTTACTTATTGTTTATAACCATTGATGATTTCATGAACAAGGCATATTGATATCTGAATCAGTACCGCAATGTTTAATTTTTCTTTACAATTTTAGTTAAACTCAATCAATATCTAAAAAAAAATATAATATTTTGTCGCCATGAATGAAAGCATTTAAATTTTTTTTATAAACAAATAGCAAATTTTTTATATAAACAAATATATGGTTATTACTTTTCAATCTATACTTAAAAAATCGTTAATCCTGTCTATCAATAAACAGACAAATCTACTGAATCTAGATACTGATCTTACAAAGAAACTTTTTAGATATTTCAATAAATCAAGAAGATGGTGTATACTGTATAAATTTTACACGTATGAGGTCGGGCAGATAGTCTATCAAATGTCATTGGTCAGAAAATAATCTCCAATCAATTACAAAGCGCGTGCAATTCGGTAAGCGCTTTAATGTCTGTCGTCGTACATCGATAAGATCGTCTACCTTGAAGCCAAGTTCAGCACCGCTGAGTGGGTTATTCATCCAGTTATTTATCAGGGTGTAAAATTTACGTCTCAAATAAAACGTAGGCGTTACTTTTAACACGTCCTAGTCCAATTACTCGAACAGCAAATTGAGATACTTAAGCCGTTAATATCGCGGGTGTCAAATTGCGGTAATGAGATGTGCCGTAACATTATAAATTACACGTACTAAATCCCGATCATAGAATAATTCATCAAGAGTAATTCATCAATATAGTACTCATTATAAACTCCTTAGCCTGTAACAGAGATTGAGTAAATGACAGCTTTTAATTATAAAAGCTCGCCTTTCTCTATGTTTCGTTTCTCACAAACTTGTATTCTAGTTTGGACATTTAAGACTTATGTTTGCTTTTGCAATTCTGCAATTACAATAGCAGCATATTCATATATTTCTTGTGAAACATCAATTAGCGCGTCTGGCGTAAGACCGACTCGTACGCCGTGACGGCAAACGTCACGACTCTCTGCTCTCTTGTGTTTGTGTGTGTGTGTGTGTGTGTGACAAGTATCTATGCTAATCTGTCTCTATACTAATATTATAAATTCGAAAGTAACTGTCTCTCTTATGCTTTCACGGCCAAACCACTAAATTAAATTTAATTCATACTGAATTTATTACTTGAATTCTAAGGAAGGAGAGGAGCTACTTTTATATACCTATGCCCAAACTCTACGCCCAGTAATTATCTATTCTTTCAATAACCGCCAAAATTTGTTTTTTTTTTAATTTACCTTTGATACTTTGGATTCTGAAGTCTACAATAATTCTGCCATTTTCAAAGTTAGTAATAATAGGATTATCAAGAATTAAATTATGTTTAATGGTTTAGGAATAGGAAAACCAGAATAAATGTAGCAATTATAGTTCCTCATATTTTTACGTTTTTTTTTTTTATATAACAACTTTAATAAATACTTTTTATTGTGTGCCCGTAAGATACATAGCACAATATATCACAATATCATAACCATGTATAATTTAAACTGACTCTTATTGTGAGATTGTCGAAACAATTGAATGTCATTTTGTAACAAAATATAAAGATTATCACTTCCTTAATATAATATTTTGTATCTGTAAAGAATTTAAAATAGCAGCTCCCAAAGCGTTCCAACCACTGACAGATTGACTGACAGTTCAATAACATAGACAACCCGGCTACCATTTATAGTATTAAGTATGTACTATAAAACATATTTTATATTTATAAGATAAATTACACAACTACGAACAATAAATAATTAAAGAATGATGTAAGGTCAGTTACTCACCGTATACTTACTATATAATAAAAAATGCATGCTTAGGTACATACTTCATATATAAATTAAACAATACATATTCACAGAGGTGAATTTATAAATTAAATCGTCATCATCATCATCCTCCTGCCCTTATCCCAATCTTATTTGAGGTCGGCGCAGCGTGTCTTCTTCCATACTTCTCCGTCTGACGTCATCTCACTAGTAACATTCTTTCTAGGCATATCGTCTTTCACACAATCCATCCATCGTTTCTTTGGTCGACCCTTCCTCTATATCCATCCACGTCCATGCTCAAGACCTTCCTCACAATATTGTCCTCATTCCTCCGTATAACATGCGCATACCATGACACCCGGTTTCTACATAGCTTCTCGGTTACCGGTGCCACTTTCAAACTTCCGCTTATGTACATTCCTTACTCTATCCATTCGCGTCAAACCACACATTCCTAGCAATATTCTCATCTCCGCTACATGCAGTTGTCTTTCAGTCATCCTTTTTGTAGTCCAACACTCTGATCCATATAGAACCGCAGGAATGATCATGGTCTTGTAGATCTTCCCCTTAAGTTTAAGGGGAATACGGGGTCACAATTTGTTCCCGTAACCTGTCGCCTTTTCATCCACCCTTTTTAAATTAAATATTGTTTGAAAAGAAATAAACGTAGAATTTTTAATTGGCTAAAAAAGGGCAACAGATAATTAAGGTAAATACTCGACTTCGCCTATAGACAGACATAGCAAGATGTGTAAACCAATCTTTATACCGTAAATGCTATAACCTATAACCAAGGGATTAAAGATGCTATAACCTATAAATACAAGTATGTATTCAATCAACGCTACCACCTGCAGTTTTCTTGGTATAGGCTATTAAAATGTTTATAAATTAAATTGTAACAGTTTCAATGAATTAATAATATTATTTATTTTACTTCTATATACCTTTTCAAACGTCAATGACAAATAAAAAATTATAGAACATTTAAACCTGAGTGTAAGAATACCAGACAAAGAAATGAAGTACTATTGTTTAAGAATCTCACTCGCGAAATGCTGTTATAAAATCAAATTATATTTTCTTCCATTTATAACTTTCTTAAACATTACGATCGTTTTCTAAGTGAATTGCGATTTAATTCTAACTAATATAACTCTACATTCAAATTTAATATTATCGGAGCATTTTTTTTTTAATACCCAATTAAAGGCTATGATATTTATTTACACAGCCGCGCTGTATTCATAAATTTATTAACCAGTTTCGTCACATCTAGAGAAACAAGTTACAGATCTCTATCTATCCCATCACTAAAATTCTAGACTTGAAAAAATGTGTACAAAGCGTACGCGTCAAGATTTATAATTAATGTTCTATTTTTGGATTTAATATTTTTTTTAATCAACAAACTAGTTGAAGTAACACTTGTAACTGATAATTAATTAAATGATTCTATTTGATAAAATTAGATTGTATTTGCAATTAAAAATGATATTTTTACCTGTATGCCAACTCGTCTGAATAGGTACAGCCCTATCATCAGATATTCTATCACCAAAGAGAACTACTTGGTATTTTTGTGTTCTAGTTTCGAGGTTAAGAAAGCTAGTGTTACAGACACGTCTTAGTTCCCGAGGTCGGCAGTGCATTGGCGATGTATGGAATACTGACTATTTCTAACAGCGACAATTATCACCATTGGTCGTGACCACTTACCATCAGATGGCCTTTTTACCCGTTTGCCTACTATTTTTATAAAAAAATATATGTTCCAGTAAACAGACGACGAAACATTTTAAAACATGATTTATCAAGTCCTAAATAACTTACAATTTATCTCGTACTCGGTTGTCAATAAAAATTTGTATTACTATAAATATACAGCATTTTATATGAAAAATTGAGAAAGAACCTTTACACTGTAATTTAAAATTTATACTAATATTATAAACGCGAAGTAACTCCGTCTGTGAAGCTTTTACGTCCAAACCGAATTTGATAAACCTTGCTTTGAAGCCTTTGAACCCCAAAGGAGGACACTGCTACTTATACCTATAACTCCCTACACACGAGAAAAAGCTGCAAGCGAAGACTGTAAACTGTAAACTGTGTACGGTACAATATAATAAAATATTTAAAAAAAAACACGTAAATTTTCTACGCCATCACAAAAACACTTGAATTAATATACGTAATAAACGTTAACGACTATTTTAACGCTCCAAGTAATTTCTTTACTATTAAAGATCATGAAGTAACTTTTGTTCAGCGTTTTATCATCAAACGTCAAACTGTCACTAATCATGGATTTAACGTCTTACTTATACCCACATTCCGTTTATAATTAAATTATCTATAAAGCCTTAATCCTTTACTGCATATATCAATGTACGATACATTATGACTGAGATAAGCACTATTATACGACTGTGAAATGTATTTTAGTATGACTCTCCAGTGGACAAGGAACGCTACGCAAGTTATTATCGTTACTTAAATAATATTAAAGCTCGGATTTATCTTGTTAAATTTATGTCAATAATGATTTTGTTTCGTGATAATACCCCTTTAAATAGATAAATATGATCATTAGAAACTGCAATATATTTTACGTTATATAATATAATTTTATTTTAATTAAAACAATAAAACCGACTTATGTAATTGCTTGCGTGTCTTTTTTTGTAATGAAAATAATTTGTGATACACTTTTTATATTGTGAATCAAAGTTTGTGCTCTTGCTGAAGATTTTTTTTTTCTAATTTACATAGATATAAACTTAAAATACAATCTTTAAATTTAAAATAGATTCATTAAAATGAATTAACAATTTGCGAAAATATCGATCAACATAAACATAGAAATCCAAGGAAATATTATCTCTAAAATATAAATAAATTGCTACAAAACAATTAACGTAAAAATGAAAAAAAAAATACTATAGCAATACTAATTCTTTTTTTAAATGATAAGTTTACATAAAGTTAAGTACCATATAGCACTATGACTAATGTATACACTAAGCCTTATTATTAAGTACATACATTTGTCTGTTTATTAATAAACGTAATAGTAATAAATTAGTTACAGTGCTTAACCTCAGTCACGTGAAGTAATTGATTAAGAGAAAAGAACAAAGTTTTGGGTCATACGCCGCAGACATATTCTTAGTAATTTGAAATCATCTTTAAATAAACGTAATGAATAGCGCCATAGTAATTTATTACAAGGAAAGACACATCATTTATAATTTATAACTTAACTAACAATAATAAGAAAATATTGTTTAATTATATAATAACTAACTGAACCTGCGGCTTTTCCCGCGCGTATTTTATAAAACTTTACCGTATAGCACACAAACCGTCAACCCAAATTTAATCTACTCGAGTGGTGAATTAAAATATTTAGCCTATGTCCTTCTCCGGGACTTAAACTATCTCCGTACCAAGTTTCATCTAAATCGGTTCAGCCGTTTAAGCGTGAAGAGATAACAGACAGAGTTTTTTCGCATTTATAATATTGTTATAGAATATAGATGTTTATACGATGAAACAATTTATTTGTATTTCAAAATAACATTCCATTTAAAAAAAAAACATTTTTATTATTATTTAAATACATAATTGAAAAAATGAATTGTTATACTACATACGTGTTGAGTAAATCGGTTCTATTTTTTTACCATATGTGACTATTGCTTTACTTCAAATATTTGCCATACACCCATAAACTGCGAATATTTTTTTACCAGTAACAGAAAACAAACATAGAAGCACTAGATATTGTTTTTATATATTTACAATTATATACGAAAGCAGTTATGGTTTTGGATTAAATTTTATCTGAATATTTATATTGTTCAATGATTTTTTAAACGTCAATTTTTTTTTCACGACTCCTTGTTTAAGCCCATGCGTATATACTCATATAAATTAATAAATAAGTATTGGACAACATCACATACATTACTCTGATCCCAATGTAAGTAGCTAAAGCGCTTGTGTTATGGAAAATCAGAAGTAATGACGGTACCACAAACACCCAGACCCAAGACGACATAGAAAACTAATGACGTTTTTCTACATCGACTCGGCCGGGAATCGAACCCGGGATTTCGGAGTGGCGTACCCATGAAAACCGGTGTACACACTACTCGACCACGGAGGTCGTCATATTATAATTCAGTCTTCTGATCTGCTGTTCCAATACACTTAATAAAATATGATGAAAATACGTTTGAAGCAAGCTTGGAATCCAAGAAAGGACAAAGGCTACTTTTTAACGCCTTATACCTGACGACCAAAACGCAATTGCACAAATATGCACAGCTTAGTTCACGGGCGACAACTAGTAGGGTATAATTTCGTCTTCAAATTTAAAACCTTGAAGAAAACTATTGAAAAAAAACCAATTCCACGCCTGTTCCTAGTAATTAAATTTGATATACCTATTCGAATAGCGCATGTAAATTTAGAATTAAATAATTATAATTTAATGAGATGTAGATTAAAGAAATTACTAATCAATTAATTTAAAAAAAAATTAATGACGGAAATGACGGCCATTTTAGATTACTAATGACGTCATAATATAGACTATATTATACAGAACACTTTAAAGCAGTGATTCCCAAAGTGGTCCACGGGAGACTTGCTAGGGGTCTACGTAGGCGTGAATAAAAAATGGGGGTCCATAAGATGTTAATGGGGGTCCACGAAAATTTATCTGCTTTTGATAGTAAAGAGCAAAAATGTAAGCATAGTTTTTATAAGGGCCTACCTACATTGTTTTAAGTACCTAACTAAGCAGATAATATTTTAATAAAGCAAGCGACTGTTACTTGTCCAAACTTGCGTATTCGATATTACGTACAATTTCGTGTAGAGACTTGCAAAGCGCTATCCGCCCGACAATGCTTAATGCGTGTTCAGACATGAACTTGATCTCTTTTCTTATTTTTTTTCTTCATCAGAATCACTAGTGTTTCTCTCAAACTGTGGTTACGGACACATGCCAATAGGTGGTCCACGAGAAAAATAAGTTTGGGAACTACTGCTTTAAAGTATTTAATGATCATATCAGTATGTCATTCTCTCAGCCGGTTTAAGGTAAAATCTTTGTAGTTAGATGCTGTAATAAAACTAATTTATTTACTATAAATATTTTATGTATATTAATGTACCTTCTTCAAATAAAATTATGTATTTTATGAAAGTAACTAGCTATCTCTGTTATAAATAAGGGACTACATTATACGTTTATTTTGTCAGACAAACATACGAAGAAAAAAATGACGCGGGCGTAATCATCAATGGTTAAAAACGTAAAAGAAAAACACGCAAATATTTATTTAAATCATATCGACCACCTGACGTTAAGAGTTCACAATTGCGTATGGACATTGGCAATGTAAGAAATTTAAAGCTACATCGTGAATGCACCACTAACCTTGGGAATTATAATGTATAATGTAATGTCTCTTAGGCCGGTAGTTACTCTCTTCTACCCTTTCAAACCGGAACACAACGAAACTAAGTATTGCTGCTTGGCGGTAGAATATACATATAGAAAGTGGATGGTAGTGGTGGTATGCAAGTGGATGGTACCGAGCCAGACGGGCACAGATAACAGGATCTAGGAAAACGTCAAGTGTTCAATAATAAAATTTAAAAAAAAAGTTGTTAAAAACGCTTTGTTGTAAACCATAATATTAAAAGGCTATATAATTATATTGAGAGCCGAGATGGCCCAGTGGTTAGAACGCATGCATCTTAACCGATGATTTCGGGTTCAAACCCAGGCAGGCACCACTGAATTTTCATGTGCTTAATTTGTGTTTATAATTCATCTCGTGCTCGGCGGTGAAGGAAAACATCGTGAGGAAACCTGCATGTGTCTAATTTCAACGAAATTCTGCCACATGTGTATTCCACCAACCCGCATTGGAGCAGCGTGGTGGAATATGCTCCATACCTTCTCCTCAAACGGGAGAGGAGGCCTTAGCCCAGCAGTGGGAAATTTACAGGCTGATTATGTTTATGTTTATATAATTATTTCCAAGCTGCTAAACATTTATAAAGTAAATAACTTAAATAAAGTATTT
The DNA here is from genome assembly GCF_037043105.1 of Vanessa tameamea. Classification (NCBI taxonomy): domain Eukaryota; kingdom Metazoa; phylum Arthropoda; class Insecta; order Lepidoptera; family Nymphalidae; genus Vanessa; species Vanessa tameamea. The sequence goes on from NC_087331.1 coordinate 2,181,283, forward strand.
TAAAAACAAAATAATATATAAACAAAATAATTTTATACTAAGACAATACTAAAATTATAATGAGCTTGTTTCACAGCTTATTAGATTATAGAGTTTTGACCATCACAACCTAGTAGTAGACATTTGGCCAGCAATGGGTCTGGCTAAAACATAAATGCATTTATTTTTCCATAAGATTTTTATCAAAACGGGAAATCTTGTTATTCATCGAATCTAACGGGCCGGTGCACAAACACGGCCATACTTCAGGTTATAGTTGAAAATGTTTACGAGTATCGTTTGTACGAGGTGATAGTAAGCTGATAAACGCGCCGATATACTGTTACCTCACACCAACCGTGTCCGTATTTCATTTCAAATATAAATGCGCGAAGTTTGCTTGTTTGTTTAAAACCAGTTATTCATTTTTGATGTTTATCTTATATTGGCACTTAGTTGATTTTAATTAAAATAGAGAAATAACTGACTGAAAACTTCACTTCTAAATAGGAAAGATTGGATATGGAACTTCTTTGATGGAATCTATTTTTATTATATTTATTTAATTATCTATTTTATTGATGGTATAGTCTATCTAGATAGGCACTCACTCCTTATAAAACTTCTATGTGCACAAAAACAATACAACACCAAAGCATAGATTAATTATAGCGATTTCTTTGGAGCAACCTTCATTACAGATAAATAACTAAAAATGTTGTCCAAACTAAAACATAAAAAAAAATTAAGTAACAAAATATCTATGACAAAATATATTCATACAAATTGTGACGTCCTTACCCATTTCGGGCACGGCGAGCTGTTGAGATAAACCAACTGACACAGTTGTTTATATGAGTATGTAATATTGCACAAATTCATGTACGACTTCCTAGCAAAATTCCGTGCAATTATATTGTCACTAGTTGAATTATAATATCACGACATCTATTACATATAAGAAACTTGGCCTGTTCTCCAATTGAAAGTTAAAATTTCTAAAAATCCTTCGTTAAGCGATTTTGTAAAATCAACGTATGTTCGTTTTATAGTAGTAGTAAAGTAAGTAGTTTTGGTTGTGCGTTTATTAAGTTAGATGGAACGAATTTATATGCATATAAAATAAAACACGAGATAGAAAAACTAAATCAATCCATATTATCTGATGGAAAAAAACAGATTAAAATTTATGGAATTTTTCCTTCAGTCATTGTAAATTATATTTAATTGATGTTAGATAATTTAGACCTTGAATATTATATATATATATATATATATATATTGAGATGAGTAATATATATCAAATGTAATAATTTATTTTCTTATATAAATTATATATATGAGATACATATGTATCTTGTACATAATGGCTGTTAGCTTTACCGACTCGGATAATGTTTGACCGATAGTATTTAAATTTTGATACACATTTGTACTTATTCTTGAAGAAAGTTTTTATGCTATCTACATTGTTGTTACTCGCCGCTAGATGGCGCTGCTACATATTAAATTATTTCTATCCCTTCGATGTATTAAATCAAGCATCATGATAATTGGTACACATTTGAGGTCAGAGTTTATTTAACGGATCTCTTGGTAATATTTATGTTAAACTTCTTATTGTACAAGATACATATTATATTCATAAATACCGTAACAAAACTACAAAACTATACATTAAGCGCAAAAGCCGGACTTATTAGCAATGACTAGACAACCCTCGGGTTAGATCCTGCAATTTGAGGTCCGGGTGAATTAACGAAGGAGTTAAGTGGTGAGTGATAATTACATCGCAAAACACTTACTGCATAGTATCAAATTCAAACTCAAACTCAAATTCCTTTATTCAATATAGAAGCATTACGCTTACTTATTGATAGTCAAATATAAACACTACCACCGGTTCGGAAAAGGAAACACCTGAGAAGAACCGGCGAAAGAAACTCAGCGGGTCTTTTTATTTTTGTGTCAATCTAATTAAATACATATATTGAATATGATTAGAAATAGCCAGGAGGCGATCGTTTCATTCCCAAGGTGTGCTATCAATCATAAACTCACTAATTGTACAGTAACCAACAATTTACAATTTTTTTAAATTTGGCTACAGAAGCATTTTGGACCATCCACAACTGTTCTCAAAAGTTTATTATATTCATTAAAAAATAAGTAGAAATAGGAATGAAATTTGTTGTATTTAGTATAAAATCCAATCGTTACAATAATTGCGATTAGTTTTGTTACATTTTAAATCAGAGAATAATAAATTATACATAAATACATACATATATGTATATAATATAATTGAGTAATTGATAAACAATAGATATAATGTCATAAAATGTATAAATTATGACACAATTATACAACAATATTAATTTGAATATACATAAAATTGTACAATGTTAGTGGGTGATGATTGTAAATTCTTTATAATAAGACGATTAAGAAACAAAGTGCATATAACAATAACAGCATTTTGTAGTTAAAGCTAATATATGACCTATATGTCTGACTGACTGACCTTTAGCTCTGGAGTTCCGTGATGAAATAATAAAAACCGCTAACAAGAGGAAAGTGACATTGTCATTGACAAATCAAGATTCAATCTGTTATTGTTACTTAACATTCTTAATTTGATAGGATTGCTTTATTTGATATTAATCCTATCAAATCCAATTGGTTTGTTTTTTAACCGAGTTGTCATGGTACGCACATGCGCCATTGGTGGAAGTATGATTTTTTCATGAAAGAAATACATTTATAATATATATAGAAGCTTTTTTTTTGATAAAATTAAATAGTAACAATGCGAACCTTTCACTCTCAAAATGGAATATTGTCCATAAGTTTCTTAAAAGGAGGGATTTTAAAAAGAGTAGAGGCTTAAATAAGGAAAGAAAATTTCCATTTACTCTGGGATACTTACCCACACATCACAGACTCTACCGCTAAACATGAAACAAGAATTTGTATTGACATTAAGAAATGGTTTATTTTCTTGTAATGAAAAAAAAACAAATTTCACTTTTAAAATTACATAATGTAAGTTTTAGTACAATTATATTGGCAACACTGATCTTTTAACTCTATGGTTTAGTTTTAACAAATTTAAGATATGACTTTTCGTTGACATTGCTTGTGTTAAAGAATAATATAGAGCTCCTTAGGTTATGGATTATAAAAAGTCTATTCCTATTACTCTAAATCTAACTCTCTACTACTCAAATGAACCGTTCAATCTCCGTGTTTACTCCATCGCACATGACATTGCCATCTAGGCACAAATAAAAACCACATTTAAAAAAATGTAAAACCCATTCAAATAAGAAAACCATGTATCACAAACAAGTTGAAATTAATTACATTTTCACAGAACACGATAATTTTAAACAATTTATGCACTTTAAATACTACGTAACCTTTCCAGACTTACGAGCAGCTTCGGAATCATGTGTTTAACGGCTCGTATCGCGTCGAAACCGATATATCTGTTGTTTATTATCCAAGTCCTCTTAATCTTATAGTCAACTATTGATAAGGAGATGTGAACATTTCGACATTGTACAATTAATGAACATACGCGACGGACTGTGTAGGTTTAAGTATTTTGTATTGTATCTGAAACTAGCCTTATATAGGATGTTTCTAGAAACATTGTTATTGTTTTTTTTTAACGCAACAAAGCAAAGACATTGCGTTTAACTTATTAATTTATTTAATTAAGTTATCAATACTGCATACATTAGAATACATTAAATAATATTCTTAGCAGTGTTTCTTATTTTATTATACAAATAGGAAGGCTTTGTCCAAGACCGTCTGGATTGGTTCCGCCCACTCATAATTAATTATTAAATTAAGCATCAGTCCTTTGTATTACTGTCTGGTTCTGGTCAAGGATGGCTGAGCCAGAGTAATATGAGTTACACACGCAAAAGATACAACTTGGTACCATAATTGACGTTTTGCTGATGACCTATTATCGTCCAGTGGTATGCTTTTCGTTTTCTTATCAGACTGGCATATACCACCATGGGAGCCGAGATGGCCCAGTGGTTAGAACGCGTGCATCTTAACCGATGATTTCGGGTTCAAACTCAGGCAAGCACCACTGAATTTACATGTGCTTAATTTGTGTTTATAATTCATCTCGTGCTCGACGGTCAAGGAATACATCGTGAGGAAACCTGCATGTGTCTTATTTCAACGAAATTCTGCCACATGTGTATTCCACCAACCCGCATTGGAGCAGCGTGGTGGAATATGCTCTAGACCTTCTCCTCAAAGGGAGAGGAGGCCTTAGCCCAGCAGTTTACAGACTGCTAGTGTTAAAAATGTAATATACCACCTAAAAGTACGTGGTCACCGCCGCTCGTAGACATTGGCGCTGTAAGAAACATCAACCACTCCTTATATCACCTTTGGTCTGTAATTAAATTTACCAAGGCGGAATTTTACAAAGCCCTACCCAAGTAAAATATTCTACTGAGAGAGCTGACACTAAAGTCAGTAGGCGATCTTTCACCAATTATATTATAACACGTACGAGTTTTTAATCTACTAAGTTCATTGGTCAAACAATCTTACGAATGCCTATAACATAGGCCTCGGAGAGACCTACGTAACATAACACGCAACTCAGTGCTAACAATCGCTAATAAAATAAGCAAATATTGCACTTAGGACACTACTGTGCTGTAATCTTCAAGTGAAAATTTAATATAATATCCTTCACATAGACATATTATTTTGTGATACAAGTAAGCAAGTCGAACAATTTTATCATAAGTCATACATAGCTTACAAAAACGAAAAGTACAATATTCTTGAATTTTAAAATTAAATTAATAAAAACTGGTTAATTGTTAAAGATGCAAACGTTCTAACTGCTGAGCGATCTACTGGTGGTTAGAACGCTTGCAGATAAAATGATGATTGCGGGTTCAATCCCAGACCAGAACCACTGAATTTTCATGTGCTTAATTTCCGTTTATAATTCATCTCGTACTCAGCGGTGAAGGAAAACATCGTGAGGTAACCTACACGTGTCTAATTTCAACGAAATTCTGCCACATGTTTATCCACCAACCCGCATTGGAGCAGCTCGGTGGAACGCTCCAAACCTTCTCCAAAAACTGAGAGGAGGCCATCCTTTACTTTAATTATAATATATAATATTGGTGAGGATTTATTAAGAGTATTCGCGTGTAATATAGTCCATATCCATAATCGTATATGTCCAGTTCCGAGTAGAATTTCACTCGACACGCGTAGGTTTCCCGACGATGTTTTCCTTCACCGTGGCGCACGATTATAAAAAACAAAATAAGCATATAAAAAACAGTGCTTACCAGATTTGAACCCGTAATGTTCGCTTAAGATTTACGTACTCTTATTCATCCTTTAAACAAATATATTATGCAAAAATACATCAATGATTACTGCACTGCACACATTTGTTTAACAATTTTACTACTTTGAACATTGTGTAACACGATACAGTCTTTTCATCTAATATTTTTATGAATATTTGACTAAATAAATTTGTAAAGGATTTTTTTTTAATTTATGATACGCAAATTAATAAGTAGTACATTTATATTTAAGTAGAGGAACGTTATCAGAAACAAGATCGCTTCATGTAAAAATATCTTTTGTTTTAAAACATTACATTTTTTGATTTATTACAAGACCTTACCTTACCAAGAATCACGATTATTACTTTATGACCATTGCTGTTTGTATAATAAATAATTTTACAGTCGCCATTCGATACAACATTGTTTCTATTTCAAATGATACTTGACACTCAATATTGTATTTATATTATTTATAATTTCAAACAAAATTAATAGCAATCATGCCGCGAGACAAGTAAAAGGGACCGCCTTTGGAAGAAAATTACCACCAGTTTTTGCGTTGTATTAAATTAAAATCAATAATATACTGTCCAATTAAAACTACCTCGAATTTAATATTACAAGTCACTTTTTGTGTCGTCTGTAAAATCACTGGATTAATAAAATAAAGTGAAAAATTAATTTTATGATAGTCTCGAACCGTGCTCTGTTCACGAACAGTCTATTCCAACCACAAGATGACAAAAGCCAAATAAACAACATTTGACATTGAATTGAAGCGATATCATTGGTCGAGAGCTTGATTAATCTATGATATTCATTATGGATTTTCGAAAAAATGGCGGTTTGAACGTTAACGAAACTGTTATTGGAAACCTGGATGTAAAATAAAGTGGATATTAGTATTTTAGTGGAATAGTTTTGTATTATTAATAAAGATATGTTAGTCAAGAATTGACTTTGACCTTGCGAAATTGGAAACTAGATGTTATTAGTTTTCTTTTCCTCCTCGTATATACATACAATACAAACATATATGTATATATGTTTATATTGTATGTTTGTAGCTGTTTCTGTCAAAAATATCTATAATTTATTTATTTATTAAATTTATATATAATATTATTATTAGTAGTGCATAACATAGCTGAGATATTAAAAAATCGATCTTCAATTGTATTATACTACACACGGCACTAAAATAAAATCGAAAAAATATCAAAAATATTATTTATTCAAGTGGGCTCATAAAAGTATTTTTGAATCGTCATGTTACAATTTCGAATCAAATATAAAGCTACTGCCGGTTCGGAAAGTAATTTATACCGAGAAGAAGTTCAGTGCTTACTATTTTTCACCATAAAAAATAAACCGGTAAAAATATTTAAAAATAAATCAAATAATTAAATTGTTTATATTGAAACCTACAATCCTCGGTAAAAATCCACATTTTCCAGCAACCGGACCAAATCTATCAATAATACAAAACAATTGTACAGAAAAAATATTATAATTATGGCCATTACTTGTATAATACATGCCTTTTCACAGCCCGCGTGGGTTTCATAAAACTCGTTTCATTGAGATAAGACCTTAATGCGTCTTAATAACTCAATCTACTTATATCGCACACAGATATCAAATGCAAATCATCAGTGGCGCTTAAGCTTTTCTTTCCGACACGAAATTATGTTTTATTGTTTAGTTACAATATTCATGGAAATAATTGTTTTGCTTACGTAGAATAAAGAGCTTTAAATAAAAAATTAAACTACATAATTCTTCTATACACAGACTAAACGATTTTTTTACATTGAAACTGAAAAACAAGATTTTTTTTATATATTGAAAAAATAACGTAATGTTAAATATAAGTAACAATATGTACATACTCCACTAAAGTCTTCTTTCCTTTTAAGAAGAAGGAACATATTCCACCAGGCTGCTGATTCACTGCATCCGAAAAATGATGGTTACCAAAAATGAATTATAAATACAAACATTTCTACATTTTTAAAGTTTGTTTATTGAGTATATATATGTATAATATATACTTTTATTGAGTTATATTTTAAATTTTTTTGTATTAAGAATACGTGAAAAATGCGTCGTAAATGATCTGATCCTGTGTGCCTATGTATGTTTTTCCCTAACATTTATTAATTATACAAATTACCAACTAAATAAGCACCTAATTATGTACAAATATTAAACCAAACCACAAAGTATTAGCAATCGATATAAGCACTCATTTAAACAAATATTTTGACTCTCAGAAGAAAAAAAAACGAAATTAGTTTTAAAAAAAATCAATTAAAACCTTCACAGTTAAACCTTTTTTTAATTCGTTCAATAAACCAAAACAGTGTTCTTGTGAGCGACAAAAAATAATGCTAAATGCGCAGTGGTTAAAAACAAAAAAGATCTCGACTAAAAAGTGTCAGTGAATATGTGTTTAAGGAGATAAAATCGAAACAAATAATTAGGATGTGAAGCCATGTTGGAATGCGTGCGTCGCGCGGGCCCAGTTGTACGCGCGTCGACTAAAACTGGACAAAATTTCCTGATAACAACGAGACTTGTATTTTTTCTCGTGCCCTTCATTATACTTCTGTCTGTCAGGTAAGTTGATTATTTCTAAGGATAATTATTTGGTCCAAACTGCAAGAAACCTTAAATAGTTATGTATTTTGTATGTTATAACAGGTTTGGCTGCTTTCGTGGCTTTTTTTTTCTACCATTTTTTACTTTTTTTGCGCTATTATGGACGGTGGTGGCCAGTGCCTCATCATAGACATTGGCGCTGTAAGAAACATTAACCGTTCCTTACATCGCCAATGCGCCACCAATCTTGGGAACTAAGATGTTATCTTCCTTGGGCCTGTAGTTACACTGGCTCATGTAAACTTCAAACCGCAACACAACAACACTGGGTACTGCTGTTTGGCGGTAGAATATCTGATGAGCGGGTGGTATCTACCCAGACTGGCTTGCACAAAGCTCTGCCACTAAGTAAGTTAATATTTAAATATCATTGACACCAATCAAACAGCAATACTTTGTCTCGCAGTGTTCCAATCTGAACGATGAGTGACACATTAATTAAAGCAATTTATAGTCGGTGGTGATTTTAAGAAGGTTTTACAAAAACAGTAAATAAAATTCCTAGATAGCCAAAGTGTTTGATTTCCACGCATGTTCTTCTGCCGCCATTTTGTTTTTTTATATGGCTTTGAAATCACATAGAAACTTTTAATCCGTTAAAATAAATATGTCCGCTTAGATTTGTCTTTATATTATAAAGGTAAGTTGTATACGTTTTTCCAACTGTTTCCTTATTCAATTTTTGCACCTCGTTTTGTATTTACATAATTGATAATGAATCATTCTACTAACAAATTATTACTTTATAGCAATCGAATCGAAATGTAATCGCAGCAATTCACTAGTTTTCATATTGCACTAACAACAATCCAATTGCAGTATCGTAGCCGATATAAATATGTAGAATTGGCCCTCAGTTATGATTATGCTGAGGTTTGTGAGAAGTCGTAGTTGGAATAGTGTCAAGAACGTATTGTACCTTATATGTTAGTAGAATTGACCCCAACACTCCGTATCTCATTATCGCGATATATATTTTCGAAAAATATTTCACATAAAAACTAAAATTCGTTACATTTTTTGTGTGTATTGACACAAGAAAAAGTTAGCTCAGATTCTAGAATAACTGTACGTATCATACAAATATTTGTCACGAGTGATAAAAACATGAACTAATTTATACTTTCTCAATATATATACATATATTTTTAAATACATTTTTATTTACTGATAATTTATTTTGAATATAGGTAACGGTATAAATAAAATTAAAGTAGTGGCTGCATATCTTACAAGATAGACTAATGCACAAAATATACAGCCAAAAAAACATAATAGTTGACAAGGTACAAGTTTAAAATAAATATAATTTTTAGTATACTAAATTTTGTTGCCAGTAGCACCAAAAGAGTGTGCAAAATTTCACCTCAATCGGTCTGGTGGAACTTGTTTAAAAACATGGTTACATGCTGACACATACTGAGACGTGAAAATAAAATAAACGACCGGAGTAAACAAATTTAAACAGTCGATTAACTGGACTTTGACAACACAACTATTTAAAAACAGACACGAAACTCACCGCTGAACACTATCTTGAACTGTTTCGATGTGATATACGACATTGACGAAAATAATTAAAACCTTTTATAATATATACGCATTAATATTCAATCACTGTATATCCGGATTTCATTATTTCACGGGTGATATACACGAGTGAGTATCCATTAATCAAGTTAGGCCCATCAATCAAGTAAGTACTCTTGTCATATATTTTCTTATAAAATTATTGCAGCGTAGTTTGAAAAACCGACGTACTTCATAAGGAAAATTAAAAGAGCATGTTTAAGAAATTTTATTAAAAGCAGTAATCCTATGCCTTTTTTAACAAATTTCCGATATAAGTCACGCTGTTGTATGTTGATAACATTATGCCAGAAAACTTCACGGCAATAATAATGAATATCAAAGTTTCAACAACTCGCCCGCGAAACATCGCGTTTATTCAACAGATTTTTAGGAATTTCGAAACCTATGAAACGTTTTGTTTTGATTTAATTTCATTGTAAACTGACGACATCTGTTCGCACGTTTAACATATGTTTTTTAAACAGCCATAGCGATGCTCTCTACCCGGCCAGTAACTTTTATCCGCTCTCTAATAAATATTTGTTAAATCGTAACAATTTAATAAATTTCCATCAAGAATCCTCTTTAATTTTCTGCATATCTACGACTGGAGCTCTTCAAAATAAGCCCATAACAGATATTCTACGTGCAAAAAATCAGCTTACGCTATTACTATGCAAGATTGGATAAACTATGTCGGACGTATACAGTATATTGTAATAAAAAAATTTACTTCTTATCATGTGCCCATTTGCTCCTCTAACTTCAAATTTCAGAAAAAAAAACAAATTCCACGTAGGCGAACGAATGAATATAAAAATATTTCGTTTGAAAAATGCGAAATAAACTTGTTCTTATCTCATCTCTATAAAAATGCTAGCAACGGTAATGGCGCATAAAGTTAATAAATAGGTTTATGCTTTAATTAAACAAAATTAAAAATAAAATGAGCCGAGATGGCCCAGTGGTTAGAACGCGTACATCTTAACCGATGATTTCGGGTTTAAGCCCAGGTAAGCACCACTGAATTTTCATGTGCTTAATTTGTGTTTATAATTAATCGTACTCGGCGGTGACAGAAAACATCGTGAGGAAACCTGCATGTGTAGACACATGCAGGTTTCAACGAAATTCTGCCCCATGTTTATTCTAGCAACCCGCATTGGAGCAGCGTGGTGGAATATGCTCCAAACCTTCTCCGCAAAGGGAGAGGCCTTAGCCCAGCAGTGGGAAATTTACAGGCTGTTAATGTAATGTAAAAAAATAAAATCATTTTTTCCGTGATAGTACATACCTAAAACTTGATTGGACATTGTGGATCAAATCTGCCCAAGCGCTTTTAAGCATTCATGCATCTTATGCTCAGCGCTGAAGGAAAACTCGATTCAATTCTGTTACATGTCCGACAAATCCGCAACCTGTGCAACAGCGTAGTTAGAGCTCAAAACATGCATCGTAAGAGAACAGAAGATATAGAAGTAGGAATTTTTGAGCTATCGCTTGCTTATATTATTATAAATACAGTTTTATTATTAAGGAAAAAAAATATGGTCATATAAAGCAAACATCATTACAAGAAGGAAGGTTGGATCCATATTTCATATAAAAATTAATGAATAAATCACCAGTATAACATATTATAGCGTAACTAACATAAATGCCAAATTATCGTAACCATACATCATGTTAAATCATCATCAAAGATTGACGCAAAATAAAAATGAAGCCTTTTTTTTTCAACAAAAGATTATGATATGATAATAACAGGTACCCCGTAATTATGTTCAATAAAACGAAAATATAAGGCGAACCGCACAAAACGAATTTTCAATACAAACAAAAAAACAAACAGGCAATCAAAATCTTTATGAACATCAAAACCTATTAAGCTTACATGCGACTTGAATGGTAATAAACTCGGTTGACGTTTTTAAATGGGCTTAACGTAAACGAGTCCGTTTTCGGTTTGCGTTAAGACTTTATACGAGGCGGCCAATTATGATTTTTTATCGACTCTTGCACAGAGAACGTTACACGAATGTCAAATGTTTTATTTTTGTTTCTTTCTGAGTGATCTTAAGTTCGAAGTAAGTTTCAAGGTTCTATGGAATGGTCCTGATTGAACGGATAATCCGATTTTATTTCCGGTTCTTTTTTCAAAATTTTTCAATGGCAAATTCTTTGACACTTCTTTCTAGAATTATTATTTTAATTTTGATCGAACCTCATTAGTCGACCATAAAAAGCAGAAAGTGTCACGGTCCTGGGTTTAAAAACAACATCGGGCCACTAAATATTTTATCTGTCAAGAAGTTCCCAGAAGCAGTCCGAAGGTTAGAAGTTGACTGTATTGACACTCACGAGCTTTAAAACCATTAAGCCCTTAGTCCTGCGCCTGAACTCTATTTGGTAGTAGCAGATAGTCACAAATGTTATGAGTAGAATACGCTTGTGTTTTTAGAATAATTTATTAACTACAATATATAATCTTCATCATTACTTACGTTCTGCAGTCAACTGTCTATTCTCCGTTTGACTGTGTGATCGAAATCAGTCGGGTCATCATCATATATTTCCAACGAAGAGTTAAAAATAACGTAGTTTGTTTGCTGTTGAAGCGTTCTTTTTATTTCGAAGCCCCTCACTTTAGTGATATATGCCCATACGTTCAATCAAATTCCATTACCCTTTTTTCTAATTTGCGACCTCAGAAAATTAAAACATTCAAATATCTAAAATTGGTTTTTGTATTTTATATTAAGGTGTTATACAAGAAAAAGTAGCCACTGTCCTTCCTTAGAGTTGAAGTTTGCTTTGTACCAAATTTGATCTAATTCGGTTGAGTGGTTAGACTGTGAAAGAGCAACAAACAGACAGACAAATAGACGACTTTCATATAAATAATATTAATATAGATTCAACGTAGCAATACATAGAACAAGTATTTACTTTATTTCATAAAATAATCGATGCGTCAATAGCAAAATAAACAGTGATACCGTGTTATTTCTGAACGTAACTTGATGCGATCAAACCCATTATTACTGCCAATCCTTTAAAGCTGCCATAACCACTTAATGTGAAATTACCTTCCATCCTCCTTTATAATATAAATTAAACCCTACGCCTTTAACTTAAAGTACAATTTGCAATAGCAATCGTTTAGGAAATGACAACTGATCACTTCGATTCGGAACTCAACTCCTCCCATCAACCCACGACGATAAGTTTATTTTCGGCAAACGTCAGCGTTAACGTTTAATTCAGTACATCATTTACTGATGTGGGTAACGTAAACGCGAAGTTATATGTAAATGGATGTCCAGCTTGATTAGTGCTGTCAGTCAAGTATCGATATTGATGGCGTGGGAATGACGTGCTAGATATATGCAGTCACGATAGTTAAATTACTATCTGTGATGAAATTCATATGCATCGTAAGTAGGTTCTTACGAATATGGAATGCTATTTAATGAATAATTTGAATCGATAATTATAACTATAAAAAGTATTTTATCAACAATTTAAAAAGTTTTCTCTAATGTTAAGTATATGTAACGCGTACAGTGTCCTTTTTGGGGGCTTATGCACTGTTTTTTCTTTTACTTTAATAAATGCTAATAAAATACGAATTCGCAAGTACAACAATTTTTTTTTTTTATTTTTATTTTATAAAGATCTGTGAGCAAATAGATAACTTAATAGTAATAATAATTCTACTATGTTCAAAAAACTACTTCAAATTGTTGATTTTCCTAATAAAAAGCCTCAAAAAAATATGTTTCGCCAAAATAAACACATTTTCTTACCATAAAATTAAATTAAATTTCATTTTAGTAAAAATGAATATTGATAAAAACGACAGTTGTTTGTGTACGACCGGCACTCATCAACGTTGACAGCTATATATACCTTTATATATACCGTATATACTATATATATACCGTATATTACGGTATATATTTGGTGCTTTTTGGGAAAATAATGTATTATAATCACTATCACTAGTGTGTAGTGTACAAGTACTAACATTAAAACTCCAGAATAGTTATTTATCAAAGTGCCAGATTATATTGAAATGACAGTTTTTGTCTATATGACGTCACACCATGGCGGCTCGTGTTAGTTTAGATCACGTGATTTAGATCTACAGAGTAAAAAATGACGTCTTTTAATTTCAATATAATAAAAAAATCTTGTGCTTTTATGACTCAAAATCAGAATATTTAAGTATATTTCTGCATATATTTTAATTTTTATAAAATTTCATAATTTTCCACTATCGAAAGTACCCTACATATACTTGTAAAATATAAGAAACTTCCTAACTTGAGTCGTTTTAGAAAAACTTAAAGCGTAATTTTAAAGAAACGGCGCCATAATATTTTAAAAACATCCTTAACCAGACAATTTCTTATTTAAATCTCGGTTTTCTAAGAACCCATCAAATCTTACCGAGCGAAAAAAAAATTCGGACGAACATTCCTAAAGCTAATCTGACTCATATAACGTAGACGAATGTTTATCGTACCTTAGTTTTAATATATAAATATATAATTATTTTGTCTACATTTTTAAGAAAACAAACGACTGTGGTTTGAATTTTTATTTATTTTTTATAAAATTAAAGGCGGACAGGCAAATTAGCCATACGATGGTAAGTGGTCACCACTGCCTTACACGTTGGCGCCTTATTAAATTTGACAATTCGTCCTAATGCCCGATCAACCTTGGGAACTAAGGTGTTTGGTTTTATGTACCTGTAGTTACACCGGCAAAACGAAATCAACATCAATATATACTGTATTCTAGTAGACTAGTCTAGTCTAGTAATTCTACAAAACTATACTAAGTGAACCTACCACCGTTTCGGAATGTAGATTCTACCGATAAGAACAGGCAAGAAACTCAGTAGTTACTCAGTATTACCATATTATGTAGTGGTAGAATATATGGTGAGTGAAGTGCAAAACGACGCGACGTTTTGTTAATATGTCAAAAGTGCTATCACTTTAATTATTAATTACTAATGACGTATTAACAAATCGTTTATACTACACACACTACCATGAATTTGTATTCGCTTATGATTATGTATTCACTTTTGTTGCTTCACTTTTATGTTACATGCGCTCCATCTGGCTTTCGTTTTAGTATCTGAATTTTCTGCGACAATTTCAGCAATAACGATATTTGGTGTTGAAAATATATTCAAATATCAATTATAATATACAAAGAATCATTTATGTAAGTATCAGTACAAAAGCATATAACCAGCAAGCAACTACTAACATAAAAAAATAAACCAATCATAATCCTTCCCTACATCCTTGAATAAAATAATGGTTCCAATAAGAGGATTTCGACTTTCTATAGTTCCTTCCAGTTAGCTAAGCTGAAGAGTTCCCCACTTAATCGGTCGGCACCAACCGTTTGACATTTAACGACGCATTTAAAATAAATTAAACGCGTTCAAATTTAAATGTAAATTCAAACGTAAGCATTGTTAACGCATAACGTTTAAGGCGAAAACGATTAGTTTTGCTTTATTGTTTCACAAGCTTATTATCTTAATCAAAATGTTTCTTAACAATATTAAACGATTTAATAGCGACCCGATACAATTATCAAAGTTTATTCGAATGACTGAATGAATGAACGATCGTTATTATGGAAAATTAATCCCCCAACTCGTGCTAATCAAACGTAAAACATGTAAAACTAAATATCGTATGTAATTTATGTTTATGTCAAAATCTATGCATATACAGCCACGCTACTCCAATGAAGATTGTTAGATTCACATCTCCGTCACAATTTCACAGAAATTACACACATGCAGGTTTCCTCACGACGTTTTCTTGCACCGCACGAATTATAAATACAAATTAAGCACATGAAAATGGTGCTTGTCTGGGTTTTAACCTACAATAATCGGTTAAGATAGTAGAGTAAGGATCTACATAAAACGTATTTCATAAAACTCTATTGGATTACGCACAGCACGCGAATATTTTTCGAAGATATTTCGTAAATTTCAATAAATTATACTCATTCATTTATACACTTAAACCTTGCTCATGAATCGCAAACCATTGACTACAATCTCATGAAGCGTTCGATAGTTTTTGAGTTAATCATATTCAAATAGACAGGCAGTCAGACGCGATCGGCGGGATTTCGTTTTAAAATACATAGCAACATAATACTCTATGTTTTACTGAAATTAAATCACTTAAGTCTTTCTAAGACCGAATTATCAAAAAACAAATTCGTAAACCAAACTTATACTAATGCGTATTTAAACAAAACGGATACTAAAATAACGAATACAAAACGTAACAAAACATTTCATTATATTAATAGTGATAAATAAAATTACTAAAGCAATTAATCTTACATTTTATTGTTTCTGTATTGGCATTTGATCGTTGAACGTGAGAACAGAATCGTTACAATAATTTACACCTGACGAATATATTAACTTTATTAAAACTATTAATATTGCATGAATTCAATACATCCATTGTTTTGTCGTTCTAGCGATATAGATTGCTCAGTTTATTTGAATTATATGTATTGTAATTTTTCATAGAAAGAGAGGAGTCTTTCTTTTGTGTTATGTGGTCTAAGAATCTGCTTAATTCGTATCTATGTTCTCCACTTTAGTAGCGTCATTGTAGCATGCACAAGCGATCTCTAACCGCTTGCCTTTATTGGGTATTTCGATCCACACAGCACCAGCGAGTCCAACATAAACTTCATGCGGGAGAAACGCGTAATGCGTTTATCCAGAGACAGTAGACGAGATTTTCCATGTCTATGAAATATATACATACGTATCTCTGTATAAAAAATAAAATATATCTTATCAATGGACGTAGAATTTTTGTTATTTAATTTATATGTTCTTAGTAATTTTTGGAAGTATTTGTTTTTTTTTTCTTTACTGAAATGAATAACTACAGTAACACATACATAAAGGACAAATTTCAGACAAACTTTATACGCTATAAAAGTTCTTAAATGTGATATAAACTGTACGTGCTCATAAAAACATTTTTCGGTTCATTAATTTCAAAATAAAGTCATTGATCTTATCAAATGTTATAGCTTGTAATCAACATTACTCTGAGAACAATGCAAGGTCTAGACAAGGCTAACATACATATAATTACACTTACATAATAAAATAGTTATTTTATTAAACGTCAAATATAACATAACACATATTGAGTCATACACTTTACTTAGAATGTAATCATTTTTAATAATATAAATATACTTATCATTTTAATAAAAAATATTATATTTAAACAGTTAATGGGAGTCCCTTCAGTATTCTAGACACTCCCAAAGGGTGCCTAGAAGAGATGGCTGCTTTAGCGATAAGGCCGCCTGTAGTAAGGTAGATAAGCTATTGTATGGAATTCTGGAAGTTGGAATCCATCCTATCGGATTATGAGTGTGTTTGCGCACACACAAGCCTGTGTTTCCATAGTTGGTTGGTCTCCCATGAGATTAGCCGCTGTGACCAAAATGAACCGGACGACATCATCAGTTACACTGTTTAATGAGCAATACTTAACATCGGTTACAGAGTACAGTACAGTACGCATGTATCAAATTATCCGATGGTCACCGAATTATCGGCTAGAGAGACGGTGTGTTTTACAATGATAATTTGGTACTTAAATATATTTGTTTTGCCATTAATGATTTTATTATAAGTGTTATGGCTAACATTTTTATAGAGTTTTATAGTCACATGATATTTTAATTGTGTACAATAATCGTGACGATTTTCGAACTAAACTAAAATACTGATATTTTTTTTTATGTCAAGTCACAGTTGTGTAAAATATGTACATTGCTCGTGAGGACTTCAGTAAGTGCGCGTCGAGATGTCACTATTAACATATTTCTCTCAAGCGAGTATCGAATTTTTTATCAATACATTATTATATATGCAGATGAAAATAATGATGCAGTACTCGTTTTATTTTTTCACGAGCAATTCAGTCTTTCCAAATTCAAATATATTCGTTAGACTTCAACTTCTATAAACCAAAAATATAGTTCAAGGACGTAGCCATGGATTACCTCAACAACTAGATTAATAAAACACCCAGAATATAAATGAACACACCAACTTATCCCATTTAATATCATATAATAAATGAATCATCTCTGCTTCATTAATAAATCCTGTCCTCTGTAATCTTTTCATAATTATCACGCTTTTGAAATCATTAGCCTACGTTATACTTAGATTCACGTAATAAGCTTAAAACGATTTCAATTGCGTTCCTTTAGAGCACAGATAATAACATGTAATCTTATAAATAATGTCTCTATAGAACCTTTAATTTATATAATCTGTGGAATTGGGATTCAAAAGTTATGGAATACAATTTTTTATCCAGGGTGAACAGGTTCTAATTGATAATAAAGTTTGAATATATTTCGTTAATTTAATATATATTTAACAACCTTATGCAAATAGCTATCATTTCAAATTTGTATAGGTTAATATTATAATTTTAGAAAGTTTTGTTCAGTAATTAACATAACCATTTTTGACACTGTTTTTTCTCATACTTCAAGACTAAAATAATACTTTGATTAATTTTTATGGCTATCAGATAATATGTTTTGATAGAAAACAACTTTGCATTTGAAGCAACACTGGACGGGGAGTCCATACCTTGATGGGTATTCTCCTTCATACAACGAAGATAATTTTATGATTTTCTTTACAAACATAATCGAAATAGACAAAAGCAAACCCCTTGAAATTATTATAAATTTACAATCTCTATTATCTTCAAACCATCAACATTTTTTTTCCTCGTCCTAAAATATTAGTCACAAACTAACTTGCTATAGAGACGTACCTTATAAAAGTTTCCGAACTCGTTACAAATACAAAAAAAAAAAAAGTTAACGGTGACATCTGACTGACACAAGTAAAAATGTCGCTTATTGCTTTACAAAAAGTAGTCGGTAACTGGATACACGATAATAGTATATCATTACTGGCCGGATGGACATACGTACAATGCGACACGGTCTGGGGAACGTGGACAGAGCGTCATTACGTTATTATATGTATCCTTTGTAGTTATGAGGTCGTATATCTTTTCATATGAAAAATTACTTTTATAGACATTATATTAATTAAATTATTATAAATATACTCTTATATACATTTATCACTAAGAATATACATAGGCCGACCATGTAGTTTACGTGTCCGTTCATCAATATTTGCAATTATATACGTTTAACAACTACATGTTTATGTAAAGTATTCTTTAAATAAAACTTAGACTACGTGACGCCGTCTGTAATATGAGATTTTTGTTTGGTCACGTTATTTAAAATACATTATATTTATTATGATGAATTGGATTGAATTGAATTGGTATTGGTTGGTAGAACATGTTACGAGTAATACTAACCCAGACGGAATGGCCACCAAGGTCTCCCCTTAAACAAAATGTATATTCATTGTAGTTTGCTATTTATTGTTAGTTAAATAAAATATGTTTGTTCGAAATATTAAAAAGGGCTCTCTTAAGAATTCCTATTAATAAAAATATTTGAAATAAAAAGGCCACTTATAAATTCTAGACTAAATAACTAAGGGACCATTAAATTTTACGACCACATTATCAAAAAACTCATCTGTCATACGAAAAATCCCGTTCGAGATTCCCGATTCGATCGGTTTAGACAAAGAGAATATTTCTATAGTCAAAGTCGTCCAGAAATTCCTCACGGTCGCCGGACGTAAGCATGCAAATAATCCAATCTTCAAAGAATTCAGCCATTGAGGCAAATAAAATAAATAAGACTTATTAGCTGGAACGAAGATGCGGTGGTCTCGAAGTATACGAAACATGTGGAAGAAATTCCTGATAGCATATTGCATGAAATAAAAGTTTATTCCACTTTGGGCATACATACATACAATAATTATTTTATATTGAATATATATTGTTGTTTGAACATTACATTTGAATAAATGTAATTAATTATTTGTTTAAAACAATTTGCGTTCCTACTGATGACTAATTTCACGATAAATTTTACATATAAATTTATGATATTTATATTTCATTAAGAAATACGTAAATTAAGCAATGAAAAAACGCATAAAATTTATTTTAATGTATACTAACATTATAAATGGTAAATTAAGTCTGTATGTCTGTTGCTCTCGCAGCCAAACCACCGAACGGTATTTGATGAAATTCTGTGTTTAGCAAGCTTGAATTTAAGGGATACTTTCTATGTCTAAAACGCAAGCGAAACCGCGGTCAACATTTAGTGTTTAATAATTTTATGTCAAAATTCATATTACGATGATAGACAAAAACATTAACGTTTTTGATTTTATTATTTTGCAGAAAATGTTCTTAAAGCTTATTTCTTATTCAACTTTAATTAGATATAGAAAAAAGTATATTGTACTCGCTATCCCAATTACTCGTAATGTATATAAATAATATATATAAATTGATTAAAAGATTATATATTTTTTTTGTGTATAAATTAATATTGAAACAAAGTTAAACGTAAAACCGCAATCGAATCCAAGAACCAAGTGGAATTATACAATGGAATGTATCTGTTTCGAACGCACGATATATTATCATTAGAACGATATATGGAATTATCGAATCTCATTAAAATAGCTCCCTTGATTTATGTAAACAAGACCGAGTCTTGTAATACTACAAATTACCAGAACATTAGGGTAATTTTACGATAATATAGTCATACTAGTTGTTACGGGCGACTTGCGGCCCTGGTTATATATTGTTAGTCATAGAGACTTCATTCATTCGAGAATATTTGATTTGAATTTAGTAATGTCTTAGTAATATAGAAATTTAAAACTTATATACGTGATGAAACTTTTTCTGTTATAGGAAAAAGTTAATAATCTCGCTCCTATAGCAAATTCCACCCCCTTTTCACCCTCTTAGCAATGATTTCGGTAATAAAACCTATCTTATGTTCTTTCCCGGGACTTAAACTATCTCGAGATCCATTTTTATCTAAATTGGTTCAGCGGTTACGCATTAAGAGGTACATTTAAGTAGCGTGCATTCAATAAACATAGAAAGCGAAAAGGGTTATTCTGCTGTATAAGCTATGTTATTGAAAAGTTTCATTCAAATCTATTCAGTAGTTTTTGCGTGAAAGAGTAACAAACATCACACCCTAAAAATTTCGCATTTAGTAAAATAGTTCATTTTGTGATTGTCGTCAAAATCATACTTTCTCATATTCAATAAAATAAACCGCATGTTTTTTTAGCTTTGATATTTTTATTCGTGTCTATGTTACAGTAAATTCATGTCTTAGTCTATTCAAAATCATAGATATACGATATTATATAAATATATATAGATAGATAATCTTGCCTCTCGCGTGCGCCTAATCAGAACTATAACCAGAAATAGTAAGGATAAATGTCAGACTTTTAAGAAATATGAACGGCTCAGCGCTTTTTAACGTGATTAATATATTAATACGTCACGTGTGACGAACACGATCACGATTATAAGGGGAATTTCTACTGATGTCAGCAAATTTTTATCTATAAATGAATAAAAGGAATATTTTACAAAAACCTTCCTGAGGTATAGCCTATAGAGTCCCTTTTTAAAGTCGGTCAATTGAGACCTTTTTCCACTGACTGTTATTGGGTTTAACTGAGAATAATACTACATTTTTTAATTTAAGCTCACAATTTTCCATAGAAGCGTTGTCCGTGCCTTTGGTGTACCTATCTATCGTCTTGATTGAGTATATCAAACTATACTATACTATGCTACTATGCTTGCATTTTCCTTGTTCTGCCTGAAGGCAGCATGACAATATAAGATCCAGGATTACTATTTTGATTGCATATGTGTGTTTGTTTATGAGTTACATATAATAGTTTTTAAGTTATTCTGATGCTTATTACGTTACATTTACTTCATTTTCTTATCACGATTCAGTTATATTATGTCAGTTATTGCTTTAATTATATAATATCATATTTATACCGAATATTAATGAGAATATTATTTATACTCAATTATAAGCCAATATTTCAAATTATATCAAAAAATGATATTCAATTTTGTACAATTATTGATATACCTAATTATTAATATGAATATTATACAAAGACATGAGATCATATGCTTACAAATATTCCTAATTACTGGACTTCCTCGCTGGTCTCGTGGCCACCTGCTTCATCGAAACAAAACAGATGTTTTTAGGTTTAATTTTCCAAAACATCTTAGTAGCAGCTCGGAGCTTAAAATCGTTAGTTCGCCACCCGAAGACTCTAATCGCGTCGCATTGCCATTCAAGAAGATTGGAGATTGGAGAAGATTACGAGACTGTCGCAGCTGAGAGCGAACCTGTGTTTTTGCAAACTCTGTGCTCTATATGCCCTAGACATTTAGCAAACTCCTTTTAAAGTAGCCGCTGCTGCAGAAATCACACATCGTTAAAAATTACATGACATAATTGAATCGCAAACAATGAATAACCCTTCGAAGGATTTGTCACAATTTTTTAATTAAACTTTATTTCATATTTAAAATCCAATACGAAGATTTAACCCAATCAATACATTTATTTGATTCATCATTCGCGAAAATCGAGAACGAAATAGAATTATCGTTTATATATTAAAATTTACGCAATAACTAATCAGAGTTGGTACCAATTAAAATATCCTCTCATAGAAGTTAATTGTGTGTGTGTCTGTTTTGCATAAGATAAATCGTCTAAAATTGGAAATGATAAATTATGAACATTATTGGAAGATAATTAATTAATGATTTATGATCATAGTCATTTAGAAATTAGGTCAGGCTGCTTAAGGCAGTGAACTGTTATTGGGGTCAGGTAGACCCCCTGCTGGGCATAAAACAGAGGCATAGACAAGGTAGATGAATTTATGTAACGAGGTGTCATGACGAATGTACGGTCAGAATCTATTAATCTAGATTTGAGAAATTAATTTTAGACAATTAAATAGCGAGTTCATATAAACTGGTGTCAAAACGTGGTGGTAGTTTTGTGATAGAGTTGATGATACTCTCTACTTATTTAAAAAGCTAGGTTTTAATAACAAATGACGTGTTAAGAAGCTACATTCATTAGTATGTTTTAAATACCTTTTTAAATAACATAATATATTTATTTAAAATTTAATTAAAAAAAGGAAAACAGGCTATAAGAATAAAATTTATAATTTTTTTTTGTAATATAAAATATAATATTAGATGCTGACTGTACCTTACTGGTATATATTTTTAAATCTTGACCATTATTCTTAATTAGCAAGTATAATTTCAGTAGTTCGGGATGGCAAAATAAAATTATGTTTTTTACAATGATGCTCCAATCTCTCTATATGTCTTTACAATCCCTCACAATCATCCAATTGTTTTCCTTATGACAGCTCAATCATTTTTAAAATAAGAAATAGTGTTACATGCCAGTATTAAATGTTATCCCATAAAATAATATTAACTAAAGGTGTACAAATTATTGATCAATTAATTACAATAATAATTGTATATATTTATAATATCCTATGACGTAGCTCCGTATGGAGGCTAGTGCTAGTCTCGTAACACTAAGTTTTAATAACAAATGACGTGTTAAGAAGCTAAATTCATTAGTATGTTTTAAATACCTTTTTAAATAACCTAATATATTTATTTAAAATTTAATTAAAAAAAGGAAAACAGGCTATAAGAATAAAATTTATAATTTTTTTTTTGTAATATAAAATATAATATTAGATGCTGACTGTACCTTACTGATATATATTTTTAAATCTTGACCATTATTCTTAATTAGCAAGATATAATGAATATGCAATATATAATATATAGAATGAATTGCGTTTTAATTGTAATATTCAATTTATTTTCGTTGAATCCTAAACAATAACGCCAAGTTGACCCAGTGCGTAGAGCACGAGAATTTATAATCCGGACCACTGAGCTTAAATGTGGTTAATTTTTATTTATTTACAAGAATAATTCACAGGCGTGGAAATATTTTTGTATCACATCCTTGTTCAGCTATTTTTTATAATGACAGAAGTAATTTTATATAATATAAATACGTAAAAAATATTTTGAACCGGCGACTCGACTGATATAGAAACGGTTGGACAGCATTGCTATTTTTTATTTTAATTAATCTCGGTCGCCTTTAAGGAAAAACATAGTGTGGTTCATTTGAAAGATGAATTTCCACAACACGTGTATCCACCAAACTGCTGTGGAAGTTCGCGGTGGAATAAGTGTAAATATTAAAGCTTCTTTGTCTTCGTATTGTATACATCCTCGCGTCATTTATCCAATTGATTTACAACTTTGTGCAGTTTAAATCGTTTCCGACATCATTCTATCAACGCACAATACAGTAGATTGCGCGCGAGTCATATCAGATCATTGTTTGCAATAAGTTACTTGACATGGCAAAGTCAACGGACATTGGCAATACCATATTATTTAAACGAAATTTTTCGGCCATTCAATTACGTAGAAATCAAAACCGTAAAGAATTCAACGCGCGTAAAGCTACTACCAAAATAATATTATATGAATCGTCATGTAAATATTACAATCATTATTATATAATTGGCACACCCATAAATTTATTTTATTAACGACTCTATAAATATAAACGAAATATTTGGCCAATTATATTACGCTCGAATTAATTTGTCTCATAATCAAAATATACTTTATTCAAGTAAGCTCTTGCGAGCACTTTTGAATCGTCATTTTGCATTTTTCATTCATTTCATTCATTAGCAGCCTGTAAATTTCCCATTGCTTGGCTAAGGTCTCCTCTCCCTTTGCGGAGAAGGTTTTCATTTTGCATGATTAAATTAAATTAAACCTACCACTGGTTGAGAGTGAACATTCCCTGAGAAGAACCGGCAAGAAACTCAGTCTCAGTTACTCTTTTCCGTTACATGATCCTTTATGTAATTAGTAATACGCTTTATTAATCAAAGTAATTTTAACATGTAACTTAAATTTATTAAGTAGCAAAACTAAAAATATTTGAGTAATTTTATTATACAAGCTAACATTTTTTCCAAGAAAGGATGAATTGAGTTTGCGGAGACGGAAACCAGCTGTACCAAGTTTTTTACTTCTCGTTTTCATCACTGTTTCTATCAAAATAATCAAAATTATTAAGAATTTATATAATCTCATTAATACATTTCCATTTTGCTAAACATGTATCATCAAGTTAGATATTCTTAATAAATGAGGACACAAATACAATATATGTTACAAGTCCTTCATTATCGAACATTTAAAACTTCGAGATAATTTAAAATCGAAGAACATCGGTTAGAAGTATTAAGACACACAGTCATATTGTTCAGCAAGTATTGTTATTTTATCAAAATGTATATAGTACATAAAATGTATATTAAATTAATGAATTCTAATAAATAAAATAAGATATACGATAAGACATTTTCTTTTATATGTTATTTTAATTTACGCCAAATTAAGTGAGCAAATACCAGCTTATATAAATCTATTTAAAGGTAAGCAAAAATATAAAGTTTTCCTCTGTTTGTCAACTGATTTTCTTTTTTTAATACTGTTGACGAGCTTTAGTGTTATCGATAAAAAATCAAAATAAGAGTTATGTATTTCACGCACTATACGAACACTAGTAAGGAAGGTATGAAGCTCCGTAACCTTAGCCGAGAACATCCAAAAAACCAAAAAAAATAACCAAATAAAAATCTATCTGAAAACGTAACCGAAAGCCATAGATGATGTCAAATAACAGCCTACAAATAAATTCAAATTGCCAACTTGTAATTTTCTGAATATGAAAGTATCCGACGAAATCGGATAGTCCGAAATAATTTCGGTAAAATATTATACATAAATCCACAACATCCGTTCTTGTAATTATAGTTTGACAAACTACAGAGCCATGTGTAGTTCGCAAGAAGATAAATGCGTTATTTTGATCAAGAGTATCTATAGCGTAAGTTGTTTATTGTCAAGTATTTGTTTGTCGGTGTGTTTTAAATCTAGTAAAGAGGTTTAAGGTTGTACATAAAACTTAAATTACAAAAAAACTGTGCTCACGATGCTACTATAATTAATGTCATTGATCAATTTTATTTGTTTATTCAACAAATTAAAAATAGGAAGATTCGTTTTTTATATGCTGCTCGATTAGTTTACGTAGGTTAATTTTATAGCATCGTGTGTTTCGGCATTTTGCTTTGGGCTAACGCTACTTAATGCTTACGATCCCATAACAGCTTACACTGTAACCCTATTAAGTGGTTTATAAGCCATTCTTCTTGTCTAGGGACGAAAATTTACATATCCCCCTTCCTCTAATCATCAAAACATATACACATTTTGCCAAGTATATTTTCTCGCCCAATCGCTTAAGGTTTAATTTCGTAATTTAAGCACTTCTACGTAACAAACTGAGCATTAACAAATTAAATATATAAAACAAATTACTAATATTACTGAGTCAATAAAACATGATCTTTTTGATTATACTGTAAGCTATATTTAAGTTAAACATTAATCAAAACAAGTTCGATAAATGATAGCAACGGCTCTTTATTAATTGGAACAAATTTATTAAAGTATATCTTTGGCGTTATCTTTTCTGAAGCAAATATTTTACCATTAATTATTACTAAAAGTTGAACGAACTTATATTAAGACTGCTATTAATATCATGTATTGTAGAAACCTCGGTACCGGGATGTGTAAAAATAATTGACTTCTTGTGTGATCGTTCCTTTATATAATTAATGTTAATTACAGGGGAGAACGCTCAAAAGGGTTTAAATTACCTTAAATATATTATCTATATTATCTAATAAACAGAAATCTTAGGACCAAAAATATGGAAATAATACTAAAAATAAAACAAAAATTATAAAAATGTTTTGTGTTGTACAGCGGGCTTATAATTAATTAGCCATATCTTCCAGAGATTTTTTTAATAACTTAATCTGAGTAGGCGGTGCAGATATAGATTGACATACACATTTACACAATAATATATATACTTAATACATATATAAATATATATATTATATACTAATAAATATTTTAAGATAATAAAATAATACAAGGAAATTAATTTAAGTTGGCTAAATTATTATTTAGGAATAAGAAAGATCTCTATTATTTGAATAAAACTATGACTTCTACAATTATCATCATCCGCAATTTGACTCCAACGAGCTCACACACAGTTGGGAAGGCTTTATCTTATCTGTACAGATTCTGCGTTAGCCTTAACCAGATACGGTCGGCGACATTCACTATGCCATTAGCCATCTTTCTGCTGGACAATAAACGGTACTGTATCGGTGTATATAAGTTCATTGGCACTTTGCTCTAACTTCCACCATTTATAAGTACCCAGGGGATATGTAATAACTTCTTAAATCCCACAGTTGGCAGAACTTTGACAGTTTATCGTGACGTTAATACTTCTTACACTGCTAATGTTGAAAGACCAAGAAACTTACCATCAGGTGAACATTTTTTTATTAGACATCTAGAAATATTTACCCATTGTATTGTTATACGTCACATGCTCGACTATGTAATATTGAATAGTCATAACCGCCCTAAATATATAACTATTCGTTAAACGTTTCCTAAATATATAACATAGCCAACCATATTAACGTTATTAAATATTACTCAAAACGCGAAATTCAATTAAGACTACAAAATATTCAGTACAAACTAAAATGAAAACTTGTCTGGTGTTAATGTAATTTTCTAGCTTTCGTATCAACAACAATAACCATTCAGTGAGAGCGTTAAGGAGAAGGCTTTTATCCTGGAACATCTTACAAGTTAAATAGGACGTCGGAACGAATAGTCTGTACTATTGTAATGTAACAATGTTATGGTACGGAATGCGCTTTTTGTGATAAGCGAAGCGGAAAATAAATTACGAATGTATAATTCAATCGCTAACAGGTAAATAAAAATTGTATAATTTAGTAATGATACACAATTGTAATGTGTATGTACACTACACGAACTGGTTACACTTATTCGTATAAGTATTAAACGATAGACAAAACCAGTAGTGGAAATGTTGAATAAAAAAATGCCGAAAAAGAAAATCTATGTCTAATAATACATTTATACATATGTACAGTTAAATGTATTAACATTCGAAATTTAAATAAATATAATATCTGACAAATCCGTTCTAAATATATTACATAATAAACATAATCAGCCTGTAAATTTCCCACTGTTGGGCTAAGGCCTCCTCTCCCGTTGAGGAGAAGGTATGGAGCATATTCCACCACGCTGCTCCAATGCGGGTTGGTGGAATACACATGTGGCAGAATTTCGTTGAAATTAGACACATGCAAGTTTCCTCACGATGTTTTCCTTCACCGCCGAGCACGAGATGAATTATAAACACAAATTAAGCACATGAAAATTCAGTGGTGCCTGCCTGGGTTTGAACCCGAAATCATCGGTTAATATGCACGCGTTCTAACCACTGGGCCATCTCGGCTCTATATAAATATATTAACGTAATCTCAAATATAGATTCAACGAATATTTTGTTATTACAATATAAATGATAAATATACATACATAAAAAAATATATAATGAAATAAAAAAAAAATAATGAAATCTAGATAAATAATATTGAATGTTTAGCCTCTATGCCTTCCTATTACTAATCAGATTAAAAAAAAAATTGATTTGAGACCAAAATATCAAAAACTTTTATATTTAGTCTTATTGAAGGTTTACTTTATATTAAAAACCATTTATATAGACCCCTTTCCTAGCCGCGTGAAGTCGGGGTGGATAGCCAGTATAATATAAAGCATTTATCTATAATATTATCATTTGAATATACAATTCTCGTCGTGTGCAATGTTTTGTTCATCTCACGCAACGACTTCTGCCTTTGATATGAACGACTGCTATTTTGTCAATAAATATGACACCACTACCTCTTGCCAAATTTCCATTTCAACCGTGCGAGGCTTAAAAGATCATTACCCGATATTCTAACTTGCTCATAGACCGATTTCTTTATTTTATACTATATTACGTAACGATTAACGTATGTTTAAAAAAGAAACAAAATCTAAATATACTTTATTCAAGTAGGCTTTTACAAGCACTTTTGTATCGTCATTTAACAAACTATTTTAATTAGAGCTACCACAAGAACCGGCAAGAAACTCAGTAGTTACTCTTTTAAAACATCTAAAAATAAAGTCATGTTAGTTAAATACAATTATATATGTATGTTATGTCTCCTGTCTGGAAGTCAACATTCTAATAAGCAATCCTTAGGAAGTGCAAAAGGACTTTATGAACGTGCTATAGAAAAACAATTGATAAGTTTAACTCATATTCATGCATATATAGATATGAAAATGCACGTGATTTACTAATCAGACTAAATAAAAAACATTTATTGCCTATCGTATCGTGGACTGTCATCCAACAATTACAATTCAAATTAAAGTCTTTGTTAACGTAACTTTAGTCGGAATTTCAGAAGGTGAATTTATACCAGTTGGATGGAATAAAATAGATACTTAAAGCTTCATAAATCCAACTCATTATATTCGACCGTCAAGGATAATTGAGCTGATACACAACACATATGACAGACAAAACAATTTGGATTCCACGGTTCGTAGCTCATTGTGAATTGGTGACACAGATAGTTGCTTTTCAAAATCAGGTGATATTCTGATTAACAAACAATGTGTAAAGCACCGAGATGTCCCAGTGGTTAGAACGCGTGCATCTTAACCGATGATTGCGGGTTCAAATCCAGGCAAGCACCACTGAATTTTCATGTGCTTAATTTGTGTTTATAATTCATCTCGTGCATGTGTCTAATTTCAACGAAATTCGGCCACATTTGTATCCACCAACCCGCATTGGAGCAGCGTGGTGGAATATGCTCCAAACCTAACTAATATTAAAAACTAATAAATATTATGATACGTACATCCGTGTATAAACATTGGTACTGTAATAAACTCAGCCAATGATGTAATGTGTGATATTATATACCTTAAGTCTGTAATAAAAGTTAAAGCATTAATATTCCGCAATATGAGTATTGATATGAATTATTACGGATTCAAGTCCTAACATGCACTATCACGTGCTTATTGTAAAGAAAAACATTATTAGTAAGTCTGCAGGTGTCGTATGGAAATCAGCCATATGTGTGTTCATCAATCCGATTTGACCAGCGCGGGAGAGCTACAAAAAAAACTGAAAAAAGTGTGGGACGTTGAAGAAATTACTAGATTTACATCTAAACTGCAAATATAATTAAGTCCATTATGATAACAATAAAAACGCTACAGTAGACACTCAGACCACACCCAAACGCTGTCAAATAGCCACTATCTCCCGCCCAGTAACGACATATTATTTTATACCGTCCAGTTTACCTTTATCGTACACGGATAAACGTAAATTGTAGACCATTAGAGAAATGAATATTAATGTCACAGATTATATTAACTCAATATGTGTCAAAGATGTCGATTAGATTCCGGTATCTCGTCTTTATGGATACTCGTATAAACACCGATGTTAATATATTTATGTATCCCATTGAGTTGCATAAATGCAATCGTACATATAATCTAATTTCTGAATGTATTGTTTATCTTGTGTGTTTTATTTTAAGACGATACATTTGTATCGAAATAATCCGATATTACGTAAATTTATGAATTCGATGCTTATGTTTTGTTGTACTAAAATAATATAATATTATTATTAATTGTATATAATGAGACAATGTATAATATTTATTAGTATGTAAACTATTGCGTTTTTTTCGATAGATTCTACAGATTCTACATTAGTGGAACGAAACGGTAATCACTTTTGAATAAATCTTATCAAATAATGTTTTTATTTTTTTAAAGTTTAGTGTCAACGACCCGAATTAATTAAGGAATTACTTACTCCAATTTACCCCTTATTTTAAGCTTATCACTTGTGTTAGTGGGGACGACAATAGCCCAAGAGGACAGGGTCGATCCTGCAATTTTTACATCGCTAGGCGGCCCGTAATACATTGCGTCATTGACGCTTGAATTTGATTTAAAAGTGCTTGTCGTATTTCACGTCTATCAATAAATAGCAATTTCGATGTGTCCCATCTGCCTAGAGTCCCGTTATTTTGGCAAAATCATAGTACGTTTACATTAAAAACTACATCTAAATATGTTTAGTAGAGTGTGTTTGACGTCATCAGTAAAAAATATGAGATAAAAACGTTTGACCACACGCAATACCTGTTATAACAAATATATACCAATATTATAAATGCGAAAGTAACTTTGGGTGTTTGTTATCTCAGAACGACTTAAGCCACTGAACCGATCGTAATGAAATATGACATTTAGAAGCTAGTTATGAAACATAAAGTTGTATTCGACACCATACATTCATAAATAAAAGGAGCCATTGATCTGAAAAGTACTTATGTTTTTTTTTTTTCAAATTAACGTATTGTAATAATAATGTCTTCCTATTATGGCCACGGCGTTCAATCTCAAGGGAGACCAGCCAAATACGCAGGATATATTAAAGTGCACTATTATAGTGCACACACTCGTGCACTATAATATAGAACTAATAATCAACTAATGTAGAATCTATCGAAAAAACGAGAAAACGCAATAGTTTCACAAACTAATAAATAAATCCACAGCGCAATGCTTAAGACAATTTCTGCTTCGCACAACCACTCTGTGGAGCCAGCTTTCGCCGGCGGTTTTTCCGAACCGATACGACTTGGGAACCTTCAAGAAAAGAGCGTACTCCTTCCTTAAAGGCCGGGAACGCATCTGCAAGCCTCCCGGTGTTGCAGATGTTCATGGGCGGTGGTAGTCACTTTCCATCAGATGAGCCTCCTGCTCGTTTGCCACCTACCATATAAAAACACACACACACAGGCGCACTCTCTATTCCCTTACTCATATAATCCAATTGGACGGCAATACCAACATGACGGCAAAGAATTCAGGCGCAGGACCAACGTTCTTACTTTACGTTACTTTCAACTTCCAGACTTCGGGTTATTACTGTGAATTTTCCGATAGTAAACCCAATAACTTTTTTCCTTTTTATCGGCCCTACCAAGGTTTTAAACCCAAGTCCACGGGATCTGTAGCCTTATATGTAGGTAATAATTAACGCATACCAACTAATCCAATGGAATTATTTTTCAATCACATTAAAATAACATCTATAATATCTTAAAAAATCAGATTTAACAGTAGTACATGTTGTATTTATTTAACTACGAATACAGTTAATATTTCTGAACGTACATAATCTTTGCAATATTTTTTAGATACAGATTATAATGTTAACATAGTATGAAGAAAAATGATTCCGGTCGATTGCAAAAGTTTAGACAGTTTATCTTTAATAATTTGAACTTAATAAATCCTAGATCAACTTATTATCATACAATACAATACAATACAATACAATTCATGTGTTTCTTTGAATAATTTGGATCAGTATGTAATAAAAAAAACATACTTCGAAGTCGGTTAAAAAAATACATTGTGCGTACGGCCCAAACACAGTATTGATACTATACGAGCGGATAAAACGCTTGACTTGATATTAAAGTTATATTGCAAACTTACCTTATTAATCAAGTTGCTTCTTTGCTAACATCTAGCTTTATATAGCCATAGCTAGACTTAACCAACGAGTACAATCTCACCAAAAATATATAGTTTTTTTTAAGAAACCCTCAGTAGCACCTCAGAGTTCTGAAATTAGCAGTATTATAAGTGCCTCGGAGATAAAACCTGTATCCAAATCTTCAGGCACATTAAGATTTTGCGAACGAGAATTAGATAATTCTTAGTCACTATTTTACATCTCTGATACGCCACCAATATTGGGAACTGAGTTGTTATATCCCTTGTGCCTGTAGTTACATTGGCTCTCTCACCCTTCAAAGCAAAACAGGACAATACTAAGCAACAATAAAGAGTGGGTGGTACCCTACCTGTGAAGTAAGCTAGTCTCCATTGAGGCTTTGCGTTTTTCATTACAGATCTACCTAGTCTGGTCAATTAGTTGGTACGATATAAATTTCCTAATATGTAAAAAAACATCAAAACATACTTTATACGCGAAGGCTCTTCTGAGTTCTTTGCATCTACGTATTACAAGATTAAATTGGGCTTGGATATAAATAATCAAAGGGCATATTGATCCGAATAATGTTTTATCAAATCTATTTAATTATTTGTATTAACAACAACTGCTTTTAGTTTATAAATATTCAGCTTTCTCATTCAATTTTCACCTTTAATTGAATCGATAAATAAATGAGTCTGTGAGGAATAAATCACAAATTAATTGGCTCGCGTGGGATCAACTTCAGTGTTTTATCTTTAAACCTACATATTATTTATATACGCTTCGATACCAATTTGTTATTACGTAAATGAGAACTATAATCGTGTCAAAAGGATATTGTCAAGCAAAAGTGATACTTATTTATAATAATAACAAGACATCTTTTGTTTAAAAAAAGTGGACTTAAATCAAAATTCAAATAAATTGTATAATTTTATATATTTTTACTTGAAAAAGTAATGCTCAAACTCTTTTTAATAAAATGCTGATATGTTTAGAAATCTCATACCAAATCATCATCCTCCTGCCCTTATCCGAATTTTACTTGGGGTCGTAACACGTCTTTCTCTTCCATACCAAATATCTCAAATCTCATACCAAATATCTCAATTAAACTAGCTTTCATCAAACACGTTCTTGGTGGTAGGACTTTGTGTAAGCCCGCCTGGGTGGGTACCACTCATCCATCAAATATTCTAAATAGCAATTCTGCCAAATAGCAATACTAGTAGGTATTGTTGTGTGCCAGTGAGCCAGTGTAACTACAGGCACAACAGACATTACAAAGCCAAGATTGGTGGCGCATGGCCGATGTAAGGAATGGTTAACATTCCTTACAGGGTCGTTGTCTACCTATTATATATTAAAAAAAAAAAAAAATTAACTCGGTCCACTTGGTGAACTACGACAGGCTGATTGTTGAGTTGCGCTGATAGAGATTTAAAACAAAAACTTGAAAAAATTGAATAAAATGATAGAATTACGTCAATCTGTACTAATATTATAAATGCGAAAGTAACACTTTCTGTCTGTATGTATGTCTGTTACGATTTCAAGGCCAACTATTGAATCGAATTTGATAAAATTTGGTTTCAGCAAGCTTGAATTCCAAAGATGATCAAACTTTTTATGCCCAACACCTGATGAAATGAACAACCCCTAAAACACGATCGAAGCCGCAGGCAAAACTAGTACACCATATTATAAATCGAACAAAACAAAAACGTACTATGACGTTTAAAACATTTAAGCAAAAAAATATTCAACTTTTAAAGAAGACTATAAATAAAATTAGTAATACCTTTCCTAAATGATAAAACAACATAATAATGTTTGTCCAATTTATCTAATCCGGTTAAGTGTTCCACAATTCATACAATTATTGCAGACAGACAGACGAGTGGGTAACACCGGTTCGTTATATAGATTTCGTTATGATAGGGAGAAATTATGTTTCCCGCCTCATAATCCATAGTTTTATGATAAGTTGATAAGAGAAATCCAGTCTATAGAGGTGTGGAAAAGTTCATTCATATTTATTAAATTTATTTTTTATTAAACATAAAGAAGGTAGAGTTAAATAAGGTTTTATATATTATTTTATTTTATTACATTATGCGTACAATACACTGTTTCAATATATCAATAATTAATTCCTATAAAAATAATGTACACTAAAGTTAATCTGTTATCTGTTTGAGTTAAATAATACTAAGTCTGATATAATATTCTTAGTATATCTATTTTAATCTCGTTCTATCACTGCCTCTAGCTTTATAAAATTTGAGATGACATACCATAAATATATGGTCTTAAGCATTCCATAATATCTGATAGCGTAAACTATTTAAAAAATCAATATCATATAGTATCTGCACAATCTTTCAGCCTTATATAGAAAAAATAAGCAACAGCATCTATTAAACTTATACGATAGCAGAGTGAGAAGATTGAGGATATAACACGGCTGTTTTATATTAAACATATATACAGAATTACATTCTGAAATTATTATTATATACAACAGCATTAACAATATTCGAAGATTTATACTAACCAATCAAAAGAGTATTTATTTATACTTTATGGCATTCTAATTAACAAAATAAATTATATTACAGAAATTATTTAATGTACAAACTTGGATTAGGTGCAACAGGCGACCTTATTTGCTAAAGCAGCGATCTCTTCCAGGCAAACTTTAGTCAGAGAACCAAATAAAAAAAAATTACGAACATTTACTTATAAAAATACCAACAAATATTTAGTAAAATAATTCTCTAAGCACGATGAAAGGACGAAATATACTATTTTTACAAACTACATAATGCAAACATGTTAATATATAAACCTGTATTTAGTTAATATATAAACCGAATTCGTACGTACGTCAAATAGATTCGATCGATAGATGTAAAAATAAAATGGGTAAATTTAAAAAAAAAAAAGTTTCAAAACATGTACGCTTAAGTTCTTTAACATTTCTCTACCAGTATAGTGAGTCTGGGGTGCGTCTCGTAATTAAAATGAACGTGTTATTTTTTGGAACGAAGTTCTTTTACTCGCCTTACATAAGAGTGTAAAAGAACTTCTTTCGTTCGAGAGTGCGTAATTTCTCGTTCCTTCTCTTTCTCTCTTTCTTTTTCTATTGTTAACGGTTTTATATAAAATTATTTAAAATTATTTTTGGTAAATTTTTAAACTCACATGGAATTTTTAATAACAATGCTTACATTTAATTTATTTTATTTTATCTGTTATTTAATACATTATATATTTCCAACGACGTAATTTTTAATACTATGTATCTAAGTATTGATAAAAAAATCCTGCTTATGTTTGCTTTTGACCTTCTTCTTACTCCACAAAACATATACATAGATCACGAATTTTACATATCAGTTCGTTCTCTAACTAGAATAACCCTTAGAAATGCGACCCGAACATCGATATAGTCCATTGTATGCAAATCCGCTCCTTCTAGTATCGATACCGTTTTAGTTTTATTCCCATCCTTATCGCAGACACAATTACAAATGTCAATATTAAGATTATTAACAAAAGCGCTAACGTAATTTCAATTATACCAAACTCTTTTAAATATTTGTAAGCAATTTGATTACCAAAGGTTTAAATCTATATATGTATATAAAGCGAAATACCACTCACGGTTTAAACACGAAATTTCAGAAACCATAACACCTACAAACTTGAATTTTGGTAGGTAGGTTTCTTATAGACATCCGTTAACAACGGATTTTACCCGTAAGATTGTATAACAGGGGTTGGACGTTTATATTTTATAAATTTCGCGCGGGTCAAGCCGCAGCTAGTATTTCAGCTAGTATCTATCTATGACAGATAAACCGTAATGATAAAATGTAATAAATAATAGAACAAATTATTTGACAATAATATCTTTCATCCGCAAAGATAAAAACCTCGGGCAATTGTTAGTATAATGGTAAATAAAATTTACAAATTTAGCATAACAATATTTATAAAGGTTGCAATTTGAACTGTATTCCTCTGACATAGGATCTATTAATATACCTTGTTATATTATTGAAATTTGTGCCTTAGTTGAGTTAGAAACAGGAGCTATTTTCATATATCTTAAAATAATGGACAGTAAAGCTATCGTCTCATTAATACATCGACGGTAATGACATGTACCAATTAACGGTGAGCCGTGACAGACCGAAAGGCAATTCACAACTCCTACACACTAAGAGATAAAAGGCTAGCCACACAACATTTTACTTGTAAAATAACATTAAGTTAAGAGAAGTAAGCTTTATTGATACTAAAAAGGAAATTCTGTTAGTTGTAATTTGTTTATCGGGACAAAATTACATTTATATTGTACATCTAAAGGTAAATTGAAAATTCGTTTTGGTAATAGACGATGATTTAATTTGTACGGTAATATTCTAGAATATTTCAGCAGGCATTTGGTTGAGCAGATGGTCATATGCACTATCTGAAGGTTCATAGCATAATAACAATAAACAATTTTAGCAAAATTAATCTATTGTCCATTTTATGATTTAATTTGACATTCCCATGTCCTCAAAATCACGTAAAAATCATTTCTTCTGAACAGTATGCACTTGTATTTGAGCACCCAATCGGGCCTTATAAAATATCCAGCGCAATTGGCAAGTCTCCTTTTGAAAACCGCCATATTTGAAATCTATGTAGACACCGTAATATATCTGCATGTTTTCAGATTTAATATTACTATATATTATGTATTTACATGCCATTGTTGTATTTTAATGACCTCCTGATAGATTCTACCATGGTGGTTACTCTCAAGAGAATAATCGTATTTATCCTCTGAAAAATCTAATAATGTATGGCTTCAACCGGTTATTTGACCATGGAATCTGCGACGTTGTAATCTAGCATTAGACGAACGGCAGCCCATAAAATATATGTAAAAAAGAAAGAAATTCTCGCAAAACCAATGCTAATAAAGACACAAGGAACATAACATCTCAGTTTCCGAGATTGGTCTGTAAATTTTAAAAAAAGATTCTATTCTAATGCAAAACTACCTAAATTAAACAACTCAAATAGCATATATTTCACTTGAACCGTATGCCTGACCAACCGTTTAAATAAGCCAGAGCCTTCTAAACTAATGTATTCTTTAATTTGCCAGTCATTAAACACAATTGTGCCGCAAACAATACTAAACAATCCGTCATAGTTCCGTTGCGCGCTAAATTTTTGTGACAATATGTTTCCCATCCGTTCATTTTAGGTGCTAATGAATGAAGTTTAATCTTTTTGTTACGTAGCTTATGGTGCGTTACCCTTGAAATACCTCGTTGGAACAAGCGATTTCAACTTTTCAGAAAGTCACCAGCAAAAAATACTGATAGACATTGATAGCAATTCTGTGTTAACAACTATTTTGCATTTCTTCAAAAAATCTCCAACTATTACGCAATATTGTTACGCACCTTGCGTTTCCACTTAAATAGGTTCCTTGCGTGCAACTTCTTTGTGCGCCTGATAACAATTCTTCAGGAACTAACCAAGTTTTCTTACCATTTTGCCATAAATTCCAATTTAAAATCATTACGAAACTCTGATCACTTTTGTGGAGGTTCAGCTGCATAAATTAATTTTAATTGCATAACAAATTATTGCATTACAAGTCCTTTGATAATCTTCCACAACACGCGATATCATACAAAATGATTTATGAGTATATTAATTTATTAGGAAGTATTAGCGTCTCTCAATATTAAATATACCAAATCAGATGACGATGACGACCATTCTTAGGACAAATTGTCTAAACTGTGTAGGACATATTACAGTTAAAATACTAGTTTTCTCGAATAATCCATTAAATTGACACATCCAACCCGACCAGAAACAGTTCAAGACCGACAGCTTTACGTGATCTTTCTAAGCAATGAAGTGTAAGCAGTGCCAATTTCTAGCGTCCGTACTATAACAGAGAGTTAAGTATCGGCCAGAACCGGGACTCATACCAAGACCTCTGGATCTGCGCTCTGACAAACTGGCCACTAGATCAAGGAACAGGTGATATTGACAAGTTTTATTAACAAAGTTTGTGAAATTAATTCGTCTAATTACTCTTCAATTAGCAGACCAATGTTAAATAAATCCGAAGAAGTGACGTCTTCAGAAATGAAAATAATAACAATGACGTTAATAATGAAAACTTATTAATGACATTTATTTACATAACTATGCTGCATGCATGTGTTTGTGTGCACGTGTTATATAAGCACAAGAATAATAATATTTAAGTTATAAACACATGAGCAATTTATTTACTTGGTGGTAGAGCTTCTGGATAGGTTTCAACCACTCAAAACATATTCTACCGCTAAACAGCAATATTTGGCAATGTTAATAGCTTAGCAATAGTGTCTTCCGATTTAATTCCGATATAACGCCTTAGTTCCCAATAGTGGTGCACTGACGATGTAACTGATGGTCCAATATTTCTTTATGTGCCGATGTCTACGACCGGTGGTGACCACTGTTAGATGGCCTATATGCCAGTCTGGTAAGACAAAAACGTTCCACTTGACCTTGACTATGTAAGCGATTGGTAGTTTATCATTATACCAGTCTATAGGTGATTGTGAACGCTTAACTTGTATCAGATGTATCGTTTGCCTACCGATTTTCATTAAAAAAAAACGTTAATTGAGATTTCTTTGGGAGCAACAACAACAAAACCTCAAGGTCGAGTTTCAATGCTAGCTTTGATTGTCTCTTAGTACACGTATTCATTATAGTTAGGTTTTCCGACGACTCTACTCATACGAAGCCTACCGTAACTGTAGCTTGTGTATTTTGTTGTTGACGGTAATAGTTTTTTAAAACGCGTTACATTACATTACATTAGCAGCCTGTAAATTTCCCACAGCTGGTCTAAGGCTTCCTCTCCCTTTGAGGAGAAGGTTTGGAGCATATTCCACCACGCTGCTCCAATGCGGGTTGGTGGAATACACGTGTAGCTGAATTTCGTTGAAATTAGACACATGCAGGTTTCCTCACGATGATATCCTTCACCGCCGAGCACGAGATGAATTATAAACACAAATTAAGCACATGAAAATTCAGTGGTGTCTGTCTGGGCTTGAACCCGAAATCATCGGTTAAGATGCACGCGTTCTAACTACTGGGCCATCTCGGCTATATTATATATATTAAAACGCGTTATAATTGTCTTAAGTTAATTGTCATTCGATGATTACGATGATATGATTACGTAATATAGAAAATGACTACTTTTAACTAGTTAAACAAACGATTTCACTTCTACTAAAGTCTTTAATTTGTGTATCTATTAAAATAATATTCTTACTATTTAAAAGATATAAATACATAATTAAATATATTAAATTAGTTAATATTCTTATAGGGACAGTGTATCTGGCGCTGTGTCTCTCGGCGCCCACCTCGTATGCGCACGCGTCGCCGGCCTCACTGACAAGCAACGTGCCATGTGTCGTTCGTCGCCCGCCGCAATCGCCGCCGTGGGGGACGGTCTAAGGTAATTTTTGTCATAACTTTTAAGTATTTTTATTGAAGCGATGATGTGTGCGAATATATCTATAATATATAAATCTCTCTTCGATGATCGAATAAAATATACTCCATATATGCAGAAATACTATTTAATTTAAATATACTTACTTAATTATTTTATAACTTGCAACACCACAGACGATGAACAAATTGTCTTTTTAACGCTCCTTACTTCTTCTTAAATGATTCGTAAAATTAAAAATAGTCGAGTCAAGGACTGGATGACGTCATAAATTGTGATATGACGGATTCATTTATTATAAAATGCTCTAGGGAATATAATTTAATGTTACTCATTGATTATTATCAGATTGGCGTACGCTGAATGTCGGTCGCAGCTCGGCGGATACAGGTGGAACTGTTCTGGTATTGGAGATGGAAATGACTTTGGACACGTAATGCCATTGGGTGAGTTATCTCTACCTTTTTATTTTTCTATCATTCACACACACAGACACACACATACAAACGCGCGCACGGTAAGGGAGGGTTTTGTAATTCACTGAGTAAATGCCAGAATATCAGTGCCATAAGATCGCCTTCGCATAAGGTGGTATGCCGTAACCGTAATGCTCTGATTGTTAAAACCTTTGGGTTAAATGTAGATTAATTTTAATTATTTTAAATCATTATTATTATTTGATACTGAATATTAGATGATGATAATTGTACTGGGTTTGATTATATTTACTGATTTAATATTCAGAAAATATAATCAAGTAATTCTTCTTGGCGCTATAATAAATGATGAGTAGGTGATACGTACCCAGAGGGGCTTGCACAAAGTAAACACAGCGTTGCATTTATATGACAACGCACATACGCCAGTCCTTTCTCGTAAATATTTAGATATATATGTGTGTTAATTGTACGATTATTTAGTAATTTATGTGTAATAAAATATTATATTATTATGATAGCCTTCGAACATTTGAAGATATCTATATAAATAAATAAAAGATAATTCATCACAGTTACACACGAATACATCTATTCGTTTTAACGAATTAATGAATGTGATCTTTTAAATTTTTTTGTTAAATACTTTGTCCATTGAAATAAAAAATAACCTCGTTTATACTCTATGTTCATAAATAATTATCTATATATAACGTTACTGTTGTGCAGTCCTTCATACAACTTAGAACAATGTATAAGTGATAGAAGACATTTTAAGATTTTAATATATGTATATTTTATTGTTTTTGATCGTACGTCGTGGGTAGTTAGGCTATTTCCAAGGTCTATATCATATATTATAATTTTACGAGCTTCAAACTCAGTAGGCAATCTCATCATTGATTACAACGACGGTTAAAATGTTTAAACATATGTAAAGTGCACCATAAAGTATGCATTAAAATAGGGCTGCCGCACGAAGCTTGGAAATAAAGACAAAATTCATCGTATTGATATTTATAAAAAACACATATAGAAAAAAATATCGTTAGTAGTATGTATAGTATTTTCTGAAGATTAAAAAATATAAATGGCAATGATACAAATTTATTCATCCAGAAAATTGAAATAAATACTAGTGAGTTATAATTTTGAACGGTTTAAATGTCAGACGTGTCCTGGGATAAAAATATGATTGGTAACCTTACATTAATAAGATGTGGGATAAAAACAATAAATGTTTACCATTCGTGAGCACGGCCCACAAAATCGTGATCGAGTAATAATGTAATGTTGATCTATGTACAGTGTGATATATATTCTGTATGTTTACAAATATCACAGATAATTAATATGTTAACATTATTATGATCGATTTACTGAAAAAGGAAGTATGACGTACGAACCACTTTCGTTTCGTATTTAGCTGATTATTCTAACGTCTAATGTTATGCAGCACTATTTAAATAATAACATTTATTTGACAGTTGATATACAATGGTGGTATTTAATATATATATTTTTTAGTTACTTGTTGAAGTAAATAAGCTATATGCTTTGCCTATAATCCAGTTAGATCAAGAGTTGTTTTTTTTATATATCCCTATGTTTTTACTGTAGTATTTATTTTTAATTATTATTGTTTTTTTGTAAGCAATTATGATGTTCTTCATTTTCTTAGACTTAAACAATATTGATTTAAAAAAAAATCTTCAATACAGGATTCAAATTTTTTTTTGTAACTTTAATCAAATAATAAAAACATTTAATAACAGCTTT
Source organism: Vanessa tameamea (assembly GCF_037043105.1). Classification (NCBI taxonomy): domain Eukaryota; kingdom Metazoa; phylum Arthropoda; class Insecta; order Lepidoptera; family Nymphalidae; genus Vanessa; species Vanessa tameamea. Next base: position 2,223,399 of record NC_087331.1, read on the forward strand.
TCGTACATTAATATTAATGATAAGTACGCGATTTTTTATGCATTCATACTTTTTCTTAAACTGTCTTTTTTATTCTAAACTTCCTTAGTATCTAATAAGAGCTTCTATTATAGTCTATGCGTCAAGGTCTACCTTATCAAGAATTTTAGCGATACTAATTATTCAGCCTTAAAAAAAAGACTTAACCTTCTCTAGCTAATTAATATAATGACTACACCTAATTATTTAATATTATCCAACAACATCCTGTGTATGCCCAGTAGCAGGTTTTTATAGAGCAAATGCCAAGGTAATTGACCTTTATAGATTAATACATATAGCAACACTTTGTTCTGGAGACTTTTTTTTCTTAAATCCGTTAATGGCTGAAACTAGTAAATCATTCACTATAAAGTTCATAAATAAAAAAAATTATGTCACATCTATAATGAATTAGTTAATCATTAAAGATATACATAATATATTTATAGTTTTAAATATCCCATTTATCACCTTAATATTTAGAAGTCGTTTACGCTTATGTTGGCGCTATATGAAAAAATAATGGCATTGTTTTTTTTTTTATGCGCGCACAGGATGACTTTTTTTCAATATAAGGATGTTGCTCGCTAAACCGCCAATTTAATGTCAAGTCACTAGAAAAAGACAACTTATTTTATTTAGCCTTATCTTATTTTACAGTGTTTACTTTATTATAAATTTATATTGTGAAATTTAAAATGTTTAAATTAGTGAGTGGAGGTTATAGTTGTGGTGAAAATAAATACTTTTATTAATTAATTAAAATATACTTATTATTTTATTATTGAATAAGAAGTAGATTTTTGTTTGTAATTAATCATTACATTACAGTTACAACTGAAAAGAGAGTAAGGAACTTACTAATATTGTGACATGTATTATCAACGAACCAAAATCAATCAAATAAATCATCCATTCACGTTTCTCGTCATCTCAATATTCATTCGAATGAGTATTTTGATAGGGCCCGTAAAGTAGGCATAAATAAAAATAAACCGCATACCAATTGCAGTAATTATCATAATAAATAATATGGTGTTTATTGTACTTTTATGATATAAATAATAATAAAGGTTCCCATACACAGTTATACAAATAGGTAATCAAGAAAAAAGAACGTAATCCGAACATTGGAAAGCAGTATCACACCCACATTGACACCGTGATTTATACTCTACGGCTAATTGACTTGTGTTTGTTTAGTGCTTCGCGCTTCCCGTTTATATGTCACGACTTCTTAATAATAAACAAATTTATACATAAAACTTGCTACCGAAGAAATAATTTAAATATTAATAATAATTAAATTAAGAGAGTTATTTAATAACAGTTTTATAATTATTCAATAAATATTCTACCGCTAAAAAAGTTTATGTTGTTAAATGTTACGGTTGATAGTTTGAGATGGAATAACCATCGATTTGCTTAAATACTTATAACTGTGACAACAAATTAAAAAAAGGAAACTTATTTTATAACTAACTACATAAACAATTCTAATATGCTTTATAACAGAATTACATTAGGTTACCTCAGTATAAGATTCCCTCTTGTAACTTATATTAAATACTATGGTAGGTATTTATTTATTGTATATATTATATAATATTTATGTATTATTATATATAATATTAAACCTACTACAACTACAACAAACTTATCATGGAAAAAAAAACATTTTATGTTCCACCATAGTCTTTTTGCCATAATGGCGTATACAATAATGCCCTATATATTCTTAAAAACATACATATTTTATATAATAAATTTAAACTCGCATAAAATAGTCACGATCCTTAGTATTCCTATTCTTGTTTGTTTTCTTCGGCCCATTCAATAATTACCTATTTGCATATAATGTACCAAGAAATTGAAACAGCAATATAAAATCGTGCTCTTGTAAAACGACCACGACTACGACACGAACACGACATCTTTGTCCCCGACCTGTCACGTCATGTTTATTGAAGTTTATTTATTTTATTCATAGCGATGTTAATTGAGAGACAGGTCCGAATGACTTTTGAATGGTCGCCATTTTGTTTACATTCGAACATTTTACGATGACAGATTGTTTTGGCGGCAAATTAATTTGAGGTTATAAAAGTTGAAATCAAAATGTTTATGTAAATTAATGTATCCGAGAATGTATATTTATAACATTTTTATGGTTTTGTTGCAATTAATATGTTGTTTTGTGTTCTCTGGAGACTTTTTAAAGTATTTTATGATATAATAAATTATTTTAAATACAAGTATTCGTTGATTGTTAATTTCAAACTTTTAAATAACTCTAACTTTTTGTGTGTAAATCAATTGTAATTGCCTTTATCATAGTTACATTTACAATGAGATCAGTAAATAGGAAAAGTTAATTGCTTAGAAATATATTTTTTCAATTACAAAGTATCTTCAGTTTATAAATTAGTATATATTTGTTTTATTTCATTAACTCTTAATTTTCCTCATAAAGAATAAGATTTGATAGAGATACTTAAGCTTAAAATATAAACAAATTCAATTACGTACACTCATGTTGTCGCTACTATTCTTGAAGTGGGCAACATTATAAAAAAAGAAAACATTAGCGGGAAAATTAAGGTTCTCTTCTGGATGCGCTGGAACCGAGAGGATTGTTATAACTTTATCTCAAATTACATTAAAACTCAACAGAAATTATTGTGATTTAATATAATTTCCAAAATATTTAATCTAATTAAAATGATTTATTTAAAATCAAACATAACATCAGATCTAATATACAATTACAATACAATAACATAATTTCCAAGTATTGCATTTTTTCAAGGAAAGACTTAATAAATCGCTACTACAATAAATATAATTCACAAACCTTCACATCCCTAATAAGGCGGCTATTCGTCGTGGTTTTCAATCGAGATAATTTAAATATTAGACATTATCGTCGGTTTGCGGCACGATCGCTAATAGACTTATTAGCCTGTCGCGATACATTTGACACAAGATATATAACAAAACTGAATAAGGTCGATCTTATAGTGACGCTTAAATAGACAATAATAACATTGTCATTATTAAATAGATGTCTGCACTTTTGAAGTGAAATTTCTAACTATGTTAATCAAATTTCTATAATAGAATTCAACGTCTGATAGCAAAGTAATGAAACTTTTCTACCGATAGGTTTTTTTTATCACTTGAATAGATGAACTGCACTTTATTTTTTATTAAATGTGTACAAACGTTGCTCGCATAAAAAAATATATCTAAAAACGAATGATTTGGAATGAAAATGACACTTAGGCCAAAAATAGTAGACGAGTAATATTAATTATAGTTTTTTTTCCCTCATAAATATATACATATTTTACTGATACACTCAGTCTACGTTCGATATATAAAAATTTTCTTTATAAGACTTTTTTATCGTTATTCAGAAACAAGGACTTATGAACACCATTCCTTTAAAAAAATAAAAACAAGTTATTTCATAAAGTAATATTAAAAAAAAAAAAAATTATAAATTTATCAAAATAAATACAATTCTATCTTAAACATAATATAGTTACTAATTCTAGTATTAATTAAAATGTTCCCTTATAGTTCTAAAGATTGGTTTTCTATTGCAGCTACTCGTGAAGCCGCGTTCACTTACGCGATAACGTCAGCAGGAGTCACGCACGCTCTGAGCACGGCCTGTGCGCGCGGAGACTTACCCGCGTGTGGGTGTTCTTCGAACAGGTAAAACATTCCACGCAGATGAATGAATAAAACTTACTTTACTATTTTCTTAGTTAAAATTTAAAAATTTTTTTATAAAAGGCTTAAAATCTATATTCGACATGAAATTTCGAAACAAAGAAATATCCTTTTCCGAAATTAGTCTAAGCAGATATGTCATATATTTCAACTTACCGTCATATGTTTTAAATCCAGAAGATAACCGTTACCCATGCCCAACCATTGTTTGCCCTGAGGATTATGTATATAACACTACATATTAGGATAATTAGAATTATTAGGGTATTATTTCATTCAAAATGTCGTCCTGCATTTCTTATTGGTATTATTCACAAAAATATCAACAGCGCTACAATACGCCTTCAGGCGTTATTTAGTAAAAGCCTCGGAATGTCATGGTTGGGAAAATGCCTAATTTGTTCTCAAGGACAAGTTTTGGATTGGAGCAGCGGAGTGGGGTTGCTCGAGTAAAGAATAATGGATATATATAAGGCATAATATACGGACCATGCAGGTTTTCTCATGATATTCCCCACGCAAAGCATCGATTGAATGATGATTACAAGTTAATCATATGACAGGTTATTATTACTTGTTACAATTTGAACCAAAGATCCACTGGTGCACCTCGACTCTTACTAATGTTTGTTCAACCACAAACACTATGAAAAAGAAAATTTCTTAGATCTTTCCCTATTTATAAACAGATATATAATTGTATAGTTTTATTTTAATTTTTAGCAGACGACGCTCACCGAGTCCTTCAGAACAGTTCCAATGGGGCGGTTGCGGGGAGGCCGCTTACGGCGCAAGATTCGCTCGGCGGTTCCTCGACTCGAGAGAAATGGAAGCTGATGCCAGAAGTCTGATGAACTTGCACAACAATAGGGTGGGGAGGAAGGTGAGCGAGGTATCTACACATGTTCTACGATAGGATCTTAAAATAATATAAAATAAGTCACATAATCAATATTTCATGATTAGTAAGAAGTATTTTCCTAGTAAAACTGAATTCATCTTTCCTTGAAAATAAGGTTTGTAGCTTTTTTTTAAAGTAATACCTATATTTTATCCTTCAGCAATAAATAAAACGTTTAACCAATTATTTCTCTTTTTCTTTCAAATAACAAATTATTGATAACAGAAAGAGATAATTATCAGCAAGTGACTACGCCATAAAGTCCATAGTATATAAATATATAATCTAATACTTTACATTTATGGGTCGTTTTTAAATCATAATTAACCCACTAACATAAACTCAAGCACACACATTTAATACGACTATTATATACTTATAGTAATTCGTTAATTATTTTTTAAATTCCGTGACAAGTGTGTGTTAGAATAGTACTAAATTAAAATGTATGTTTATAACAGATTTAATTTAAGCAACGAAACAGATATTTAGTGTTAGTGACAATACAATTTTACTCGGTCACTTAAACGAATTTTGATTTTTAAAAAGCTTGTATAGAACTTCATATATACAAGTAGATGTCACATTAAATCTCGAACTTAGTAAATAGAACATTTTGATTTTAATCAAAACTTGTGTTAAACAAACAAATATAGGCAAGAACCAAGTTTGTTTGAGCTCAATCTGTGTTTATAAATCATGACCTGCTCCGATGAATTTCTGTCACGAACCCAAACTAAAGCAGCGTGGCAAGCTAAACTCTAAAACCTTCCCCTTAAGAGGACAGGACACATTTTCTTATCAGTAGAACATTTACGACGAATTTACATATATATTTAAAATGAATATGACTTACAATACAGCTCATACAAATCCTCTATTTAATATTGATGAGCAATCTTTTCTAACTGAGTAAATTCCAATCCAATGGTAGAGATACAATCATGCATTTCGTATTAGCATAATTTCTAGAGTCGTAATGCTTGGCAATTTCTTCAAATGTATCCTTAATGTTATGTGATTGCTTTAACGTGTATCGGTAATACTGGCAAATCAGCGAGGAGATACAATTAAGGCATCCATGATATGTCGAACTCGAAAGTAGGTATACATTTATTCGTACAAGTTCGGATTTAATCGGATTCATTCGGATTAAGCGGATGTTATTGTTGTATTTTATAGCAAATAAATAGTGTTTTCTTATAAATAGTTTTCTATTTTAAATGCTAAGTGCTCTTTTATTTCATACTTGGTTTAAAAAAAATCTTATTTATATGTAATATGAACATACGTGTGTATTAAAATATTAATTATGATATTTATAAACGATTAATGTATTTGTAACATTGTTTACAATATAATCTAACATTTTAAAAGGTAATTTTAATAAGGTAATATATATAAAACAATAAACGTGCTTTATGTATATAATTTAACAATTTTTATTAATAATGCAAAAAATCATGTCCGTTTTTAAGCAAAGAGGTTTTATACAATCGCAAAACCGATCAAATGTGAACAGTCCCTAATTAAATATAATATCTCGTGTTTTCTTCAACTTTCCTCGAAGCGAGCCAGGGGGTCCAATTAGGTATTGTGCGAAACGATAGTCCGCTTTCAAAGGCTACAATTACCCCTGAAGCTAAACCGGCGAACTCGGATACTGTTTCCCATTTTACTCAGATTTTAAAATATCTTAGTAATATTATACTAAATTGTATATTATTTTAACGGACTACCGATAAAAATTATTGGATAATAGGGGTTCCAAATGTAAAAGGGTATAATTTTTAGGGACTAAACATACATTCTTATTTGATTTTTAATATTTATAAGCGTTAATATCTCAACGGGCTAACCAGGGGGCAATTCTGCTTATTATAACGATTATGATACGTTCCCGATTCTAATCAGATCCTATCAACCGAGCCATAACTGAATTGTTCTATTACTAGAATATGAAAACTGTAAAATGACAAAGATTACGTATCGATTAGATTACAATAAAGTAATAAATTATAATAATTTAAGTAGAATTTTCCAGTGGGGCTATTACGGTTAGAGCATAGCAAATATTTCTATCAAATATTTGTTGCGGATTGATATCAAATCAAATAATTAGCAACAGTTTTTCTAATCGTAATAGCCTCACAGATCAAATTCGCTTATGACGATTCTCAAATGAGAATAGATACATGTGTGCGTGTGCCAACACAAGTGTTCCATGTAGTCCCATACTTTCTTAATCTTTTCGGACAATAATCCGACACGATTAAAGAGAGAGATTAGGCGTAGGACTATTATATGATTTTCGGTGCACGGGAACGTCACAACGTCAACTTTCTAACTCGCACAGAATACCTCAACAGATGAACTCAATGACTTGTATTGTTTTATTTCAAATAGTTTTGTAAACTGACGAATGGGCCTCCTGATGGTAAGTGCTCACCACTGCCCGTAGACATTGGCACTGTACGAAATATCAACCTGTCATCATACATTGTCAATGTGCCACCAACCTTAAGAATCAAAGTGTCACGTCCCTTGCCTACAGTTATACTCACTTACCCAAATAAGCACAACGCGTTAAATCAAATCTTGTAATATCTCTTGAACTACTTGTAAATAAACATATTATCTATATATACATATCTATTTAAATGAATCCCTATTTCCTTTTTTCCCGACATCACGTGACCGGCTGGACAGATTGCACTAATTCTTTTTTCGTGTATTTGTTATTGTCAGGAGGTTCTTATGAGAAAAAAAATTAAGAAAGTTGCGTAGAATATTAGAAAATTTAAGACAGCTTTACTTTACGACCACGTCAACTTTTTCTATGTAATGTATATTGCGTTTGATTAGTGGCTTTCAGTTGTTTGACATTTGGCAGAATACGCACTGCAATATTCCTTTAAAAGATACATCGGTCAGAATTATATTGTTAAAATAATGAATTTATCATTAATTATAAATGCACATTTCATAGTCGGCTAGCATTTCCAATTTTGATAAATAAATCGCAAGGACAGTACCTAATTGTTTTTCGAATCAATCTTGAAAATCCATATTATTTACCTGATTACTTATATATCGCCTGTTCCCGTACGTTAAACAATACCATTTTGGAATAATAATAATTATTATTTCTTATTAATTATACCAATTCTAATTCATAGTTAAGACAAGACAAAGTAGACATACCTAACTCAGCAAGTTACAAACAAAACATATAAATCGATTAAACAGAAACAAACTGAACCTTCAGTCGAACACTTATGTAGAAGAAAAGTTACTTAGATCCACTCATTTAACAAAATAATTCAAATAAATTACATTAAATATAATAATTTATACCTATATAAAACATAGTAACTATTATTATAATTTACAATTATTATTTAAATAATCGATAAAATTACTTATTACTGTTATACATGCGATCGTTAGGCAATGCCTAATATTTGGGCGGCAAAGTTACATTGCGCGTATTGTAGAATATGTTTATGTCTAGCAGTTAAGTCGTTTAGCCTGAAGACAACTTCGCTACACTTACACTATTACGGTTCACCAGCTCTCATCGTTATGATGTATTATAGAAAATACCAGGTACTTAACGTATAAACGCTGAAGAACACATGCCGTAAAGACTAATTCACATTTAATATATTGCAAATATTTTTGTACATGAAAAAACGAATGCGATTAAAATTTAATAAGTCTAAAAATTTTAAGAAGAATGTCATACATCCATAGCTTGTTGACATTTGCCAAATGTCAGTTTGCTGAATTTTGGACTTGCTTCCTTCGGTTAGACTCTATTGACAGGGGTAGAATAAATTATGTATCCAACTTGCTTGCAAAATAATAATATCAAGTTTGTTTTTAAATCATCGGTTGATAGAATTTTTATTATTCCAATAAAATTAGCTATTATTAAACGATAGTCTACTTTTACTTACACAAGAAACAAAATTGTTTCCAGAATTTTAAAAATATTTAACTTTCACATTAGTTATGGCACAGATAAAAAATAAATTTAATAAATCCACGCAAATGCAGAGCCGCACGCAATCCTCACCCTATTAGCAGATAAAAATGGTTGCATTTTAAAATAATTACAACCATTTCCTTTATATTTGCATAATTGCATAATGTTCACATAATCGTCTCAAGTAGCTTGCAATTTGTACCTACTTGTAATTCTTGACGGTAAAAATGAAAAAAAAAAAAACAAGTTCAACAAACTTATGACGCTTCACAAAACGATGGCTCTCACTTATAACGCATAAGTTCTTTGAGATGACGCCAGCATCTTTTACCTTTTCATAAATAGTAGAAAGGCAAAGGTAACTAAATCATCTGCCTATAGGTGATGTTATTACTGTACTTAAGTCCCAAAAAATAAATCTTTGCCATTCTTTACCACAGCAGAAATGCATAGTGCAGCATTATCATGACCACTCACCATACCTAGAAGGAAGAATACCGGGGACGCATTAAATCCTGCTGCTGCATTAAATGCTGTTTAACAAGTAGTGACAGTTAACAATTCAATTGTATTACGAAAGTTTGCGGTAATATTCAAATAGGCAATAGCCTATCTTCACACCAAAATCTTTAAAAAACAATTTACCTTTAATAACAATAAGTAATAAAGGGGCAGCATAAATATTCGGACCTCAGAAAATGATTTTAGCGAATGTCGATAGAACAGTTAAATAATTATTTGAAGATACTTACAGCACTCACAAAACCAGTTCATTTATGTTTTATATTTCGTACTTAATATCTCAGTACATAGCACAGTACGTACATAATTTATCATACGAGAATTCAGAAATACAAAAGCTACTATTTAACGTCATAGTGCGGACGAGAGTGTGCACCTTCTAGGACTTGGACATGTACTCCTCGCCGCTAAAAAGCCCTGCATTTTATCACATCCTTATTTAATTACCGTCACAGATTATAGTAGCAATGAGGGGACTATCGATTGGCGCCAAAATAAAAAAGTAACTAATTTGAATGATGTACATGGCTAAACAAATTTTGAAAATGGAAACAAACAATTCTTAATTTTTCAAGTTATAATTTTAATAATATCAATGATGAAAATATTTGACACAAATAGTTTAAGATACAAAACTGTTTATAAAAAACAACTGTATATATTCGTTTTGTTATTGCGCTTATGGCGAAATCTTATTTGAATAATTTTCTGAACCACCAGATAAGATAGTCGTGACCATTGTACACTGAGTTACGAAAATCACGGATTTTATGATGTATACGAGAAGGTTTAAGAACCATTTGTTTTATTTAAAACATATTCTACGTACAAACAACGATAGTCGATACCATATAATACCTTTACATGGTATCGTTGTTTGTAATTCCGATAAATATTTAAGTGCGCCAGTTATTATGACAAATTTCACGACGATTACTACAATTTAAAGTTGTTTTAATAAGTGGTCACCACCGCCGCTAGACAATGGGCGCAATAAGAAATATTTACCATTCCTTACATCGCCAATGCGCCACCAACCTTGGGAACTAAGCTGTTATGTCCCTTGTGCCTGTAGTTACACTGGCTCACTCACCCTTCAAACCGGAACAAAACAATACTGGGTACTGCTATTTAGCGGTAGATTGTGTAATGAGTGGGTGGTACCTGCTCAGACGGGCTAGAACATAGCCCTACCACGAAGTTAATACATTATTCTAATAGCCAACTTCTCAATAAGAATCTCAATTAAGAGACTACTGACCTCTGATCAACGTCAGGTGGTCTGTTTATCTGCAATCGTAACATTCAAAGAATATATTTTCATGAATTTAAACAGGTCGTAAAAGATTTAGTTAGACGCGAATGTAAATGCCATGGCGTGTCCGGCTCCTGCGCACTCCGCACGTGTTGGCGTGCGTTACCACCCTTCCGAGCGGTGGGTGCTGCCCTACGAGAGAAGTATCACAGAGCTAGACTCGTGGCGCCACATCCGCCACCGGCCACTCATGCGCCGCAGACCCATCTTGTTATACGAAGGTGAGTTAATAGATTTGTTTGCTTAAACTATAAATTAATCAACCAAAAAATTATAATTTGACAGACAGAGGAAAAAACCTCTATTGTCTTTGCCTATCTATACTAAGATTATAATAAAAGCGGAATTAACTCTGTCTGTCTCACTGACTGCTACTCTTTCACGACCAAATTTTGAAGAAGCAAGCTTGAACCCCAAGGAAGGACCACTAATTTATGCCTAACACCTAACGACTAACCCCTAAAACACGTTCAAACCCACGAACGAACACTAATTCATTTACAAATAAGATATAACTTTAGTCGTAACGCCGCAAAGTATGAGAAATTTCCTACAATCGTACAGATCATGAATATGAAATGATTTTCCAACTTTGACCTTAACTCGTAACCGGATGGGGGACAGTCTGACTCACATTCTCACCTGTTACCTATTCTGATTATTAATATATAAACTCGTCAGACGACTTCGTTCAATTTATAAAATAAAGGCCCATCTTAATCCAGGGTGCAAAACGCAAGGGCGTTGCGTATTGGTAAACGCCTCACCGATAATGGTCAAATCTTGGCCCATCGGAAATGTACCACACGACACACAACTATTATATGTCCAATTAATACATGCTCCTCGTGTAAGGCCTCTTTTATTTTTGACCATTTCGTATAAGTACAGGTAATTAATAAAATACATGTAGATTTATTTTAATATAAAGGTTTATTACAAAATAATGTAACCACAACATACTACCAATATGTATAAAAAGGCCAGTTTCTTTCTCTATCCCTCTATTGGGCAAAAGCTCCTATCCTGTTGAGGTGACGAAAACCTTCTACCATAATTAGTTTTCCTTTACCATCAATCATAAAAAAAATCAAATGACTAACTTTAAAGCTACACCTAAAACAAACTTATATGTATATTATATATATATCGTTCCTTCTTCAAAAGAAATACACGTTAAATATTATTAAGGATATTACAATAATTGCCTATCAGTGATTTGCTTTTGAAGATTCCTCAAGATTCCTCTTTATTTTTCTGCACATCTACGGCTGCAGCTCTTCAAACTGAGACCATAACCGATTTTTTATGTGCAGCTTTCGTCCCATAATCACTGGGACAAAAATTGGCTTACGCTATTAATATATAAGATTTGAGCACAATAACGTTCCAATTACCGTATTACGTATATAATCAATCCTTTAACTTTTTTATTTGATTGTGTAATAACTGTTAGCTCATGACTATTCAACGCCCCTTGTAGTTGTTAACACCAAACTGCGTAGGATTTAATTTATATCCCTTTAACATAAATAATGCAATTTTGTCTTAAATTAATATTGTTTTTTTATTTTCTTTATTTTGTTTTGCGTAACAAGTTTTCTTACACCACAAAATGTAGATTAAATTATATTTTTAAAATATGAGGATACATTTATTTTTATCTTTCGTAACTGCAAAATTGGTAAACCATTATACATAAAACTTTTACCAAAATATGCAGCGTATTTCGGAGAAGATTTTGGATTTTAGTACATAATAAATGGCAGTCAAGGTTTGAGAAGGTTATACTGGTTATTATTAAAAAAATCTACGGATTTTAATTATAAATTTTTCCTTTAAAGCAATATGTCCTAACCCTACAGGTCAAGACAGAACGCCGGCGTAGGCAGGCAACCTCGGAAGTCAGAATTAGTGTACCTAGAACCATCCCCATCTTACTGCGAGGCGGACCCCGCTACTGGATCTCTGGGAACACATGGACGTCATTGTAACAGAACGTCAAGAGGTAAAAAATTTAAATGCATTAATTTTAATTTATGTTATTTTGAATAAGAAATCTGTATTCTCATTAATATTTTGTTGGTTTATTCTGCTTTGCCCCAAACATCGGTGTCAACAAATTACGCACCATAAACATAATATGTTGAAAAAATGACGTTTAAAGTCGTCTCTAGGAAGAGAGATTTTTTTTATATTGGTAATGATTATATTCACGGCATTTCACAATGATCATTACCTGTGCCTTATATTTCGTTTGACATACAGTTAAATGAATTAAAGTGGAAATAAGTGGTTAAGTGTAATAATTATATATAATAATTATTAATAAATCTTATGAAATACGTAAATCTAAGGTTTGTTTACCTTTTTTTCTACTTCTGTTGGTTCTACTAAATTTAGTGCTCAAATGTAACAAGTTTTTGTGTGGGGGAAGCATTTAAACCAAAAAAGCGCGGCACAATTGAACCGAAATTTGGCCGAATTTCGTATTCATTAATAATATACATTTATGAATAGAAAATAGACATGTGCCTTTTTGATCTTATATCAAAATATTAATTAATTTTTAGTATAGAAATTCTTATGATGTATTTAAATTCAACATTCTATTTAAATATATATATCTATATTACCCAAATTTATTATTTAATCAGATTCAATATAGGCAAAAGACGTGCAATCTAGTAATTTAATAAGGTAGGCGAACAAGTATAAAACTTATATATATTATTTTTCAGGCGAAGAAGGCTGCGAAACTCTCTGCTGTGGTCGTGGGTACAACACTGTGCGCACGGAAGAAGAGACTAAATGCAACTGTCGCTTTCACTGGTGCTGCCGCGTGTCCTGTGACAAGTGCGTCACACGCAGCGAAGTCCACATCTGCAAGTGAACGACATCTAGCGAAGAGTAGCGACATTACGTTGTATAATTTTAAATTTGACGGAAGTATTAGTTGATAAATTATATATCAATTATTGCTTCTCTTTTTTTTCGAATGATTTTCGTTTTGTGAATATTGCGACTAATTTCAAAATTATTATAGGTAATTAATAGTTCTTATCAGATGTAATACAAACCATATTATAGTTCTTAGTGCTTAAAATGAATGATGTAAAATTATTTGAATGTAAGATATAATTATTGCATTAAATACATTTCAAAGGTCAACCCTACCACTATCTACTTCTATTCTAGATAATTCACCTCGCGTTTATGTAAGACAAAACAAAAATTATACCATAAATGAAGATCGAAAACAAATGTCAATTAGCTCAGTTTTATGTCAACATTATAAAATATAATCAAACAAAAACTATAGATTAAAAAAATATATCACAAATTCATAAAACTAAGATCATAAAGGTACTTTTTACAAGCAATATTTGTTTATATTAACAATAATTCACCATTGAATTACAAATTCTTTTATAATTATATATATATTCTGTACTCGTTTTTTTTCTTAATTTGTGTATTTCTCACCAGTATTTCTCACAATTAACTTTTCTTAACTTTCATTTAGATTTAGATGCAACGGCTTTAAAATTATATATAAGTTACATTAGTTATCTATTTGGATTTATAAAGTGTCATCTAGCGGAGAATAGTGTCAATAAGCATATTATTAAGAAGATAACTGTATGATATTTTGCATTTATTAAGCTTATTTGTATTGGCCCATAGAAATTAATATGTTTCTGATAATACTTTTTAATAAGTCAATTGTAAAGTAACATTAAAACATGCCTTCTAAAATAAGCCATTGTATTTATAAAGCTTTGAATAAAGTGTCTTTCATTTATATTTAAAAGCAAATGACTACAGCAATTACTTAAAATATACAATAGATCATTATATAGCGATAATACTAATAAGGTATGCAATCAAATGGACATAAATCATAATATCATAAGTACTTATTAAATCATTCCGTTTAGCTTAAGGTCTAACTTATTCATATCACAATACGATTTTAAATAAACTTTTTTCACGTCTATTTTGTTTTTTTTTTTAAATCATAATTTATATATTTAAATACCTATAATATGATGTAAACTAAATAGGATTCATAATATGAATGATGTGTAACTTATTCTATAGCCATCCGTATCAATACTTTGGTTTCAAATATATTCCAATTACAAGGGTGAATGACCCAATGTAATTACAGGTACAAGGACTTAACCCATGATAAATGACGCATAGACAACAAGAAGACAAGTCAGTGACAGACAGCGAGGGGAAAACTTTGTTAGGTTATTCGTATACTGAAAATAACATAAAAAATGTTAACACGCCTGGATTTGTATAATGTTTAAACGTATTTCATACCCTAGAGTTTTGACAAATTAAAAATTAATTGATGTTTTATAGTATTAAAAAATAAAATATGATCAGTTAATCCATGAAGATACTCCCCACTATTTTAGGAAACTCATTTTTACTTTTATATTTAAAAATACATATTTTTGAAAAGATTGAACTTCATCGTTATTTCAATCTGTCTTTTAAATTAGTGTCGTATGCCCATAGTGACCGTAGAACTCACACTCCAGCATCTTACATTACATACTAGCACTGTAGCGATTGGAAGAAAGAGTAGGGCGCGAGGATTAAACTATCTATAACAAATATCGTATTTCTTTTAAGATTATAAGATCTTTTCTTAGTTTCTAATTCAATTAAATCAACTCCCGTACTAAGAAAACATCTTTTAGATATTATTTATTTATAAAATTTAAACATCGTAAGTTTTTTCTTTTCATTAAATCGTATAATCATGAGTTATGTCGAATAAAATTTATCTACCACTCACAAGCCGTTCCTGCGCCACATGCTTCCTCATATTTTTATAATGTCGGTAATTTTTGACGTAAAACATATATTGACGCACCCTGGAAGTAAGGCCGACTCGTGTGCTATGATCGCATTATACGGGGTGGTACTCTTATATGCAGTCATTCTACTTACGCTGCCCCTCCGCCACCGCTCTCTTCTCGATAGTATTACTTTATTAAGATAAGTTATTTAGTAAGACAGGTAACGACACTATATTCTAATAAGTTTAATTAAATTCGCGCTTGTAAAGAGTATAAGAGTTAATACATTTAGTACTTTTTTTTCGATTTATGAAAAAAACATTAAAGTGTACCCTCAAGTTTAAAAATTGTGTAGAATTTTTAAACTTGAGGTTGAGGTAAAAAAATCTTGTAGAAGTTTAAAATTTACATAATTATATAAGACTGTCGATCTCCAAAGACGCGTTTCAAACAAATAACAATATTCAACGATAAATCAGGGCCTCGATTCAAGAAACATTAACGAGAACTTTGACTACGTCATTACCATTTTGTCAAAATTTGACGGCGAATTGAGCTGCTATACTTGCATTAGCAACATCTCACACGTTAAAATTTACAAAATAACATATCCTATGACGTAGAGCACTATTGTTTATCTATCTTTTTTCCGGCATCCCTTAATAAGCTTCATTTTAAAGTAGCAGATATATATGCGTCGACAGTTATGCGTCAGCTGAATACTTAGAATCCGAAATAATCCATTCAATCTTATACTGATAACAATTATCATCAATCATTTTATGTATGTACGCAAACAATAAGAGATTTTTACAGAAACTGTGACGTACTGTTAGCGCAAGGATCAAGCGTGAAATTGTGACTTCTATTGCTCGATTACATAAGGATAGTAACTTTCATGGAACAATGTCAAGTAAAACAGGTTTTTTGTGAAACATATATTTGTTATATTAACATAGACATAAAAAAAATTCTTTGCCTTTTCCTTTACCAGTTGATCCAGGGTCTGAAATCTTAAATCGAGCCGGTGCATTATTAACTTTAAATGAAATTGTGTAACACGATATTGAAGTTCCTAGATCTAGAAAAACTTGGACTACCTTGATACTAGACAATATATCTTGTCTGAGGTACTTTTCTTATCCTTTCTTTATCTTTATTCATTTGTTATAATAAAATAGGTACTAATCTGTCTTAGTATTACAGGAGACTACTTAGAATGATAATGTAAATATAAACCAATTTCATAGAGAATTATATAACATTTAATATTTAGATTTTCGATAAAAAATGTTGCACGACAAAACAGACGGATGGATTAATTTAACTTGCACATAATTATGACTAATTTCCCAACTTTATTTGGACCCAAAAGCTACCGATATTCAACAGACCTTAGCTTCGTTATAAGTTTTAAGGCTTCGTACGAAATTTGCTATGAACTTCAATTGTGTCACTAACTTTTAATGATGACATCTGTCACCAAATTACGCACCATAAACATAATGAGGTATATGACATAGTCGTCTCTTGAGGTAGAGAAAAAAATGAATTGTTAACGATTATATATATTTACGGCATTTCACAATGATTGTTATACCTTTGGTGCCTTATGTTTCATTTGACATTCAGCGTTGGTACATAAATTCACATAGTCCGAAATCATGAGATAAATCTCAATAGCGATAGTTTGTACGTTATAAATTAAACTAGACAACATCGCCATAAACCATGCGGTAAAATAAATTCACTGGACATGTAATCAGATATAGGCCGTAATTTACCAAAACGAGATTTATATGCAAATCAAATGTAAGCTGGGCGGATTTCCGTTGATTTATATTTTTGCTTAATTTCATTGTTAATTACCATTTTTCTACTTGACGCTAGGTGGCGACTGAGTATAAATTAATAATATTCAAATAATTATTGAGAAATAATGTTAGATTCACAATACAGAAGAAAATTATTTTTTATATTATTCCAATTATATACTTAAAAATATACTAAAGTATTGTTACGTTTAAAAACCACAATCGCAGTGGACAATGTACATATCTGTCTAACCTATTTGACAAGTGGATACAACTTCAGATTGTCAAACTCCAAACTTTGACTATATTTTTGTTTATGTCGCTTATTGAATATTTTTAAATTAAAATAATAAAGTTACAGAAATCCACTTAGATGAAAATTATCAAAAATGCCAAAGCCGACATGTGTTCAATGTAATACAAACGATTCACTGCTCTGGCGGAGTGCAGAAACCGGTCAAATATGCAACGAATGTCACCTTACAAACACTGCAAATAAGGAAGCCAAAACCGAAGCCAACTTTATTAAAACCGAAGGAGACGATAAGAGGGAAGAAAAAGACGATATTGATAGTAAAAATGTGAAGACTGAAGGTGAAACAACGCCAGCAAAGGCTACTGGAAAAGGTACTCGAAAAAGTACGCGCTCAACTAGATACAAAGCGAAAACGCCAGCTCCTGCGCCATCAAAGCCCGCAGCGCCCCGCGGACGAGGTCGAAGAAGTATTTTTAAAAGACAACCACTAAAAGCGCCTACAGCAACAGCAACAGTTGTTACAAGTGAATCTTTATTTTTTAAGGTGAATTTATTTATAAGTAATTTAAAAACTCTTTGCTGATCATAATTATCTTTAAATTTTAGTCTAATTTAGTTATGTAAGTGAGGTGATTTGTTCCATTGTATGTTTGTACAGAATTTTAATAAACAGTTTGTTTAAAAACTTAATACATTTTGTAATTATAACATTAATATCAACCACATAACAATTTGGATTAATAAGAGACTTAATATTTATACTAATTAACAATTTCAACCTGTTTATTTAAACTAAAAAAATGTTATATATCAATTATTTCTACAGGGTACATACATGCAAGTTGGTGATATTGTGTCAATGATAGATATTGATGGAGGTACATACTATGCTCAAATCCGTGGTTTCCTTACCGACCAGTATTGTGAAAAGAGTGCTGTCGTCACTTGGTTGCTGCCGACAAAAGCAAGTCCACCTCCAGAGAAAGGATTTGATCCAGCTACTTACATTATAGGTAAATCCTTTTAAGTTATCAAGTAAACTGATATTGTTATCAAGTAAATTGTTAGTTGTTAGATATTGTGAGGATACAAACAAAATTAGTGATTTACAATATTGATTCCACATACTTGATAGAATATGAAAAATGAAAATTTATTTTCTGTCTGTTCTATAAAAAAAGATTTTATTTAAATCTCATATAATATTTAAGAGTAATATATCAAAAGTTGTTTGGTGATTATGATATCTTTATTATTAGTATTTCAACTATTAATAGTCCTGTTTAATAAATAAAACTTCTATTAAAATAATTCTTTTATTTTTTATATATATAATAAACAGTGAAGTTTTGAAAATAATTTAATTTTGAAAAAAATCTTTTCAGGACCCGAAGAAGAGTTGCCCCGTAAACTAGAATACATGGAGTTTGTAATGCATGCCCCTTCAGACTACTATAAAGCAAGCAACAGCCCATATCCTTTAACTGACAATGAATTGAACAATTACTCTGGTTTTATTTGGACGACGCTTGAACCTAAAGAAAAAACATAAAACTATATATTCTTTATTTAGGTTTATGTAGCCATTTAAGGTGTTTAATAAATGATTGTGTTTATTTTTATTTTTTACAATAGTTGTTAATCCTAATTTATTATATGTAAATTAACTGTCTGAAAATTTTCAGTTATAATTACATGATTTATTTTGAATTAAAGGATCAATTTTTTAAAATTTTTATGTGATAATTTTGCAACAAATAGAATTTTAAATAATATTAATTATAACTGGTAGGATATCAAATTTTGCATGGCGTTATTGACTATTCTCTAAAGCTCTATATCTAGATAATTTGTCTATGACATTTGACATTAGTTGTAGACAAATCAGAATAAACGTCCTGAATGTTTTACACAATTTATTAACTCTACGGATATGGACACCAAAGAAAAAAATTCTATTATCATTACATAGTATGAAACAAAGTCGCTTACCGCTGTCTGTCCCTATGTATTCTTAGATCATTAAAATTACACAACGGATTTTGATGCGGTTTATTTCAATAGAAAGGCTTATATGTATAATACATGTACAATATAGTAGAAATAGAGAAACGCTGATAATTTTAGAGGTTTCTAAAGTGATGTCGTAAATAAACACAGTTTTTTTGCGCTTAATTTGCAAAAGCTGGCTGAATCCTACGAGATAGATGAAAATAATTTACTACAGTATTGTACATCTTAAAAAGGTCTTCAAAAATGTCTATGGGATAACCCACAATAACCATTTTTTTTGCTTTACTTTTTATGAGAAATTATAGCTTATTTTCGAAGCGATTTTAAACAATACAGCATTTAATATAGATCAATATGGCCCTTTACAGCATGTAATTTAAATGAATATTTTCGAAGATATTACAGATTAAAATGCAGGGACATAGCGGTTTATATTTGCACCCATGCGAAGCTAGGGTGGGTCGCTAGTAATAACTAAACTTGTACCGTTGACACCAAATAGGATAAATTCAAAGCGATAACATTATGGTGTTGGTTTAGAATGAAAGTATTTAATGTAATCTTATCGCATAGTAATAAGATTTTTGGTATGGTATATATTTTTTTCTTAAAAGTATTTTTAAATTATATATTAAATTATTAATTTCCACCATTGCATACGCAATTTCGAAATTAATTTGAAATAAACTGGCAATTCTTAGTTTTTAAAGTAAGTCACGTATGACATTGACAGCTTAATTGTTTATGGCGGTATTTTTATTTTCATTTCATGTTGTATCGGATATTAAAATAAAAATAACCAGTACCATTAGAATATTTATATTTAAATAAAAATACAGTAATCTTTTATAAAAATGAGTCGTAAAGAAGCACTTTCTTCCTTTATTCAACAAATCCACGGTCGTCCGGTGGTAGTGAAACTTAACAGCGGCGTCGATTATAGAGGTAATAATTATTGTAACCTCGACTTTGATTGACTTCCGGTAACATAATGAATAAAATAAATACAAAAATATTAATTTTAATATCCCTTGTTTAATTTTGCATATGACTTGTTTACTTGAACATTAAAGGTTAGTTTGGTCAAATGTGTTATATACACATTTGAAAAAACTAATTGTTCTCAACAACGTCTAACCTATAAAAAACTGCCATTTATAATGATAAATTAATAAATAGTTCTTAACATTTAAATAATAATTAATTAACAAATATCTATATCTTAACAAAACAACTATGAGCTAATCCTATTGTGTAGCTTCTGAGTTAGTATAATATATAGTATAAGCAAAATATTGCATCAAGATGCTTGTCAATATTTATCCTGTTCAATGTTGAGTTTACTCATTACCGTAGTAAGGAAGGTCATTGTTCATAGCATTTAATTTTATGAGATCGTAAATAACTTCAATGTTGTGTGACAATGGTTGATTTAAATGTAAGTAAACATAAGTAAATTTGTATTACTTTATATAATGTGGTTGTCTATAAAATTATAACAATAAATATATACTATATAATTGGTTTAGCATACCCTACAATATACAAACATAATAGGTAGGTGACTTCTGATCATTTTTCGTTACAATTATTTATTTTATGAATTTAGGTTTTTGAAAGTGACGAATCAGAATTATTTCCATTATAATTAGATATAAATCATCATATATATGACTTTTATTATATATATATAGTTATATTTACAAAAGTGATAAACATTGTTCCCAAAAATGTTTACATTTAAATGATACTCAAAATGTTTTAAATTTGAAAATTACAATACACAATACATTCTATGCATATGGTTATTTTAAAGATTATGTTGTTTTGACATTACTGTTTTTTAAGGAATATAAACACTCATAGTTGATATAAAATAATTTCTATACATAATATATTGTTTTCGATGACAAATGTTTGATATAATATAATATGAGTATAATGAAAATTAATTTAGTAATTTAATTCTGATTTCAGGAGTTCTTGCATGTTTGGACGGATACATGAACATAGCATTGGAGCAAACTGAAGAATATGTAAACGGCCAGCTTAAGAACAAATACGGAGACGCATTCATTCGAGGGAACAATGTCCTTTACATAAGTACACAGAAAAGAAGAATATAGATGTTTTTTATTATATAAAAATTATAAATAAGTCTTAATTTAAAAAAAAAGCTGAACTTTGTTATTTAAATAAAATATGATGTACAGCATAAACTTTGTTTTTTTTTATAGTTACTCTACAATACAGAATATATAAAAAATATAAATACAATTAACTTGTTTATCTATTATCTATATAGGTAATACAAACCTTAATCTATATGACTTTTTTTAAATTACATCAGTTTGACATATGTTTATTTTCAGGATTTTATTCTAATAATTATAATATAGTATTTTTACTTCTTCAAAATTTTTTATCCATATATGTATAGTAAACCTTTACTTCCTCATAATCCTAAAATATGAAACATTTTAATATATATATAAGTTATTAAAATAATAAATATATAAAATAACATTAATTTTTCTTTATCTCAAAACTTACCTTGGAATCTTTCTGTGGTCCACGTCCATTCCCTAAATCAGCTATCAATTTTTCACCATTAATGCCATATTTATTTTTATATTCTTTCCTAGAATTTTTTCCTGCTTCTGGATCAAATGGTATATCAACTTTATACCCTAAAATTCGCGGATTAAATAATGGCGCCCAAAAACTCGATTGCAGAAACAAGCACTCATAACAAAATAATGTAGCCAGGATAAAAAATAATTTTAAATTCATTTTCACCTTTGAAACGGTTTTTCTTGTATGAGAAGCAAAATGCGAATGATTCGAGGTAGGAAATATACGCGTAGACGATAAACGTGTAATAAGTATATAGTTTACAACGAACAGTGTTGTTGACTGTGCTAACAGGTCTCAAGGATTAATTTGAATTTGTCGTTTTAAGGTGAAGCCAATTTAACACGTCTTATTATTAATTAATTATAGTGCCAAACTGCATAGAGTATTTCTATAATGCTTTATATGTATTATTAATTACCGCCATTCATCATAAAATAGCTTATAGGCCATTGCTACAACTTCCCCGCTGCAACGTTTGAAGCATATTCATTAAGCTCGATATAATATAAAAACTTTATGTCAAAAGTAAATCCAACAAATAAATAGGTTTTCTTACTATGTTTTCCTTCAGAATGATCACGCGATGATTTATAAACAAACTAAAAACAATAAAATTTAAGTAGTAGCTGTCTAAATTGGAATCTGCAATCTTCGTTTTCTACTGAAATATCTGGCTTTTCGGAAATTTAAAAATAAAGTTATAAATTGAACATTCATATTACAATTATAAAATATTTTAAATAATATGTATTGGCCTTAAGACAAAATTATATACATTTAAAAAGGAACAGGAAGACAATTTCATTAAAAACTGCTTTTTATTTACAATACAATTTATAAATGTTGTTTATTTCTCTTTCAATGTCGTTTATTTTGATTACTAAAATTGTAACTGAGTAAAAACCAGTGAAATTTGTGTTATAATTGTTTATTTTTAAAACTTCGGTAAAATATAACAGATATTTAACAATCAGAGTTTGCACAAAATTTTTCAACACGTATTAAACAATGTTGTATATTTTGCATATAAAATATTATAAAATTATCCATATACATACACGTTGCAATGTATATATTTAATACATTTTAGTGAATGCCTTCAAGTGGCGAATATGATTTGTATTGATATAATTCTGGTCCTCCATAGCCGTACAGTAGCTTTCCTTTGCCATTTTCATCATAATACGGATACCGATATTTTGGCCTGAAAAAAAAGAGATAACATATTAATTTAATTCAGCACGCTTATCCACTATGGGTTTGTTATTACACATTTTACAGATTTTCATCCAACTAATGCAAGATTTCTTCATAATATAGGTATACCTCCGCGCCTATTATGGAGCGGTGCGCTATCTAGGGTATCATAAATACCCATCTCCATCAATGTTCTACATCTGCATTTCCCCATAATTTCCCAATGTTTGATGAAACCGTGAAAGTCCTTCTTCACTTCAGTACCAGAAGCTTATGTTTTGCGGTATTTTCAGCAAACTAATATTAAAAATAAATAGCAATATCAATAGAAACTCCTTTTTCTTTATGAAATCAAAGCAGTGATTCACGAATGTGGAAGATTTTGTTAGTTGAGTCGCGGTCCAGTCAAATTTGGGAACTACTGCTCTACATAATATATATCCTAAACAGAACTATTACAAAATATACTTACAAATTACTACGAACAAGATCCGCAATCAAGAACTATATGACATTTGGATAACCTGCTCTATCTGTGGCCTCTTCTTTACTTTTTTATAGAAACAATATTTAATTTAAACTTAACTTACTATAAAAATGACAGACTTGCACAGAAACTTTGATTTCCCTATTTAGGTATCTCATTTGACTTTTAAGTATAAGCATAAGCCTTATCATCAATATCCACGTTTATTTCTAACTAAAAAATGGCACATAAAATTTAATAATATCCCCTATTTAAGACAACATAAATTTCCAAAAATCTACTTTATTTTACTATTATTATAATATATACGGAAGTCATGGAGAAAATTAAAAGCTTCTTTTGGTACCCCCCGATTATGCTGTACATATTTTTTTCTCTCCATATTTTATTATATATTTTATCTTTTCGACCAAATCCATTAGATATGTTCTAAGACTATTTCTAAGACTGAAATCTTAACTTCGCTTTCAATATTTAATAATCATTACCTTTCGAAGTATTGGAAATTTGGTGCTCGTGGTTGTGGAACCGTCGATTCCGTGGTGATCACCATAGATAAACCCACGACAAGCTAAAAATAAAAAGAAAAGTTAAAATTACCATTTTAAACACTAAGCCTTACGTCTTAAAAAGTTTAGTCAACTTGAAGTTACAGGTTACTACCCTACCCAGGCAACCCTTCTCGCATTCGCAACTTCAAGCATTATTATGACAGAATTTCAACATTAATATATGTATATACCATTTATTAGTACATTAGAATAAAATTGCACATAACTTAAACATTAAATTAAATGAATGAACGTTTGAATGAGAAACTTTAGATACAGTGTAAAGTATTTAATAGTAAGAATGTTCGGCTTGCTCCCATCCATTGCTGATATCAGATAAGAAAAAAAAAATCCCAGCAGTCCCGAACCTTTTTCAATAACATTCAAATTTCAAATCATACCTTTTAATGATGATGATGAATGAACCTTGGATATAAGAATAACGCAAAATTGATAGATATTGGGTTGTGTCGAGGTAATTATGTTGTATAATATATTTTAGTAACCCTTTCATAAAGTCATACTAACAACTAAACATAGTCAGGAACGACGAAAGGATTTGTTAGGTAACTTCACAATTCCTGGCGAGGATGCATGTTACGAAATTACGAATAACAGCTTTAAAACTACAATATGGTCTAGTACAAAACATATCCTGCCATCTATCGGCGAGTAGTATTAATATTTTTATAAATATTATTATTAATATTGAAATAGTTTTACACGTTTTTGTGTGAGTAATTATACTTATTTCAAAGCTATAGCATTTACAATTTTATATTGTAGAAGACATAGACAATAGAGACATACTCAATATGTAGGAACTTTGTCACTTAACACATCAAAATAAATGTTACTTACCATTAAAATGAAAAACCTCCAACACTTTTCCATTTTTGAAGAATAATAAAACACTAGTACAAAATTTTTCTCTTTTTAAGATAGTTTTAAATCAAAAACACAAACTTAAACAGCGTACGTGCGCAACTCAGTGTAACGGTTTTAAAACTAGTCACCTGCCTCGAGAAAGTGTGCCTCGAATGCTAATGATTCTTCATAACCCACTTAGTCCAGGGACTTTGTTTCTGTGACCTTGAAAGATAATACATACATAACTGTGGAATAAGATGAAACCTTTTGTCTTGTCACTTTTTAACCTGTTTCAAGAGGTCGCTGAACTTTAAGGTTGTAAGGTTCAGTAGCTATAGTGTGCCTAGATAATGTTGATATTTATGATTGCACAAGTACAAAGGAATATTTATGTTACCTAATGAAATATTTGGTTAAATTCATTATTAATAACCATTTTTCATTTGTCTATGTGTACTATGTCAACTATTAATCTGATAAATACATAATTTACTATTTCAACTTATAGAAATATTTGGAAGTGAATGTAATGTTATTAAAATTTGATATTAATAATGAATTATAGTTAATAAGCCTACAAGGATCATGTTTTTTAATCCAACTATAATAAAGAAGTGAAAGTCACGGCACCGTAATGAGTTCTTACGTCAGACATACGTTTCTAGAATGCTTCTCATATTTTCATTAGATTATTTGATCCGATTACATCGCAACAAAGGAATATATGGTATACGTTAAAGGAAGATCTTTTGAGCGGCCTGAGGACCGATTCCACTAATACTTTATCACAATCGAATCGTAATCGTTAACTATTTAACCGTTTATTAGAATAGGGATTCAAAAAATGCCTATTCCGTAATATTATGAACGTTATTATCGTAAACCTTTACTTACTTATTGTGTAATAGTTGTCGTAAATAAATCGGTGGGTCGGCCTCTACATGTTTTACATAATGAACAAACGTCACACGTATGGCATAATCGATTAAACAATTATTACGTAATTTTATTTTTTTTACGAAGTCAGAAGAGATAGTCCAGTGGTTACAATTAGAGTACATAAGCTTCAAACAAAGATTGCGGGTTCGAGCACGAGCAAGCAATACTTTACTTTAGTGGACTTCAATTTGTATTTTCATCTCGTGTTCTGTGAAATGTGTCGTGAGGAAACCTGTATCGAATAAAAATATCTGTGTCGAATAAAAATCTGCCACTTTTGTATCCTTGAACCTGTATTACTAAAGTGTGGCAGAATTGTATTATCACTATGAAGCTAACTCCATACTCATATAGCCAGATTAATCTTGCTTAACTTGTTACTTGGTGGTGGAAGCCCATCTGGGTAGGTACCACCCACTCATCATATATTCAGCAATACTTAGTATTGCTGGGTTCCGGTTTAAAGGGTGAGTTATTGTAACTACAGACACAAGAGACATAACATCTCAGTTCCCAAGCTTGGTGATGCTTTGGTTAAGTTAGAAATTGTTAAAAAATCATATGGTGCAAATTAGTAGTACCCAGTAGTAACCTAGTAGTGACCACTTAGCATCAGAAAAAATCTATTATTCAAAGTAGGTATACGTAATTATAATGTCAGTTATTCGGCATAGGCCCTAAGACAAATGTTACCAAAAAGTTTTTTTATATAAATATATAATTAACATTAAAAACACTGAAGAAGTAGGTATATAGATATTTTATTTATTTAAGAAATTACAAATGACTAGAAAACAGTGTACTAAACTTCTACCATCGCGTTTTATCGCTAATAACATTAAATATTAACAACAAATTATATTTAACATAGATAGAATGCTTTTTATGATTATCATTTAGCAAAACTAAAAATTCATCAACTAAGAACAATACAATTGGTATGTTTTTTTAATATTATGGAAACAAGAATGTTTTATAACAAAATTCCTTTGTCAGATTATTTATTAACTTCAAAAAAAAATCAACTGTCATTGTGATAGATAGCATTTTTTTTTTCATAAAAAAGGTAATATATTTTTAATTATACAATAAAATTAACTGATACAATATTTATCATAAACTTTACAACAAGAACAATTATTATAGTGTCTGCAATACTTATCAATGTAGGTATAGTATTTAAGTATAATAGTGAAGAATACAATGAGCTGGTTTAATGTCATAAGACAAGCTATTATATAGCTTAACTAAACTATTTATATAAACAATTTTATTTATTGCGTTTAATATTCGTTTTATTTTTTTATTTATTTTACGGAATAATATAATTTACAATTCAATTTATTCCTAATCAATATTCGATCACCAGTCATTATGACGCATTCAGTATTCATTGGTTTTTACATACAATTTATTTCATACCTTTTTTTAATAGGTGTACTAATAATATATTTTTTTTAAATATATTTTGTGTCAAGTACAACCCTAACATCTATTGTTTTCTACATTAAGGCGCATCGCATTTTATATGTAAAAGGAAATTAATGTGCTTAACACAATATTTAAAGACTATATTTGAGTATCGAAGCAAAATAATGTGAGAATAATTTGAATCATTCCTAAGGCTGTCTGGAAGAGATTGCTGCCTAAGTGCAATATTATAATTCTACATATAAATGTCATTGACATGCAATAAAGTATTTGTATAGTATTTTATTCCGAAAGGTTATTTAATAATTTATTTTCTAATTTAATATTTACATAATATCTTCCGACATAATTATCACAATTCACTTAATATCTATACAAAAACTTTCAAATATACATGTTGCGATAAATTTATAATTTGCTTATATAATTAAGTTAAGTTATAATGTTAAGTTTCATAAATGCAAACTATATTTCTCAGTATTGTGTTTAACAATAAAACACTGATTATAGTTTTTAGACATTACTCAGTAATATCTGTGTTATTGTTGCATTCATAGCCAAGCTATAACAATAGGCAACATATACGGATAAGAGTGCAATATATATCAAACATTTTACTATAAATCAATAATTATGAAGTTTGAAAATAGAATTATATGACATTTAATCACATATCATAAAAAAAATATTTTTTATTCGAAATCATTACTGACTAGTTTCTATCGAATAAAAATAAGCTTTTCATATTCTTTAAGTTTTAATTAATGAAATTGTTTAAAAAATTAAACAATTTATGTATTTAATTCTTTACTATACTAAATTTTAGATTCCAATATTTCAAGAAAAATATTGTAATAAAATCTATAAAAAAAAATGTAGCTTTTGTACATCCGTCTCACTCTCGCCTAAGCATTTATTTGCCCCAAATCGCAATATGCGCTTATAAATGAACGAAACGAATGAATGAACGAAACTACTACATTGAATGAGATTGAATACTTATATTTTTAGATAGCAGGAATTGCTATGTTGTAATTGATTATATTTCTTTTAAATAGCAAATATTTACAATCCACCAGCTGAAATATATTATTTTCGCTGGTACATTAGAATTGGGTCTCTGCTATAAGTATATAACATTACAATTAACAGGATAAATGCATTACCCTTCTTGGATAAACAGTGGTTGAGTAAAAATCCATAACTGATAATTGGAGTGTCAAGATATCAAGATTCGTGAACTTTATTCACTTTACAATGATTGGTTATCAATCATTCCATTCATTCCATTCACTCTTTTCATTCAGCAAGTTTCATATTCTTGCTGGTTCTTTGACCGTCAGTTGGCATGGGATATACCCATCAACTGGCTCCTGAGATGTACATAATCCATAACCCTTTGGGTGACTGTTCGTTTTCTTACCAACATGGCGGCCGCTTGTTCGAACTTATGCTGATTCCGCCTGATATACGCCATCGTGTCTGTGATCATATTTTGTAGCTTTTCAGGATTGATTTCGTCCATCGCGCACTCTTCCATTAGAGGGGGGTTGAATCGGTAATAGTTGCCAGGTGGTAATAGATCGTTAAGGACTAGATGAACACCTGCAAATAAAAATAGGTTCTATTTAGCTTTCAATACACTTAAATGTTAAGAGCAACATCATTGGCTTAAAGTAAGGTTTATAAAATCTTAAATTGCTTGACATATTTTAGTTAGTGGTAAAATTGACGAATAACTTATTCAAGTCCACTTGCTTAAAACTTTTCATATAAAAGAAAAAATGTTTTTATTACGGTCGATAGAATTGTATGAGGAGTAATTCAAAAACATTTCATAAGTGTCAAATTCGCATGCATGTGACTTTAAAAACTTATAAAAATTACTTTAATAACTCAAAAATAATTGGAATAATTGGTGATATACAATAATAATTAATTTCTTTAAAAAAATATTTCTGGCAATAAAGCTATGTTACAATCTTATAATATTAAAACTTATTTTGTTACCTTCAGTATCAGTAGCCGAGTCCAAAATCTTATTGAACTTGTCCTTCCAGCTGGTACCAGAGGTTTCCTTTACTAGTCCCTTGCTCATTAGCTCATAGTCCAAATGCTTGTTTAGAGCTTTTCCGGTTCCCACCGATATTACTGTGCTGTTATTCATGTTGTTCGGACCAAATAACAACTTAGCTTCATGCAGACCCACACCAGTTGGGTTGTTGACCATTATACCACCATCCTGTTAAAACATTAAAACATTATACTTAGGTCGAAAAAAAACGAATTGAATCAATAAATTTGATCAATAGTCCAGCGTGTTCCCACCTGGTGCAGCAGGCCCTGCAAGCGGAACTCCGTAAAGTATGTGGGGGCGGCGGCGGAGGCGCGCACGGCGTGCCACAGCTTGGCGCGCGAGCTGCCCGCGAACACGGAGCGCACGCGGAACCCGCACTCGTACGTGCGGAACAGGAACGGCGCCAGGCGCGAGCCCGAGTTCACCACGCACGACACCAGCGCCATCTGTAACAATTTGTATTATGTTTCGTTACATTTATTCTTATTTGATATGACATCAGATATATAAGTAGTAATGGTTATATGTAGGATTTTATAAAGTAAAAAGTCTGTCAAACATTTATTCATATTATTTAATTATTAGAAAAATACTTACTCACTTGAGATAGTGAGTAACTGAAGGAAACAAAAAAATTCGCCATATTATGTATTACAACCAAACCCATCGGCAGACATTGAGTGCAACATATTATGTATTGCTTAATAAAATAAACAATATATAAAACATTTACTCATTATTAGGGAAATGATTTTTGCTATCCAAACAATTCAACATATAAAATGTTATATCTTCTAGTATAAGTTTCACATATATTGGTTTAGTACTTTTTCCAGTTGTTTAACAAAAATAAAGTTTCCTAATGGAATACAGTAGATTATATTATATTATTAATAGCATTCAAATGAATTCTTACCTTAGGTGTGTTATGTCTGTTACATTCAGTGAGCGTGCAATCCTGTAGGTTCTCTTTCAGCAACTTCTCCCAGGCATCTGTATCATAGTATGAATGACTCCATACAAGCCGAGATGTTCCTGTGAAAATACAATAATATAAAATAATATAATATCATTTATAATGAAAATATTGTCTTAATTTTTTATTCTATTTATAAAATGTTAACATATTAACTGTTAACATTATAATATAATTAAATGAATATCATTGAAAACTCTAACATATATTAACATTTTAAGAGAGAGTGCTTTATAAAGTTATCATAATAAGTATTACTTACCACCGATAAGAGACGTGTTTCCAAACATTTGTTTTGATAAGGTGTGGTACATTTGATTAGCCGTTTCTAAATTACCTACGCCGCTAGCTGTAAAATAATAAAAATAATTACCACTATTATTATATGTATATGGTCCACTATTATGAGTATTATTCACAATCTTAATAGGATCTTACCAATGACAGCAGCAATGATAGCTCCAGTGCTGACACCAATGATGTAATCAAACATTTCCTGCACCTTCCTGCCAGTCAATCTTTCCAAGTGCCTCAATATCTCTATCGCTATAATTCCTCTGATGCCTCCACCGTCTATTGACAGAATGTTGGGACCACGATTCTTTGTAGGACCAGTGTAACCCATTAGGGCTAAAGCCTAAAAATTAAATTAAAATTGACATTGTGAATTTGAACTTATTTTTTTTAGATCAATTTGTGTCAAGTGTTTAATAAGTATATGTTATGTTTCTAAATTTAAACTGACCTCATTCACAAGACCGTTGACTTCCTTGTTTATAGATATATCATCATTTTTCTTCAATTTATGCTGTACCCTTAATAATGCTCTGACTGCTCCTTCCTGTAATAGATAATTTTTAAAACATTACTTTGATATCTATACTTAAGAACTGGAACCTAGTTAAAACATACTTTCAAACAATTTCAATAGGACTGTTTAATCCAAGTTAAACATTATTATAATATAAAACACGGACACAGACATAGTGTAAAAAACCTTCTATTTTTGAGTTAATATCATACAATTTGTTTTTAATTGGGGAATGTATCGAAAATCATGGATGCTATTTGGAAACTGTGCAAATTTTTACCTTAATAGCATAGTCTCTTGACTCAGGGTATTGTTGAAGATGTTCTATGAAATGTTCAGTTCTTTTTAGAAGGCATTCCGGTGTTTCCGCTGTAACTATAGCTGATATCACATAGGCTGTTCGGGAATGGATTGAAGTCTGTTAACAAATTGTTTCTCATATTAAAAAAAATTGTACAACATGACTTAGATTTAGCAATATAATATTCCATAAAATGTTTGCAAATTATTGTAAATAAAATCAATATATGCAGAATTGGCTTCTTTAACATTTTAAATTGAGTTCTGTCTAATTATCATCAGTACAAACAACTATTCTATATTCCCACTACAAAGTGTGTTTACTAGTTTATCCCTCATTCACAACAATAAAAAAACAGATCAATCTGATTGATTACATAATTAACTAAATAAGAACTTATTAGTTCTATTAATCTGTGAAAAAATCATATATGGGCGTAAAGCAATTTTTTAAAACTAGTAATTATAATACAACGTACTTTACAATTTGAAGTATACCATGAAGACTTAACATAATTATTATTATTATCACAAATGTCGCCTATATAAATGTAAGATAACAATTGAACACAGATAAGAAATCAGAGAGAGATAAATATGTTTACCATGTAGTGGGCTGATCATACTTGCCTACTTTACATTTATTGACAGTATCTATGATAATTCATCATTGTTATTGAATGATCATGACTTATTATAAAACTGATTAGTGAGAAGTGCATGACAGATAGAGGTTTTAGGTCAAATGATAATAAAAATTGTTATTAAAACTAATATTATCAAAAAGTCTGATTAATAAAAAATGAGTACCACTTTGATTGTATATAAAAATATGTTTATTATTTTTAATTTGTATGTGTTTCTAATTTTAATAAATCTTGTAATTTTATATAATTAATATCTTATGATGTTTTTACGAGCAAGGATTACATCTGCTTTGATTACATAAAATAATGGTCTTTGTTCTAAAGTTGATTATGCTATGAATACAGAATATGGTTAAAAATCATGATTTTTTTTCTTCTACATAAACAAAAGTATTAATGAATCATACCTTTGTGATGATAGGTTTGTTTGTCTTCCAGGTTGGTTCAGATATCTTTCCAAAATGAAGATCTTTTTTCAGCTTAAGTCCCTCCCAGAGACCCTCAAGGGTAATTTCTTTAGCCTCTGACCCTATGGTCAGACCCTCCTGGCTGATTTTCTCCTCTTTATCATTTTTTTCTTTTACATTCTGTACCTTTGCCTCAGTTTCTTCAACTGTTGTTGCATTTACTTTATTATGAGTAGTTATTTGTTCGACATTTTTCACATCTACAGATTGGCCTATTCTGACTGATAAAGCTCTTTCAAACTTTTTAATCAAACCTATGACAAAGGAAGGACAGTTACTTGATTATTTAAATATAAATATCTATAAAAATGTGCAAAACAACAAACAAAACTAACACTCTGGAGACTTAATTTTTTTAAATTACTATTCTAATATACTATACCTAATATGTATATTAAAAATGTAATATTGCACAAAATACAAAAAAAAAATGTTGAATGTTTGAATAAGAAAAAAGTATGAATAAGAATTCTAAGGATTCACATGAAACTGTTTCAAATCATGAATCCAATATAATTAGCAAATATAAAAAATATGAAATTTATTTGAATTCGCCTTTCATATTCATGAATAAATTTATCTATAAAAGGTAAAGTCGTAGTGAAACGTATAACTTACTTTCCCATTGTTCGGGTGTCGCTGGTTTAATTTTCTGCACTAATTTTTCAACTTCAGAATTTAAGTTACTTATTGAAAGGTAGTGCCTTATAATCCGCCACTGTCCTCCTAACGACGACATTTTCGCCAATTGTTTATTTAAGTACCGTTCTTAAAGAACTGTCCACGTACAAATTAAACTTTAATCAACTTGTACTTTAGTATTTCGATAATTTTAGTACAACTGATTCGATGCACATACACTGATCACGTACACAACTTATGTAGTGGATAACTTCGAGTAAATTGATTAAAGAAAAATCTTAATTACACACGTAATAAAGCAAAAGTCAAATTTATATATTAACGTCCGCAAAACGTTTTAGTTTCGCAAAAAACCTTGGCAAATAAATTAAAATATCGCTAATAATATATCACAAATAGATCAATGACAGCGAGCGCAATGACGTCAGATCGCGCGATCACTGATCAGTGCTACCAATATGAGCTAATCAAAACAAAGTTCTAATATTCGCTCTCTTTTGGCTTGATTCTATTAACACTTCCTGGTATATTATATTATTCACAAGGTTATATGTATTTATTTATTTATCTTGTATTCACCGCAAAAGAAAATTGTAGACTGAATCAACGCGTGCAATAACAAGTAGTTTTATACTTGTGTAAAAACATGTTTGTGTTCACGTTTAGATCACGAATCACGATAGCAAAAATTGTGACGATGTTGAGTTGTTCGACACACCTCTAGTCTGGTTCAATGAAAATGCTCTAAGTTGTAAATAAACATCGTATGATCGCGTTTGTATCGGTTCCAAAAGTTACGACGAATAATTTGCGAGACTGTTTACTAGTCTATTTATGTGAATCACATAATATGTAACTTACAGTAGCTAGTTATGTAATTTGGAAATTTCGAAATTGGTAACTATATGAAACTATCAAACTAGACATCAAACCAATTCTTCTAAGATGCTCATAGCTCGAAATATTAAAATTAATAAAGTTATTCTGCTTCGAATTGCACATACAAAATACTTTATTTAACTTATCATTAATACTTTATCAATCTAATTATTATTAAACGTCGCGTTACATCGTGTTTTAATGTTATCCATTATTTATAATATATAAATGCAGATGGTGTCGGAGGGACAATTATCTTCCCCGCGACTATCTGCTTTTTTTTCTTCCTTTAATTTAAATGCCCATATCCCATGTTCCTTATTCAGGTCTCAGGCTTCTTCAGTGTATATAGATTACATCTTTATAAACCAAATACGATCGGTCCAGTGGTTTAGTTGTGTTGATAAAAATTAGATAGTTATTTTCACATATAATGTATGTATAGTGTGGATAAGTATTAAGTACCTATTTTGATATGAACTGTATTGAAAAGTGTACAGAGTATAGCATAATAATTTACACAGGTTTTCGGCGTTTTGTTGCATGGTTTAATGAAGTGCTGCAAGTATTGCGTAGTTTGTTTATCATTCTAAAATAAAACTATAAATACATTCAGCTGACTTATCAGATGTCAATGTAAATATTATTACAAACATATTATGTAGTTTTACCTCTTCAGCTTGAACGCAGTAAGTCAGTACCTGAATCATCATTGCAGTGATCCTCAACATAATATTTAATTTAAATGTTTTATTAAATGCGTATCCGTAAAACTTACCTTTAAAATAATAAAATTAAAACTTTTGATTGATTTATTTGGTTAAGTATTAGTTATTATTGTTGCCAGTTGCCATTTTTTTGGTTAAAGCCAGAAAAGAAAAAGCCTTAAAAGCTTAATTTTTGAACTCAGATTTATCCGAGATTAAAGTCTGTTTGTAGGACAATTATTTTGAGACTAACAAATGGGCTACCTGATGATTAGTAGTCATCATTGTCCATTATGCTTATAAGTCTTACTTAACTATTATTCACTAATATATAGTTAATCGTCATAGGCCCTAGTCTCAAGCGGTAGTCTAAAGCCTTTTGGCTTAGTACGTACGTTGTCTACGTACTAGTTACTACCTATAATTAAGAGTTTAAGACAATGAGATTTAGGCATAGACAATTTTACTTCTTTTTAATTATTTGATATATTCTTAACAAGAACGGTAATGCTTACTAAGGAATAATAATCGTACTCAACATCGCCAGTACTACGCTGACCTTGGAAACGAATATAATATGTTTTTTATAACTAAGTCCCGCGCCAATATTGCAAAATATTCTTCAATTAACAGAATATGCCGTCAGTATAACGACTTGCGTGCAATGACGCAAAGTATTGTATTGTATTATAGGTAAGTATATGTAATATTATTATATTTTATCCGACTCCTTACCAAAGTTTAATATAAATTAATGATTCTTAATGATAAATTTGTTATTGTTATTTTTTGGAATAGGAATTGTTTTGTTATATACACATGTATCAGATGGATGTTACTTGTTTGGAATTAACAAGTGTTTAATATATTATATACTGACTTACAAGCTTTTCAAATAGAAAAAACAATATTGTTTAGCGGTAAAATATATGATTAACAGGTCTAACTTGCCCAAACTTGCACAAAGTAGTAGTACTAGTCTAAAAAGTAGTTTATTCAATGGAAAAGGAACTCGATTACGACATTTTTCATTCGGAGGAAAATAGTCCGTGGACAGATTTGATACGTTGATGCGTGTTGTTTTGTTCTCCCTAAAGTTGCCTATTTGTTGGTTTGTTATTTGCACATGCACGTGAGGGAGATGCGTTGTAAGCGTTGTTATTCTATGAATCTTCGGGTTGTTTTGAAATTGAAAACGTAGCGAGGTTTATTAATAATTGGATATTGTTTTTACCATTAGTTTTAATGTAGCTTCATTATTGTATCTATATAATTTGGCTTTGATTCAATACAGTCACTCATTGTGTCATTTCTTATTTTAGAAGATTAAAATACTAAATGCATAGGTACTTAGAAATATTGAGACATTATATCGCAGTGATTAATAGAGGTCTAAAAGGGACTCGATTAATAGAGTAATCATGTCATGATTTCATTGTATGGTTCTTATCCTTCAACTCTTCTCACACAACAATACTAAATATTCCGGCTGGCGATAGAATATTTGGTAATTGGGTGGTACCTACCCAAACGGGGTTGTACAAAGACATGATATTCCATTATAATCTAGGATCAAATGTATTATGTAAATAGTTGAAAACTTTTTTTTTTAAATTCCAACATATACATTTTATACAAAAAATAATGATATGCTAGTATTCGCACGAGTAGGTTAATACATAATTGTTTGTTGATAGTAAACAGAAGAACGGGTTGTGTAATCTTGTTATGCAAATATTTATTGCAAAAAAATGCGTCGTAACAATTCGTTATTTCAAGGTTACCTTTATCTAGACACAGATAATATTATCATTGGATTTATCAGAGTTACCAGTTGAGGAGAATTTACCCTCAATTTTAGGTTTTAAAAATGATAAAATGTGGTTGTCAGCAGCGATTTATTTTTGTTCAATTTATTGTTAAGAGGTTTGTGCTGGAGATCTTCGAAATTAACTCTCATATTATTAAGCAGATTTTAAATTATATCAATTCATAAAAGACATTTTAATTATTTTTCGGATCTCAGATACGGATATGTGAAAAATTTTTACCGGCTACAAATACAAAATTATGTTGGATTATCTTTTTGTTTCGTATAGTTTCAGTAACGACCATACGATTATTTAGAAATTGTTAAAGAGAAATTTGGACATTATTTGTGGGCTATTATCTAAAAATTTTATTAGTTCAATGCTTATTTATATTTTTGTTATTAATTCAGTAGAATTTTTTTTTAATGTCAAACAGAAAGCTTCAGGGAAATTCAAATTTTTGTGTGATAAATCGTCAGCTACGTTCTAAGGATTCTTACCTTCTTTCTGTTCCTACTGATACTTCCTGTTTCGTCTTTAATTTTTACTCTGTTCAAGTTGTCCGATTATGGAACAAAGTACCCGAACATATTAGAAAAGCTACCTCTAAATTTAGTTTTAAAGACTCGTGGCGTCAGCACGTGAGCACTTATTGTCAGAAAGCCATTAGTTCTCATGCATCTATAATGCAATATTATTTATATGATTTACTAGAGATAGTATAGATCGGTATTTATTTTGTAGATACTATATGTGTATGTATGTATATAGTTTTTTTATTCCATAGTTTTATATATAAGTATTAATATTTTGGTGGAACAGTACATTACAATTATTAATAGGCTATTTGACTGGTTTTTAAAATCCATTTTATATTATTTAGTAGAGGTTAAGGAACCCAGTAAAAGTTGTTTTTTTTTTAAATTCTAGTACATATTTGCTGAAAAATATCAAATTAAAAATTCCATATTTAAATAGCACGAAAACGCTACTTTGACAATATGGCGCTGCAATGGGGTCGGCGACGTCACTTGCGTGTATTGTAATCTGTGGCACATATAATCCACATACAGTAAACAAACGAGATTAACAAGCAAGCGACGTCATCATAAACCCGACCAATCAGGAGCATTTTGTGTCACGTGACAAACGTTTAAAAAAATGCATTTTTATTTATGGATTTTTGAATAAATAAATTATTATTTTCAACTTTTGTTAATAAATAAACATTTTTAAACTCATAACACTTGACACTTTATTTTTCGCATTGTCAAATAGCCTATTACAGCCTTCATGGTTTTCTGTTTGACCTAAGGGTTGACTGACAAAGAATGCCTTGCATTAAGTCCGCCCCTAAAAAATATTTGAAAAAAAAACCATAACACAAATGAATTTCCTTTAATAAATTGTATAAAATATAAAAATATAAATTTATTAATAACTTGTCCTTAAAATTAGCGTATAAATATATTTAAAACATTTGCGAAATTCGTCACAATGTTTCCTTTTACAAACGATTAAAATTTAAACAGATGAAATAAATTTATGTTTAGACATACTTGAGTCGTAATTTCAAATTGCGATTTCTGAAATGAAATTTATTTATTCTGTTTATTTACAATTAACTGTTAAAGGAAATATAATGCAAATTTGAAACGTAGCTATAACTCTTTCATAATAAAAATGTATATAATCGTAATATATTTATATATAGCACAGGTACTTATGTCATTATTTTGTTATAATTTAATTCCATGAACGTTTTTTTCTTAATTATGATTTTATATAAAACTGTTATACAGTATATTTCAATATATAATTATAACTTTTAAGCCTTAACAATAAATATAAAAGAACATAATAAGAATAAATATAAAAAGAATGTACGTAGTTGGAAAGCATGGTCTATGTACGTATATTAAAGTCACAGGATTATATATATATATCTGTCTCGTTCACTCTTAGGCGACGAGAGCGAGACAGTATTCGGAAAGCGTCCGGAGCCCGCTCCGGCCCGCGACGCGCACGTGGCGCGCGCTCACGGCGGGGTTGACGTGCGCGTTGTGCAGCTCCGACACCTGCGTGGAGCACGCGGCTGCCGGGTCCCCTGATGAGTGTAGACTACCAAACCTAAAATTTTCATTAATAAATCGGCCGACATTATCAAGTAGCATGTTCTCTTACCCGGTTTCGTTTACGGCGGTCATTCTCTAAAGAGATCAACTGCATGGGATATATTGTAATACATAAGTATTGGTCGAAACAAGAGTTTATCCTTAATTCCTTCAATCTCACAAATCAATAAGACTACCGCGAGTTGTACTGCAAAACCGACGGCTTTACATACGAGCAGAATAAGATATTCTACTATGTATGAAAAAGTACTTCAAAATTCTGATTTTCCTGATAAAAAGCCACAAAAGATATATTTCGGCAAAATAAACACGTTTTCTTGCCATAAAATTAAATTTGAAACCTTTTTTGTTGATATCGTTGGTGTGTACAAATACTAGCATTAAAACTCTAGAGAAATTGTTTATCAAAGTGCCAGATGATATTGAAGTGACAGATTTTGCCTATATGACGTCACACCTTAGCGACTCTTGTTTTAGGTCACGTGATATAGACTAAAAATTACTACTTTTAATTTTAATATAATAAAAGAATAATGTGCTTTTATGACTCAAAATCTATTTTTTACCACCGAAAGTACCCTATCGTAACCACTTTTAACTTCCAAACTACGGCTACATGGTTGTAACGGTAAAGTGTCTCACTCACCAGAACTCGTTCCCCGGATGCGCGTTGCTGTCCCACGGGTACGTGAGCACAAGGTTGTAACGGTAAAGTGTCTCACTCACCAGAACTCGTTCCCCGGATGCGCGTTGCTGTCCCACGGGTACGTGAGCACAAGGTTGTAACGGTAAAGTGTCTCACTCACCAGAACTCGTTCCCCGGATGCGCGTTGCTGTCCCACGGGT
This sequence comes from Vanessa tameamea, assembly GCF_037043105.1. Classification (NCBI taxonomy): domain Eukaryota; kingdom Metazoa; phylum Arthropoda; class Insecta; order Lepidoptera; family Nymphalidae; genus Vanessa; species Vanessa tameamea. The sequence goes on from NC_087331.1 coordinate 2,263,206, forward strand.
ACGTGAGCACAAGGTTGTAACGGTAAAGTGTCTCACTCACCAGAACTCGTTCCCCGGATGCGCGTTGCTGTCCCACGGGTACGTGAGCACAAGGTTGTAACGGTAAAGTGTCTCACTCACCAGAACTCGTTCCCCGGATGCGCGTTGCTGTCCCACGGGTACGTGAGCACAAGGTTGTAACGGTAAAGTGTCTCACTCACCAGAACTCGTTCCCCGGATGCGCGTTGCTGTCCCACGGGTACGTGAGCACAAGGTTGTAACGGTAAAGTGTCTCACTCACCAGAACTCGTTCCCCGGATGCGCGTTGCTGTCCCACGGGTACGTGAGCACAAGGTTGTAACGGTAAAGTGTCTCACTCACCAGAACTCGTTCCCCGGATGCGCGTTGCTGTCCCACGGGTACGTGAGCACAAGGTTGTAACGGTAAAGTGTCTCACTCACCAGAACTCGTTCCCCGGATGCGCGTTGCTGTCCCACGGGTACGTGAGCACAAGGTTGTAACGGTAAAGTGTCTCACTCACCAGAACTCGTTCCCCGGATGCGCGTTGCTGTCCCACGGGTACGTGAGCACAAGGTTGTAACGGTAAAGTGTCTCACTCACCAGAACTCGTTCCCCGGATGCGCGTTGCTGTCCCACGGGTACGTGAGCACAAGGTTGTAACGGTAAAGTGTCTCACTCACCAGAACTCGTTCCCCGGATGCGCGTTGCTGTCCCACGGGTACGTGAGCACCAGCAGCTTGCCTGCGTGCTCGCCCGACAGTCGGGACGACGGTTCACGGTTCTCAAGCTGCACATTGATACCACCTGGAGGTGTATTGAACGAAACATTACAGCAGGGCGATTTATGATTCTATCTCATACTCTATTTATATTTTATAATAGTGGCTTATTTTTGAAGCGATTTTAAGCAATGAAGCATTAATCCTCATCATTATATTATATTTAATATATAATGACAGAAAAGTAATTTCAAAAATTGAAATTCTTACCTTTTGGATGTGTTTTACTTTCAAGAAAAAGTTTTTTCACACCTTCTCGATCATTAAATAAAACTGAAAATAAATTAATATTCAAATTACTAATAATTAAATTACTTAGAATTTCGAATTCATGAGTAGAATAGACCATGTATATGTTTGTATTGTAAAAAATATCATATATGACGAATTCATTATTATTATTACTTATTTTTTAATATAATTCTTTACTAAAACAAAGTTGACCGAAGACTTTTGAACAAGTCACCCTCAGTAACCAACACCAAAGTAATATATGAAAGACAATCTATATTAAAACAAAATACTTGTCTGTTAATTTTTTTAACATAGTCATAAAATTTAAAAAGTGGCAACTCAATCATTCACTAGATCCATTCCCTCACCTTCAACATCAGGACTGCAATCGATATATCCAAAATTGATATCAGTGACATGATTTAACCGGTCATTCATAAGGAATGTATTGATCCTCTCCAAAAACGTGAGAATGTAGACATCTGGTTGATGCTTCGATATCATCCAAACGCCGAGCCCTGTAAAATATAAAATTAATTATTCAATCTTGTATATCACATTCGAATTTTCCATTGAAAAATATAACTTTATTCTGTTATATTTTTTACTTTTTCTGTTTGCAGTACGATAAAATTAATTACCGCTTAAGTAATTGTATACAGTTTTACGTAAGAAATAAATGAATCTAATCAGAATTCAATGCTAACATGATTGGTAACGTGAAAAAGGTGTATAATCAACACTTAAACCGAGTAATACCGCGAGGTACAGTCAGAATAAAAATAAAGTTACCACATCCAATGACATTCACAAATGCGTTTCTCCCGCTCTCCTCAGCCCTGGAATCAGCTTCTATAAGAGTTACTTCAGCTAATACACATATCCTCTTGTAATACACTTCATTGTCAAATATACAACTATATTTTTTCCCCCTTATGACGTGTTTGTATCTGTCTGTGAATTGCGGGGTTTTGCTTTTTATTTCTTTAAGCAATGATTCGCTGTATACTGACGTGGGTGCCTAGAAATATAGATGTTTATATACTCAGATTATAAAACAAAAAACGGAGGAACATTATAGCGACAAAAGCGGATATAAAATCGCAGACGAATGCAAATACCCGATAGTGTGTGTGTGCACATTTTTTTTTATGATATATGTGGTGAACGATTATGAGGCTCATCTGGCGGAAAGTAACTACTAGGTGTGTTGCCAGCCTTTAAGAAATTTATACGCTCTTATCTTGAAGGATTCCAAATCGTATCGCTTCGGAAAAACCGCTAAAAGAAAGCTGGTTTCACAGAGGGCGAACAGCAGTGTGAATAAAACTTTGAATTATGACGCGATATCCGAAAGAGAAATTTAGCAGACGGGATATATATATATAATCCAAACAATTCATCGGAACATTCCCCGTGATGCGGTAGAAGATGCAGAGTGATCCAACATCCCTACGCGACGCCAAAGTACCCGGCAGATTGGAAAAGTTTTAATGGAAACAAAATTTGTTAATACGTCATTAATTATTTATATTTAAAGCAACAGCACTTACGACGTATTATCAAACAACGAATCGTTTCGCACTACCGGGAATTTGCATGCGCTTTTGATTTTATATTTACTTTTTTTGCTCCATTGTAATGTTCCACGTGCTCCATCTTTCTTCTCTTTTATAATCTGAAACTATTTAATAACAAACAGCCGTCAAGGAATGGGATAGTCTTCAATCGATTCTCTATGTTGCTTAAATAGGTAAAGCCACTTGAAAATAATAGAATAACTTTACGAGGCACGGTGTTTCCCATGTGCGGTTTTTGTCTTTTGGACGTCCCTTTTTTAATACATTTGTCTTAATTTTATTTAATACCATAAAATTTGAAGCATTCAGTTAAAAATTTAAAATATCATCTATGAATAATTTTCGACCTTTTGAATGCGTTTCTACCAAACATTTTTATTTTTTTTTAATTTTAATTTTTGATCTGGTAACATCAATAATGTTCATTGTAAATGCAATATTATTTGTTGTTACATTATTGTTATTCTTACTATCAGAAGATATTCATGCAATGAAACATAAAACGATAAATTATACCTCATAGAAATCAGACCACATTTCTCTCATAGCATGCTTGGCTGCCTGATGTTTTTGTGAACTTTGATCGACTGTTTTAAACATTTTGAAAAAACTTTTCCATTTTTGTCCCTCCCATCCATACCCATTCTCTGGACTATTCTGCTCTTTCGTTATGAGGATATCCTCATAGTCCATCTTACCGCGCCGAGCGAAGCGTGGGCCAATCAAGCCTAAAATATTAAATTTTGGTTTCATAATGTTTGAATGATATTATAAATTTAAGAAGGATATCTATCTAGTGGGTTTGGCATTGGGAAGAGGGAATGAAGTATCTGTTGACAGCTTGCCTGGGTCAATATTAAATTATTAACAAATATTTGCTATCACACATTTTTTTTTTGTAGGTGCATAAATAGGCAAAGACAAAACAGTTCAAAGACCTGTTACTCTCTTTATGTTAATCAAAATTATGTTCGAAGCGTTTTCTTCAAATTATCAACATTTATTATAGCTGAATTTCAACAACTGTGAAACACAAGTATTATTAAATTAATAAGCTCACCAATTATAATAGCATCTTCTTCGGCATCATCGTTGACAACACCATCATTGTGTCTTGCACCATCATTGATACATTCAGTGTAACCACTGACATAAACCATGGAGGAGAGTTTCATTTCATCATAGCTCAAACAATCTTCCAGTACAAGTGGCGGATTTTCCTTTGATGTACCTACTTCCTCCCATCCATCTGCACTGAAATAGGTTTAAAATTACATGTCATGATGAAATCATAATCATTAACTTGGTGGTAGGGCTTTGTGCAAGCCCATCTGGGTAGGTACCACCCACTCATCAGATATTATACCGTCAAACAGCAATACTCTGTATTGTTGTGCTCTGGTTTGAAGGCTGAGTGAGCCAGTGTAACTACAGGCACAAGGGACATAACATCTTAGTTCCTAAGGTTGGTGGCGCATCGGCGATAAAAGGAATGGATAATATTTCTTACAGCACCATTATCTATGGGCGATGGTGACCACTTACCATCAGGTGGCCCGTTTGCTCGTCCACCAACATATATAAGAAAAAAAAAATGTGTTGTGCGTTGTGGTGAAATGTCAAATTTATAACAGAAATTGTCATAATTAAGGTTTATGTCTTTATTACCAATTAATCTTTATTATGAAACTAGTTTCGACCGCATGTTAGGAGGAGGAGCAGATGCTAGGTAGGTTTTAGTACTTGGCTATTGAATCGTTGATGAGCGAGTGGTATCCATCTGTGCAGGTCAGCTTGTGCTAAAAATAAAAGTATTTACCCCTCTTCCTCATTAAGAAGTTTATATTTGTCATTGGGCCCAACAAAACATACAGCTCTTTTTTTTAATATCCTGTCTATAAGTTCTGGGACTGTCATGTCCATGTATAAAGCCTTTTCGACATCTGAACCAAATTCTCTGAAATATAATTAGATTACAAATTGTTTCTTAGTTTATAAGCTTAATTTAATTTACATAAATCTTATACAATTATATGGAATGTGTGTAGTTGGCATAATAAAAATATTCCATATTTAAAATGTTATCTTCTTTATACCTTACCTTTTGTAATTCAAAAACTTTGACATCAAAAGTATGACTCTTTCATGTATGACTGGATATGTTGATGCAATATTTCTTTCCAATCTTTCTATTGGTCTGAGAGTTTTTAAATAATCCAATCTGGATTTAAAAAAAATTACAAAATAATATTAGCAATTTAGTTAAAGAGGTTCATATAAATATTACTTATAATAATATTTATTAGAGAAATTAATTTTAATATTATAATTTTTTTATGAGAGACAATTTGATGTTTTTCTTGGTAGTAATATGGTCCTGTAAGTTTATTAGTGATTTACAAATCAGGGTTATTTGTTATAACAAAAATTAAATTTCAAGAATTAATACAATGACAGGAATATATGCAATAAATATTTAAAATGTAATAATAATTACAAACCTAACAGTTTCTATCGGGAATGGTATTGGGAAAACATGACTATTTTCTATGATTTCTTCGACATCATTCAATAGGTCCTTTGTAGGTAAATTTGTACATTCATGAAGCAGTATTTTATCTTGTTCTGTAATACTAGGAAAGCTCCAATTAGATCTGCACCTATATATTTTAAATAAAGAAATAGTGTATGATAATTTAATATAATCAAGTAAAGTTTTTTAAGTAAAATTGAATTGAACTTATTTGAGTAATACATGCATGCAAAATATTGGGTTACATAGTTTACATTATTATTCTTATTTTTTTTAATAATCCGTGGTGTATTTTGCTTATTATAATTATCAATAATAAATGTGATATAGTATTATAACAAATAGTTCGTAAAGATTAGATTACACCACAATTTCCTACTATGTTCATTATTATTTGTGAAAAGTAAAGTCGTATTTTTTTTTTGCGTTTTTAGTCAAAAAAGATATACGAGAATGATAGAACTTACCAAGGAATATTTTGAAAATTATCCATTACGAGAATTAAGTAACTTATTCTGTAACTAAATTTGTAATAAAAACTGTTTGTTTTAACCGTAGGACAGGAAAAGTAAAGACTAAATGCGAATTTTATCGCATCAAAACATCATTTATTTTAAATTGTTATGAATCACCAATACAAGTTGTAAAAACCCAAAACAGGTTTAAATTATTGCATATTCTTGGTAGTTTCTTATTATATTCAATGTTTGAAACAAACAGCTGTTTAAAGTTTTGACTTTAAGAAAAGCGTCAAGTTGTCGATATCTAAACTTTTCAAAGAAATTAGCAATAATACAATGTATTTACAACAAACTCGATGTTTTAATTGTGTTTGTTTATTATTTTGTAAATTTCTATATATAAATTTATTAAAAAAAAAAAATTATTAACATGCTATAGTATAGAATGATCATAGAAATATATTTTTTATTATTATAGAATGATCGTACAAATACATTTTTTATTATTATAGCCTAAAATTGTCCATGGAAGTACTGATAAGTTCACCTTATCCCTATCGGTATCCTGTGACAAATGTCAATCATTAGATAGGGACTGATAGGTCGGAAATGACAGTGACAGTTTAAATGAATATTCGCCGAATTGCAATTTGTATTTTGTAAATTGCGTCAAGTTTTATGCGCTATAAAATAATATACAAAGAAATTTTGTAAATGCATGATCGCCTGCACATGATTAGTAGTGCTTGTTCATTTCATGCGTTTCGTTAATTTTTTGCCAATTTCGTATTGCATAATTTTGAGACAAGTGGTCAGTGCATTGCAATACAATATATAATAATAACATATACAAAACCATCGATAAAGGTTTTTTTTTATTAATTATTAAGAATGTTGTTATAGGTCCAATCAAAGAAAATGGATATTTTGCGTCATTTCCAGAACATATCTTGGTAAGTGGAAATTTATCCTTTTCCAATTATCTGCAAATTCAACCTGCCTGGAGAAATTCATCCAGACAAATAACTAGTTATATTAATAATAATATATATTGTTTTTTAAAAAGCATGGTTGTGTATATGTTCGTACAAGATTAAAAGTGTTACATATTTAATAATTCCTTAATATAGGTACTTTAAGGAACACAAAGTTATTATTTTTTGAAAATTATAGGATCCTTAAGATGTTTATTTAGTATCACTTGTAAAAAGCCAAAAAAAACAACTTGCCAATTAATATTAATTATTATTTTCTAAGTTAATTTTAATTATAATGAACAATATTAAAGGCTTTTTTTATATTTAATATCTAATGAAGTATTGTTGAAGTTGTTTCCTTAAAGTTATTTAATGAATAAAAAGATTGCTGACTTTCAACCTCCAATAAGTTCCTGTTGTTGTAAATCTCTTTACTTTGTAGAAATGATCTTGCAAGAAGCTAAAAGGAGTAAAAAATTTATGTAAATATTACAATACAAATAAATTCTACAGATACAATACAATATAGATAAAATAAAATAAACATGATGAGTAAATTTAAGTTTAAAAAACATTTTAAAAATAATATTGCTAGAGTAGTGGCCACTTATCACAAATAAATATTAGTGAGTGTGCCAGTGTACATGTAACAACATGTCTACCATGGTGTATTGATGTTATAAGGAAGGGTGTACACTTTTTAAATGATCAATATTTATAGGCAAAGGGGTCTACTTACCAATTGCCAGTAATTATTTAATTAATTTAAAAAAAAAATGATGTCAAGAATATCAGTTTTGGCAGTATGTTTGTTATGCTATATGGTATATGAGTATTTAAAAATTAAAAAAAACAAAATAATGTTCTATGCACATATATCTTTGGATCGTGTATTTACCTGTAGTAATACCTTTGTTGTATACCTCCATCACTGTTGTCAAGTCTGTTTAGAGCTACATCAATAGACTGAATTTTCTATTATTATATTTAAAAATAAACTTTTATCAAGTAGGATCTAGCAAACTTTTTTACATAAACTTTATACAACCTTTGCAAGGAAATTATGCTAAAACAGTGTTTATGTTATATCGTCCCTTACTATTTTACATCATTTTGTGTCTAACATTTGTAGCAATACATTGGTTTATACACTATTATGACAATTTTCTTATATGTAGAAATTATGAAGGCTTGTTTTTATATTTGTAATTGTTTTATAAATGTTATTCTCTGAGCTTGTAAAAAACAGTAAGTGTCCATATAAGTTTTCTCGATTGCCTTTCTATCATGTCCCAGTTAGTCTGGATATTTATTTTAATAATTATTTATTATGATAATTGATTCTGTGTTTCTTTTATGTATCAAGTTTTATTTAAATATATAAACTGAGGTTGTGAGTTATGGGCAAATGAGCCACCTGATGGTGTGATGGCATGGTCACCTAATGTTGGGGGAGTATTGGGTCGATGTATGGACTTACGGAGTAATTAATATTATACTAAGTATTGCTGTTTGGCTGTAGAATATAGCACAAAGCCCTACCACTAAGTAAACTCGTCCTATTATTTCAGGTGCAAACCAGACTGGTGCTATCCAAGTATGAGCAAAGAAACAAATGAATTGCTACGACAATGTATTGACTTACCAGCATTAAAGTTGACAGATGATGTTGAGGAAATAATAAAGAAGAGTAAAGCTTTTCCTATTCCATTTCCCATCGAAACCGTCAGGTATTTTAAAATATTGTTTTACATATAAATAATTTAATAAATATTATGATCTACTGGCCATTCTTAGGATAACTGTTATAGTGCACAGGAGTAGGTACCAAAACAGCCATGACTTCCTTTTCCCTTAATTGCAATAGCCATCAACTAGTGAGTAAAAATTATGAGTGGTTTTACATGCTTTAAGGGGCTTGACATTGTTGAAATGCTTCCAAAAACACTGAAGACTCTCTGGACTAGAGGAGAGTAGGGTGCAGGAGAGAGTAGAGCGCAATATGTATATATGGTGTTTTAATTTTATTCTTATTTTCAGATTAGAAAAATTGAAAGTGCGGAAACCAATTGAAAAGTTGAAGAGAAATATTGTATCAACTTATCCAATAATACATGAGAGAGTTCTACTGTTAATGACACATTTTCTTATTTATAAAAGGTAATAATTTCATATAATACCTTAATATAAATAAAACCCTCTATACATTGTGTAACAGAACAATATGTAACTTAAATGAATACATAATAAGTACTTTCAAAAATCGAAAATGGAGACAAATTGCCGCCATATTGTTTTTTTTTTTCAAACAAATTTTAACCAGTGTCATTCAGGATGTTGAAAGGATTTTACTAATACTCATACATCTAAATATGTTAATGCAATTAAAAGTTATAGTGGAACAAAACACATTTAAATATAATCCGTAAACATTACACACCTTTATTGAGGCAGTTGGGTTGAATTTTTTGTGACAATTGTTTTATGTTGATTTTTATAAATTTTTAGGGAATTTGGGTCAAATATTGAAAAAGCATTATACAAAGATATGACAGTTCCAGATTTAATAGAAAGGATATTAAAGAAGCGTGCTGTAACATTTATGAACCAGAATGATAGTTATCTGCTCATAACTGGGGAACAGGAGTGAGTAATTCTTTATCTCATAATTTTAAAATTATACTATACTTGTATGGATTAAAATATGCTTTATATTTTAGTGAAGAAGGTTGGGAGCAAGTAGGTTCTATACATCAAAAGCCGCCTCTCATCCTCGAGAACTGTTTGAGCTATGATGAAATGAAACTCTCTGCCATGGTGTACATAAGTGGTTACACTGAATGCATAAATGATGGCGAAAAACAAAATTCTGGTGTCATCAGGGAAGATATCGCTGAGGAGGATGCTGTTATTATTGGTAAGTATAAAATCCCCTCCCACTAATAATAATAGTGAATATTATGTACTGGGTAAATATATATACAAAGGTACTATAATATTACAAACTCGATATTTAATAAATTCTATTTCCATTAATTGATATTCGCCTGTTGCATGTAAGGTACAGGTTTTGAAACCTGTTCCTGGGCTTCATGGATATTGCCTTATCAAAATAGTTGATTACAGTTAGTCTATACAAAATAATAGTTGACATGGAACACCTTATGTAGTACTACGCAACTTATAAGATAGATTAAATAAATTCCAAACTTATCAATAAGAGAAAAGATCATAATATTTTACAGTAAAAACTAACTAACCAATTACGGCCACCGGTCCCTTTGAGGAGATGATTTGGAGCATATTCCACCCCATTACTCCAATGCGGTTGGTGGATGACATATTTGGCAGAATTTCTTTGCAAGACACATGCAGGTTTCCTCACGATGTTTCCCTTCACCGCCGAGCACGAGATGAATTATAAACACATGAAAATTCAGTGATGCTTGCCAATATTTTATCTGTATCAATATAAAGGTTATTTTACAGCTTTTAGTGAAAATAATAATTCACCTTTAGTATTTTGCAGCAGTTGCAAATAAAGAATAATAATTAGAAATATGATCTAACATATCGAAGTGATCTCTACTTCATGTGAACTCAAGGTCAAAGTTGTTTACGTACAGTTTTCCTGCTTCAGCTTGAATAAACTATACTAACGATACTTTAAAAGCGTTACACAAAATCTTATCTATATGAGGTGTCATTAAAAAAATTATTGATAAATTAAAAATAAAAGAAATTATAGTTTAATATATGTATATTTACTTACGAATGTTGTATCATAAAGAAATATATCAATTTTTAATCATATAACTTTTATACACAAACATACTTACATACATAAATATATTTTATATATCATAGAATTATATATTATAAACATGTCACTAAAAAAGGCGATTCATTTACTAAATCTTACAACTAAATTTTTTCCATTTCAGGCTTAATAGGTCCACGTTTTGAGCGGCGAGGTAAAATGGACTATGAGGATATTGTCATAACTGAGCAGCAGAACTGTTTAGAGCATGGCTACGGAGAGGAAGTAACTCCTACGACTTGTCTGAATGTATTGAAGACAACATATGTGAGAAATAATCAGTCTGCCAAGCATATGTGGAGACAGATATGGTCGGAGTTCTATCAGGTAAGTTGTTCATATATTATTAATTACCACCAACTACCTACTACCAACTACGTACTACCTACTACCAACTACGTACAACCTACTACCAACTACGTACTACCTACTACCAACTACGTACTACCTGCTACCAACTACGTACAACCTACTACCAACTACGTACTACCTACTACCAACTACGTACTACCTACTACCAACTACGTACTACCTACTACCAACTACGTACTACCTGCTACCAACTACGTACAACCTACTACCAACTACGTACTACCTACTACCAACTACGTACTACCTGCTACCAACTACGTACTACCTACTACCAACTACGTACTACCAACTACCTACTACCAACTACCTACTACCAACTACTTACTACCAACTACCTACTACCAACTACCTATAACCAACTACCTACTACCAACTAACTACTACCAACTACCTATTACCAACTACCTATTACCAACTCCCTACTACCAACTACCTACTACTAACTACCAGACCCGGCTTCACACAATCTACTCTCTGGGTCTACGTACAAGTTTTAGATTGAAGAACAGATATAAATATAAAAAAAACTTGTTTTGTTCTGGCTAGAAAGTTGTAATTCTCGGCTTTACCCTACTATCATATGCGTCCATATAAACCTTCCTCTGGAATCACTGTTTATTTATGAAAACTGCTTTGAAATCCGTTGCATAGTTTAAATTATCTAAGCGCACAGACAGCGGGAAGCGACTTTGTTCTATATTATGTTGGGAATTTGTAATTTATATTTCTCGTTTATATAGGCGTAGGCTTGTTCGCTGCTGATTCAGCCAACATTGACCCAACTTTCAGTCAATTTGTTGGGGTTTTCTGTTAAGTAATTTCTTATCTGTCTCGGACTTTGAAGTTGCAAGTTTTTAACTTTAAATTCTCGAAAAGTACGTAAATACATTGGTACTGCGTCCGAACTTTTGCATTCGTGTTGGTGTATCTTCTCATCGATATATGATACAGAAAAATCAAATCAAATTATATCATATGTAATTTATTCAAGTAAACTTCGCAATGTAACGTTTTTGAATCGTCAATATTTGAACACTACAACCGTTTTGGAAAGCGAGAAAAAACAGCAAGAAACACGCATAGTTGCTCTTTTCAAATAAACAGATTTACAATCCTGTTATTCACAATTGGTGTTCGAGCAGTCCTGTGATGGAATTCGAGCCTAAATCCAGACAGGAATAGAAAGTGCATTTGTGTTAGTCACACACTTGTGAAATGTGACACATCCTGTACAGTTGCTTAGTTTCTTGAGTATGGATCTCGTAGACGAATTCCGGAGTACATAATCAAAACAACTGCAAATATTATATTGGACGCAATCGATCACCTGCAAAGATTATTTTGGCTATCTGTATATTTTTAAATAAATAGTTGTCAAATTCTGTATTTTGCAATTCTTCGGAGAGTAACCAATTATTGTTTCAATTTAAATCAAATCGAATTGAAAAGTAGTCTTCGTATATGAGGTTTGGGTACCATAAACAACACTGATACTTTTTCTTGAACTTTTATAATCTACATCACTTGTTTCTTCGTGAATTTGGGTGTCATAAATTTATGAACGTATCGGTTAAATTAATTCGTCTACGTCACACGCAGCTACATTAAAAAATAATATAGACAGTGCTGTCATAATAAATAATAAAATTGTATACTCGAGTTCAGCTAGCGCTCAGATTTTTATTCTTATTATTTCAGTAGTTCTTTATTAATCATCGATAAACCAACTTCTAAAAGTCAATATCCGTTTTTGACGATCGCCGGAAGTCGATATTCTTGACGAAAATAAATAAAAAAATATGTACTATTACTTAGGTTCACAGCTACACATACGAAGAATTATCTTCGTACATAAACATACAAGATAAGGACGAAGAAAAACGATACATGGACCGATATATCAAAAGGCCGGGCACTGAAGATATATTTGATAACGAAGTTTATTACAAGAGGATAAGTGTGTTAGCTGAAAGCACCCTGTTGGAAGCTGAACACAGGGCGAAGGAAGCTGGGAAGAATGCCTTCGTTAATGTCATTGGATGTGGTGAGTGGATCAGTGTCAGATCAGTAATAATATTAGTCGATTTGTACACCCATAGTAATTAAAAAATAACATGACAATTATTCTCTTGTTTTTTTATTAATTGTTGTGTATTTGGTATTAATTTTTATTGGACCATTGATGTTTCATTAGTTTTTATTTTATTTCAATGTTGTTTCATCATAATTGTTAACACTCATTACTAAATACTTCATTGTTGTTACTAAGTAATTTCGCGTTTTTTCGTAAGGTCTCGGCGTATGGAAAATATCCCCACATCAGCCAGATGTCTACGTTTTGACATTCTTGGAGAGGATACGCGCTTTCCTCAGGAAGGATCTGTTGAATCACGTAACTGATGTCAATTTTGCATTCATTAAAACTAGTCCTGGAATAACAGGTAAGTAAATGATCTATTGAATGAATTAATTGTATGTCCATTGATATGTTACAAAAATGATAATTGATCATAATGATTCCTATTGATTATTTTTATGGAAATGTTTTTTTAGCGTTGTTTACAAATTCAACGGAGCAGAGTGAGTCCCCGGTTGAAAAACGTATTTTCTTCGAAAGTAAACGGCATCCCAAAGGTAAATTTTAGTTACTAATCGAAAAAAGTATATAGTTTTAATTCGCTGATTTAAATATGGCAACACTACTGATTATTTCAAGTGCTGAATTTGTAATAATATTTTTTAGCGATTATGTCTTGTACTCATTTATATAAAAAAATATATTTTTTTTTACAAAATATTTCTTTAATCTAAGGCGAGTTTTTTTTTGTTATAATTGCGGCTTACTGGCTAATGGGCCCATAGACAATGGCGCTGTAAGAAATATTAACCATTCCTTACAATGTGCCACTAACCTTGTTCTCTGTGCCTGTGCTTAAACTGACTTACTCACACATCAAACCGAAACACAACTGTACATGCAACATATAGCCTATTCCAATGGAAGTAGGAAAAAACATAAACAAACCTAACGATTTACGTATTTCATGCGATTTGAAGTTTATGATTAATATATCTTAATTTATATATTATCTTTACTTAACTACTTATTTCCACTTTAAATTAACTTCCAAAATTCCGATAACAGTTTCGTAAATAACAAAAAAACATTAATAAAAAGCAATGATTGTTTTTTGTCTGTTTTATTGTTTTAACATTGAAATTGCTTTAATTATAATATATATAATTATGTTATATATAGGCATTTTTTTATGAATAAAAATAGTTTTCCCATTGTAGACTGGTAAATGAAATAATGTGGAGATAAGGAAATTCCTTAAGTATCAACTACCACGAAGGTCACGCGCGCTGACGTATTATTTTATCTACATGCAGTATTCCTCCTTGTATACTGCGACGCGCAATCACTTGAGACTTTGTTCATTTGTAACTAAGTGTAACTTTTTCTTCTGTTTTAAAAATAATAGGTTCAATGCGTCGTTATGAGAATTTAAATAATTATCTGATAGAATGGCAAAGGGTTAAGTCACCTTATATTTCCAGGTGGTATAAATGTGCAAGTCGAGAACAGATCACCTTCGGCTCGCCTGACCGGCGAGCACGCGGGCAAGCTGCTGGTGCTCACGTACCCGTGGGACAGCAACGCGCATCCGGGGAACGAGTTCTGGTGAGTGAGACACTTTACCGTTACAACCTTGTGCTCACGTACCCGTGGGACAGCAACGCGCATCCGGGGAACGAGTTCTGGTGAGTGAGACACTTTACCGTTACAACCTTGTGCTCACGTACCCGTGGGACAGCAACGCGCATCCGGGGAACGAGTTCTGGTGAGTGAGACACTTTACCGTTACAACCTTGTGCTCACGTACCCGTGGGACAGCAACGCGCATCCGGGGAACGAGTTCTGGTGAGTGAGACACTTTACCGTTACAACCTTGTGCTCACGTACCCGTGGGACAGCAACGCGCATCCGGGGAACGAGTTCTGGTGAGTGAGACACTTTACCGTTACAACCTTGTGCTCACGTACCCGTGGGACAGCAACGCGCATCCGGGGAACGAGTTCTGGTGAGTGAGACACTTTACCGTTACAACCTTGTGCTCACGTACCCGTGGGACAGCAACGCGCATCCGGGGAACGAGTTCTGGTGAGTGAGACACTTTACCGTTACAACCTTGTGCTCACGTACCCGTGGGACAGCAACGCGCATCCGGGAAACCAATTTTAGTCGTTATATATTTCACTTTTTTATATTAGTAGCATCATTATTTAACCTTTTTCGATTTAGTTTTATAGCTGGATATAAATTCCTGATGTCCCCATTATATTTCCATTACAATTTCTTTGGATTTTTAAGCCTTAAACAAAACGAAATATCTGATAAAATTACCTGACATAAAAATGAATATATATTTGTGATTATTTTCAAATAATCACTATCAAAAGAAATAGCCAGCAGACGATCGTTTCATTCCTAAGGTGTGCTATCAACCATAAACTCATTAATTGTATAATAATAACCTTTCGCACAAGCGTTCCTTAACAATTTTTTTTTATTTGCCAACAAAGTCGTTTTGAATGCTTCCTGGGATCCTGTTTAAGTTAAACTTTCCGAGAAATCTAAAATATCTCATGCATCTTAAATAGCTCCTCCGGTAATATTGAATGTGCTGGGCGCTGGTATTCCATAAATTACAGATGAGTATAAGTCCATATGATTCCTTAGGTTGGGAAGCTTGGCCGGTTCCGGGGACCCGGCAGCTGCGTGCTCCACGCAGGTGTCGGAGCTGCACAACGCGCACGTCAACCCCGCCGTGAGCGCGCACCGCGTGCGCGTCGCGGGCCGGAGCGGGCTCCGGACGCTCTCCGACTACTGTCTCGCTCTCACCACCTAGGAGCGAGCGAGGCGGGTATATACAACAACTCTAAATGGTGAACTATTGGAATTATATAATGCACACATAAGTAAGATCATTTTGGATTTCACGCGTTACGATAGTATTGTCTCGCTCTTAGCGTATATGCAGGAACGAGAAAAAACATATATTTAGTAGTAGACATGGTAATTACAAACATGTACACGGATCTCGCTTAGCAATACATAGTTCTCGTTTATTATATGAGATAGAATTAAAAATAAATTAATGCTATCTCGCTCTAACTTTGTAATTTCTCAACGTGCACGAATATAAACATAGACTAAGAATTTTTGTAGATAATTATGAAAATCAACAATAAACAAAGACAATGATGGACTGTATTCGAATAATTAGGTAAGATTTATTAGATTAACTTATAAATCAAAAGTTCTTCGTATAGAAGGTATAATAATTATATTTATAAAGAAATTAGAAGGACGGCGATAACGTAAAGAATTAATAAATTTCAATGTTGCCAACAAATAAAATTAAACTGAATAATGTATTATATCGAAGCGGGTAAAGAAGGATTAAATCATTTGTATGTAATAACGCGTAGACAATAGACTATCGAAATTACAACGCACATTTAAATCAATATAGATTTTCTAGACACTGAAACTGTATTGTGTAATGTATGTATGGAACTGTAGCCTTCTTCGCTCTAATAGCGTAGGAGCAGTAAAGTAGAGTAAAGTAAAAACTTTACTTTACTTTACACCTTTAGTGTAGGCGACGGCGATGAATTTATAAAACTGTGATGGATGAAAATAAACGTAATAAAAATGTCTGTGGAGGTAACTAAAGCGTATTTAGAGAAATGTTCTTGCCTTATTCATAGTTAAATTTAGTGATTAGGGAGCTGGCGAGCGTTTAGGTAAAGTCTATTCCAATCGCAGTTGAGATAAACAAACCTTAGGTTTACATGTGATTTGCTTACAACCTGTAAGCTATGTAACTATGTTTAGAACTATGAATAGTTCTAAATTAATATAACTTTGTTTATAATACAACACTATTCCAATTCACTGCTTTTATGTATGTTACGGGAACATCGAATGTCGCCGACAAATTCGCCGACATTATAAACGCATCTTTTTCATGAATCCATAAATAAGACCATAGATTATTCAAGATCTCGACCAATGATATCACGTCAGTTTAATGTCAAAGTTGTTTATTTATTTTTAGCCTTCCTGTGATTGAAATAGGCTATGTATTTATAATTTTTTTCTGTTTCGATATTTATAAAAGTATTAGGTAAATTTTTTTTTATTGAAGTTTTAAAATTCGAAGTGTCATGTCACATTACAGGAATATAAATCTTTTTGAACCAATATGATGCCTAGTAGTTTTTCTCGATATTTTGTAAACGTATAATTTCTTACTTAATGGTGATTGTCATCGTGTATGTCTTCTGAATATTAGCGGCGAATATTTCATCGGCTTATATAGAAGTCAGCTAGAAGCAAACATATTTAAATTTGCTGACATTTGAAAACGCACGAAATACACGACAACTGGCACAACAGCATGAAAAGGGCGCAAAAAAACACAGGTGGTAATTAAAATGATATATACTGAAATTACGATTATGTTGTTGCCTGGAAATAAAAAAAACTATTAAAGTCGATAGTCAGAGGAGACTCGAAAAAAAAGTCTCGTGGAACGGAGTTGATGTTGCTATAAATTGTATATTATTATTATAATAACAAGCACAATAAAATAAATTAACAAAGTTTGAAAATAATTAAATTCGACAACATCCTGATATGACAAAATCCTGAGTTAATTAAAGCAAAAGCAAAAAGTAAGTTAAAATAATTTTAGATAAAGAGAAAATGAGGGAAAGGTCGTCTGGATACATATGATCGCCATAATGTTTATTTCTTACTTGAAAATTTCTGCCTATTCGCTCTACTGTAAGCTGCGTTATATAAATTCATTTAAATAAATATATTATATAATATTCATAAGTATAACATATAAAAATAATGTTCGCCAGCTCATAAGATCCATTTCACACAATAACAATTTAACCTCCGTTTTAAACTAATAATAATATAATGTATTACTTCGTTTACTTATTAAAAAAATAATGTAATGACAACATTTTTATACACGTGTAACTGTGAAACCATTGGGATTATTTCAAAGCTAGATTCTTCTCATAATACTAATTAGATAAATGTTAAAATAAAGAAGATAAAAAGTTATAATTTCGCAATTAAATATTACATTTGAGAGAAATTATGATTTACGATATCTATAATAATAAATAGTAACAAGAATATTTTCTACAACAAATAATATCAATACAAAAAATATATAAAATTTTCAAGTATCAAAATTGCACTAGCACTATCGGTACTATAAATATTGTCTCCGTACAAAGTACATCACAGGAATGCTGTCTTTCAAACTTTCTGTGGGCGTGCGGTTGTACCGCTGTGCCAATTGCATATCGCAAAATGAAATTCCAATGAATTGTTTAAGGTGTTTTTGAAAATTAAAAGAATAATATTAGTTTTCGAATATGCAAATTATTACAGAATCAACCTGTACTACTTTTTAATTACGAAAAAATAAGCAATGTAGGTAAGACACCGTAAATGTGCTGTCCGAAAGGACACTAACACCAGCAGAGGATTCATTTTTTTTTAAATGTTATATTTTACATTCTTTAAACGTTTTGAGTACCTTCATAATTTTAATTTCGTTTATTTGTTTTATATATTTTAAGAAAATATATTTTATTGTTTTGTTTAGTAATAAAAGCTGTTAGCTGATTGGTTAATGCGAGAAATAATTTAATGAAATTTCGATATGTAGCATTAAAAACAACTAACTTAACGACTTTAGCTTTAGTATTATTAAAACATCTATGTATTTATAAGACATTAAAGTCTAATCCAATTATGACAAATATAAGAAGCATTTAAAACTTTTAGACATAGTAGTCAGCAAATAAATTGTAAATACCGTTAGATTATAATCTCGCGAGATTGTAAACAGTCGAAAGTTTGTGAACTTTAAAATACTGCTTTCACATTATTTTTCATTAGATTTTAATTTATTAAAGTGAATTTCGGTTGGATTACAAAAACTCCAATGTAATCGAAATAATATAAAAACTATAGAAATGTATGTCTTTTATTGTAAGTTGAATTACCTTTATTCTTACAAAATGTTTTCTTGTCGTAGCTGGCCTTTCTGCCCTAACTCAAATGATCACCTAGTATTTAGCAAGAAGTGTACATTTATTATTATTATGAAAATATTGTCACAGTTTTTTTATGAACTGATCTTTAAGGTATTTTTTTGCCTTCTAAAATATTTGTTTTGCATCTTATAGTATTTTTCCATTACAAGACTTCAAGGACACTAAAAGCAGTTATTATTTTTCTTATATCTGTGATTTTTGTAGCATTTTTAGTATATAATTATAATAAAATTACGAAACATTACTTCTCTAATAAAAACTAATATTAATCTTATATTGGGCTTAATATCATTTTCATATGTATACAGTCTAAGGTGGAAATAATATTTTAAATCATTTTAATGATTTATAGCAGAAATTGGTAGCTAATTATTCAATATATTTTCTTGGAATTACGAATTTTTAATTATATTTATTTGTCTATGGACTGTCTTAAACTAGGCTATGGTGTAAAGTAAGACTAGATTAAAATTGTAATCTATGCTTTTAATATACGGTTTGGTATCATTGTGATAAGTTTAGTAATAATGTATGCCTAAAACCTTTGTATTGTATTAGATTTGGCTAATACTCAAATGATTGTTAAGTTTAATTTCGTAAGAAATATATGCTGTTTTGTACTATATGTTGTTTTATTTTATCTGTCATGTGCGTCTTTATTAACATAGAGGGTTTTTCTGTGTATGCTATTTTGTCACTAATTATTAAAGTTAAACGTAAAAAATGTCACCGATGAGTTTTAATAACGCAAAAGTTGATAATTTTCCTTCGGAAGACGAGATAACTCGTTAGAACACGTGACTCTTAACCGAGGATTACAAAGTATATAGTTAAAACTATCATTATAATATACTTTAATGATAGTTTTTTTAACTTAGTCTCAAAACTCTTATTTAAAAACTTTAAATTTGTTTTATTTCTATGAATATAAAACAGTTGTATATTAATCAATAAGACACCAAAAACAGAAGCCTGTGGCCGAGTCACAATCAAAAACTAAGCACACTAGCAACATTATATGAAGACTAAGAATGTTCTTTTTCGTATATTTAACTTTAACTTGTACTTAGTACTGAAATAAGAATTCTTCCTTACTCATAAAATTTCAACTGGTCAAGCTACTATGTTGTATAATTAAATAAACGAATAGTATAAAAACAGATTTAAAACAAGCTTTAAGAAACAGCAAATCGTGTCTAGCATAGTCCAGCAGTTGACCGTTGAGGAGTTCATTCGTCGAAAGCCAATCCGAAAACTAATTTTAGGTCATACTTGCCATAAAATTGCTCACATCAAGGAATGTATTTTTATCGCAACTATACCAACATGTAAAATGTGAACTGCATAATAAAGAGGAAACGGAATGCTTGCCAGATTTGACCTAAACAAAATAGAGTACGAAAAGTACATTAGCGAATAATATTTAAATAAATAAATTCTAAGCATATATTATACTTCAAACGTAAATATATATTATTAAAATTAAATACTTTTTATTAGAGTAATATAATTTCTCTTTAGTTTTCATTATAAGGCTCTAGACGCAAGTGTTACTTGATTATACACAATTGATGTTGGAACAAATTTTTAATTTAACATTGGCAGAATTATTGTGTGCTTTTGTATCAAAAGCTATAAAAAGGAAAATAAAAATTTGACAGTGACAATGTCAACATTTTGTTTTGTAGTTTCGCGGGTTTTATATTTAACTCTTGCGGAGTAACTTTAAAAACAGATTTGGTTCGCAAAAATTGCAAATATTAGAAAACTAACAATGTGAAATGGGGGAACTACAGCAAATACGATTAGAAATAAATAATGCCTTCAAGCTTAGCGGTTTTACTATTCGTAGAGAAGCAAGTACATTCTTAGCGGAACAGTTGTCTACTTCATCTCAACAGGAAAGAAAGAAATTGATTGATAAGTTACTGGCACATATTTTACATCAATGCCTATCACATCCTGTGCTAGAAAAGCACCATTTAGAGGTAGCGTTTAGAGAGTGTTCATCGTCAGGCCTCGAAGAAACTGAAACTATCTTAAATGTTATTGATGCATTCAGTGTCCCGAAATTGAACTATGACAACGATAGAAAGAAATTCGTAAAAGACGTAAATGCTAGCAATAATCTGTATCCAGAACCAAAATGGAAAGCTCAATATTTAAATGATAGATATACAATGATCTGGCAAAGAACTATACGAAATAAATTATTCGCGAAAGAAACTTTACCTTCGATGGAAAGTGAAAATCGTTTTCAATTGCGCAAAATTGAGGTATTACAAAGTTCTTCAAGTAGAGTTGATAATGTTATAGTATTGGGACTCTTAACACAGCTGACGGAAGGTAAATATTACTTAGAAGATCCAACCGGTAGTGTCCTATTGGACATGACCCAAACAAGATATCATTCTGGCCTGTTCACTGAAAGCAGTTTTGTTTTAGCCGAAGGTTATTATGACGATAAAGTGTTAAATGTAATGGGCTTAGTTTTACCTCCATCTGAAAGCCGACCTATATCAGTACCATTCTTTGGCAGCTTAAATACATTTGGAGGCAAATCAAAGTCATTGCTGAAGAATTCACAAAATTTATTAAAAATTGAACAAGATAATGAGGATGGAATGATTGTTTTCATCTCAGATGTATGGTTTGATAATTTAAAGGTTATATCGAAGTTAAAAGCATTGTTTTCTGGTTATAATGACTTCCCACCAATAGCAATAGTTTTTATGGGGGAATTTTTATCATGCCCATATGGATATGAGCATAGCACACAACTTAAAGCAGCTTTAATTAATCTATGCGATATTATTATTCCTTTTACAAAACTAAGACAATCATGTAAATTTATCTTTGTCCCCGGTCGAGGAGATCCGATTGCTCCCAATATATTACCACGACCAGCAATACCCAACTCTGTTACAAAGGAAATAAGAGATAAGTTAGGCGAATCAGTAATATTCACAACAAATCCATGTAGAATCCAATACTGTACACAAGAATTGGTTATAATAAGGCAAGATCTAGTTACGAAGATGTGTCGAAACTCCATCCATTTCCCTGATACTGGCGACATCCCAGATCATTTGACGAAAACTCTTCTGAGTCAGTGTACACTGTCTCCATTATCATTGGGGGTGCAACCTGTATTCTGGAAACACGCTGATGCTTTAAGTCTCTACCCTATGCCTGATTTAGTTGTCGTAGCAGATCATTTTCAGCCTTATACAAGAACATATCAGAATTGTCAAGTTATTAATCCAGGGTCTTTTCCGAGAACTGAATTTTCATTTAAAGTATATGTGCCTGCTTCGAGAACCGTTGAAGATTCACAAATCCCAAATGATGATCCTTGAAATTGTATGTTAATTAAGGTGTTGCTAACAGTACTACCATGTCAGTTTTGGTCATATTTGGGTTATTCTAGAAGGAAATATACTGGCTAAGGAAATGTCTTTGCTGATATGACATAAAAATTGAATAAACATATTTGTAAAAAGTAGTTATTAGAGTGTTAGATGTATTTTTTAAGTTTAATTTTTATAATGCAAGGATGAAATAAAAAATAATACTTATTCTATTTCTTTATTTAATCTGTATTTACAACAACATTTAAATCTTAGTTTTATAGCTATTGCTGATTAGTGAGTATAAATCTAAATTAGTAGCCATGTTGTTACTTAACCACTAAACACTAATATACTGCTCCCCTTACTAACAAATGTTATATAGCGTTTGTTTTGTTACACAATACTTTCGTATTTCTTTTTCGAATATCAAATTAGTGTTGACAGAAAGAGACAATTGATTGTCTAACTATTCACTCGCTAAACAATGTTTATTAGTAAGGTGTTGTATCAATAAATATTAATACAATAAAAAAAAACATTTAATCTTATGTTAACAATATGGTACAGGTAACTTATATTGTGATTTTTGTTCGAAATATAACTTTTTCTAGTTACAATTTTTTTATGTATATATTTTGTTGAATAGAGTTCTGTTATTTAGATATAAATTATAAATAAAAATTAATTTCAATCTCTTTGGTTGAACTTTAATAATTCTCATTTGGTGAAGGTAAATTTTCGATAGAAGTACTTAGGCTGAACAGTTTTTGCATTTTACGGGAATGTTCAATTTAATTAAAAATAAACGTTTTAAAAAAGATACTAGCTTTATTGGAGGTAGATAATTTTGTAAACATTGTGCAGTTATTTGCGTCATCTTCGAAAATTTAGTTTATTTGGTATGATAGCAATTAAAGGACGTCCGACCTGGTGTTTATTAACTACCATAAAATACGGCGATTATAGATTACCAAACGATTACAACAACATATATGGACGTAATAATAGGATACCTTTGTATACAAAGAAAAAAAACTACCAGAACTCTTTAAAAATTGGCAGTGGCATGGTGTAAAATTACATTTATCATGTATTGAGAATATTAAATACTTTATAAAAGTTCATTTTATTAAATACTGATACAAAAAAATTGGTAGTCAATTTAATTTATAATTATATACTTCTGGACGGAATTTAGTTCATAGATATTTTGAAATAAATATTTTCGAACCCTGTATTATTTAAAATTAATTTATGCACCCATCAAACTATTGTAGGTATCACCGATAGGGGCCAATGCGACGAGGCAGATCATGGCCACCACAAACAATAAGATGATTGGAGCATACACTCCAAGTAGATGCTTTCTGAAGACCGAGAACTGTAAAAAAAAAGTTAAATTGTTGTTTAATTTATATATTAATGAACAATAAATTTAATAGTACATTATTATGGCGCAATAGATCAAAGGATAGTATTTTATCACCCGAAAACAAAGAGGGTCGTTGTTAGAATTTTTTAAATATTTTATAAAAGAGTTTGCCTACATTATGTATAAAATAGAAAATAATTATTTTCTAGCATACAGCAATAAGAAATACGAAAAATGGAACTTAGTCCGTCGAAAACCAAACCTTATTAGTTCTGTATTGTTACTCGATTAGTTCTATATATTGTTTGTTTTATAATTATTAAACGAAAATTTAAAAATACGGGCCGATGTTTCAGCTTTTTCAGATAATTTTCTAAGAAACAGTTATCCTAACAATTCAGCAATCGATGGTTTCACTAATAGTCGATAACAAACCATATTATTTGTTGGTCAAAATGAAGGCATTTACAAACGATATAATTACATACGTTCATAAAGAATATACACACAATAATACACACATTTATGTATTTATCTTTTTCTAAATTTAAAATGATGTAAAACGCTCCAATTAAAACTGGTCTTCATATTTATACTTATATAATTTTATTAAATAAACCTTGTATTTAATTAACATAAGGATACTAGTAATACCATTTTTTTATAGTCAGTGTTACCAACTGTCTTTCGTGATATTTCTTTTTACAATAATTAGACATTTACGTCTGGTTAAAATAAAAATAAAATTAAAGGAAGATAAAAGTAATTAACAGAAGTTGAAAAGAACGGAAGAAGTGCTTTTGTGAATTTCCAAGGCACCAAGATTATTAAATAGTTGCATGTTAGAAAGAATATTCGAGAATTTCTTTCTCACCGGTGCATCGGAACTTCTGTCCACTGCTGTAACTTGCCGGGAATGGCCCAACATATCCTTCATAGGGAACGAATTCACTCGTCCGTTGCTTATCCGACCCTCTGAGACGCATACCGTCAGCTAGAATGATAATACAGTAATAAAGGCCAAACAATAACACATTCTCCCATTTAAATTTTGCCCAAAATGATTTAATAAGTAATTTTTTTAAAGCATATTAGCAACTCTCTAAATTAATTAAGGAATAACTAATATCCTATTTATCTCCCTCCCCCCCTTTTAAGATTATCCCTTGTGTTAGGAGTGGGGACGACAATGCGTCAAGATCCTGCGACTTTTTACATCGCTAGGCGGCCCGTAAACAATTGCGTTATTGACGCTTCATAAATAATTGACGGGTTTTTGTAATCCAAATTCTTATCGCGTGTATATGAGAAAGTAGTAAGGTAAATAAGTTTGTGCGTGAAAGTACTGTGTAAGTTTGTGTACAATTGATATACATATACAGTGTTGCCATCTACATACAAGTGTTCAACAAAATCTTCAAATTGGGTCATGAAATAATAATAATTTGTGAATGAAATAAACTATCATCCAATGATTTTACGAGTATATATATAATATAGATGTCGCATTTTTTGTAAATTGTAATCAAATAGGTTGTGAGATAATAATACAAGATTACACGAGGGTAACACATACGATATAGCAGGATTAATCTTAAGACTTATCTCGGAGCCAAAAATCGAAACCTCTTTTAATGACAATGTTCTATTATTCATTTTGATAAAAGTTTAGCGTATGGTATGTTTTAAGTATTTGGTAAGACTCAACTCAAAACCGTTGTGGAATAAATACTTGGCATCATTTTTAAAGTGTTACATCTATGATTACGTAATTGTGGGTCCGGATTATGCCAGGGTCTAGTCCAATGTCCAGGGTATGTCAATACCCAGTGCCGGATTTACGGGAGGGCAACGGAGCGGCTGCCCTGGGGCCTCCACAAGAGAGGGGCCCCGAGCCATAGAGATTCCGACGAGTTAACAATTTCAATGTAATATATGTTAAGATATCTAGATATGGACAAATTATAATAATATTATTAAGTACTATTTTAGTCCTGACTGATAGGAATGAAAATGTTTAAATCAATTTGTACAATAATAATTAGGGCCTCCACTCTTTTTTGGCCCCGGGGCGTCCAGGCTCTGGCCATGCCATAATCGACCAAGGGGCTGTTTGCTCTGGACTCTGTAACGACAGTAAGTCTCACCGAGAGCACGATGTGCGCGAGCACGTGGAACACGACGTAGGCGGCGAGGATGAACACGCTCCACGGCGGCAGCTGCGCCTTCTGCAGGTACACCGCCAGGAAGATGGTCGCGACTGCGGGGGCCATATTCATATTAAAAGGGCTTTTTGAAAAGACGCGACAATTATAACTCATTTGAGTTGTCCATTTGGATATAACGCATGGAACTTAACAGCCATTGTCAAATTATTCCCACGAAACTTCTTTTTTTCACGTTCTCGAGTGCTTATATGTCATCCGTTGCTATAAGAAAAACATCGCCAGAAAATATTCATTTTTCGGATGAAGCTTTGATGGATTTATTCAAGTATAATGACTTGGATGGAAATTCGATGTGAATTGTTTGAAAATGTTTCATTAGAAACAGTTTCAAACCATTCATTTACGGCTCCGCAGGTCAATATCGACATCAAAATACTGATTGTTATAGCCTATAAATAAGTCAATGTAGAATAATTAGGCCGGGACTCCCATTTTCGAGGCTACTAAATAGAAAATTAGAAAATACTCACTTCCTAAAATGTGTGCGGAGTTTCCAACAAGCCAATGTAACCAGTTAAATAATGGCCGGTGCTTAGTGCCGGGGTGAGGTCTGAAGAAGGCTCCTGAAAATTAAAAACATTACGTCCAAAATAAGTATTGTTACATAATTTTTTTTATGGCATTGGTTGGCAGACGAGCATATGGGCCACCTGATGGTAAGTGGTCACCGCCGCCCATAGACAAAGGCGCTGTAAGAAATATTAACCATTCCTTACATCACTTATGCGCCACCAACCTTGGGAACTAAGATGTTATGTCCCTTGTGCCTGTCGGCACAACACTGGCTCACTCACCCTTCTAACCGGAACACAACAATACAGAGTACTGTTATTTGGCGTTAGAATATCTGATGAGTGCGTGGTACCTACCCAGACGGGCTTGCACAAAGCCCTACTACCAAGTCTTTTGGAATCTTCTCCAAAATTTTGTCTAGGTTTAAGATTAGAACTTTGGTACTACGCGGAGCAAGATTTTCGTTCAAACGATATAAAACTATTTAGAAATCTTCTTGTGATTCATATTTTGTGAATAATTTAATATCATGTAATGAATCAAAATGAAACCCAAATAGAAAACGTTGCATTGAAAACTTTTATATACTTCATCGGATTAACCGACTATCGGATAACTAGGTCTGAAGTATTGACATTCTCCTGTACTTAAACATATAGAAAAAATGCAAATTAAAGAATCTTACCAATAGGCTGTATGAAGCAAAGCACGACAGTGACAATACCGGTGATGGCGTGAGGGTTGTCTCCAGTGGTTTGCCAGCCACCAACATCGATCAGGATTAAAATGAAACCGGCCATCGTCAGCACCCACGTGAGTACCATCAGTATTCTGTGATACTGGGTGAAAAATATATAGATCGTAAATATACGACATGGGCTATTAACGAACATTACGTATTAAAATCTAGGCAAGCAACATCTTATACTTTTAACTATGGAACATCTTGCATATATGTATACGAAGATCTGAACAACGTATTCCTCTAAGCGTTTGGTGGTGGAAGAAAATGGAAGCCCTACTCTAGGGCTTTGTCCAGTGACATGTTTTTTTTTCTAATTGGAAATTATAATAATACTTACGGCGAACCAAATATCCTTTCCTCCGAGTGTTTTTCCCACCCATGTCTTCTTGAAATATCTGGAAAATAAAGAACGACGTTACATATGACATTTATAAGAATTATTATAAAGTAATGAATATGGTATAATTCATTTCTCTTTATAGTAAGGTATCTTGTATTAAGGCAGGAAATGTACCATTAAGAACCTAAATTCAACTAAAGTCGAGGGCAAAACTGTAAGAAATACAATCTATTCTGCAATCACTATTGACATTGTCAAGTGTGTTCCTACCGTTTGTCTTTTTTAGTAGCCATGGGATCTTTGTGCTTTTTACGTAGAGATAGTTTATGGGTCGAGGGTGGCATAGACTATATACAGTCTACTATATATTATAGCAACCATACGCTATGGCACTGGGAGAAATATTAATCATTCCTAACAAACACCACTTGGGAACTTGTGAACTTGTGGCTGGCTCACTCACTACTCATATTGCACTAAGTACTGTTGTGCGGCGGTAGGCAATGTGATGCGTCTCATCAGTGGTACCTACCCAGACGGGCTTAAACAAAGCCTGAACACCAAGTAAAACAGCTTCATAATTTATTTTCATGAATATATGAAAGTGATCACTGTAAAAAAAAGGAGGGTCCCGCTGATTGTTTTTCGATAGGACCTCTCCGCTCTAAGGTGCTTCTTTCCGGACCGGTGGAAGATTTATTTCTTGACAATCTAGAAGGAAGGGCGACGCTCCCGTACTGTTAAGAGATATCGAGAGCGTCAGCGGGCGCACCTGGCGAGCACGATGCCCAGCGAGGCGGCGCCCAGCCACGCGGCCAGCATGCAGCAGCCGTGCAGGCGCAGCAGCACGCGGGACGCGCCCGCCGCCGCGCCCGGCGCCGACAGCCGCAGCGCCGCGCCCGTCGACTCGTAGCCCACGTTGTGGAAGCCCACGCGGTCCGCGTCTGCGCGCCGACCATTCGACACATTTCTCATTAGCTGTACCTCAGGGCGTTCGTTTGGCAGTATTGAAAACGAAACGATTTAAACCGACTAAAATCCGCGAGTGCGAGACTCACCCTTCATCGAATCCCCGGCCAGCACCATCAGATTGTACATGTTATTGGCTAAGTCGAATGTTTGGCCCTTGACCGTGGAGACGGTATCCCTCTTGAACTTGCAGTACAGTTTCCCATCGATCATCGAAGATTCTAGAAGCTGTACGATGTCCTGCGGCGAATCTGACCTCCTGACGTACGGTTCGACTTTTGGGTAGGTCCAGGAAGTGAACAGGTTGATCCTCCCGTTGTCGTTCCTGACGCATTCCATGGCACTGTCGTCTCCCATTTTGTTGTCTAAACTCAACCCTGTCGCTACGTACTTAGGGCTGTTGATCCCTTGGATCTCGAACGTGTAAGTGTCACCGGCGACGAAGATAGCAACGATGACTTTGCAGTTTCCGTTTGATATGCAATTTTGTGGAATTCCAAAACATAGTTTTGTGTCCTCGCATCCTTGGTAAATAACATCGAGCGATGTTGGCGTTGCTTTTGGCTGAAATTAATAATGTCGAATGCTCGTTATTTGTGAAGTCAAAATACTTACTATGACCAAGTACGTAAGATCACATTTTGAAATGCGTGATGAATTCTCTTATTATATTGTAAATCAACTTTTTCTCTGAGCCCCAATTAAATAATTTTAAGTATGCCCTAAAACGATCGACAGCTCCATCTGGTTCTGGTCCACCAACGTTAATACATGCAGTGGAACGGAAAAAAGGAGTTTCTATTTAAATTAATTAGAGATGAGATATAGGAATACCAATATTTACTGATCTTTTTCTCTCTCCTCATATCCCCTTAGGTGGATATTGAGACTAATGTTTTAGCATAATGATGTATCGTATGATGAGTACCTTAGATTCCATAATTACTGGTGGTCCTTGTGTCGTTCGCTGTGTTGAGACGCTAGGTAAAGAGGTAGTGATCACCGTGTCTGGGGTGACCACTTCGACTAGTGGGGATTCTACATTCTTCCAGAATGTAGCGTAACCTTGTGCAACAGTCGCTCTGAAACAATAAAACATTTATATATTTATATAAGTTTAAAATAATCTATAACTCTTGGGATGTATATGTTGATTTATATTATTTTCCTGTTATAGCATAGGGGGGCGGTCAAATTGGCCACCAGATGATTAGTGGCACTACTACCCATAGACATTGGCTTCTAAGTGGTTCATTCAAATCCATTTAATAGTTTTTGCGTGAAAGAGATACAAGATCTAAATAATCATGCTCACGAACTTTCGCGTTTATATTTTAAACAATAAAGAACAATAATTGATTCATGAAATCCCATACAAGAGGTATAATTCAGTTCTTGTGATTGCACTGATCGTAAGTCGTCATATGCAGTCACCTTTAATAATAAACATTTAGTAATCAACACAGACCAAAAAATATCGCAAAAATGGTATAAGGGCCATGAAAATATAATTAATAGGTATATTTAGTATATTCAGTATATTTTAACATCTCACAGATCTTTACGTAATATTAACCTTTTACATTTTTTATTACGTTGTAATGTAGTAGTGTAAATGCGCGCGAGCATGTGTGCGTGTTTGCGTGTAAATACGTGTACATATGACATTTCTTGTCTATAACAATTAAAAAGAAATTGTACCATTTAAAAGATATCATCTGAAGCTTCTAAGAGACCTCCTGTTCTGAGGTAATCAACTTATTGTAGTAAACCGGTTTTCTAGGTCATATCAAAACACCGTCATTAAAACATTGCGAGCAGTCAAAGTTAAATTACCATAGATAAATGAGTGATATGTATTGTCCAGAATCCAGAGCTGTACGATTATGAATGAAAATGACCTTTACCGAATGTTTAAGACGAATGACTCAATATCAAGGTATTAAAAAAAATCTCGTAAATTAATATTTTTTCTTATAATAAATTTATTAAATATATATAAGTTGGTCGTATAACGTTTTCTGACGTACCTAATTTTTTTTTTTTTTTTGTAAACATGTTAACCTCATTTGAAATCAAATTGTCGTTAGTTATTCTATGAACGTCATCAATTTTAATTTACCTTATAAGTACGTATATATGTAAACATAAGTACAAATTATCATAATAGCTGCCATTGTCAAGATCTTAGATTTTTTATATATATAAAAAAAAAAAAACTAAAATAAACGAGTAAGTTTGGTGTACGGGACAGCTACAAAAATTAAACTAACTGCTAAACTTATTAAGAATTTTTTGTTGTATCAATACAGGTATAGGAATCAAATCAACAATATAATTAAACGCACAATAACAAATAAAAAGCAAATATTGTTTTTTAAAGTAATTAATTGCTTCATTATTTAAATGACTTAGCGAGACGTCGCTTCACCTCGCTTCTTTTACAATCCCTTTTCTTGTGCAGATTTCCGTCTGACTGAGTCAGACAGCTGGTGGAGACAATAATGATCCCAGAAAAAGCGCTGCTAGGTGGACGTATGTATGTAGCCTCGCCCCGTAAAGTTAAAAAGTTATAGTTGTTAATAAATTGTTAACTAAAATGACTAAAAATTATAAGTGTAAATTAAATAGTTGGGCACGCCTAAAATACAGGCACCTATGTCATTCATTCTGAAGGTCATTGGGTACTGTCGGTACTTAATGTTTATTAGTCAACTACAAATTATTACAGCATGAAAAATAATAATACAGGTGTGCTCTCATACAAATATTGACTAATATGCCACTATCTGTTGCCTCATTCTCATAAGGCGATAAAATTGCGACAGAAATCCGAACCGACTGTAGATATAAGGCTAACTTCGCTTACTTCGTAAATCCAGGCTACCGTACACCGAAGCAGACAAACTAAATGCATGCATGCAGTTGTTTAAACACTGGATAAGAACAATATGAAGAAGTTTTCAACCAGTGATGGGACTTTTTGCCGGCTTTTTGGGTTCCACCAGCTCACAATTTACACTTCTCCTAAATAGTAATAGTTTATTTTTCTGTGTTCCGGTCGAAGGTCTGGTGAGAGCCAGGGTTATTACAGATATATGGTTTAAAACACCTCAGCTACCATGGTTGGTAATGCATTAACTGTGCGAGAAAATGAATCAGTCCCTATTCATATTTCCTGCAGGGTCGAAGTAACAACGTACCATATTTACCACTCACCTGCGTTACAGTTTACCTTTGATTAAATAAACCAAAGAGTAGCTAATCAGTTTCTTGCCGGTTCTTCTTGGTCTCAGAATCTGCATTCTGAACCGGTGGCAGCTTCACTTAATATAGTTTGTTAAATGACGATTCAAAGGTGCTTCTAAAAGCCTATTTGAATAAAGTATATTTTGATTTTGAATCTCACCTAAATTCAATTCCTCCCAAAAAGTCTTCAGGCGCTTGCCACGTGAAGGTGAGAGGAGCTTTCTCCTCTGGGTTGGTATGCGTGACAGTATCGTTGTTACCACGACAGTTAGTGATTTGGGCGAGGTTAGGGTCTGGAACTTTTGTGAATTTCCCTACAATCTTCTCGGTATCCTGAAAATTTAAAATAGCTATTATATGATATTTTCAAGTCGATTGAAAGATATAATGTTTGTTAAAAAACCTATTAACTTCATAGCATACGAATTTATGAACTCATAATCTGTAGGTTTATCGGTTTTCTAAGCTAGAAAGAAGCACTCTGCTCCCCATTTTTCTCATATTTACAATCGTAGAGCGTGTCAATATTACTGGTCACCTTTTGGTCGAAATTACCATAATAATTATCGAAAATTCGATAAAAAATATATGATTTTGCATGTTTCTTTGGTCTAATCTTATTTCCAAAATGTTTTTATCGAAACCAAATCGAAAAAAAATGATGAAAAACAGGAGAAAAAGTCTTGTCTTTGCTTATAATAATTAAAACTAAGATCAAATAATATAACAGGTACTGGTGATGTTGTTTTCATATAAATTTGCATTTAATAGGTCGACATTATTTATGTAAATTAAGTGCTATTTTCCACAATTTTCCTCGAATGATAAGTAAGACTTACTTGTATTCCTCGCGCTTGTAAGATAAATCCACCAATCGGTGCCGGTGCACCAAATGGACTACCAATGGTAACGTTCAGCACATCTCCTTGCCTTACTTGTGACGCTGACGTAAATATGGCGTATGGGGGCACCGATGTCTGTGCTTGGATGTCGCTGTGTCGTGGCATTTGATCTACGCAGGCCTTTAAAAGAAATAACGGTATTATTGTAGGTTTGATTATAGAGCAAAGTTTTTCTTAGAATAAGTTACTCATTAATATAAAATAGCGAATTGAAAAAAATGGATTTGAGTTGCACGATAGATCGAACGCTAAGCACTCTGTTTTTCACCTCTCGTAAAAAACCTTACGATCCATCAACCTAATTAATTTCCATCAACTTGACATTGCACTTCATGTTAAAAAACTACAGTAATGGCATTCCAAAGAACAATTCCGATATAGTTATTATTTTATTTCTTTTAATTCTTACTTCATTAATCGCGTTGTTTTTTTGATAGTTTTGATTTACAATTCATTTGAAGTGTAAATGTTTTTAGTTCAACAATCACTAAAATCTGTTTAAATAATTCGTTCGGTATTTATAACCTGCTATAGCAGGAACGTTTTAGGAACATAAACCTGACTTTCTTCTAATATTTATATTGGCCACCTGATAAATAGTCACCACTAGTAAGAAATTTCAACCATTCTTTAGATTACCAATGCGCCACCAACCTTGGGAACATATTATGTCCATTGTGCCTGTAGTGACATTGGCTCATTCGTTCTTCAAACCGAAACTACACAATACCAAGTATTGCTGCTTGGCGTTAGAATATATAATGAGTGATAAGATTATAGACAGGACTTGCACAAAGTCCACCAAGCAAGTGTTTTATTTTATAAAACCAGTTAGAGAGTATGACAAGAAATTCTATTATAAGCGTTCCGGTGAAGGGTGCATGATTCATAGAACAGAAAGTAACATTAGCTTTAAATAGAATTCCATTGTAGTTTACGTTTCAAGTGCCGACTGATTGCCAATGTAAAGCCAAACGTGAGAGTTAAATTGTTTCGTTTGAAACGCCCTTCGCACCGGAATATATCAATAATAATCGCAATTGCTTCGCTACGTTACATAATAAACTGTTTGTTCTTATTTAAAATCATGGATGAACCATTGGAAAAATAATAAAATACATAAGAGAATGAATGATCCGTCATAATGGTTTCATTTGGAGACGTCACATAGGTAACGTTGCATTGCAATCGTTCTAATTTAACTTTACTGATTTTTAAAAGTTTAAATAGAATACTTTTAAACCAATGTCATGTCATTTGACGCGCAGTACATTTGTTCTGTAAGAACAAACTCAAAACTATCAGCAGAACACGATCATGAATGTCAGAAAGATAAATACGATAGTGACTAAGGTATAATAATTACAAAATTTAAAGGATACCTTCAAAATAGCGTAACATCTTTAGTTTCGAGACACGAAATAAGTTTAGAGCACTCTAAACTTTACTTAAACAATTAAACTTCAAGATCAGAAGTGTCTTGCTATCTTAGGAATGACTAGTGATTTATTTGTGTTAGGCACTTCAAATTAAAACTTAATATAATTTTAATATTCACTCAGGAGAAGAGTTTCCTCGGTCTTTTTCTTTTTTTATAATTTTTTTGATTGCGTTTAAATGTCAATTTGTTAGTATTTTGAGGGCCAGTATTGTGTTTCGACTCAGTTACCTATTAGCTGGCTCCTCTCGCCACACGTATTGTACGTGAAATTTAAATTGTCATTTTTTGGTTATTACTATAAACGACAGGCAAAAAAACGTTTCGTTCTGATTTATACTATTAGTATTAATATATTGTTTCAAAAACAAAGAAAAGTTTTTATAGATTGTTTTCCCATACCGGTATAATAAATAAGGCATCTTACCAAAGGCGGAGCTCCAGAGCCATATTGATGGGAAACATTGACGAGTGATAATACCGTTATCAGTATTAATTTCACGTTTCTTTTCCTTCGCAGCATGTCTGTTTGTAACTGTAATCAAAGAAAAACCTGTTTTAATTATTGTTACAAGATATTTTATTTGTATTGGTTGAACAAATGTATTGCAGTAACGTAATGTTTTATGTGTAGTATAGTTTAAGTATTTCGTAAGCATTACATCCACAATTATATATGAAATAATTCGTCTTTATTTGTGTATGAGATGGCCCAGTGGCTAGAACGCGTGCATCTTAACCGATGATTTCGGGTTCAAACCCAGGCAGGCACCACTGAATTTTCATGTGCTTAATTTGTGTTTATAATTCATATCGTGCTCGGCGGTGAAGGAAAACATCGTGAGGAAACCTGCATGTGTCTAATTTCAACGAAATTCTGCCACATGTGTATTCCACCAACCCGCATTGGAGCAGCGTGGTGGAATATGCTCCATACCTTCTCCTCAACGGGAGAGGAGGCCTTAGCCCAGCAGTGGGAAATTTACAGGCTGATTATGTAGCCAAAAATCCTACTCATCAAAGCCATCGGTTTACTGTCATATATTATAGACACTAAATAATAAATACATCAACATTTTTCCATAGACAATAAATACTTTTTAACTCGTTAGATGTATTTCTAACAGTCATCATTTGAAACCAAGTCTAACTAGATTCATACCGACTATTCTCGGTAGAATCTAACTTTAATTTTGTTTTAAACTTAATATTTTTATGCTACATTTAACACGCTTAAACATGTTAATATAAATGCTTCTCTGTCGTTGGTCTAATAACTTGTTTAGGCTGTAGATCTGACCTAATAAGGTTGTTGGGTTTTTTAAACAAGTCATTTTCTGTCATTCTCATTCGTTTGAAAGTTGGATTCTACAATGCCGTATCTCGGAGCTTTTTATAATGACCCTAAACAGTTTCCAGGATTCTGAGATCAAAGGAATAGAACACTGGTATTTGCGAAACACAAAATAAAATACTAACTAAATATTTCCTTCACAGTCTCTTATGAAAAACGCTGCCATGGTCGAAATCATTATAAATGCACATTAGTGAGCACGTTGGATATAAAATAATCTTTGTTGATTTTTTTTATATTTGGTAAAGGTTATTTTTTATTAGGACAGAAATCCAAATAAATTTAATTACAAATTTTACTTATACTGTATTGACCATATGGCAAAAGGAAGTCAGTAAAAGGCCATCAATGCAACAGTTCTGGATTGAAAGGCCAGTTTTCCTGTTAAGGAAAATATTACGGAGCTTAATCGACCTACTCCACTGCGGATTGACGGATACACATTTCTTTGTGATAAACATGATACTGATGACATTACATGATGAATTGTAGGTGTAAATTTTACACGTGGTAAAATTATCTCTTGTTTTATCTATTTACGCTTACGATCTTTAGGGATCCACGTTTTCTATCCAGTGAACAATGTAGGCTACCCTAATTAATATTATTGTACTTAATTGACATATTCTTTAATTGGAATGGTGAAAAATAGTAACTAATGAGTTGCTTGTCGGTACATTTCGATGGAATCTACTTTTCGAACGGGTGGTACATTTAATTCAACGCCGTAACATGACGGTCCAAAAGTGCCTTAAGGAGCCGACTTAAATAAAGAATATTTCGATTTTTTATTTATTATAAATGCGAAAGGAAGTGCGACTTAACTACTCAACCGATCGTCATGAAATTATGCAAACATGTTATCAGTAGTACCAAAAGGACATATATTATAGAACACCTGCCGTCCCTTCACACGAGCGAAACCGCGGTTGAAAGTAGAAGTTAAAACTAGTACCTAATACAGCTTACATCTGAAAAAGTCAATTGACTTTATTTACATGTGCTTAATTGAATTCAATGTTAGATTTCATTGGATAAGTTATTTGCTGCGATCATTGCCTCTAAGGTTGTCACGCCACAGAGCGACAGTTCTTAATTTAAATAAATCTCTTTTTTATCGTCTGGTTTTATTAAGTTAGTTGCTGCATTTTTTGCGTCATGCTTTACGTAAAAGTGCAGCAAGTTCTTATTTTAATTGAATCTTCGGTGTGAGAGTTGATAACATTGTATTATTTTTTAGCTAATGTCATGGTTATATACATATATAGTAAGTTGCTTCGTTGGTCTATACTAATATTATAAATGCGAAAGCAACTCTTTCTGTCTATCTGTTTGTCTGTTGCTCTTTCACGACCAAACCTTTGAATCGTATTAGATTATATTTGCTATGAAGCAAGCTTGGATTCCAAGGAAGGATATAGACTGTTTATGCCTAACATCTGACTACTAAAACGCGAGCTAAGCCGCAGGCGACAACTACTTATAAATCTACTATGACACAGAGTGATAACATATCATGGTATGGCCGTTAATTTAATTGAGTAACGGAATCGCCGTGAATTACGTTTACGGAAGTGAGGTCATGGTAGAAGTGAAAGGGTGTGAACTAAATGTATGCTGACCTTGCAGGCATTAGTAAAGTTGCAAATATACGAAGGTTTGTTATGTATAATGATGGATTAATTTTTTATTTAATTTATTTCATGCAATACGTTTTAAACCAGTTTCATAATTTCCTGTTTTTACGATAATTAATGTTTTTAAACCTACGTTGTTTATGTAATAATTTTTAATTGGAGTAACCAATGATGCAACGATTATTATACCTGATTCGATATAATTAGTATGTGACAGATTATTTTCAAATTAATTACGATTTTTTATGTCTTATTACATTACTGTTAAGGATAAATCTTAAATAATATTAAACTGTTGCTATATAAGCTATCAAAGATATGATTATGCGGCTTTGTATGAAGTAGGCTGTGAAAGATTTTCAATCATGTTGGGATGAAACAAAATGACTCCAAAAAATCTGGTATATCTAATATATATATATGGTAAAGAGATTAAATTTGTTTTTTTTTTTGTATGTATGAGGTAATTTCTGGTACTTATGGTCCAATTCAAAAATGTTTTCACTGATAGAAAGCTACATTAACATTATTCCCGAGGACGTGGCGGGTTGTTTAATATATTGGCTTGATTTAGGACATTTACTTGGTGACAGGGCTTTGTTCGTCTGGGTAACTACCACCCAATTTCCGCATATTCTATCGCAATACTTAGTATTGCTGTGTTCTGGTTTGAACGGTGAGTGAGCCAGATATTTGCGCATTGGCGACGTAAGCAATGGTTAATATTTCTTACCGCGCCAATGTTTATGTTCGATGATGACCACTTCAGATATATTTATATAAAAACGGTACTTAAAACTCGATTACTAAAATAAAGAAAACATAGTTTCTATAAGCAATGTACAATTATTTGTGTATTGTTAAACATGAACATGCACAATTATATTTTATTTATTTACACTTCATGAGCAACAATTTTATAGATTTATACGGTGTGATAATTTTGAGTGACGAATTACGACACATTGATTACGGGAGCCGATATTAACGATTAAATTGACGTTATATGTGAGATGTTTGTTGGTCACCCGAATTGGCGATTGTGAGTGATAATTGCGCAACTATTTCAAGAACAAATTTACCATGGTTCTATTTTTTGATATAAATAATAACTATCAGGGTAGATTCGTATAGGTAATAGAAATGTACCTACAACTTTTTCCAATGTTTCCAGTGCAACAATACGACACGCTTGATATAATTTTACCACGATGTATATGACAAAAATAATCGTTGTAAGCGAGAATCAAATTTGTGGTAATCAATACCAGCGCAGATAACGCAATAGATGTCACAATATCCAACTAATCATATTACTCAATCTAATTAATATTACAATAGATGAAGGTATGATCACCGGCGTGTTTTCCTTTGCGTTGGGTGTTTATTTTATCTGTATTCGTATTCATGTCTAATGTGTTTTATCTCCAGTCAGCATCATAACCTAAATTAAAAGAACGATTATATTCATAATTTTTCTTTTTTTTTTTTTATTGGACAACATCAAATACATTAATGGATATGGAATGTAAAATGGAAGTAATAATGGAATTCAAGTTTGCATAGGGCGTCGTAGAGTCCAAGCGACTTCTTCATTGACTCGGAATTGTCGAATATTGTTTATTTAAATCAATGTCTCCTGCAATAGAAGCCATTGATCCTATTATATGTAAACTTTTTGTTATAATTGTGATAACAAGTAACGAAGGTGACACCAATTTCACACTTCGTAATTGCCTAATACTAACAATGACTATTTATTTTAAATGCATTTATAATAAAAAATATTATCGTCACCTAATAAATCAAACAAGCATGAGATTGTAATCTGTAAACTGTTAAAAATAAGGTCATTCTCATGGAACCACAGCCAACTACTGTTAAGGAATCGAGGACTTCGAAATATGTAGCCTTATGTGCTAGACAGTAGACTAATGAGGCAGTTTTAGTAAACAGGCAAATTAAATCACCTTGTAAAAAGTGGTTTAAGTTTCATTTGAAGGTACATATATACTTTATTCCAACCATAACAGGAAAAAAGCCAAATAAACAACATTTGACAGCAAATTGACGCGATGTCATTGGTCGAGAGCTTGATTAATCTATGGATTTGCGAAATAATTACGTTTTGAATGTCGACAATGTTATTGGAACTTTGGAAGTGCAATAGTGTTGATTTAAAAAAAAAATCATAAACTCTTAGTAGTGCATAATATAGCCGAGTTATTAGCAAATAACATTAAATACATAGATCTAAGATTTGTTTATCTCTTTTCTTACTTCCATTGGAATAGGTATATGGTGCGCATGATGAGTTAGTATGGCCTGTTCCAATTACAGAGGAGCTAGATCTGGAATTGAAACAACATCTTTGGTTGATCGATTTGTGAAAACTTTTGTGAATTTTGGAAGGACAATTACAGTTGATATACATAAGTAGTTAAGTGGAATTGTGTTGTATTATTAATATATACTACTATTACATACAGACTAAACTACTAACTCTACTAAACTATTTTATTACATAAAATAGCAGAACTCCTAGAACATTTTAATAATGATGATGGTTTGTTTATCTCTCCTTCTAAAATTGGATTAGTCTATTTGATGAGATTGATGTTAGGTCTTGGTTTTGCGACTTTAACTATAAAAGTTTGATACATTTTAATATTCAATTATAAAAATACGTTCTTTACATCAATTATATACTTGTTAAGGAGTCTGTAGGAGATTTTTTCAAAGTGATAACACTATTTATACTATAGAATTTAATTATGTTAAAATTGATAACGTATTTACATATATAAAATGTGTAATTAAAGAAATAAATATACAAAAATAATGGAATGTGTGTTATATATACAGATATAGCAAATTTATTAAAATTAATAAATGTCATAATAGTTTAAAAAGTCATTGTTATATTTTTAATATGTTGCCCCTAGGGATCCAGAGCTTAGGTGCACTGGTGCACCGGAACGCCTGCTCTATGTTAGCTAGGCAACTAAAGTAGAAACTCCTCAAGAACAGCATAGACTATTAATATATTTAAATTCATTTTTTTTAAATCTCATTAAAACCTCCTTAAATGTTTGGTCTGCCTGCACTGCCTAATCTGGTCCCGTATATACAGGTATAATTAATCATTAATTAGTATTAAAACGTACAGTTTCGTTGAGTGTCCCCATTTTTATAACGACCATTATTGGTGAGGTCGACTTGATACTAACCTTGCGGGACAAGGTCTAGATAACGTTTAGTTTGTAAAATAAATCGAATCCTTCATAGATACAATGTACGTGTTACAATTTATATTGCGTATCTCTTGTCAAATTAAATTGTTAGTAAATATAGATAGATATATATCCTGATTGAATTGTCATTTCTCTCTTTTAAGTCGTTCTTTAATTAATTAATTGTCTTTCGTAAAATCTTCGTCTAGTACTTTGTTATATGTGTTAATCAATCATTGGGAACTGGTATTGGATTTTTTTTTTTTAATATAGATAGGCAAAAGAGCCAAATGGTAAGTGATAACCACTGCCCATACTGGTACTGTCAGAAATATTCATAATTATTCATACCAATGCGTCACCAACCTTGGGAACTAAGACATTATGTCTCCTGTGCCTGTAGTTACACTGTCCTTTAAGCTGGAACACAACAATTCCGAGTATTGATGCTTTGCGGTAGAATATATAATGAGTGGTACCTATCCAGACGGGCTTACACAAAGCCCTAACGAATAAATTTAATTTAAAAAAGTAATATTTGTATTTACGAAATTGATTGTGTAGGTACTGTTTGTTGCCAACGAAAAAAAAAAAACATTGTATTCCGATAGCCAGCTAGAAGTTGTTATAGTTTCTGTGTACTTCTACCAACACTTCATACGAATACCTTCAAGCCGTATGATTATCATCAATGTATGATAAATTTATAGCATAACAGTGCAAAATTGCGTGGGAACCCGTTGTACACCATTATTAATATCTCCTACGCAGTAAATCATCATCTTAATTAGTTTATTTCTCAAACATTACATAAACCGTTAAACAGAAATTTGTCTTCTGTGTACCGGTTTGAAGGGTGAATTAGCAATGTACAAGGGGACGTAACATCTTAGTTCCCAAGTTTGGTGGGGTATTAGCGACGTAGGGTATAGTTGAAATTGGGTATGAAGCAAACTTAAGCCCCAAGGAAGAACCTGACGACTAACCCCTAAAACGCGAACAAAGTCGTATGCGACAACAAGTAATGTATACGTATAAGTTAAATACAATTGACTGATTCATCAGGAGATCTTCAAAACTTTAAGTCTGATCGACTTGTATTGTATTGTATATTGAATTTAAATTGGTAACTCCTTTCACGATGCGTACTAAGTTTTTTTGGAAATGTCAACTTAAAGTGAAGATTTTAGTCCTTTAATGGGAATTTTACCAGTCGAGACTAAATATTTAATCGTTGGAGAATTTGATACTTATAATAATTACTTCCAATCACATTGAGTAACCGGTTTTAAATATTTGGATATCCTTATTACTTCCTAATAACCATATCCGGCTACAAGTAGAACAAGGCCACCTCGTGTAGCTTTAGGCAATTTATTAACCTGTATACGACATAGAAGTTACTATTATTATATTTACAAAGTTTTATTTATCTAGAGTCACGATGGCGAATAGTTTAGAACGCGTGCCTCTTACGATGATTTCGGGTTAATAGGGAAATATCATGAGGAAACCTGCACGTGTCCTATTTGAATGACATTTTGTTATATGTGTATCAATCAGCATTGGAGCAGCGTAGTGACGCTCCACAATTTTTCGTCAAAAGGGAGATGTGGCCTTAGCCCAGAAGTGGGACATTAAAAGTCAGTTACTTTACTTTTACTTTACTTTATTTAATAGCGGTGTAAAGGGCGGATAAAGGTTGTACAGCGTTGAATGGAGAAAAGGGCTTGGCAATAGCTAATGTATGATGATTTTTATTTTTACTTTAACTGTTGCTATTACTTTTTAAAAAATAATTAAATACTTATAATAAAGAACCAGTTGCTCTTATTCTGTTACTCATGCATACATTTGTTTTTAAAATTAACTTACACTGCTTTTAAATTTACTTGCCTGTTATTTTGCGTGCACCCGATATATAAGCTTTAGTAAATGTAATCTATATTAATATTATAAATGCGAAAGTAACTCTTGTCTGTCTGTTGCTCTTTCACGGCCAAACCACAGCACTGAATTTGAACGAAGTTTGACGACCAAGGACGGACAGGAGCTACTTTATTATGTTTAACACCTGACGACCAACCCCTAAAACGCGAGCGAAGACGTAGGCAACCACTAGTTTCTTATATACGGGATTATGTCACTAATAATTAAATAAATAAGTCATTGTTTTATCTTAGGGGCACTGGTGCACCGCAGCACCTTGCACTGTGAGAACTACCCCACCAGAAGGAATCAACGGTCTACTATAAAACATGTTATTTTGTATAAAAGATTGTGATATATTTTTATTATTGTGCGTGTACAGCGTTTAATACTAACTGAATATTTAGATTCAATAGTATTTAGCAAAGTCAGTACTGTAATAAAATCTATGAAGTCGATTTTAACCTACTTATAATTGTCGTATATATTCACAAGTATATTTAAAATGAAATGTAATTCAATAATTTGATAGGTGCTATCAAATTGACCTGCACGAGCAAGTAGGTGATTTCAATGGCTACTAAGTAGGGGTTCCAGAAAGGCTTGTAGAGATTGTATTGATGTGTCTTGTATATATCTAATAAGTACATTCGTTACTAAAGTAATTTAATGTAATTTTAAACAATAACTTTGGAAACATTAACGG
Organism: Vanessa tameamea; assembly: GCF_037043105.1. Classification (NCBI taxonomy): domain Eukaryota; kingdom Metazoa; phylum Arthropoda; class Insecta; order Lepidoptera; family Nymphalidae; genus Vanessa; species Vanessa tameamea. The sequence continues at coordinate 2,306,090 of NC_087331.1, forward strand.
CAATATATAATACTTTTTGGATAGAAACCTGGATTTACACAGGATTGGTTAATAATAATGGTGAATACCAACATAATTGTAAATCTAATTATTTAAAAGAGCAATGCATTGTTGTAGAGTTTATTGAAATAAAATACATTTCAAAGTCAAAAATCATTAAAATAGAACTGTTACATTTGCTTATTCAAAAATCTACCACCGGTTCGGAAATTAACACCTCGGACCTGAGAAGAACCGGCGAATGAAACGCAGCGGATTCTTTTTTTAAAATGTAATTTTTTATAACTATTGTTTTCATATAATAACAATAAATATATTTCCGTTATTTGAAACAGCCTGGAGGCGATCATCTCATTACCGAAGTATGCAATCAACGAAAAAAGTCTTGTAATATCATTGAATTGATTTAAAACAAAAGAGAAATTACGGGGACTGTTTTTTAATTAAAATTAGAGCTTCAAATTCAATGTGTGTGACAATTGGCTTATGAAAAATATATCATAGTTTAAACGTTGATATGTAAACTTTTATTTAACCAAATAATTGTATTCTCACCTAACAACGCTTAACAAACATAAATAGATATTTTAATTATATAATAATCATTTGTTAGTTGGCTACAAATCCCTTAAGCTGAGTATCGTCCCAAAAGGGAAAATGCTATTGAGTTTTTACTCTAGTACTCTTTTACTTGCTCCGAGTATAAAACTTAGATCGGAGCATCTAAGCGGTTGTGTGGGGTTCGCCATTTATTAGTTCTCGTTTTCTTCATATAATTTAAATAACATATATACATATATTTTGTTAATTATTATAGAAAATGTTCGTGTCGAAGTAAACTAGGACATGTCAACCTTTGTTAAAGAAATGTTTCTTAAATGTATAATTTATGAGGGTTGAATCTAGGGCGCGGTCGCAAGGAGGTAAGGTTTGACGTGAACGCTATTCCTTATCAGAATTCTTGATCAGTTTAAATAACACCAAGTAAAAGTTTATAAACGATTATTTACTGTTATTAAACATTTCATATACCAAACTTAACATTGTTATGATGGGTTTTAAGCAGGGTCTTTTTAATCCAGGGTACTTAATTAGGGCATGCAAAAAACTCTCGAGCTGTGTGTAACTTAATTCTTAAAGGGTTGGAGCGCTTGGATTGATTTCGATGACATTTTTTGCTTGTTGGATTGCGATCGGGAAGTAAATAAAATTCTTATTTCAGTTTGATAACTTTCTACTCTATAATTTAAACCTGTAATCCGTTAAACCTTATACATAATGGCATTTTGGTACTTCGACACGTTACATCGCGTGACTTCTAAATTTCTTATGATGTGGGCTAATTGTTACAAGCTTTGTCTTAAGAAATTGCGTGGGAATCGCCTTACGGGTAACGAATGTTTAGATGTGAGTTCGTTAATATCGTACGAATATGAGTTGAACATTATTAAGTGTAGGTACTAAAATCAAAGCGGATTTTAGTTTTGATTATAGTAAACTTTTGAGTCAAGTATTAAGGTCGGTTATTAAACTTTAAAATCGATATTTTATTACAATTTTCTTTTGAGTATGTATAATTATAACATATGCAGAAGGTCGTACATTTAATTATATGTTGAACTGTGCGTGAATTCCTTGCAGCAGAAGGTGAACGGGATTTTTTTTGCAGTACTAATAAATTAAAATAGAATTTGGCCGTCGGTAGTACTCCACATAGAAGTACGTAATACTTTACACAAGTTATAATAATTAATAATTTTAAAAATAATACCTTATCACATCCGTCGTGTCTCGTCTTGTTTTATTAATATATTATTATTATAAATATTCCGATTAGCCGAGATGTTTCAATGTTTAGTTCAAACCCAAGCCCCACTGATTTTTTATTAGCTTATAATTCATCTCGTGAAAGGCTGTTACATTACATTTATAATTTGTTTTAAATAAAAATCCCTCGTGTTATCTTTGAATGTCATTCGAAGTATAATACGTCTCATTCCAATAGAAATAGATTAGGGAGTACTTCGATCACTGAGCGACCAGAGGTTTTAAAAAACGGATAGATTTTGTTTGATTTGCAAATAAATACTGTGCAGGTTTTAATACGAGGTTTTGTATAAACATTACATTTTTTACTTTTTATGTAACACAAAAGATAAGATCATGTTTAAAATGCCATGGCATGACAGTTCAGAATATAAGTTAATTAATGGTGAACCTGCTTCAGTGATTGTATTGTTTTATTTGAGCGTGAGAATATTTGTATTTCCTAGTCGATAAACGCAAGTTTTGTATGAATATTATAATTTTGTATACAATATCATAATTATGTTACAGAGCCGGATTTAGGAGGGGGGCGGTGATTCTTCAAGAGGGGCCACCCACATATAACTGAGATTCTTAAAAATAACATAATTCCGATGAGTTAATAATTTTAATATAAGTAATATATGTATGAATATGTAGATATAGTTATATACGAGTATCAAATCTATATACGTATAATATATCAAACAATGATATTTGTTAAATCATTTTATTAATTTAATTTGTCCACCAATAAATTGTTAAAAAACCCAACCTAAGGATATTGTTCAAATTATTTGAAAAATAAGAATTAGTTGTTGCCCCCGGGTTGTCCTAAAAGTCATGTCGCAGAAAGAGGCTGCGGAGCGGGCGCGTGAGGAGAGTGCCTCCGTGGATTCGCTCCGACGAAGAAGACCGGGGAGAAGGCATCAGCGCTATGCGCACCTTCTCTCTTCCCCCCGCTGTAAGCGTAGCCGGGAGTAGGGGGGTTCTCTGTACGGGAACTCCTCTAGCTTGGAGGCCCATGGTGGGCTAACCGTCGGGGCGTCACGGTAGCATGGCATGCTAACGTGATGCCCCTGACGGAGTGGGTACCGTTGGTTTTTTAGTGGGTATTCCGGCGTCTTCAGCGCCGGTCAGCCCCACATAACCAACATCATATGGGGGAAACGCGTCATGCGGTTTTCCCGCGAAAAAAAAGGGTTGTTCTAAATCCGGACCTGTATTATTATGATTATTTATTGTCAGGCGAGTTTGTATTGTTTACTGCAAAAGAGGTTTCTTAATGACCTTTGAAGACCCTTTAATTTGCAAGCATAATAACATATTTTAAAGCTTACTATTATGATTATAAGCATTACAGATATTATCAATTAAATATATATATATATATATATTTCGAATGAGATAGATATTGCAAAATTGCGTAATCTTTACTTGAGCATTTTATCGAATAAACTTCAGCCATTCGTTAAAAATACTTTGTATCAAAATACATTTAAATTGAAATAAAAAGCTATGGAACTATAATTTATACTATACATTAGACAACGTGTGGAAGTCAATGATCTGATACAACTACAAAAATCTTGTTTTGAAATACGCGCGAAACCTTGGGTTTTATTAATGTAGTTCAAAGGCTCCACAAACTTCGTTATGACGTCACGAATTTTTAACAAGTATTTCAAGGTCAGAACCCAAACTGGTTACTGCTTAGCTTTTGTCCTTTTCTTTCGTGTGAATTTTATAAAATTGAAAGAGAGGGATAGATAACAAATATTGTGAGGATGTGGGAGTGCATTAAAAAAATTCTGAGATGTGTTTTATTTAATAATCCGCTGTGGCACAGTCTTGAATTGACTTCCGACACCTTCTTCTTGTCCGGATTGGTTACTCGGAAAGTTGGGTCACAAGTTATAACCACTTTAAACCAGTTAGAATTTCATTAAATAATTAATACATTGCATACTTAATAAATGACCTCAATAATCATAATTATAGTAGGCAATTTTCGTTTCCTTATTAGGTACATTCGTACACAATTTACATATTTTATTTTGATATGCAAAATATGATTTTATTAGGCAAACGTACACACTATAAGAAGTAGGTACAGGCCATTCAATTCAATCAATAGTCCTGCATTGGGTGCAAGCTGCCACAAGAAAAGAGGTCTATGATCTCTTAGGATTGCTAGGTTCGTTTGAAAATGGTACTTTTAATATCTTAAAACTATATACTATGGTCGGGTTAACTTAACGGGATTTATAAACAGTTTTCAACGTTGTTGAAAACTGTTTGTAAATCTGGAGTCATTAATATGCTAGTATGTTCTGTACCTTCAAACACGTAAAACCGTTGGGCCAGAGACGGATCTTTTTCGAGAGTTTAGATTAATGGTACAAATATTTGTGTTCTATAACATTTACTGTGTAGTTGGCTCGTCTTGGCAGATCTTTATTATTCCTCTACTTATTAACATGGTAATATAATGACGTTTCATTGAAATTAATACATATTATAAATTAAATATATTAGATAAAAAATTGTCAGTTAAATAATTATTGAGTAAAATCCGCTCGTTTCCGCATATGATTCAATTGAATTAATGGATTATTATAACGATTCGAAGATATATATTTTCATGACACGCCTATATAGTGACAGGTATTGATAACCTTGCTTTACTCAATGAATACTTTATCAACGTCAATGTTTTTTTTATGATATACTACGAACGGAGTTGCGAAGGTAGCAGTTTTGAGTGTAGGAGGGTGACGGGTATGCAAATACCAGCATGAAATGATTTTAAACTCTATGTTACATACAAATAAAGTTCCTTTTTTGATGAGATTTCTGATGCCTGTTGACTTAGTTGTGTCCGTTTGTGTTGAACAGCAATACAAAGTGGTGGTTTATTCACTAATCCATATCAGTAATGCTATTTTGTAAGAACTCTGAACTAACTTTGAATGTCACTTGGAAAATGTTGTAACTTGTAAGTCAAGTTACGTGTATCATTTAAATGGTAAATGTCGGTGTTCATGTGAGTTTGTTCTTACAGAATAACTCCACGAATCTCAACTGTTGGTGGCCAATTTTACTAAGCTATAACGATTACGATACGTTTTCGAAACCAATTCGATCCAAGTTCGACTATTCTTCATATAAATAATTGTCAACTGAATCGTAATTGTATGGTATTATAATCGTAATTGGACAAAATTCTACTACATAGTTTATAACAGTTACGATATATTAGCGATTATATTCCGATCCAACTTCGACGGAACCGCAACTGGACTACTATTATGTTTCGATTCGATTGCGATGAAATTATTTCGTTAGTAGAATTGACCCCTGAATTGTGGAAACTTTTTATAAAATATGACATTGTTTATAATATGCAAAGAATGACTAATCGGCTTACTTCGATTTTCCTTATTATAGTCTCGATCAATCGTGACATTTTTTTTTAATAACTTCCTTTTTCTATCTGGGATTCCCCGGTTTATTGTTTAATTTTTTATTACGTACCGTTTTCCTCATTTTTTTAACTTTCATGTGTTCGTTTGATTATGAAATAACTTATTTGTATCATACAAATGTTTTAATAATAATAATTGAACATAATATATTAATTTAATAACAGTTTTTCAAAGAAATGTTTATTTCTTTTATGTCTATTATTTTCCTATTCTTGAATATACACCTTGATACAACTTGTATAATGTTAAATGATGATTTTAATATAAGCGTATGTTAGTTTGTTTGTTTGTGTGGGTGGGTGAGTGCGTGCGTGGATGCCTTTAGGGTGTTTTTTTTTTTCATATTACTTACAAGTCTTGTACACCAAGATGTGTAATTTTTTCATGTTATCACGAAAAATAAGAGTAAAGACTTATTTCTTTGTCATAATAATGTCTGCTCTTTGTTTCTTTGCACCTTGACTTAATCAACATCGCATGACAAGCGTTACATTGAATGCACTTCCTATGTTTTTTTTTTTGTTTTTATGTTCAAAGTAACAAGTAATAAATTTGATTGAAAACAGAGATTAAAAAAACTTTTTTTAAAAAAAGTTTTTGTATCGGTATAAAAATAAGGTTCTTTTTTAGAGAAGATAAACGAGAACACCTAACACTAATTACTACTATACCACCACCACCACCACCACCACCCATCACTTTACCACTAGGAAACATTGTATAAACAAAGAAAGTCTATATATTATATTATTAACAGAAAATGTATTCTAATATATACCTGTATATATATTTTAAATTATTTTTATATTTGTAGCTCCACAGACTGTTGTCAGTGCCTTTGGTGTATCTTATGTTAATTATTTTTTTTAGACAGCATTACAATTTAAGTTTGAGGACTACATTTTTTTTTATTGATTATCATATGCAATATAAATAAACAGACGATATTCTCATATTGACAGACGTCAATTTAAGAATGTAATCATTTCTATATACAATTATTAAAATATAAAATTTTTAATAGTCAAGACTAGCTATAGCTATAGCATATAATTTTAGGAAACAGACGTTACTAATTAATTATGTCTTCATCAACGCCAGTAGATTACAAGCGCTAATTAATAAGTTCCTACAATTGAGTAAAATTATTTAAACAAACGTAAAAAAAATATTTTACATCGTAACAAGCAAGACTTAAAGTGTAATTTGCAATAATTGACGTTTATCCAACGTATCATATTCGTTTGACATAAAAATATGAATATCGAAATAAACATCATACGAAAACAATTCTTAAGACTTCAAGTTTAAGTTGATTTTTAAGTAACTCATATATGTTATATGTAATGGCGTTAATTTGACACTGGTTGCACTTTCTCTACACAACACTGGACTACAATACCGGACGACGTAAGCGTGTTTTCGCTTTTGTCCACAGATAAAACAGAAAAAATAAATTTAACTGACAGCTGAGCGTTTATTAATTTCCACCGCTTAATATTCTATAAATATAATAAATATTGGACAACATCACATACATTACTCTGATCCCAATGTAAGTAGCTAAAGCACTTGTGTTATGGCAAATCAGAAGTAACGACGGTACCACAAACACCCAGACCCAAGACAACATAGAAAATTATTGAACTTTTTTCTACATCGACTCGGTCGGGAATCGAACCCGAGACCTCGGAGTGGCGTACCCATGAAAACCGGTGTACTACTCGACCACGGAGGTCGTCTATGCACAGATAGATATCAAAGTAAGGTTTATGTTATGGATGATTGGCCTGTAATGTCCCCACAGTTTCGCTAAGGCTGGCTACCCTTTTGAGAAGGCTTATTTATTTTACAAAGATGCTCTAGTGATTGGACAGTCACTCACGATATTTTCCTTCATCGCCAAGCACGACACGAATAACAAACTCATATTAAGCAAATGAAAAGGTGTGCTTGCTAGATTTGACCCGTAATTTTCGTTTCGGACGCAAGTTCTAACCATTGCGCCATGTTTAAAATATGTGTATTCGTTAAAAACGAATAAGATGTTTGATTAATCAATAACATTACGATCTGTTCTTCATATTGAATTGAAGAAAATAAGATTATCATTTTTTGAGACGTGACGGCATTTTCACAGCAGTCGGGCTTTTTAAATAACTTAGCTTTATAGCAACAACCTTATTTGAAATAATAGATTATTACTTTGAAATAAGAGAGCATTACTTATTTTTAATGTTATTTCCTTTACTTATACATTCATGTATCTATCTGCAACGGATTTTGTTATTGATAATAACACCTAGACATAAATATATATATACAACTAGTTGTCGCGGCTTCGCTTGGTCATTAGGTAAGGCTTAAAATAGTAATCTATGTTCTTCCTTGTAGTTCAAACTCGCTCCATACTAAATATTATCAAAATTGCTCGTGGCCCTGAAAGAGCAACAAACAGACAAGGAGTTACTTTCACATTAATAATCAAGTCAAATCAAAATCAATTTATTCAAGTAAACTTCAAAATGAACGGTTTTTGAATCGATGTGGATCTATATATTAGTATAGATGTGGTATAGTCATTGTATTGCATGTTTGCTTCTTTTTTTTTTTTTTTGAGTTGATTTTTGTACGAGACGGATTCTATTATTCCTTATACAGATAACATCGCAATTGGTGTTCGTTTCGTCTCGTAACTAAATAAGAACTTTCAACTGCATGTTGTAATAAATATTTGAATGCAAACGTTTCGTTCGAAATTCAATCAAAACGAAAGTAAAATTATGTATGTATATGTAATAGAAAAATATTTTTTTATACATTACATACTTCGAAGGAGAGTTTCGTGGGTACTCTGTAATATTAACTATAATAAAGAATAAAAAATAATATATTTACCTATTCACCACTCACTGTTATGTTTCGGGTTTAAGGATGATGGAGCCAGTGTTACAGGCATTACATTGATGATGTCAACAATGGTTCATAATTCATACAGTCTACAATAAATATATAAAAAAATGCACATATTGTAATAGAACCATAAGTAATTTTCCTATACTTGAGTAACCTTCCACTACATTGGCTAGAAATTATAACACGTAATTTCACATCTAGGATAAATTCATTTTGTATCAAACAACGAAATGATATCTGTTTTAGTCCGATAAATTACAAACTTTAAATCTAAAGTAATAAAAATATTGCATTAACAGACAGCCATTGGTGATGTGTTTGGATTTTCAATTCCAAATACGTAGACGGACTTGTAAATACATAAAACCCTTACATCATAATTGCGCCACCAACCTAACTAAAGGATAATTAAGATGTCTCTTGTGCCTGTAGTTACACTGGCACACGCATCCTTCAAAAAGCAACAGAACAGTCGTATTACTGTTTGGCGGTAGATTGCTTTAGCTTTTATACAATAACTAGGAACTCGTGTTTTTATCCGCGTTAACGTTACTGCTCCGCCCCCTCGGGTCGTAACGTGATTTCAAATAACATACAGTCTTCAAATCAGATATAATCTTTCAAATGGGACTGGTAGATAGCTCAGATTAGTGCGTTAAAAAACAAAACCTCTTTAGCTTATTACATTATAATACATATACAGTATAGATGCCTTAACAATGTACCAGCGCTGGACAAAGGCATACTTTCGATTTTATGGAGATGGTTCGTAGTTTATTTCACCACGCTGCTATACTGCGGTTGCAGTATAAATTCCATCCGAAACGTGTTTAACCTAGTAAAATATCATACATTGTAAAATTATATAAATCAAGTGATAACAAAGTGTTTATCGAGATTTAAACTTGCAATCTTCGTATCATAACCACGTGTTTTATATACTGAACCATAATACTTCGGCTTATTTGTTATACCTTAACGTTTACTAGTGAAGAGCTAAAAAGTTTTTCTACCAATTCACAGAGAAACCGCGTTTTTAATACTCGTGGTACCTTTATATAGTGGCTTTGCATGGGTGTGAGAATAAGTGAGGTAGCTTCACTTTATATGGTTTGTAAAATTACGATTCAAATGTGCATTGTAAAAGTCTAATTGAATTTTTTATTTTATTTTTACTTTTTTATTAGTTGCTCGACAATTTAGCTGAGACAGAACTATCTTCTTCGCTGTCTCTGATGTTATGTATGTAGTTAGCTAACTATACTCAGTAATGTAGGACAAGATATGTCCACATGCCGATCTCCAATCACGGTATGAATATAAATCGGCTCGAATGTTTGTATTCTATTACGACAACTAATGATAGAATAAATTGTATACCATCGAAATTATCCGATATTTACACTAAAACATAATATATGAATACTTTTTTTATAGTGCTTGTAACTCAAAATACTTTTAAAATATTAGTCTACTAGTCTAGACTAAGAAACCTGTGTTGTGGGCTTCTGGAAATTATTTCCAATATAATATATATATACAGGTTTCGTAGTGTGGGTAATTAATATAATAATAAGTGACAACTGAATATGCATCGCCAAGATTAAGAAGTGTATTATTTTTTCAAACTGCAGTGCGATTCTGTAAGAATTCACATCGTATCTCACTCGTGAAATTTTGACAACCAATTTACGATACGTCATTTTAGTACGTGTAAGTATGTATATTTTATAATTATTATGGTCAATGTCGCACAACATATTCTGAAATTTCACACTAGTGTCCAGTTTATTTTTATAGAATACGTCTACTGTTCGACTAATTTAATATAGCATTATAAGTTTTTTTTAATTTTAAAGTCTAAAAAATATTTTATCTTCTATGTACATGACGTTACAATTGGTCTTAGACTATAAATATATTATTTTGAACAATAAATGTGAACATAAATGTCAAAACATTTAAAATGAAATATTTTCATGTTGTATGTTACGTGCAAGTTAAATTATTATCAAAAGTATGAAAATTTTATTAACGCGAACAATTCTGTTGCACGTTTGTGAAACATTTGAATAAAATGTCTTAAGTAGTAAATAACAATAATATTTCATATTTTTATTTATATAATCTTTATTTATCACAGTAGGTTGTCACGATTTATGTTAAAATGAATTCAATATTTAATATTTTATGATACAAGCGGCGGATTTAATGCTGTATGTATGTAATGTATTTATTATATTTTATAATAAATAAATTAAAAAAATAATAATTATGCTATGTGTAAAGACGCGCCAACTTGCAAGAATGTTTATGGTTTATGGTTTGTAAGAAAATGAGGACTCACATTGAAACGCCATTTACTCAAAAACACACATTTTTTCTGTGAATAATAAACACATAAATACGACGATGTCCACCAGACCGAAGAACGATCTCCAGATAAACTGGCCATCTAACATATTATAATGCAAAATTGTGACTATTCCCTCACTCTCCTGGATTATGAGAGTGGATTTATAATTGGACATCAAATCTGACATGACCGGAATGAGTTCACGACCAACTGCTTTACTTGCTATCTGAGGCACGAGAGCTCAAACTTCCAGGCCACTGAGAATTTGTCTATAGAAAAATCCAGTGACTTTTTATCGGCTCGACCTGCGGTTTGAACTCAGGACCTCGGGTTCTCCAACCTTATATCTAGTCATAAGACAAACGACGCAGTCGATTCATATATGTATATATATATGATAAGAACATTTCCTCGACTTACCGTGGTTATATGTATTAGTTATATAACAATAAAATGAACAATAAACATTGTATACAAAATAAATTATTAGCTATTAAACTACGTCGCCGGCCTTTGCAAGTTTGTAATATTGAATTTAAAATAAAAATGCACTTTGAAACTTTTTTTTTTAAGAATGTCAATGTTTTTTATAATATGTCTTATTAATAATAAATAATTGTTGTACGATTTTATTTAGTCTTCTTTTTTTAAAGTATTTGATGTCATTTATATATAAGTAAACCATACGTTATAATTTTTTTTTTTTTACAGATTGTATTAATTTAGTTTTAATTTTTTTATAAATTTATTTTAACAAATACTGATAAAAAAAATAGATAACATAAAGTGCTTAAATATATATACAAATATGAATTAAAAATAGTTACTGTATAAATCTTGACCGCGTGGAATGGTGGCAAGAATGCTAGCAGCATATCCCCGTTGAATCGCAATTCCGATCCTCTGGGCTAAAAACGAACCAACCCTCCTGTCACCAGTGGAGGCAATAAGGCGAGCTGTTATACTTTTGATGAAACTTTTTGCACCATTACGCCAAGGGCCAACTGTTTCGACAGCAAATGGGACAAAAAAAATAAAATAAATAATTATAAATGAGTTATAACATTGAGTTCTTAGTATATTTTTTTAAACATTTTAATCAAACAATATGCCAATGACATCGTTACAGTTTCCCTTTTTATATATTATCTAAAGTTAATGTACTTTTAATTAATAAAATTAATTACATTTTGAAGTTATTTTTACTACTTCGATACTTAGTAATTTAATTGATTAATTATAATATTTTTAATTTCGCCATATTTTTCGATAGTTATGTATATATTTTTTTGTTCCAATTTTTACGCTGATACGGCTATATTTTTTTAAAAAATGGCCTATTTTTTACTTTGACGTTTGATAATAATTTATATGCCTAGATACGGAAAACGCGTCAAAAATATAGTGGCCAACACGCACACTAGTAAAGTTGGATGACGTTTGGCGAATGTCAAGCGTAGCTGCCACGCACACCGAAATAATAAAGATTGGGCGTTTGTTTTAGTTTTTTAGTAGGGCGACACTCTGTCTGAATATATCAATGATGATTGAGACTACGATTAAGTCTATTTGCCACTGACTGTTTTTCTCATGTGGTTTAGTTGCGTTGTCTGTTATAAAAAATTAACGTAGTTAGTAATTAACGTAGTAAGTAACGTAAAAAAAATTAGTAATTACTGCATAAACTATTATGCAGTCATTACTAATTTTTTTTACGTATATATAAGAATGTATATTATGTATGTATATACATCTCAAGATATATTGACGGTATTGACGTGCATATTAAGTGCATTGATAATTATTATGATGTGCATTTTATCTTTAAAGTTGCTCAAGAAGGATTATACCTATATGTATAAGCGATAAGGGCACCCGTTTCACGACTTGCACGCATTTAATGCAACTTACTTATCCTTCGTTAAGTTAAATTATTTTTTATGAATATGTTTATTATTTTGTAATCAAACTGAGAAATGGTGCATTGGTTAGACCGCGTGCATCTTAGCCTATGATTGCGGATTCAGACAGACAAGTATCACTCAATTGTCAAGTGAAACGTTAATACGTCCATTCAGAATCAGAAGTCAATAGAGATACAATACACTGATACTTGGCAGTATATCCTGAATTGAACTTAAATCCAAGAGCAATGGCACTTATCTTTCATATAAACTAATAAATCTATACATATAATAAAATTGGAGTATTTGTTTGTAATATTAAAATAACCGCTTTTAACTAAATGCATATGTACGTATATACGGTATACCACAATATTTTTTTAATCTCTGGAACGGCTGGACCGATTTTGACGGGGTTTTCACTGGCAGATAGTTGATGTAATGAGGAGTAACTTAGGCTACAACAATAACTTTTTTAAATTCAAACGCGTACGAAGTAGCGGGCCCAGCTAGTTATAAATATAAATAATTAATATGAAAAGGCAATGACACATTTGTTTACTATTATTATATAAAAACTCTTATCTGGTCGGATGTGTTGTGTACATTATGACGCGTTGCATCAGTCATAAATGAGAATATATCGAACTAGTTTTCCTAGTTGTGTAACGCGGTTTTACTTGCTTTGTATACTATTATGAACAGCTACCTACTGCTTAGGGTTGTAGTGTAATGTAATTTGCTTGGTAGGGCTTTGTGCAAGCAGTGCGCATTGGTGATGTATGGAATGTGTTAATATTTCTTATAACGCCTATGTCTATAGGCGGCGTCTACCTATTACGCTTCAATAAGCAGATTTAAGGCAAAAATAATATATTATATAATAAATTTAATTAAACAGAATGATAACCATGACAATAAAATATACTAATGAAATGTACAGTTATTTATAGCTACTAGTGTAAATTTATCAGTGTAATATATTATGGACTAAATGCCGTAAACTACAAGTAGGTACCACTTTTTCTGTTCTTTCTTTAAATTGAATTAGGTTTTTTTTTTAAAGTAATATTGGACCACGACAGGAATAGCTTTTCAATATTATTATTATAAATAATAATCATTATAAATAATAATATCTTTGGTATTTTATAATTCACATGTCAATAAACCTGTTATATATATTTTTTTTTTTTATGTTAGAGGTGGCAAACGAGCAGGAGGTTCACCTGATGGAAAGTGACTACCACCGCCCATGGACATCTGCAACACCGGGGGGCTTGCAGGTGCGTTGCCGGCCTTTCAGGAAGGAGTACGTTCTTTTCTTGAAGGTTCCTAAGTCGTATCGGTTCGGAAAAACCGCCGGCGAAAGCTGGTTCCACAGAGTGGTTGTGCGAGGCAGAAAATGTCTTAAAAATCGAATTTAATTTTAATTTCAAATCAAAATGTAATAAGTACTCTTATTTTAAAAGCAAGTTGTACTTTTATATACTAAGCCATAAGAACTAATCTCAACAAAGGTTTATAAGACTTTTGCCACACAAATTATTACCATAGTTAATATTCAAGAATACAGTTTTTTGATTCAAGAGATAAAAGCGGCTCGTTTGTCGCCCGAGGTATTTATTGAAGGCCGACTTTGTCACGGTGCCTGATCGTTGAACGTGTCAATGGCACGGTTCCGCAACGACACAGTCCGTTGAATACGAAATCTTTTTAAATATTTAACGTTTATCACGATAGTGATAAGATTCAATTTCGAATTTATCAGAATCATGTATAACGCATTTTAAAATGAACAACTGGATTGGAGAAGTACAAGAATTATTTATTTTGATAGATATACTTATTAGGATGATATTAATTCCGGTTAATTCCCGTTTGGGTTCGATTCATTCATGAGTTATTTCACGGGCAATATTATGGACGACAATGCTTCGATATGATCAGCGCGTGAGTCAGTCAGTGCGACTTCAATACACCAAGATGAATATATATTTAATATTTATACAGTTGTTTTTAACATTTGTGTTTTTATCTAAAACTTAAAGTTTTTGTATTTCGATTATTTTTATCAATTTTCGGACGATTTTTGATAGCGGTCAATTTTGAATATGAGTGTATGTCTGCATGCGTGCAAGTAGGCGTAGTAATACGGCGATCCGACTCGACCGGAGAAGGTTTAAGTGCAGGACCAAAGCCTTTATCTACTATCCGCGGCATTGCCAACTTCCAAATTTCAGGCTGGCATTGCGAATATTTTGACCGAGAAACTCAATAACCTTCTATTAGTTCGGTCCAAGGAGGTTTGATACAAGTCTAAGTTGATAAAAATCATGCATAATTATACAATCTGTACGCAACAACGAATGGGAAAGTAAAAGTATCACGTATTCACGAACGAGGCATACATGAAATGCACATGATGTAGGTTATTTTTTTTTTTAATTTACACGGTAACAATTACCGATAAAAAATAAAACAATGTAACTATAACAAAGCCATTACACGTATATCCGCGACTTAATATATTGTTGTTTGTTTTTAAACTTCATGTATTAAGTTCAGAGTTATAAGAGTTTACATACTGTCTAGTCATTGATGATATTATTCAGCGCATAATACGTTTTAATAAATATAAAAGAAAAAAGTAATAACGCATACTGTGAACGTATACTTATTGCTATATAAACATTATTGACATTGTTCTACGCGGAACATAAAAACGAGCAATTAATTAAAAAAAAATCTAGTAAGCAAGAACTTGAAAAGAGAATGTGTGTGTGTGTGTGTGTTTTTTTTTTATGTAAATTGTTTGTAGTCATACTTTTTTTTCGTCATTAAATACTGAATAGCATATCTACAAAATTATAATTTATAAACACGAAAGTTTCACACTCTATCATGTTTACCAATATTTGATATTGGATTTATACATAATATTGTATAATTGTTGCTGTTTAACTCGTATATACAACACTAAAAATAATTATGTTTCTCGTATTAAAACTTACTTAGCGGTATGTAGCCAATGCGCTTTTTTAAATTTATTTATGATGTAGGACACAAATATAAATCACTTGAGAAACTACTGATGAAGTTTGCACGATTTTGAAAAATTGTATTTTTTATTATACGATAACTTTTAATTTTTAATGTCCTAATAACTCCTACTTAATATATTTAAATAAATATTTTAAATTATTATTTTTTAAAATTATGGTAATTTTAATTCCCACGTACATACGATAAGTAAAACATAATATATAAATCATTATATTCACCAACTACTAAACCAGCAAATTATATTTTTGATTACTATTAATGCAATATTCATAAAAGCAAGTATAACATTTATTTTTTATAATCGTCATACATATGAAACATTTTTATTCAAGAAAACATATTTCACTTTTAAAGTACTTACGATAAACCGGTCCAGCACTCGCAAAACTCGTAAGATTTCTAAACACTCCCCAATTTTCACATAAAAACAAATTCACACGTTTCACTACTGTTCAAAGTTTAATTATAAACTTAAAACTGTTTCTACCACAAACTTTACACAAATAAATCTTCGTTTTGTTATCGTATGTAAACTGAATGTAATAATTGTTGTTATAATAGTAAGTTTTAAACTTTAAAACAAATCCTTAAAAGTTTTAACTGTTCAAATGAACAACCTTCGCCCGCGAAAGTAATATTCGACTGACATTGGTAAGTACTAAGTTACAGTGTTACTAGTATATGTTAGGTTACGTCCTCATCTGAGACTAAAATTTTCCCAGTTTATACCAATGATCTAGTAAATTTCTTAGAATATCATTGGTTTATACCATATTATTATCTTTAACTATATTTGTTTTATAATTTTTTTTTTAATTTAATTGAAATGTTTTTAAGAAAATCAAATGTCAAATATTTCATAATTCATTTATTCAAATACTTAACGTCCATGACATGTTACTTATTTTAATCTCACGCTGAAACATTAATTAAAAATATTATCACATTTTCCCCATTTCTTTTTACATTATTACTTTTGACTTAACCATAAAACATCCGTATGTACATACTGATAAGTCAGTATAAATTAGACATTTAAGTAAAAACAAAACTTACTTCTTTTTAATGTTAGTATTAAAAAATGATAAATTTTAAGTATTCGTTATGAGAATTTTGCACTTGTGATATGACATTTATTTCACCTGGTAACATTGTCAGAGGAATGACCGGTCGGCAATGAGGCATATAACGGCATTGAGCCAGAGGAAAGTGGGGGCGACTGTCCCATTCGAACGCTTAGATTTGCGTATTTTGTTATTGTAAGTACGTATGTGGTAGGGGTTTTTACGCTGGAATTTGGAATGAATGCATTAGAACAGTTTAATTACACACAATTTGGCGGGTTTTTACGTCATAAGCGAGTTAAACAAAATTAATTGTTTTTGATTTGTGTATTTGTGGGTGATTAGATATTACGTTTAGAGTAAATTATTTAATAAGTTTTATTATTGAGTATACGGAGTACAAGATTTTGACTAGAATTTATTGTGTGCTTAAAATATTTTGAAATTTGTTTGTGTAATAGATTGGTAGTTATAAATCGAAATATAATTCATTCAAGACGGCTTTTGCTTGGAAATTATGTCATTTTACATGATTACATTAAATTTAAAGTTACCTCCGGTTTGTAATGTCGATTTTACCGAGAAGAACCAGCAAGACAATTTTTACTCTTTTGATAATCACGTGGACTATTAAATTCAATAATTCAATTATTACGAATGGAATAATAAAAATCAGTCTTTGTGCAATCCCGTCTGGGTCGGTACCACCATTATATATTCTACCGCCAAGCAGCAATACTTAGTATAGTCGTGTTCCGCTTTAAAGGGTGAGTAAGCCATGCAGCAGGCACAACAGACAAAACATCGCAATAGCGAAGGTCGGAGGTGCATTGGCGATGTAAATAATGGTGAAATTTGCACGAATAAATATATTCATATAAATGTTATACCAATTTAAATGAACGAATTATACCAATATTTTAGATAAGTACTCCGTCTGTTAACTAACTGATAGTATACAAACGCAACCGAAATTATTATTTTCTGAAAATGATAAATACGAACTAGGCGAAAATAAAAATGAAACACATATTTATTTTATTTCACTGATATAATTTTGTACAAATAACGGCATATAATACATCGGACAGGTCTCACATACAAAACTAATGCTAGTCAAGCTAATCGTATGTCACAAGATCTAAGTAAAATTAATCCTTACACAATCTACAGAACCGAGGTAAAAATTGAGATCATATTGCACACTTGTAATAAATATTACCAAATAATTTTATAAAATTTCCTGTAAAAATGTATAAATAAAATACGTAAACAATGTTTCTTTCGTATTCATTTATTTTCGTTTTATATGTAGACAGTAACGAAACGTTCTGGAAGCGGATTCATTTAATTAGGTATATTTCATTTATTCCCAGAATGCACGACGACGATTATAACAATGGTTTATTAAAATCAATATGAAAGAGACCGTAACGCAGATATGTTTTTATATAAATAATTTTAAAACCCTGTGAAGTATCTAATTGACAAAATTATTGGTGAAAATTAAGCCCCATTTCGGAGAATGTAGGATTAATAAATTTTTATTAATTTAAACATAACTCGAGTTTTAAACTATTATTTATTGTTTATTTTGGTCAGAATGTCTTTCATACATTGATTCGTTACAAATCTTTCCATTGAAATCATATTTGATATAAATTTACTTACATAAATAATTTTATATAAAACAATAGTTTTTATATAATTCAGATAATAAAACATGAAATAACACTATGTAAATATATATAAAGCGCATTTGAAATGACTCTACTAGATATATAATGTTCTATTAGTATGACTAGAATGGTGCTAATCAGCCCCGTCTTAAGGGCGTTACAAGCGCCCAGGTGCGAGCAGTTATCTGCCGATCTCTCCTCGCCTCAAAAAGCTTTTTAAGATACCTTCTAGGGCGCCCCATTTG
Organism: Vanessa tameamea; assembly: GCF_037043105.1. Classification (NCBI taxonomy): domain Eukaryota; kingdom Metazoa; phylum Arthropoda; class Insecta; order Lepidoptera; family Nymphalidae; genus Vanessa; species Vanessa tameamea. Next base: position 2,324,614 of record NC_087331.1, read on the forward strand.
TGGTCCAAGACTTGACCACCTTCGGCGAGGCCTCCCAATCCAGGCAGAGTTTCTTGCCCCCTGCACCCTGGGTTAAGACGGGCCTGGTGCTAATGTTTGTTTGTTTCGTTATTCAGACAAGCAATCCACGCGAAAACAAAGCAAATTACACTTAACACTTAATGTAGAAGCTCAATAATTTATATATTTTAATGCTATTTCATTAGTAGCTACTTACATTCCTCTAAAACCACGTCCATATGAAAATTCCGATATACAAACGCTATGTAATGTGTACTTAGACTATTTATAAATACACTCTCATCGTAACAAATCGTGACGTACTATATATTAAATGATACCTAATTATATGTAACTCAAAACGCGTGCAAATCACTTGTACGACTAGAATTTAATTTAACATTACAAATAGTATTTTTTTTCATATCTACTAGATAGTAAAGCACTTCGAAAAGTTCCATTATTCATGGAAAATGAGTGAGAGGGAGTTAAAGGAAATGAAAGTGAAACGATACGAACGAGTGGAAATATTTAAGGAGTTTTCAGTTTTTTTTTTCTTTTCTAAATTGACTAAAGTTTTTCGTATAAAATACAAGTTATCTCGTGTCTATAACTCGAATAGTTACATTGACATTAAACACTTATATTATTGCCTCCGATGTTAATATAATTGATATGTTAAGTTCGGAGTTCCAACGATAAAAATTACGTTTAAACAAAAAATGACACGAACGTTCGAAAACTAAAATAATAACAAATATGTTATTAAATCAGTTCGTTAACCACCAACATGTTTAAATGAACCAAAAAATATATGAAATCATTTTCGTAATAAATGTACATACTTGGTGTTTCATATAAATGAATCAGGTTCATTTAAACGTTGAGTTTATGGTGTGCAGCGTCCCACGTTATTCGTGATAGTGTGAGGTAATTTAGATAATGATAGTGGAATATCAAAATCTCCACTCAGAGATATTTGCGAGACACAGCCGATTAAGCCATTCTTATATTTCCCCATTGTGTTCATTTCTATTGCTGGTAAACCCCCTGAAAGTAAGATTATTTGCAATTAGGTTTCAGAAGTGCCGATTATATAAAGATATATCTACAGAAGTTGAAAAGTTACATTTATAACACATTTTACATCATATAATTATTCTTTAATATTTTTTCTTTTTATCAAAAAGTGAATGTAGTATAAACTATATTCATTTGAATTACTTAGTGGTAGGGGTTTGTGCAAGGTTAGTTAACAACCACTCATCAGATATTCTACCGCTAAACAGTATTGTTGTGGTGGTTTGAGGATTGAACGAGTCAGTAACTGTAGGCACAAGGGTCATAACATTTTAGCTACCAAGGTTGGAGTCTTAAGGTGTTACGTGAGGAATGGTTATCATTTCTTACAGCGCCAAGGGCTATGGGCGGTGGTGACCATTTACTATCAGGTAGTCAATTTACCCGTTCGCCTAACTACTACATAAAAAAATGGAATATTGATAGATATTCTATAATTTTGTTAAATATAAGTAATCATTCATCAACCGTTGACACAGACAAACACCGAGGAATTTCATTTTAAATGTAGCAAGTAGTCGGTGTAAGGATTTTAGTAATAAAAGTGAATTACCTATATAGAGGCCATTTTCTGTGTTTAACTGCTTAAGTTTGCCTGGCGATATTTTACCTACGGATCCTAAGCCATCCACTTCGAGAACTCCTGCTTGTCGGTTCCTGTACAAATACACAGTAAAGATTAACTATTACACTATTATATCAAATAATATGTTATACTTCCTAGATTCTTTATAAGTCTAGTTAACCGGCATGTATGTCTAGGCAACGCGTCGAAAATCACGTTACCAACTTTTTTTTCCAGTATTTAATAATTACATTTAAATTTGAATAAATTAGTACTTTAACACATTATTATGTACTTGGCCTTATTCGTTTGTTTTTTTTTTTTAATAATGGCTTATAAATTTGTAGTCTATACCCTGTTCAAGTTAGCTTGATCTTTTTGATAGACGGGCTAGTGATGAGAAACAGAAAATATAACATATATAACAGTCGATGGAACGATCGAATGCGTAATTCAAATTAGAATTCTTTTTTTTTTTAAACTTATTTTTTTAAAAAGTGTTATACCAGCTACTACCACTAGCCAAAGAGCACCCAAAAGGACTCCCGTTCGTAACAATAACTTAACAATGATCTTTAATAAGGAATTTTGTAATCGATATTTGTAGCAGTTACTGCCTGTTATTCGCGTCCCTACCGTCCGACCGATGTAAAATTCTAGCGTCTATTATTTTCAGTGTTTCTATTTAAATTTTTCTTTGAAGCAATGATATATAATAGAAAAAGTCTTAAAATTTTCGGATAACGCTTGAAATCTTTAGGAACTTTTGTATTATATGTATGTTTTTAAATATTTTTACAATTTTTAAAATAATTAAATTAAGAAATAATATGTTCGTCATTGCAAGGTTATGTCGATCAGAAAAAATTACATCTGTCAATAAGATCAAGCTATCTTGTACAGGGTATAATTATTTTTATGTGGAAAGACCAGATTAAATATTCACTTATAATGTAATGTACCTTGTGGCTCGAGCCCTGTGCCAAAGTCCGTCATCAACTTTCGTGTGATTAGCTATGATCACCACTTCTCCGCTACCTAAGTCGTATCTGAAAATTAAAATATATTTATGTATCATCGACATCGAGATCAGACTAAAATGGAAAGACATGGAGGAGGCCTTTGCCCAACACTGGCGTCCAAAGAAATTCGACATTTTTTTTTATAATCCTTACCCACTAAAACCACTACAATGGCCGTCTTCGGCACGGATATGAGAGGCTGCGGGATAATGTTGATATTATGCATCCACGGCCCGTAGATTTACGAGCACGGAGCTCTCAAGGGCGAGCGACAGGAAGTCCCCGTGTGGAGAGTGCGCGTGCCTCACCTGAACACGAGCACGGAGCTCTCGACGGCGAGCGACAGGAAGTCCCCGCGAGGCGCGGCGCGGCCGCTCCACACGAGCAGGCCTCGCGACGCCTGCGAGCGGAAGCGGATGTTGATGTCCAGCGTGTAGCTCAGCAGTCTGCGGGCACGAGGTAAGGCGTTACTTACATTAACGGGAGCCTTTGCAAGGTTTATCTTGCCCGAATACAAAATTAAATTATGTAAATTTTTTACCTATGAGTGTTGTATGAAACGAATTGTCTGGTGTGCGTGACAGCTACGCTTGACACTCGCTAAATGTCATACTGCTAGTGTGCGTGTAATTAATGGCCAAGTACTGCTATAATTTTTTTCGACGCGTTCTCGGCTTTGATAATAATTTATCTAGTCATTAAAACAATAAAACGTATATAATTGTATATACATAAATATATAAATACCTCTTTATAGTCTCCTCGTCATCGATGTGTATAAAGCTGTCGGTTCCGCTGAAACTTGGATACGTGTTTGTGTCGCCCCAATTTATTTCATTCGTGTCCAAATATTTGACTTGCATGTACGTCTGACCGTCGTAAACTGGCCCTTCGGTCATAACGTCAGTCTTCTTCTCGACGTCATTTTGCATGTGTTGGTACTTTTTGCTTGCTACGAATTTTTTCTTTTTATATTTTTCCATGTGATAATGCTGGGAGTGCTTTTTTGTTTTCGCTTTGTGATATTTCAATTTGAAGCCCTTTTTCGCGACAATAGAGTGGTGTAAGTTGCCCGTTATGTTCTGGTTGTAAAAAGGAGCGTGGTCCACTATTTCTTTGCATAACGCATCCCTGGATCAAAAGAGCATTAAATAATTTTGATTAATATGTTAATATAATTGTAAATCCAGTTATTTAAAAATGCAACTATGCGAGTTTCTGGAGGCTACTTTTGGAGAAGGCTTTATTACAACATATTTTCTGATTGTCTTGATTGTCTTGATTGATGGATTTGTTGATTTTCTGATATACACACTCTATAATTATATTGTTTATGGTATAATTTCATTCACTAAAGGTATTGTTGCTTAGATTATGTGTAAGGTTTATTTCATAATAAATGTTTTAAAGTTTGTTATGAAATAGATAGCAGAACTGTTAATATAAACAAGTTACACTCCTGAGAACAGTAGAAATATTAATAGCATAATAGGTTGGACCCAATATCTCTAACTGAAATATAGCTTAAAACGAAATTAAAACCAATTTTTGATGGAAAACGAGTAACTACTGAGTTTCTTGCATGTTCTTCTCGGTACAATCAAAATTCTGAACCAGTGGTTAATTGAGATCAAAATAAACCCTGTAAAATGACGACTCAAAATATCTTATTAAATTCTACTTGAATAAAGTTTATTTTAATGTTTTTATACTCACGAGCAGGTGTCATTGTGTGGTTCGTCACAGTTGTCAACATTAACGCCTCCTAATGCTGAAGACACTACTGACAGTTCCTCATCATTGATCACCAACTGAAATGTAGAGCGTTTTATATAGATTTGGAGGAGTCGTTGGTTTTTGGGAAGTCACCGTTAAGTCCGAAATAATAATGGATTTAGTCAATTGGCCCGTACATACCTAATTCTGTTTATCTTCTAAATACTTAAAGCGCCTCACAATTAGTAGTGAGTACTTTACATAACTATGTGGTCTTTTTTTTTCAATAAGTTTTTATTTAATTTCTAAGTTCCCATCAAATTGGTTGGCTAAACGGTTTTAGAATTTAGTTACAAGATTTAGAAAAGACATCCATAACAGATGACGTTAAATAAAAACTTATAATAAAATAAACAAAATATTTTGGACGAGGACAAGGATCTTATTCGTAAATACGTACTACATTGTCTTGTTTTCCATTCTTTCTTAGTAATCTATCCACTGATCCATCCGTTCTCTCACAAAAGAAAACCAATAGTCTCTTCAATATCTTATGCTACCTAGTTTTAATCTACGTTTATCGAGGAACAGCTGCCATATTTCGTAAATACTACGGTTTCCGTTTTTAGGATGGGTTGAAATATATTCGTATTGGACCATGTAACGTACCCATTGACGGTTATTTCGGTACTGAACTTACTCTTCCAACACATCCACTGAACGAAGTCCGCAGCGCCAGCCTCTGTGGCAGCGGATGCGGTGCTCCTCCCAACATCATCGGCTGTCTCAGCGTAAGATGTCTCGCTGCTCCGCGTGACGTCACCGAGCGTGTAGCGTCCTCGGTCGCGTCTCGGGAACGCACGCGGAGTGCCGCGCGACGTCCTGATCTACTGACGGATACGCGGTGCCATTTGTTCTGTTCGAGAGGGTAGGCCGATCTGGAAACAAGATTTGCAAACTTTTGAGGAACTAGTTCCGTTTCTAAATTGATTAACTAAATTCAGATGGTAAATGGATCACGTGAACTTAGCAACACTTTCATTGATTGTTAAAAGATCTTGCCAATTTTAATTTTAAAGCCAGTGACGTAATTTGTTGCCAATGTTCATCCGTTTTTATTTTGGATAGAAAATCGTCAAATTGTATATTTTTCGTGAAACGATTGGAACATCGCAAAACTAAAAGAAGATTTGCATTAGCCATTACTCATTGGTTCCAGTTTATTTATCTTAAATATGATATAATAACAATACGTGTTTAAATATCTATATATATCGATGTTCACAAGTGGCCGTAATTGGTTCTTTGGTATTAATGGCACTTGTTCCCTTTCTATTTCTTCTTTCTGCAGCCTTTGCAATAACTTTTAAAGTTCAAATAGATTCAATTCTTATATTTCTAGATGTTACAAAATCATCCGAATGAAAAGGAACTTGGGACTTATAGGAATAATTAAGAAGAAAGAAAATGTTTTCAGTTTATGCAATTATGTTAATGCGCCTGTTCAAATTTATTAGCAATGTGTTTTGTTCGTGACATTTCGGATGACAGAATCTGATATTTAAAGGTCAGATATACGATAGAAAACAATGCACAATGATTATGAATCATTTCACTGAAATTCACTGTAGAATAATAAATATGTTAATTTATTACTTGATTAATTATATATTTCATTATTTGAAAATATTTTAAATAGTATAATAATTTAAGTTCTAAAATTAAACAAAATAATAAAATTGAGCCTCTATAATCGAGGGTGCAATATTATACAGCATATGTAGTTTGCTAAATTCTTATCCGATAAATATGATTTCAAATTAAAGTACATCTCAACTAACCTCACAAGAGCAATTCCAGATCCAAGATCAAATGCAAACTCCACGAAATAATCTCGTAAGTGTAAAGAGAAGAAATCGCCATCGCCACTGGGGTGTTCCGCATCGTAGAGTAACAATCCATCACCATTTGTAGGCTTCAGTGTAATCTGTAACAGCAAATTTATTATTATTTAAATGACGGCAGATGGACCTTCTAGTGAAAGTATAGCCATGTACAGAGAAACATATTTACACAGCTTATAATATCAAGTTTCCGACTCGGCAAAGTCAATAAATCCTTCCAGGAGCAAGGTATTCGTTTTTCTAATAAATTATATAAGATATTTCTAGCTTTACTCATAAATTAAAGTCATTTGTTAAAAAAAAATCATTAATAAATGGGTATATTTTTAAAAACAAGATTATATACAGATGATAAAAAAGCGTGGAGCAAGAGCTAGCTAGTTAACTAAATACTGTTCTACTTGTTGACTTTCCGGCAGGATGAATGATATAAATTTAATTGTATTTAACTGACATAACTTTGTATATGAAATGTTGGAAAAGAGTAAGTACTGAGTCCTTTGTCGGTTCTTCTCGGTATAATATAAAATCCGATCCGGCGGTAGCTTTACATTTAAAACAATTCAGTAAAATAACAGTCAAAATCCTCGCAGCAATGGCTACTGATACTGATAATAACGGATATCCATACATTATCTAATATTATAATACATTATATCCATTCTATTCATTATACTCACCTACAAGTCATGCCTCCTCATTTTATAAATAATAACTCAAAATAACCTTTTTATAACATTATACATTGCATTGTAGTATCTCTATTTTGTTTGAAAATTATCAAATGATACGAGTTGCGCTAAAATATTCACCGTTATTAAATGTATATCAGTTTTCATGGATATCTGTTGAACAGCACAGAAGTTACTTGCCAATGAAATGTATGGTATAAAAAGCATTCTTTATGAAAAATTAAACATTATTCATATAAGCAAATGGTGTCGAAGTGTGCATATCAAGCTCAATATAAAATTAAGGTTAGGTTACGTGATGGCAGCAATAAAATTATTAAAGAACGTTTTTCGTTTTTTTTTTTTCGTAGTTTTGTCATAAAATAAAACAATAATCGAGACTGTTTGAGGTTTTGTTTCATTACTCCGTCCCTTTTTTATAGAACATTAACAACAGACGGAAGTAAACATAATATCGAACTTTTCACGAACTCGAGTGCAATGATTGGAGTCCGGAAGAAACTTCGGCAGACGGTGTTTGCTAAAATTGCATTTTCCCTATTCAAGGGTGCCATTAATTTTATGAATTAAAATGGGATAATTCGTAATGTTAAATTGAGATATTTTATAATGCTTCGTTCGTATACGTTGGTAATCAGTTCTTGTAAACAAGAAATTCATTTTATATAATGTATTTGAGTACATATATTTTTTATCAATAGTAAATTTAAAATTTATATTAGTGAAACCGCACCTTAGAAAAATCTATGATTTATATACTAGACAGTTAGATACGCAGCTTAGATTTAGTGATGCTGCTGTCAATATAAATATAAAAATCTTCTGATTGATAGTTATAAATAAATCAGATCAATGTTGAAATCCTGTTCTTAGTTTAATAACGTATGAATCAGTATTATACTTCACATTGGTTTGGACTGAAGGGGCAGTTTTGTTAGCGGCAGTAGGATCTTGCTGTTTTTACTGTTTATCCAATTTTATCGGTAGGCATGTCATCACAAATTATTTGTGAAATGTTTTACACACAATGCCCGACGATGAAGCTTTGAGTTTTTGGATTAATTTCCCCCTCCATAATTCAACATGAAATGAAACTTCTTTATGCGTTAACACCGGATGTGACCAATTATCACCACGTGGCCCGTTTTCGGTCCACTTAAATATATATATAAAAAAAAACACTAATTAAATAGCGCTAATGAAGTACAAACATTGCGACAATCATATAAAATTCAATCAACAGTCTCTCGTTTTAAATTAATTATGGTAAACCTACATTTTATTAAAAATTTATCTTCATTATAGCAACAAATAAATAAAACGAGAAACTTTAACGAGAACTTTAACTATACAGTTTCTATTCAATTCGCTAGTTTTCGTTTTTCCGATGAATGTCATTGGAAACTTATTCAGTTTGTAGACGAGTGGTTTGTTTATAGCATTTGGTCTTGAATTTAAAATAAATTAAATTTTCAAACGGTTGTATCAATGTATTTAGGATTTAAATAATTCATTTGAAACATATCCCGTGCGTAACTAGTTTATACCGCTTCGGTAGAACTCTTAAACAATACAATGTTTCAGGTAAGTTTTACGTTTAACTACGTCTTCATTAGAAAATTGGAAACTATTGGTGAAACTTGACTCTGTTGGTAATAAAGGCTTCAGTAATTACCGCAACTTATCAACATTTATTTTTTAAGTTATTGTGTAAATGTAAGAGCTTTGCTAATATATACTGCAAACAGTATCTATTAAATCATAGAAATTGCTGTTTTACTATAAACGTACCTAGAAGAACTAGTGGTAGTCTAAATGATTGGATCTGGGCAAAATTCTTCAATATTGTTCAATCGATTGCTATGTTCTTTATTAGATATCATTGATAATATAATCGAAAATCACATATTCTAACGCCAAAAGGGAATCAGCCGAGTGAGTGAATCGGTGTCTAACTAGGGACAACGTCTTAGTTCTCAAGGTTAGGGACGCATTGATGATGTAAGGAATGGTTAATATTAAAACTTTTTTTGCCAATGTTTATTAATTGTGGTGACCACTTACCATCCGGTGGTCCATATGTCTATCCATCGATGTCATGAAAAAAAAAAAAATGCCATATACCTCTATCTCAAGCCACGACTGTGCCGCGTTGCCGAGACCTGGTAGACGCAAATATGAAGATCCGTTGAACTTGGGAACCTGAAATGATACATATGTTCAATGTTTCTATTTAATATGACTTCAATTAAGTTATGCAACTTAAACCTAAGTTACATGTAGGGCAATTAGATACAGAGAAAAAACTTTGTAGTAATTTAATCGATTATTACTTTCAGTCATAAGTGTTTTCCATTTTAGAAGATTTCCTTTATCGAGCAATATTGCATATACATGTTTTATTAGTGAGTTAAATGGCAAACTATACTGTTTTCTTTATTTATAGTACCAATATTTGTGTAGTAACGTAATGAGCGGTAGTGACCACTTACCATCAGGTCGATAACTGACTGTCTTTCTCTTATAAATGATAAATAAACCTTAAATTTATATCTTAAAATATCGTCAAAATCACGTTCTTCCATTTTCTCTCTTTTTTATATAGAGTATTTGCAATGGCCCATAATAAGTTACAGTAGCAGCCTCTAAATTTCCCAATGCTGGGCTGAGGCCTCCTCTCCCTTTGAGGAGAAGGTTTGGAGCATATTCCACCAGGCTGCTCCAATGCGGGTTGGTGGAATACACATGAGGCAGAATTTCGTTGAAATTAGACACATGCAGGTTTCCTCACGATGTTTTCCTTCACCGCCGAGCACGAGATGAATTGTAAACACAAATTAAGCGCATGAAAATTCATTGTGCTTGCCTGGATTTGAACCCTCAATCATCGGTTAAGATGCACGCGTTCTAACCACTGGGCCATCTCGGCTCTCCTGCCATTATAAGTAATTACTAATATTCCTATTTAAGCTTCCAATTAAGATAAAGCTTGTGTTAAGAATGGTGATGACAAAAACCCAAGAGGTCAGGATCGATTCTGGGACTTTTTACATCGCTAGGCGGCCTTTAAGCCATTGCCTATGACGCTTACAATTCCTATTTAATATATTTACGAAAATAAAAATCATCATTAATTTTAATTATTTAATTTATAAGGACTCCGAAGTGAGGAACATTTATTATTCTTCTTTAAGGACATTTTTCTTTGGTATTATTATTTTAAGCAGTGATAATGGGCCACTTCGCCCTACACAGGACGATTTTAATGATAAATTATTCTCATAATCTCTGACGGCCATTTCACCTTTTGTAGCCTCAGTTTAAAAAAAACATTTTTCAGGATATTAATTTATCTGGAATTTTAGTTATACTTAACTAGCGACTCGATTCGGTTTCACACGAGTAACGCTAAGTGGATTGGGTCAAAGACTTTTCTTTGGAGGCGCTTGAGAGGAACAATTTTATTTAAGATTATTTACATCTCATGTTCCCTGGATCAATCGAGCCTAAAAAGATCAGATGTAAATGTAAAAAAGGTAGTTCAGGTGCATGATCAACGGTTATACGTATTTTTGGAAGTACAGGATATTAATACTGGCAAATTTTACAATCCGGGTTGATACCGAAAATATTTTGACAGAAAATTCTAATAACTTTTTTTACTTCCCCATTCTGGGGATTGAAAAGAAAACCTCGCGCCCTGCGGCATGAGGCAGTGAGCATTTGAATACTGGTTGATATATTACTGTCCAAAATGAAGACCGTCTGTGGAAATTACCCCACTGTTTTATGGTGGTCGTCCTGCTAGGTATATAGTGTATGTTTCAATTCAAATTTATATAGTTTTAATTATAATTAATATAATATAGAATTCGTTTTTTTTATTACGTCATTACACGAATTACGTTAGAATAAAGCCTTATTGTGTCCCTTATAGCTGATTGATGGAATTGAATAGAAGCAATACTTTTAAGATTTTTTTATATTTTTTTGTCGCTTTTAAGAAAATAAGACAAATATAGCTTTGTTTCTGGACTACGCAATAAATAAAGGTTGGAACCAATAAAGGAAAACGTTGAGCGATGTTCTATTTTAAATACAATAATACGAATAATGTTAATTGTAAAATGTAGGTAAGTAAACATCTCGTTATAACTGTTTAAAATTTAAAACTTATATAATTGTCCGTTGATTTTATTTTCGGTAATGTTGTATTTAGTATAATTAATTAAAAGAACTAGTACGAGTATTTCATGTTATTAGGTACTTTTTTCATATATTAGGGGTAAAGATGGATACATGTGCTTGATAATAATTTAAGGGAATCAGAAATTTTCATACTGAGCTAAGTTTTAAAACTAAGTCATACAAATGTTATCAAATAAAAAAATTCACATAGTATCACCAAATAAATCAAAGTTTTGCCCTTACGGTAAAGACATAAGTTCGACTATAAGGATTGATAGATGTATCTAGATCGCATATCAGTGTAGGGGATTATTATACCGTACGCTTTAATTAAAGTCAGAAGATAACTTTATCTCCGTGCTTAGAATTGAAGTCCAAGAAATTAAGCCGATATTCAATGTATCTCTATACAAAGACAAATTCGCAATTAAACATAAATAATACTCAAAGACAATGTAGAAAGAAGCTTGGGAGAGTTAAATTAGATTTCCGGTTCAGAAAACGAATTAAAAACGTTCATCTTAATAAAAATATCGTAAATTCTCTTCAAACGTCCTCGTTTTATGTATTACACTCATTACCGCCTCTAGATTCCGAGCTGCAAAGTTTCCTTTTAAAAACATGGAATTTTAAACACTGAGACGTGGAAATCTTACTTTAGAGATTTTAAATATTATTTTTGCATTCTTGGTTGCGCAAGTTTCCATAAACTTGAAAATTCAGATATAGACTGAAAATAAATATCCATTCATATTATCCGTTAAATATTGTTGAATGTTAATGTAAAGATAGTATCTATTAAAAATCAAGTCTTTGTAAGAGTTTACTTGATTTAATAAAGTTCTTATTAAAAATCATTTTAATGTAGTATTTCTAGTATTAATTAATGCACATATTTAGTTATACAAAAAAAGAAAAAGAGAATCAACAATATAAATCTGTCTAGTTAAGTAGATTGTATCTTCAATTTTTTTTTAAATTAATGATTAAAAAAAAGTTACCTAAGTATTTATACAAAATTTATTTCATAATTAAACATGACAAATGAATAGAACATTTTTAAAGAAATAAAACCGTTTTTTGCTTAATTTTTAAATGAAATCATAAATAAAGATGACAGATTGAATTAGCGTAATTAATATCGGCTCTTAAAAGATCGTCGCTTTGATGAGATACATTACGAAAATTATTATTCAGGTTTTCTTTTAGACTTTTAACACATTTATTTTAAATCCTTACACGATTAGAATATAATTATATTCTACCCGGTAACAAAAATTAGGCATACAAAAAACATAAAAAATATATACAACAAATGCTCTGTGAATTCATTATAATCACCATCATGAACATCTCTGTTGAGATACAAATATAAATTATTTTTTTTCTTAAAGTTAATAATATAATACTTTATGGTTTTATTTATAAACATTACGGAGTAATTCGTTCACGAATGTGGTGTCTTTCTCACTCGAATCAATTTAATGACGACAGAAAAAGAAGACACGATTCCTTATAAATAATGAACTTACCTTCAAATCTAAAGTGATTTCACATCTATCCCCAGCATATCCCAACGGACATAGACAGATATGAGCGACGCATCCACCTCCATGTTGACATTCGCAATCACCTCTAACGGTCTTCAAATCGTCACCTTTCAAATCATTATTGACATCGTTAACAACACCAATGCCTTTATCGTCATCGTTGAATTGCATTTTCTTAACGATATATTTTTTATCATTAAATTGCGATTTGACGTCATTGTATTTGTATTCGATCGAGTTGTCCAGTTTGTTGTGATCTTTTGCATCTCTCATAACTATATCGTTGTCTTCGAAGTGCACTATGTCGTTGATGTCGTAAATAGCGCGGGTTAAGTCGTTTGTTCTGTGTGGTATTTCACTGGTGACGTCATCGCTTGGTCTCCACGGTGCTAGCGTTGGGGCACATTCAGCTGTGAACAAGGCATATATAAGATTATTTTTGTGTTTTTTGTTTGAACTAGAATTTGTTGAGTGGTTGATATTCAATCCACAATAATTATTCCAAATTTGAAAAAAATATATATGTGAATTTGCAAGTTCCGAGGTTTTACTCTATTTCAAAATGTTGTTTAATGATAACATTAATGCTCGTTAATGACTATCGAATGAAACAAAGAGAATCCGATGCCAAATAAGGACTAAAAACGGTCTAAGCCATTTAGTTTATTTATATATAATTACAAGTAATTAGCTCACGGCTATAATAGAAAAATATTGATAAATAAATTAAGATATATTGTAAATGTATATTGTTTTTATAAACCATTTTTAAATAGCCTCACGATCGGGATTTTTACATTACATTAGCAGCCTGTAAATTTCCCACTGCTGGGCTAAGGCCTCCTCTCCCTTTGAGGAGAAGGTTTGGATCATATGCCACCACGCTGCTCCAATACGGTGGAATACACATGTGGCAGAATTTCTTTGAAATTAGAAACATACAGGTTTCCTCACGATGTTTTCCTTCACCACCGAGCACGAGATGAATTATAAACACAAATTGAGCACATGAAAATTCAGTGGTGCCTGCCTGGGTTTGAACCCGAAATTATCGGTTAAGATGCACGCGTTCTAACCACTGGGTCATCTCGGCTCTTATCATTATATTATTATTTCGTCTGAATATAAATTCTATATCTTGTAAATTAGTATCTTGGTATAGTAGTTTACTTGGTGGTAGGACTTTGTGCTTGCAAGCCCGTCTGGGTAGATACCCACTTATTATAATATTTTCCACTGCCAAACAGTAATACTTAGTATAGGCATAAGGCACATAACAACTTAGTGCCCAAAGTTGGTGGCGCATTAGTGATATGATGAATGATTGGTATTTTTTATAGTACCAATCTCTATGGTGACCACTTACCACGCATTAAACAAGAAATTTTAGTTGGAGCTTTTTTAATGGAATTTTTGTCTGTAATATTTTAAGACATTTAAAAGGTATAGTAATTACGATTGTAATATTTAATCAAATGTTTGTATATATATAAAGTATTAGATACACATGGTTCACAGTAATGATTCACAAAAGTGATAGAGACAGAAGAGTACTCTCCCGTTCTCAGACAAGGAACAAAAGCGCATTATATGAAATATTACGTATGCAGAGCGTCACAAATGATTTTGTATTCAGTAGTCGTCACGGAATTCCATTTTATCAATACTGGAAAACATTAAAATTGCGTTTCCTCGACACTTCACGACTTCGGAAGGCTTAGATTTACGTGCTGAGGCTGTATTCGTGGCGAATATTTTATTTCAAATAATGTTTTAGTTGTTTGGAATATGTTTAAAATTATTAGAGAAAGATATGTTGGTTCTTTTTAAGAATTTGATATTTATATATTTTAATAAGTATATCGGCGATATATACTAACATAGTTCGCATTAAACAAATATGAAATATTTATTTATTGGTGATTTTAATATGAAAATACTTATAAAAATATTAATGTTATGTTTTGTGTGGAAAACTTACTTTATAATTATTTATGACATGTATGTGAAATATTTATTAATTTTTAAAGTATATTCCACTCTTGTAATAATTATAATATCGTAAGTAGAATGGACAAAAGGCAAAAACTATAGTGAAACTTTTGAGAAATGAGGTTTAACGTTACGATAGCAAACCTCATATCTCAAACATACCGTACGGTACGCTAGTACGATACGATACGATTAATTCCACAGATTGCAGGAAGGCGAGAGGAAATATGGTAAACAATGTATCGCTTACAAATTTTTAACATTCGTAATTCAAAATTGTAATGGAATTTGAGAAAAAAAAAACATCGCAAACTGTCTTTCGATACCAACTTTTTATTGGACCAAGCCGGACATAAGTACTGAGTCACGGAATTCACTTGCGCTAAATAAACGAGGCAATATAAGTTCACATAGTAATTATACATATGAATTCCTATGTTACATAACTCTACCTTGGATATAGAAGGCGAGAAGATCTCTTATTAAATACAATCAGAATTTATGACTCCTTAGAGAATAATATCATATCCTTACATGAAGCTATCCTTGCCGTCCTATCGGATTAAAAAAATGAGGGAATAGAGAGTGGACCTGATTTTACACGCACTTGTACCATATAATATCCCCTAAACAGTTGACTAGTATCCTTTGAAATGACCAATATTGATCAGGAGGACATCACCATTTGAAGGTATTCGTAAAAGAACCAAGATGGCCTTTTAGTTAGGATGTGTATCCTTACGTAGTGCATAACTGTGTTTTGTAAAACATCGTGTGTTAACTTGCACGAATTGGAGCAGCATTTTGGAAAAATCTCTGCTCAAGCGTTCCACTCAAGATTAAAGCAACGCTTTGCTAATAAGTTGGATATTTACTGGTACTTGTAACAAATTCTACTTTATTATTCGATTAATGCTTGATGGTCAAACTATATGCATGAATACGTTGTAGATTGAAAATAAATAATAAATAAATATAAATAAATATTGGACAACATCATGTACATTACTCTGATCCCAATGTAAGTAGCTAAAGCACTTGTGTTATGGAAAATCAGAAGTAACGACGGTACCACATACACCCAGACCCAAGAGAACATAGAAAACTAATGAACATTTTTCTACATCGACTCGGCCGGGAATCGAACCCGAGACCTCGGAGTGGCATACCCATGAAAACCGGTGTACACACTACTCGATCACGGAGGTCGTCAATGAAACGATATAGATTCTTCTGCAAAGCAACAATACTCGGCATTGTTGTGTTCCGATTTGAAAGAGAGCGTACAAGTGCCAGGGACATAATAACTTAGCTCTCAAGGTTCGATGTAAGTTAGTAGTGAGTTAGGTGGTGGCTATTTACCATCAGGTGGTCCGTCCGACTATCAATTTAATAAAAAAGGGACTGAAACCTAAGCTTTATTATTAAGTTACAAGCGTGTGCGTTACAAATATCCATGTATTATAAAATTATAATTACAGATAACATACTGTTTGTTTGTAGACATATAAATAATATAATCTTCAGAGTTTTCGTTAAACTACAAAAGAAATCTCATTTATCACGTCAATAGCTAATCTTTAAGTCGACGCTTGCTGTCTCCGAGAGAAAAATGTGCAAACTTTTACACTTACAATGTCTCGGATATATCGATTAAGTACGTTCTGTTATTATTTCATTTGAAGCCAATTTGTTTTCTAAAATACTTCTTTTAAATTTCTTTGTATTTAGAATAAGTAGTTCTTTAAGATCTATGCCATATTAATTTCAGTTTGTTGCGTCATCGATGTGGTACGAGTAGTTTTATTATCCTTCGTCATTATTATTATTATTTATCGTTGCGTTTTGTATAATTAATCTTGCGTGTTTAATTCAATTATTGTATTGTTTAAAGTAAAGGGTAATTTTTGACGATAATTCGGATACTATTTCAATTGGGCTTTTTCGTGTTCTTTTCAAGTTGTTCGGTAAATCGACATGCGTTAGCAAATTTTGATTCTTGTCAGGACTATAAAGTAATATCATGAATAGTAATTGATTAATTATTTTAATATTTATTAAATTTTAATTACATATTTTAAGCAATAATTTTCTTTACTTCGTCATCAAAAACAATCAACGAATCGGACCCTATTATGAGAATTGATAACTACTGAGTTTCTTGTCGGTTCATCTTGCTAGAAACTACATTCGAACCCAGTGGTAGCTTTACGTTTAAAACAGTTGTGTAAAATGAAGATTCAAAACTGCTTGTAAAAGCATACTCGAATAAAGTATATTTTGCTTGATTGAGAATAGGATTGAAATATAACAACGTCACAAAAACGTCAAAACATTGATTTATTAAAGATTACGAACGAAGTCAACTTCACAAGTTTAAAGGTAAACAACACCTTAACCTTAAAACACGTTATTCAATTAACCTAGCTAGGACAGCCAGTACCTATATTTCGTTTGATGACTATGTTATTATACACTGACACCTATATTGACCCAGACCAGCCATTCAATATTTCATAAATATATTTTTGTCGAATAAATATTATTATTATTATGTTCAGTGTTCATATTGTTAGTATGTAAATATACCATCAGTTATAGATAAATAAATCATTAAGAAATGTGGAAAAAAAAACAGTCAGATTTCCAGATGCTGGTAGTTGTCTAGGAATGGTATGGTATACTTAAAAACACCTAAGTTTAATCTCAGTGGTAACAAGTTAATCTCAAACAACTGTTATCAAGTTGGTTCTTCGTCTTCCATGAACGTTTACTTGAAAGTTATTGTAGATAATATCTTCTCGCATCTATTACGTAATTAACTTTAATTCTGTTAAGGTAATGAGGTCGAAATTAATAAATTCGTAAGGATTTCGTTGGAGCAGTAAAAATCTTCGTGCTTTATAATGAAGATGAATGATCTTAATTTTTTTGAAGCGTCACCTGCTTGTTTTTTTCTGTAAAAATGCAACCTACGTTACTCTACGGTCTATAAATTAATCTGTATGCAAAAATATCGTGAAAACGTGAATTCGTTATTGGGTTTCTGTGGGACAGTATAGTAAAATACAAACCGACAAAAACTGAACTATATCGATCAAGTTAAGATGGTTTACTATAAAGTTATATAGTAGAGCTTAAAATCTGATCATCAAATAATGTTAGCTAGTTTAATTAAAATGATAAAAATCCTTGTCGAAACATGTCTAATAAATACGTATGTCTGATTGGAATATATAGGCATTTATTTAATTATATAATATTGAATTCAGTCATTAATAAATACATTATTTAAAGAATAACAGCCGTACTTAAAAACGTTGTTTAATTAAATATCGATTTATCTCTTTCTGTCATAAGTGATTTGATACTTGAAAGAAAAAGACAATAATGTTTTAGTAATTACCCCTTACATACCATTTTTAGTTTAAAATGTTTGTATTCGTTTAGCAGACTGCGGATTGAGTGTTTGTTTTCAAAATTTAAAGATTTGCAAAGAAATGTAAAACTTTTCGGGTATAGGGTTCCATTTTATGTGAAAGTAAAAACTGGGTCACAGAGTTTCTTTGAAGGCCGTTTGGGACGTTCTGCAACTGTGACAGATCCAGAAATTATCCGAAGATTCCAAGTTTAAGTTCTAGCGACTGAAGATGAATATCGGAGAATGCTAAAATTATGGAGATATCTGAAGTAATCTATGTTATAAAGGGTAAAGTTTGTAAATTTTGATGTAGAAGGTAATCAAAACGAATCATTCGATTTCGAAACTTCCTCTAACAATATTTAATTTAGTAGAAACCATCAAAGATTATATATAATCACGTTTCAATAAATAGCTTTTCGTGGAGATCGAACTGGTTGACGGTAACAAATATATTAATGTTTTCTATTGTAAAATTGTAGAAGTTAAGTTTTCCTCGTATTAACATTCCGATCCACTATTAATCGAATATTCCGGGAAGCCTTTCAGAGTAGTAAATTTTTGTAAAAAGTCTTTCGAAAAGTCAAAAAATTATCTCTTAGTGACAGATATATATTAAATTGTTACCTTATTGAAAGGTCATTGTAACGTGTTACGATTTACACTTGCTCCACCGAAGTTTACGCGATTTCTTAACACTCGAAACGAACAGTGATTGACGTGGAAGGGTTACCATCAAGTAACTATAGAAAGGAGCAAGAGGAATAAGCTTAGCATCTGTGAAAAGACGAAACCTGTTAGAAACATTTTATCCAACCGTTACATTTAGATTCGTTGCAGTAAAGCTCGACCTTGCAATGTAAGTATCATCGCTCGTCGATGCACCGATACGATTGATGATACGACTTGGAAACCTTCAAGAAAAGAGCGTACTCTTTCCTGAAACTCCGGCAACGCACTTGCAAGCCCCCCGGTGTTGTAGATGTCCATGGGCGGTGGTAGTCACTTTCCATCAGGTGAGCCTCCTGCTCGTTTGCCACCTCTAACAAAAAAAAAAAAATGCACCACCAACCTCGGGAACTAAAATGCTATATATGATATATATTATACATGTAGTTAAACTGACACTCATCCGGAACACAAGGATATTTGGTATCAATATTTGGCCGTAGAATATTTGATAAGTGGATTGTACCAACCAAGACAGGCTCGTACGACCAGGTTAATCAATATCATTCACAATGAACACGTTTCTTTATTATTAAAAATATAACTAATTACAGACATTTTAGAAGTAATCACAGCTAAATATTATTTCTTTGCATGAAATGGGTACAGTCCCGAAAGGTTACACGCAACTAATTAAGGGGCGGTTCAAGATCCAATCGTAATGAATTTCACCATGTCAGCAGTCCACGCACGTGCCCGCTAATGAGAATGAACGATTTAATATCTTGATAAATCTTTTATAGCATTTATTTTACTTAAAAAAATGATTTGGTTTTTTGTATTTGATGATAAATAAAGAGTAAGAATAACATACGTTCGGTCATGTTTGTCTGAGAATCTTAATTATATTATTAAGAGAATATTTGTATTTTTTTTTTCTTATTTATATAGTAATATATTTATAAGTATATATGTATAATGACTAATTAAACAACTTTTATTAGAAATAACAATATACTCAATGTTATCGCTGTAATTGCTATACGCTTTTGTAAATGTCTATTTATCTATACTTCTATACAAATATTATAAATGTGAAAGTAAATCTGTCCGTCTGTCTGTCGCTCTTTCACTGGCAAACCAATGAACTGAATTTGAGGAAATTTGGTATGAAGTAAACTTGAACTCCAAGGAAGGACATAGACTACTTTTTACGGTTAACACATGACAACCGACCCCCTTAAATGCACTCTAACAGCGTTGTCTTAATTTATAAAAATTTGGAATTTATTGAACCACTGCGGGTGTTGATACAGTTGAGATCACAAGACAGATGTTTTTTTAACACGAACCGTATTATGAATTATATAAACAAATTTAAGCCCACGATTTGTTGGTAAAAAACACGTTTTTTCCCTTTACAAGATAGCCCCAGAAAGGTGTTTCTTTATGCCAGCATAACTTTAAATTGTATGAAGAGATTTGGATGTTGGTTTGTATCGTTGCAATCATTATACAATCCGACAAAGGCAGTGAATAATATATTTTACAACGATTTATCTACTATTTTCATGAAAAAAAATATAGCACCAACATTCCGAATACATATTAGTTACGTATATAAAAAATACATAAATGTAGAGCTATATATTACGTAGGCAATGAAAACACATACGTACACATGTGTTTATCAATTACGGCGCGGCAAAATGTGGTTATAAATCAAAGGGCGAGGGAACTCGTAAATAACGCGCATTCCTCATTTCATGCGATATTATAGCTTGTTAAGTACTACGTACGGTCAGAAGAAAAAGTGTTTTTATTTAAGCTTCGAAAATTGAATAGATGTTTATGTACAAGATTTGAATATTCGCTGATTATTTTAATTACTTTATGATTGTATATATATACATATACACGAAGTTATATAAACATAACTCCACATTTTTTATCCTCTTTGACAGAACGATTTGCGTCGATGATTTTTTAACATAAATTATAAATATTAATTTGCACGCGATTTCGATATATAGTAATTATAACCCATTACAATCCCTTCGAAATTATATATAAATAATTCTTAGTTACGTGCGACGCAAGAACAGTAGAATTCTACAAGAAGATCTTAGGTATGAATTCGATTAAACACTGTTAAGTTTTGACTTGTCTAATTCGTGTTTATTTTTCATTTTATCGAAGCTGTTAAGGCAAAAAAAGCGTTAAGTTCACCTTCATTCAATTCAAATTTTTCTAGATATAACTCGTTCTGGAGCAGCGTGATGGATTAAACTCCACGAATTACTTTAAGAAGAGAAGGCGGTCGGCTATTAGTGACCTTTACAGTTGATACAGTTCGGTGTGTATTTAGCCTAAGATCCATAGCAAAGATGGACGTCGTCGTGATTTAGTCAGTTTTAAGTTTGTAGGTAAGAATATCAATTAATATGGGTTTGGGTACCTTCCAGAAGGTTTCCACTGTGCAAAAGTTATATGTGTATTTATTGTTGTTACAGAATCTCAAATAGACATTAATTTGATAAAGCGATAAAGTAATGTAATTAATTTCTGACTTTCCTCGTCTTCACATCGTGCTTTAAATGTACTTTCTCATTAAACCGACCGTATATCTTGAGAAGAATAATGTATGTGCTTAAGTTTATTAAAAGTATATTCTTAATTAAATTCTCACTTTTTTATGATACAGGTAAGCTGACGTAAAATAGGTCACGTTATTGTTAAAAAATAAATGGTTGTTGATGCAAACTGTTTTAAAACTCTTTTTTTCTTCTTAGTTAGTAAGTTAGGTCAATTTATATCCATTATTTAGAAGCTAGATACGGGTCACCTGATGGTAAAAAGTCACTTTCATCCAAAAACATTGGCATTTTAAGAATAATAAATAATTTCTTTTTAATGGGCAGCCGACCACGTGATCTAAGATTTAATGTTTGTAGGAAAACTTTCTCATCTTTAAACGCTACACTTCACATATATACAAATATATATTGTTTGGCAGTAGCGTGGGCATTACACACACACACACACACACATACATATATAATACACACATAATACACACCCAAAAGCTATATCATAGGTACGTTCGTTTATAATTTATTTTATCATTAATAATCATAAGAAAACCATTTTGGCGTTTGAGGAGACGAATTGTCCATCACACATACACACACGATAACAAGCTAGTGTGTGTGTGATTTGTTTATAACTTTATAATCGTGTAGATGGTAAAGTTACGTTACCCTATCAATTAACCTACAGACAACGGCTATTGCAATTTAACCGGGTTATAGGTCTATTATCCCATTGGAGGTATATGGGTCACCTAAAATGACATACCGTTTATAAACGCCCCGAAACCGTCAGCGGCTTCCGTCTATTTTGCTGGAACCCATTTCAACGGGAAATTGGGATTTTCCGAGAGAAACTTGGATTTATTATGTTGAGTATTATAAATTGTTATTTTATTACGTATTACGTTTTTGAGGATATTATTATGTACGAGGTTTATCTTCATATATCGTATATCAGACAAGTCAATTCCAAATTTAAAAATTAAATTCAAATTCCTTTATTCGAAATAGAAACATTACACTTCCTTAGTCAAAGTAAATACTAACACCGTCTCGCAAATGAGGATATCTGAGAAGAACCGGCCTAAGAAGCTCGGCGTTTTTTTTGTCTTATTTGGTAATTGTTGACAATTTTCAATTTAATAAAGAATTAGTCAGGAGGCGACTGCTTTATTCCCAAGGTGTATCATCTCAGTCTGATCACTAAATCCTACAAAACTATTAACAGATTTAATACAAACCAATAGAGAACCCGACACTTTTTTTTATTTCGTACTGGTTGTTAAACTGACAACGGGCTACCTGATTTGAGTAGTCCCTACTACCCTTACGTTACTAATACACCACAAATCTTGGGAACTAAGGTGAATTTAAATTGGCTCACTATCCCTTTAAATCGAAACACACGAGAGTAAGTACTTCTGTTTGCCGGTAGAATATGAGTGGATGGTACCTACACAAACAGGTCGCACTGAGACCTAATACAAAGTAAAAGTTTCGAACGTATCTCAATATAAGATAAATACATTGTCGATACAAATGTAAAATATTTCCAAACACAAAACCTAGCGCTCCGAAGCGACGATCAACGTTTGAAGCATCTTTTGATCCCGAATCGAGTATTGAATTTGATCTTGTGCTGAGACGCCGCACTTCTCTATTTGTATGACAAATGGAACGGTTGAAATCCAATCTCGAGTATTCAAAGTCGAACAAAATACTCCTTGGAGACAGTTTAGAAACATATTACGTTTAGTTTATCTTTAGAAGAAAATAAGTGGAAATTGTTTTCGGTTACAGATTCCAAGCCACACTTTAGTACAGGCAATATAAAATAGAAAAAAAAAACAGAATGTACAGTATTTCTGAGGATCTATGGAGCTGATAACACAATCCATTTTGTAACAACCAACACATGTGGCAACAAATGAAGCACATGATTATTCAATGGTACTTATACCCGCAATCTTCCCAAGATTTACGTGTTCAAACTAATGGACGTCTCAGTGAAATAATGAATCAGATTTGTCATCTAGGAAAATTAAATTTGTTTTTATTCATTCCTTAAGCGTTGACATTTTAGTCAAAAGATGAGTTGTTGGTGGAACCTGCTTGAAGTTTTCTGATAACGTAAACGTATAATACATCACGCGCTGAAAAATTCAACGAGCCTTTCCAACGCACGCTAAGTTGCTCAGCAAAAGTAGTATCTGTCGATAAAAAAGTGGTTTTAGTATTTTTTGTCCCAAGCACTAGCTGTAATTTCACGCTATACGAAAAACTTCAGGTTATACTCCGACAACAGCGAAGACGCGCTGGGGACACTGGTGAAGACAAATGACAATCACTCAGAAGATTCTGGATTACAAAATAAAAATGGCGATCCTTAACAGAGATGACCATAATAACATCAAGGGACACTACTTAACAAAGATAAACAAACGACTCAATGAAGAAGTCGTGGCCGTAGAGTTCGATGAGATTTGGCCTGGCAATAGAAAAGAAAAAAACAACGGCACGAACAGCACTTAGGTAAAGATGTAATAATAACAATAAATATATATATATAAATACATGTTCGCTGATTTGCATGCTGGATATATTTGAAATCGAATTCGTAATTGCAAATTCGCGCGTAAAACCATTAATTAATACATGTATTTTAATTAGTAAGAAAGAGTAATTACTATCGTTTTTGCTGATTGATGGATGTCCATTCCAAACGGGCGTTTCACATTTCATTTAATATTGTCAATGATTTAGAAAAGCTGTGACTCTTGTAAAAACTTAATTGAACAGAGTTTGTCTTGAACTAATGTCTGGCACGCCTTGCAATGACACCTTCATTTTGTTTTTATACACTATCTGCCCATTACGGTAGAAAAAAATTTAATATATAAAATAATATTATTGTTCTCATAAGATTTTTTAATGTATATAATACCAAGAAAACAATGGTTATGTATTTTATTATATAATATTATTCTTACAATTTTGATATAACATATAACTTTACGCGTTATATATATATATATATATATATTGTTTTTTCAAATTCTTGTTCATTTTCATTTTGCATTCCACAGTAAGCAATTTCGAAGGCATCTTCGTATGTGATGTACATAGTTCACCCATGTGTCCGTAAATACAGTACGTTCTGTATTATTGTAGTTGTAATCTCATAGGCTGTTGGGACGGCCGCCCGGCACGTCTGAAGGGAGATTTGACCCAGAACCGAAAAGCATTACGTGCTTTTCGACTATGTTTAACAGACTTATTCCAGTTGCTATTTATAATTCCTTGATAACTTAATGCCTTCTCGGTATTTGTAGTCTTATAAGCTACCACTACACTTACGAGCCATTTAGTTAGTATTATAAAGCTGATAATATATTATGTTTTCAGTTTGAACGCGTTAACATTCGAAATACCTATAGTAATTGAAAAAAAATAATTAAATTCACATTATTGGAGAATGTTAGCTCTTTAACCGCAATGTTTATGTTCAGATAGACAATAGACATTGATAAAGATTATGCATTTCCATCCTTAACCTTAAAGGTATATCCTTAACATTACGCTACGGTCCACGGGAGGAGGAACACTTAACGCGGGTGCAAATAAAGTGTTAAATTGTTTAAAATATTCTATGTATTAATCAGTAGCAATATATTTCATTTAAATTATTTATGATTTCACAATATTGAAGATTCAAATCCTTTCTCATTATATTTAATTAGAAGTTTCTCGGAAGAACCTGTTTGTCTGTTTAATTTGTTACTTATGTTCAGCTTAAATGAAGTATTGTACGCAATAAAGACTAAATAAATTAATGATTTGACAATATTATATACAATCGGGACGGGATATCTAAATCTTTAGTATATATTATTTGATTCCGAAAACGACTCAGTCACGTAACTGTTTTTATCATATATATAAAATGATTATTATCTTTACCGAAATATCAATATTATTACAATGTCCGTAAGAGCTAAAACCGTGTAAATCCTAACGATCATTCGAATCACGTTTGCTACGTTAGCAATAATAGAATCAAGAATTTCAGATCGATAGCAAATAACAAAAGCATAGTATTTTATGTCGCTTGATGTTTCTTGGAATATGTTGTAACGATAACTTAAATCTATAAAATCTTAATTCAAGATAATAAACTTTTTTAAATCGTAACTTTTTTAAAACTAGATTGAATGTAATGCTACCACCAGGAATGTTAATTCAACCGAGATGATACGGCAAGAAACTAAACAGGTTGAATAATATAGAGTTGGTAATGTTAGGAGTAAAACCTCATTAATCGCAATATTTAAGGTCGAATGTGTACACTAACTATTGGACTTAAAGATTATGCCTTTGCAATAAAAAAAATATATCCATCATAAATGTTTTACTTAAATTACATCTTCACGTTACATTTAAATTCGCGTTCGGAATTTTAAACGAATTACTCGTGTTTTACTTCAGAAATATAATATTTGGAACACTAAAAAGTATCGATAATAAGCAGAGCATTAACGTTACGTCATATCATATTGACAATGAATAGAATTTTGTAATATTAATAATAATTTGTTAAACGTGTTTACAATTTATTTTTTACTTAAATGTGACAACTTTGTTGTGACAATTTTTTACTTAATTGTGTGTTTACTAGGGTGGATTACTTGTGGAAGGAAGTAACATTTGAAATATTTATAAAATTCTCATAATAATGTAAAAACAACAGAAATGCCTTTACATAATTAAACGCGTGAGACTCAGAAGAAAATATGATAAATACGTTTCATTTTTACACGAAATTGCGACTCGAAAAGCAAATAAATAGAAAGGCAAAAAGCCCCGACGCCATGTCAAAGAGGCAAAAGAAAGCGTGAAAAAAACGTCAAAAGAAGAACTCTTTAAATAAGTTTTTAACTCAATTTTTAAT
Organism: Vanessa tameamea; assembly: GCF_037043105.1. Taxonomy (NCBI): domain Eukaryota; kingdom Metazoa; phylum Arthropoda; class Insecta; order Lepidoptera; family Nymphalidae; genus Vanessa; species Vanessa tameamea. The sequence continues at coordinate 2,350,952 of NC_087331.1, forward strand.
TACACAGCTTTCATACTTATGATATACCTCTTTAGACTTTGTTAACATTGAAACACATCATTAAACTCCTTTGAAAATATTACATTATGTTAGTTAGCACGTGTTAACGTAATTAAGATTAAAGTAAAATAAATTTGGTCCTAGAATTTGGTCGTTTGAACGTTAAAAATTTTGATTAGTTTTTTTTTTAAATTCATTCAAGACGTATGTATTGCAATGTTAGTCTTAAAATTCTGCAATTTCTTATCAAAGTTTTTAATAAAGTGACAGATTTTTATAGTGCAGCATTTTATTGTCAGTATTTATTGTCGAAAGCAAAAGCTAATTTTAGTTTGAAGTTAAATTAGTAATTGGATAATAACCTCTTTATGGCTTAGGAAATTACCAAAGGTTTATGTTTTACTGTTTACGATTATTATGCTTAATAATCTGTTAAATACTTTTTAATGTAAGCGGTTAACCGATCATAACAGATTGCAGGATATGTATATATAATGTATGAAGAAAATTTAATGTAAAACTTTCGCCTTATTCTGAAAAAAAAGGAAAAAGATTTGAAATCAAAGTCAAAGAAACTTCTTTTAGACGGAGATTAATACTTTCTAGAGACCTTCTAGGAAAAAAATCTGAAGGGCAGATTTCTGTAAGGGCCCGAAGGGTTTAATAGAATCAAAGGAAAACCTCCCATGAGTATCCAAGGACGAACAAAGAGAATTTACATTTCAAGACATTTTAAATATTTTCTTCGTACATAAGATCAATCAAGTGAGTTAAAAGATCAAACATTTGTTTAAATTATTCATATTGAACTTAAGATTATAAAAAAAGTGCATTTTCCAGAATCCATCGTCTAGAAATCCCAAAGAGGAAATCTATTTTGTTTATAGATCAATAGTTTAAAATTATTTATAAAGAAATTATTATCTACGATATATAATTGCTTATAAATTTCATAAATTATTGGTGGAAGCGCTTTGTTGCACGTTCATCCAATCAATGAAGACATTTTATGATTCCGATAAACAACACTATTTAATCGATTAATTTATCAATGAAAGTAATCATTAATTACCACCTTGAAAACAAAAAAAGTAATACTTAACAAATGCGTTATAAAATAAACTACTTACAAACATCTAATTTAGAAACTGCGTCTTTAACGAGATGGTACGTGTCACCATTAATGCGTAGGAAGTCCACGCATCCAAGCAATCCTTCGGACAGACCGAGCTTGCTTTGGAGACCAGTTGTGTTCCCAGCTCCACCAACCCAGACCGGTTCACGGAAGGTCATACGAGAGAAGAGACCCTGGAACAAAAATTAAATTGCAGGCTTACTGTTGTTTTGATTTTATATTGCTATTATATTGACCACGAAATGTTGAGCATTATTCTGCAACAATAGGGTGCACCTTGACATCCATATGATATTAGGACTTTGATATGTAATTAAAAAAAAAATAACGAATTTATTAATTTATTGTTGCAAAGAGCTATTACCACAGTCGATACATATAAAAATTTAAAATACATTTACACAAAACAATATTATTTAAAATTGGAATGAAAAGTACATAATGATATAATAATTAAAAATATAAAATATAAGAAATATTATAAAACCTCATTATTAGTTAAGAAAACAAAAAAAAAATTGACAATAAATTCAGATTAAATCAATGTCAGATTTATTAATCTGATTAAATACTGAACGCTTATTGGTTGCATATTGCGTCATCGGGTGTGATCGAACAATGACCATTCAAATTAAAGCCAATTTAGTTAATCTGACTCTGTTTCGCGTTTTAGAAACTGATGTCATTCGTGTAATATTTGACATTTGTCAATGAACCTATGATATAATATACATACAATTGTGTCAAATACGTATCCATTACGTATAATTTATACTATATCATAAATGGGGAAGTAAGTTTGTATGTCTGTTACGCTTTCACGGCTAAATCGCTAAACCGAATTTGATGAAATTTGGTATGAGGCAAGATTGAGCTTTAAGTACAGGCATAGTTGATACCTAAAGTCTACAACCCCTTTTACACGCGGGTGAAAACTAGTTTTAAATGTTTGTGAAAACAAAATGTTATCATACATTTTTACTAATAAACACATAAGTGAAGTACCAATAACCGTTAACGAATTTCAGGTTTTCATCTTATTTCATCACGGCGCAATGCACTTTAGATATGCAAGTACCTACATGTAAATGTCTTTTAATTACTGGCATACAGATCTGCAGAAAACAAGTAAGATACAATTTCGTATTGTTTTATGTAATTTGTAGGCGGACGACAAAGCTTCCACCTGATATTGGTCAACACGGGTGGTGTTGTTCTAATAGACAAATATGCTGTAAGAAATATTAACAATTTCCTACATCACCAATGCATCACTAACTTTAGGAACTAAAATGTTATGTCTCGTGTGGTTGTAGTTAAACTAAAATTCAAAATTCTAAGTATTGCTTTTTGGTGGTACAATATTTGATGAGTGTGTACCTTTCAGTACAGTTGCAAATATAAGAAATATTAATATAAACTACATTCTAACCTTTTATATTTACATATTGATTTGATTAAAAGGGTTATATATTATTATTATATTTAATATTCACTACTAAGTTTAATTCGTAATATGATAGCTCCTGTAAAAACTTGAACGAGCTTCTTTTTTACATAACGTATTCATTATTTTATAAAAAATATGACGTTTACACACCTAAAAGGTTATACCAGAGTCGGAAAAACTGATAGGGATGGAGCTATATCGATAAACGTAACACGATAACAGCCCCGATATTTTTTTACAAAATGTAAGAAACTAAAACTACTGCCGGATACTTTTGTACAAATTTATTAACTAATATTATATTTCATTACAAGATGTTACACGTATTAATTCTTAATTGATAATGCCAGCTTCTTTAAAATTTTCGAAGCTGTTGTAAAATAAGTAGGTATAGGTAGGTACTCGACAATGAAATGAAATAATTATAACGACAGTTAATCTTTATTTAAATAAATAATAATATAATAAATATATACGATCGATATCATTACTTATTTGGTCACAACACTACAACTGTCAAATTAGACCTGTCATCGAGAAAATAAAGAAATGGAAATAGTATAGTTTATTTTATTTATGATTTTTTTTTAACAAAGATAAGTTTATGTTCAAAAGTGAAAGGTAAATGAACGTGTAGGTAAAAAAATGTGGTAGATTAGCCTTCTGCAAGTATTTAATATTACAGTACAGCCTAATAAAGCGTTTTAAACGGTTTTTTTCATTATCACTGATTACTAATATGATGAATTTTCGAATATAACTTACTGCTCGTCATTTGAACGTCATTTTATATTATTTTTCGGAATATAATAATTTTCAGAAAAATATTTCGTTCTATGTCGTAGCGAAATAGTTTTGAAAGGCCGAATTCGTTTACACGTTCATTCCTCTGTTTTTCAATTTTATCGTTGAACGAATAGAACGTGTAACTTCTACTTTAACCGCGATCGATGGCAGTCGCTTGCGTGTACTTCGTAATTTAAGTAACAATTACATTTGCGAATGACGCATTAATGGTGCAGCTCTTTGTAAATACAGAAATTTATTCTATACACAATTCTTAAAATAATTTTCGTAAATCAAACAGTAGTAGGCAGTATCCCTTCCTCCCTTTTGCGTAGAAGATTTGGAGCTTTTTCCACCATGCTAGTCCAATGCGTGTTGGTGGCTGAATTTCATTGAAATCACCGCTGAGTACGAGATGAATTTTGAATACACATTTAAGCATATTAAAAATGGTTCTAAAAGTGGTGCTGAAATCAGTGGTGCTTACTTGGGTTTGAACCCGAAATCATTGGTTTAGATGCACGCGTTCGAGCCACTAGGCCATCTCGGTCATTGCGTTAATCGCAAATTTTTATTTATAAGACTTCATACGAAAAAACAATGCTATAAAGTATAAAGATCTTGACAGAACTTCGTTCAGACCTCTTCCACATATCATTTACGCAACCCACAAATATCAGTATTCTGTGTTCTTGTGTTTGGTGAAGGAATGTGAATTACTGACAAAATTGATTTGATAGCTTACATTTCAAGCTCGGCAGCATTAAAATTACAACTTATAAGGGTTATTATATAAAAGATCATCCATAGAGTAAATAACATAAAAAACGACTTCAAATAATAACATAATAAAAAATATATTAATAGACACTAATGAAAATTTTTAATACTATACAGTATGTAAAGTATTTTTCGAGATGGTATATTTTTTTCAATTATAATGGCACTAAACAGGATTACCTCAAACAACAAAAAAAATCCAATTCGGTTCATAAATGACGGAGTTCGGAGTTCTGAGTACATAAAAAAAAGCAACCAAAGTGATAACCTCCTTATAAGAATACCCAAGTAATTATTTATAACAAGATTCTATCTAATTTGTTTATATTTTATTATTTTCTTTCAGAACTGTTAGTAGGTAAATACCTATTTTAAATGTATTTTTTTTGTTATTCATTTCATTATGTGAACTTGATAATGCAAAAATTGTTACTTATAACTTTAATTTTAGTTAATATGTCAAATCAAATCAAATGTATTTAAGTAACCTTTACAATAAAGTATTTTTGAATCGTCAATAATTCAACTCTGCCATCGTTTCGGAGAGCAGTCGAGAAGAAAAAGCAAGTACAATAAAAATCTTTAACGATCCTTCTTCTTTGAAGTCAGTTAAAATAAACTAACAGGAATAAACTCAATCTGTAATGCTATGAGTTACCGTCGGTCATCATACTATCATAAGCACAGTATATTCTAGAATATTCCTCCATTCAGCGGACCATAATTACAATCTCGTGAGCCATTACCGGGGGATTATAGCGGGAATTCCGTCAATTATTATACAACATTAACTTGGTGTCGCGACCATTACGGGCCGCTGTCTGGATCTCTCGTTTAAGTCACGAACTTGTAGCGGTTTGATATTTATGACAATATTTCGAAAGCTTCTTTTAACGTTGACTGATATTTTTATGTTTTTCATTTTTTCCAATGAGATGCATGCATGCATAAAAAAATGCCATATATAACAATGTATGCAATGTCTCGTGTTAAAAAAAAAAGTATGTTCTTAATTACATCCACTCATTGCAAAGCTTGTGCTGGGAATGGAGACGACACAAAATCAAGGGAATCGAAATTGCATAATTTACATCGCTACGCGGCCCGTAAAACATTGCACTAACTGTATGTCCGATTGATATTAAAGTTGGCAGATATATTTATAAACATATATTTTTAATTTTTTATCTATTATCTATCTTGGCGCAACGGTAGACAAGCCGAGCGTTGAGAAAGCCACAGGTAAGATCTGATCCTTTAGGTTAACTACTTACAAGACCATTAGCACAAGCTTCCAGTAAATATAGTGAAAAAAAGTATTATATGTTTTTTTTAATATATATACATATAGGTGAGCGACTTTTCTTAGGTCCGAGGTACTAATTTCCGAACCGGTGGTAGATTTTTGACTATCAATAAGCAAGTGTAATCACTTCTAAATTGAATAAAGATTTTTGACTTTAAATTTGACTGGTAAATGGATCACCTGGTGGTTAACTGTCACCATTGACATAAGAAATATTAACCATTTATTACATTGCCAATGCGGCACCAACATTGGGAACTATGCTCGCTCAACCTACAATAATAACTAACAACAACAATTAAGTATTGGTGTTTGACGATAGAATATCTGATGATTGCTTTACCGCTAAGTTATGTAAAATAAAGTAATAAATAAATAAATATTAAATCAAATCTCGCTACAGCTTGCACATTAATACACGCCTGGGGCAGCCAGCGACAAAGTCCTTTTGTGTCATAGCCATACTTTAGACACGAATATTTTTAATGAGTGATGCCTACCTCACTTTGTTTAAAAAAAAAAAAAAACGAAATGTTGTTTATTGTTGAATCATACATTTTGTGAAGGATAAAAAATGGTTACTGAAATGGGATTTCACTAATTGTTATGGAGAAACATCTGTTTGGTTGATTTTAAAAGGGTTTTAGAATATCGTTTGCGAGAAAATTTTCGAGGGTTGAATTTAAAATAAATGTTTTTTTTTTTGTAATAAGACCGACAGTTTTTTTTACTTTTTTTGCTTAAGATGTTGTCGGTCATAAAATATATAGCGGTGATCCTTTCAGTTTAGTGGTATGTATTCCACAGTAATAAGTATTTTACCCAAAGAGTTAGATAGATGTTTAATAGAACACAACCAGCCAAATACATAAATAATTAATTTCATTATAATTATTAAATTTTCATTATAATTTACTAGTGTGTGTGTACTTGGCCATAATATTTATTTGGACGCGTTCTCAGCTTTGAGGGTGTCCAGACATATATAAATAATCTAAGTTTTCATACAAAATACAGTTAAAAAGGTCACTTTTAAAATAAGAATAGTTTTTTGCACTTTTTATTTAGAATAAATACTTTAAAACAAGTATTACCACAGTCGAAAAAATATCTTAATTCGTATAAAAAATTTAAACCTGGATATACTTTTAAAGCGTCGAGTAAAACCAAGGTAAGACTAATGAAAGAGGTTTTACTCGGTACGTTTTATTTTTAACTCATCGAAAAATAGAGGTAAATTGTTGAGAAGATAATATGAGAAAAACAAAACATTTTTTATCGTGAAGAATTAAAATGAAAACAGAATTTAATTAAAAAAAATCCTTTACTATTATAAATGCCAAAGTGAGATGTTTGTTTGTCCTTCTATCGCGAAACAATAGACAGACGAATGTACGTATTTTTTTGCAAGGAGGTTTTACTTCTTAAATAATAAAATCTCCAAGGACCTAAGCCATTCGTGTTTTTCTCTATTTTTTAAATTTGCGTTTATTTGATTTTATTTCCGAGCAGTATTACAATGTCTGAAAGCTTACAAATATTTTGTGGGGTAAATATGTCGAATCACGGTTCCACCTCGAAATGGCTAAAATTTTATTGTTATCATTCACCTCCAATAAAAATTATAACTGACGTAATATTACAGTGAGGAACTCTAAACAGAAGGAAAGGTAACTAACCTAATATATAAATGTATATAAACATAATGAATAGATTATTCAATGAAACAAATAATAATGTAGGCATTATTAATAATAAGTAATTAATAACATCTGTATTAATATAAATGCGAATGTATCTCTGTCTGTCTGTCACGGCTAAACTGCTGAATCGATTTTTTATCCTTTAAGTGGGTTATGTTGGGGGTAGGGTGGTATACAAGTTCTTGAAACATTAACTCCACAAATTGAATTCCAACTCTGCTAGTATTCAATAAATAAGAATATGAAATAATATTGTTGTTTTAAAGGTAACAATCGCAATTTATCATGAAGGAACATTGAGGTATCTCTGTGTTATTGTTTAATAATAATTTATTCTATATTTCCTTAAATCAATTTCTTATAAACATAATAAATATATATATATTTATTATATTTTATATTTAAATATTTTGATATAATTAGACTATTACGTGTATTGGAATTTTCAAAGATTACTGGTTTTGTCTCAATAAGGGGTGACGTGGGCAAGAGCCCCGGTGCGTAGGAAAACAATCAGGCCAGGCCACCCCCTCTTTAACTTATATGTATTGCCCTTCAAAATTATAGATAGGAAAAAAATCTTGTGAGCAGGGTCGATGTTTTCTAGCTTCAGGAGCTGGCGAATTGGCCGCTCTTTTTAAAGCTTAGGTTAGAGGGCCCCCCTGAGCTCCGGGGCCCTGGTGCACTGCACCACCTGGCCCTACGAAAGCTACGCCACTGCTTACCAATGCTAACTTTTTTATTTCTAGTTTTAAATGAAGGCATGTCATTTTAGTGTCTTACCTTAGATCTGCCTCGAACCCGTTTCCCATTGTTTAGCTTCAGCCACGCGTCCCATCGGTGTCGGTATACTGATATAGTGTTCCATCTACCGAGATGTACAGGCTCCGGAGATCTTAGTACTCCGGCACCGCTGCCGCAATCAAACCTGATAACAAACAAAGGAAAGATGACCATTGTGGTTTAAGTGTATATTGTAAGTTTATCAGTTATTATAATACCGCTTATAGAATACATTATACATAAATAGATACTTAAAATATAGTCGTAGCGACCACATAAGACCCTTTTTTTTTGTATATTTAACAGATATTGTCTAAGATTGTGTTTATACTAGATAGATCTTTGATCCAATAAGGAACAATGTTTACAACAAACATTCTACTTATGTTTACAGTTTTTTGTAGAGTCTCATTACATAGATTGGAATTCATTTCACACTGAAGACATAGCGTATCGTTTAAAACTAGCAATATATAATTAGTTTTGTAGCTTAGACGATATTGAAGGTAACGCGTACAACGATTTCAAGTAACTAGAGTATATGTTAGATTAAATATATATCATTATAATATAATAAACAAATTTGTAATTTTCATTTGACGAGTTTGTGTACACCGGTTTTCATGGGTACGCCACTCCGAGGTCCCGGGTTTGATTCCCGGCCGAGTCGATGTAGAAAAAGTTCATTAGTGTTCTATGTTGTCTTGGGTCTGGGTGTTTGTGGTACCGTCGTTACTTCTGATTTTTTCATAACACAAGTGCTTTAGCTACTTACATTGTGATCAGAGTAATGTATGTGATGTTGTCCAATATTTATTTATTTCAGATTAAAAAAAATTAAAAAATTAAATGATCTGCATATATAGTATGAAATTAAATCAAAATTACGAACCAGCGTTACATTTAACGTATCTTAATAAATGACGATTTAAGATTGCTTAATAAAACCTTACATGAATAAAGTATTTTAACAAAATGTACATAAAAAGGCGTTTTAATAAATGAACCGACGCGAAATTATCCGATGAAAGGGCGGTGATGGTTTCAATATTAAATTTTCCCGCGAAATATTGTACATATTGTTAGCTAGTACTCACAATGAGTATAAATGCGGATTGAGGCTCGGAAATTAATTAAGCCTATGCAACCAGAATAACAAGTCTGATACGCTTCTATTGAAATATATTTATATTCATGTGTTCTCTTTGGGTCAAAATCAAAATCATTCTCTATTCAAATCTAGACACGCGTTAGCATTTCAAGCCAAGTTCAAGTAGGTTCTTACAAACAGCTTTGAATTATAATATTGTATGCCCTATATAAAAATATTTACAAATTGTTTACGATCGGCTGCTGTTGTCCAATAACGATTAGTCAAATATAGGAAACAGTTATTAGAAGATCTTTAAGATAAATTAAACTTAAATCGACCAAGGTAGTACATTAAATCGAGAAATATCAGTAAGCATTTAATTACCTACTGTTTTTTGAAATGAAAAAGTCCAAGAGAGTCAATATATTAAATTTATTATTTATTATTATTTAATAAAGTTAATATGTCTAACATTGTGAGTTTATTTGCCATTCAGTTCTCAGCAGCAGCCAAGGGTTTAGGAAGTAGATGGTAGCTTTACTCCTGTGCATCGGTAAGCGCGTAAAGCCGTTGATTCTGCACTTGTCTCTACGCAAGTGTCAGATTACCGCCCCATAAGAGTAAGAGAAAAATTAAATACGACCGAATAGGTAGGCGGATGGGCAAATGGTTAGAACACGTCGTGCGTCTTAACCGTTGATTACGTGTTCAAACCCAGGCAAGCACCACTGAATTTTCATGTGCTTAATTTGTGTTTATAATTCATCTCTTGCTCAGCGGTGAAGGAAGGAAATATCGTGAGGAAACCTGCATGTTCCTGTACATACAATTTCACCGAAATTCTGCCACATGTATGTCCACCAACCCGCATTGAAGCAGCGTGATGGAATATGCTCCAAACCTTTCCCTCAAAAGGAGAGGAGGCCTTAGCTCAGTAGTGGGAAATTTACAGGCTGTTAATGTTGGGTGGGATCTACCCAGCCTGGCTTGCACACAACCACGATCAATTTAGTAACCACCAAGTAAAAACTATGTATATTATTTAAAATATAAACAGAAAATATACAGAATGCACCTGTACGCAACACACACGTACATACATATGTACGTACATACACACATACTTGTGCTTTATAATATACCTGCGCAGTTGACCGCCATTCCCGTAATTTGGTCAGGAGGGACTTCAAGTAATATTGTTACACAGTTGAATCTGTTTTCACATAATAACATTTGTTCTACTGTTGGTACGTTGCAATTTGAAATTAAATGACCAGTGCTTTTCACAATGCTAATGTGTTTGAAATTTGACCTCTCACGATGAAGTCTCATACGATACTATTTTAAAGTAATCTTTTATTAGAAGTAAATGAGGCAAATATCATATCTATTACTTCTTTTGTTTTAAAGAATAGTAAAATTGCATTATTTATGTAATAATTGATAATCCTATTTATCTATATAGTTATAATATATGCAGCATAATTTCACTAGGCGGATACATATAAAAGATCAGGGCAAGGTCTTTGGGTAGGAATTACTAATCCTATCGTCAAACCGCAGTATTTAGTATTTATTGTTGTGCTTCAGTTTCAAGTCTAGTTCAAGCTTCCAAAGTTGGCGGCGCATTGGGTGTTCATTTATAATCACTGGGCGATATCTACTCAGACGGGAATGCTTAAATAAATACCATACCTTAATTCCACATGACCATTCCTTAATATTAGTGCGAGGTAATCTCCAGATAGATCGTCGTGTTCGCCTGTTAGAAGAAGTACGCCACGCGTTCTCTCCGGTCGTACTCGCAGTCGTAAGCGTACTCGCTTGTACGCCCCGCGCAATGCGCGTAATGCTAGCCAGGATGTTCCCGAAAAACGAGGTGTCGTTACTTTAGTGTCTGTAGACAAAATACATTAAGTCATTAATTATAATTAAACCAATTGTATAAAAACACAAATGTATACAAAGCTTCTTGAAGTTGTAACATTTTTTTAACAGATGAGACATTAATGAATCGTACAATGTTTTGATTGTTAAACACAGTTGTAAAGCATAATAAAATTATACAATATTTTGTGAAACGTTTGTTTAAAGCCAACATAAATTACACAGATGATTAAACACGAAAACTTTACACCATATTTGAGAATACTTCGACACAAAAGTAGTAATATAAATTCAAAAACGATACTTTAGTCGAATGAAGCTTAAAATTAATTTCAAAGGATATTACTTTATTTAATATTAATTGGATATTCGTACAAAATGTACGTTAAGAAAAGCGTGATTTACGAAAGCGTTCATTGATGATAATTATGATACGTATTTTTTCAAGCGAAATTAATGTAATGATTTATATATTTTGTTTGTGCAATGGGAATGTTTTTCGTAATATGAGCATCGTTATGGTAAAGGCCGTTAAATGTATTTGTGGCTCTCATTTAGTGACTACATTGTGAAAAATGATAGTAATCTTTTACTCGATGGTATGTCTTTGTGCAAGCTCTGGGTAGGTATCAGTCATCAGATATCCTACGGTCAATCAGTAGTACTGAGTATTGTTGTGTTCCCGTTTGAAGGATGAATGAACCAAGCCAGGCACAAGGGACGTAACGTCTTAGTTTCCAAAGTTGGTGGCGCTAAGGCGATGAAAGGAATGGTTCATATTTCTTACAGTGCCACTGTCTACATTCAAAAGTAAACCTACATTTATCATTAAAAAAAATATCTAAAACACTCTGGAACTTCAGACTTCCTTTTACGCCACTAAACTAATCACCAGCTACCAGATGATGCACAATTTTACATAAAATGTGGTAATTTTTTTGTACAAGATGACAAACCTAAAATGACATACATTTAACACAGAATTCATTATTTAATTATATTTAATATAAAACATTAATTTGATTTCAGTTTTTTTGTTGCACATTATTTATTAATCTTTTTAAATGCAAAAAAGAATGTTTCCTGCTGTGTGTTTTGATCAGTCATCACGCAAATGAATATTATTTTTTAAAGTTGTCAAGTAGCTGGAGTATATTATTATATTTATATACAAAACATATTTAAAACAACATACTACACTAAATATTATAATATTTACTAGCTACTAGAAAATGACACCTTTAAACTCGTTCAACATACATATAATACTAAAGAAACATTCTTAAGAGCTGATAAAAACAAATTGCTCCGACCGCTTTAACGAAAGTCATTCATTTGTTTCGTTGACGCCTTAGAATGAGAGTTTCGTGGAAGTGATACTTGCAAGTCATGTCATCCACAGATAACGAATAATGCGTACATTTCACATGACATTACATTCAAGTGATACTTTAGTTTCTTTTAAACATTATTATGTATAAGTATTAAGAATAACATTTTGTTACCATATGCGAAAATAAAGGTGTTATGATGCGATATCGGAGTTTGATTGAAGTTTCAAATTAGAAATGAGGTTGTCTGGAAAAGAACCGCAAACATAACTTGCATAATTAATTGATTGAGATGGCAATGGGGCTAATCATGTATGTCGAAGGACCGATAGCTGTAAGAGACATATTGAGTTTAGAACGTAGATCGCCAACCGCAGCGTAGGGCGTCCTTCAGAAGGTAGAACCCGTTTGGCCATGTCAATATTATTGTAAATCGTAATTGGTTTTATTATACGGTTACATTTAGATAATTTGAATTAAGAATGGTCATAGATCACGAGCAAAGCATATATTAGTGACGCCATTTTTATTTGTGTTTCTGTTCTTTCCAAATATTCTCAACGAAATTTAAACTTCGAACAAGGCTCGAAACTTGCTGATAAGGGCTCATGTGGAATAGGAGACCAAATATTCGCGACGAAAAGTGAAATTTTGCATAGAAATGAAAGTTTAAACGTCTCTTTGTTTTATCTGTACAAGGTATATACATAACAAGGTGTATAATATAAGGGTATAAGATTGATAAGGGGTGTCTTCTGTTAAGTATTTATATACATTATTTAAAAAAAACGAATTCGATCAAATTTAGTATTCGTACTAATCTTTGACGAGTACTAGTTTCATATAAATATTAAAGAATATTTTTTAAAGTATATAAGATAGATTTATATAGAAAAATAACCCATTACTAGTGTGAGTTAATATTTCTAAACTACACATACGGATACCTACAGATAGCTTTAACAGAACTAACATGACAGAGCAAAATTGTAATATAAAATATATAAAATATCTGTGGCTGCAATTTGATCTGCACTGTCAAATTTTAAACGATAGTCAAGTTAACTAGATATTAATCATCATTACAGGAATTACTTGCAAAGTCTTGCACAGTAGCTAAAATATACGAGTATCTCAACCGTGAATGTTTATAAATTAGCGGAAATTCTTTCACATTTGTTTGTACAAACAAACCTGATTGAATCGACTTTACTTGTTAGTAGGACTTTGTGCAAGCTCGTCTGGTTATGTACCTACTCTTGTATACTATCGCGAAATAGCAATAATATTCAGTACTGTTGTGTTCCGGTTTGAAGTGATTGAGCCAGTGTAACTACATGCACAAGAGACAACATCTTAGTTCCTAAGGTTGGTTGCGTATTGACGTTGTAAGGCATGGTTAATAATTCTTTTATATAAAAAACTAGTTGTGTCCGCGACTTCGTGCGCGTTAGAATTTAATAAAAAAGCGTGACTTTATTATTATTTTACATATAATTCTAAAATAAAAGTAGCCTAAGTTACTCCTTATTATGTACATCAGCTATCGACCAGTGAAAGTCTCGTCAAAATCGGTCAAGAGATTAGCCGGAACAAACAAACAGACAGACAGACAAAAATTTAAAAAATGTTTATTTAGGTATATGTACCGTGTATACATATGCATTTAGTAAAACGCGGTTATTTTAATATTACAAACAGACACTCCAATTTTATTATATGTATAGATATTCTAAGTTTCATTGAAGGAAAGAGGAGGTCAATGCATATATGTAGAACATATAAACTGTAAATTTACTTTTTAATTTAATTTAAATCGCACACCAATCAAATTTATGAGATTGTTTAATATTTCTTTATAATCTGTGCTGTTATTAACCTCTAAAAAGTTTTTACTACGTACATTTTTGATATCAAAAGCGAAGTTGGCTAACTAGTGATTATTTTAAGTAACTGGCGCTGTGCCCGCAAATACTAGGATAGTAGACAGGTCTAAGAGGTTATGGTTGTGAAGGACTCCGTGCCTGTAATGAGGTAACCTCGTTGTAATTTTAAATTAAGCTTGTAGCTTTACGTAAGTGCGGTTTCGAACAGAGTATTTGTATATAACATATATGTAAGTATGTATATATATTTTTTTGTATTCATTATGTTATTTATATTTAATATTTTATAATATCTATAGATCTATCGAAGTCGAAGTAATATCGCTATAAAATGTTTTGGAAATACTGTTATAAGAACGCAATAATATGCTTTTAAAAAAGGATCATTTTCACTGTTACATAATGGAAAATTATCCTTTTAAATTATATATATATATATTATAGAATTTATTTATAAATTTTATTGCACACGAACATAATACATACATAGCGATATATAGCGATCTCTTTCTTGCAACTTTTGCAATAAAAAAAATAACAATGCAACTAAAGAAATTGTAAAGTAATCGTATCAAAATTAAAAAAATAAGTAATTACATTAACATTACATTACATTACAAAAAACTATATTCGAGCTTTAATTATTCTATATTAATTAACATATATTTTTAACTAAAAGAATATTAAATTTTAAAGGTGTGGAAAGTACGCGAGTCGATATTGCTGAGTGGATAGAACATATGGATCTAAGCCAGATATAGAAATTTTAATTCGGGAAAGTAACATTGAGTTTTCAAGCAAAACCCAAGTATAAAGTATCATTCCCTCTATAGGACAAGGTATTTCTAGCCTATTAAGAAACATTAGAGATTATTCCACCCCGCAGTTTTACTACCGCTGAGATATACATGTAAAGTAAAGTTTAATTAAAAGGTCTTTGTTATTTCTCGATTAGGTATACCTCCCACCGCTTTGCTGTCTCTATTAAACATAAAATATGCCGGCAGTAATTGTGGTTCGAAATTGTGATATTATATAGTAAAATTAGCTGCTCATCGCTTTCGTGCCGGTAAAATTCATATAAAGTTGCAGTATTTAATTTGCCACAATAAAGTAAAAATTATCAAAGATGAAAAGATCTTTAGGGTTAGCAGGTTATAAGGCCACATATCGTTTTCAGTAACAGTCCGATATCAAAAAATCTAAATCAAAATATACTTTATTCAAGTAGGCTTTTTCAAGCACTTTTGAATCGTCATTTTACAAACTATATTAAGTGAAGCTACCACCGATTCGGAATGCACATTCTACCGAGAAGAACCGGCAAGAAACTCAGTAGTTACTCTTTTTCGACATTTAAAAATACAGTCATGTTCGTTAAATATAATTATATATGTGTGTAATATATCCTGCCTGGAAGTGAACAAGTATTAACTAACTGAAAGCACGCAAAGCTATCCTGCTTCTGAACTGTTTCCGATCGTGTTGTATTTGCCGTCCTATTGGATTATGAGAGTGAGGGAATAAAAAAGTGCACCTGTGTAAGAACACACGCTTGTGCACTATGATATCTTCTGCGTAGTTGGCTGGTCTCTCTTGAGATTGACAGCTGGGGCTGAAATCGCTCAGGACGACATAATGATCATCACTTTGTGGGCTCTTTCTGGGTACTACTATAAAAGATTTTATAAATAAAGATGTATAGAATTATACTTTATATGATTTATATCCGAGGTTAGTAAAAAAGTCCCGAATATAATTATAAAGCGTCCCGTGTAATAAGGCGACCAGATTACAATTTTAAATTGAACTGTTACTTTATGGTAATAAAGATGATTATCGGTTGTCACAAAGATTAAATTTTGTAATGTAATTTTTTTTGTTACACGAGTTTTATTAAGTAATTTAGTTTTTAATTTTCAGGGATAATGGATATATTTTTATGAGTTAGGTTAGGGGCTTTACAAATAGGATATCTTATTTCGAGTGGTCACTACCGCCTATATATACTATTACGGAAAAGATCACCAATACACAACCAAACTTGGTAACGAACACGTTATATCCCGAGTACCTGTAGTTACACTAGGTCATTCACCTTTGAAACTGAAACAACAATACTATTTAGAACATTTTGGTGGTAGAATAAACTATATACAGACAGATGATATTTCGAATGTTTAACTTTATATATTTTTTAAATATATACATGTTAATTCTTCATATGTAGTATCTTAATTTACATATAAATTCCCTATTTGCCTATTAAGGCGGGCGATAATTTATGTTAAATACCTATAGATATAACTATTCACTGTTAAAAAACCTTTTATACCTTTTAAATTTGCTCTTACTGCTCCTGTTTTCCTGGTCATAGAAATCTATGTTACACAAATCGTTATATAAAAGGTATAAATTCCAAGTGCACGTGTACAATTTATATAATAAAGAAAATGAGAAGGGAGCTTATCATGAGGTATATATTTATTTTATAAGGCTTATTTTTTTTTTTTTTTTGTTGCATATAATTTCGAAACGGCCTAATTTACTAAAGTATTCTTTCGAATGTTATAAATAAAACCCAATGTTGATCTATATTAAATGCCTAAAGTATATTACATATTTATTTGAATTAGGAATAATAACGAATTTTTACTATAGTTTTGAAACTAATTTGTAATTGATAAAAACTGTTACGTATGAGTTTACCACAGAAGATAAATACATGCTATCGCGCACTTTTCTATCGACTGTTTTAAGACCTACAATCTTTCAGTACATTGTTTTGATGTATGTCTTAGTTTAAGCCAGAGTTAGCCATGTAAGCCTAAAAAAGCAGTATTTTTGACTAAACACCGTAATACACATAGTTCAGCCATTTTGTCCAAAATACTTACAAATGAATAAAAACCTTTTTTGTTTATCACTCTTTCTATTATTAAAGCAATGCATCAAAATATGTTAAGTGGTTTAGAAAAAGGTTTCGAATATACAGACAAAAATTATTTTATACTTTAAGTAAATATAAAATGGTTGTTGGTTAGTATGAAGCTTCAATAGAGTACTGGTTTACGGACCAAGCGATGTAAGAATTCGCAGGTTCGATCCTGACCCCTTGGTATATTGGCATCCCCAATTCCAGCACAAGGTTTAAGATTAATGGGAGGGGTGAATAGGAAATTCCTTAAAAAATAACTGTTTACTAATATGTTTGACATTAATAGACTTCGACACTGTTAAACCGATTTAAATGAATATTTCAATATATACTTGTATTTTTACGTGGAGGTAGTTATTATAGTATTCACTGTGCTGTAACTGACCACTAAGTTTTGGATGTGGATGGATATAGAGGAAGGGAATGACCAAAGAAACGATGGATGGATTGTGTGAAAGACGACATGGCTAGAAAGAATGTTACTTGTGAGATGACGTCAGACAGAGGAGTATGGAAGAAGAAGACATGCTGCGCCGACCCTAAATAAAATTGGCATGATAGTTTATTATATACCCAAAAATTGCGGATGCAAAATTGCTGTCGTAAAAACATATATGTACATATGGATAATAATTATATTATGGAGAATTCATAATGAAGTATACGGGATCGCTAGAATAGTTAGTAAACAGAAGATAAATACGTTGAAGATATCATATCCATAGAATATATAGATTTAATTGAAGATTACTGGATAACTATTTTATTGTTCGCATAGAATTTTCCATCGAGTTTTTAGAATAGCAAAGCCTCTACGCTCAGGGTTGTGTCGACAGCAGTTTTAATTAAATTCCAATTAGATTTTTTTTTACATTTCATTATGTTTTCGTTTTAATTCGTTTTAAATTAGCAATTTATTTTATCTCGTTTAGTGTAAATGTTGAAAATTATTCTTGGCTGATTTAAAAATTAAACTTTTTCTATAACAAATTAGTTTATAATATTTAACTGTACCTATGTTTTTATTGAACTTTAAAGAAATACAAAATAAATACTTTAATTAAAATGATTAATTAATTAACAACAATTGCTATATTATATTCGATTATATATAACTAGTGAACCGTTCAGTTCATGGACCGGAAGACCCAGCGTGGCTAGGCCTCCCACAAGGTGGTCCGCCGAGCTGGTTAAGGTCGCGGGAAGCCGCTGGTTGAGGGCTGCACAAGACCGGTCGTTGTGGCGATCTTTGGGGGAGGCCTATGTCCAGCAGTGGACGTCCTTCGGCTGAGAGAGAGGGAGATAACTAGTGAATAGTTTAAACCCGTAAATTTTCCCTTGCAGTCAATGAACTCACGGTCTTCTTACGATCGTAATGTACGACCGTTCCATCTCGGCTTTTCTAAACATGTAATATGAATACTAGATATCGTTGAAATCGGAAGAAACTAGTTTAAAGTGGTTCGGGCAAAACAGTATAAATACACTCGTTGGAAATTATTTCCTGTGGCGAAGCTGCGGGCAATGGTCGGTGACGGTATTTAAAAAAAATATATTACACATGAAATACATTGCCGAATGTTTTTTCTGTATAAATTGTTTGTAATATACAAGTATTTGAATCCACGCTTACGAAGGAAGACAAGACACGCTTTAAACAAAATATAAAAACCTAAATATATTTTAGTCAGCTAAATCTGTAATCACTGTAGTCATATGTGCTTGCCTTATAAAACCAATGACTCTTGATAAAGATTTAAGATTATAAACTAATAGTTTTTCAGAAAAAATAAGAAATCAATAAAATATCACGAACCACCGTTACAGCGTTATTTCTAAAATTTAGTCGTCTAAAAGTGTTATTATTGGAGGTAGAGCGAGAAAGACTGCAGATATGTCCGAGGACACGTGACACTTTATCGAATCGTCATGCAAAAGAAAGATAAAATTGTGTTTTAAATATATTTATTTATATTTGTAACTACGGGCACAGGCGACGAAACATCTCAGTTCCCAAGGTTGGAGGCGCATTGGTGATGTAAGGTTAATATTTCTTACAACGCCTTTTGTCTATGGGCGGTGGTGATCAGTTACCATCAGGTGGCCCATTTGCTCGTCCGCCTACCGATATCATAAAAAAATATATTTATCTATGTGAGTATAAGTAGTTGCTAAATGGCTATTGGTATATCTCTTTGAGATCTATAGACTTTGAGACTGTTGATCTATTAGGAAAGCTGGTACGTAGGTATAATTTATCACAGAGAAGTTATATATTTTCCTTTTCTGTAGCTCGATGATATAAAACTCTGCAGTAATAGTCCATACATGACATAGATGTCACTGTAAATATTAAGCGATCGCCATGAATGCTTTATAGCATTATATCTTACGACATTTTGCATTGGTGTAACGCTGCGGTTATTGAGACCGTTTTTATACTGCAAAAAAGAGCTGTTAGAACTATTTATAATCTTGGAACTCGAGACTCCCAACGGTATATTTTTAATAGAGTGGGTATACTTACAGTTGCTTTACAATATATTCATAATTGTATAGACACGAGGATGAAAGGTAAACTAATATAACCTAGTTTCCGACTTCGCAAAGTTAATACATCCTTCCTTGATCACTGTATTCGATTCTATAATAAGATTCCACGGTTATTTTTAACTTGGCCCAATTTAAACATGTAAAGCTAATATCAAAACAAAAAAAAAGGTAAACAAGGCATATCACTCAATACAATATTATATTAATGCTAAAAAGCGAGGACGTAGTATTTGTGGATGTCTGGGCAGGATATATAAAAATCGAATTGTAATTAAAATGGTGGAAAAGAGAAACTACTGAGATTTTTTTCCCGGTTTTTCTCGATGGAATCTATTTTCCGAACCAGTGGAAGCTTTACGTTTCAACTATAAATTTCAACATAAGCTGAGTGGTTCATCAATTTGGGCATCACATTCTCCGTGTCTTTTGTTATTTTGTATGTATATATTTCTATGATCTGTAAAATGTGTACGTCCAAATAAAGATTTTTTGATTGATTTGATTTATGATAATGCAATACTGTAATATGACAGTTCAAAATTACTTCTATGACCCTACTTGAATCCAGAATGTTTTGATTTTGATATTAAATGTTAGTATATACACCGGGAACGACACCTGCCGGATGCTGCTAGTAGTATATAAATGGGATATCACATTAAAAGTTTTGTACGTGTTTGTGCCACCCCTGTTCAATAGCATAGATCACGACCCCTCGATATCACTTAATATAATTCAAGGACCCTGCATTCTTCAATACCGGGACGGTAATCGAAAATCCTCCCTCGGAACGTCCCCTCAGGGAGGGAAACTTTTATAGGAGATAATCCAGAGTCACGTCTAATAAGTCAGGTATGGACACTTTTTATGTAGTTCATTTGTATTGAATTAACAGCAAAAGATCGTATGTGAAAATCTTATATACAAAACTAGACCAGAAGAACTGATTATTAAGAATTATTTCCTTATTAAAAATTTTCAGTTAACTATTTCCTTTGTAAATAATATAAATAACATATGTTGGCTGGACAAACAATATATTCAGCAATTATCAAACATTCATTATTTTATTTTAGTACAAAAATTTCCATAATGGACTTTTAATTTTATTTGAAACATTTTTGTAACCGCAAAGCCCAACTGAAATAACTATTAAAATAAAATTAAATATATTATTTATATCAGTATTCCAGACTATTCCGTGTACTCAAACACTTCGAGTAATATTTGAGTATATATCAACGTGACCAATAACAAACTATATGTTACATACATTTATATATGTGTTCAGAGTATATATTTGTAGGTAATACATCACTTTCACTTACATTATGTAATAATCTATGAAATACCGGAAGACGCGCTATTAATAGTGCTTCCGCGGTTACTTCCGACGTACGACCGCAATGTTATGAATTATGGCGCGGGTATCAAAAGAGGTCAGTTTGATTTGAAATGATATACATATTTTCATTGTAAGCTGTTTGTAGGTGACAAGTTTGCATGACTATCACGTGTTTAACATATTATTTGTTTAATGTAATTATATAACAAAACAGAAGTGACTGCCTCGTGGTCTAGTGACTAGATCTAAGGCTGCATATCCTGAGGTTAGGGCAAACCGCAGGTCGGGCCGATGAAAATTTATAGGAGTTTTCTATCAAATTTTCAGTATCAGCCTGGAGCTTGGAAGTTGGAAGTGTGTACACTCCCGTGCCTGGTAAATAACGTTAAGCCGTTGGACCTGCGCCTGAACTCTTTCCGGTCGGATTTGCCGTCCCATCGGATTATGCGAGTGAGGAAGCAGAGAGTGCATAATATGTCCTGTAGTTGGCTCTCCTTTGATTTTGGCCGGCGTGATCGAAATCGGGACATTATAAACAAAACATTCAACTCTTAATATATTTTAGTTATGTATTTATAATCCGGTCAAATTAGACCAGAAAACAAGAGTGACGATACATAAACTTACTTAAACTTGGAAAAAATGTTCAAAATATAATTATAAATAAAATGTTGAAGTTCCCCACCGTTTCTGTGTATGGATTTTTTTAAAGCATTTTTTTTTTGGTACACTTCTATAAACAAAAACTACTAGTATGATATCTGACGACTGCGAAGAAAAAAATCCAAATCGGTTATCAAGTTATTGAGACCAAAATCTATGAAAAGTAATGAACACATTTGTGGCAGTAATAAAAATTGCTTTCGTTGATTTCCCGCAAAACGGTATGTCAAAGAACATAATTATAACAATTTGAAACCACCTAATTACCTCAATAGAAAAAAATTAATTATCTCAGGTAAAGTCATATACGAGTAGTCGACAAACATACAAAAATATATATTTTTATTTAAAAGTCTACATACTGTGTTTATTATTGTTAAGACTGTAATGTGATTATGTAATATAAGAACTTATTATTTTTACTTTATTTGGTGGTAGAACTTTGTGCAATACCTTCTGGGCAAGTACCACATCAAATAGCAATGATGAATTCCCGTTTGAAGGGCGAGTGAGCCAGTGTAACTACAGGCATAGTTGATGTAAAATATATTTCCTGAGGTTAGTGGCGTATTGAAATAAAAGATGGTATCAATGATGTTAAATTAATTACAGTAACAATATCAATGAGCAATTGTGACCACTTCCAATCATGCTGCCCATTTCTCAGTTCGCCTACCTATTTTTTATAACACGATAAACTACAATTGCGATAAGTTAACATAAAATATATAAGGTCTGAGAGATTACACTAATACCTTCATTCAATACGAACGCCTCGCTTACTTTGACATTCAAATTTATTACAAACATTCTGAATTAGTGATAGACATAACATTTTATGATAATTGCTATGAGAAACTTTGACGTTTAAATAAGGGTGCTCAGAAACGTTGCGTTTCCATGTTATTTGTTACGAGGTATTTTTTATAATAAAAAAAAGATTCTAAGTAACATCTTTGATATTTTATGTATTTGGTGAACATCTTTTTCTAGTATAATGGATAATTAATAAAATAAAATGAGATTTAAAACAATTACAGGTAAGTAGACATAGAAATTCAACTCAGTAGTTTCATCAGCGAAATTACAAATAATCATCTATAAAGTTAAAATAACAATTCTAGAAATGAAAACAATAATTAAAATTGAATCAATTCAAGTATAATATTTTGTTCAAGTGTGTTTTTCATTTGTGCTCTTAAATCCGTAGTGAGCCCCTGTATAAAATTATATTTTAAGGAATCGTAAATAAAGTTCTGCTCAGGCAAATATTGTGTAAGTCAATAAATATAATACTAGAAACTAGAATAATAATAAAACCCACAGAACGAGAAATTAACCATATTGTTAATGAAATTAAATTATTCAGATAGTGTGTGCAATATTTGTATAGTTGTTAGCCCTTAACAGGATTTCAAACATTGGTAGCCAAGAATTTGAAGGCGTCGTAAAATTCGATTAGTTTTCTTTGTGCCACAGTGAAAATAAAATTACCTTTGTAATTTTGATAGGGTTAAGGCGTGAATATACGTGAAATAGCTTCATTTAAGTTACATTGATTGCTTTTTTCTCTGTAATTGTTATCAGAAAACATAAAACAAATAAATATTAACCTAAATTAAATACAGCAATTTCATATGTTCACCAAAATAATAAAAAAATATTGGAAATAAACATGTAAAGTTGCACCTGAATTAACATTTCTTTTTGGTTTTTTATCACAATATTTTTTATTAACATATATAGAATATTAATAAATACAATTCGAAAGGATTTTTTTTTTATTTATTTATTTAAATGCCTTATTTATTTATTTATTTATTTATTTATTTATTTATTTATTTATTTATTTATTTATTTATTTATTGACCACCATAAAGATAATGGGACAAATGGGGGACTTAATGCCTGAAGGCATTCTCTGCCAGTCAACCTTTAGGTCAAACAGAAAACCATGAAGATGGTAATTAAAAATGAATTAGCAATATATGCACATACTTATATAAAACTACATAAAAAAACATATACATACATATCCATATAGTATCTACAAAATAAATATAGATCTATACTGTCTATCGTAAAAACATATATATAGTATAACAATAGTTTATTTAATAATAATAGTGCATAACAGAAGTCATAAGAGCTTTCTGACAATATGTGCTCACGTAGACGAGTTTTAAAAGTAAATTTTGAGGTAGCATTTCTAATATGTTCGGGTACTTTGTTCCATAATCGGACAGCTTTCAGAAATAGTTGTTAATTTAATAGCTGAGCATAAAGGCATAATTGAGGAAAAATGTTCATTTAAAACATTAGGAGAAAGTGTTGAGACAACAACTTTTCCTTCACGCTTGTTTAAACCCATGGTTTGAAGGAACTTCCATACAGTGGACGTGGAAGCATTTGAAATATTTCTGTGACAGTAGTGGCGCTTTGCTGTTCTCACCATCATATTACACCTGTTACGAGCAACTTTATATATGTACCAATTTTCAGCACTTCTTTCATTTTTGTATCTCCTGAAGGCGCGATCACGTCGTGTCATGGCCATACGCACTTCTTGCGCTATCCACGGTGCTGGTGGCCGTCTTATCTTAATCGGTCTTAGTGGAGCATGTTTATCGAAGAGCAATAAAATGGACGAGTTAAAATGGAAAAATAATATTTAAAATTTTGAATAAAAGAACGTTTACGTAACTTTATTACTTTACTGGAAATTAATTTAAAGTCTTCTAAACAACCATTTACTTAAAGACACAGAAGGCTAAAATCATTAAACAAAGTGTTACGTGCCAGTTTGATGTCTTTACTCTATAGTTTTCCACCCTTGAATTCTAAGTCTTAAGACATTATAATAAGGTATATATTCTATAAATATATACCCCAAAACCTACTTCGCAATATGTGGCTCTTACAAAACACGATAGCCGAAGAAAAGTTTTAATTGGCTACGAAAGAGACAACTATGCTACGAACGCTACATGACTACGACGTAGCACTTGTGGTTCACGAACTACGAAAACTTATATGCAGTTGTTCGCGTAGACACGTAGTATAGAGCATATTCTAACAATCTATAAATTAATAGACAAAATTGGAAATAAGACTAGAAGAAAAGCAGTAGTTAGAAGCATGCAAATCCTTATATGTATGTTTTCCTCGAGTTTTCAATCATGGTAATTTCGACCACTATGCGAATGCTATTATTTTTAATGTGGGTTTATTTGATCTCGGGGTTTTCTAATGAATAATTATAAAATTAAAAATAATTAATGTTAACGTTACACAAACAAAATTGTACTATTTTAAATGAAAAAAATCGATTCTCCGATTTCAATATGTAGTTGCAGACTAACTTTTCGTGTAAAATGTTGCTTTCCGGAATCCTTTGATCTGACCACTAAACGTCGAACTTCGAAACTACTTTAAAATATTTCTGCCAATGTTGCTTTCAACCAATAAAAACCACTTTAATAATTATAATTGCAAATTTAAATTAGTTTACAAAACAAGTGAAAACTTTGAAATAAATAATGTAGTTTTAATTTATATCAATGATTGTGTGATGATGATGTACAAATCTAACTTACTTTGTAGTGTTAATATGTATATAACCTGTTTCATTCTTACTGTAATACTGTCAAAATATAATATTAAAAGTCGTTACCCACAACTATGAGTAAAATTAATATAGTTAATATAATTCTTGTTCAACAAATTGTTTGTCTAAATAGAATCCTCTGTATATCCATAAAGAGCCATTGTTATATATATAGAAAATATATTTGTAAATAGAAAATATACATATGTGCGTATGATGTACAATATAATATAAATATTTTAAGCTATCGTCTAGACATGTCATGTCCTCCAATAAAGATCTAAAAGCTCTATCGCTAAGAATATAAACATACTTCTTAAACTAAATAGCTCATAATAATAAAATAGAAAAGGGTTCAGTGTAGCATTACTGAATCCAACTCAAAAATAATCATCAGAATCGATTCACGATTAAAACAGTTCTACGAGAACATGTAATAAATAAAATTATAGTGATATAATAATTATATGAAGAAAATTATTTACGTATAGACAACCTCCTCCTTTTTATAATTAAAAAAAAAAATACGTTAAAACTTACTGGGTTTGCATTTAGTGGATAGCGGACATGAGCATCGGGCGCCGTTGCATGTGTCACAGTCGCAACTCTCCACGGCCGTTGTCCTTTCTGGTGATGATGTAGCTCCCGGCACCTTGTACAGAAAATAATATAAATTTATTTGAATTCTCAGTAATACGGAAAATAAATTCCTTCCGTTCCCTGTTCTATTTAAGATATTTGAATCGAAATTATTCAAATAAACCGCTTTTTAATATTATATTAATATTCTTATACAAAATTATTTGGAATAAGCATTCTTCAAATCACTCTAATATGTGTTATTTGTACACACATTTGTCAAAATTCCTCGCGATGTTTTCATTCACCACCAAATAAGAATTCATTAAAATAAAAAATTAGGCACAAGAATATTCAATAGTGCTTAGTTAATCTTCTATTATTTTAGAATCTGCTTTATTGAACGAATCACGTTAGAAATAATGAACAAGTCAGAATCATATTTATGACGTCACTTATGATATCATATTTATCAGATATATTACTTCAGAGATATTGCTTTCAAATTTATTCATTGGTGTGGATCCAAACGTAAGTAATTTTTTATTTGAACTAAGCATAAGTTACTCTGGTTCCATCGATTGGATCGGAATAAATCTAACGAAATGTAACCGGAAATATTTATTAGAATGTCGAAATTTGTTAGAATTACTCCTGCTCACATACTACAGTAACAACCAAGTTTTGTATAATTTATCCGGAAATATCTATAAGAATTAATTTACTGTATTTTTTATATATTTACGTTTGAAACCAATACGCATATGGTATTACGTTAAATATACGTAACAGACTATTAGAGTTCATCTCGTATCTCATCCATGAATTGATGAAACGGTGATTTCTTATTAGTCGATTCGGTTCGATATTGTTCTTATATCATAACTGTACTGATGTCGCTCCATAAACTTATTTGTGTTGTTATGATATCCTTACTTTTTTGGTTTTAAAGTTTTGTTCTAAAATTTATTGACTTACTAGACATTAAAACGAGACTTAGAGTGCTTTGCGAACTCGATCACGGGATCATAGCAATCTAGGTTACATGATGATCAGTACGTTTTATGTACAATGAAAAAAAAAAATTAAAACTGACAATACATACATCTGAGTATCGCATCTTAAATTGTCATTTAGACTGTTACACGAGGCTTTTATTTATTTTAATTTTTTTTTTATCTTCTTGTGTGCTGTTGTAAGAGAGACCTAAGAATAAGCATGCTTATTTATGCTAAGTCTGCTTTTTCGTTATTGTATATTTTTTATTATAGTACTTGATATGCATAAAGTGTTAAATAAATGATTAAACTACCACTACTGCAAGTTTTCATCAATCAGGAGATTAAAAGTAAATAATGTGTCATAAAAAACTTACTTTTTGCTCTAAACTAGGTCCAAGTGTCGTAACTTTAATCTTAGCTGCTTCGAGCAAGGCGTCATTGATTCTGTCATCGGCTATGATATTAATATCTATTTTACTAACTCCGTCCTCGATGAGACTCTTCAGGCCATCCACTTCTTTGGATCTTTCGCCCGTAAACGTATAATTAGGTTCAATGTCATTGCTTAAGAGGGTTGGCAGTGTGGCGGGTCTTTGTATAACGTTATGTTTTTCGCTTACATTAGATATACTAAGTCTATTGGACGGGGCTATTTCTAGTTCTGCTGAGAAAGATACGTCTTTCTGATAGAGGACATCCTCATGTTTGTCAGTGTTCTCCGTTGTTTTGGTTGCGTTTAATTCTGAAACAAAATAATCAATAAATATTCATACAATAAAAGTTCACATGGATTTTTAAATATTTATAAGGTGGTGGGATCCGACTGGGTACAAAGGTAGAGACTGTGCGTTACGGTGACTGTGCGTTATAATAATCGCTAGATTGTACACGCTGTACAGTGCATGCTTTGTCATAGGTACGTGCGTTTACACGAATATACGCTGTATGTACAACTTTTGCATTGTAAAGATTTATATAATTTACTCTCGATTTGGGGTCATACTAACAAGTAAGAAATGTTAACCATTCCTTACATCGCCAATGCTCCACCAACCTTGGGAACTAAGAAGTTATGTCCCTTATTATGTTGACTGTAGTTACACTATCTCTCCCTTCAAACCGGAACATAACAATACTGTGTACTGTTGTTTAGCGGTAGAATGTCTGATGAGTGGATGGTACCTACTCAGACAGGCTTGCACGAAGCCCTACCACCAAGTGAATTATATATTTATATGTGTGCTGTAGTTTGCACGTGTTTCGTCATATTTTAAACAATGTATGATATATTATTCGTTTCTATTTTCCAATTGACTCATAAATTTCCAGTATAAAACTCTTGTGTTAAATATTGTAGCTACATTTATGTATTCGTACAAAGCTTTGTACTATTGTTGTTATAAACTAAAACGTGCATAGGCGCCTGGTATGACTGGGCGCTAAAGCACGTACATTATTATTCACGTAGACATAAATTCACTCGAGGACGCGTAATGCCAGACTACCTAGTTATTGTATAGTTAAGAGCACTGCGGTTATTTAATTACTATGTTAATTTAATGTTAAAAATAAATAATTATTTTTGCTTCACGTTTTGTGTAGGCAAGGATTTGTTTTGTCTAACTGATTATGTTTTTATTTGATGCACGCCTACTAGCATACGTAATCGTAGCTCAGATCTCGTACAGAATTTTAAATCCATTGAATATAGTTCCATTTAAGTGATTAATAAAACATTTACACACATTTTGATACAAATGACACATGTATACAAAATTAAGCTATTTTTTAGTATATTGATTAGCTTCAATATTGATTTTTAATAATTTGACGTGTATATTTTCTAGAATGAGAAAGTTTTTGTTGGATTATCATAATATATTATTGTATATAATATACATAACATTTCATTATTTTGATATATTAATAATTTTATTTATTCTTACTCATGCATAATAGATTTTTAAATATAAAATACAAAATATATAAAATATATTTAAAAATATAAAATACAGAGGCCAACCAGTGGCGGGAACAAGGTCCAAGCCACCGGTGGTCAGGGCCCCAGAGAGAGGAACTTCCTCACAATACGCGCCGTGCCGAGGAGTACTGCCTTCTGCATCAGGCCCTTGACCCAGCTGCCTAACGAGAGCCTCTTGAGGTGTTGGTCGAGGCTCTTGGCCATTAGGCCATTCGCTGAAACGACTATCGGCACAACAATTGCTGTATCCACATCCCACATGTCGACAACCTCGTGAGCTAAGTCAAGATATTTTATTTGCTTATCCTTCTCAGCCTTCACGAGATTCTCGTCATGAGGGATGGTGACGTCAACAATTATCGTGCGGCGCTCTGACCGATCTATCACCACTATATCAGGCTTGTTGGCGACAACAGTCCTGTCAGTGATTATAGATCGGTCCCAGTACAGTGTGATACGACCATTCTCGAGAACTGGGTCGGGCACATACCTGTAGTAGGGTACCTCTGATACCACAAGACCGTATCGAAGTGCAAGTTGTTGATGGATAATCTTGGCCACTTGATTATGTCTGTGCAAATACTCTCCGTTAGCAAGACGAGAACAACCGGAAATAATATGTCTAAGGGATTCGCCCGGAGTGTGACACGCCCGACATATGTCCACCGTGCCATCCCTCACAATATACTTCCGGTAATTGTTCGTCATGATAACTTCATCCATAATTGCACAGACAAAACCTTCGGTTTCACCGAATAGGTTGCCGAACCGTAGCCAAGATACGGACGCCATAAAGTCCACATCAGGTCCATGAAGGGCCCGATAGAAGCGTCCGTGTAACTCCTTGCTCTTCCATACCCCCTTGCGGTTCTCAGTACTTAGTACTACAGGTTTGCGCCAGTTCTCTTTGCCTAAGGAGAGCGGAGTTAGCCCCTTGTCCATTGTAACTACATCTCGGTGCATATCCAGGTCAGTGTGGAGAAAATACTCCCTGAGTTTGTATACCTCACGATTATGTAGGGTCTTGGCATTTAAAAAGCCACGGCCACCACATCTCCGCGGGATATACAATCTCATCACCGAAGACCGAGGATGATGCATTCGATATGCAGTCAGCAGGACACGGACTCTCCTATCCAAGGCGTCTAGTTCTTTTTGAGTCCACTTGAGTATGCCGAAAGAGTACATCAAGACCGGCATGACCCAACCATTGAAGGCACGAACCTTATTGCCACCCGACAAAAGACTCTTGAGTACTTTTTTCAGACGACCAAAGAAACGCTCCTGCAGTGATTGTTTCATGTCGGTCACATTGATGCCTAACGCTTCCGACACACCCAAGTATTTGTATGATTCGTTTGCGGACAGTGATCTAAAGTTTATGGAATCTGAAAGTTGTAATCCGTCAGATTCCATAATCTCTCCTCGCTTTACATGCATAACCGCGCACTTGTCAACTCCAAATTCCATTCCAATAGAATTACTAAAAGTTTCTGTTACCTTTAGTAACTCCATTAGTTGTGAACCTGAAGGTGCAAAAAGCTTTAAATCATCCATGTAAAGTAGGTGGGATATTACTTTACCTCCTCTCCACAAACAATAGCCCAACCTTGAACACTCTAACAGAGTACTTAGAGGGTTCAAGGCTAAACAAAACCACAATGGACTCAAACTATCGCCCTGGAATATTCCCCGCTCAATCCTTATCGGTTCGTCATTACTATGAATCGTTCGGCATCCTGGATAGCGAAGGACTGTCCGCCATTGCCCCATACATGATCTTAAGAAACTGCATAGAGTTGTATCTAATTTATACAACTCCAACACCCTCAAGAGCCATGTATGCGGCACGGAATCATAGGCCTTCTTGTAATCTATCCAGCATGTCGACAGACTCTTTCGAAAACGACGAACTTGTTGGCTAATGGTCATATCAATGAGGAGTAGCTCCTTAGTGCCTCGTGATCCACCCCTACATCCATTCTGAGAGACAGACAAAATACTATTATTCTGTATGTGACTATTAATCTTATCTCTCAGAATGGAGGTAAGGAGCTTATAGACCGTTGGTAAACAAGTAATCGGTCTATAGTTTTTAGGATCCGTTGCACTACCTGACTTATGGAGCAGGTGGGTGACTCCGGTGGTAAGGAACTGTGGTAGCGACCCTGACTCTAGAGCTGACAGGAACTGAGATGCTAAGCAATCATGCGAGCTGCGTAGCCATTTTAGCCAAAAGCTATGCAGCCCGTCTGGTCCCGGAGACTTCCAGTTGGGAACGGACCGAACTGCAGCAGCTACATCTTCAGAAGCAATGGAAATTTCTCCCATCGCTTCCAAAGGCTCGCACGCTTGCCTGACCTCCCGCATCCAGTCACCTTCAATGTGGTCGACGGGCACCGACCAGATGTTGCGCCAAAATATATTCGTGGCATCATCATCTGGGCGACACCCATCGCTCACACCCTGGTCAAGTCGTTCCCACGTTCTGTACACCCACCTTTGATCGCTCTGGAACATGCGATTCAAGTAATAACGGTCCACTCGCCGCCTGTACCGACGGATGCGGCTCGCCCATGCATAAACTTTTTGTTTTAGGAAGTCAATACGCTCCACGACATGAGACGGATATTCTTGCGGACTGATACCAGTCCCCAAGAACGCCCGCCCCACGAAACGCATTACACGTGGACGCGTATTCCCTTCCTTAAAACAATATAGTTTTCCAATGAGCACTCTGGTCTTATTAATACGCTTCTCAATCCTGCTCTGCCAAGCCGGTGTAGCAGCTTTTGGTCGTGTAGCTCGTTCGGTGTCTTCAAATGTAACACCAGCTACACGACATGCTGCAACAGCGGCACAAAACAGAATTGAGTGCGTATCTTCGAGATCTTCACTGCTTTCAAAATAATCTGCGAGCAGTGAATCCAGAGTGCACACGAGGTCCCTATTCCGTTTAGTCATGGGTAAACGTGGCAACCGTGGCCTAAGCTCAGCGGGAGTGTTACGATACTCCCGAATCGCATCCCCCAATGCGCTCCTCAGTTGATCACTGTACTTACTTGTTGTAATAGCCATGTCACCCTCGTCCTCATCATCATGATCTGGGCCCTGTGGTGTTGCAGGAAGTGGTCCCTCAACCACGGGCTGTGACGGGGCGGAAGTGAAACCGCTATTACACATTTCTGAGCGAATCCTATCAAGCACGGTGTCACTCAGCCTGTTGTTACGCAGAATGACCCGCACCTGATCCGACAGTCGTTGAGCCGAGACGTTGATAGCTGGTTCAAGCGCCTGAAACAGAGAGAGCATCCTAACACGGTACGCCGTGAGATTAGTTCCCCCCTCTGTAGCCCCATAGTATGCGCGCATGACATTTTCATTAATGGATTGTGTCCATCGCATGCGCTGCACACCACCACCGGAAGCGGGGACCCCGTTCGAGGCCGGTTGGCCTCTGGCTCCCAAGCTCGTCGGTGGCCGGCGTCTCCCCGCTCGACGTACAGGTGTTGGCGACGTCGGCGGGGAGAAGTACTCGTCGCTCGAGCTCGACGCACTTGCAGACACCAGACTACTTCCTTGTGCAGGGTCCTGTGCCTGCGAGGCGGAGCTGAGCGGCGGGTCCGGAGATGGATTTTTGTGCGCTCGTTGTCTGGCTCTTGTCAACATGTTCTTGGATTTTAAACATTATGTATTTTTTTTTGACACTGTCACTTTAATTTTCGTTGGAGTCCACATTATTGTTGATATATATTTATTAATATTTGTATATACGTATTTTTTATTATGATTGGTGTTAAAATATCTGTTTTACACTTTTTCAGGTTTAATATTCAGATTTAAATTATTTTGCATAAATTTCTTTTAATAATTTTATGACAGCCCAATTTTTTACATGTTGACGTATTGGTTGGTTGCCAGGTTATTAATAATATTATTAGTATAATTAATTTAATTTGAATTGTATTGCCTACGTTCGGTTTTGACTAAACAAATTGGTAATATTATAATAGATCAAAAAATATAAGTGAGTATATAAATTCGCATTCCTACTTTAATCGCGATAATGAAAGGATCGAGCAAAGAACTATTTTCGTATCCGTTTTGATTGTGAAACCACTTCAGGGTAAGTACATTATTAATTGTGGGTTTTTTTTTATTATTCCATAAAACGTATTTCATATAAAGAATAATTCTGAGAAATTACCTCTGTACATTAAATTTACACAGTAAAATTAAATGCGAAAATATATTCTCAGTATTGCTTAAATGAAATACTGATCTGATTTATTATAATAAATTAAAACGTCGGTAACATTCATAAATACATATATCAGATTTCTTTCAACGTAATTGATTCATTAGACATTTGCCACTCAACATTAATGTTTATCAGAAATAGTTATTTAAGAGCCGAGATGGTCCAGTGGTTAGAACACGTGCATCTTAATCGATCGTTGCGGGTTCAAACCCAGGTAAGCACCACTGAATTTTCATGTGTTTAATTTGTGTGTATAATTTATCTCGTGCTCGGCGGTGAAGGAAAACATCGTGAGGAAACCTGCATGTGTCTAATTACAACGAAATTCTGCCACATGTATATCCACCAACCCGCATTGGAGCAGCGTGGTGGAATATTTTCTAAACCTCCTCAAAGGGAGAGGAGGCCTTAGCCCAGCAGTGGGAAATTTACAGGCTGTTAAAACAAAGTTAATTAATGTAATAACCACTTAGATTCAAGATGTATATTGCTTTACTGTCATTTAGTAAACTTGTCAGATACTACACTTGAGTATAGATACATGTCCATTTATTGAGTTTTTCATATTTATTGGCGACTAGTTTTATAGCGGTAGTCACGATAGGTTCCGTATGTCTTTTTCTGTACCCCTGACAATGTGTATACAAAATTTCAAGATGATCAGTTGTTAAGATATGAAAGCGTAAAAATACTCATTATTGCATTTATAATATTGGACTTTATCACTCGTCTAACTCTTGAATATGCTTTTCATACTTATTGAATGGTTTTTGAGTATTAAGTAACATTTATCTTTTGCACAACTTAGATGATGTCCTAATGAGACTTCTAAGGCACGGGTGCCCTTTAAAAAACTCAGGCAGAAAAAGCCAATAAGTTTTGATAGACCCGATAGATCGTTTGAACTCAAGACTTCGAAATCTATAGCTAGCTAGCTCTATAAACTAGCTATTGCACTAACGAGACAGACACACACACACAGAGGCACAACTTTATCGAAATTATAGCCAGTGCCGATTAAACTAGAAACTTCTGAAAACAAGCATCTGTCACGTAAACTGCGTCATTCATTTGAATCAACTGTATTCGAGACTGAGTATTAACTCAGAAGTAACTCAAATACTGTTTGTATTTGGATTACTATAGAATTCAGAGTTTGGATAGTTTCGAATAAATCTGAGCTACGTGACTTTTGCTCTCCTTGGAAAAATCTTTAAATTCTTTTATTCTTTACGAAAATAGATGATTAAATTATTTAATACCAGTGACCCGATACAGCTTCGCGTGGTCATATTTTTTTAATAAAAAATGTATTTGACAATGACAAATATAAAATCTCGAGCAGTCAGGAATAAGGTAGCTCTATAATAGTGATTTTAAGTATTGGATTATTCCGGAGATTACTCACACCTACGTAAAAATATACAAATTGCACTTCTTTATAGTGTTAATATAGAAGAAAATGAGCTTTGATAAAGAATTGAAAATGCTACGGTTTTCGTAGAGTGGAAAATATACAGAATTAATAGAATTTTGGTGTGGTAATTATAATAATAGATTTATTAATAAAATTAATCTTACTAGTTTAATAATTTTATAAATAAATCAAGAATGAAATATACTTAATAAAATTTGGAAATGGTTTACAGACGTACTAAGCACAGCCTAACAGGATGAAATTTTACTCAGAAATACACTATGGAACTTAGGTGAGCACTAAGATGATTTTTCAAAAATCATCTCCCATATGGAGTTAAATGGGGGATGAAAGTTTGTTCTGAAATTATCATTTCTAATGAAAGGAATTGGGCATCAGTATTTAGGCTTTTTTTGTGACAGTAACGGCAGTTATTATAGCGTTCTTCCATATTTGAAATATGGATATCGGTATTTAGGCTGGCGTTTATGAATAAAGGTCAGTCGATAAAGCGCTTTCGAAAACTCATTCCTTAAGGAGGTAAAGTGGAGATGAAAGTTTATATGGTCGTCATTTTTTAAGATGAAACATGAAAATTGGGGTTTGTGCTGCTGTTTATAAGTTTATAAAGATCAATGTTACAATGTTTTCCGATTGGAAATCTCATCGGGTACACGGCGAATAGGTTACGTACCTATTCGCCGTGTACCCGATGAATATTATTTATTTTATACTGTGCAGTCAATAATTTTATACGAAAACATCCTCTTGGGCGATTTGAGAATTCCTAACTGCAGTGTGATTCTGTTACATATACGTATCTCACTCGTGAAATGTTGACAGCCGACGGTGATACGTATGTCCTAGAAATTTTACGATGATTACAGTTTATGTCGCATCCTAACATGTTACGCTCGTATTCTGCGGTGAGTTTCGAGTTTCTTATTAGAGAAAAACTCTCCTGCACGGGAGATTTTACTGTGCTCTGGTGTGTGTTAAACACATGTTCTCATAATGCCCTCACTCTTACCCTATCACAAATGTAATTCGAACGAAGAGAGATTAGGTTAGGACAATCTTTACAATAGGGCGTCACGGTAGCATGCAAAAGCGATCCCTTAGTGCTCGCCGAAGAGACGGAAAGGGTACCGTACCATATACTCTCACACTTTCATGTGGGGTAAACTCAAAAAAGAAAAACAAAAAAGGACCATGTTTACATGCTTTCAAAGGCACGGGGTCTTTATGCTGCCTATTTTAAACGTTTAGTTGATATTGTTTTTTCAACTGATCTTGTGAGTTTTAATTATTGGACCTCATCGAATACTCACCGATTTCGGTCAATTTAAAGGAAGATCAGCCATCTACGCTGGACATATTATAGTGCACAGGTGTGCGCGCAAACATAATTATTGCTCTGTCTGTTATTTCGCTCTCATAATGAGACGGAATCCAATAGGACGGCCAATCCGACAAGGCTGGAAACAATTAGGACTTAGGACCATCAGTTTTGCGTATTTCGAGGCACGGGATCCAACTTCAAGATTCCGGGCTGTTATTGAAAATTTTTCGATAGAAAAATACAATAACTGTTTATAGGCCCAAACTGGAATTTGAACCCTCCGGATTTGAAACTTTATATCTAGCCATTAGACCAACTACTAGGCTAGACAATTATTTAGACTGGAATGGAATTTAAATACGATCTTTGAGTAAGTTAAATACTGTCCTATATTGTTATATTAAATCAATGTAAAACATTTTTTTAATCATAATCGAAAATTCTGCCTTGTTTTTTACGTAAATAATAAATTAGCAATCATATTAATTATAAAAAATCAGATTTAAAAATGATTTTCACAATATGAATCGAATAACAATAATTGCTTTTTATAATTATAATACGTAAAATACGGATAAGCGATTAAATCAAAATACAGAAGCTTATTTGGAGGTATTTTGTTACCGTCGGTTGGAAATGTTTATTGAAATAAACTCAGTAGGTATTTTTTTCACTTTTTTTAACAATTCGATAAAAAGTTTAATCCTTTTATGATCAAACTCGTGTTTGTTCGTCTGTTTGTCTAACTCATTGTGAGTAACTAAATTTATACTAATCTACAGTAATCTATAGCTATATTATCAAAAGTAAAAGTAACTCTGTCTCTGTCTGTCTGTCTGTATTTAATAACAGAAATTTGGTATGGAGCAAGCTTGAACTTCTAGGAGGGACAGGCGTTAGGTAAAGAAAATGTAGCCTGAAACGCAAGCGAAGCTGCGGGCGATAACTAGAACGACATAAATGGTAGCCAAGCGTTCACACACTCACAAACAATCCTGTCTATTGGTCTATGTTAGAGAGACGCAGTTTAAATGAAATTATTACATAACTATAAGTTATCACATTATTAAAAGTTACTAATTTAAACAAATCAATTCACTAACAACTAGCTCTCATGAAGTCATCCACTCAAACACCTGGCACGAATTATTCGCTGTGCACGTCTGTCACATCCCATTCAGCGATAAAAGCACTTGAAGCGCTCGCGCGAAGCCTCAAGCGCTGCGCTTATGCTGATTTGAAAAGAGGGCAATGCTCTTCGTTTACACGCTTCTACTCGGATTTATTAATGTAATTCTTTTTTTTTATATTTTCTGTCTCTATCGTTTGAAACAGTTTTTACATATGTCTAAAACAGAATGTTTTATTTACAGAGTATTTTGCAAATTAATAATATTAATTATGCTAGGTAAAGTTAATTATTTTGATTTCGTTTGATTTCGCAAGGGCACGGCACGGATAATTTTCAAGTAGACCGTCTTTGTGTAAGCTATGTAATTTTAAGTAAGATTAATTTTATGTAAATAAGGTTTTGATTTGACTATATAAACAGATTTTTTCATTGATGTTAATTAAAAATTTATACGATGTATTATT
The DNA here is from genome assembly GCF_037043105.1 of Vanessa tameamea. Classification (NCBI taxonomy): domain Eukaryota; kingdom Metazoa; phylum Arthropoda; class Insecta; order Lepidoptera; family Nymphalidae; genus Vanessa; species Vanessa tameamea. The sequence goes on from NC_087331.1 coordinate 2,388,375, forward strand.
TAGAAAACATTAGATGACGCCTTTTCATTTGAGATGGGCCAAATTTGAGTGCCGATTTGAGTTTGAGTTTGAGAATTATAAAGTTTAATTTAAGTACGTTTGGTAATAAGCAAATAATGTAGGTAAAAATTACAATTACAATATTATTTATTCAAGTAGGTTCTTTTGAGAATTTTGAGTCATATAAATAATGTTTTGACCTTGTGTCTGACGTCTTCGATTGAGTGGAATTTCAGTCCCACCAGACTAGGTTAGGGAGGAAATAGAGAGTGCATCCGTACCCACAATTGTCGTTTAAGATGCACGTATTTGGTCATCTCGGATGGAAATACAGGAAGCTATATATTTATAAACCTAGTAAATAAACAAAATAGCATAGTATATTTTGTAGGTTAAAAGCGTTCAGAAATGGTCCTAGGACTATATCGATAATTCCCAGGCAACTTGAATGACCTTAACTATAAAAATTAAGAAAAAAGGTAGTCCAAGTTCTATGTGTACATTTTAATGTTTAAAATATTTACTGTATAAACCATAAATACATATAATTGTGGCAGATATGGTAGAAGCATTTACTCGTGGAATTTCTATCACTTCTCCTGACCCCAGCGGAAGTAAAATACGGGATTCATAAACGTCAGTAAATATTTCCAACGTTTTTTATGGTTGATTTCCTCGATTCAGAGCCTTATATAATTATACATTGCTGTGATGACTTATATTTTATTTTTCTTTGACGCAATTGCAAACGAAGGTCTCATTATTAGTAAAATGTCTCAAGTGTGTAGTCAGTCGATCTCAAAGTCTTTGTATAGGAGAAATTCAGTTCAACGACTTCTTGAATTTTTAGCTTTTCGTTGGACGTCTATAGAAAATTGAATAAGACAACTTTCTGCGGGAAATTCAATTTATCGTTTTATTTTCAACAACTAGTCTTTTATAGATTTCGTTCTATTAAATGTTGATAGAAATAATTAAATGGAAATTAGAATTGAAGAATGACATGGCGCTGTGGTAAGAACACGTTAATTTTAGTCTAAGATTGCGAGTTCAAACCCGGGTAAGCTCAAGTTTTCATGTATACATTTTTGTTTTTAATTCATCTTGTATTCAGACGTGAAAAAATGTTTCGACAGCTAACCCAATAAAAGAATCAAACTGCGCTAGTTATCGCAAAGGTTGAATTGATTAAATATTCACTATCAATAAAAATTAACTACCCGTACATGATTAATGGCGACGGGTGACATTTGATCAATACCATTTCCTAAATTCTAAATCTTACGTCGCATTTGTAAGTTCACTAAAGATTAAATTAAAACTATTAACCAGATAATTGTAAATTAAATTTGAACGATTTGTATTTTTGCTCTCTTTGCCTGATAAATAATAAAATAAAGTGGATTGTTGAATAAATAAATTAATAGATAAAGTAACAGCTAATAAATATCCCATTGCTGGTCAAAGGACTCCTCTTCAATCAAGGAGAAGGTTAGGAGATAATTATACTGCATCTCAATCGACGCTGCAACTGATGCATAAATAGTTCAAAAACAACACGTGGAAGAGTTTCATCCATCACGTGTTTAATAAAGTATTCTTTGACCGTTGAAATAAATTATTTATAAAAACAAATTTAATTATGTTCGAACGAGTTGGAACCCACAATCATCGGCTTAAATTTACTTACACATAAATATTATTTATGATATAATATTTGTATAATGTACAAACTATATTGTTCTAGATTTCTCATATATATGTTACTTACCTAAACAACCATATCCGTCGACGTGCAGCACATAACCCGGCCCGCAGCCACACTCGTAGGTACCATCATGGAGCTCTCTGCAGAGTTGCTCACACGGGCTGCCTTCGCCACATCTACCTGTAACAAAACCTTACTTCAGTGCAAACTCTGAGTTCATATTGATATTACTAAACAGTTACTTTATTTTGTTGTTAATAGATGGCGTTAATAGTTCTTTAAATCGCGCTATAATTGTCTCAAGTTGTTATTTTTAGTATGTCGCCATTCAAAATAAAAATTGAGTTTACCAGATCAACAGTTCGTTCAATCGTCGTCTAACGCTCTGTCTTGTTATTCTTACAAAATGATCTCTAAATATTAGACCGACGTAAGAAACGTCTAGTTTTGTGAACTAATATTTTGTATGACTTAAATTTTACAAACGACGAATAATTTGATATTGAAATCTTTTGTTTCTACAGAAAATTATAATTTAGTATCTTACTAAAAATAATAATAATAAAAACCGACCGGAACATATGAATCAGATGGCAAGTGGCCCCTCGAGCAGATAATTAGCAAACTTTAATTATTCTTGACCATATAATCTCATTAATGAACATGAACACTAAATATTAAAAGTATTTAATTTTTATCTAACAAAGTGAAAGTTTTAAAATATGACTTGATAGCTAGTAATTCATATATTTTATAAATTCGTACGTGTAAAGTTCACACCAAAGTTGAAATTTGAAAAATTCTGTTCATTATATAATGAAATATATTAAACTTTCAATACGTATATTTCACTCAGTTAAGATAATCGCAAAATAAAGCAAAATATAGGAAAAAAATCCTGTCAATTATAAAGGACCTAAAAATAATGATATAAACTTACGGCAGGTCAGCGTAGAACAGGGTACGTGCAAAAAAAGAGATTTTCAGGATAAAACACAAGATATACGACCTCGGATAAACGAAACTAGAAGCAAAATCTCTGTTCCGTATTTGAAAAAAGGTAAAAATGCTCTCTATTTTACAAGAAAAAATTAAGTGTAAGACCCATTTGGATTGCTAGTAAGTAATCTTACCACCAACTACTAGTATTTTGTTTCGCTATGTTATTTGAAGGGTGATTCACTCATTATAAATACAGGTAAACAGATAGTCACAGATCTAATGATTGTCAGTACATTGAGCAGTACAATAGTGTATACAGTAAGGATCGGCTTATACTACTTAATGTACGTACTACTAAATGTAAATGTACGATCATAATGTAAGCAGATCAGTAAATGTGTCCATAAGTTTTAACCACATTGATATAGTAAGAAAGAAAAATATCCCGTCTGGGTAGGTACCATCCACTAACCATTTATTCTACCGCCAAATAGCAATATTTAGTAGTATTGTGTTTTGGTTAGAACGGTGAGTTAGTAACGGTAATTACAGGCACAAGGGACATAACATCTGAGTTCCAAGGTTGGTGGCGCATTGGTGATGTATGGAATTCTTAAAATTTGTTTGCGCCAATGTTTATGGTCAGTGGTGACCACTAATCTTTGGGTGGTCCATTTGCAGGTCATGAATTTAATAAAAAAATATTAACAATTCCTTATATCACTACTACAAACTTTAGGTCATACGTTGATAAAAACATGCCCATTTACGAAATTCCTACGAGAAAATACACGTGTGCTAACTGCATCCTGTTATATCTCCAATATAATCTTGGATGCCAAATGGAGCAGACTGATGGCATAAGTTTAGATTGCTTCAATATGTTTGCTCTGATCTTGAAAATAACTATTGATTAAATAGTAAATTAAAGTCTGTGTCAGTAAATATTACTATTACAACCAGTTCTACAAGGAATTGCCAATATTCTTAAGCCGATTTAGATTATAGATAAAAAATCTTGGATATTATGTTAAAAATGTTTTAATAGTAGACCGGATTATGCAGTGATTACACTTTCGTGGATAAAAAAATAGTTAAAGGTCGACAGTCCGTTTTATCTGAACTTTTTTTATTGTATTGAATTGCTGTTCCATCGTATTGACAGTTAAAATAAAATCAAAGTATTCTTTATTCAAGTATTCTCATAAAAGCAGTTTTGAATGTTACAGTGCTGAAATAAATGTAAAGCTACCTCCTGTTCGAAACGAAGATTATACCGAGAAGAATCGGCACGAATCTCAGTAGTTATTCTTGTCCACAATTTTTATCACGGAATGCGTCATTTATTATTCTATAATTATATTCTGCCAAGAAATCAATAAATACTAAGTAAGAGAACAGTCAATGCATTTATGTATGTGCACACTCTTGTGCACTATAATATGTCCAGATCAAGTGTCTAGTCTCCATTGAGAATGCCCAATGTAGTCATAATCAGTTAGGTTAATAAATCGCCTTGTTAACATTCCTAGTTCTACCTTGTAGTTAAGCCTACAACTTATATATTTAATGGAAACGACAATAGTCCAATAGATCAGGATTAAACTCATGAGTCTCCCTCTCAGTGGCAGCTATCGTAGAGCCATGTGGTGTAGTGCACTAGGGCCCCGGAAATCAGAGGGCCCTCTAATTTAAGCTTTAAAAAGAGTGGATCACCCAACTCGCCACCTGAAGCTAGCAAAACTCGATCCTGCTCACAAGATATTTTTTTTCAATATTTTTCAATATTTTTTTTAAAGTGAGGGCCCGATTATTTTCCTATGCACCGGGACCCTTGCCTACCTATCTATGCCACTGCTCCCTCCCTACAATATTTTACATTACTGAGCCTGTTTACCATTGAGTTATTTATGTTTAACTTTTTAAAGGACTATCTAAAGACAAATCTTACATCCATGCGCAAAAAGTTGGTACAATACGGTAAAACGGCGGTACTTCACGTTACCGGCGCTTTCGTTACAAACCTAATTTCTTTGTTAATATTAAGAGTACCTTTGTATAAGCGACTTCCAACCTTAATTAAGTAAATTACTCTGTTAGAGCGAAGTGTTAAGTGTTAACAACTGGAGTTGTAATTATTTTTAATGTAATGAAAATGCTTCTAGTTGCTATTTATTGTACTTTAAAATTCTAGGAACTGTTGGAATAAAATATAACGACTTTAAATTGTAGTGACCCGAAAGCGCTGGGAGCATTCCGACCGCCTGGACTTTAGAACAGAGAAACAATAATATAAATGCAAACTATAAAAAGGATCAAGATGGCTTGGTGGTTATGAGACTTCAATCTTAACCGTAGATTTCGAGTTCTAATCTGATTTCTAATTTATACAACACTTGGCGGTACGGCTTTGTGTAAGCCCGTCTGGGTAGGTACCATTCACTCATTATAATATTCTACCGCCAAACAGCAATATTTATTGTTGTGTTTCGGTTTGAAGGGTAAGTGAGCCACTGTGTACAGGCACAAGGGACATAATATCTGGCGCATTGGTGTGATGTAAGGAATGATCATTATTTCGCGTCAATTTCTATGGGCGGTGGTGACCACTTACCATCAGGGCCAAATTATGGTAAGTGGCCGTGCGCCTATTCATAACATAAAAAAAACAAACAGGTGGCTTGTATTTATTAGCGAATAAAGAAAATATCGTGAGGCTAACTGCAACAGTTTTGGATGAAATTCTACCATATCTAGCAATCCGCATCAGAGCGTGTTGGATAAAGTCCAAACCTTCGCGTCCAGTGGTGAGATTATTTTTGTACAGCTAAAAGTAATCATCTTAAAATTGTATTCAATCTATACTAATCCTAAAAACAGGGCAAGTGCGATTCGGACTCGCGCACTGAGTTCCGTACCATCAGAGAGATAGACAAAAATACACTGATGAAATAACAATTTTACTTACGGGAAGTGCCCTATAGGTTCTGATTCCCTTTGTGCGTGTATGGGAAATAAACGGCCGTATCTTTTGATTGCGTAGACTTAGAGGATTGATATTTTCACATCTTCAAGACACCACTCACATTAGTATTTGGGTTGGTATTAATTCCAATTTTATACTTTATTTATTTATTTAAAATACTTTATTGTACAACACAGAAATACATAATATAAACACAAAACATTAAATAAATGGTGCGCAAAGGCGGTCTTATCGCTTACAACAATCTCTCACAGACAATCTTTGGTGATAGAACTTAGAACGAAAAAAGGTAAGTGCAGAGGTACATAGAGACAGGAGATAAAAAACTATAATATAAAAATATTTATAATAATTTATAATAATAAACTACACATGGCTACATCCCAATAATACACACATAATGATATAGTATATAATTATAGACTATCAATATATATATACATAATTATAAACTACATATTATCACATACATACTTGCATATATTATTTAGACATGGATAGATAATAGTTTTTCAAACGATGCTTAAAGATGGACTAGGATTTAGACTGCCGTATATCAGTGGGTAGTGCATTCCGAAGTTGGACGGTTTTCACAGTGAAAGAGTTGCTGTAGGTTTGTGTCCGGCTGCAGGGTGTTCCCAGTTTGTTATCCTCACTAGAACGCATGGTTGTGTATGCTGTCAGACCCAAGAAATTTAAAGCGTTCTATAAGGTAAGGTTGTGTATGTTCCACATGTAGTATCGAGTAGAGAAGAGATAAGGCGTGCACGTTCCTTCGAAGCCTGATTGGCAGTCACTTTAACTGAGACCGATACTGCGAAACATGATCAAACTTACGCAGACCAAAGATAAATCTAATGGCCAAATTTTGCAGCCGTTCTAATTTATTTAGAAGGTCTTCAGTTAAGTCAATGTAGCAGGCGTCAGCATAATCCAATATTGGAAAAAGGAAAGCATTGGCTAAGCTGATCTTAGCTTTGATGGGCAGTAGATTTTTCCATCGTCTTAAAAAACCAATGATGGCATAAATCTTACAGCTCATTTCTGCAACTTGAGGTACCCAGGAGAAGGAAGTATCCAGAAGTAGTCCAAAATTTTTAACACTGTCTTGTAGCGGTAATATGTGGCCCTTAAACATGATTTGAGATAGATTTTTGTCTTTAACCCTCGACAGAAGCTTAAGACTGCCAAAAACAGCTACTTGCGACTTCCTCAGATTCACTTGGAAACCGTAAGATTTACACCATTCACTGATTTTAGTCAAATCATTATTCAAAGTTGCAACAGCCTCGTCAATACCGTCCAAGGGAGCGGTAATATAAATTTGAAGATCATCAGCATATAGATGATAGGAGGAAGAGAAAAGTGTGGAGAGAGTATTAATAAAAATAGAAAAGAGGAGAGGAGAGAATACACCACCTTGTACCAACACCAGAAAGAATATCTAAATAAGGTGAAAAACTACTATTTGCCTTTATGCATTGCTGTCGATTAAGTAAGTAAGAGTGAAACCAATCAATAGGAGTAGAACCTATGTTTATAGATTTTAGGATTGCCAAGCATATGTCGTAGTCGATGGTATTAAAGGCACTTGAGAAGTCTAAGAGAGCTAGTATAGTTACGGATTTGTTATCAATTCCGCAACGTATATCATCACATACTTTAGTGAGAGCTCTAACTGTACTATGACCTTTTCTAATCCCAGATTGGAAAAGGCAGAGGATTTTATTTACTGAGAGGAATTTACTTAATTGATAATGAACTACACGCTCTAACACCTTTGAGAGAAAAGGAAGAACAGATGTCGGTCTAAAATGAGAAGGTAGTGAGGGATTGGATTGGAAACTTTAGGAATAGGAATCACTATGGCTTTGCGCCATAGAGTAGGGAAGGTACCAGTTGACAGGGAATAATTAAATATATGGCATAGACTAGGTAAAATATTGTTAAGGGTAAGGAGAATCAGTTTTCGACTTATTTCATCACAACCAATTGAGTCTGATTTAATGCTATGAATGTGCTTCTTTAATTCGCTAATGGTGACAGAACTGAATTGGAAAGGAGAATTATCAGGGATGGGTAATTTATTAAAAGAGAACAGACAGACAGAGTTCGACAGACAGACGGACAACGAAGTGACCTTATGTAGGTTTCCTTTTCGCTTTAGAAGTGCGGAACTCTAAAAATGTATTTCGTCATCACATTTCACCATACCACACCACCACAAAATAGTCTGGGAATTGACTTATTTACAGAAAATAAATGGATATGAATGGAATCACGAAGAATAGCCAGATTTATATTTAAAAAAATAATTGACGTTATCATATTAGCGCTAAAGTTAAACGAATAACTACTATTCGATAACTGCAGGCTATTAATCGATTTTTATTTTATTATGCTTTTATTTACACAATAATAAAGTATTAACAAACTATAATGCGGTGATCATTTCACAGAAGACCAGCCACTTTACTGATTCATCGAGCGTGATGATTGCATTACAAGCTCGCCCAAGTTATAAGCGTTAGCGGGTTTTTAATTAAATGTAACAAGTTATGTTTATAAAATGACAATAAATAAAGAAACTACGTGTATTCCAGAATGCACTATGTTTATGAAGCAAGGTTCAAATCCATTCAGCAACAATTTAACTAAATTCCGTATAAACAATATTAGGCGATACAATGACACAGAGGCATTAAAATGTTGTTTTTTTTTTTTAAATATTTAATCATATTTTTTACTAATATTATAAATGCGAAAATAATCATGTCTGTCTGTTTGTCTGTTACGTTTTCACGGCTAAACAACTAAACCGAATTTGATTAAATTTGGTAAGAAGCTAAGGAACCTAAAGGAAAAACATAGCTTGTTTATGTTTATAATTGACGGACCGCCCTAAAACAAGAGCGAAAATTAGTTTAATATATTATCAGGTTAACATTTAATATTAATTAAATACATAAATGTAGCATTGTTATTTCGATCGACGAACTTTTAAACGAATATTTAGATAATAATAAAAGGTACTTGAGGAGTATAATTATTTAAACAACATTAAAAAGGCGACAATACATTGTTAATATGGTTTTAAGAAGATATACCGTTGAAGACTTAAACAGTATTAAAAAGATATTGCTTCAAATAAATATTGTTATTATTGCAATTAAATATAAAAACAATTTGATTAATGATTAAACGAATTTACCTCGAAGTGTAATTCTGTTAAAATTGTAAAAATCATAACAGACAGTTGTATTGTCTCCATTAGTGACTGGCGGGTTCATTTTCACTGCTGAATGCTGGCAACATTTCCCCAATGAATAGGCTATTCAACGGGGAAATGTTGCCAGCATTCTTGAAACCATTCCACTCCGTAATATTTTGTACCGTAGCTTTATGTAATTCGTTGTTATTTATACATAATATAACTTAAGTCCGCAGTGTAATAATCTTATAGGACTGACACGATGCTACACGGTATTATGCTCAAGCGATCCCGTGACGGAGTACCAATGGTACCCACCAATGGTTTTTAGTGGGTATTTCCCACCACCACATATTTCACTTCATGTGAGGGAAATGCATAATTTCGTTTTTCCAGCGAATTTCAGTAAATCGGTTAGATTACAAGAATATTATATAAACGCGTATCACGTAAATAGTATGACATATTTGGCAGACCACGTCTATAGAATGAAATATATATCTTTAAAGTAACGTATATACCGCTTATTAACGCTGATTGTTATAGAAAATAAATATATAACTAAGGGTTAATTATATACGATTCAATTTAAATCAATGTAGCGGTGTGTTATACTGTCAAATTGCATTAGTGTGTTTGTGTTTGATTACATTTACACTTACGTTAGTTAACATTCTGCTTGACCAGAACCGTCTAATACATTATTAAGATAATTATGTATAATATAATTAATTAATTATGTATAATTTTGAAGCACAATAATCTATATTAATATTATAAATGTGAAAGTCACGCTTAAACCGCTGAAATGATTTAAATGAACTTTAGTATCGAGATAGTTTAAGTCCAGGAGAAGAAATTAGGCAACTTTTTTAATTTACCCCTTTAGGGATTAAAACTCGGAGTAACGGTTTGCGTGCTCTTGGTAAAGTATTATAAATATCGCGCAGGTTTAGATAGTTTGTTAGAAACAAAGAGGCGTTTTTTTTTTGTTTTGTATCTAACTCGTCGTCCCAGTTTGGCACGGATAAGGGTCTACATAAAACGTTTATATGGAAGGACGGATATACGAAGAAAAACTCTAGTTTTGTTGGGTTAAACGCCCGGACGTTTACAGTACAACTAGACAAATATTCATCACAATAAGATCAATGGTTTAAGAACGCATAAAGTACAAACATTATGCCTTTTTTATTTATGTTTATGTAAACGATTTAAAACTGGAAAACCGTACAACAGAACCTAATTAATATTTATTCTTAATTTATTACATAAATTAAGATTTTTTTTATTTTTATTTAAATTTAGAATAATAGCAATACCTCAAATTAATTAAGGAATTACTATTTATATATTCCTATTTACCCCTCCTTTTAAGCTTAGCACTTGTGTTAGGAGTGGGGACAACAATAGCCCAAGGGGTCAGGATCGATCCTGCTACTTTTAACATCGCTAGGCGGTCCATAAAACATTGCGCTATTGACGCTTCAAATTCTGGAAAGATTTCTAGTTATTATGAACCTTTCTCAAACTTTTAATTTTGTTTTGAGTCTTATAGTGTTTATTGTTTCAAACATTAAAGCGAAATTATCAGTCTAGATTAATGTAATGAAAATCTTTGTAGACAATAATACAGCCATTAGAAAAGGCCAAATTGCCACTGATTGGTTGTCCAATTTCATAGCTTGGTAACAGCCAATTCAAGTTGAACTTGAAAGTAATATTACAAGATTGTTATTAACGTTTCATTAGAAAGTTGTGTCAAAGATATTTGAAAGATAAAAAGAGTATTTGTAATGCACTAGATTTTACACAAGTGAAACGAAACGTGAGAACATCAAAAACATAATATATAAAAATTTTGAACCAAATTCGATCTTTAAAATTTTACTACATAACTTTTTTAAGAATGTTCTTAATTTTTTATGTTGCAGCTAACTGGATGAATTGGCCGACGACTTTGTGGCTCGACGTTTCATTGAATGGCTAATTTAACCAAATGACTGCAACATATATATATATTCATTGAATAAATATGCATACAATACATATTTGAGTGTATAATAATAATATACTTTGTAAATATAAGGTATACGTTGTAGCGTCGAACCACGTGTTGCTGATCCACTGAGCGGATTGATTTCATTATGTAAATGACCATTCATAAGCGGCAGCGTTTATAACAAAAGACCGGATGTTTAAAAATGTGACTATCATTAGAATTTTATTTATTTAAATATTTTATTGTTATTTAACTATTGTTAAATAATCTATAAATAGTATTATAAATTATGAAACACTAAAATATGAACATTTTTTTTTAAATATTGCTAATTTTAATTCTGTTCTATCTCTCAAACTGAATTATTCTTAATTTTTAAACCATTTTAATTTAATTTAGCGTGTAACAATGGTGCCGACATATAGGCTGCCTATAAAGGTCTTGTAGGTGTGTTTCCGGCCTTTAACAAAATTTGTTGAAAAATCTTATTAAAATAAGCATAATTTATTTATGGTGTCTCGACATATTTCAGTTTAGTTTGACATTAAAAGACATAAAATAATTTTGTAGATTGTTTTATACTTTAAAAATAGTTCCTGTTCTTTCAATGAGTATTACGTTGTCTTTGAAAGTTTGAAGTATTTATGCAATTTATTTTTTAAACTTGGACAAACATCTCAAGTTCTCTTTCAAATAGATCATTTAAATACCTAACACGAAGTTCTCTGCGCCGTATTTTTAGCATTCGACTATATTTATGTAAATTCAGGCTCTTTATTGAAAATTCGTTACAAAAAATAAGACGAATAGCATCGATATTCTATTAATTCTCTACACTGTTTAACATTTTATATCAATTTATTTTAAATTCCAATGTTGCCTTGAACAAGATCGAATACAAAATGAAAATAAATAAATGACGTGCTCTTCTAGTCTATTGTCACAAAAAAAAATACTTGGTAGTTTGATGATTATTTCTTAAAACATTATTATTGTAAAAACAGTTGTGGTATGGCTTTGTGTGGGCCCGTCTGAGTAGGTAAATAGCAGTACTGAGCATTGTCGTGCTCCGGTTTGAAGGGTGAGTGAACCAGTGTAACTGGCACATGGGACAAAACACCTTAGTTTTAGAGGTGGTGGCGCATTGGCGACGTAAGGAATGGTTAATATATCTTACAGTTCCATTGTCTATGGGTGGTGATGATCACTTCCATCAGGTGGCCTATTTGCACGCCAGTCGGTCTATATTATAATAAAAATGAGACGAAATCTAATCACAGGTCATGGGACAGAACATCTTAGTTCCCAAGATTCGTGATGTATTGACGATATGATAATAGAAATACATAGTGCTTCTGTCTAAGGGTATTGGTAGCAACATACCAGTAGGCAGGGCATTCCCAAGTCTGCTTACTTATTTTAAGTGGCGTGCGGCCACTATGGCGATACTTAAAATTTTAAAAACTTTTACCTTTAAACTTTGGTATACAGCTCGATTTTAGTGCATTTTATTTTATAACATTGGATTTTTTTTTACTTTTAAAGGACAATAACTGTATATTATATAATTCAAGAAAACTGACGATAGCGCGGGACATTTGTAGATTACAATATTTTGGATTCGAACTCAGATTGTCTTTATTAAATTTATTATATTATGTTTTTCTTGTGTTAAGTGTTAAGTTATATAAATCAATAGGAGTACAAATTACATTGCGTTATATATTGTTGCATAATTTTCGTTTCACTTGGCGCCATTATTCTTGAGTTTGCACGGACGAGACAGCGCGAGCATTCATCTATCACTCACAAGTGAGTCCATTAATTTAAAGCAATTGCTTTCTATCATTTTGTAATTGTGTGTACGTTGATTATATTTTAAAAAATGGCAAAGTAAATATCACATACATTACTCTGATCCCAATGTAAGTAGCTAAAGCACTTGTGTTATGGAAAATCAGAAGTAACGACGGTACCACATACACCCAGACCCAAGACAATATAGAAAATTAATGAACTTTTTCTACATCGACTCAGCCGGGAATCGAACCCGGGACCTCGGAGTGGCGTACCCATGAAAACCGGTGTACACACTACTCAACTACGGAGGTCATCGAATTATCGTTCCTGTATTCACTTTAGTGCCTAGAAATCATACAAAGATATGATTCATATTTAGTTTATGACGTTATGCATAGCCTTTTCGTCACATGTCCTCATCTTTTGCGTTTATATGAGCAGATAAAAAAAGTACGTAAACCTAGGCATAATTTACATATGCAGCATCAGACAGCATCATAATATACGAATATTGAAGTCTCCATAGGTAAATCTTAACTTTTTTTTTATTATATGTGATGAAAAAATATTGTTTGATCAAGGACAATAAACAAATAGTCATAAAAAGCGATTATTTGTAATTTATGTAATAAATGTTTTTTTTTTATAATAACAATATATTTAATATATCAAAAAGAATTCAACGCGTAAGCTATAGACTTGTACCATACGCCATAATCATGCATTAATGCGCCTCTGATATTGTATCTCTTTGATCCAACACACCTGCTCACTATACCTAAGTAACAATAATAAACATATGACATCTTATATAGTAAATACAAGTGTTATCATTAAACAATAAGCATTTATGAAATAATGATTGATTATGAATTAGCATTTGTCATCATTACACGCAGTCGTGATAAGTACAGGAGTAATTTTTAAATTGTATTTGCTTATAAATAAAATTTGTGGAAACATGTGCGTTTTTTCTTACACGTGTTAACTTTTTTTTACTATTAAAGTAGGCACACAGAGTAGAAACATGTACTGAATTGTGTATTGTGAAATGTGAAGGTTTAATACTTTTAATATAAATTACGAAAAAATAATAATACCATGAAAAATAAATTGATATACCGATACTTTTATGTCAGTTTATAAATAAAGCAATTTAAAAATAGAATGTATTATAGTAATCTCAGAAACTATTTTTTATATTTATAAATATTCTGAACGTGGACCGATTTCTATGTTTGTTTTGTATTTGAGTGGATCCGTAATGGTTTGTTTTGGACCCAGTAGATGGCGCTGCGATATTGGAGTAAATAAAATTCTTATTTTCCCTCCAGGTAAGTCAAAGTTTAAGTCGGTACTGGCAGTTAGTACTCTTATATAACGGACATAGGTAACTGATATTACATTTTTTTTGTTTACCTTTTTTCACTCGGAAAGGCGAAGGTATCGCATTCATAAATCCATATTCAGTTAATTTATATAATCCATATTAAGGTATGTCTTACGTTTTCGTAATATTTCGTTTATTGATTATAAAAATGTTTAAACAGATTTATGTCTCAATATAATTTCTTGAGCCTTTCATAATTTTCTTTTGTTTAAATTCTAATCAAATTTACTGTAGTTTTAATTACACAAGTAACACAGCCGACCTTCATAATCCTGACAGCTTTGTCATGACGAAGATGAATGATATCTCTGTCCTTTTCTATCGAAGGTGTTACTTAAGTTTAATTAAGTTCTGGCTTATTTCGAACTTCTTCAAAGGCGCCATTAATTGATTTTTCAAACAACATTCTAAAATACATAATAAATGTTTAGTAGCTTCAAATCTACTACCTACCTATGAAATAGAAAATTTCTAAACTGGCTAAATAAAATAACTGGCTAATTAAATATCTTACGTTTGACTTGGAATTTTCAATTCCAACTAGCTGCTCGTCCTGACTTTGCTGAACTGTATTACAGATTTTTCATGATACTCCGCTCCTATTGGTCTTAACCTGATGGTATATGAACTATAGCCCTCGATAAATGGGCTATTTAACACTTAAAGTAGACAAAAGAAAGTTTTCAAATCGGACCAGTAGTTCTTGAGATTAGCGCGTCCAAACAAACAAACTCTTCATCTTTTTTAATATTAGTATAAATACAATCCATAATTGAGAAAGGCATTCCTATCATGTATATATCATTTTTTTTATTATGATAATGAACTAAAATAAAATATTCCGATATATAAAAAATGTTTAGTCTCTACCTAAGAAATCGCAATTTTCTAAAACTGGCTAGTTAAAAATTCAATATTGTACGTTTGACTTGGAACTTTCAACTCAAATGATTTGCTCTTATATAAGAGCATTCGAATCAAACTCACGCTCTTTTAACGCAAATCGACCTATTTACTTGACTCAATCGAAGCTTGAGCTGTGTATGGTCTTTCAAGTAAACCAGTGGCTATGCAGCTTTTTCTTTTTCTTTAAAAATAATATTTCTATGATATAAGATTCTAGAACTCATATAATTAAGCTAATTGACAGTGAGAAATAGAATGTCATAATTATTTATTAATACACACACACACATAAATTATTTTTTTTTTATTATTCGGTCAAATGTGATATATATATGAATCAGTAAAAACAATATCAATTATTTATCGATTTCATACATTTTTTAGCTGGCGTTATTTTATCGGAAACGTTACGGATTGGTTGAATCTAAAATGACGTCACACGTCAATAAATATGTCTGCCCTTTATCAATGGCTCTATGCGTTGGTGCCTTGGGATTATGAAACTTTAAATTATTTAGATATTGTAATATTTGCGATTTTCACGGATCATTGCAAAACAAGTCTTTTAATTCATTCTAAGAAGCGGACTAAAATTCAAATACGGCGTTTATAAGTTAAAATCAAATTAACAGCTATTTAATAACAATTTTATTTATATCGTTTAACAATATTCCTCAGAGTTATAATTAAGATTGATATTACTTTGCTTTATAATACTTTGCTCAAAGCTGTACGAAATCGTTTATAGTAGACCTTTACCCACCGGACCGCTTTCAATGCTTTTGCTTATTAATTACAAAGATACTTCAGAGCGATTATTAGGCTCACGATCCACTAAAAGTATAGCGCAAAGCAGTAAATAAAGCGAATTATTAAAGAACATGATTAAATTTAGAAAATCGTCTAATAAAATAAACATTTCTACCACAATCTGTATAAGCGGAATGACGGCAAAAATATTAGAAGAATTTCTCTTTTGAATCTCAGGGTGAAAAATTAACTCTTCCAGCTTTTTTGGCCTATATTTGCATTATTTCTTTAAATATTTCAAACTAAAATAACATGAAGTTTTTATTAATTATTAGGAATTAAAGACGATTATTTGCTGCGATTTTGGCATTTACATGGGTAAATATTTGCTGATTACTACAAACTTATTTTCAGTGCCAGTCTGAACTGTCTAAGCGCAGGAAATGCATTCTAGCGATTCGATGACAATAGAAATCTTATAATACCTTTCCGACATAAGCTTGGTAACTATATTCAGTAAAGTTTCGCTGAAGGGCAGAATTGTCTACGAGGCGTCATTTAGAAGCTACGATTTACTGTTTAGAAGGCAACGAACAACGAATAGAAGGATAAATTCATAAAAATATCAGTGTAAATAGATATACAATTTATTATTATTAACTTTAATAGTACTAAGTTAAATTGGTGTAATTTTCCATTTCGGATCATACTTGTAAATGTCGGAGTACTGAACCGGACATAACCATAAGGAAACATTTTCAAGAAGATTTAAAAAAATAATTATTATTAAACATGATTTGTATAATTGTAGAATGATTGTGATTGGTCGTTATTAATTTATATTGCAGCGCTCTGTAATAAATTGTTATGAACTATTTATTTGTGTAAGGAGCACAAGTAATGAGTTTACAGTCGAACTGTTAAAAGCACATTTCTCCGTTTTAATTAATAAGCTTCAAAGAAGCTAATACTTTACAAGTAAAACTTTTAGTTTCACTAAAGTTCCTACTAATTAAATTGTCGAATTCCATTTGTTTTTAAAACTTAGTATTTTTTCCAACATGAAACATCTTTTTCGAAATAACAAACCTTTCTATAGGGCGTTCCAATGGCAGCAGAAGTAAAGGCGATCTAACCTTAAATTTACATATTTTATGCGATTAACTAAAAGCTCTACTATGTACTATGCTCTTCTACTATGCACAAAAACTGTTCTTAATTAGTATATTTGTTTATAATATATCACAGCTCTATTTAAGTACTTATATGGACGTTATTTTTACTTCTGAGTTTCAGATAACAACTGTATAGACAGTTAAAACGCCATTTTTACATTATACCGATACCAATTACATAGTTTGACGACCTCCGTGGTCGAGCAGTGTGTACACCGGTTTTCATGGGTACGCCACTACGAAGTCCCGGGTTCGATGCCCGGCCGAGTCGATGTAGAAAAAATTCATTAGTGTTATATGTTGTCTTGGGTCTGGGTGTTTGTGGTATCGTCGTTACTTCTGAATTTCCATAACACAAGTGATTTTGCTACTTACATTGGAATCAGAGTAATGTATGTGATTTTGTCCAATATTTATTTATTTAGATTAATAGGCCGATTTTTTTTTTTATGTTATAGGGCGCAAACGAGGAGGAGGCTCATCTGATGGAAAGTGATTACCACCGCCCCTGGACATCTGCAACACCAGGGGCGTTGCAGGTGCGTTGCCGGCCTTTTAGGAAGGAGTACGCTTTTTTTTTGTCAAGTCGTATCGGTTCGGAAAAACCGCCGGCGAAAGCTGGTTCCACAGAGTGGTTGTGCGAGGCAGGAAATGTCTTAAAAATTGTGTCCTGTTGTGGATTTTCGGACATCTAGGTGGGTGAAATTTAGAATTTTGACGAGATGTCCGAAGGCGAAATTCAACTGCCGGGATTAATCCAAACAATTCCTCGGAACATTCCCCGTGGAAGATTCGGTAGAAGATGCAGAGTAATCCAACATCTCTACGTAGAGCCAAAGGATCGAGCAGATCAGAAAGGGCTTGATCGTCGATAATTCGAGCTGCTCTACGTTGGATACGGTTAAATGGAAGGAGCTAGTACTGGGGAGCACCCGCCCAGAGGTGAGAGCAGTACTCCATGTGAGGCCGAATTTGCGCCTTGTATAGTCTTAGGCGATGTGCCGACGTGAAATACTGTCTTGCTTTGCTGAGCACACCGAGCCTTTTTGATGCCAATTTGGCTTTGCCTTCCAATTGACCGCGGAACTGAACGAGGCTCGAAATATCAACGCCAAGTATTCCGATACTAGCTGTGGCGGCTATCGGAATGTTCTCAAATCGTGGAGATACGACGAATGGTGTTTTTTTGCCGGCTAACGCGCAAACTTGCGTCTTTTTGGGGTTGAAGTGGACTAGGTTTAGCCGGCCCCAGTTCGAGACTTTGTTTAACGAAGACTCGATTTCAGACACAAGTTTGTTCCGGTTTTCTTCGACGTTTTCCGAGAAAAATTAGCACGGCCGGTGTATGAGGTGTCTACGGTACTGTCGTCTGCATAGCAGTGAATGTTACTGATTTGCAACAGGTCATTGATATGCAGAAAAAACAGAGTGGGTGATAGAACGCAGCCTTTTGGAACACCAGCATTGACGAATTTTTGGTCGGAGCATGCACCGTCGACAACGACCTTGATGCTCCGATCTGTCAAAAAGCTGGTAATCCAATTGCATAATTTCCCGGGAAGCCCATAGGCAGGAAGCTTCGAAAGAAGCGCTTTGTGCCACACGCGATCGAAGGCCTTCGCTATGTCCAAACTGGCTCCTAATGCCTTCCCCTTACTCTCAACTGCTTCCGCCCATCTATGAGTAAAGTAAACTAGAAAATCACCGGCTGAGCGACCCCGACGGAAACCGTACTGGCGGGCGCTAATCAGCTGGTACTCCCCTAGGTACCGCAGGAGCTGGCAGTTTATAATGGACTCCATTACCTTGGAGAACAAGGAGGTGATGGCTATAGGCCTATAGTTGGACGGGTCTGAGCGGTTGCCCTTTTTAGGGATCGGATGCACCAAAGCAGTCTTCCAGGAGTTCGGGACGACGCCGAATGCATAGGATTGCCGGTAAAGACTCGTTAAGACCGGCGCCAACTCGAGAGCACGAGTCCGTAGCACGATTGGAGGGATGCCATCGGGTCCACTCGACTTACGAATGTCCAAGGAAAGAAATGCTTTACGAACTGCACTTTGCCGGAATTTAACCTCCGGCATTGTGGTATCACACCGCGGGATTGTTGGTGGTGACTTTCCTCGGTCATCCAAAGTCGAGTTCGCCGCGAAGAGAAAGCCTAAAAGATCAGCTTTCTCCTTCGCGGTATGGGCCAATGACTCACCGTCCTTGTGCAGAGATGGAAAGGAAGGCTGACAGAAATTCCCTAAGACAGCTTTAGCGAGAGACCAGAACGCACGTGTTCCTGAAGGGAGGGGGGGGGGTATCGGGCCTCCTGGACTCTCATATACCAGACGAAACGCGGTAGCATAGCTACCACTTTACGCCGGTTTTAAGTGAGAGAGTGGTACTTCCCCGAGCGTGCCGGCCCGTTCGGCTGCAACCCGAAGGTATGCAGTGTGGCACTACCACTTAAAAATCTTTGACATTTTCAAATACAGATAATAAAATAAAAAAAAAATGCCCTGTAAGCTAGCCGACCGTTTATTAGTACACCTTAAGCTTAACCGAGAATTGCAGCTTCAAACCCGGGCTGGCCTCCTAGTACTCATATGTCTATGAGTCTGACTGAGTATGAAAATATCATGGCAAATACTTGTTCCGGTGACTGTTTGATTTTGAGAAGCTTCTGGGGATGTACCGTCTTTTAATGAAGTATTTTCGATTTTTGAGTTTTATTTAATCCAGTAAGTTCGGCGGATGTGTACAGACCGACTTCTATTATTAGCTTGTATCGAAAAAGGTTTTAATCAATTATTTAAAAAACATACCCGTGTCTGCAGTTATTTATATGTCGCGTATTACGTTTAACCTGTGAAAATTTAATTAGGGTAGATTTTTTTAAAAATTGTATTGATTTTACGTTAAATAATTAACATGTATAATAATATTATACATGTGAAAGTAACTGTCTGTCACGTTTTCGTGGCCAAACCACTGAATTTGATGAAATTTGTTATGAAGCAAACTTGAACTCCAAGAAAGGACATAGGGTACTTTTTATCACCTAACAGCCAACCCCTAAAACACGAGTAAAGCCGCGGGCGACAACTAGTAGTAGAATAATGTTAAATGGAGAGCCCAGATGGCCTAGTTGTTAGAACAGGTGCATCTTAACCGATGATTGCGGGTTCAAACCCAGGCAAGCACCACTAAATTTCATGTGCTTAATTTGTGTTTATAATTCATCACGTGCTGGGCGGTGAAGAAAAATATCATGAGGAAACCTGCATGTGTCTAATTTCAAAAAAATTCTGCCACATGTGTATCCACCGCCCTGCATTGGAGCAACGTGGTGGAATATGCTTCAAACCTTCTCCTCAAAGGGAGAGGAGACCTTAGCCCAGCAGTGGAAAATTTACAGGCTGTTAATGTTATTGTATGATAAAACCGGATTGAATCGTAAGTATTTTTTCTTGCAATAAAAAATTACTACGTTTCGTGTGCTAAATATATACAAACATATACAAAGGGCACTATTTTATTACTTTGTGTTTTTTTAAAGAAGCAATTAAACAGACAATTTGTCTTATTCATTACGTGAATAGATAAATAAGGAAATACAATTCGTTGGCGGATAAATAAAGTAAAATAATTCGTTCCTTTTCTTTGGGTAATTTGGTGATGTATGGCTTCCGCTATTGCTGTTTATTTATTTAGTTCGGGGATAAATAATTCACATACAGAGTCTGAACTAATCAACCAGATGTTTCACAACGAAAACGATAATTATATATATATCTTTTGTAAATATAATATAATAACTAATATACAATATTTTTGCTAAAATATATGTAAAGTATGATTTTTTATAAACTTACATAGGATCAATTGGTGTGGTAATTTTTTACATAGATATAGCATAGACGTTTCTTAAAATTCTTACTGCAGTTCTATAAAATCCAGTTTATAAAAGCGTTTGCGTTATGGGATTACTTTATGGTGACGCAATTCATTCTTATTTTATGTCACAACTAATAACTGACGCAATCACTTGGGCATTGATATGTATGTGAAACCACAATAAATGCTACTTTTTAATTTATAGGTAGACGGACGAAGATATGGGCCACCTAATGGTATGTAGTCACCAGTGTCCATAGACATTGGTGCCGTAAGAAATATTACTTTTTGGTAAATTTCCTTGGTGGTAGGGCTTTGTGCAAGCCCGTCTGGGTTGATACCACCCACTCGTCAGATATTCTACCGCCAAACAGCAGTACTCAGTATTGTTGTGTTCCGGTTTGAAGGCTGAGTGAGCTAGTGTAACTACAGGTACAAGGGACATAAAATCTTAGTTCCTAAGGTTGGTGGCGCATTGGCGATGTATTGAATGGATAATATTTCTTACAGCACCATTTACACGAAACCTGTATATTTAGGATGATAATCTGCACAGAGTAATATCCAAAAATCTGTATTGGAGAAGCGCAATGGAAGCTCCCAAGCAAAACAAACTAGGGCTTTATCCCAGCTGTAGGTCATTTATGCATACAAAATTGTCGGTTATGTTGATCTTTCATATCTATTTACATTAAATTTAATTTGAAGTGATATAATATGGACTGGTAAAACGCTTCGTTACGTAACGCGTTACGGCGCCAGTATGTCTGGCATCCCTTTCTCTTACGCATACGGCAGGCTCCTATTTCTCACTCTAACATCGCTAACCGTATTAAGTGTAAGTTATCGCTCCTGTCGGGCGTCTCGAAAAGCATCCTTTTTTTATATGAATGAATTGCTGATACTAAACATGGCTGTTCTTTGAATATTAATACAAGATATTAAACGTCAGATTTGAAAGGATTTTTGAAGTTATTAAAATGCAAGTGGAAGAACTCTAAATGAAAATTCGAATATGATTTTATATAATTATTCATTTTATATTTTATTATAAAATTGTTGCATCGAATATTGTGGCTTTGCTCGTCTATTGCTCAGTTGGTAGCCATAAGCGTACATGTAAACATACATAAACGCGGATAGAGCAGAAATACCAATATTTCATGCTGTTATTATTATTACTGGGTTTGCAAGTCCGTCTGGTATATATATTCTTATATATTCTTCCGCCAAGCAGAAATACTTTGTAATGTCGTAAGTTTGGTTTGAAGGGAGAGTGAATCAGTGAAACTTAAGCACAAGAGATATAATAATTTAATTTAGGTCGGTTGCGCATTGGAGATGTAAGAATGGTTAAAATTTCTTACAGCGCTAATGTCTCCGGGCGATGATGACTACTTACCATCAGGTGGTACCATCCGCCTATCTATTTCATAAGAAAATATAACCTATGTTACTTCTGGAGTAAGTAAATTTCTAATAGTGAAAGAATTATTAAAATCGGTTCAGTTTTTTTCAGAAATATATATTATTTATTGCAGAGAAACCATTAGTCTTTATAAATACTCTTTTCCCCGGAGGATCGGTACGGAGTATTTATTAAATCCGACTCAAACGTACAACTTTGATGTACAGATAATATATTATTGGTATTAGCCCACAAGTATTCGTAGATGATTGTATCTAAGATAATACAATCATCTTTTATATAGAATACGAATACTAGTGTGATCACACACACAAGTACAATCATCGTCAATATTTATTCAAATTTTAAATTTTATTGAAGAATAATTGGAGAATAGTAATTAAAACCATTTAGAAAGGTACAGGAGTACTCTTTTTTATCCCTCCAGAGTTGAATTCTGTGTACCATAATACAAAAGATAGACAACGAATTGATAAATGACACAATATAAAAAATAAATATACAGATGATTTGGCAGTTTAGTTTACATATTTCGAAAATAGAATAATGGAATATTATATCACTGAAAATATTACCAAGAAACGGTTATATAGCTCACTTGTATTCAAACTTGTACTCTTGTAAATGAAACACTTAATTTTGTAGGATAATAGCTTTATTGTTCTAAACACCGCCGGCGAGTTGAACGTCTTGCATTCACGATAATTTAATCATTGTTTGAGAAATATTAAATTAAATAAAATTCGTTTTGTAATTAGTAATTAATGTTTCTTAAAACACAAGGAGAGTTGCATGGTACGACCAGGCGGGTTATAACCATTTTCTCACAAAAATGGGTTCTTAATAATTTTTAGAAGGTATTTTTTTGTTTTGTCGAATATCAATATACTCGTAATTATTGACTGTATATTGATTTATATTTTAATATAATGGAGTGAATTAAATGAATATACGTGTAATATAATTATTAATATATGTATGAGTACTATGGTTTAAGCCGCTGGTTACGGGCTGCACAAGACCTGTCGTTGTGGCGATCTTTGGGGGAGGCCTATGTCCAGCAGTGGACGTCCTACGGCTGAAATTATGATGATGATAATGAGTATTATGAAGCGATAACCATAATTTATATGTTAAGAATACTATTTTAACTAGAGTTTCAAGTTGAAGGTAAACGTACAGAATGCTTGGGTTTAATTTAAGAGTAAGCGAGGAATTTAATAAAGTTCTACATTTATTCTTTAATTTTGGATTACTGTCCCTTAGTTTGGAATCCGCAATAAATTATTTATATTTAGTTATTCGAATTATGTTATTTTTTTAATTAGTTATTAAATAATTTAAGCGCACAAACACACAACATTAACAGCCTGTAAATTTCCTACTGTTGGGCTAAGGCCTTCTGTAGGGCAGGAGAAGGTTTGGAACATATTCCACCACGCTGCTCCAATGCGGGTTGGTGGATATACATGTGGCAGAATTTCGTTGAAATTAGACACATGTAGGTTTTCTCACGATTTTTTCCTTCACCGCCCAACACGAGATGAATTATAAACACAAATTAAGCATATGAAAACTCAGTGGTGCCGCAATTATCGGTTAAGATGCACGCGTTCTAATTACTGTTAAAATCTCGGCTATTTTTTAAATAAAAAAAAAAATATAATTGTATATAAATGAATTAAAAAAATACTTTACACGATGATAGTCGTTCCTAGTTAATTTATATTGAAATGAACATCGAATATGATTTAATTTTGATCTGGTAATGAAGTTGACTTAATTCGAGTAGCTAAACAACCATAGTACTAGCCTCTAGCGTACATATTAACATTTTCTCGGACAGTAAACGCCAATAGAAGTCATAACAATTACCTGACTATTGTGTCTACCGTATTTTTCCTCAGTGTTATTTAATAACCTCACTATCAAACGTCGTTTGAAAGATTGCACTCCGTTTTTGCTTTCTATGTATTATCAAATTTAAATTTGGAATTTGGAAGAACAAGCATTACAGGTATTGCAATTTTTTTTTTGGAACGAAGTTCTTTTGTACGGTTTTCAGTAGAGTGAACTGGCCGAAATCTTAACTTAATAAAAAAAGCATAGCCTCTATTTCTCTTTTTCTGTTATATACGATTTGATATAATATTATTTCAAGTTATTTTTTTGTGAAATTACTCTGGATTTTGAATAACAATATTATTTCTTGTCATGTAATTACTCTCAAACGATGTTTATTTGTTTCATTGTGTCTGTTTTTTAATAGATAATAAATAGCTTAAGCTACGTTCCAACCGAGCGTCCCGCGAACGCTCGTTTTTGTTTAATATTAAACTTGTTTTAAAATGTATTAGCTATAGGTTTACGAGTTTATAATATAGAACATTTAGATCGTATAAAACAAACCATATGTATATTCATTTCAGGTTCGGTTTTATACTTATATCGAGTGGTATACAGGTCAGTGGTTAGCATTATGAAAGTGTATACATTTCTAAATGAGTAAAAATAAACATTTTAGCTTTAAGTCCAGAACGTAGTCTGCGCTGATCAACGGATACAAATGAGCGAATTTCTCTTTGAAGAAGCTTCGCACGTCAAACGGAGCGGAACACGAAGCCGTGTACAAATACAGATTATACAACAACTTATAAATCTAATGTATGTTCTAGAACCACTGACTACGAAGTAACTTAGTGGAGTTGATGTGTATTCTGTAGCCCGTAAACTATATTAAACTTTGCTGGGTTTCTAGAAATTGTTCTAAGATTATTTGAGATTTTGTTTGTAATTTGCACCGTCTAGGCTTGTTTGGGTGAGTATTCAGTCACTTACAGCACACCTAAAAGCGAAGCGTAGTGCTTTTAGATCTATCTGTCTGTCTGTTTCTCTTTCACGGCCAAACCACTGAACTGAATTTGACGAAATTTGGTTTTTGTAATACTTCGCTAATACCTACCGCCCATACCCTAAAACGCGAGCAAAGCCATGGCAATTAGTGCGTAATATTTTAATAGTAAAACGGTTTGTTCCAGCCGTATATATTTTTTCCAATTAAATTTAACTATATTTGAATTTATATTTGAATTTATTCCACTGGAAAACGTAATATCGTATTATCCAATGATTGGCGGCGCATTAACGCCAATGAATCATAATTTTAATGTGATGTTCTCTATTGGCTGGAGTGACTCATTTAGGTGAACAGTTTGATGTTTTTGACATTTGTGTGCGTGGTCTTTCTGCCTGACATAGGCCAGTTGGGTACGAGGACTGAGATTACGCGCTTCCTCACTGGTAGCTTAAGTTAACCTGGTTGCTTCGTTTTAATATATAAGGTCAAGGCCTTATTGGTCACATATATAGGGTCACATCTGTGCGAAGATTTCTAACATAGTACCATCAATATATAATTTGAAATGCATGACGCTATTTAAAAACATTACCTAGAAATCACATTAGATAGTTTAAAAATAAATTTTATAAAATATTAGAACACTTATTTTATTAAAAAACTTTTTAAGGATAAAATTTTTAAAACTTTTACACTATGTCGTACAATTTCTTTTTCAAACAATACACGAACTTTTCCTTAACACATTGTCTTTTGTTTCTCGCAGAACTCGCAAGTGATTCTTCGTAATACATTTTATGTGTTTGTATTTATATTAAATTGTCATTTATTTATTTTTAATTCAAGAAAAAAATCTTATATAAATATACAATAAATTGTTATAATTATTATTACAATATAAAGCACAGACCAACTAGGTCTCCCGGGTGCTCAAGGAAGCGATGGCTGGATGTTGTGAAGCAGGACATGAGAGCCAACTTACACAGGATGACGCTAAAGACCGTGCAAAGTTGAGTAGATTTAGTGAGAAAAAAGCGTGGAGCTAATACTTGTTGACTTCCAGGCAAGATATATTGTATACATATATAACTGTATTTAACTAACATGACTGTATTTTTAAATGTTGAAACAGAGTAACTACTAAATTTCTTGCCGGTTCTTCTTGGTAGAATCTACATTCCGTACCGATGGTAGCTTTACTTAATATATTCAAACGGTCTTGTAAAAGTATATTTGAGTAAATTATATCTTGATTTTGATTTTTATAGCCGCGATTAATATATTAAATATTAATATAGGACAGGCAGAAGATAAATAAGTCAACGAAAACTATGATGAAGATTTTATTTTAAGTTACGTTGCTATTGTATTTCTACCCAGCTAAATTTCATAAAAAATAAAATAATGCACAATATTAGGTAACTCAAAATTAGAATACATCGTCATCATACATCGTCGATAATAATATTATCGCTCAACCTGATATTTACTTATAATCCCGGTTCTATTCAAAATATTTTAGTATAGAAGTAGGCTTATAAAAGCACATTGAAACGTCATGTATTGATATTAAATGTAGTTACCATTGCTTCACAATATAGATTATATAGAGAAGTAAATAGCAGCGATAAGCTAAATTTAAACAAACGAGCAAAGTTAACACGTGGACGTTAATGGAATATAGGCTTAAGAAGCAACACTAAATTGTATAATACACGTGTTTTAGTCATGTATGTCGATTTTATAGATTACATATGAATTATTAACATTAAGTCCTTAAATATATACCAATATATATTAAAAATACTTACTGTATAAATATTGAACACATGGAATGGTGGCAAGAATGCTAGCGGCATTTCCCCGTTGAAACGCAATTCCGATCCTCTGGGTAAAAATCGAACCAGTCGTCCTGTCACCAGTGGAGGCAAAAAGGCGAGGTGTTATACTTTTAATTAAGCTTTCTGCATTACTTCTCCAAGTTTCAAGTGTCTCAACAGACAAATACACACCATAAATTATATAAGCGAGTTTAATAATATAATTTTATATTTTATCCTTTGCATATAAATATAATTCATCAATTAATTCTTCTTATAATAAGAGATCTTAACTATTCATTAGATTTAAATGTAAAAACTAAAGCCGTTGTAAGTCCCATAATACTTTTAATATTTTGATTCGCTCCCACTTCCTGCTGCACAAGTAGTACTTGAACGTTGACGCTTGCGTTATAGATGTTCGGAACATTCGAGACCTCAGCTCTCGTGGAGTCAGCGAACAAATTGCACTGATATTTTACTATTCAAAGCGTAATAAGACGTTTATTGTCTGGGTTGCCATTAGTATTCCGGTTCATTTCTTTGTTGAGAAGAATATTTGTGGAGCGGGCGTTGTCTAGCTTTAAATTCTACTGAAGTTTATGAATATAATCTAACTATTATGTTTATTATGTTCCATCATTGTTGCAATAGAATATTAATATTGTTGTTTGGGTAATTATAAAATATATTGTGGTAGACGTTAAAATAAAATTATGACAAAGAATAAGAAAAGCGCCTACTTTTTTTAAAAAAAAAAATGTCCGTCGTTTTTTTAAATTTAGAAATATGTCAAGATGTCCTTCGACCTTTGCCAATATACTACTCCTTACAGTATCGATGCGCTCCATGGGATTTATGATGTATCGAGTATGTCTCTGGTGTTAATTACTGGCTCACTTTGGCGGTAGAATAATGTCTGAGTGGGTGGTATCCATACAGTCGCGCATGCACAAAGTCCTAACACCGATGATATTTAAAGAAATTATCCCATTGTTAAGCAAAGTTCTGCTCTCTGTTATAGGAGAAGGTTTGGACTTTCCATCACACTATTACAAAGCGGGTTGGATTTTTCCAAACCATGCAAGGTTCCTCGCGATGCATCTCATCGTGTTCTGTTCGAGAGGATTGGTAACTATATTCTTACAACAATAGTAAAAAGAAAACGTACGTCATACTTTTA
The DNA here is from genome assembly GCF_037043105.1 of Vanessa tameamea. Classification (NCBI taxonomy): domain Eukaryota; kingdom Metazoa; phylum Arthropoda; class Insecta; order Lepidoptera; family Nymphalidae; genus Vanessa; species Vanessa tameamea. Next base: position 2,416,419 of record NC_087331.1, read on the forward strand.
CGTCTAAGCTATTAAAAACTTTAAAATTTAAAACCACCTAACTTTTCCAACGTTCGCATTAAAGTCTTTGCGATCTCAAGAAATCTCAAAGCGTTTTTATAATCTATATATAATGCTATACTATATTATACACACAATTGCCAACGTATATCCAAAAAAGAAGGTAAATAAAATTGACCAATTAATAATTTAAAAAAATATGACATAGGTAGGCGGTCGGGCAAATGGGTCACCTGATGGTAAGTGGTCACCATCGCCCATAGACAATGACGCTGTAAGAAATATTAACCTTTCTTTACATTGCCAATGTGCCATCAATCTTGGGAACTGAGATGTTATGTCCCTGTTGCCTGTAGTTATACTAGCTCACTCATCCTTCTAACTAGAACACAACAATATTAAGTACTACTGTTTTGCGGTAGAATATCTGATGGTACCTATCCAGGCGGGCTTGCACAAAGCTCTACCACCAAGTTAAATGCCAATTATTAATTATAATAAAATAATAATAATCATCTTTTAATAATAAATGTAGTTTCTTATTTTTTCACCATCGCTATAACACTTACAAATCAAATCATTTACAATTTAAATCTGTAGTCAATAAACAATGTCAATTAAGATGAGGTGTGAAAATTCGAAATGGGTTATTATTGAAATAATTGAAGAAAACCGATAAATAAGTATGGAGTTATTTAATAAAAATATGCTCTCGTTAATAAAATATGTATTTTTATTGAATAATAATATATAGTGTACGCGTTACGTACTCACGGGGGAGGAGGAGGGGAGGATCCCCGTCTTGATCGGATTGACTGTATCACGGTGATTTCTCTGAGGAATTATTCTCTCTAATTCCTGCTTCCCCTTTCCTTCACAAGTCTACCACCGTCCACCAACTCATCAGATATTCTACCGCCAAACAGCAGTACTCAGTATTGTTGTGTACCGATTTGAACGATGAGTGAGCCAATGTAACTACATGCACAAAGGACATCATATCTCAGTTCCCAATGTTGGTGGTGCATTGGCAATGTGAGGAATGATTAATATTTCTTACAGCGCCATTGTTTATGGGCGGTTGTGAGCACTTACTATAAGGTGGCCTTGGTCGTAAAATAAAAAATGTGTAATTTAAAACTATTTTTAATTATATTTCACGCACATAAGTATGCGCACCTTTTTTAATACGTCCTAGAATAAAATAGGCGTAAGTATATGTATTGAATTTTATTATTGTTATTTGTTTAATGTAGCAAATATCGAGTAACAGAAGCAAATCTTAAACAAATTCGGACCAATCTCGGGCTGTATAAAGAGCTATTCATATTAAATTTGTCAGTTGGTCCAATAATATCCGAAACGCTTGAAAGCTTTACGAAGCTCTAACAAGACAAGGGCGAAGAGCTTTTACGGTTGATCGTATTTCATGGCCGTGGAACGATTGCCGTCAACTGAGTGGATTATTGACCGGCAATGCGATAAATTATTTGATATACAAATATACAAGTATTTTAGTTGACTAAATAAACTTTTAGATCATTGAATAAGATGAATGATTTCTTTTATAATATTTATATTTACTGTTAGCTCATTTTTTATCAGATTTAATCTATGATATAGTTGCTGTTTTGACTTGTTTCTTTTATTATTTTGTTAGTTTTTTACTTGCTGAAAATATGAGAATTTGGTTGATTTTATTTTTTATTAATCCTCAAAAATATTAACAGTCCATTCTCCACGAAGAACCAAATATAACCTTGGTTACATTTTATATTCTTCTTTAATCAATTAAAAATCTAAATACAAGATTACTATACATAATAGTATAGTATATAATATATTAAACATTATATAAAAACAATCTTACATTTGTATACAAGATTTTAACGTTATCAACACTCAAACTGTAAGCGAAATTTCCGCTCAATTGCATTTTGGAGCTGCCATAAAATTCCCTTTCCCACACACACGTACTAACAGTTGAAGTTGAATAAAAGCTTTCAAAAACTTACAGGTGACAGAAGAGTTCTCAAATTTGCAATTAAGCAGGGAAATGAGGTTTTATTTTTGATATGTACTATACGATTGTAAATAAATTGTACCTACTTCATCTAGATATTTCATTTTGAAAATATGAATATATACGGAGTTATGAAAGTGTGTAGTGTGCTTTAATCCTGAACTGTGAAACGGATTAAAAAAATGTATAAAGTCTTAAGGAGGGCAAAGACAATTTTTTCCATAATCTTGTTTTCATTTACATTATTTATTGAGGTATGCGTGACATACTTCCGCAAGATTAAGTTTCCCATAATCATAGGGCGTTATGTAACATTCATTTTATACTGTGATTACTAACATTATATGCGAGTCTCTTGCTGTTTCTTCTCGCTGGAAGCTGCTTACCGAAACGGTGATAGATTTGATATATTGACGATTCACGAATGCTTTATTGTAAAGTCTACTTTTATGAAATACATTTGATTTGATGAATATTATTTTATCTTTATATTTTCCGTATCCATGGCCAAATTAATGAACAGGATGTATTGTATTGTTGGGTTGGACGTTTCCCTGAGGAAGGCGCGGGGATGCTAACTCTATAAGGACGGTTATTGTAGGCGCGGGCCTCTTTTTTCCTTGAGTCAGCTTCTGTGCTCGGACATAAGTGATATCTTTGTTTTTGTTTCATTTTATGTTGTTAGTGTTGATTTCGTTTCTTAGATCTTGTTGTCAAATTTAGTGTTAGGTTAATTTTTATGAGAATGATACTTTTGTGTTAGTAAGAAATTGTTTTTTTAAATTGATTTTCACTTTTGATCTAACATTTATTATATTTTGTCGTGTCAAAATTTTATGTTTATGTAATATTGCTACAAATTCGTAAATAAATAAAATGACTAATCAAAAGTACATCCGATCCTAATTAAATTTAGTACATAATTGTTTAGTTTTTCATTTTATTTGGGTAGGTATTATCAGTCGCTTATGGAAAGCGACGTTGTTTCCATTAGCTAGTCTAACTTAAGCTAAGGTTCGAAGCCATAAAGCCTTAGCAATTTAAATTTTGAATATCACAGATTTCATGATTTATGCATGAGTTTGTTTACGTAATCAAAATCTCTGAAATGCACTGAGATTATTTGAGTGTTACTGAAATTAGGTATAGATGTCAACCGCTTCCTTTGGCGTGAAATAAAATCTACTTAAAATTATATATTAATATGTATAAGGCCATTGAAATATAACAAAATAAAAAATAAAAACATCGATTTTTTTATGATATAGTTTTGTTGGATCATAGGTACCACCTGATGGTAAGTAGTCACCACTACCTATAGAAATTAGCGCTCTAAGATGTATTAACCATTCCTTACGTCGCCAATTAACTTGAATTTGACGATTCAGAAATATCACTGTAGTATAAATTAGATATCATATAAGAATTATTTAAAAAGGACCGACTCTAATTGTGAGATATTACAGTTTACAAGTGTAATATAATATCGATTCCTTTATACCCACACATGGGACAGCAAGTGGACAAGAGATTGCAGGCTCAGGACCAACGGTTTTACGTCCTGGCCACGCATAAATGTATAAATATTCCCAACTTCGGGTAACAATTCGGGTTACATCTAATTTATGCTCAAAAAACCGAATAATTTGATATTAGTGAGATACTTAATAAAAGTATACAAATATTATTTTCGCTATCACAATAAAACAGCATAACATAATAAACATAACATAATCAGCCTGTAAATTTCCCACTGCTGGGCTAAGGCCTCCTCTCCCGTTGAGGAGAAGGTATGGAGCATATTCCACCACGCTGCTCCAATGCGGGTTGGTGGAATACACATGTGTCAGAATTTCGTTGAAATTAGACACATGCAGGTTTCCTTACGATGTTTTCCTTCACCGCCGAGCACGAGATGAATTATAAACACAAATTAAGCACATGAAAATTCAGTGGTGCCTGCCTGGGTTTGAACCCGAAATCATCGGTTAAGATGCACGCGTTCTAACCACTGGGCCATCTCGGCTCGGCTCTCTGTAAAACAGCGTAACACGTAACTAAACCAACCTTTATGATATTATTTATTATCATTATACCAATAAACTGTATATGAATATAATGTTGTTAAATGAATTTCTAATAAAAACGGTTAAACATAAAAACTATTACAACCGTTATAAAATCAGACGTATGGCAATGGTAATACATTTTATATTTTACGTCGGACATAAAATTCACACAATGTCGGAAAGACCCTCCCATCGTATCTCCCTTTAATATCGGTACTACGTTTTATACTCAGGAACAGTCCCAAATTTTACTGTGAACAGTGTTCAAATTGCGTTTTGAACAGCACGTAAAACCATTGTTCGCCTTTCACTTCAGTCTTGCCAGATTTTCTCTCCCATCGGATCACATTTACATTACATTAGCAGCCTGTAAATTTCCCACTGCTGGGCTAAGGCCTCCTCTCCCTTTGAGGAGAAGGTTTAGAGCATATTCCACCATGCTGCTCCAATGCGGATTGATGAATACACATATGGCAGAATTTCGTTGAAATTAGACACATGCAGGTTTCCTCAATACGTTTTCCTTCACCGCCGAGCACGAGATGAATTATAAACATAAATTAAGCACATGAAATTCAGTGGCTTGCCTGGGTTTGAATCCGAAATCATCGGTTAAGATGCACGCGTTCTAACCACTGGGCCATCTCGGTTCTGGGCCATCGGATTATATCGCATAAAAGTGAAGATATATAGATTTTACTTGTGTTGGCGCACACACTTGTACGCCGATGTTCTGCACAGTTAGCAAGTCTTTAAAATTTACTTTTGATGGGCTTATACAAGTTGTTCTAGGTAGGTTGCCCTAGTAATGTACACACAAACTACAATACTTCGTATTGCTGTATTCTGGTATGAGGTAAGTGAGCTGGTGTAATTCCAGGTATATGGGACATAATATCTTAGGTTTCAGTGTCAGTGGCACATTATAGGTGTAAGTAATAGGCAATATTTCTTATAGCGCCAAAAATATAGGAGATAGAAACCACTCAGTAACATGTGAACGACATAATCGGCTGCCACGCAGTCATAAAAGAAGAATTGCTCGACAAATCATGGTATGGATTGGTTGCAGGGATACGAATAGTATTTTCTTCTTCCAAAAATGAAGTGCCTTTCTTGTAGATGTATCTACAAGAAAGTAGCTCTATCTTATGAGCAGTAAATCCCCTTTGTTTAACAATCCGATGTTATTGCAATGGAAAATATAATTTGAAAAATCTGGTACGTAATTTAGTGGTAGGGGTAGGTATCACCAACTTGGGGTACATGTCAGTCACCTCCTCGTGGTGTACCCTGGGCAACGGGACCGGCTTGAGCTTGCTCGTCGGCCACGACTAAGACTGGCGGGAGGGATGCCGCGGGGATGCTCCTGGTACGTCCCTGATCGGCGTCAGGGCGGACCATGTGAGTGGCCTCGTTGGCTAGGAGGGAGTGGGAGGGCTCGCTACTCGAGCCCCCCAGGTGTTTTACACCGGCTGTCAGTGGCGGAGCCTACCATCTTATCCGCCGCAGGGCGTCAGCTTCGTTGACGCCCAGCCTCCAGTGGCGGACTCGGGGGAGTTCGCCATATTTCCACGTGGAGGATGAGGGGGAAGGCGCGCTTATGTTGCGCTTTGTTATGAAGAATGATGAATACTTACTACAGTATCTATATCTATGGGTACCACTTACCATCAGGTGTTCCATTTGCCAGTCCGCCTCCTATGTCATAAAAAAGGAATATACTCAATTTATAATAATCTAACGCGGTAATTATACTATGAGATCGTATTAGTACGTATTATACGTACGTATGTACGAACTACTATTTATACGCACGTAGGTTATGTTTACGACATAATAGACAAGCAGACTCGACCACGTGTTTGCTGTGGTTACGTTACACGTTATATGACTTATATTGTATGATAATATTTAGACAAAAACCTTCTCTGTAACACGCTGAATATAATGGTATAAATTTCGTATCCAAATATTCAGTGGTTTTTGCGTGATGCGCGTTAAAAATACACAACGATCTTTTCATGGACATAAAAAAAAAATTGTGGTAAATAGTGAAACAATGTTGTGTCTTATTCTTTCGATTGCGAAGTCAATGACGATGGAAAGATCTCGTTGTTTGTTTAAACAATCGCAGTTAAACAACGTTTACGCTAGAGGGCTATATCAACTGTATGGGAGAAGGGTCTATGCCGCATGCTCTTATAATTAAATACGTATATATTAATACATAATCGAGACTAGAAGTTTATTGAGATAACAACATAATATATAATAAGGGAAGAACCAGATATAGAAAATTAAATACGAGAAAAATAAAATAAAATTGATATTAATATAACTAAAAGCAAAGCCTAGAAACAATGTTTACAATACGGAATATGTTTACCTATTTAATGAGCAAATGTGTATTCAGTGTTGCAAACTAAGTTCACCATCCAAGACGCATAAGTAGAACTCTATCTAAATATGTTTTGGTTCGAGTTCTTGGTTTAATTCCATTTCAAGAATACTTCTATAAAATATCCATGCATTTGATGGAAAACTTTAACTATGACATAAATGTTACAGGTGGACGTTGTCGTACAATAAATTAAAAGGTGTGGTGTTTAATTAATTAATTTTGTAAAAAAACTAACTAATACGTTTCTGTACATTAAATGTTGCAATACTTAAAAAGTTTAAATAAAATACACAGGTAATTTGTTTACCACATTCGAAATGAAATCTTTTCGTTTTATTATAATCTTGTAAAACGACTCTAATTTAGTTGTAAGAGTCGACTTGAAACTATACTTATGAAATCGTTTGGTTTGACTGATTATCATCACACAGTAAAAAATATTCTAGAAATCACATTTAGAAAATAGGTCTATTTTATGAAGTAATATTAGAAAGCATTTTTGGATATTTCCACTTTAAGGGGGAGAAATGGTAGGGGAAACTATATATAATTTTACCTTTTGATTTGATTTGATTTTTTATTGTCAATGGTCTCTATGAAACTTGGAAATTAGTTACAAAATTCAACCTGCACATACTAACAGCAGATATTAAATAAAACCTTCTAAAAATCCATTTAAAATTTGTTTTTACGTGAGTAATTACTAAAGTACCAATTTGATTGTGACCGAAGCGACAGGGCTTGATTAAAAATGTTCAATGTTTGCCCTAAAAGTTCTGTTTAATCGGCCGCTCCCTAAAGGGAGAGGCATAATTAAATGTGGATTATTCAACAATCTGCCACTTCGACGGATGAGACTGGAATTACAGACACTTTTGCTACTGTCTGAAAAAAAGTAGAATATTATTCGTGCTTTATTTAAAAATTAGTCTAACGTATTGAATGTTCAAGTAAAATCAAAATATTCTTTATTCAAGAACTTATTAAGGCTCATAAAACAAAAAACTGAATAGTTCTACCAAATTCAAAATCTTCTTTATTCACCAGAAGCAACTTTAAATCGTCATTAAGTGTTGTCAGTGTTGAATTAAATGTAAAGCTACCACTTGTGTGGTAAGTATATTCTACCGAGGAGAACCAGTAAGGATATAGTGGTTACTCTTTTCTACCATTTTAATTATAGAGTTTATATCAATGATGTATAATTACATTTATATATAACCTGTATGAAAATCAACCAATACTAAAACAACCGCTTTTTTATTAGTAATATAACCTTGATTTAAGTAAAATTCCTTATTGATCAATGTTTTATACAAAAATATGAATAAGTTAAGTTAAAACTAACTGTGGATTTTTATTATAAAAACTAGAACATCGCGTCCCTGAAAGTATGTATTGACTTTGCGAAGTCTATGTTAGGTGTTATATTAGTTTACCTTTTCTCCTCGTGTCTATACAATGTCTGTCACTGTTTCTTTCAAAAAAGTCATTAATGTCAATAAACGTAATATTGTTTTGAACATATTATGAAGCAATTGTAAGTTGGTAAGTTGTGTGAAAGACGATATGGCTGGAAAGAATTTTACTTGCGAGATGACGTCAGACAGAGAAGTATGGAAGAAGACACATGCTGCGCCGACTTCAAATAAAATTGGTTTCAGCGCAAGAGGTAAGGGCAGGAGAATGATGATGTATGGCTATATTTTATTAAAACAACCCTGAAAGGAATCTCGAGCTCCATGATTATAATATAATGTATAGCCCTTTCTTGCGGAATTAAAACAGTTACAATGTCTGTTGCCCAAAACCAAATACATCTAACATATAACTTCAGGTTTGAGACGGCCGACTGGATAGATCCTAACTGAATATCACTGGTTAAAATCCAGGCAAACGACACTGAGCTTTCGTGTGTTTATTTATTGAATTATTCATTTTAACTGCTTTCACGCTCATTGATGTAAGAAAAGTCGTGAGGAAACCTGCATATATCAGGTAAAATTCTGCCCTATGTATATTTAGTATTCACAAACGTTGCGAATAAGTTTCAAATCTTCTGCTTACCAAGTAGCTGCTTCCAAAACTTGGACAATAATAGCAAGGCAAAATTTATTATATACGCCTTGTAGTTATTTGTAGTTATATTTAATATTTGATAGAATTTAAGAGACTTAACTGAATAAAGGTACGGTAACATAGAAAAATACACAGAACATTATTTTCACATTTTGTATTAAGAATCATGATTTTTAACATCAGTCTTCATTACCAAAACAGATGAGAGTTTTCTTATTAACGTTCACGTATGTATAGGATTACATAAAGGTCTCTCCCTTTTTATCACCCTGAACCTGACATTTGAAAGACAAAGACATACCATTGTGTAACTAGACCTAGACTATTTAGTACAGGTTAGTAGGTTGAAACTGTTTTCAATTGCCAATATTATTTATTTGTGATAAAAAATATAACATTACATAACATAACATAACATAAACATAATCAGCCTGTAAATTTCCCACTGCTGGGCTAAGGCCTCCTCTCCCGTTGAGGAGAAGGTATGGAGCATATTCCACCACGCTGCTCCAATGCGGGTTGGTGGAATACACATGTGGCAGAATTTCGTTGAAATTAGACACATGCAGGTTTCCTCACGATGTTTTCCTTCACCGCCGAGCACGAGATGAATTATAAACACAAATTAAGCACATGAAAATTCAGTGGTGCCTGCTTGGGTTTGAACCCGAAATCATCGGTTAAGATGCACGCGTTCTAACCACTGGGCCATCTCGGCTCTATAATATAACATTACACGAATGAACAATTTAAAACTTTACTTGATAATTTACTTTAGCCAAGACCTGTCAATATTCCATTATTTTATTAATCTTACTGCATAAAACTACATCAGAATTTATTAAGTCAGAGAAGGTATACGTGGCAACATTGGTTTGTAATATTAATAAATATAAATAATTATAACTATATATTAAAAGTTGTTACCGTTGAAATGTATTTCCTTCAGGCAGGCGAACTCACAGCTTACAAACCTACCTAGTAAATATATTACATACCTATATAATCAGTGTAAATTAATGGTTGGGTAATAAATGAGACAAGGATTCAAAGATACCTAACAATAAGAGTAATACCCGTATATACTAATTAAATGGAACTATTCCTGCCATCTAATTATTAATATGAATTTTCTACTTAATTAACGTTTATAAACTTAAAGGATAATTTAATTTATTTATATATATAAATAATAATATATAAATAAAACTCAAAGGGAAAGAACCTGATATACGTCTTTTTTTCTTTGAATTTGGCAGGGAGACTGACAAATGGGCCATCTTATTACACTACAGATAATTAATTTTAACCATTTCTGTCATTCACCCTTACATTAATTTATTATTATTATTTTATGTCATAGGTGGCAAGCGAGCAAGAGGCTCATCTGATGGAAAGTGACTACCACCGCCCATGGACATCTGCAACACCGGGGGGCTTGCAGGTGCGTTGCCGGCCTTTAAGGAAGGAGTACGCACTTTTCTTGAATGTTCCCAAGTCGTATCGGTTCGGAAAAACCGCCGGCGAAAGCTGGTTCCACAGAGTGGTTGTGCGAGGCAGAAAATATCTTAAAAATCGCGCTGTTGTGGATTTTCGGGTTACATACATTACAGTACATTAATTTATTTGCAGATGCCCTTTTTCTCTCCGTTTCCTATCAGTAACTTTTGAAATAATAATCAAAACTATCTCATACCATACTTGTATTTGTTGAAATTTTTGTTTTTTTTTTCAGACTGTCTATTGCGGGGTCTATTGGGTAAGCCCTGGATGACCTCATAAATTCAGCTCTGGTAATGAATAATAAGTTAAAAAGTTTAATTTAACACAAATATCAATTCATATCGAATCCGAAGTATTTCGCCTACCTGTATCCATCCATAGGCAACACTCTCTCTCAAAAAATCTTTTCTGAGAGAAAGGGTTGCCTCTGGATGCCATACGTTTTTGATTTCCTTTATTATAAGTTAATCGTTATTTATAAGTTAATCGTTAAAAAGGTTTATTAGGATTCCTTTGCAAAAATAAAAACCGATACAGATAATTAAAAATAAATATGCTTTTAAAATTAAGGAGGGAAGGTAGATAAATAATAGACAGATTTTCTTTACTCTCGTTCAATACGCATTGTAAGACCGCCCGCGGGCTCTATGAATGGATCCCATTACGGAATCGTAAACGACCCGAAGGATATTTTTTATTCAATAAGTATGTACAAACTCCTTTCGTTACTTTCGTTGCTTGCTTCAGACAGCTGTGTCCTTTGTTGTTTAATAAAATTACTTTTTTTTTGTTAAAATATATGTCGCATTATTTACTTTATTTTTATTTATCTAAATTATAAAAGTGACGGCCTTCAAACGTCCCAGAGCCAAGCGAGGGCCTCTTCTTTACTCTTGAAAAAAGCTTTAGATGTAAAAGTTAGGAGTAATACGTATTATATAGTAAAAAGTAATATAATTATCTATGTCTGAATCCCATTCACCCAGATTAGATCACTATGTAGTGTAAAAAGTAACCAAAGAAGATCAAGAACTCAAAAGTGATATTTATACAGTTACCTCTTCAAATAAACCTCATCCTTAAAAAATAAAAAAATAAATTGTCCAGTCTTGCTTTTAAAAATTGGAGAATGTGAAATATACCCCAATCGCAATATCTCTGACGAATGCCTTTATTTATTAAAAACAAACAGGAGTAGTCCATTTTTATATTTTTTACGAGAGCATAAAATACTAGAGGAGAGCACTACAGCAAGTTGTACCCTCCAAGTATTTCATAAATTGACTCTTATGCATATACTGTTATATAAGTAACGAAATCTACTGTTAGGGTTGATGACACATAGACAGATTCTTTTTTTTTAAATCGTAATACATATAAAAAATCTGTAACAACTTTTTTTTTCAAGAGGGTTTTTTTTGTACTGACAAGGCCGTGTATTGTACACGCAGAGACAAACGATACAAAAACCGTTCGAGAAATTTTTTTTTTATCGGAATATATTTTTGTGTTGATTTTCAACGACATCATTAAAATTATACAGGAAAAACATACAGAAGTTTTATTTCTTTCAACTATATACATAGTTATTAAATACGTCGTGAATACGAAAATATTTATGGTAATAATGATTTAACATTCTGTCTACCTTGAAATGCCGCCTCAAACTGCAGGGGATCCTTAGTTGGCGCACGCGAAGAGGCGGCCGCGAAAAGCGCGGCAAGCGCGAACGCGACTCGCGCCATCTCACGCCATGCCATCGCCCATGCTCCGGGTGTTGCAACCCTCTGAAACAATATAGTTTAAAATGAAGTTCTAAGTTCATTAATAGTGAACCGAAATTATTTTAAAATTGTATGATATATACGATCACATAAATAATTTCGGTTACAGCATGGCGTCTATTCTCACTTTCATTGAGTCTAACCAACTATTCTAGAGACATTATAGAATGCAAAGTGTATGCGCAAGGTGCATCTTCTATTTAACTATTCACTCTCATAATAATTTGAGTGAGCTGAACTCAATATATTTTGTAATGAGCGTCTTAAAAGTAAATTTCAAAGTGCAGGTATTTTTTTTATTACACCAAGATGAAAAAATATAGTCAAGTGAATATAAAATGTATATAAAATCATGACATGTGCGATACTGAAAACGCACTAATTGCTATATTACTTAATAATTGTGGGATAGGTACCTATTATTAAATTACACAGATATTGCATAATATATAGTTCTTTTAATTAAGTGTTACAGCAAAAATTTTTATATAAAAGTCGAATTAAATATACCTGTTTAACTACATACAAAACAATAACCTTTTTTGATGTTAAAAATTGTGACATTATGAAATGTATAGCAGCAAAATGTGCTATTATACGTATTATAGTTATAGCAACACTTTTTCCCAACTTGATATAACTTGCAAGTATTATTTCCTCGGTAATTTTGACTTTCTCTGTTACGAGTGAAAAAACTCTGAAAGCTATAACGTACACAAGCAGGGTTCGTCCGACCCTTTACTTAAATCGTTTGGATCGACTTTAGTAACATTTTATTTTGTTCGACGATTGCCCGAGCGGACGTGACGTCTTGCATTTGATGTGGCATTGGATCGTAATGTTGACAAGAAAAAAAAAGAGTTTATTTTAAAAATACTTAGAGCATTTTTAACGTAACTCTGTTTTTACAATTAAGCTATACGATATGTGAATAATCTGTTAGCTTTTTACAACTCTAATCATTTTTCGTGTTTTTTTTAAATTACTTATAAGATTTTTAGTTTCTCGCGTAGATTGATTGTACTTGAAGTGAAATGAGACAATACTGATAATTACATAGTATTCTGCTATCGTTAACAATGTTTGAATATTAAAACTTTTAACTTGATAAGGTTTAATTCATTTGAAATCTTAAGCACAATTTGGCTAAGTTGTCAGTTTTTGACATTGACAATTGACATTTTATAAACACAAGCTAAAACCAGAATAAAAACAAACATAAAACACATTTTAATATATGTTTATTATATAAATTGACAAACACTAATAACATTACAACGCATTAAAAATCTGCTTAAATAGTTAAAAAATAAAATATGGTTGTGCGTGTATTTTTTCTTCTATGTATTCTATGTTTTACTATCGTTCGAAACTTAGACAATGGATTAGCTCGAAAGCCTCCCATGGGATGGATGTCTTGGGGTTACTATATGTGCGGGGTGAATTGTAAAAACGATAAACAGAAATGTCTTGAGTAAGTTACGACATGATATGTATGTGTTGTGTTTAATAATAATTTACTGGTTAAAAAAAAAAACCTTTACGAACGTAAGCATGGAATAACAGTTTATAGTATTTTTTTCTTGCCTAAGACTAAATTACTTACCGTTGAGGCCCTAGTAAGCAGAATATGCCTGTGACAGTTATAATTAACATGAATATTATATAGAGAATGTTATATTTTAAAATATAGCAAAAATAAAATAGTATTATTGAATACTTATTTTTGTTTTCATTAAATTCAAATTTATAAAACAATAAATATAGATTATTATTACCATACAACAATATGTTAACTATATCAACAGTACCAATATAGATATCTATTTATTACAGTGAAAAGTTAATTCTGTCAGTAGCTGATAGATTCTATGAAGATGGTTATCAAGAAGCAGGTTATGAATATATCATAATCGATGACTGTTGGTCACAAAAGGAACGAGACAGACTTGGTCGTCTAGTGCCTGATAAAGAAAGGTTTCCACATGGAATGAAGTATATTGCAGATTATGTTTGTATAGTTTCAATTACTTTATAAATATCCTCGAATCTCTGTTTTACTCCTGGTAAATATAGCTTTGGTCCGGATAAACTATTGCACTGCCAATATGTGTCTAGATGTATGTAAATTATAGCTTCAATAAGTGTTATATATCTAATGAAACCATTTACATAATCTTCACAGACATCCGTGCCTGTTTGTGTCTTTCATGCATGTCATTGCCTGCATATATTTATTTCCAAGCAGCATTGCATAGTCTTTGTTATTGTTTATATTTTCAACTTTATATTGAGACATTGTGATCTGTTACGATGGTTGAAAGTGTACTTACTTGAACAGTTGCTATTGCTTTTTGTGGAATTATGTATTTCTAAGCTAGTTCAGTTCTAGGTATCCAGTGGTATGCCACTGGATTAATTAACTTACCCACTCACTATATCAGAATATACTATCTGAATAGCCTGCAGTTTTAAGAATTGAATAATTAATCATTATATTATAATATATAATACAATTTTTTTTATTTTTTTAATATTTTATTATTACCAGTAATAATGGCAACAGATCCCGTTCTTCTATAAAAAAAATTTGAATAAATTAAGATTTTATTGGTGTGAGTGTGTGTATATGTGTGTTAAATATAATAAAAGTTATTTATGCCTTGTATTATGTATAATTAGACAGACTGAATAATATAAGTAATTTCAATAGTTATTTTATTATCTTTATCATACTATTGCCACAAATTTAAATGTCTTTTATCTAAGAGGTTGTATATAATACTTTTTTAATTTAAATAGGTTAAGTAGGTAGGATATGTGTATAAGTAAAGCAATATTGTCTATGGAATTTTGAAATTTATTAAAAAAAAAGAAATTGTACATTTCTTTAAAAATTTGAATGTAATAATAATTTAAATTTGAACAATGAATACTAGACATAGTGCTCTCTCTGCTGTTATTTACATTATTTACATATTTTTAATACCTGTTTGCCTCGGTTATTAACATTCTGTTAGACAGAGGAAAAAAATATAATAAAAAATTACAAAAAAGTCCTTAACAAGAAGTAATCCGACTCGAAGTAATGCTGGCTACAATTCTAATTGATTCTTTTTTTACAGATTCATAAGCGTGGGCTTAAATTCGGTATGTATACAAACATAGCCGATGTTACCTGCATGGGTTACCCAGGCTCCAGAGAGCACTTCCGAACCGATGCCAAGATGTTTGCAGAGTGGGAAGTTGATTATTTGAAAGTAGATGGATGTTTTGTTACCGAAGATTACCTCAATACTGGTATATCATATCTATGATATTATCTTGGAAATGTTGCCATTCAAAATAACATGATTTTTTTAACAATTGAATGCAGTTAACAAAACTAGTTCCACCAGTAGTCGATATAGTTCATAATGACTTCTACGTATTTTTCTAAAAGCTAACATGAACGATAGTCATTAGCGTTTCATTTCCATTTTTTTTTTAATTTATAACTCAAACGAGTGAAAAAGATGTTTCCTTTTTCTATAAAAAACCTCTGCTTTTTCTGTTGTGTTCGAATTTTGAACGGTCGCTTTGTAAACTCGACAAAACACGAGAGATACAATATTTAATCGAAGATTTTCTGTGCATAAAAGAGAATTAACTTTTTGTTTCGAATCGGGATTTGAAACCGGGACCTCGGAATCGGCTTATAAATAGTCCTTGACAATTAACAATCAACTTAACAAGTTACTACTTGAGGCTGTTAATCAAGCAAACAAACGAATGTTTTTCCGTAATACTTACTAATAATCTTTTAACAAAATTTGCGATTTCATCAAACCACTACTAATCTTTGGCCCTTAGAATTATAAAAACGCTCATAATATTTACAGCGTATATAAAGCTGGGTATGCACTTAAACGCTACGGGTAGACCAATGGTGTATTCCTGTAGCTGGCCTTATTACATAGAGTTTATACACAATAAAAAGGTAAGTGCCGTAGTCATAATGTTTTATGGGTAATATAAAATCTACATTTTACTAAGTTGGTACCTTGATGGATTTGAATATAGAATTATGTATAAAAATGCAATGGTCAGTACTACAGTTATATATTATCTACTAAAACATGATATTCGCAGCTGTCGCGTCAATAGTTTCAATTGAATGCGGGTGAAACTACGAAGCACAGCGTATATAACAAAACAAAATAGTATGCTCGTACTAAACTATTTTACGTAACGCGGTGCGTCTTTTGCTATATTTATTTTGTATATTGGTTAAGTATTTTTTTTAGTAATGCGTTACAAAAAATTGTTATGGTATGAGTTAGCTTAGGTCTTAGTCAGTACAGCTTCGATGTCCGGGGCTTAAAAGATAGGGCCTCGCGTTTCCTATTTTAAATGGCCCTGAGGAATGACGGCAGCCGGGATGGCCTCGCGCTGCAGTACGCACTAGAGAGGATTGTGGGTGAGCGAGAGGAATCCCACATTTCCCACTCGCAGGGAATTTCTGAAGGGTTTCACTGCGTGAAAAAAACAGAAAAAGGGTTTAGTCAGTAAACTGAATGCGCTGTTCAATAAAATTATGATTTATTCTTCTATTCTCAACAGAGACTCGTAAACTACTCACAAGATTTAGTGCAAAAGTTTGTGTGATAACATAGCAGCACTTTCTCCCTCAATCTTATTATGTGATAGAATTCGAATGACCAAAGAGATTTCACTTTCCGAGGCACGGGATCGTTAATGTTGCCAATTTCAAACTTCGGGTTGTTCCTAACAATTACACGAAAGAGAAACCCCTAACTTTTCCTTCGGACCTCGGGATAGCCTTAAGCTACTTGACCAGCAGGGAACGCGGTTGTTCAACTGTGACTACGATAGCTACAACTTTGTCAAAACGTAATATATGTACGTCTAATTGTACAATCTTAGTGCAGATTCGATAGGTCGTATCTGCGGTGTCGTCACTTACTGGTTTGACCTTACATTACTAAACAACAATTGTTACTTTAGTTTTTATTGGGGTAAATTGTGAATGTGAATCAGCTCACTGGCTTATTATATACCTATTAGGTATATAGGAATAATGACTGGCGGCACATTTTCAAGGAATGAAAAATACTAACCACATATAAAAACAATTTTCAGCTTAGCTTACCTTCAGAAAATTCATCCTACTGGTTTTTAAGTAATTGATTTTAAACGTGTAACTATAACGATGGTTTGACAGATAGACTGTAAAGATTATGGGCCTCAACTCGTCCCCAGCGCTATTTTTCACAAACTTCTTATGTTTTTATTTTATATCGTAGTTTGGAGGAAATAAATCGAGAATAATTTGCCACATATCTAACTGCTAAGGCAAACGACGGAGGAATTATAATAATAGTCTTCAACAGGTCCCATGGCTACGCTAAGAAATCTTCGTTTGAAGAGTACACTGTTACACTTAATTACTTATAGCCTTTAATGTTACTTTCAAAGTTACGATAACAGCTTAATCGACGTTCAAAATGCCTTTTTGAAAACTCATAATAAATATCATAGATTATTCAAGCTCTCGACCAATGATATCGCCTCAATTCGATGTCAAATGTTTACTTGGATTTTGTCCTCTTGTAGTTGGGATAAAATTTACTACCAAATGTCCTCTTCCATACAGCCGGATTACAGAAGTGTTGCGAAAAATTGCAACATGTGGCGTAATTATCACGACGTCGTGACGTCATGGCATGCCATCAAATCAATCATCACACATTACCAAGTGATATATGAGGAGTTATATGAATATCACGGTCCAGGACAGTGGAATGATC
Organism: Vanessa tameamea; assembly: GCF_037043105.1. Lineage (NCBI taxonomy): Eukaryota > Metazoa > Arthropoda > Insecta > Lepidoptera > Nymphalidae > Vanessa > Vanessa tameamea. Next base: position 2,434,091 of record NC_087331.1, read on the forward strand.
CTGATATGGTAAGTCGTAATGGTAAATGGGCTATAACCGGTTCGTACTGGATATTTTATAAACTATATGCATTATTGTTGTTATTTTTGGATGAGACTATCCGAAAGGAATCTTCTAATTGCAAAAATTAGGCTGAAACGTTTAATTCTATGGCTCACACAACCATCTCAAATGTATAGTATTATATAAGTTATCGAGTTAAAAATAGATTTTTAATTAACTTCTTGTAGTAGTATAATTATTGTTTAGTTTAATTAAGCAGTCCCGTCTTAAGCACGACAAGCGCCCGGGTGCTATCAAGTGTTCTGGCGATCTTCTATTCCCCCAAAAAAGATTTTTAAGAGACCTTTTGGGGCATCTTACCTATGTTCTCAGACATGACCGTTATCGGCGAGCCGATCCCTAACAGGTAGCGCCTGGGTTTTTCACACTTGCACATTGGGTTGAAATGGGCTTGATCACTGGCACCAAAAAGGGGTGCAAACATTAAATTCAATCGCTTGTGTGAAATGGATTTCAAATTCAGTTGAAAGATTTGACGCATACATATTAACCGATAAATTTAAATAAAAGCTTGTAATTTATTTCTAGATGTAATAAAAGAGATCTTAAATTAATTTAATCAGAACTGGATATATTATAATTATCTACTTTCAGTTAATTTTTGGCACGGGTTCTTTAACTGATAGCCAAAGACGGGTGCATATGGCCGTGTATGCAATGCTGGCGTCCCCCTTACTACTCTCCTGTGATATGAACAAGATAACTCCATATGAAAAGGAACTCTTGCTCAATTTAGATTTGTTAGCTATCGCTCAAGATCCTTTAGGAATTATGGGTAGACCTTATGCCGTAAGTAATAGAGTGTAGTTTAGTATATACATTAAGTAGAGGCACATATTTAAAAATCGTTGTCAATGCAACGTTTACGTAACGGTTCAAAACGGTTTTAGTTACTTCTCGTAGTATATACATTTGATTGATTAACTTCGTGTATAATTGTATATTATAGTAATTAAAATTTAAACTTATAATCCTAAAAAATATACATTATTTCAGTTACAACCTTTACTAACGCTTTGGGTGAAACCACACCTTCCTAGAAAAGGCGATAAATATCATTCTGTCTCCTTCGCTCTCGTCAATTTGGATGAAAGAGAGCATTCCGTCTCGTTCGCACCGGGACAATACGGGTTAAATTCAACGGATTACACTGCTATGGTAATAAAACAATATTCATTCCTTAAATTTAAGACGTGATTTATCAGGGTTAAATACGCCAGTCTGAATTTATAGTGACGTCACATAACCGTGTCGTCTCGGGGTATTAATTTAGATCTTTGCCTTATAAAATTTATTTCATTAATTTTAACCTACTTCCATACTTTTGTTTATATTTATTTATTTATTTTCATTATGACAACCAACAGTAGATACAATATTAGAATAAATTGAAAAAAAAACAAAATACATTTCAAAATTATTTAGGAAAGAGTTCTTCTACACCATGCACTGTAATATTGCACAATATGTATTAAAAATATAAATTAAATATAAGCAATAATTAGAAATAAGAAGTATAATAATTTTTTTTAACTATTATATAATCAATAAAACCAATAAGATATACCTACCATAAAATTAGAAATATATTTTAATTCTAAGATATTTCTTTATATGATATGCGTTAAGTATATTTATAATATTAGTTATTTAATTCATAGTAATATTTAGTTTGTTCATTTTATAATACGGGCGAATGAGTCAGCTGATGGTACGTAGTCACCACTGCCTGATATTGACACTGTTAGAAATGTGAATTATATCTTAAATCGTCACCGACTAACCTCGGGAGCTAAGGTGTTATGTTCCTCGTGCCTATAGTTATATTGGCTCACGTACCCTTCAAACCACAACAGAACAAATACTGAGACTGTTTTGCGGTAGAATATCTGATGAGTGGGTAGTATTTACCCAGACGAGCTTAAACAAAGCCCTACCACCAAGTAAATTTCTCCTTTACCTTACCTTAGCGCAGCAGAAGACAATTATTCAGCCAGGCAATTCTTACTTTAGTAATATCACTGGATCACTCTCCCTTCAAACTGGAACACTTACTAGAATAATAAGTATTGATGTTTGGTTGTAGAATATGTGATGAGTTGATGGATACGCACACACGCTACCCAAACGAATTTTCACACCATACCACCATTTACAAATCAGTCTCAAAACAGTGTTGCCATTCTATATGATTTTTACCATGTTTTACGGTAATTGGTGTAAATGTTTAAAAAAAAAAACAATTCAAAAAAGCTCGAGCACCTATCTTAGTTATCAGCATCATTTAACACTTTGAATAATGTCACAGAACGTGAAATATTGCCAGTATAAATGAAGGCGAAGGAAAACATCGAGAGAAAAGCTGCCTGTGTCGGAAGAATTCCTTAGACATTTATTTCCGCCTTCGTGGAACAGCGAAAAATAAGTTCAGATTCCTTATGATAGTTGAGGTTTTTATTCTGGAACATTTTACATTTATGAGCTGTTAACATGTAACATTCTGTTGAATCAGAAATATAATAATGTTTTTTTTTTTTTTGTATTACAACCTACAATTATACTAACAAATCGTCACTTTACCGTAATCGTTGTCATTATGCCGATTTCCTATTCTACGAACACAACAATCCAGCTGAGTTTCGGTCGAAGTTACATCGAAATATAATCGCGTATCGTAACCGGCATGATTTGGCCCTCACTGACGATTAAACTGTGGTGTATTTTTGTGACTAGTCGAAGTTGGATCGGATTATAATCGGGAATAATTCGTTACCATTATAGAATAGGCTATCTATTCCAATGGAAATAGGAAAAAAGATAAACAAATCTTAGATTTACTTATTTCATGCGATTTGATAATAACTCAGCTATGTTGTCACTACTAAGAATTTATGATAAATATATATTTATTTATAATACAACACTATTGCACTTAACCACTTATTTCTACTTTAACTTTACTTCCAAAATTCCGATCAAAGTTTCTTCGACGTTCAAAACGCCATTTTTTCGCAAATCCATAGTGAATATTATAGATTAATCAAGCTCTCGACCAATGATGTGGAGTCAGTTTGCTGTCAAATGTTGTTTATTTGGCTTTTATCCTGTTATGTTTGGAATAGAGTGCGTTAGAATATTGTGACCAATGTAACCGAGACGATATCACTTATATTATATTAAATACTCCTCACACCTGTCAACGAAATTAATTAATTTAAAATATGCAAATGGCCCACGTGGTAAGTGGTCGCCTCAGCCATCTGACATTGGCCCTGTGAGAAATATTAACAATTCCTTTCATCCAAAGCGCTACCAACATTGGAAGCCAAGTTTTTATATCCCTTGTGCCTGTAGTTACAACAAAACGTTGTTAAAATGGTTCACAGAACAAATTTATATCAATGTACTTTATCTGTGATACCTTAAACAAATCAATATTTAATGTGAAATTATAGTATCTTAAATGATTGTATTTTTTTTAGGACGTATTTACGAAAGTATTTACAAGAAATGTTACATTAAAGGATACTCTGTTAGTGAAAATACCGCCCGAAGGTATGTATTTCTAACGGTTTATTTTTATTTAAACGTAAACGGTTTCACCTGTTAATGTTGTTTAGTGGGTGACAAGTTAAACAATGCTTTGTCTCTTTCTTTCGAATATGTAATCAACGATGATAGAACGAGAGAAATCAATGTTTAATTAATCATCCGATGATGGAACGTTTATAAGTAACGTCATTTCTTAATGGATTTGTCATTGTTTATGTACGTGTTTTTTTTTTGTTTTCTTATGCGTAAGTACATTGGTGTGTGTTTTGTGTGTGTGTGTGTGTGTGTGTGTGTGTGTGTGTGTGTGTGTGTGTGCGCGCGCGCGTGTGTGGGCGTGTGTTTATATCAAAGCGTGTTTGTACGTAAATTGTATTTTGGCACGTTTATATTTGTATCAGTTTATTTTAGTGCCTTTATTGTTAACAATACGTCACAATTTAGATAAATTTACAGGAGCGCGAGTGATTTTTTTTTAAATAATAAAAAAAACAATTTAAACTTATTTTAATTAAAGTAATGAATTGACCGAGCAGAAGCTCATGCTATAATCAATTGAAATAATTTGGAATACATTATGTTCACATCAAATATGTTTCCCACGATATGAGACGATTCAAGTTATTTCCTTATATTTTCACACCTTGCGCCAACTTACGACTGACGACCTCCGTGGTCGAGTAGTGTGTACACCGGTTTCCATGGGTCCCGAGGTCCCGGGTTCGATTCCCGGCCGAGTCGATGTAGAAAAAGTTCATTAGTTTTCTATGTTGTCTTGGGTCTCGGTGTTTGTGGTACCGTCGTTACTTCTGACTTTCCATAACACAAGTGCTTTAGCTACTTACATTGGGATCATTACAAAAAAAAAAACTATTTAAAAAATATGTAATTTTTTTAGATGTCATTATGTACACACTGTTCCCGTTATGATAGATTTGGAAAATAACGCCTTGAAGAAACGTGTTAATATGTAAATGTACTTACTAACTAAGGGAATGTTAACGCCGACTGTGATTTTAATATTGACAAAGAACATAATCGTCATAATTTGAAAATGCTATTATAATGATAAATATTGTTTATCAAATAAAATATTTTTATTGTATAACTCGTTTGTTCTTTCCTCTTTTTCCTCTTTCATGTGGAATGATGATGCCAATTCGATGATAGTTGAGTCTCGGACCAACGTCCGGCGTCGCAGAAGGCCACTAAAAGTATTTTTAGGAGAAAATGGTAAATTGCTAAAACGCTGATTGTGGGGCGCTTCAGTGCTAAGACAGGAATGTATCTGATCTACACTAAACAACTGCTAAGGACATATAATCATGCATCAAAGTGTGCCCTAACACAGCACCATCACTCTCAATGAAATAGGATGGAATATTCGACTCGACCGGAAAGAAAATACAGGGGATGAAGTTACACTGAATTCAATTAAAATTCAGCGTAGACACTGCCAAAAGCGTTCGGATTCATAGTAAAAAAAAATGAAAATTTGTGTTTTTTTTAATTTAGGAGGCTTAGCTCAGCGTTTACAGACCGTTACTTTACTTTTACTTTAAGTAAATTTACTATCAAGATGAGAACATTATTAAGTTAAACAAATAGTGATGTAATTTTTGATTTGCTATCGTATAAGGCTTGGTTGAACGTGAAACGGTTTTAGCGTGAAGAGGTAACAGACACTTTATTTCGTATTTAAATAAAACTTTCGTGTTTAAATTTAAAATAAACTATAGAATTTTTTTACGACTTGAAGAAAGATATGACGACTTTCAAAAAAAAAATAACGTAGCGAAGGTAACATACCTTCATGTAGTATTTAAACAAAATGAGTAGGATTATCACATAACGATCTTTGCCTTCAAAATCATAGACATAAAAATATATTTCAGTAAATTTTCCAACATTATCTGGTTCATGCCAACACTGGGTCGAATGTTAGACGCCAAACTACTATCGTTATAACCCTAAAGTGTTACGAAAATAGCACTTTGGTTGAAAAATTCTGTTAGCCTTTCATTTTTATAGTCTTCCCTTATATTTAGTTATACGGTTTTATTATTATTAGATATATCAATTCCATTCCAATCCAAACCAGAATATATTACTAATTTTTACTTGGTAAACTCAAACTCAAATTCCTTTATTCAATATAGAAGCATTACGCTTACTTATTGATTGTCAAATTAAACACTACCACCGGTTCGGAAAAGGAAACACACTGACCTGAGAAGAACCGGCGAAAGAAAATCAACGGGTTTTTTTTTGTTGTCAAACTACTTAAATACATATATTGAATATGAATAGAAATAGCCAGGAGGCGATCGTTTCATTTCCAAGGTGTGCTATCAATCATGAACTCACTAATTGTATAGTAACCTTTCGCACACAAGCGTTCCTTAACAATTTTTTTTAATTTGGCAACAGAAGCATTTTGAATGCTTTCTGGGATCCTGTTGTAGAACCGAATACATTGCCCCACAAAAGAGTTACTGACTATACAGTCGAGTAACAACAGTAACAAGTTTGTGTTTGTTCCTTGTACCAATGCTATGAGAATCACATTTTCTCATAAAATCATTAATATTTCTCCGTACATACGAAACATTACAGAATATATATTGAGAAGCAACAGTTAATATCTTGATAACTTTAAATTTATACCTTAATGATTCTTTGGGTCCTAGGTTATAGATTGCGCGAATAGCCCTTTACAGTAATACACTTATTATAATTAGATAATTAATTTACGCTAAACACGTCAATAGCTTCAATTTAAAGCGGTAACATTATGTACTAAAACCAAACTTCGATACGCGCGGCATCTTTTGGTTGGTTCTACACATAATAGTTTTCAGTTAGACATTACAAAATAGTCTCCTGATTCACGAGTATATTTATGTTATGTCTAAAGTTGGTGGAAATCATTAATGCTAAGCTTAGAATGTAGTATTATGTTGTCTAAAAGAGTAATAAGGTCGGCTTTGTATTTTTTATACATTATTAATTGATTAGTTTCTTTTTTATCTCATTGGTTGGTGGATTTGGCAAGTGAGCCAGCTGATTGTAAGTGGTCACCACCGCCGTTAGACTTTGGGACTGTAAGAAATATTAATCATTTCTCGTAACACCAATACGCCACCAAGTTCGGAAACCAAGAAGTTATGTACCTTTTACTTGTTATACTGGCTCATTCTCCTTACAAATACATTTGCATGTTACGAACAATTTTATTGGTAAGACTATTATATCGGTCGTCAATAGTAACCACAAGAAAAGGAAATCAGATGAAAGTACAAAAAATTAGAATATTTTTTTTCTGAGATGTATTGTGATATTATTTTTTATCTATTTGGATCTTCAACAGTGTACCCTACAAATCGCAAAATATATCCAACACATGCCTTACATCTACTTAAATTAAGTATATACTACCAATTAAAGTCGATTACATCACACAGTGTTTTAAATTTTCTTAAAAGTAATTTAACAATTAATTATTTAAAATAGATATAAATAGTCAATAAACCTTTCTTAATAAAGAGACTATCTTAGATACTATTGTTTTTTTTTAATCAAATCAAAATATACTTTATTCAAGTAGGCTTTTATAAACACTTTTGAATCGATATTTAACAAACTATTTCAAGTAAAGCTACCACCGGTTCGGAATGTAGATTCTACCGAGAAGAACCGGCAAGAAACTCAGTAGTTACTCTTTTGTAACTACTGAGATCAGATTGATCATCGAATAATATTCACTTATTTATCACTAGGCTATCTCGGCTAAGAACATACTATCTACATTCTAATTACAACTAGCGAAACGTACGTATAACAGCGAATTTAAATACAAGCAGAAACCAAACGCTAACGTCATTAACTGTCACGTTCATGTATTAACACGTACACGGAATACACTCACACATGCGTATTTATCTTAGCCTTACAATTAACGTTTCATACGAGCACAAACAAAACGCTTAGAACGTCATAATTTATACTCGCTGTAACTTAAAGGCGACAAAATAAATACGCCCGAACTAAGCTTATGATCCGAACGTGCTTAGATTAAACGAGACGTGAAAAGAAAACATATTTGTAGTAATAAGACCATAACATTTCTGAATGTATGAAGATACTATTTGTTAAGAGCAAAACTGATGTCACAGATTTTCTTACTAGACTTTTGTTCGCGATTAGTTATTTGAATTCCGTTGATCCTTCCTCAACTTATTCTTTGAGGTTTATTTAATCCCCATCGAAGTGGGTAACGGCTAGTTCTATATAGAAGGGTTAAAATTAATATTTTCCCGATAGAAACGCTTAGCACCCACGTCTTCTAAACGAACTTTAGAACACTACTTTATAGTTTACAAATTCCTAATAACTTTGGTAAAGACATAGTTGTTGGAATAAAACAAAAACTTTCCTCACAACCAATATTTTATTTATTCTGAAGTGTTTCACAATCAAGACTGACACAAAAATAGTTCATTGCTCGATCCATTCTGACGATTAAACTAACAATGCCAATTATATGCTTACTCCTAGTATTAAACGTTTACACGCCCACTCCCCCACTGAAGCAACATCCGGTTTGATCTAAATTAGTTTAGTCAAAACCAGATGTTGACAATTAACAACGTAAAATGTAACAATTATTGAAATCTAATTAATTCTAACACAGTATTCACATAGTTCATGTTTTGATCTACCTATATAATTTATTAATTTTATCATTGAATAAAAAACAATATTCCGTTTGAAAAAAAAGCTATTCTCGATCACCGTATTAAAATAGGTCGGCGATTTAGAGAACGCGTAATCCTTTAGAATAATTGTTAAATTGGTTTTAATTTTGTTGCCCACAACTTCTAAACTAATCAATCAAAATATACTTTATTCAAGTAGGCTTTTACAAGCACTTTTGAATCGTCATTTAACAAACTATTTTAAGTAAAACTACCATGGGTTCGGAATGTAGATTCTACCGAGAAGAACCGGAAAGAAACTCAGTAGTTACTCTTTTTCAACATCTAAAAATACAGTCATGTTAGTTAAATACAATTATATATGTATGTTATGTTTCCTGCCTGGAAGTCCACAAGCATTAACTCTACGCTTTTTTATCATATATATCTATAATCTTGTATCGAATAATATGCCTTCTTTACCAATGTATTTTTTACAAATGATTTGAATTTATGAAACGGCAAAGTTAAAAATGTCTTAATTTTAATTGTATTTCAGTAAAGCAGATAAACAAATGACCTACCGGATTTTAATTCACATTTGTCTATAGATAAATAACTTCCTAAACAATGCACCGTCGACCGTAAGGCTACAATGTCGAACTAGAGACACTAAAAAGAGGAAGCTAGAAGAAGAAAGAATAGATAACAATGTAAGTACTTATAAGGCCGAATCAACATATAATATATTTGGGAAACTCATTTCTACTATATAAAAAAAAATGTCTTTATATTTTTTTTTTAATAAAATCTTCTTCGAACACCTAAATATATAACAAGTAATGAATATAAAATTGATTACATTTTTAATAATGGCAAGAGCGAACATAGAGTCTGGCTGTAATCATAATTTAATCACACGACAGACCATCTGAGATGTCATGTTTCTGTTGCCTCTAGTAATCTGGCTCAATCACCCTTTAAATCAGAAAACAAAACACAAGTTTGATGGTTAAATATATGGATAGTTGGTAGTATCTAACTAAACTGAATAAATATGATATGACTTTAGTTAGAGTCTCTTTTTATGTTTGATAAGAGGATTCGTTTTCTTTTATAACATTGGTTGGTGCACGGTCACATGGGCTACCCGATGGTAAGTGGTCACCACTGCCCATAGACTTTGAAGCCGTAAGAGTTTCCAACTAATCCTTACATCGCCAATGTACCACCAACCATGGGAACTATGTTAAGTCCCCTGTGCTTACAAAACACAACAATATTGTGAGTTTGTTTTGCGGTAGAACATGTGATGAGTGGGTGGTACCTACCCAGAGGGTCTTGGCCTACTACCACCAGATAAAACTAATTATGTTGTTTCTAGCTAACCATAAAAACAAAACAAAAATATTTCTTGAAACTTTTTTTTTACTTTTGATAAGTAAAAAATTAAATAAAATAAAATGTACAATTATATAAGTTATAGTATTTAGACCAATGAATAATAAAGGATGTTTAGCAGTAAGTCATGTAGAAGGAAGGTGTTTTGTTCCTAACTAGTTTGCAGGCAACATTCTAGTTAGTTCCGTACTGTTTTGTGCGATTACCGCCACCCCATTAATGTTTCGTGTTGGCATACGTTGCCTGTGATTACGTAATTAGATGTAGGATCACTTAAGACCCGGCTTAGTTACATAGAATTACGAAGCAAGGACCGTAGACTTGTTGTGTGGAGGATTAAACTTATGTTCAATGTATTACTTAATAGATAAATTCAAGATATTAAGTCTTATTTAAGTTTCTATTATAATAAAGGTTACGTTCAGGTTAATTGGAATTATATATGAAACTGTTTACTAGTTCATAGCTAAAAGATATATTATTAGTAAGAAAACAAGTTTGTATACATATATAAAATTTCGTGTCTATTTTGTTGGCCGTTAAAGAGCGCCTCTGTAGTCATTTGATTAGGCAGTATACCAATCTGCCTTATCAAAATAAAAATAAAACATTTCGTTATTATCTGAAACAGTATATCAAAGGTAAGGTTCATTTATAAATATTTCATACGGACGAGGCTTTTATAGAAATTTAATATTCGTGTATAATTTAATTGTTGTTAAAGCTTTGATCCAACATTATATGAAAGATAAAATCAAAAATTCATGACGCGGACATCAGTATTCGGTTCATGTTTTGAATTTTTTGGTTATTAATATAATTAAAATAATCTCGTTGGTTGGTCGCGTTGGTTAAGTGGCTAGTTTATAGGATTGCAGATCTCGAAGTCCTAGGCTTAAAGCCCAGATCAGATCAGTAATACACAGTCCTTATTATGCGTATACTAAAATTCGACTCTTTTATAATTTTAACTCCTTACAAGAACATACATATTTTTGGTATTCTTTGATTTTAAATTCTAGTTGTTTTTATTTCCCGTTCTTATAATTATATATATTACTATTTGTATTTTATTTTAGAAAATAGTATCGTTAAATATTTTATAAGTATTTTAATTTCAGGCCCATAAAACAACAATAACATTTTATGAGCCCGGGAATTGACAGAACCTCAGAATAAGCAGCCGTATAGACTTAGCCAGTAGACCAACGAGACAGTCTAATAAATTAATGTAAATCCTCATCATTGGCCTCATTTTCCGTCTATAAGAGTTGATTTACTTCTACAAGAGTAGCTTACGATATACATCTACACTCGTTGGTTCACAGGACGACTCGGGAATCACAAAACAAATGAATAAAATAATGATACCGTAAGCTTAGACGATTTACGAGTATATATATAGATAGATTATCACACTACAATTAACTAAAACAAACGTGCCATCTTTATTATCTTTGTATGCGTGACAGCTACGCTTGACACTCGCCAAAACTCATACTTCTTTACTAGTGTGCGTGTCTGTTACTTCGTTACTCATTGTCAAACAATTTTTTCGCCGCGTTCTCGGCTCTGTCTAGATATATATAAATAATCCGATACCGTAAGAAGTCGTTTTAAATCTTTTTTTTTTTTTTTTTATGTCATTGATTGGCGGACGAGCATATGGGCCACCTGATGGTAAGTGGTCACCACCGCCCATAGACAAAGGCGCTGTAAGAAATATTAACCATTCCTTACATCACCTATGCGCCACCAACATTGGGAACTAAGATGTTATGTCCCTTGTGCCTGTGATTACACTGGCTCACTCACCCTTCTAACCGGAACACAACAATACAGAGTACTGTTATTTGGCGGTAGAATATCTGATGAGTGGGTGGTACCTACCCAGACGGGCTTGCACAAAGCCCTACCACCAAGTATCTATACACAAAATAGCATTAAATCCGCAATATAGAACAGACAGGACATTTAATATAATTGCTTTTGGCCAGTATCCAAAGAACTATCGGAACGTCCTCATTTGAGCCTAACTTACAAGTCTATTAAGAACTCTAGACGCGAGCGGGGGTCAAGTATTGCCCTAAAAATCAATGATGCTTCAAGCGACGGCTTTGAGAGGATAATGTCGATAAATAGGACAAAAAGATCGTTACGGCCATTATTGGTTTTTATATACATCAATCTCATTATGCCCATATGGGGTAGGTGATATTTTATCTTTAGTATAGTTTTAGAATAAAAGCGGATAAGTATAATTAATAATTAGGACCGAGAAAATATTTTATATCGAACGAAGGAAGACGACGTAAACGTTATTTCTTTTATCAACGTTTTCCTATGTAATATCGAAAACCGACAATGTTATTAATAATAGCGATCCTTAAAGCTCATTTTTATCTATGTATTAGTTTATTAGTGTTTATTATTTACATTGAAATTTCCCAATATACTTACTTATATTGGGAACTATTTGAAATAAATTTATTATAATAATGAAATTATTTTTGTATTCGAGGTGACCGTTGAGAATCATCGATAAAGTCAGGCTTTATCATTAAATGGGCTGAGTTACTTAGATTAAGATAAAAAAAATAATAATACTTATAATAAAAAAGAAACTTAGCTAGTTGTGATGGTTCTTTTTTAAATAATTTGTCAGATGTTCTTGATTTTTTATGCGAAACAATACAAGTCTAAGCATCTGGTTGTCATCGATGTAAAATGAGCGTACAACCCCCTTCTTCCTCCCCGCCCGCACTCCTAGTCGTCTGCTCTTGGCATTAAATAGAAAAGTGCGGTGAAATAGACCGCCTTTTACGTTTAGTCTTAGTACAGTCAGTATAAAATGTTCATTCTTGGTTTCAATTGGTAGTTAGAAACTATTTAAATGAATATTTAACATATTTTCATAAATAGTATATTAAAATTTAAACGTAGCTGCATTCATACAGAAAATATGTTTTGAAGTATCAAAGAAGTATCTCGCAATTATATTTCAATTCAGTTCCACACAACTGACATATTAAATCGAGTCAACTGATGTATTACTGTCGGTAGGATTTGTTGTTCAAATGGACAGCTATATATTACTTATTTTAAAATATGATGTTTAGGCGTGGCTGGGGTGACTTAATCATAGTTATATTTCATACTATCTAATGAACATGCAGTTCTCTAAATCAACTTACTCTAAATCTGTGATTATAATCCTGTGCCTCATTTGAAACGTAAATTCGTCGGTTGACGTAAGTCGTTGACAGATTCCCGTCCCACAGAACTATCAGATCTCACTCTGATTAAACATCAAAGGCAGCTCTGGTAGTCCTATGAAATCGGAATACATTCTGCATTCTCCCCATATGCTGTCTCCCTCTACACTACACTAATAATGACTAGTACTCTACTACGTACTCTCGCTTGATATTTGCCGCCGTGACCAAAATGTCGAGCCGAGATGGCCCAGTAGTTAGAACGCGTGCATCTTAACCGATGATTTCGGGTTCCCAGGCAGGCACCACTGAATTTTCATGTGCTTAATTTGTGTTTATAATTCATCTCGTGCTCGGCGGTGAAGGAAAACATCGTGAGGAAACCTGCATGTGTCTAATTTCAACGAAATTCTGCCACATGTGTATTCCGCCAACCCGCATTGGAGCATCGTGATGGAAAATGCTCCAAACCTTCTCCTCAAAGGGAGAGGAGGCCTTTAGCCCAGCAGTGGGAAATTTACAGGCTGCTAATGCTAAAATGACCAAAATCGGACAGAACATTATTTCATTAGGTTTAATCCGCTTAGCCTAATATTATTAATTATTAACATAATATTCGTATTGTTAAACATGTAATTGGATTTCATAACAAATCCAATATTACCTAATTTAATAACCAAAATAATCTGAGGTGATTTTTTTTTTAATTATGTACCTCGAGTCCACATCTCAATTTTAAGTGTACGTCACACAAAATGCCATTATGTCAAACAACATAATTTATAAAGAAGAACCTATCCACATACTGTAGGATATTTACAACTGACAAAATTTATTTTTACAATAATTTAAAAAGTATTATTTATTTATATAATATTTATAGTTTCATTTTTGACAACAACTATTGATGTAATTAAATTAAATTTCGATTAAAGATTATTAGTTAATGTCTAGCGTTTATTAAATCTTCTAAAATACAAAAAAATACGGCAGTACACAGTTTGGTAATATATAAACTAAAATGAAAAGAAAGATTCGTGTAAGCCCGTATTGGTAAGTTCTACCTATTCGACAGAAATTCTCCGGGCAAACAGCAATATGGTATTGTTGTTTTCCGGTTTGTGCGCCAGTGAGCCAGTACAACTAGAGGCTCGAGGGACATAACATTCCCTCCCTTTCCCATAGTTCCCATGATTGGTAACGCATTGGCGATACAAGGAAAGGTTAATTTCTGACAGCGCCAATGTTTTTGGGCAGTAGTAATAAGTTAGAGTCAGGTGGTTCATATGGACATCCGCCTTGTCAAAAAACGAAGTTAAGGCTTACTGTCGTTTTACAATATAACCCAAAAAAGGTAAAAAATACTTTCGATGTCCTCGGAAATAGTATAGTATTTGCCTGTATCTCAAAATGTTATGCAAATAAAATTATAATTTATCCATGTGAAGTTATATTTGAATTTATTGATTCCTTGTTAGATAGTTGTTACTAGTGGTAGAGCTTATTGAAGCCCTTATAAAATATTCCACTTCAATACATCAAATCTTTCCATGAATCAGTATATTGTAAAGTAACTGAATAAAAATCCCGCCAGTAATGACACTGTATATAATGAGATCCGACGAAGGAATTTAATCTATAAAATATTTATATGTACATACATATATTCACACAGACATACTTTAATCTCTAATACGTATTGTCGGCGAGATCATATTATGTCAACATAAGTTCCAAAAGTCTAGACATCCCAAACATTTTATTATCATTTTTATATAGTTGCATAAACATAAAACATACTTTACGTCATACGAAGGCATTATACGAGCCTGCATTTGAAGTTGAAATGGTTCTATGATTACAGTGCTGGCGTATCTTTTATACGTCGCTTAGTAATAAATTATTTCATTTTTATTTTTAAATGTAAATATTCATACATTTGAAGCCTTATTATTTAGATTAAATTTCTTATTATTTAGATATTTTAAGACTTATAGTATGATGTTATGTTTTTTTCGTTTATTACGTTTCCCAACAACTTATAAAATTTGAATACATTTATGACAGTTTCAAACTTATAAACTACTAATGTAGAACTGACGCGTGTATTTTGAACGCACCTTTTTCTGTGTATCAAATGACTAAGCATTTAATTTAACCGCAGAACACGATAAAAAATCACAGAGTGAAAAGTAAAATTGGCTTAACAATACTTATAACACTGTATGATACATTCATTAAAATATAGTATTACCGTAAGTCGATATTCAAAGTTACAAGAAGAGATACAAAATAAGTTCTCACACAATAGCAGTTCTATAGTAAAACCTTTGTAGGTTCGATTTTTTTCACATTTTATGATGGCTTCGCTATAATAATATAATCTGTGCCCCGTAATCTTACCCGCGTTTAATTTCTATTATAATGGGTTAATCATTTAGACTTTTTTTTTTCGAGTAATTTGGTAGATACTAGTCACGATGCTGGAAAGAGTCATCCAAAGTTGGACCTTCCGAATAAACCAAAAACAGTAGTCGCGGCTATCTTTTAAATTAAATTATTTTCAAAAATTAAATATCAAGGATTGTTTTTATAGGACGTAACAAATAATAGGCCATCAAATTCTATTTGATATGTATCACTTAGAATTAAGAAAAAACTCTAAATGAATCACTTCCTATAAATATACCTACATATGTATGTATGTTTCGTATAGGTTCCCTTATTTATTGACGTTTATGGTTATTGCAATGCTCTTAAGTGTCGCAGCGTAAAGTTATATAGCCTCTAACCTTTCTCAATAAACGAACTCTCAAACGCAATCATACTGTTTCAAATCGAACTTATCCTTCAGAATCATATCTTAACAAATAATATAATATATTATTATATAAATATATAAATATTGGACAACATCAGATACATTACTCTGATCCAAATGTAAGTAGCTAAAGCACTTGTGTTATGGAAAATCAGAAGTAACGACGGTACCACAAACACCCAGACCCAAGACAACATAGAAAACTAAACTCTTTCTACATCGACTCGGCCGGGAATCGAACCCGGGACCTCGGAGTGGCGTACCCATGAAAACCGATGTACACACTACTCGACCACGGAGGTCGTCAAATATATAATTTTGAATAAAATAATAAACGAAAATTTAAAACAAATATCATTATTTATACAACTGTGATTTATAACAAATAAAACCTTTTTACGAACACGAACAGAACTCGTTAACGTGTGTGAGTTTTGCGTCTGTGTTTGACAAAGTGGATGAAACGGCGAAGCTCAGTTACTTATAAAATAAGATTACTTAACATTCCAATATTATATAACAGTTTTTTTCTACTCGTTTTTCTACTTTATATTATTGTTCTTGAAATATTACATTTCTTAGTAGGTTATTTCTACGGAAATAAAAAAAAAGTTTTATTATTATATTGTTTAAGTATGCTTAAGAAAAAAAAACTCTATATTACATGTCGAAAGATGCATTGTTCTTTTATGTGTTTAATTAGAATACAATTCTTCTCCCGAAAAGCGGCGGAGTATGATAAAAACAAACTTCAAATCTTCTTCTTAAATTGATAAAAGGCTTTTACTGCAGTGGATTACGTCTTACTTACTTGTTTCTTCTACTTCTATATCATTACTAATATACTCAAACAGAACCAAAAACAATTAGATAAAGAGTTGCTGATTTAAGTAATAAAATATACACGTAATTTTAGAAGGAGACAATTTACTAATCTCATGAATAATGCTACTGCTTTGGTACTTCTAGTAACCGAAGTATACCCAAAGTCTTGTATTAAGAACAGCAAAAAATAAACGAAAAAATCATATCAGTATATGAATTTAAAAAATTGAACCGGTGATGAAACTTGGACACACCTAGTAGCTGATTTTCAGTTCGCACTTATACCAATAGTATATTTATAATATCAATGGTAGTATAAATATACTATTGCAAAAATTTTCGGTTCTTCTCTTCAAAAATTTAATGTTGAACGATTGCATACAAAATGGCCGTCTTTTTTTCGTATTGGCGCCTGATCTATCAATCTTCGTGTCAAATTGCCGTCCCATGGGATTATGAGAGCGAGGGAACATTGAGTTCACCTGTGTGTACAGTGATATCCCGCGCAGTTAGTTCCCGTAGCCATAACTCGGTTTGGAAGTTTTATGAAATTACACTTTGTATCTTTAATATTCAATATAATAATAAACCTTGATTAATTGTTGAACCAAATTATAAATTGAGACATTCGAAGATATTTTTATGAAATTATCACTGAAATTCACTGTATTGTAGAAATATTCGATCTCAGTGATTTCTAAAGCAGTTTCTCGACAGAAGGAAAACTGCTAACTTCTGCATTGTTGTGTGTGTTAAGCGTCGGTGAAAAGTTATTTTTAGAACGTTACGTAATTTTGTTGACTTTGTCGAATTGCAAAATTAGATATTGCCAACTATATCAGGGGAAACAATATTTTTTTTAATTTATTTGAAGATGGCAGGCAAGCAAATCGATAATTGGGCTCCATCACAGATACACACATATATAACACAGCAATAGAAGCACAGAGTTGAAGTTTGGAGTTGGTATTTCAGATGGCCACCCGGTGGCGAACATAGACCTATCGCTAGGTAAAGTAACTACTGAAACTATTTTTTTATGGAAACTTTTTTTTTTGCTATAAAATCAAGATCTTTATACTTTTAACATCGTAATGTTTTACAAGAGCATTTATTGTGGAACATAATCAAGGTGCAGGTAAAAAGAATATAGATAATACATGTAACCTACCTTACCTTAAACCTACCTCACCTTAAAACAACAACGGAAATATTTTTAGCAAATCTTAATAAAATATTTATCAATCTTTCGTTCATGGGAACGTACCTTTACAAGAATAACAGGCAGATTTTAAATAAATCACTCCAATTAAGATTTTCAGCAACAGTTCCATTTCAAACGCAAATTACATGGATAGGCTATTAATTTCGTAGTAATTAAGTTATGACGTCACAAACCTCGTTACCCAACTTCCAAATGATGATTACAGGGTGTGAAAGAGTTACCGTCTGAATAACTTGTTAAGTAAACTGACTGACTCATTTAGAAGTCGAGTTTATGACGATTAAGTTTGATACGAATTTTTCGGGACACAAGCATTATTTCGTGAATATTTTTTTCTATTCGATTGTTTTTTTTTTAATTGATAAGATAGTAAAACTGACGGCACGTGTTGTTTTTTTACTAGGAATAGAATCCATTTTACTTTTATGTCTATTTTGGACAACAATGTGCTGAATACCAATTTAAATACCAATGTCGCATCATCAAAATAAAATAATCATCAGAATATACTTCATTCAAGTAGGCTTTTACAAGCACTTTCGAATCGTCATTTAACAAACTATATTAAGTTAAGCTACTACCGATCCGGAATGTAGATTCTACCGAGAAGAACCGGCAAGAAACTCAGTAGTTACTCATTTTCAACATCTAAAAATACAGTCATGTTAGTTAAATACAATTATATATGTATGTAATATATCCTGCCTGGAAGTCAACATTTCACTGGGCCCACATTGGACCACTTTGAATTTATGAAATGGCTAAGTTAAAAATTTCCGCGGAATTATATTATAGATACAGATACCATGTCCCAAGAAGGATTTGTTGACTTTGCGGAGTTGGAAACTTGGCGTTATTAGCTTATCCTTACTTCTTGTGCACATACAATGATTATCAATGATTTTATCAAAGTGATCAATGTTTTCATCGACCTCATTGTTTGTCTCACTATAAAAAGAATATCATAGAATTCTAAAGCGTAATTTAGAAGAAAATTGTTAACAAATAAATCACAATTGTTTTCTTTAAGCGTATTAATACATATGCCTAGATAAATCTTCTTCTGAAAGTGTACCTTCATTTATTAATAAAAATATCACGATGATCTATTCGATTTTGAATAGAAGTATGTACAAAAGGAGGTTTTATTGTTTAAGAAGCAATTTCTTCCAGACGGCCTTTCGATAGAGGATTTGTGCTTTTTGATTTTATTTTAAATAGCGTCTTAGGTTATTATTAATACTTAATACTTATCTTGAATTTATAACAAAAGATTAATTAAAAGTTGTCACAGGTTTAAAATTTTTATAGTACTCAGAAAAATTGAATTAAATAACATACCAAGTGTAGCTGTCAAATCGCAATATACTGTCAAGCACTTTGTCCGAAATTCGGTGCTTAAGTTTAGGATGCGGCGTCAGCGTTCCAAGGCCCAGCTCTGAGTTGTCTAATACGAATACTCTGTTTAAAGGATAAGTATTAAAAATGAGAATTTAATTCTTTTCGTTATTTTTCTTATAGATTTAAATCTGCCTTGTTTTAACTTTTAAGGCTGCAAATATGAGGTGTTGTGTTTACTGCTGGGTCAGGCTAGAACCCAATATTGGCAGGGGCTTACTACAGGGCTTTAGACAACTCGTCAAACTTGTTGATTATCCATTTGTCGCCGTTACTTTGCCGTTGCTTCAAATGACTATTGGATAATATATCTTGTACAATAGACTAGTATCCGTTACATTTGTGTCTGTATGTTATTTCATTAATTGATGTGCAATAAAACATATTTGTTTTTGTAAAAAAGTATGCTTGGTGCTTAAGAGTTTTCAATCAAATTATCGTTGAAAATTTTAATTGTTACAAAGTACAATGTTAAATAAACTGAATTCGTGTCCATGTCGTTAAAACATGCTACTAAGCAAGTCTTCAATAAAACAGCCTAGAGTTCGTCAAAAGGCAAACCTCAGACAAAGGCACGGAAAATAACGGTCACAAATACGAGATATGAAAGCCTATCTGCAACGAATGCATATTCGAAATGACTGTACAGTCGACGCCTAAAGTTACATGTTCAACATTTATAAGCTGTGTCCGTGTCTTCAGCAATGATGAACATCTTTTGAAGACTATTATGTACTAAATAATATTTTATAATGACTGACTGACATACAAATAATACGAAACATAATTTTTTCAAAATTCACCTCCTAAGGGGGTTAAAGGGGGGGTGAATTTTTGTATGGAAATTTAGAAATATGAAAACATATATTTAGGCTTATGTTAATTAATTATTAGATAAAGGGAGTGAAAGATGTTTTGAACATTCATTATACAATTTTTTGTCCAAACCCAAAATTGAAGTTGGGTAAAAAAGTTTCTATATCGCCATTTTCAATGTTTGAAATATTTAAATCGGCTTAAAAAGTTTCTGTTTATAAATAAAAGACAGCTATTACAGCGTTTTTTGAAAATTCATCAGTTCAAGTTAGAAACATGGTAATCGTGTTTAGACTTCTATTTTAATATTTTTATTATTTGGTTAATTTTATAAATCTTATAATCCTTAAGTTCAATAACCTCCTATTCACATTAAATGAGTGACCTTCATTTTTTTATTTCAAATTTTGCGCGGGAAATATCTAGTATTATTTTTTAAAGCCTTTGGTTTGGTTCTAAAATAATAATAGTAAAGCGTTTTATCAGGAGAAAAAAGTAAATGCAAAAATAATGATACAAAAAGAAAATAATGT
This sequence comes from Vanessa tameamea, assembly GCF_037043105.1. NCBI lineage: Eukaryota > Metazoa > Arthropoda > Insecta > Lepidoptera > Nymphalidae > Vanessa > Vanessa tameamea. The sequence continues at coordinate 2,454,634 of NC_087331.1, forward strand.
TAAGCAAAACAGATTACAAAGACAGGTGCCGTGTCCGGTTGGAATAAAGTTGCTCTTTCTATTTATTATGTGTTAAGTGACAGATACAAAGGAATAAATTATTACGAACGTTTGAGAGTAATTCAATGACAAGAAATAATATAATTATTGTAAATGTCGTGTTAATTGAAACAATTACAAAAAAAAAAGTTTAAATAATATGATATAAAACCATAAATAATAGAAGGACTGTCTTTTTCGATTATGGAAAGATTAAATAAATAAAAATGAGGCAAAACGCTTTTTCCTTACGAGACGATTTCTGCCAAGTCACTACACTGACGCGTAAGAAGAAAGAACTAAACTTTGTTCATAAAAGAGTACCCGTTTTACAATTAAAATAAGCAGGAATTTCTTCTCTTAGACGCTTCTAGTTGCAGTTTTAAGCTGACTTTTTTGCCACCATTGGCTTTCACATACGTTAAAACCTTTCCTGCTACTCTTTGCTTCCACTCCACTTAGAATATACCCGCAGTATATATTTACATATATTCAAGGACATGCTTAACAAATTGAAATGCATGTAAGCCCATATATTCCCTACATATTCGAACTATATATAATATGATCATATATTCCAGCATTGTTGAAATTTAAAGTGGATCTCGATACAATGCTAAAACGTTGGAAAGTGTATGTAGATTTCTATGGTAGAGTGTGATATATACGGACTGCCTTGTTGGTTGTGTGACAAGACCTCAATTTGTTATTGCAAAAGTTATTGGGTTTTCTATCAAAATATTAGTAAAGCCCCGATTCTGGAAGTTGGAAGTGTGTACTCGAAAAATACTTCGGAAAGGACGTAAAGCAGCTGCTTCTGCGCCCAAATTATTTCCAGTCGTATCGGATTTGCCGTCCTATCGATTAATGAAGGTGAAGAAATAGAGAGAGCACCTGTGTTTGCGCACACACTTGTGTACTATAATACATCCTGTACAGTTGGCTGGTCTCCTTTGACAGCAGCTGTCGGGCTAAAATCAGTCAGGACGACATCATGACATTAATTCTAACATCCTCAAGCACCATTAAGCGGTTCACCTTTCTCGCCTCTTATAATGCTCAAAATTTGCTCTCTAAGATTTATAATAAGCTGCAGTTACCTCTGAGTCGTACTCAATTACAGAGCAATTCCTTCGCCGTTCAAACCGTCAAATTACGGAATTCCTGCCTCGTGAAATTCATCAAACAGAATTCATACATACTTCGCAAAGTCGTTTGCATAATTATCATTTATCAATTTAATTATTTGATAAGTTCAATGCATATTTGAAAAATAACTTTAATTATATATAACACTTAATTAAAATGCAAATATCAGTTAAATGTTTTATATATATAGGTACATGTAGTTAGGTAGTTTAGATAGAATATATATAAAATCTTACGCCTTAATTAGTAGTGTTATTTTCCGGTTAGAAGGGTGAGCGGACTAGGGATATATCTTAGTTCCTACTTAGTAATTAGACGATGTAAGGAATGTTTAAAAAAATCATACGACGCCAATGTCTACGGGCGGTGGTGTCCACTCACTATCAGCCCAATTTTCCATCTCCTCCACCAAGAAGAAATCACTGTAACTGCTGTCTTTGCTTGATATTTAACTTGTCATTAATTTATTCTAAATATGTAATGCTATATAAAAATAAATAATTTAGATTATGGAAATACTATTGTGTTATTATGATAACAGTTTGAAATTGGATGATAGAAAAGGACAATGATAGAGAAGTAGAAAGAAAAACTTTTATGGTAGCTTGGGCGTGCAATGAGAAGGCATTAAACATGACATGTAATTAAAATAGTATTAAACTTTACCCATAATCGTCAATAGCGCAATATAAGGAGCACAATAGGCGCATAATAGGATCGACCCTGACCGCTTGGGCTATTGACGTCTCCACTCCAAGCCCAAGCTTTGAGCTTGATTGGATTGAATGAGACACTGCAACTACACTTATAAAAACTAAATATTGGACTGATGGATGAGAAGGAAGAGTAAGATCACAGGAAAGATGCATAAATTGTGTGTTCAGTTCAGGTCAGTAGGGGTGTCAGCTGAAGCCGAAGCACCAATATGATTTCCAAATCATCAATCATAACCATATTCAGGACATTATCATGCAAATTATGGCTGTGATGGTATCATCCATTAATCCTCTCCACAGGGCTGTCACAGCTTTTAACAAGCTCATAATATAGAATATAGGTATGTAATAGCCTCCAGATGAGAGTTAGTATATTTATAATATTAGTTATAAACCAAAGACTAAACGAAAACTATTTTGTTTGTATTGTATATTAGCGGTTAATAACGCTTAATTCAAGTTCCATAATAATATGTACTACCCAGTTATCTAGTCTCATTTGAGATCAGCCTCCGTTGGCAAAAATGGTCACGAAGTCTCCTATGTGTTTTATGTATATTCACATGTAAAGTGCTTAAGACCTGCCTTGAAGTTTAAAAAACGAATATAACAGTTCACAAAAAAAAGGATCCGTCTATGGTAGACAATTCTTTCGCCTTAATTCCGTTTTCGACGTTACACAGTACTCTCGTTTGTAAGCCATAAACAATAGCGCAGCCGAGCCCTTACAAGTAGAGGTGAATGCTCTAAGTTGAACCGAGGCAATGTCGCTGAAATTAGATCAATATGTGGTTTTTCAGCTTTATTGCAAACATGTTTGTTTGCATTTAACTTGTAAGTTTACTTTAGCACATCAAGAGTACCAAAAGAGTTTTAAGACGGATTTAAAACATGAATTTATTATAATTATTATAAAATAACGTAATATTTAAATATGAAAATTGAACTTTAAACATATGTTCAAGGTTCTATATAGCTAAAGTGAAACAAGTCGTTTTAAACCCATCAAATATCAGTGAAACATGCTGGTACAAAATCCTATTCCAATATATTTCAACATTCAAAGTTCGCCAGTATTTTCTGTACAATAGTTGGATTGCAAATCGATGCAGCACACTCGTCGGGATATCTAAGAAATAGTTCTGCTAGCTAAACTGTTTCCACACCACTTTGGGATTTTATTCGGTCTGATAAAGTGGATTTGAATTGAACTATTTATCTTGTATGTGAATTGAATTGTAGATATTTTGAGTTACTAATATTATTTAAGTAAGAATTGCCTGTAAATGTCTTCTGCTGTGCTAAGGTAAGGTAAGGGGGAAAGTTACTTGGTGGTAGGTCTTTGTTTAAGCCCGTATATGTAGGTACCATCTACTCATCAGATATTCTACCGCCTAACAGTCTCATAAGTAAGTATCGCACAAGGGACATAATATCTTAGTTCCCAAAGTTGGTGGCGTATTGGCCATGTATAGAATAGTTATTATTTCTTACAGCGCCATTGTCTATGGGCGATGGGTCCATTTCTCGTCCACATATCTATATCATAAAAAAGGTTTATCGTAGTTTATTCACCACGCTGTTCCAATAGGGCTTAACGGATACACATCTTGTTTTTCTCAAGTGGTTTTCCTTCACCTAGCACGAAATAAAATTAACACACAAATTAAGCACGTAAAAGATCATTGGTGCTTGCCTGGATTTCCCGCGTCTTCGAATCAGATACACATGTTGTGACTTGGTCATCTAAGCTCTACATTGTAAATATAACAATCGAATAAACACGGCCAATTTTAAAAATCTATTTTATTATTTAAGTCCTTTAAAACGTATTTAAAGGTAGAAATATGAAATGAAAACGTAAAAAAACACTGAAACGAAACGTCTCTCGAGCAACGCGTTATTAAGCACTTTGATCCAACTAGTGTCATTACTACACGCGCGTGGAAAACCTGCTAATTCACTTTCTCTCTATTCAAGTTTTCATGAACTTGTTTTCATGAAAAATAACGAATAATACGCCTCGAGTATTTCGAGAAAATAAATTCTTATCTTTAAATGGACATGATTTATTTAAATGAAAGAAAGAAAAAAATTAAAGAATGTATAAACTTTATTTACTTTTATTACAGAAAATAAAACAAGTATAGTGTCAAATAAAAAAAAAAAATGATAAAATCATCATTTTCATAATTATTCGTGTTCATAATTTTATTTTATCATAATATTAAATTAATTGTCATGATAAAATATTTCCGATAAAAAAAAAAAAAAAATTTTTAAATGGCAACTTTTTCTTTATTCTTCTCCAAACCATTTCATTGTAGACTCTGAGTCATCTACCATAACTGCCTTCCATACAAAATATATTTCAAGTTTTCTTTTTTTAAATCTATCGATTACTAAAATTGTTTACACGAACAAATTACAATGTCCAATAGTTACACAGTCACTATTTTAACTTGAAAAAATTTAATCAAGTTTAAATCTCATTCACTAAACCTTAATTGAATGTCATATCACGTGTCAATACCAGCTGCCTCAGTCGTACGTGTGGGTCGAAAAAAATCATACTTCCATAAGACTAAAGAGGGCCAGTGTGAAGGGTTAATCCGAACCCTCTCATTACGAGAGGAAGCCTTTGCCCTCCGTATTATGCAGATGCCTTAATAAGCTTTATTTATCCTTTGTTTGGTGTTTCGTGTGGTTTCTTTTTAAGATTTTTTGGTTTAATTAAAATTCAGTACTCGAAAGTTGCGGTCGGAAAATCGAACTCGTAAAATAAAACTTTCGTCCGTTAACAATTAACATAATGATGTATTGAAAACTGCGATTGATATGCTGACGTCATCGTCATAATTTAAATCATTCGTCATTGATTTAATAACTTGTTGAGTCATTCTATCCTGAATTATAAATGAATTTTATTAAAAACGCGTTTGGTGTTAATTTCTTAATTGTATAAAGTCTTTTCAAACATATATTTTAGTCAACTAATTTTCCCGTATTCAAAAAAAATCCCTTATTACGTCAAAATACATTGTTATGTTTACTTGGTGGGGCTTTGTGCAAGCAAAATTGCATCTTAGCTCCCAGGGTTGCGTATTGGTAAGTAAGAAAACGCTTCTTACAGCGCTAATGTCTATGGGCGGTGGTGACCACTTACCATCAGGTGGTGTATTTGCCCGTCCAACTAACTATTACAAAAGCAAATAAATAAAAAAATACACGTGTACTTGTACCATTATTTTAAAATTAATGTTTTAAAATTTCGTAACATGCTTTCAAAATGTGATTAATTCCTGACGGGGCCAGAGTTTCGGATACTATTAGATGTTTGAAAGAATCTTCAGAAAGAGAATTAGGCTCGTGGAGAAATGTATTAAAGTTGGATATTCTTGTTGAATAGAAGCGGATTTCTAAGTGTTACATAATATGTTACAGTCGGAACATTTTCCTCGGTCAAATCTACTTTTAGCTGGCATTATTGTTAATTCCCCTTTGACCGAAAAAGATTTATGACTATAACATACTTGTATATATATTTAAAATATGTTATGTTACATTTTACAGATATAATATGTGATATCCTTTTTAAAGCAATGAAATCAAAATCAAAATATTCTTTACTAAATAAGCTCATAAAAGCATCTTTGTATCGTCATATTACAGTGTCGAATTAAATATAAAGCTATAACCGGTTCGGAAATTAGATTCTACCGAGAACCGGCAAGAAACTCAGTAATCTTTCCCATCATTTTTAATTACCTATAAACCTATTTATATATACATTTTTTCACCTTTAATATAATTTTGTATTGAATAAAACAGAAAATCTATAAAAACACTATACACTAGTGTTTTTTTTTTTTTTTTGTAAAATTTCAAATCGAATTTAAAACAAAGCACTAACAAATAAGTATTACGAAACAGCACTTCATTATTACATTCAGAACGTCCGCTAAAAAGGCTTTCTTAATAAATATGCTAATTACGAATAAAAATACAGGAACGATAGAGTCGGAACGTTAAGTGTTTTACTTTTCAGATTGTTTAGAACGAAACAATGTATATTTTTGAATAATAAACATTTTTCAACGTCGACTTTCAAATGGAATTCGTATTTGTCGCTCTCATAACTTGAAGGCCGAGGGCGAAGTGGAATTTTGTGTGTTATTAATGATCGCTACAAAGCTAAAAGGTCTTAAGTTTGTTTACGGACGAGACAAATGTCATGGATATTTTTGTAATCGCCAGGGATTTGTCGTGTCAGAAAGGTCCTACATGTTAAACCAATATTAGGTTTTGTAAAATAACAATTGTATTTCATAGAACGTACTTGAAGAAAATTACATTTATACAAAAATATTCAGTCAGCAATTAAATTAAAATAATAATTTTCTAGGAATATAACTCGACTACAGAACTGTACAATTAGTTTGTTGAGCATACTAAAATTTAAATCTCAAATTGAATGAGTTTATACGGCAATATCACAAAAGACGACTCAAGGTTGCAGAGGTAAGTGTAGTAATAATACGCAAACCAAGGCAAACAAGCAAATGGGCCATCTGATAGTAAGTGGTCAGTAACCCCATAAACATCAACCATTCCTTACATTGCCAATGCGCCACCAATCTTAGGCGCTAATATATTATGTCCTTTGTGCCTGGAGGTACACTAACTCACTTACCCTTCAAACCGGAATTCAACAATACTTTGTACTGCTTATTGACGATAGAATATCCTATACCTATCTGAAGAGTTGGTAGTACCAGACGGAGCTTATAAAAGGTATACTTTGTTTTTTTTAAATAATAATATTTTCATTAAACTGTGTAGAATATTAATTTTTATTGAATAGTTGAGACAAAATACTCAAAATATGATTTGGAAAAACTTTATTTCTTAAAAAATATCGAGGTGTAATATATAATAAGTATTAATAAGTTACATTAAAGCGTTATTAGCGATTTAAATCACGATCACAAAGCGATCTCTCAAAAATCACATAAATCATTTGAACATCCAACAGGAACCGGAAGTAGTCTCGGCTCCGGATATGATGCCAGGGACCTGACAGTTAATATCCGTTGTATTTACGACAGGCCATTATCGACTGTATTACGATTGTGACAAAGTACAAAAACGGATGACAGTTCATAGTTTTTAGAGTGTTTTTCAGGTGATCGACGAAAGTAAAGTGGCATTTTGTAATTTAGGTTCTATTTAAATTTTTTGTTACATTGAAACACTTGAGGATCTTCATCTATAATACGCTATAATGCTATGTGCATAATAAAATTATCAGAAACCTTGTCAGTTTTGTATTTTTTTACTCGTTCGCATTATTAATGATTTAGATTCCTATTTCAACGAGATAGGTAAGAAATCGTATTACGTCTAAATTTCCAAGAACGAGCTCGAGTGGAAATTATTTCTTAGAAAATTGAACTAACAGTTTTATTAAAGTAAGTAAATAAAATAATAAATGGAAAATGTTCTCATTGGTAACGAGATAAACTCGTAACTCTTAAGATGGGGGGAACTGGAGCACAGTGCTTCCTGTCGGTGTTAACAAGCGAGTCTTCGATATATTTCAATTCATTGAGCACGAGAAGAATAAAAAACATTTCATTACTGACAAAATTGGCACTTGTAGATTTGAACCCGGCGTTCTGAATGTTGGCGAAGTTGTTACTAAGACATCTTAGGAAGCACAATTAAAATGTATATATGTATTTAAGTGCAATAGTGTTGTATTAAAAATATATTTATTAATCAAGTGTGTCTAGTGCTTAATATAGCAGAGCAATTAGCAAATCGCACGGCATATGTTATAACAATGATTTGTTTATTGCTTACGATTCATTTGATGACCTACTGGTCTATCCGAGGTATATCAGTAGCTCTACTATTAATTTTATGCAACTTTTCAAGACTTAGGCAGGGAAGGTTAAACATCATATTTGTTTAAATAATAGTTTATTAACAATAATATCAAATACAATGGTTAACACAATAACGAGTAAATTTTAGTTAGTAAATACTGAAACAAAGAGCTCAACTACTGATAGCCGAGCAAGTTTCTAAATATCGATATGAAAATACTTTAAGAACAATATTCCATGTCCAAATAGAACTAAACCCTATCTACGTAAATCCTGCGAAAACCTATAGGGTTGTCAACATTGAGATATTCATAAAAATCAAACTTCTGTCATTAGTGGTTAGTATTTAAAATGTAAGTAGTTATTATAAAACTGTAAATGTCGGTAATATTATTATTATTATATGTTTAGTCTTGTGATAGATAATCTATATTAAATAAGCAAAGACAAAACGGTTCAGTACATTTTTTACTCTGCTTGACAAATGATTTTCATTTTGTTTTATTTGGTAAGTATTAAGACTCGGTGCTCATAAATGGTAAAAAGAAACAAATTAATTTGGAAATAAAATATTGAAAAATTGTAAAATCATACATATATGTTTTCTTCAAATTTTCAATAATTATTATGCGCCTTGAATGAGTACCACTGAGCGAACAGTAGTAATAATAATTATACAAAAATCGTGCTACAAATTAATTCTCTTTAGAGCACTTTGTGTAACACTTATGAAAATACTCCTCCTCCTAACACTTCAAGGTCACATGCAATAGGGCTGTCAAAAACTACATTATATCAATTTCAGTACGACAGTATGACAATGATAAATTCAACTCTTCGTAAACGACTGGACAATTTTTGGTAGGCGGTACTATGACCCGGTATTTTTTCAACAAAAATAAATAATATTCTTATTCTATCCGTATGAAACCAGCACTTAGTTATATTGAATAAATATATGGTTCAATAAATTATTTATTAATATAAAAGTAATATTTGTTTTAATTAAGATAACGAATGATTTAGAATTGTTAATAGATTTTAACAAATAGACTTGAACAAATCCCTAGCACTAAGTTTTTAATTTTTATTTCATCTGATTCATTTACATTATATCTATGATACTTGAAATAAATAAGGAGATCATATTTGTGTCTTAATATTTTAAAAAACTCTCTGTAAAATCGTAAATAAATTTTACAATGGGAAGGCATTTTGTATACAAAGGTACTGAAGTATCACAATTTCCTGCACTAACGAGTCTCGTATCCACGACGTAAACGTTTAATCCTGTAGGATTGTAAGCTGTAGGGTTGTCAGCATTTAGTTATTTCAATGAAAAATTAAATACATTGTATATATTTTTTGTTAAATGATGTATATCAATAACTTTATTATAAATCAGTAATAATAAAATATTTAATATTGTTTAATCTATACACAACCCTATCTTCTTCTGTTCTATAATAAAGGATGTAAATCTCACTACCACTCAACAAGATTAATTATTTTGCATTTATTATAAAGTAAACTATTATCTCTGACATGAAAAGGTAAATTTCGTTTACATCATTATACAAAACCTATAATCCTGATTAAAAGAAAACTCCACACTGTTAGAGTTTACGGTTTTAAAGAACACTCACCCGGCCCAACTTCGTACGGATAATGTATGGATTTTATTCAGATTTTTTTAATCAATGTGATAAATAGTCGTAAAACAATCTAGTCGCCCTTACTGTGCATACTTCTAAAAAATAAAATTTCTGGTAAGAATTGTGTAAAGTGTTTCGAATAAATAAATAATTTATTTTAATAAGGATTTATATATGAATACTTCTTTGGTTTTAAATTTAACTACAGTAGTCGTTAGTTAATCCGTTTAAGAAAAAAAAAGTTTATTGCGGGTGATCTATTTAGATAGATTGATGTGCATACTGTTGATATTTTGAAACCTACAAAGGCCTCATAAATGTGTTTTTGCATCTGTTATTTTGTTGGCAGCGTTCAGTGGCCTACATTTTTTGTTCCACTACGTCAGCCTTTTAACTACCATATAGTATATCGTATATTAGCATACTATCTACCCTATATCCGACCCAAAGATATAAGCTTAATTTCTTTTTTCATGTGATACAGGAAGTAACCAGTAAAAAAATTAATTAAAGTTATCCTTACATCATATTAGTTTGAATATATAAGTAAACGTAAGGAAAATAAAATATGTATATACGAAATATTTCTACGAAATTTCTTTGATAGACTAATTGGGTATGTACGTAAAATATGAAAAAAATCTCTATGTCTTTTGTAGGCAGCTAAAGATACTTTTATTCTTCATTTTTATTATAACCTTTATTTACCTGAACGAACTCGACTGTTTGAGAATAAATAATATAAATACCATATTTTATTAATTTTGAATATCATCCTAATTTGCTTACTAATATCTAATATGAATATGAGAGGAAGTATGTTTAAGCATTTTTTGTACCATTCCTCATATTGGTAATGCGCCACCAACCTTGGGAACTAAGTAATGACTCACTCACCCTTCATACCTGAACACGACAATACTGAGTACTGTTTGGCGGTAGAATATCTAATGAACTGGTAATACCTACCCAGACGGAGTTGCACAAAGAACTGCCACCGAGTAAATGTGATTCTTTCATGTATTAAATATTAACTAATCATAATAAAATTTTCCTTACACGTCACGGGTACGGAAAAGAACACACACAGCTGAAGCCGTAAGTGGAAACATTTTACTAATACAACGTTAATGGATGACACACCAATTTCTCTCTTTCTGACATCAGTAATTTGACGTTAGAATGAAAAAGAGAAAACATCGTTTAAATCAACCGTTTTACAACATTCATTAAGCAAATAAACATCAAATAACATTGTGTTTCATTCATTTCATACATTAGTGGATATCAATAGTTTATATATCGCGATACGCTTCGGAATAGATTTGAAATGCGGTCAAGAATCCATACAAATGCGTCCGACTTTATACAGATCATTAGTTTTGTTAAATGTGATTTAAGACTACTGTGCCAGTTTAATTTTATTAGAGATTATAGTTTGGATCAATGCAAATCGAACTGCTTCAGCCAATCTAATTTAGACGTCATTTAATGGCGAATATAAAGGCGGACGCAAACATACCAAGACACCATAGATCCTTTAAAAATAGCCCCACCATCAAGTAAATATGTCATGTCATGTTATCTGTGAATCCATTGAACATGGCTGGGCTGGCCTCTTACAAAGTATTAAAAGTATTACAGACAAACAAAGTTAAAAGTATAACAGACGTAGCACAGTTATAGAAAATATATTTATAAGAATCAAATTTGTTTTTATTAAAATACCGACTAAAACTACTCAGTTTCAAGTTATTCCTCGATTTGTACTGTAAATATATTTTGATTATGAGCCAATGACGCGATCAAATATATTCGGAAGTATATTCCTTATTTTAATACTTTTCATACAAAACGTATCACGTCAATCATATAAAAGTTACGTTTGTAAGGTATTATGTATATTCCTGAAGCTGTGTTTGTAAACTTGAAATAGTTTCATATATGATATGCATAGAATTTTCTTGTTTACCTTCGGAATTTCTGATTAAAGTATAGTCTATAAATCATATTTATGACTTGGATTCTTGCTTAGATTTATAGTATACCAGCGACCCGCTTCATCTTCGTACATATTTCTAGTATAAATAAAAATACTTATATAGCGCTTAGGAGTAGTGTGGCTTTCTACAGTTTTTTTTTTAATTGGACCGTTGCTTGCTTTGATTACCCCCTATATATTCTTACTCTTTATATGATCAGTATAGATATAAATTTATTAACCTTCGTTATTATAGATTTATATACTACTGTCTATTAGCATAAAAATGCGATTATTCAATCGTAATTTAATAGGATTAAAGCCTCAATGTGTTTTGTTGAGAACGGCGCTTCGCTACATTTTTAAAGAATTGTAAATTAAAAAAATATTTTATTCACAATGTAGGTCCGAATGTTTATTAACAAAATCTTAGTCTCAAATTCAAGTTAAGTTTTTTTAATCTACGCAATATTTAAACCAACCTTCTTGGTTTACGTGAATTTTCAAATGTACTGTATATAATTACCAAACTATTACAGCGTTGGCACTGCAGAATTCAAACCGGGGACCTTATACGCTAGCCACTACATATTTGTATATATATACAGATATATATATAGCACCAAATATATATTTAGATTCTTCTTCAAACTATGGGGTTTTGTTATGATTTTAATTGCTATAAATAGGGCCTTTCATAATAATTCCCGAAGCGATATTCTAATTATTAATTCTCAGCACTTCATTTAAATAAAGTGGCGTACTGCTGCACTACTTATTTCGAACCCATCTTTAAAGAATATATTTTACAAAACAGTAACCACAAAACGTGACATGGGGCGCTTCGAGTAAACCAATCAGTACGTCGGGTTTAAATTTATATCCAATCAAAGCCTGCCGCGGTCCATTGCAGTAAATTCTGAATGGTCGCAATTAGCTCTGTCACTGAGGGTAGGAAACGGGCTCAGGAGTATATGGGAAACAGAACTTATTGATTGTACTGTTAGTTGAACGAGATAGGTCTGTGAGTTTAAAAGAAGTTATATTTAAAGTGATTTTATATTAATTACTATTTTAAAACACGGTATTTTTTTAATTTATAAGCTATGGCGCTGTAAGTACATGATTATATTTCGTTACTGTAAGATAGGAAAGCGATCCCGTGGCGCCCGCCGAAGAGACGAAGAGGGTACAGCTGGTTTTTAGTGGGGATTCCGGTGTACTAGCCGTCCTTGTCACTGGCAAGTGCCACATACCAGCCCGTTTTACGTGGGGGAAACGCGTAATGCGTTTTTCCAGCGAACAAACAAAAATAATTTATATAAGAATATATTTTGGTGTGGGTGCAACATCTTAAACGCACACTAATACGACTCTATTTGAAACAAGACTCAATTTTTACACACTGACACGCAGCCAAGGTACGCACACATATAAGGTATATCCATACATATAAAATACTAGCGACCCACCCCGGCTTCGCGCGGGTGCAATGCTGATAATAAATATATTTCAGAATTTCTTATAACGTTCACAGCTTTTCAGTCATTAGACAATACAAACCGCTATGTCCCTGCGTTTTAAATCTGTAATATCTTCAAAAATATTCATTTAAATTACATGCTGTTGATCTACATATATCAAATTGACAATGTATTTAAGGTACTTAGTTGAATAATAACTAATGCTGTATTGCAAGCAATACAATCGCTTCGAAAATAAGCCATTATTGCTCGTAAAAAATGGTTACTGTGGGTTATCCTTAAGAGATAGACATATACCATCATGAACTTTTTTGAAGACCTTTTTAAGGTGTACAATACTGTAGCACATTATTTTGATCTAACTCGTAGGGTTCAGCCAACGTTTGCAATGTAAGCGCAAAAAATATGTTTATTTACGACATCACTTCAGGAACCTCTAAGATTATCAGTGTTTCTCTACTATATTGTGCATGTATTATACATATAAACCTTCCTCTTGATCAATGTATCTATTAAAAAAAACCGCATCAAAATCCGCTGTGTAATTTTACAGATCTAAGCATACATATGGACAGACAGCGGTAAGGGACTTTCTTTTATACTATGTAATGATAATATCATAAAAACTCAGAATCGAACTCTGGTAAAGTAGAAATTAAACATTAATTTAAATTGGTTTCGATTTTTATTTATTTACATTTTCAAATGGGATATCCGATGGTGGCTTGTCACCGTGAGGACTAGGAATGTGCCAGCAAACTCGGGACCTTGATGCCCCTTGTGCCTGTAGTCAAAAATGTCAATTAGGTAAAGAATGGTTAATATTATTTACAGCACCAATGTCTATGGGCGGTGGTGACCACTTACCATCGAGTAGCCCAATTTTCTGTTACTATAACATAAAAATATAGAAAGACAAGAGTTATAGATCTTACTTATAAAGGAGGACTTAAACTGTTACTATCCAGATTTAAAACTATTGAAATACAAGATTACATTGAAATTGTTTTAGTCGCGGCAGGCTTACTCTGCGTTTACATTATTATTTTGGATAATATTAGTTAATGCATCACACAAATAGGTAATCGGATTACAGATAGAAAATTATAAAATAGTATCGATAATTTATACATTTAGGTTTAATTTATTTAATATCACGGGTCAGTAAATTACGGAGACGATAAATTTTCATTAATAGTTATTTATTTTAAATACGAGATAGATAATCAGTTAATTTATCATATCAGAACACTGTGGAATTTTAATGTCTGATTTAAACTGTTTAAGTTAAGTGTTCGTTAGTTTTAATACATTATAAACGTTAATTACGTAAATGTTTTTTTTTTAAATTATTTCAATTTATTTTTCTGTCCCAATTGCAGTTGAAACTTTAACTTTGCCGTTTCATAGATTCAAGTTATTGATGATAAAAATGCTTGTTGACTTCCAGGCAGGAGACATAACATACATATATAATTGTATTTAACTAACATGACTGTATTTTTAGATGTTGAAAAAGAATAACTGCTGAGTTTCTTGCCGATTCTTTTCGGTAGAATCTGCATTCCGAACCGGTGGTAGCGTTACTTTAAATAGTTTGATAAATTACGATTCAAAAGTGCTTGTAAAAGACTACTTGAATAAAGTATACTTTGATTCGATTAGATTTGTTTTGATTTGCCCAGAGAGTCGGTACTGCGATTCAACATGGAAATGCTGCTAGCATTCTTGCCGCCATTCCACGCGGTCATGATTTATACGGTCACTATTTTTAATTCATATTTGTACATAAGGACTTAATGTTAATATTTCTTATATGAATAAAATATATAATTATTATGATTGAATTTTTTTAATTTTTTTTTTATGTCATTGTTGGCAAACGAGCAGTAGGCTCACCTGATGGAAAGTGACTACCACTGCCCATGGACATCTGCAACACCGGGGGGCTTGCAGTTGCGTTGCCGGCCTTTCAGGAAAGAGTACGCTCTTTTCTTGAAGGTTCCTAAGTCGTATCGGTTCGGAAAAACCGCCGGCGAAAGCTAGTTCCACAGAGTGGTTGTGCGAGACAGAAAGTGTCTTAAAAATCGCGTTGTTGTGGATTTTCGGACATCTAGGAATTATTAAATATTATTTTATATGAAACGCGCGTGCAAGAAAAATAATACAGTTTTAGTGGTTTTATATCGACATCGATATATATAATGTAGATATTCCTTTTTCGTCCGAAACTACTGGTCTACATATCTTTATATAATATATATTTGCTTGAAACGGATATTTATGTGAGGAAAACGGACTTTAATTATCGAAATCGGATTCTTGCCTTAATGGGACTCGTGTTTCCCGCACTCTCGATGTTTGTATACATCGTTATGTATATGTATGTATGTATGTATGTATGTATACACAGTTATATTATTAACGAGTATTTTAGTATCTATTTGTTTGCAATAAATTTAATCTGTTTTTTATATCTATAAATGATTATAGATATATGCTTTTATTAATGTTGTTTTAATTCACTTTTAGGTAACGATAACGTATGTATTTATTCTATTTACAATATTTTTTATTGATATTTTTCTCAAAAAAATATAAATTATATTGTGCCAAGCTTCGATACTAAATATTCTCTTAAAAATATATTTTACTTCGCATATATCAAATATGAGCTAAGATGGCCCAGTGGTTGGAACGCGTGCATCTTAACCGATGATTCAGATTCAATCCCAGGCAAGCACCACTGAATTTTCATTTGCTTAATTTGTGTGTGTAATTCATCTCGTGTGCAGCGAGAAAACATCGTGAGAAAGCTTGTATGTGTCTAGATTTAAATGAAACTCATATTCATTTGCATGTTGCATTCATTGCATGTGTCTAGATTTAAATCAAATGTATATGCCACCAACCCATTTTGAGACGACGTGAAAGACGGCCTCAGCCCAGCAGTGGGATTTTTAGAGGTTAGGTTGTTATTACCACTAGATCAAATATTAGTAATGATTTTTACATATAAAAAAAAATTATCAACATATTGTCTCCACGGCATTACTGATGGAAGTTAGGTACTCACTTACCATTTATAAACCTCGAAACAGCAATACCTTGAATTTCTGTATTGCATCACTGTATTTTGGTTTGAATTGTGGATGAACCAGTGTAACTTGACACATATGACACCTTTAATTCCTGTTTGTTGACTGCGAATTGATGGTAAGAAGTGATTTCTACTTAACCATCTCCCTGTCCTGTAAATCACATATGATTCATGGTTGTTGCTTTACTGTTGTGTACACAGAAGTTGTTAATATGGTGTCAGTATCTATAGACGAAGTTACACAAACATTTGCCTTATCCTAAGATAAATTAAAAAAAAAACTTTCATAAAAACAAACATGTGCGTGCGTCTCTGGATGTCCGACAGCAGTGATAACTTTAACTAATATAAGTTGAACTATTTTATATTGAAATTGTTTAACGCGAGAAAAGCTTCGGTTATTACTAAAATTTTATATATATTAATATGATATATAGAAGAAAAGTTATTTATTAATAAAATCATTCATTGATTATTAAATATATTTTATGTACAATAGAATTTTGTGTATGAACATTATTAGTATCATTATTGCCTGCCTACCACTGCAGTATGTGTAAGAGAAAGGGAAGGCAAACTGACAGACACCGTAACGCGTTACGTAACGAAGCGGCTTACCCTCCCATAAGAAGTTATCCCTTCAAAAATGTTGTCAGTATCTACAGAATTATAATTATTCCTCTTAATAACTCTCCTTAATATTTTTATACGCTGAATGTTTCAGACGCTTTTCGCAATTCTAAAAATATTTTCACGGGCTGTTGATATCAAAATTATTTAATACTAATCGGATTAATAAACATTTTATACATTGTGTTTTTGATAATATAAACAAAATATTTGTATATTTTAATTTCATTATAATTATTATTATTACTGAGATTAATGAATACTTATAATTTATACATACTTCTATTAAGAAGCGACGTTTTTAATATAATTGTATAAATAGATGCGGTTCGCAGTTTTGTCCGATCAGTGACGAGACGAGCATTTCATTTTATTGATTTAAATATATTAAAAAAAAGTATATGAAAATGGTAACTTTTTCTTTAATAATTTTTTTTTTCGATAAAGAACCGTTCAAAAATTTAAATCCAAATAATAAAAAAGTAAAACGTCAATAGTGATGTGCACATATTTTATCTAAACTGGAAAACGAAGCGACTAGATTGATTTATTTGGTATTTCAATGGTTTTGTGTTTCATAACAACATAGTAAAAAATGTTTTCAGCGTCCATTTCTGAACGATAAATGGTGGCTCGGGTAAATGAAATATTATTCAATTTTTTATACCCTGTATTTTGCAATAGCCGTTTTTCCATCGTTTTTAGATTATTGTTATGTTTTAAAGTAAAAGTATATTTTAATTTAAGGGATTCAATATTTGCAAGATAGATATAAAATTTACATATTAATAATAAAATAAGTTTAAATATAAAATAATAAAATAAGTTTATGAGAATTTTTTAGATTGAGGATTCCAACCTGGGACCACAATTAACAGTCCAAGCTAACTTATTGATCTAGGGTGAATTCCCAGAGGGCTTTAAAAAAAAAAATTTTTAAAAATAGAACTCTGATTAAAAATAGATACAAATCAGTCAGTCAGGATAAATAAAATCATGCTTATGTATTAAAAATAAATACAAATGTATTTATCCTGACTGACTGAGTCATCACCGCCGAGCGTAAACTATTAAAGTTAGGGCCATGAAATTTGGTGAGTAGGATCATTTTATTGAGTAGACACCCACTAAGGCACTAAGAGGTCCTAAGGGGGTGTAGTAGGGGTTGAAAGTTTGTACGAATGCTCGTCATTTTATAAGTTTTACGTATGTAATAATTTCTGGATATTCTACCCTAAGGGGTGAAATACACATCAATGTGGTAAACAAAGAGGTCTTAAATTAACGTAATATTTTAAGTTAATTCTACTTCATATAATAATTTTTAACAGCTAGTGCTTTATATAATAACATTATTGGTAGCATTTTATAATAGTTCACAGAAATAGGGCGGTTCACAGAATAGTTCTACAGAATCAACATTTAAATCAATTGATTAAATATGTACTTATTATAAGATTAAATTTTATGTCAAATGTCCAAATCGAGTTAATATTTATAATACATGTTTACTCTGTAAATCATTCCTATTACTTAAGCGTGAAAGTGTACACAAGACACTATGAAATACAGTTCTTTAAAAAGATTTTTCTTTTTAATTTAAAGTTAAATTCGAAAAGAGAACATATTCTACAGTACCGTTAAAGTTGGCGCTATAAATACACATTAGTTGCATTCCCACAAGTTCGGGCGATGGGACGTGTGCGGGGATTAGGGTTACCACTGAACAAAATATATTTAAACTGTACGAAGGTTTTATATATTTAAATAGTATTAAAACTTTATTGTATTAGAAGTGGTTTAAAAAGTCCGTAATGTATTTAAATGTTTTGTTTTAATATAGTTGCTATAATAAATAAGTCTATCATTAAAACTATTCTATAGACTTTCTTGCATATTTTAAAATGTTGATGTGACATAATTTACTAACATCCGAGGGTAATAGCATAGTAAATGTCAATTAAACCTTATTTTAAAGATCCTTAAATTATAAGTGCACGAAAGTTATAAGCGTGAATTGAAGCTGGTTGGTAGCCCAAAATGGAATATGTATTAAAAAAAGAAAAAATAAGTACTCCGTATGCGTCAAGATCACACAATTAACATTACAGCAATGTTGACGAACGGATTTTCGAGACATTTGTCAATTAAATATATCCAAAATGCAATTATTCCGAACACAAGTAATTTAAAAAGCAACTCCGCTTTACAATACTCAGAAACTAGTTTAAAATGATACCACCCCTAGTTGCAATCGCGAATAAATCTTGTTCGTGCGTTTCGGTTTTACCGCGCTTAGCTCACCACAGATAAAACAAAAACCAAGTATCAACTAGAATCAATGTTGTTTTTATTAAATAATAAATCGCCGTTCGGTATAGGCTTATACATATCGTTTTTCGTAACTTAAATTTGCTTCATATTAAGAATGTAGTTTTATATTATTTTATTATACGATGGTTAGAGATTATCCTCGTAATATTATAATTATGTACAGATAATATTAATTGATGTCATCATCGAATCTTCTATTTATTAAATAGTAGTAACACAAAATGTTTGTCCGCGATCTTCGTTCAAGATTAACAATAAAAAGCTATCACCAGTTTAATTAAAACGGAACAAAAATTTTACTGGTTTTCTGTCACCAGTTTTTCTCACACCTAACATGTTTTAACAATTAAAAGTGCTTATCTCTTGTCTTAATTTATGATGGCGATTTATTAGTACAGAGTTACTGTATCTATCAAAACCAAACGCGGCTAATGAAGTGTTCGTAGTATAATATGGTTTCGGAATTTCAAACTATGTGATGAAAGTTTCTTTTCAAAGTAAAAAGGAAAGTAATAGCGCAAAGCATGCTTATATATTTAGAAGAGAATAAATATACTGAATATGTATTTATAATATTATAGAGAGCATCCGTGAAATTTTTGTTGTGATGTTTTTTTTGGATTTTTATAAATGAAAAAAAAAACATTAGAACTATAATAATTTTATTATTAGATTAAATACTATTATTTCGCATTGTTTAATATCAGCTGTTGATCTCACAAAGAAATATATTGAGACATAGAATGAATTTAATAACTGAATGCCTACACTCTACATCAGATTCGTGGTGGTGCATTGGCAATTTCAGCTGGAGAAGAAATGTAGATAAATAAAAAACCTAGTTTAGACAAGACTCCGAAGTGTCATATAACTAATAAAATTTACAACATTGGTAGAATTCCACAATTATCTACGTTATTCATTATGGACTCTTAAAGCATGTCTTTATGAATGTCGACGAGTTTGATTGCGAAATTTTTGGAGTAAAATTTGATTAGATATGTTTACATCAAATTTAATTTTACTTCACCATTTTTCCACTTAACTACCGAGTTGAATAAAACAATGTATTATAAATAAATATATATTAATAAAGAATTGTATGTGTCACAACATTATTAGCAATTATGTTGGACTACATAAAAAGTTTTGTTTTATACATATTAATTTTTTCGTATAAACTTCCATACGATGTTTATTGAATTGAAGGTCATAGAAATATACTACACATGCTCATGAAAACTAATCGCTGATTGTGTGAATTTTAATCAAATATTTCATACACAAATATATTTTTGTACATGATTGAGTTGCGAAATAATTCTTTATATTTGACTTTGTCTTTTCGATCTAAGTTTATTTCTTATTAAATGAGAAGCCGTAGATATTAACGCAATGGCTTCGTCGCAGTTTCGCTCATACGGAACCAAATCCTGTCTCTATTTGACTTTGACGTATGTTTCGATATCCTGTGTGCCGAAGTAATCACCGCGTGTTGGCTATCAGTTTAATACCGTCCTTGGACGAACCAATCAAAGCTCTGTTATATCTTGTCATGTGAATTTAACGAGAATTTCTATGCACGTCTATGTGTGATGATAACGAAATGATTTATACAAAATATAAATATAAATTCTCTTTACTGTACACGAGTAAACTTAGAAATAGATAACTTACTAGAGATATGTTCAACCGGTGTCTTATCGCTTACTTTAAGATGAAAGAAACAAAAGAAAACAAGGCGACATAAATCTATACTTAATATTATAAACTTAAATTTAACAAAAAGTTTTTGTTGTAGCCCAAGTTACTCCTTATTACATCCGCTATCTGATGCTTCATAGATATTACTGAAGAGTATCTCAACTTGATTGAATTTAATTACTGAACATATACGTCTTACCAATTAAACTTTAGATTCTACAGTAAAAAATCATCTTCCAACCAGGGTCTTTTTTAAATATAGAATAAAGAATTTTAACCATATTGGAGTTAGACTTCATTCTGCCAGTGCAAAGTTTTTCTATGTAGTTTAAACGCAAAGAGGTTTCACTTGTTTTGTAAAATGAGTTTATTTTATATGTATTTAATTTGATTGCATGATATAATGCAAATTATAATATCATGTTGACGAAAATGCATTCTCTTTATCTCGATAACAACTTATCGATCACGTGGACATTCATTGATGAATTCTGTCGACGCCGTCAGCTGTGTTAACTGGCTGGATGACGCGTGTCAAATTTACTCATCAAATTTACTCATACATCGACTTATATGTAAAACTTAAATACGGAAAATGCGTGACGTGAAATATATACTTTATGAGTTGTTTTACAAATGGATATTTTTTTATCGTATTTCGATTACAATGAAAGGAGGTTAAACTATGACAAAGATTAATTCGATATGAAACAGCAATTGAACTGTTTATTTTCTTACCTTAAAAATAAATTAAAAATACGTCTGCCTAGAATGAAACTCGGGATGATGTATTCTAACGAAATCTCATATATTCAAATCTGTTCAGGCATTTAAAATCAATCTAATCTAGAATGAAGTAACTCAAACACACATTCATACATACATATACCCTGAAAACATTACTCACCTGTTTGTGGCAGGGCATCAAACGTCACGTTTATTCATGTCATGGTATATGGACGGGAAAATGGGCCACTTGACGGTGGTCATCTCTGTTAATAGACGTATGAAATTTTAATAATATCTTACATAGCCAATGTACCATTTGGACATTTTGCCATCGTGTTTTGGCTTGTTGGTTTTGGATTGAAAAGAATTACAGACTTAGATGACGTCGCTGTTTGTTGTTGTTCTCTGATAAATTATTAAATAAAAAAATATCATCAAAAAAGCTATTAACTGTCGAACTAATCGCTAAACATACAAACAAACTTCTATATTTCTTCAAATCCGTTAAATATAGACTAATGTGAACGCAGCCTTAGAGACGTTCAAAACTTTCTAGAACAATGCTGTACATCTGTTGACAGGCGAGTGAGATTTCTAACATAACTGTACACCAATTATAAATTAACTTTGATGAAGTTGTAGAGCAACCTTAGCCTATCGTGTGCTTAATTACGTACGAGCATCACCGTTCAATTGCTTAGTAATTGGTCGAAATTCATAATGTTCTTAGTGGAAACATGATTTTTTATTACCCTTCCGTTGATAGGTCTTTGTTTATCGGTGTAGCGTATTTATAGGTTTTATGCATATATTGAAACGTCAATAATTTTGTCCATGGTATGATTTTGCCGTATGACGTACTTCTCTTCTCGTGTGGGCCGCGGTTACGCTGCATTGTGAATGCGCCGCGCTTAAAAAAGTTAGCTATTTTTTTTTTTATATCATAGTTGGCAAACGAGCAGGAGGCTCACCTGATGGAAAGTGACTACCACCGTCCATGGACATCTGCAACACCGTGGAGCTTGCAGGTGCGTTGCCGGCCTTTCAGGAAAGAGTACGCTCTTTTTTTGAAGGTTCCCAAGTCGTATCGGTTCGAAAAAACCGTCGGCGGAAGCTGGTTCCACAGAGTGGTTGTGCGAGGCAGAAAATGTCAAAAAATGCTAGTGTAACGGGCTATTATCCTTCTCCTATAACACCACCCATTCCTTGGCTATGTTCTTCGGTTGAGTGAAGACCAAGGGAGCGCTCTTAAGAAGAAAGTGTCTTCAAAAGTAAGAGCCTAGATTCCGAGGTAACAATACCCCTTTTTACTCAACTAAATACAGTCCATTTATTTCTCGCGCGTACAATCGATGATAGGGCTTTTTGCTTAGTCGGTCGGTTACCTATATTAAATATTCCTGTGCGATATATTATATTGCTGTGTTCCTGTATTCATGTGTACGTAATTACAGACCCAAGGAAGTAAGTTGGATCACATGTTTGGCGCATCAAGGAGTGCTTTTTTGTAATGACTTTACTTGGTGGTTAGGTTAGGTTAGGTTAGAATATTCTACCGCCAAGCAGTAATACTCAGTATTGTTGTGTTCCGGTTTCCGAAATGAGCCGGTGTGAACACGCACACATTATACACAAGTCACATAACATCAGGGATGGTTAATATTTCTTATAGCAAATTATCTATGGTCGATAGTGACCACTTACCACGAGGTAGTCAATTTGCTCGTCCGCCTACCTTTATCTAACCCAACCTATATTATTAAATAATGTAATAATCATTGTTTAATTTTAACAAGAATTACAACGCGTCCGGAAACGAAATGAACGTCCGTTCGAAAACGCTCTTTGACGAGTTTCATTTGATGATAGACACTAGGAAATGGAAATTTAGTTGAGCGATATATACAGATCTGGTTCGAAATCTATATTTCTCAATACGAATAGTAATCAAACTTCCACGAAAAATCTTACACGAAAAAGCAAAATAAACATAACATTCATTAATTGCGAGTAGGTACGTACAAGTTCAATTTAATTGTTAGTTTAATGGCTTTTATTTTCGTAGAGGTTACATTTCAATTTTAATACGTAAAATTTGTGTATTCTTAAAAAAACAGTATCAAGAGCAACAAACAAATGAAACAATCCAAATAGTACAAAGATTAAAGCAGTTTGTTTTTGTGTATATATAAGTAACTCTTTCAAACAAGGCCCTTACAGGGCTCTAAGATGTTCTCATATGCCTTTAACTGGACGGTGTTACCGTAGGCATATGAGATAACAGATCAACGATAACGGCAGAGAAAAAAACCGCAGGTTTAAATATATAATAAGTAAATTACTTTATTATTAACTGTATAATATATTGATTAATTCATATACAACGACTTACATGGGTATGTGCGTGAAAATCAAATAAATAATCTCCTTTGTGCGAAGTTAGAATTAAATCCCAGGCTGTAGGTTATTAGAGAGCAGCGTTACACAAAGTCACTGGCATAAAAAGATTAACTAAAATTATTTTTAAATAAAGGTAAAGACTAAAAATTATAATAGTATATTTTAATATCATAATTCCTCGACACGACACAGTTACTGAACCAATATAATGATGATGAATTGGACATAGATAGCCTAGAACATGGATGGGGTTCCGTAGTTACGAAAATGTATTGGGCAAATATTTATTTACGCCGATAAAATCACAGGGAACAGCAAGTTACATACATACTGCATAGTCTCTGGATTCCACAATGTTGTGGTATATATATAAAGTATCCATTGTAATGTAATGAACAAAGTAACGGCCTTAGCTCGTATCTTGCACACTGCAAAAGAACGAAAAGAATAAAACAAAATTTCCGGCCGAAATAGCTGCCTTAATTTTCGCTGACTTATTCTTTATATACAAACAGTTCACTCGATTTTCGCGAGGTTTCAATTCCGGACTTAAATATATTTTTTCCATCGAAATAAATGCTCTAATAAACTTCGGATAAAATTCAACTTCGTCTAATATTTTTCATTTACTTTTCAAGCCGTTGAAATTAAGTGGGAATTACTTTAGCGCTGTTTTCAGCTGTAATTGGTATTTTGTTGGTGAAATATTCAAGCTTTTTACACGTTTAATCAAGCCATTAAGTTTATATATAGCGTGAACACAACGAAATTTTAATTATTTACTTTTATTTAGTAGTAAATGTATAGTTTTATCTTTTTATTTCTTTATAGTATTAAAAATTTATTTGGTAACACATACATAGTTCAAGAGTTTGAATAGTCTCGACTCTGTTTTGCATTTCGACGGAATAATTGATGTAAATTTCAATGACGTGTTCAATATAAATGTATATCAATTTATATCTTAAAAATAACCATTCTATGTATGACCATAAGAAGAATAGTAATTTGAAATTCAAAGTCTGAGACGGGATGTGATGTCGAGGACTCGAGTAAGTTATTATTCAACCTTTCACCCTTCCCATAGTGGATACCACCATATACGAGTAGATACGTATAATACACCTTCAAGTTTTCCTCAAGGCTTAAGCCCCCTTCTCATTCTCCCCTGTTTTAAATCTTCTCATACAAAGCTATATACGAAAAAGTGATTACATTCGAAACCCTATGTCTATTGTCTTAGGAACTATATCAGAACTCGTTGTCTTCGACGCTAACAATTGAACATCAGTCATTTCCCTGCCTTTTTGAAAACAATACTCGGCTATTATTATACAGGTGTTACTGAAAAGGACTCAGAGCTGTTGCATTATAATTTTGGACGCTTAAACTGTAAAACTTAAAACTACCATAAGCAATCTATAGTAATAAATGAGGTGACATTTTTAATGCCTAACTTAAAGTACTACCATGCCTATTAGCATTATGTTACATAAAGGTTATGGAGAATATGGAGTGTGTTCCGGAAATGTTTTTAGTACATATTATTATTATATAAATAATTTGACATTATTAATGTAACAAGCGTGAATTGTATGTTTTGGTTTTTTATTGTTTAGTAATTTTCAGTTAGACGTTGCAAAACAAGTCTCATACATAAGTATAGTCAAATGGGCAACCAAAAAAATGTTACTGTAGACTGAAACTCGATTATACTTAAAAAAATAATGATGGGACGGATGATGAATAAAAAAAGTCCTCGTTAACATACACTTCCGGTTAACTTTGACGACTCTTCAGACGAACATTTATTAGTTTTCGAACTATTTCTGGTGTACCGGTTTTTATCAAAGTTCGAATCGAAATTATAATGGCTGCATTGAAAATCGATAACGACTACTCAGTTTGAAACTGTAAACAAACTTCGCAGCAGAAACTAAATAAACGATATTGGAAAATAAAAAAACGACTAATGTATTTCATTAGTCACCCGCGCTTGATTACATAGTTGTCAAAGTCAAGTCAAAGTCAAAGTCAAAAATCTTTATTCAATATAGAAGTGTTTACACTTGCTTATTGAACGTTTTTGACAGATTTTTTTTTTTATATGATTTTATATAAAATAGTCTTCACTCGCGCTTCAAGGGTGGGGGGGAGTCGTAGGTTTTAGGTACAAATAAGCCTATGTCCTTAATTATACTTCAAGTTTGCGTCATACCAAATTTCAAGAAATTACGTTCAATGTTTAACCGTGAAAGTGTATCACAGTTTCTTTCACATTTATAATAATAGTATAGACTATTAAAACACGACATACGTTGAATTATCTGTGTTTATATAGAAACTGTTATGGTGATCGGTTAACAAAGATAAAATTTGATGTCTTACAGCGCCATCTAGCGTGAATTATATAAAAAATTAATAGTATAAAAATCCTTTATGATTTAAATACAAAATATCATGATGGTTGGTGTACATGTTTAACTGTCGGTCTAAAAATATTTTTTTTAATAAAGTACATTTGTAATAGTGTATTATAGTATTTCTTATACATCTAATGTCTATGTACTAGAAGATCGTACAGCATCTCTATAAACATATCTTACAAATCGAAGCTGAGTTAAGCTTCAAATAACTACATCAATAGTTATTACATACAAAGAATAATATGTCACGAGATGCAACAAAATCTAGGGCATATATACATTTGAGGATGGCAACTCAATATTTCTAAACCAGATCTCACATCACAGGCCCCGCACGTGCACAAACAGAGGTCTCATTTCGGTCTCAATTTGGCGGTATTCCCAGCCCGCTAGACTCATGT
Source organism: Vanessa tameamea (assembly GCF_037043105.1). Classification (NCBI taxonomy): domain Eukaryota; kingdom Metazoa; phylum Arthropoda; class Insecta; order Lepidoptera; family Nymphalidae; genus Vanessa; species Vanessa tameamea. The sequence goes on from NC_087331.1 coordinate 2,481,273, forward strand.
TTGTGCAAAACAATATATCGAGGAATACTTCATGTGCCATTTCGAATTGGGAAAATGTTTATCGAATATTTTTCCATATGCTATATTTTCAAATGGAAAGTCGATATAGCGGTTTTACGAGCTTTGATCGTTCCACAGAATAATTATTCACTGATTACACAGCGTTTTATTCCTCGTGTAATTTTTATATTATCTGTGCTACGAGATATAAAATCTTTTTATGGTAATAAAAGAAATTAACCGACTACAGCATTTATTTTATTAATAAAATAGTTATGTAAAACCATTAAAATTCAACAGTCCGTTGATTGGGCTCGGAAAAACGGGAGCATAATTATTACATTATTGAAAGAATAAGGAAAATCTTCAGCATATACATATTACAAAACTTTTTTTTTATTATCATTGAAAAGGTCTTGACCTAAAATGCCCTTTTAATGGTTTCATATGGAACCCAGCGGTAGATAATTTATTGTAACAATTTTTCGGAAAAAATCTCGTCAGTCACATACTGACTGCTTATATTTAATATAAATTAATAAAATATTATTAAAATCTGTTAAAATTCAATACAATTAAATATTCTATATACAAACAAAAAAACATATCACAGATTATAAACGATAGTACAAATTAATTGAATTCAATTATTTGCTTAGTTGGTTTACAAAACTACATGCGTAATAAAATTAGTTTAATAACTTTTAACAATGCTGTCATGGACAAATGCTCACTTTGTCCAAACATCGAGGCTCATTAGGCACTTGCGTGCTGCAATAAAACGTTTGTTACGAAATAGTTAATATTTCGTTTGAAAAAACGGTCGGCTGTTTTTAGAATAAAAACAAAACAAATTAAAAATATGTTTATCTTTATTTGAATATAGAATGTATTTGTAATATATATGATATGATATAATCTACATATAATAGTTCTATTAAATAATTTATTCATGTAAATTGTTATTACTTATTAATAAAAGTTATGGATTAATTAAAAATAGGTTGTATATCGTAATAATTCTAATTTAAAAAAAAAAATTGTATGTACTGAAATTGTACTCTTTTCGTCTCGTTAGAATAGAATAGACTTTCAAATCTATTATAATGTGTAACGAATAAAATATATTTTTTTAAGTCGATTTAAATAAAAATGTTTAAAAGAATTTATTTTAACTAAAGAGGTTTTACTACAATGTGTCATCAGTAATATTACTTACGAAAACGACAAATAAACTCTTATCTTAACATTCTTTAATCTTGATATAGAAAGAATAGAACCTTTTCATAGTCAATGTAGACAGATGTATTTAAAAAAAGAATCAATGAAGGTTTCTTCTGAATACTACATGAAAGAAGTAAAACCAACTTTTATAACTGAAGTTCTAAGTTTTCTTTGCCATTAGAAACTTTTCAGACTGATATTTCAACGCTGTTCCGTATTTGAAATTCAAATGTTATTTTTAAAAACGAAACTTATTCTATATACTTTTAAGGATTAGGAACTAAAAAATAAATACAGTTTAAATACATAACACAAAGTTTTACCTAAAAGAATCCCTTGTGTGTTGGCAGTAGTAGGATTTTGTGCAAATCCGTCTGGGTAGGTACCACCAGCTCATATTCTACCTCCGAAAAGAAATATTTTGTCCGGTTTAAAGGTGAGAAGTAAATAACTATAGGCACAAGAGACATACATATATAACAACTTAGTTCCCATACATATTGACAACCATTTACCATGAATTGTTTTTTCAACTACTTATTTTATTAAAAAAAATACTTTTGTTAAATAATTTTGATAGAAGGATCTTATATTAAAAAAGTTATAAAGTCGATAATTGAACCAAAATCAAAAACATTGGCTACTATCTTATACCTACAATCTACGCACTAGTTAACAGACAAAGCCGCGGACGAAAAAAAGTTTGAAATAAAAACGAAGACTTTGAAAAATATTCAACTGAGGTTTAAATTTAAAAGGAAGAGGTTGAAAAACTATTACCGAATATTATTCGTACATTCGACATTCGCTACAAGGCTGACAATGGCTTGCAACTCTGCAAACTTACAGATGTCTACGGACGACGTTGACCGCTAACCAAACGACTGACATTTAGTTTGGCCGCCTTATATCATAAAAAAATACGCAATCTATACTAATATTAAAAACCTCTTCACGCTTTAAATGCTAAGCCGATTTAGATGAAATTTGGTGTAATGCTAGTTTGAGTCTCGGGGACATTGACTATAATTTTTTAATTCACCCATCGAGGCGGTAAAATAGGGTTTAGCGGTTTGTGTGCTATAGAAAATATTTCACAAATTTCGCGCGGGGAAAGCTAGTACCATGATTATATTACTAAATTAAATATAACGTAAATTTATTACATTTACATATTTTGGATAACCTTTGTTTGGATTCGGTTTATAACAATCATTTAAATTACATAAGGAAAAAAGTTCCTTAAGATACTAAATGTAAGTATTAATTATAAGCAAACACACCATGGATATATTATTAGCACAAATTAAATTTAAACAATAGATAGTGAAAAACAATCATAAATTAAAACAAAAACAAAAAATAGAATTATTTAAATGAAAACTAATTACCCTCTAACTACAAAAGAAGAATGTTTTCCTTAACATCTTCATAAAGGATCCGCAGGTCGGACGCAGAAATCCACTATTTGCATAATTTACTTCGGAGCATAAATGAGTTAGAAAAAATATCAACAATTCTGCTATTATTATTGATAATAATCATTTTAAGTGTTTTTATTATTCAGTATTTTATCTTAATATAATTTCAGTTATTATTTACTTAAGTTAATCAAATTTGACTTTAATTTTTATATACGTTACTTTGGTTTATATTTTTCAAGGTCTTTGATTACCTATATCACTTTAAATTTTTAGTGATAAGTTGATTCGGTAACTATTTAACTCAAAATTTGTCTTTGCAAATATTACACGCGCCATTTGCAAAATTGAATGTTGCCATGTTATTAATCTCCTGTTGTTTTTATCATTGTCATACGTTTCCTTCTATACAGTAAGTATAATATGTTAAATGTATGTTTAAATGTTAATGAAAAACCGCATAGACCCAATAGTTTAAAATTTGTGTGTTCAAATCCATATTATTTTATTAGTTTATTTTTTCTTAATATTTATAATAGGCAAATTGAAATTGTGATTCTTGATGGCAAATGTTTACCAATGCCCATAGACATTGATACACTGTAAGAAATATTAACCATCTTACATCGCCAATGCGCCACCAATCAACGGAAATAAGATGTTAGGTCCCTTGTGTCTGTTGTTACATTGGCACATTCGCCCTTCAAACCGAAACACAATAACTCCAAATATTGTTGTTTATCAGTAGAATATATGACTTGTACAAATCCACCACCAAGAACATGCTATATATTAGCATATATTATATATTTAAAGTATTTTTATTCCGTGCCTTTTCATGTATCACATCTTATCACACCAGCTTTTAGATTCTTAGAAGTCATATCTTGAGGAAAGGATGTTTTGTACAGAACGCTCAAACCTTCAAACGCTAATCTCGACACAGATGAGAAGTGGAATTACTTTCATACATTTTCATAAAACAAATATATAACTGTAATTTAATAACGCTTTCATGGATAGGAAGAAAGGCTACCTGATGTTATGTTGAGATAATTCCATACAATATAGACATATACTACTTTTGTTTATCATTTAGGCAGATACATATATACAATAAAGATTATTCGTAATGTATTGTATATTTTTGTCTTCTATAAGTTACGAGCTATCAGTCCCGTCTTCGCACGGGTAGTATAAGGTTCTACATATTAAGTTTATATCATAAATATTTATTCTGCATATTTTTTTCCGACAACTTCCGACAACAATCATCATAATATTTCAGGAAATTTATCCAAAACCCTATTGAATTATACAGCTGAACCTTCCTCGTGAATCACTCCGTCCATTAGTGAAAACCGTATAAAAGTCCATTTCGTTCCGTTCCGGTAGTTTCTCTAGACTTTATATTATATAGTGTACATATATATTTCTAAATGCATAATTACGTTGCCAATCTTGGAATTTCAGTCCTTATTTCTGAGTTTCTTTCGCCGGTTCTTCTCAGGTCTGGATACTTTCTTTTCCGAACCGGTGGTAGTGTTTAATTTGACAATCAATAACTAAGTATAATGCTTATAAATTGAATAAAGGAATTTAATTTGATTTGATTTATACAATGTATGCTTTTAAGCTGGACTAAACTTACTCATTAAACTTAATAAGGCTTCGTAGTAACTTCACACCAATCGATATTTGCGTACAGTAATAAAAATGTGGTCCTCCATAGAACAAGAGTTTTAATTTTCTATGACAATTCCCGCCAGATGCCATTTCTATAATGTTCTGTTAGTTTATATATAGCTAAAAAATTACCAACCTCCTTGAGGCTGGAATTAATTCCGCAGCGGGAATGAAAAGATTACCTCGCGGGAGCTCTCATTGTTATACTTCGTACAATTCATAAGCAAACATCGTCCGCCGTGAAAGCTTGTATTTTGTTTGTACTCCGCTCATTTTCTTTATAATTATTTATTTTTTTTAAACTACTGTTTTTTTCATAATAACTCAGAGCGAGACTTTCTTGGAGAAAAAATTGCATAACATTTAAATTTATCAAAAGAAATACTCACGACAGTTTAGACAAAAGAATTTCAAACCAATTAATTTTTTTTTTTTTATCTCAAGGAAGATATAACGAAAACCTTTAAAGAGGTTTACTTAATTACCTAATACTAGCGACAGGCGTTGGCTTAGCACGGCGATTTTTTAAAATAAAGAATTACATTTTATAAATATAATCTAAAGCACTAATGAATGATGTAGTTTGCTACCAGTGAAATCTTTTTAGAATTGAAGGGTTGGTCCCGGAGATGAGCCCCCACAAACAAACAAATGTTACATCAATATTAGTGTAAATACAGATAGTAGATAGCAAACGCGATTACATAATATGTTAAACAATACTAAGCTACTGCTAAGATCAACCGTAGAACTGTTGGCTTTTAATGTAACACGTAGAAACGTAACACACATTTGCAAATAAACGTCAATATGTATGATACTGTCAAATTGTAAGGACCGTTGGTTTATAATAAATGTAAACTAAATTGTAATCTGTTGAGATTTTATAATCGTACTTGAACAACTAGCACACTCGATCCTAAGGATGCTCCACGACACTAATGTTTTACTTATAAAACTATTACCACTAGGGCCACTGGTAACTATATTTATTCAAAAAATTCCAAAGTGCTATATACAAACAATTAGCGAATCTTGCCATCGCGATTTAGAATTGTATACAATTTGACATAACGCCATCTAGTATTCATAAGTTGAAATATATACATTAATTACGTGTACCTACTGTACACTGTTCAATTTACAATAACAAGGATCGAATTTAGATAATTTAAATTCTTTTTTTCGTGCCCGTGGCGCCATCCGAAGATACGGAGATTAATGATGGCTTTTTAGTTGGTATTCCAGTGTACTGGGGCGCAGTAGGCGTCCTGGGAATAATTCATCTAAAATTGGGCCGATGTACTGAAAGCGATACGCAATTAATGTAATTGTTATTTAAATTTTATATTCATAACTAGTTGTCGCCCGCGGCTTCGCTCGCGTTTTAGGTGGTTGGTTGTCATGTGTTAGGCAAAAAAAAGTAGCCTATGTCCTTCCTTGGAGTTCAAGTTTGCTTCATACCAAATTTCGTCAAATTTGGTTCATTGGTTTGGTAGTGAAAGAGCGACAGACAGACAGAATTACTTTCACATTTATAATATTAGTATAGTATAGAAGTATAGATTAAGTCATGATGTACGTGCCTTATTACTATTTCTTTGTACAACCTGCATTTAAGTATAGGACTCGAGTTAACATCGTCTTGGAGATGTGCACTCTAGCGTAGTATCAAAATATATTCATATAATATTCAATGAATCAAAATCAAAACTAAAAGAAATAAATATTCTAAAAATCATTACAAATCTTGGACCTTTTTTAATAAAACTTTTATCTGTTAACAGTCGTAGGAAGATAACGGAATTCGTAGCTATACTTATAGTATTCAATATTTCTTGACAGTCTATAATTTATCAAATAAGAATCTCAGAACCGTGAACAGTTTTTATCATTAGTACCAGTATTTTTGTGTTTCGGTTTGAAAATTGAGTGAACCTTTCTAACTACAGGACATCTTAGTTCCCAAGGTTAGTGGCGCATTGGCGATGTAAGGAATGATTAATATTTCTTATAGCGCCATTATCTATGGGCGTTGGTGAGCACTTACCATCATGTAGCCCAATTGCTGGTCCGCCTACCTACCTACAAACAGTATTGTATTCAGAAAAGCAAAATGCAAGTAATTGAAATATTTTAATTACCAATACCATTTCAAAACATTTACATAAATAGTGGTTTACCAGAAGAAAATTTAAATTGACAGCTTTTAGTAGAACTATAAGCATCACTCGTGTTTTTTTTTATACACGCTGTATATGAGCATTAAATGCGAACATGGTATAAAAGAAGGCGTGCTGTAGAGCACGTAGACCAAGTTAAATAAAACTGGCCGCACCCAAAGTACAATATTTACCTCGATGGTTGAAGTCACTTTCGACCCCTCCGTCCCTCATTACCTATTTAAGATACACGAGAAATTCATATTCAAGTAATAACTCTTACATCCACACACGGAATAGAGGATGTAACTTTCGATATATCTTGAAAATAATCTTAATTTTTGAATAAATTCTTAATAAAAACGTAACAAGTCTCACAATTAGTACAAAGGTAATACAGAACTATCTACTTATATTCAGTTCAGAAGTATTGAGAAACCTGTCTCGTTAGTCTCTAATAATAAATTTTATTATTACAAAGCCACAAATCCCGAAATCTTGCCAACAAAATCGTATTTTCAGTCGAAATTTTTCAGTAGCTGCTTTATTGCTAAATTAAAAGTCACGCGCTTCGAAATGCACGTTAAGACGTTGGTCCTGCGACTTAACTCTTTTCGATTGTGAATTATCGCCTGAGGGAATAAAGAGAAGACTTGTGCAGCATTGTGCATGCACACACATTTATGTGCTATTATATGTTATGCACAGTTGACTAGTGTCTATTAAGCGTTACGGTCTGCATAATCTGTCCAGTGTTGACAGATTCAGCAAGCGAAGTAAAAGTGGAGATTAGTTACAAAACTGATATTATAAATATATTTATACAATTCCTATAAACCTGTATTTAAATTTCGTGACGCATGTGGCCGGTCGAGCTCAACCAGCTTCGTTTTATTTCCCCAGGGAATTTATATTGGATATTTTGTACCCTTTTCAGCTGAATATTAAATATAAATTTTCCGAGTTAATATATCATATCAAATCTTTGAAAAAGTAGTTTTTATTCAAACATTTATTGACGAATATGTATTTTTTTGGCGAAATCAAAATTTTATTATATCTATTTTTGAACATATTTTTCAAGCACCGTGCAATACCATATGACTCTAACAATATGGTTTGACTTGGTAATATATATATATCTAGTCTCGTTGACCAACGAGTATAATATATAGTCTATAAGATATATAGTGGCTAGGTATAAAGTCGAAGATCGCAAAGTCCTGGGTTCAAACACAAGGTTGGATGGACAAAAAGTTATTGGGTTCTATCGATTTTTTTTTCAGTAATAGCCTTTTTAAATTTCAGGTGGCTGAAAGTTGGAAGTGTGTGCACTCCAATGTCTCAAAACGCACGTAAAGCTGTTGGTAATACGCTTGAACACTTTCTGGTCGTATCGGATTTGCCGTCCCATGGGATTATGAGAGTGAGGGAATATGGAGTGCATCTGTATTTGCACACACACTCGTGCACTACGATATGTCGTAGTCGTCTGGTCTCCCTTAAGGTGGCCGACATGGCTCAAATTGATCAAGACGACATCATATTTTCTTTCATAAATATATCTTTGTCTACATCTGAAGCCTACGAACATAGTCACAGGACAGAATAAATCTTTTAAATATAAAAACATGGAGTAACTAAAAACAATACTTGTCTGAATTTAAGTAGTCTTAAATGCAAATCACGGACACTACTCATAATAACATTCGTATTATTACAGCGTAGAATTTACATAATGTTTTCTGGGTTTGAATAGAATGTGAAACAAGCGTTACCTTATCCGATTTTAATATTAGAGCAATGTTTCATAAGTTTTTCGTTACTGAGAAACACGACACATACAAACTAGTTTATAAAATCCGTTTTAAAATAGTTATATTTTTAGATTTTTCCTAACGTTTTGGTACTGTCTGTATTACATCTTGGAACGTCCTAGTTTTACACTGAACATTACATGATTTTTACCAGTAAATATTACAAATTTAGTTCGAAATTCAAATATAGCATAGCATAGTATCGTATAGTATTTTGCGTTGTAGTATTTCACTTACTTATTCATAGAGAAAGTAAAAAACTACCACCATCTAAGAAAATACCTTTTTGCCACCTACTTTTTCAATTTAAACTATGAAGAGACCGACTTAATATTAATCAAATAGACACACAAAGTATCATCGAAATCTGTCTAAACGATTAGGCAGAATTCCGTAACATACATAAGTACATAAGTAAGAAGGATTATATATAAAAAAAGGTATTACGGTGTTAAGCGAAGAAATAGGTTCCTCGGTATGTGAAACGGTCAATAATATTAATATTTCATTCGACGTTTTATTGCCCACCATACCATAGCTGCCTAGATATCCTAGCCGAGTTTAATAGCAACTGTATTGGATAGTGGAGCAGATTAGAATATCAAAGCCATTATTGCTGGAATATGAAGATAAATTTAATAAATTGACGTCACTGTAGAAATTGACCTGCAAGGAATTAATTTGCAATCAGATAATGTACTACTTTATACTTCATTTGTTAAACGTATCAAATCAAATCATAATAATTACTTATTGTTTGTGAGATTGAAAACTACCACCGGTTCGGAAAATAAACTACCCTGACCTAAGAAGAACCGGCGAAAGAACTTCAGTGGATTTTTTTTTTGTTGATATTTTTTGATTATTTACATATATTCAATATCAAAAAATAAATAACCTTTTTAATCTGTCTTATCTATTAACATACACTGTAATCTGGCATAGATCCCACTGAACCATCGCCATCCGGCGTACTGTCAAATAATATCTATCAAAAACATTAAGATGATCCCATAGACAATGACCACTGTTTAACTAGTTAGATAGTATTCCTAACATTTACATGTTATTACAAGAAGTATCGTGAAAATGTTGTTGGATGTGTTATACATCAAATCATATGAACCGCGTGTTCATAAAGGTATTATGAAATGTACCAATTTATTAACGTCATATGACTGATATGGCGATCACGATGGCAGACTGATCTGAACATTTTAATAATTTTAATTGTGTATTTAAATTCATATTTCGTAGCTCTATAGTAGATTTGTAGTTTTATCCGCGTTTCGTTTGTTTTATACTTAGAATTATAAAAATTCCGAAAGATATTGTTTTCTCTCCTACATATCATATTAGGGGAATTTTTGAAAAACATTAATATAGTTTTAATTATTTTTATGATTACATAATTATGTTATTTGAATAGCTATTAACAAATGCGTACGTAAGTTGATTTATTAATTTGAAGCTTTCAATAAGATCTACCGTTATTGATGAAATAGGTATACCGACCGATCCTTTGGAATAATCTCTATAATATTCTATAAACAATGTTTCGGGCAAAGAGACAGAATAATGGAATTTGGTTTTGGTGAATTTCAAGTAGTCATATTAATATTAAAAAGTTAGTTATTTTTAACCGACTTCAAAAAAGGACGAGGTTCCCAATTTGTATATGTGTGCATTTTTATACACATATGTGTGTGTTCACGGGCATAATTGCGTCAAATATACTCTATAGACTAAGATTTGCAAAATTATTTTTTTGGTCAAAAGAGGTTTATTATGAAATTGTCTCATTTATATTTCATAAAGATCTAATGATGAGTTTCGGAGACAGACAACGTGACTCTTCAATAAATGCCATCAAACCGACTTCGATTTTTATTACTATTATTTTTATAAAAATAATTGAAGAAGAAAATTAAGGCACAGACGGACCTTTCGATTTCATTTACTTGTAGAGATTAACACATTAAACTTTCGTATTCATGTCAAAGTGAGGACATTCACTGACACGGAAGAGAAAACACCTGAGAAGAACCGGCAATGAGCAATCCATCTGTTAACTGTTTCCTTTCTGTAATTACTAACGTTAACCGTTTAGGAAAAGGGTGCTTTTGAGAATACGTGAGCTGTCAATAGGACAAGTTAACGAAATTGGATTGTTTGGATATTGTATTTTGAAGTGGGGTCGCTATCAAACCAGACAGAAGCTGAATTCCAACTATGAAACTAAAACTTCAATTGTCAAATACTGGCAGTATGCCTGGTTAAGGAAGTATCTGGATCTTGTCACTTCAAGAGAAGAGAGAAGATTCCTTTGAGTTTTATTTTTCATATTGTGTTGATATTAGAAAACGTTTTATAATATAAATTTGCATTTTATTGCAGGTTAAGGGAATCTGGTTTATGTAATTGTATTTTAACTGCTGCTGCTGAAATTTGGTTTGTATCAACTTTCAGTTACACTTATGGCAGATTTTCATCCAATTTTCATCACGAAAATTTCCTTTAGCACCGAGCAAAAGATAAATTATTAACACAAACTCGGCAAGGAAATTCGGTGGTCAAAACCAGACTAACAACAAGTTTGAACCCTATATCTTTAGTTAAGATTCACGGGTTCTAACCACTGAACCATCTCAGCTCAAGGTAGACGAAAAAAAGCTGGTATATTATATATTTATAGCTAACAATAAAATAAAATATATGTTTCATTCTACAAAACAGACAAAATGCTTTAAAACTTCCACAATAAAGGTTATAATCTCTCAAACAATAGAAGTGAAATGATGAGACTATAAAGCCGTATCGCGTCAATTTGTTAGAAACGTCGTTTTGGTAAAAAAAAACACTCAACATTCTGTGATATGTAATATTATAGGAATTTGTGGTGAAAGTTCCTCCTTGGATAAGATCCCTAAGGAATATTATTTAATAATACATCTTAGTATAGGCTAGATATACTAGCTCAAATGCTATAACCCAGGATATCTCGCTAGGATTCCCTATATACCCACCCGCTACTCCATAATACCTATGATTGCTAACTCAGTATGTTTTAACGTGTGTGTATCGTTTTTATTTATTAAAAATAACATGAAATTCACGCTTGTCGCGTCAATAGTCTAAATTTAAAGTGCAGCTAATTAAATAATAATTTCATATACTTTTCCGGAACTTTATGCATATTGGTTTTGTATTTTTTTTTTTTAAGATTAGCTTTACAAGGAATCTCCAAACGTACTCCTAATAATGGAAGGGGGCTAAACTGAGCTGAGGGACTTTACCGGCTGTTACTATGCTCTTTTACAAAAAAACGTCTTCTAATTAATTAGTATATATTTGATCTACTTTATCCTCAATATTTCTTTTAGTAATTGTCTTCGCTTTATGTTCATTAAACTTTTTTATTGTGTTGTTAGTTTTTATTTTTATAAAAGGACGTAAGATATTCATAAACCTTTGTGTGAATCGTTTTTTTTTTTTGCTCTTGTGACATTACGAAAAGTTTTAATACGCTTCTGAGAAAAATTAAGACTGTGATCTGACAATTTGTGTCACGATGTTCACGTAGCAACGGACGCTATAAAAATAATTGTGTTATTAAAAAAATACTGTAAATATGTACTTCTTTCGTGTTCTTGATAAAATTCCTAATTTATTTCGGTTGATCATAACAATTTTTCGAAAAAGTCGTAGTCGTCGTAGATTTTTGACAATTAGTAAACAAGTGTAAATCTTTATATTTAATAAATATATTTGACTTTGACATTAACCTTGATGACTCTGTAGGTGCAGCACTGTTTTCTCGGCGTGGCTTACTATTCTTAGTTCTCTACTTATTATATTGTTATATTATATTATATCATATTATGGATGTAACTACGAGACCAAAAAATACATTAACATTTATATGAGTACATTTTTATTTATATTCCGTATATATTTAAGACTAAAGCTCAAAGTTACACATATATGTAATTGAGATAAGAGTAACTACTGAGTTTTTACCGATTTTCAGTAGAACCTTAAATCAGAACCAATGGTTGCTCTCGATATCATTTAATCCTATAACGTGACGATTCGATAACGTTTATGAGAGTCTACTTGAATGAAGAATATTTTGAGTTGTTTTGATTTCATTTGGAATGAAATTTATTTTTTTAAATTCATATTCGAATTTAACAGCCGAAAATACGTTCACACAAAATGTGTAAGCTTTGATTACATTTGCATGAAATAGAGCTGACTCACCCAATTCATGTAGCATTTCTCTCATTCTTCGAATATTCACCTTCTCACTTTTTGAATTCTTTGCTTTTTATTCAAATACCTCGATGAGAACTCCACTACGAGATAAAATTTGTGCGAAACCTTATATATATAACGTTTATGTGAAACATTTTCGACACAAGTTTCATGTAAAATCTAAATTCTGAATAAATAATTCTAAATTGAACACAAATTGGATTTTTCAAAGTTATTGAAGTGCCTTAGAATGATCATACACATTTTTAACGAAATAACTAATAATTTTATTTATTCATTAAATTTACTTAATTTGTAATCAAGTTAATTTAATGAATAAATAAAATCAATCGATAAAATGAAAACCATGGTTTATTTAAAAAAACATAAATGTGAAAAAAACATAAAATAACTATATAATTACAATAACTATAAAATACATATCTATACATACAGTAGAACATCGATTATCCGAACGCCGATTAATCGAATCGCCAATTATCCGAATCGATCCTAAGCGTAATATAAAAAATTAAAACCAAGTAATTTTTATATATTGTATTTTTGTTAAGGCCCGATGCGGTTGCAACTTACTCCGATCGAGATGTTCAAGTGAGCGTTATTGTAGACCAGCTTTTTTTTGTTTGATTATCCGAATTTTCGATTATCTATCGAATCGACCCGGACCCGATTAATTCGGATAAACGGCGTTCTACTGTATATATTTTTGTATGCAAAAAAAGTTAAACACCACTCAATGGTACACACTAACCTCTAGACATTGATAGTGCAATAAATATTAACCATATAATGGTGATTACTATACGGATTTTAGCATCCACCTTGACTTTCTTTTAAGTGAGTTTACAAAGCTCTACTAAATTCAATCAAGTCTGTATTTTCGACCATACAAATCAATCTTCTTCGTGTCCTCTCCATCGCATGTGATTGGCTAAATAATCTGAACCGTGGGCCTACACAACACAATAAAAAGCCATCAAACGAATTCACCATGCGACAGATTTTATATTCCTTGCCTTGTAATTATTGTATCCTATTTTAGCCTACTGATAAAATAATTTGTGGAGCTACCGTATATTTATGCTACAGCAGAATAAATTTAGGAATATAATATATCTTTAATATAAATTGCACAAACTGCACAAAGTGGTCTTATCTTTACCAAGATAAGAGCAGTTTTATGTAAATATCATGAATTGAGCTATGGATTAGAGCGGTATTACTTCATTCCTTATTATTTGAACAGAGATAAAACGACCCAAACTTAAGCAATAAAGGTGGAACTATGGAAACAAGAGAACTGGAGTAATGTGTCTATTTAGAACTTAGGCCGACAATTTGTCTAACCTTCGTTCTTATTTCGGCGCATAATAAAATATTCGACTCGACTTTCGACATTTGCTCCAGCCACGCCTACGACCGAAACTTGGGTTGTTTGATTGTTGACTATGTAACCATTTTTAATTGAATCCTAATCGTTTGTTCGTCTAATACCGCACGTGTACTACAACGTGTAACGAATTGGTTGATCAATCAATGATCATATTAACATGATATATTTATTTTTTCGGAACGATAGTTCGTAGCTTTTGTTGCTTGTAATTTTTTTTTTAAATGGGTTATTAGCCGGTAATTGGTCAACACCGAGCATGGACAATAACGCAGTAAGAAATATATAACTGCTGTTTGGCAGTAGAACATCTGCTAAGTGTAAAAACAAGCTCACAAACACCAAGTACCATCTTCATCATTATCATCAATATCGTTCATCTGTAAGGATGACTTAGGAAAGGAATTATAATACTTTTTTACTTTGGTAAGAAAGTTCCAAGTATATTTAATGTAAATACTATCAAAAATCCGCCTTAGATATCCTTCAAAATGTATTTATTTATTGAATACATAATATGTAAAATATATATATACTCAAAAGCTAAACTTTAACTACACATATAGATAAAATAATTATATCTTGCAACAAATCGGTTAGCTGCGATTTATTGTATCTCGGGAGCCATTCTCGACATAATTGGAAGACCACGCCTTTCGATCGTAGGTTTTCCTGAATCTATATTTATAGAGACGATATATTTTTTTGCGATTACTGAGTTTGATATCGGCGTAGACGTTTAACTGAAAATTAAATCATTTCAGTAATGATGTAGAACAACATAGTATGAGCCACGACCCACTTGTGGGCTGTGAGCGAATTTTGGGTGAACCCTTCCTTTTCTCGCCTTCTTGTTAAATACGTGAAAATTTTCCCTTAACTGCCTGCCTATATGAATCGGGAAGGTAAAACTATAATGACAAAATATAAAAAAAGGATACAAGTCTCGTACTCATAGCTATGCCTTCTTCTTCATAAAAAATGAGGTGTGTCTCGGTGAGGTCTGGTAGTCGGGTCGCGGTCCAGTTAACTTTGGGAACCACAAATGTAGGCAATTCGTCACATGTAATACTAACCAGTTACGTAATTTAAACATTATGTTGTCTGCTAATGGTAAATCTAAAGTGTTGGACTTTCTATGGCATAAAAAGTAAATATTCTATCACAGAAAATTTGGAAAATATATAGTAAATCCTTTATTACATGATAATCTTACACAAGCGTGTTTACAATTAATACTTTTGGTAGTTTTTTTCTTGACATGCAAATCGTGAACTTCGTTATGTATTGTAAGCTAGGAATCATAATCAAAATATATTTTATTTAAGTAGGCTTTTACAAGCACTTTTGAATCGTCATTTAACAAACCATATTAAAGCTACCATGCTAAAGAATATCTAAGATATCAGATATTAAAATACTTCCTCCAGAATCATTGTCTATCTACTCTAAGGGATTAGGGGATTGCTGTAATCAACAATTTCTTTACGCTTCTTTCAAAAAATATATACTTCTAGTTTGTAAAAATACTAGTACTTCTACTTTTTAAAAATAAATAAAATTATAATATATATTTTTTTAAATGTTTTTAACTATATTTTGTCGGATTTCACAAAAACCACATAAGCGGTTTTCAGGATTATATTTTGCAGTTTACTCTAAAACCTTTGACAACCTCGCCGGATGAGAGAGATGCGAGTACTGAAACTACCTGAAAAAGGAAGTCCACTTAAGGGCTCAGACTTTACAGGGGCTTACGTTATTAGTGACACGGGACGTTGCGTTCCAAACTTCTCTAGGGATTTGTTATTAGGGCCATTTTATATTTCAATTTGTCAATGGAAAATATATTCTATGTACCAACAGATACAAACTATATTTGTACGAATAAAGTATAATTTTATTTGTTTGATCTTTTGGAAAAGTTGTCGCTGTAAATATTTTAAATCGCGCTATCGTTTTGTTTAGGTAAACGTATTAGCTTATATTATATCTATCTGTAATTATATCGATTATTTTGATAGAAACAGTGACGAAACATTATATATTTATATATTATATATATATTATATATATATATTATTCCTACCGGGCAAGTGGTTCGCTTCTAAAGTAAAATTCCTCGCACATTTTTGGCTTTGCCAATTAATAAATTTGTGCTGAGAAAACTTTGACAATAAATTAGGATTTACATTTTCCATGACGGATATTAATCATTCAATTATTGTTTTATTTAAGTATGTAATTGATTGTCGAAAAAGAGCAACTACTGCCAGTTACAGCTTCCTCATTGCCATTTACTGCCAGTTCTCATCGGAAAAATGTAAAATCACGATTCAAATGCTAAGTGTGTCTTGATTTGATTATAATTGGTTCATCATTATACGAATTAAAATTAAACCAATAAAGTTACAATTGCATTCCATTGTAGTTTTGTTGGATTAATTTTAATTTAAGGTTATTTAAGTATATTTGTTTTGTGAAAAAAAAAATAGTACATTCCTGTGAAATAGTATTAAAACTCTTTACATTTTCAAAAACAAAAAAATATAATAGAAATTTATTTATAAAAGCGATGTTCTAAGACGTTTTTATTTTTAGTATCCGTCTAAAAATGGCAACATCCGGTCTCTGTGGACATTATTAAACTTTTATGAACGACATTTCAGATTTCGCAAAATTATAAAAACATCGTTTCCATTTAAAAGTGACAATTTAGCCGCTTCGTATTAAAATGAATCTTATAAAATCCTTAAACACAACTACTAACAAGTAGTAATTTCTAGGAAGAATTAAATATTTATATCTTTTTTTTAAATATATATATCTCTTTTTTTTAAATATTGGACATCACATATATTACTCTGATCCCAATGTAAGTAGCTAAAGGACTTGTGTTATGGAAAATCAGAAGTAACGACAGTACCACAAACGCCCAGATCCAAGGCAACATAGAAAACTAATGAACTTTTTTTACATCTCGGAATGGCGTACCCATGAAAACCGGTGTACACTCTACTCGACCACGGAGGTCGTCAATAAGTTTATATTTTTAATATGATATGCGACATTGACTATATTATATAAGGATATACGTACCAAAATGGCGTATCACCGTGAGTCAGTTGTCAAGACTTCACGTGTGAAATCTTACAGAATCGCTAAGCTGGTCTTGAAATATGAAATTTACAACACACTACTTGTTCCATTTCATTTTGTACCAAGAAGTGAAGAATACTCTGGGGATCGTTAAAAAGCTCATACATCCAAACTTAACGTCTATACGAATTCACTCGTAGCCCACGGAGAAGCTCGTAAACGTCTCGCTTCCTGGTTTTAGGTCTACTGCCCTATTTACTTTGATCATATACTTAATTGAATGCCCTGGAAGTCGAGCCCCTTCCGTCATGTAAATTAACATAATAAAAATTAAGATATGAAAGAAATTGAATACAATATTCAATCATACTACCTTTGCTTGTTTTATTTTTTGAATTAATTTAATATAAATAGAAGGATTAATTAGTATAAACGAGATGGGCTTGCATTAAGACCTACCACCGTATTTCAAAACTCTACCACCAAGTCAAATCAAATCAATACA
Source organism: Vanessa tameamea (assembly GCF_037043105.1). Lineage (NCBI taxonomy): Eukaryota > Metazoa > Arthropoda > Insecta > Lepidoptera > Nymphalidae > Vanessa > Vanessa tameamea. The sequence continues at coordinate 2,498,855 of NC_087331.1, forward strand.
AAATATACTTTATTCAAGTAGGCTTTTACAAGCACTTTTGAATCGTCATTTAACAAACTACTTAAAGTAAAGCTACCACCGGTTCGGAATGTACCGTAAACTCAGTAGTTACTCTTTTTCAACATCTAAAAATACAGTCATGTTAGTTAAATACTATTATATATGTATGTTATGTCTCCCGTCTGGAAGTCAACAAGCATTAACTCCACTTTTAATAATCTATGTAATCTTGTAAGTAGAGCTATCTTCCTATTTATATAAAAACTCAGTATAAATTCAGTATATATGGATTATAGTATAGTAATTACTTTATAAATACTAGAATAAACAAAAAAAATTACCATTCCACAACCTTTTTTTTTTAATAAGCAGTCAGAAACAGTTTATTTACCTTTAAGTATTATAAGAAATATTTGAAATAATTCAAATTTCATTTGAGTCGATTGTTCAAATCATTTTTACGAACTCGCTACATGATACTATTGTTAAATAAGATGAATAATCTGCGCTATATAGCGATTTGGATCTACTGGATGACAATCTTATTAGGGTCTTTTTTCATATCTGCAAGAAAAACGGATATTTCATTTCAAACTCTTGATGAAACATCGCTTTATAGGGGGAATAAAGAAATGTCAGGATAAAAAAAATAGAGCTTCTTTATCGAAGTTCTGAATAGCTTTATTTAACTTTACGAGTATTAAGATACTTAATTTGAATAACATTACACATGACTCAGGACATAATAATTGTAATGTAATTTTATTTAATTGTAATGTAAATTGTTCGTAAGTTTCAGAGCTGAGATGGTCTAGTGGCAAAAAAGCTGAATCATAACCGAACAGTGCAGGTTCATACCAAGTAAACACAGTTATTGTCTATATGTGCCTTTGTTTGTATTTGTTGTCATCTTGGCGGTCTTTCGTTAATGTATGTGTGGTATGGACTTCTGCTGTGTGTATACTCAGCAACTTGCATTTGATTTAGCGTTTAATAAAGTACAAACCATTAAGACGTTTACAGACTGTTATATTTGTGTCGTTTACATATTAAACATTACTGTTATTCTATTTTCAACGAATAATCGGTTGCAATTTTAAAAGTTCGTAATTTACACAACACATGTTTTAAAACGACAAAAAACTTTTTTTTAACAGTTTTTGTAGTTTCTTGTTGTTACTAATTTTATATTTATTTTATGGCTCCGTTCAATTATATATTATAAATGAAACTAGATGGCCCAGTGGTTAGAACGCGAGCATTTTAACCGATGATTTCGGGTTCAAACCCAGGTAGGCACCACTGAATTTTCATGTGCTTAATTTGTGTTTATAATTCATCTCGTGCTCGGCGGTGAAGGAAAACATCGTGAGGAAACCTGCCTGTATCTGATTTTAACGAAATTCTGCCACACGTATATTCCACTAACCCGAATTGTAACAGCGTGGTGGAATATGCTCCAAACCTTCTCCTCAAAGGGAGAGGAGGTCTTAGCCCAGCAATGGAAAATTTACAGACTGCTAATGGTTAGTAATGTAAATGAAACTAGACATATATAATTTATATGAAGGTTTAATTAAAAAAAGGTTTTACTACTATCCGAATTACTACTACAAGCTCGCGTATTCGTAATACAACAACAGTAAATACATTGTTACTAAACAGTTACGACATTTGTGTACATCAAGAGATTTATTTAAGGTGTATAAGGTATCGCTAACAAGATACGAGTTGAATCAACTTTTCCGAGTAAGTTAACATGAGTAAGTCCATATCGATTTTCATGGAAATTTGACAGAACCTTTGAGTTAAGCGTGTCATGTCATATTATTCGTCGACCCTTTTAAGGCTTCCGTAACTTAATAATTGTATTGAGCACCGAGGACGATGTTAGGTAATCATTTCATGGAGTTGTCACCCTTATTAATATGGGATAAGATATCAAATCGTATGCATACATTTGTGTTCTTGTGACAAACGCTCAGTTGAAGGTAAGGTAAGCTTTTGTAATGGACTTTAATGTAATACTTTACGACTTTAGGTGATTGATGATTTTTAAATTAAACTTATTACATAAAATGTTTGACGCAATATTCGTACTTTGGTTGTGCTGCAGGGAATGAGAATTTTGCCATCGTGTACGTAATTTTTTTGACTACACTTAAATTCAGGGATAGAATAAATTAAATTAGACGGTAAATGTTAACTAGTAATTTTGATGTTAAATATTTTTGGACAATAGCTTCCCCGTTAAAGATATAATCACCATATCTAATGTTAACCTAAAGTGATGTATATAGTTTAACATTTTCAAATATATTTCTAGCTCCTCTTTGTTTAATAGTCTAAATTCAAACTATTGTCATGGTGATTTTAGATTTTATTTTATATGATAATAGATGGCATCAATTGTCGTTTAAATCAAACTTATGTCGGTACGATATAAATCACCACCGGCATCACAATCACACGGTCACCGCCGGCAGATATGAGATACACGGACCGCGACGTGTCGTCGAAAGGCGTAACGACGGCTCGTGTTCCGTAAAGCACCTCTACCATTTGGACAATATATTAAGCCGAGCAACGTTCACCCAGGAGACCTTAGTACGTTCGTCTTATTGACTTACGTGGGCTCCCCTTTTCACAGCTGAGTCTCCAAGTCGGTGACGCTATCAAGACCAAATGGGACAACCAAAATACAAACTATAGAAAAAAAAAAATAGAAGTATAGACAATTCACTCAGGATGGTGCGCCATGGAGGACGTTAAATTTTCGTCGTTTTAATAAAATAAACTTAACAAATATAATCGAATTTGTATTTTTTTGGTGCCTTATACTTAGTCATCTCACGCACACTTTGACAACTTCTACGTACGAGCGTTACTCAAGCTAATACACGCCGATCGCAGCGGGATTTGTGAGTGAATAGATCTATACCGTCAATAGTTCAAGAGACATTTCTAGCTACATCTCCAGTCCACGACGGTGCAGTTTTAAAAGGTTTTGAAACCTACCTCTATACAATACCTTACGATAAAATTCATTTCATGTACAGGGACAGGGCATTTTTCAGTTTTTATTTATAAATTAAAATGTATGCTGATATTTGTAAAGGTGTGCCGTGAAGGATGAACAAAGGCAGCGGCAGCGGGCTGTGACGTCACATTTTAATTTAAAAAAAAAAGTCAACGATATTTAAAACGTCATAAAAAAACTTTAGTTGCTTTTAATATTTTCATTTCGGTGCGAATAACATACTAGTTGTTTTATATAAATTTTATTTTTTAATAATAAAAACTAAATTTATATTTCTTTTAGAATACCTATATGTTTTGTCTTCGCCATATAACATTTTCTTTTTTAAAAAAAAATATAACATGCTTAGGTTCTTTAATAACGATTGTGTCGAAGGCTTCGATGAAGCTATTAGTTATTTATATATATTCTGTAACCTATCTTTTATGTTTATACAAAAAGGTTTTTTAGGTAAAATTGTAGGCGTAATAGGTACTCCTATACAATTCAATTTCAAAATTGGTTTTGTGTGTAACATTTTATTAAGCTGAGTAAAACAAATAACCTTTATTTTGTGAAAGAACTAAAAAAATAATTGAAATGTTTTTGAACAACAATTTCGAAAATTTTAGTATTTTTAAGGTTCCGTCCTAAAGGGTACACCGGACCCTATTACTAAGTCTCCGCCGTCCGTCCAACTATCTGTCCGCCTGTCACCAGGCTGTATCTCATGAACCGTAATAGTTAGACAGTTAAAATTTTCACAGATGATGTATTTCTATTGCCACTATAACAACAATGTATACTAAAAACAGAATAAAATAAATGTTTAATATTTTGCCGTTTTTATATATTTTTTTAGTACGCTAAAGTCGAGTGATCATTCTGATCATGATAAATATTTATAAATTGAAAAAAAAAATGTGTCGTTTTAAACCATACACAATAAGTTTTTTTATTTAACTTTCCATTGAAGGACCGCTACGAACACTATCAGTATAACGTACAAAATAATAATGTAGGGATAAATAATAGTTTAATAGTATTTCAAAATCGAAATCCAAATATACTACATTTAAAGTAGGCTTTTACAAGCACTTTTGAATTGAGGCATTTTATAGAACTATATTAAAAGCAAAACTACTACCGGTTCGAAATGTAGATTCTACCAAGAAGAACCGGAAAGAAACTCAGTATTTACTCTTTACCAACATTTTAAATATGTAAGTTAAATACAGTTTAAGTAACATACCTATGTAAATAGATTGAAAAGAGTAACTAATCAGTTTTACGTTTAATTTAATACTGTATACAATTTAATAATTTTTATTTTTATCTTAATATCAAATCAACGCGTTGTATAAAGATGTTAAAACAAATATAAAAAGCACTGTTCAATGTAAATACAGAAAAAAATACTCGTAAGCTAAAGTTACCGCGAAAATCAATCATAAATTCAACACCTACGTGCTTTCAAAATTTTGCACGAAGTCAATTTAGTCTCCCCGATGTCTATCCATCATTATTTATGTCTGTGGGGTTCATATTATATACAGGGTTATTGGTAATTCGACGTATTCCCGTTAAGAGGTGATAGGGGTGACTATTTGCGATAATTTTAACCCCCATATGCATGCAATGTATGCAAAAGTGAACCATTTTTTAGTTATCGCGTTTTATAGATTTTTTCAAAAATGCAACTTCAAAAATTTATTTAAAAAAAAGTATCAATTAAAATCTACTTTTTTCTTCTGATTTTTAAAAAGGATTAAACACTGGATATTTTTCAATATTTAAACAATAATTATCGGTCCAAATTTAAAAATGCGAGACGGAAAACGATATTATTTCAATATTTTTTTTATATCTCCATCAAATATTCCTGAAAAACAAAAAAAATCATTATGAAACTTGTTCTACAGATTATTTTAAAAACATAATTGTTTAATTAGCTTTCCGAAAATGTATAAAAACTAGGAATTTATTTCAAAGCAACCGAAATAAAATGATCAGAAAGGACGCTGCTGGAAATTCGTATTCGAACATGACCGAATTCGTACTAAAGGTCGCTCTTTAAAATTCCCACAAAATTGATTTAAAATAATAACCAATGTAAAAAAACTTACTTACTTACTTAATACAAATTTAAATTAAAATTTAGATACATAAACAGTTCATGCATAAACTGCGTAGCAGTGTCCACATTAATGGGCATTTAATCATTTTTATTTACCTTTGAAACCCTAATTGTCTGATTTACTCTTCTATCTACTTTTTATGTAAGTACGGTATGATACGAAGTTATTATCGTACAAGAATACTTAGCATCGCAGATGACAATAAACGATAAGAAGCGTGAAACTTAAGAGAAATAATGATGAACTAACTATAAAGTCTAACATAAGATGACAAAGTTTTACAATCGCTTAGTTTAACGACTGCGTGGTGTATTTTATTTTCTTGAGAGAACGTTTATAGAGAATATTTTAGTCTGTATATGATCTACTTCATTTTCAGTTTTTCTTGCAACACTTGCTTACACTTTGACAACATTAAAAAACGGTTTAACTTTTTTAGAATAGATAACCCATAAAGGCTGAGGAAAGAAGTCCATTCAGCTATTTGTCTGCCTGATATAAGTAAAAATAAATCTGTAACTTTAAATATCGTATCACGTGAAGAATGAACCCGAGTTGAGCCTCAGGCTCATTTGATTGAAAGTGATGAAGAGATCTAGGGCACGCTGGTATAAAAGAAGTCTATTCATTGCTGAAATGTAGGGCCCGAAATATTTCTCCCTATAAAAGAGGTACTGGAAAAGTATCTTTTCAAGAAAACATTTTCAAGAAGTTCATCCCAAATTGTAATACAGGTACGTGATAAGATCGTGTCTTTATTTGTGGTTATTGGTCGATAATATTATTATTTATTAATTATACATATTTCTCTCCTTCTCCCTCTCTCTTTTGAGTATCTAATATATTATTATTTTATATGATGCTCAGAAGAAAAACATATATAATTTTGAAAATAAGACTATTTTTTCCTAAATTTGAATTCCGAATTGTATTTATTTATTTGCATTTTTTGTTTTTTTTTTTTTACTGCACTAGAGAACCATAATCTAAAGGAGATTTTGCTTTGAACTTATTTGAATTAAATAAAACATAATGATTAAAAAACCTCATGAACGAGGATATCAAATAATATAAAAGAATGTAGTCTTTACAACCAACCCTTTTAAAACCAAGCAAATATATATTATATCGTAATACTTAACCAGTATTATTCAATAGTAATGATAGTTCGTTGAAAGGAAAGGAATTATTAACATTATTCTCTTGTTTCAAGATCTTTAAGAGCTTCTGCAGTCATTGTATCTCTACAAGAATTGTAGGCGATATTTTTTCTTATAGCGTCTTGTTATATAAACGATGACCGGAATATTTTTATTCCAAGACTTTGTTTTTTAGAATTATTTTAAATAATTAATATATTAGATAAATACCTATTTAAGTTCATATGAATCTGCTTACAATAAAATTGATATGTATGTCTAACAGTATAAATAAATAATCGTACTCGAATTTTAATATATTAAAGGGATATGTAATATATTTAAATTAAAAAAAAAAACAGGCGGCAGACTCATTAAATTAAGGAATATAACACGTTGAAGATGAGATGAAGTGGATAAAACATGGGGATCTCAAAGATGACTGGTTCAAAACTGCGTGGTTAACGTTCGTGTGCTTACTAACAGCTCGTCCGACTTGGCTCAGCTATATTACTGATTCTATAAAACATGATTTTTGTGAAACATCAACCGTTTACGCAAGGCACGCAACGGAAGCACTCAAAATGAATAATTTTCCCCCATTTGTGCAACAATTTTACGTTAATACTCCACTACGTTTGTAACGTGATATTATAATATAACCTATTCAATAAATAGGCTATCTAACACAGAAATATTTTTTACAGGACCAGTAGTTCCTGAGGTATCTTGGTTTGGCTTTGTGCCTTGGTGATAGGGCTTTGTGCAAGCCCGTCTGGGTAGGTACCATCCACTCATCAGATATTCTACCGCCAAATAACAGTACACTGTATTGTTGTGTTCCGGTTAGAAGGGTGAGTGAGCCAGTGTAATCACAGGCACAAGGGACATAACATCTTAGTTCCCAAGGTTGGTGGCGCATAGGTGATGTAAGGAATGGTTAATATTTCTTACAGCGCCTTTGTATTTGGGCGGTGGTGACCACTTACCATCAGGTGGCCCATATGCTCGTCCGACAACCAATGCCATAAAAAAAAGGTAAGCGCGTTCAATCAAACAAACAAACTCTTCAGTTCTATAATATTAGTATAGATATTTCAGGTCATGCTCGTAGGTCGACCATTACGAGGAAATCTTACGAAACGACCAACACATACTCCAATAGTGAGATAGAAGCCTTATCAGAAGTGGTTACTACTCTACTCTGAGATACTATAGATGCACGAGAGTTACTGCTATAGAATAAATAAAAAAACTTTGAATTTAATCTTTGTTAATTTAAGATAAATATATATATGTAATTGGAAATATTTTATGACGTCATTTGATAATTATTTTGTTGGAAATTTCTCTATGGTATTCACAGAAGATTCAACTTGGTAAGTTTACTTTTAATCTAAAGCAAGATCTTACTCGAATAAAGTATATTTTATTTAAATTTGATTTAAATTAGTTTTCGATCTTTGATATTTCGCGGTCGTTTAACATATATATTTGAGTTTTGAAAATTATATTGCTTTTATATGAATTTGAATGTTACAGGAAGATATACCGAACTTAATAATGTTTATTAATTAAATACTACGTGGTCTGCACTATTTTATATTTTCACCTTTAATCAATGTATATTGATTCAATTATGTTATTTTTATTGAAGAGATAGTACTAAGGGGAAACCCTTAGGGATTCCTCACACGTTTGTCTAAACAACGAAATGATATAATCATTTGAAAACCAAAATTATTGACTTTATTCGTACAAAATCATTTATTGTTATCATTAAAGACCTGCCTCATGGCTTTTCACTATATATAATAAAATGTATCTATAACGCGTATCTGTCTTTAGGTCATCTCTTAAGAAGAAGTTTTTATGTGATTGTAGAAACCCATACAACTAATATATGGTAGACCTAATATCCCACGAGGCAATAAGACTAGAGTATCTGCAAATGTATTAATGTTTTTTTGAAGTGAAAAATTCTTTAGCCGCGTTGACCACTTTTTGGTAGCGGAAAATCTTATGAGTTCCAGTGTGAGCTAGCCAGCCACGACAGAGAGGGATATAACATCAGTGCACCACTGCTCCCAAGGATATGGCATTGGCGATGTAAGGAATGGTTAATACTTCTTACAGTGCCATTGTCTATAGGCGGTGGTGTCCACTTACCACCAGAAGTCCCATTTATTCCAAAATATTACGTTAATATCTATATCTGTATAAATAACTTATTTATAACTGTATAAATTCATTATAATGAACGCAACACAGCGTTCTAAATCAAAATAATCCACATACAGGATAAAGCTATCATTTCATTTATTTCGTTTGTTAACGCTTCGGCCATTTTGTATTTTAACTGGCAACAACGATAGAGCGATTTAAGTAATACATTTATTATTAACTGTTGTTTCGGGTTAAAACAAAATTTCACAAAAGGCTCATCCGGATGAGTCGTGATGGCCAAACAGAACACTTGTATATATTGATAGTCCAATTACAATTATCCCTATTATTCTCCCCATACGCGTTAAGAATTGTGCTAGAAATCGACAGGGGTAGTACGACAATATCTCTAGGATTAAGATGTGATTTTTGTGCTTGATGTGATTAGTGAATAGTTTCGGGTTCGTAATGTCTTTGATAGGTAGAGTATTTAGGAAGTGAAAGCATTACGAACAAACAAACACACTTTTACAGATATATTAATAGTTAGGATTGTGAGAAGCGTCATCTTACCTTGTATTTTTAATAGAAATAATACGCAAATAAGTTACGCTCAAAAAAAATTAGATAATCATACATCTCTAAATAAAGAAAAAGTAAAACCATCCTTGCAAGCACTTGGTGGTAGAGCTTTGTGCAAGCCCGTCTGGGTAAGTACCTACAACCCATTTATCTATCTACAAACACCAATGTTCAGAATTATTTTATTCCGGTTTGAAGGGTGAGTGAGCCAGTGTAACTACAGACACAAGGGATAAACATCTTAGTTCATAAGTTTGGCGCACATTGGCGATGTCAAGGATTGTTAACATTTCTTGTTCAGCGCTAATGTCTATGGGCAGTAGCGACCACCTACCGTACGGTGGCACATTTGACCGTCCGCCAACGTATTTTAAATAAAAAAAAACTTAGTCGTTTAAAAATTTGCTCCTATAAACTAATATATTTGCTTACAAATGTTATTTAACGAGTGTTTATTTAAACACTTTCTCTCTTTCTGTCATTATTGAGTTTAAATTCAAAAAAAGAAGACGCAGAATTATTTAACTAATTACTTCATAACATTTATAAGTAAAGCCGTAAGTAAAGCCGCCGTTTGAGTGTTACCACACCTGATGGAAAGTGATGATACAGCCTAATGTGGAGCGCGCTTGACTACAAGATTCACTTTAGACTTGAATTTACCCATATTGTCGGTGGTGGAGAATACGAAGGGGGTGGGGATTTTTCTAGACCTTAGCGGTGCATATCAGAAACGATGATGCAACTTATATAATCACAATCAAACTTTATAATAAACCATTTTTACGTGTCTAAATAATTCCAACTTTGCTTTTTAACCATTTTGAAGTCAGTATTAAATTAGTATTAAAAACTATCAAATATATCATATTCAATACTTATCAAGCTACAATAGTTTGAAATTTTCAATGTGAAAAGTCTATTGGCGCACCTTGGGGGTAAGATCGACTCGTATACCGGAACGAAAAACGATATGACGCTGTCTTATGCCGTTACGCCCCCTCTTCGCCACCGTTCTCTACTCCCTAGTGTGTACGCGGCGCTTTTACTAAATACTTCGTTGCTAAGCATAAAATTGCATCTTAACAATCTGTGTGTGTATTTATTTTACTTCAGTTTATTAAATTTATATCATCAAATTCGATGTTAAACATTTGCCTGGCATCCCATGAGTAATTATTTTTATCTATACAAATATACCTACTTTACAAAATTATATGTAATTCTTTCAAACAATAGATTAAATAATTAAATTAAATGTAGAATTTAATAAGAATAACTCAGTATTTACAAATCATTGTATGAATGAAAATACACGTATTAGTAATTTACATTGAATTGAATATCTTGCATAAATAAAATTAATATTAAGTACCAATCATTTAACATCAATGTGCTCATAATATTTTATATATAATCTCATATACAAAATAAAATTGTACATTTATATAAAATAACTATAGAATAAAAATCTCGAATAAAAAATGGAAAATAAAAAGAATGTTCAATATACGGATGTGTAAGTTCAATATAAAATTTGCGTTCGTGTAGCAAAAACTGGGCTTGCAGAAAATGCAGGATGTTGTCCGTTCCAATGAATAAATTTGCGGTAGCCTTCACTGAATATAGCCTCAGAGACAAATTTAGTTTCAACGGGACCCTAGGATAATAGCAAGATAAACGAGGACCTGTATTCTGCTAAAGAGTATAGCTATTTTAAAGGTATTGACTTAAGAAGCTTCTAGAATATTCTAAAGTATTATATAATGGTTATTTGATTTCAATACCAATGAAGATGTGGGTTCAATGTTTATGACTGCAAAGAATTGACTGACTGACTGAAAATTTGCCTGCATGTAATCTGAAAACTATATTTTTATTGTTTAAATTACATTCAATATTTTTTTAAGCCAATGGTTAGCGGACGTGCAAATGGGCCACCTGATGGTAAGTGGTCTCCATCACCCATAGACAATGGCTCTATAAGAAATATTAATTATTTCATACATCCCCAATGGGCCGTCAACCTTGGGAACAAAAATGGTATTTCCCTAGTGCCTGTAGTTACACTGGCTCACTCATATTTCAAACAGGAACATAACAGCACTGAGTACTGCTGTTTGCTATTATTTAAATCGGACCGTAGGTGTATTAATAAAATAAATATATTTGACAACAAAAAATAAAAAATCAAAGGCACCACTGTAAGAAAACTACTGTTTCTCTTACTAAAATTTAGTAAGAACAAAAAAAACAACAAGATATTACTGAAAATTCACTCAAAATAAAATAACGTCGAACTTTGAAGTCAGCTAACAATAACAGCTTGTGATTGTCGTACTCTGGCCAATGGCCGCTCCTATTAAAATGAGAATGCTTTGCGATTTCCACAAGATTTCCACAACGCTACACGCTACTAGTATGGATATCCAGTCTGGATGCGATAAATGATAGATGTGCCAGATCTTATTGTGCTGTTAAAGGAGCAAGGTTGTTTTCGTAGTTAAGCCATATGTATATCTGTGTTCGAAATATGTATATATTACATGTGTAAACATGTTGTCAGATATATGAGGCATTATATCTATTCTCGGTTAAAGGGTAAACAATATTACTAACAAAATGTTGACAGATCCGTTTTAGTATGTATATTTTATACTATATTTAATATTTTGCATCGCCAGTGAGTATGGGAAGAAATAATGATTAAATGAAATGTGTCCAAATTGTAGTATTCTTTAAACACATTTAATTGATGGTATGGCTTTCTGCAAGCCGTCTGGGTAGTTATCACCCCTATATTCAACCACCAAGCAGCAATACTTTATAACCTTGTGTTTTGTTTAAAAGGTAGGTGAGCTTATACAACTACAGATACAAGGGATCTTAGTTTCCAAGGTTGGTAGCATTGGCGATGTAAGGAATTGTTAAAATTTCTGACTGCGCCAATGTCTATGGGCAGTGCTGATCACTTAGCGTTAAATGGCCGATTTAAAAATATATAAATCGAATCGTAGCAACAGTTTAAGGTAGTCGTAATATTATAAATAGTGATTATGTGATTATCATTTTCTATTTTAGTTTTAACCGTGAATATGTACAGTCAGAGTAAGAAAACCTTCGTCAGTTTTCAAATTAATTCCTTTATCAAGTCGTAAACTCTTAGTACCTTTTGAATCTAAAGCACTAAACAGACAACTGCATATAAAATTAAACTAACATAGTATGATAACTGGGTTCAAAATAGTGTAACATCTTTGGACTACGTCTAGTATCATATCAACATAAAAACTTTTTTGTGGCCTAATTTGTCATTACAAGATTTAAATTAGATATGATATCTTCTACTGAATTGTCAAAGTCTGTCATTGTCATATATTTTCTTGCAATATCTTGCAATCTTAGAATAAAACGCTTGTAATATTAACTCGTTTTTAATTAAATAAATAAGATTTGTTTAAATGAATAAATTTTACCATAATTACTATTTATTTTTGCTATTTTATTTACTACTTTCGTCCTGTGGTTTCACCCGCGTTCCCGAGAGATTTTATGTTTTCCTGGGATAAAAAGTGTCCTATATGTTATTCCAGTACATAGTCTATCTGTTGCCAAATTTTATCCAAATCCGTTCAGTAATTTTTACGTGAAAGAGTAACAAACATACATCCTAGAGAAATCAGCCAGATCCATACACACAAACTTTCGCCTTCGCGTTTATAATATTAGTAGGAAGTAGGATTACTACTATCCACTCTCTTTTATAAGAGACAAGACAATGTCCTAATCTCCAATGTTACACGAGCATTCACGAAGGGTTATGAGGTTTCGTGAAAAGTTATTTGTAATTATCATCCCGATTGACGGCGACCGACAGCCGACTGGAACAATTAGATGCTTACTAGATGCGAGTATATATTATTTTACTCTGTCTCTTATTATTATAGCTTTTAAACGCTATTTTACTCTTTGCTAGATGCGACTTATTATGACATTGCGACGCAATATGTCATACTCAATCGGTAAAGCAGATTATTGCTCATACTATGCATACGAAAATAGATCTTAATGTGACGAACCTTTTCTTACTCCGACTGTACAGTGTACATATTATTGAGAGCTCAAAGTGACTCGAGACTCAGAGATCTTAATTTTAATCCAAATTTTCAAAGATAGCTTAGAGTGCTTTCTAGAGTGTCTTAACCTCTATGTCCATTAACCAATCATCCATAAAGATATTAATCTACACATATATATAAATTTAAATTATACCGTATCCGTTCATCCAATATATTTGAAACTTTATTCAATTTTTATTGATATAAACGTAAAGGTTTCTGACGTGGTATCATCAAAATAAATGGCGCGCGAATCGTAAAATATATTTTTCTTGCATATGTTTAGAGAAAATCTCTTTATTGAACTTTTCTTTTTAAAGTCGGTTAAAGAACATGTATCACAAAGCTATTGAGCATGTCAGTGAGACACTTATGATATTATGACGTGTACATATCCTCTTGATTTCGTCCATGTTATGTTGATGGAATGAAATAAGAAATCATTCTTTTTAATTTGGGCCAAACATTGTACCCGAACATTGAACCCCGTCAAAAGCTCTACTAGGGTTTGTCATCAAAAATTTATAAAAAAAAATATGCAAAATCATTATTATTGTTTTATATATAATTCTACAAGAACATTTTACAAGAACATAATTACTCAACAAGGGCTAGTTTTAATTAATATATAAAAAATGTTATTAATATATAAAAAAAAGTTACGAGTTAAGCTTCTTTAAGGACTTTTTTCCGTTCCAGCATAAGGATCAGAACAGATTATTTGAATGTCTTTCAATAAACGCTTCGAACCTTTTGAATGAGAAATTCATAATTTTGGTCATCTTCCATTAATAACTCTATATGTAACATAACTTTAACCCAATTATCATAGGTAGGGGTGATACTATATATATGATGATATAAGTATACTAAAATGTCCCTTGTCTGCAAATGTCCCTTGGGCTAAGGTTTCCTCTAAGGAAAAGGCTTGGAGATAATTCCACCACGCTGCTCTACGTTGAATTCACATGTGGCTTTCACCGAATTCATAATCGGAATTATAATGCCCAAATATTTTAAATTTCTAGCGATAGCAAAATCGACGATTTGTTTTGCTCTGAGGTTGATAGTTTGATAATGTTTATGAACCGAAGCAAATCTATCGATAAAACCAACATCTTCTGATCCATATCGATAGAATTCGTAATGTACTGTAATATTTCACCAAAATTTTAACATAATATTAAAAAAAAATCAATTGAGTACTTTTTGATTACGTATTAATATTAAAAAATCTTGGTAGAAATTCCAGAAATACTAATCGAAATTCCGTAGCAACTATTATTTTCATGAAAAACTCATAATGAAAATATTTGGAACGAAGCAATCGAGTTTACTAACTAATAATTATTTATGTATCAACTGAACACTCTAAAAGCTCATAAGCCTTCTAAAATCAATATTTTGCCGCGTTTGAAATCGTTTGTCGTTGAGGTTTTATATAAATATTTTATTGTAACTATTGGTAAAGGAAAATTACCAAATAACAGTTTCTAATAATATATAACAATAATAGCATACATTTAAACTTTAATTTGTGTAATCGTTTTAAAATTATTAATTAAAATTTAAAAAATCCGATCTAAATTACGTATGAATGAAGTTTAGAATGTTATTATAATATTTTATGATATGATATTGATTTTGATATTGATATGTCAAAAATTTTAAATGTCTTACGCAACTATTTTACAAAAATTTAATATACGTTTGATTTTAAATAATCAAATTTTGAGTAAAAAGAAATTATTAATTTTATAACCAATATAAAGTTATATATTTTGCAAATGAATTTTAATAGTACCTAATAAAAATAAATCTTGACTCTCCCTCCTTTAAAAATAAAATTGTGAATTTTGAAAACATTTATTTTTCTTACAATTTTATGCTATTTTCATTTCATTGATAATTAATTAATAATAAATTGATTTTCATTCTACGTAAAATTAACCAATTCAATTTTCAAATAATTCCCTGAAAAAAGGACGAACCTACAAATACGTGTGTCTTGATTGAACAACTGCTTTGGACTACTTACGGCTTGTTCTAAGTGGTTATATCCGGCCGAAACCGGTTAAAACAGGCGTTCGAGGTCCTGAAAGAACTATTCACTTCCGAAAAACCGTCACAATAACACAGATACACAAACTGTTTTGTTTTTTAATGCGTAAAACTGTTAATGACTGGAAGCGGTAGGCATAAGCGGTGGGAAAATGCGCGCGACCGCTTGGCGTCGATACGAGAACTGAGCGGCCATGACAGCTTAGCCAGGGGTGCCGTACGCATGCGCCCAAGCGAACTTAAGGTCATTCCCCATTGTTCATCCACGATTAGGGTAGAAAATTGATCACTGAAATTGGGAGTGAAGAAACCTTTTTAAGTCGCAAAAATTCAATTTCAATATGGCAACCTCATTAGCGTTCTTTTGTACTACAACTCGGTTATAAGACTGTTTTCTTAGACAAACAATAGCTAGGCTAGGATAATATCAATAACAATAGAAACGGTAATTTAATTACGATGACAAATTATTTGAAAAATTTAATAATATTGAATATAATGAACTCTATTAAAAATCGAAATATCATTGCAAATAAACCTGTATTTTTAAACTGTTCTAACATTCGATTTTCTAACTTTAAATCTTGGACTAAGATAAAATACTTAAAGATGTATTTATATGATCGTAATTATTATTAACTAACTTATTCTTAAAATTATTTTAATCATGTGTCCAAGGCTTTACGTCCCTACGTGCGGGGCCGACGCAATATGCTGGACAGATCAAATTGTGCCCTGAATAGAATCCGGATAGCAATAGTTAGTATGCCCTAATTGAGTTGTTTGTTTTAGGTTCATATCCTTAGCTTGCATAGTTATATTTTATACTGACAAATTAAGTAGTAACCATTTTTTTACTGTTAATTACGAGACAAGATAAGAATTAAATTTTATATATACACTAGCATCCCCACTATTATATTTTAACCCCAAAAATTTGTTGATTTCTAAAGATACATTATTAGTACAGCTCCACCACATCTATACAGCATACATTTTAAATTTAAAGTTTCTTACTAAATAAACATAAGACTTTCATACAAACTTCAAAGCCCCGTTTTACCCCCATAGGGGTCGACTTTCGTAAAATCTACATATACGTCTACATCCTATAAATAACCTACCTGCCAAGTTTTATGTTTGTAGGTATTATAGTTTCTAAGATTTCGTGATTAATCAGTGAGTGGTATTTCGCTTTTATATATGTATACAGATTTTAAACATACTGGTTAATACACTCTGCATGTCCTGTTTATTGATTTGATGTGAACAATTATACGATGTCGCGAACAGCTATTTCTACGTTGATGATATTATAATTCACACCTTCAGAAATGTCAACAACAATTATTCAAAATTTATCTCCTTCTGATTAGTGATATCGAAACGACAAAACAATCTATACGAATATTATAAAAGTAATCTCCAGCGATAATGATCCAATTCTAAAAAGGTTTTCATTGGTATATATTAGGTATAATTAATAAATTATATTTATATCTATATATATCATAACATATTCTTAAAGAATAAATAATACCTATCTATATGATTTAAAATCGAAATTTTGACTAAATATGGAAACTTCCAACTTTTCTTTTTACTAACATGTCCAGACTGTTTCAATTTATGACATATCACCGTGAAATCGTGTCGTAGTCGTGTTATAATGTATCTCTCGAGATACTCGTAAGCTAAGCTCTCTGAAAGATCGTGGACGGTGATTCAACCTACAAATGAATCGTATACAATTTCGATAGATTATAAACCTTTTGGTTAGGTTAGTTTAGAGTTTTTTAATATTATAGTTTTTATTATTTACAATCTGGCCGGATAGATTATAATCTAACGGTATTAAAAATTTTACGTTGTCATATACACCGACTCAATCCTACGCAAATTCAATTATTTATCTATTATTGCACCAGGAGTGCAATTATTAGAAAGAAAAAAAATGCTCAAAGAAAACAATTCCTCTGCCTTAAAATGTCCTTAAGGCAAATCAAATAGTACGACAAAATACTAGTATTTATATTATTAATCAAAGTACCCAGTTTACCTGGCTAGGGATTGTCTTCAGATCGACCAATACCGTCCAATTATCTAAATTTTCCAATGCATTTGAAGCCCTAATCAACTACTAATAATATACTTCAACATTAAAACATACACTAAGAGATCTATATAGTAATTAAATCTATACTAATATTGTAAATGTGAAACTAAATGTTGCTCTTAAACGATTATACCACTGAACCGAATTTGATTGAACTCAAAAAACTTGGTCTTTTTTTAAGTCTAAAACCTGATGCCCATCCGCAACCATTAAACGCGATCGAAAAAAATTAAGAATTTGATTCCTTCTAATTCTTGTTGTATTTTTGCTCATATTTTATATTTCCTCATGATGCTTTTTAATTTTGAGTTGAAGCATGAAAATGATATATTAATTCTTAAATATATAAAACCGCTGGACCATCTCGGCTCTTGCTCGTAGCAGTGTAGACCCATTGGCTACATATAAAATGACTTTCTTTTAGTTCTTTTCTCACCATCAGTAAGTTAGGGTAAATATATAAAAATAATGACAGAGATATATGACTATTAATAGTATATATACATATTATATTTTAAGACAAATGCATGACAGCGACTACAGACGAGCTGGCTTTTCAAAGTTTTCCTTCGTTAAGGCTCAGTGTTCATTGACGTGTACAAGACCAAAATGAATAACAGCAAAAAAGAAAGTAATGTTAAATAAGGGAAAAATATTATTATAAATAACTTTTTGTATTCGGACAAAACTAACTTTGGATACAAAACGGAGTCTATATACAACCTTGTCATAGAATCAATAATTATAGAACATCTACTGTGTACTAGAAGGGAAGTAACAATTCAACACATTGTATTTGATGTATATACAAATAGTGAAAATAAAAATAATTATTTGATTAAAGTTGATGATAACGGTCATCAAAATCAAAATCCATGAAGCTACCACCGATTTGAAATGTAGAATCTACCAATACGAGTCGGTAAGAAATTCGGTTCTTGTTCTCTTCCACCAATGAACATACGTATATTAATCAAATACAATTAAATTGTTACTTACCTTGCATGGAATAAGAACTACTTTTAAAAATCGATGATTTTATTTTTAGACGCAGACGAAGTATCACATGCTTATTCTATAATGAACGCGATGTTCAATAATTAGAACGAAATCACGCATCCCTATCAATTTTGAGCGATGAAGTGAGATGAATTTTATTCCCAGAGTAAGAAATGAAATATAACCTAGTATCTTACCCACATGCCCGCAACATGTTGCCTTTATTACCCTAAGTCTAGAGTTCTTTGTTCGAATTTATTGCTCGATATATAAACCACGTGATTTCTCAAGCACCAATAAATCGTTGAAGAAGGTTTGCAATTTCTTCGTGCCTATAGTATAGACATTATAAAAAAACAACCAGGCATGTATGATTCGGACTCGCGCCCTGAGGGTTCCGTACAGCAGTTGGATAAACAAATAGACACTAGAACTATAAGATTTTCAAATTTTATGATTGAAGTTCAACGAGAAATACTATAGGATATTTTGATTCCCGTTGCGAATATATGGGAAATCAACATAAACGGCCATATTTTTTAATTACGTGGACCTGAGTATTTAGTATTAATTTCAATTTAATGTCTATACGCGTTCCCGAGAAAAAGTTTTGGCAGTCAGGCAGACAGATAGACAGACAGGTGGACAAACTGACAATGAAGTGAGTAAAGTGGGTTCCTTTTTTTCCTTTAGAGGTACAGAACCCTAAAATATTAATTCTCCATACCTTAAATATTGAATGATTTAATTGCAGCCAAGTACAGATCTACCGTATGGCTTTTTGGGCTTCAGCCCAGGGCCCCGTGGATTCAAGGGGGCCCCAGCTAAGTCAAGTCAAAGTCAAAAATAGACGATAATGCGAAAGAATCCACCATTTTATGAAATTAATAAACAACAGATCGTATGGTGTGCAGCCCTGCGAGTCCTGCAATTTATTAAACTCATTCAATTAATTTAATTCAAGTCTACGTTCAGGTGTGTCTTAAGTGGGGCCCCTAAGTAGTATTAGCCCAGGGCCCCCTAAACTCACGGTCCGGTCCTGATTGCAGATATGAATGATTATTTGGCATGAAATGCGTAAACATAGGGCATTTTCTGTTCCCTCAATCTTATGATCTCGGGACCTAGAACTTTTGGATCAACTGTCAGACTAGCTAACAAGGTATTGAGGTTAAATGGAACGATAGTGAGATCTAAGATGCTGTAATATCCCCTGTTCCATTAATTACACTGTCTCACTCAACCTTCAAACAGAAAATAGTTTATTAATGACTAGCGGTAGAGACTGATGATAACTTCCAAGCCAGCACTGCACAGTGCCCTATCGCCTGAATGAATATATTTTTAAAACTCCAAGCGCGTTTCAATAAATAATTTCACCGTGAAACTACAAAGCCGTATAAAGTTACCAAATGAATGTTTATAAGTAAACTGTAAAACTAACCAAGCTATTTGATCAATATTAAACATAAAATACCTGTAACCTATAACGTCCATCTTTTGGGCTAAGGCCACCTCTAAACTTAAGAAGTAACGATAGAATCTTTTTTTATTTCATTAAGTTAGGTGGCAATGATTTTATGAAATTAGAAATGGTAAATATAATATGTAAATTGAATAAACAAAATGGAAATATTATCAATTATTTTGAAGAAAACATCGACTTCTGTATGTATAAAGTCTATGAATGCCCACTGCTGGGCAAATGCTTCATATTCTTGTTGCTCCTTGGAGTTAATTTCATCGCTCTAGTAATATGTATTCTTTTTCATTCGACACATCCTGATTTCCTCGCGATAAGAATGAATCAACAGTTCATAAAGAGTATTTTAAAAAGAAACTCGCAACCATTTGTATATTAAAGATACTATACTAATATGTAATTAATACTTATACATATTCAGTATACTCGTGTTATAACCTATGCAAAATATAAGCACCACTTAAACTATCTGATATCAAGATGAAAAAGATATGTGTGTGCGTATTTTTCATTGCATACCTTATGGTAAGTGGTCACCACCAATCGTGGGAATTGAAATCTTTTGTGCCTTTTGCCTTTAGTTACACTAGCTCACTCACCCTTCAAACTGGATCACAACAATGGTATGTATTGATGCTTGGTGGTAAAACATATGATGACTGCAAGCAAGTATATTCCATACCTACCCAAACGGGATTGGCTTTTATATTTTATTATGATAGACTATTCAAATCAAAATATATTATATTAAAGTAAGCTTTTGTGAGTTAATTCACCATTTACAAGATAATAAGATTTACAAGATTAAATTAAATTTTAAGTTAACACCGATTCGGAATGTAGATTCTAACCTAGAAACACCAAATACCAGGCAAATAGTACCAAATTGCTGACAATATCGACATCCCTAGCGGAAGGAAACACCGCGACATCTGGCGAGTCACCCCTTTTAATCGGTTTTATGTTACCGCAAAAGAAAACAAAAAATCTCTTACATACATCGTTAAAAAACCGGTACTTCAAAATCTATTTGCCACGTATCGGTTTTCGAATGCGAGAAAGATTATCTTAGGATCTTCTAAAGAATATGAAAATTATTGATGTGCTTACGGGTAATTTGTAATTTTACCTTTTTTCAATTAAACTAATTAAATATTAGAAAGTCTATCAGACGGATATGTAAATATCATTAAAAATTTAAAATTCAAAATCAAAGAGTATTTTACGAGCACCGTTTGATTCTATAAAATCTTTCATTACATATTTTGCTTCAGTCTGCTTTAAATGGGGTTTTTATAGAGAAAAACCTTACAATAAAGTCAGTCGACCTTTAAAACATTTAATCATGTATTGATGGACACATCCATTCTATTTGTAACGTTACGATACGTTCCCGATCCAACTTCAACTAAGCCGCAATTGGATCGTTGTGTTATTAGAATAGAAAAACGGCTAAGGGTCGCTATAATATGCCGGTGACGGCGTTTGGTGGTTGTGGCCGGTGGCTCGTGTTGTGGCGACCCTAAACGGCAACGATTACGTTTCGATTCGATTGCGATAAAGTGACAATTTGTTACTCGAATTGTCTCTCAGCTCAATTCGAAAATGTGCGAGATAATCAATGAGTACTTGTTCTTTTATTCAGTGGATTTCTAAATAGACTAGTTATAATATAACAAATAGCAGAGTTTTCTTTTTGGTTAAGATTAAGTACGGCTTTTTTTACTTTATTTGGTGGTAGGGCTTTGTACAGGCATGTCTGGTGCCACCCACTCATTATTTATTCTGCAGCTACACGGTATACTTAGTATTATTTGAAGGGTGAGAGCGCCAGTGAAATTACAAAGCACAAGAACGTAACTTTTAGTTACCAAGATTGGTAGACATCGGTTATGTAAGGAATTGTTAAAATTTATTACAGCGCCAGTGTCGGTATAAACACATAACGAATAGGCATATAACGTTAGGTGTTCTGAATTTAAAATATTAAATACGATAAAATTAAAAAGATATTATTATTTATTATGTTAGTACAATGCAAATATATATTTAAAATCTGGCAACATTTAATCGTTTCACAAAATATGGTCTATTATAAAACTTGTGGAAAGTAATATACTACATGTAAGAGGATTACTTCAGCAGAAAGCCTATGTCAAAACCGGCTTTAAAATCTTGCTACATATACCTGTCGTTACTAACTAGAATCTGAATCTTGTTGTAAACAAGAATCGACTTTTCATTGAGCGAATTTACTTAGTATTAGGTAATTCAATGGCGTAGTGTATCTATGAGCTGCAATTTTTTTTTCCAATTATTTAATTTGTAGTTAAACTACCATACGATTTAATGTAAATAAAACTTGCTATACAATAGAAATCATCTCTCTTGTAATTATATATGTTGTTATAATAAGTCTTGTAATTCAAAATCAACAATTTTTAATTTGAAAGAAGAAGACGAAGCACTGTTTAATCGTATAACATACATATACAACCTTTTTTTAGTTCGAGCTACATTTTTAAACACGTATATAAACACATTGATAGTAATATAATCTTACCGACCGGTAGTAAAAATGCCTTTATATAAAGAATAGATTTATAACTGCCTGACTTTATTAACCAAAATAACATTAATTACTTTAAATTAATAATAATTAATAACAAAAACCAATTAAAATGGCATTAAGACAGGCGATCGTGCGCTTTTTTTTAATGTTTAACGCTCCAAGGTATTAATAAATTAGGCGGTAAAAAACTAAATAACTGATAGAAACTAAAAGAAAACTTGGTTCATAAAAAAATAAAAAACGAAATTCTGAGGTATCAAATATTTGAAAAAAAAAGATACAACCATATTGACAACATCCTCCTTTTTTTGAAGTCGGTTAAAAATGAGTTTTATTTCACGGTTGAGTAATCACAAGGTAACTTGTGAGTGATTGTCAAAGGCTGCATTTTCGAAAGCTCGTTTTAAACATTTGCATTGTTGCTCATTGTTTGTGTTTGCCGGCGTGTTTTAACAGAACACGTTGAACTGTTTACAATTAGGTGCACTGGACATTATTTAAATCGTGAATTTTATTTGTGGTGTCCATTTAAATAACAAATTAAATTAAATTACATATTAATTGAGATCGAGTAAAATGTAATTTCACAATCATCGTCTTTACGATGATTAAACATCGAATTAACAATATAAACAATTGCCTACTATATTTAACTAATAAGCCATTGAGCTTATTAATTAATCTATATACATAAACATAAAGAGACAATGAACCCGTGCAAAAACACGCAGATTTTTTCCAAACGTTCGAGTTTCAAATCTAGATAAACACCGAAGAGGCTGCATTAGTCTTAATTCTGTGATAAAGAAAAACACTTTGAGAATATTTGACTAAATTATGCCACACGTGTCCTAGCAATCTTCATCAACGGTGTGGTTTAGTGGAGCAAAGGTCTTTCTCCAGCAATGGGATTTTCATGTGATAATAATAAAAGTTTTATTATACATGAAAACTACTGATACCTCTATTCAACAATTATAACAAGCTCAAATTATCGAGAATTAATGATCACATTTAATAAATTAGTTCATATTTCAAAATACATTTGGAATGCAATTAACATAAATCATAATATTTTATTCTAGTTTCAGCCAATGGCTTCGCCCGGGCGTGTGTTGGCGGTCGGTGTTAGGTTAGGTTATCTTATGTCCCTTTCTATTCTCTGGACAGTGATTTTTTTAACGATATAAGCCAATGTCCAACCTTTGGTAAGGTTGGACATTGGCCCAACGCCCAGACATCGGCGCTGTACGAAATATTAACCACTCATTCATTGATCGCTAATGAGCTACTAACCTTGGAAATCAAGATGTTATGTCCCTTGTGCCTGTATTTAGGGTAACAAACCTCACCTCACCTCATAATAGTGATGCAAAACTGGTCACGTTATTATTCTGACATCTTATGATGCGCCCCACTAGGTGATCTTCGGTCAAGTTTTATATGAATAGAATGAAGTAAATACATGTGTTATTTTATACATTTGAGTACATCGAGTATACATTAAACTTCTAGATAGTTCAGTGATTACGACACGTACATTTTAGCCTAAGATTACGGATTCGAGCCCGAGCAAGCACAATTGAATTATCACTCGCTTAATTTGTGTTTATAATTTAAGGAAACATATACACGTATCGGTGAAAATCACATATAGCAAATTAGAAAAAAATATCCCCGTAGGCATGTCTATACATACGAATGACATTGCCAAATATAACTAGAAAAATCTCAGGCTTACTAAGTACCTAACGAAACTTAGCATCGTTAAGTCAAAATAACTACAGTACAAATAATACCCGCGTGGAATGGCAGCAAGAAGGCTAGCAGCATTGCATCGACGGGCCATAGTGCATAATTTAAATAAACCTAGTATCAAATTAACTGTAACTTTTCACTGTATTATTTCTATCACTACGTGTATACGTGTTATACGTATGATATTGGAACAAAGTTACTTTTATGCGGCTTACAGTAGTGTGAACTGGCCAAAAACGTCCCGTAAGAAAAAGTGCTCCCTTCATACGATCTTTCGCTCTCTTTCTCTTTTCGATTTATATAGTACTTGACGAAAACCCAGCTTCGCTAGGCTAAAATAAATGAAACTAAACAAATATAAATACTAACTACCGCACTCCTGCACGAAATTGTTATTATACACTTTCTAAACGCAACCCCGTAAACGTCAAACAGGGCCGCCCGTTGAACTGTTAAGTCAATGAATTTCATGGATTCCATATCGAAATATCTCGGTTTAAAATCTCTCGATGTCAAAATTATTATTTTTTTAACGATCTATAACTGTGGATAGATTTCGATAGGTTTCAGATAGACCTGCACGAAATTATGACTACAGATTATTTAAACTAATTGTCTGTTATTGTTTTAGTTCATAAGGGTTTTTAATAACAATTATGTCATTTTCATTTCATTATTCTCAAACGTTGTTGATTTATTTTATTGTATATAATATATATGTGTATATATATTACTTATCCCACGACACCTTTCATTTTTTATCGTGAGTTATTGACATATTTGAGAAAGACGTTTCCTAATGTCATGGAGCGGAATTGTCGAAATCACGTCATTGACAAAAGTAAATAGTCCGCTTTATCCAAAAACACAGACACTTCGAAAGGTTAAAACTTTTTCTTGGTATCTCATTGCGCTGTCGTCAGAGGCTGACTTATAAACATCCTGCCAGTTTGAAAATGAAACAAATCACCAGCTACGTTACAATTCGTTCGGAGGTAAAAATACAATAACATTTCGCATTCCTTACACGAAACGCTCGGCGAGAGTTCAAAAAAGCAACAAAACTTCGGTAGTAGGTAGTACGTATTGAGCTAAACAAAAAAAGTTGCAGCAAAAAAAACCGACCTCGAAAACTTGTCACCATAAGTCACTCGCCATTATAATTATTTAATACTAGTAGTCGCCCATGGCTTCGCTACCCTTTTAGGAGTTAATCGTCGTGTTTTCGGCATAAAATACTATTTTATGTCCTTCCTTGGAGCTTAAGCTGGCTTCATACCAAATTTATCATTCTTTCGAAGATGCGGCTTTCCCGAAAATTTATAAAACTTTTCCTTTGGCACCCAAACCGCCAACCTTCATATATTAATACACCCCCTCGAGGGGTGAATTAAAAAAAGTAGCCTATGTCATATGTGAACAAAAAAAAAGTTCAGGGGCAGGGCAAACGGCTTTCCGTGCTTTCCGAAGAACGGGGAGTACACATTTCCAGCTTCTAGACTCCGGCCTGCTACTTTGAATTTTTGGATCTGTGGCTTTATATCTAGTCACCAGACCAACGAGGCAGTGATAGTCATGAAATTAATGAAAATAAATAAAGCACCACAAATATATTATGATAAGAATAACAAATCAACGCTACACAAGTCGTAATGATACGAGTATATAAAGTAGCAAGCTGAGGAAAGGAAATGGCGCATATCAGAGGCATGTTTAATGTATTCGCTCGCGCCTAAGGAGTGTAAAATACGTAGTGATATCGCGCAGACGTGTGTGTTTGTAAACTATATTGCACACATACATGAATCGTCATAGGAAAGGATATATTTTACGTTAAAAGCGTGCAGCGGTTTTATCGCTAACAGAAATCTCCGTGCAACCTTTGTGACAGAAATGTAATGAACAGAATTACAAAAACTTATTTAAGTGCCTACTTAGGAATGAGTAATAGGGACCTTTGAGTCGACAATTTACTGATTTCATTAAATTATATTCACGTATATAATATGAATTTATGTACATATGTACTTAAAGTCAAAGTCAAAGATCTTTATTCAATATGGATGTGATTACACTTGCTTATTGATTGTCAAAAATCTACCACCGGTTCGGAAATTAACACCTCGGACCTGAGAAGAACCGGCGAAAGAAACAGCGGGATATATATTTTTTTAATTTCATTTTCACAAGTATTTAATGTTTTCATGTACTGAAAAGAAAAATCAACATATAGTAAAACAGATGAGTCTAGAAACTTATTCATTCACCTAATAAGGTAATCTAAAATATACTATTCTGTTTTCGATTGATTATTTTAATAATAAAAAATATCTCCCTTTTGAGAAGAAGATATGGAGCTTATTCCACCACGCTGCTCCAATGCGGGTTGGTGGATGCACATTTAAATTTGATTGAAATTAGGTTTCCCAGCGATGTTTTCCTTCAACGTCGAAACTATTTATAATTCATCTCGTGTATAATTTTGATAATAACTTTGATTCACTTTGTCTAGTATTCAAATTTCTATGAATATTTGTAATTAGTGTAAAGATCTTTTTAGAATTTTTTTTTAGATACACTATGGTGCCGATAAAGAACAATATAAATAAATAAAATTACAATAAAGTGTCATATTTTTAATAAATTCAAATTTCGAATTTTATAATTTAAAATAAAATCTTCCGTTTGAATTAAATGAAGCGAGGGGAAGAGTTAGGGTGTAATAGGATACACGCATAATGTGACGTCAAGGTTAATGACGCCCTAGAAAGTAAGTATGGGGTACATTTACATACAAAAGTGTTAAAGGAGAAAAACACTGAACATATGCAAAACAGATCTTCAAAAGAGCCATGACTCTCAATAGGTTCCTTAATTATTCTTTCATACAGAAGTACGCTAAGCGTAAATAAACATTAGTGATTGATGGTTTTTGTAAATAAAAAAATTGAAAATGACGTCATGATCCATTAGATATTTTAAAATCAGAACCTATAGTCGTTATGGCTAACAAACTTATACATTTATAAAATCAGTAAGACAACATTTAATCGTCCCTCCATAATTTTGTAATAACATAATAAAACCATAGATATCCCACAGCTGGGCTAAGGGCTCCTCTTTTATTGCGGAGATGGACAAGAGCTTATTCCACGACGCTGCTCCACACGTGTGACAGAATATCAACAAAAACTTGAATGCACCAAATGAATTGTAACACAAATTAAGAATATGACAACTCGTTATAGAGATTCACGTGTTCATCCACTTCATACTGCAAGATAATTCAATAGTCACCTAGGCTCCAATTCTACTAATATACCTATAATGTTTATAATACTTCTGATTAAATTCCGATCCAACTTTTGACCGAAACGCAACTGGATCGTTGTGTTAGAAGATTAGAAAGAGAACGTAAAGTGACAATTTGTTAGTAGTATTACCGCCCTAATAACTGATAAACATCGTCATTTATTTTAAAATCATTGTTCAAAATTGGAATAAATATTTATTAAAGTTGGTTTAAAATATAATTATTAACTGTCTGTTGAAAAAATTTACCTTGGGGATGTTTGTTAATAATAATATTTTTTGCATTATTTTTTTGCATTAACAGCCTGTAAATTTCCCACTGCTGGCCACCTCTCCTTTTTGAGGAGAAGATTTGGAGCATATTCCACCACGCTGCTCCAATGCGGGTTTGTGGATACACATGTGGCAGAATTTTGTTGAAATTAGACACATGCAGAGCACGAGATGAATTATGAACACGAAAGCACATGAAAATTCAGTGGTGCTTGCCTGGGTTTGAACCCGCAATCATCGGTTAAGATACACGCGTTTTAACCACTGAGCCATCTCGGCTCTATAATAATAATATTATCCTATTTGAATTTCGGTAACGGTTGCCAATCTGTAGGAGAAGCTAAACGCGCACAGATGTACGCGAATAATCGGATCGGACGGCAATCCGAATTCTGAAACGGCCGGCCGAAGTTCGGGCTTATACTATTGCCAACTTTCGAACTCTAAAACTACTGCTGGCAATTTTTGAACACAAAAACCCATAAACCTTTATGTTTTTTAGTTCAGCGGTACGATTCTATAAGAATTCACTTCGTATCTCACTCGGCGCTATGTCATTTTGACACGTGTATTCTATAAAATTTATGATTATTATGCTCAATGTCTTGTCATATAACAATCTGAAATTTTACACTCGTGGTCTTCGGTGAGTTTCGAATTTCTTCTTACAGAATACCTCTACAGGCCCGAGATATGAACCTAGGATCTCGGGTTCTTAAACATTACATGCAATACTAGACTAATTAAGTAATTCAAATTTCCACTAATACACATGTGACGTCACAAGTTTTTTTTAATAGACAATTTTTTTTCTTTACAATTAAGTATAATTTTTAACACTTTTCAGCAAACATGTACAATGTCGTTACATATAAGGGTTCAAATTGATAAGTAAACGAAGTGTAAAGTGTAATGTGATCTTCTTAATTGTGTGATACAATAACATTTTAATTGAAATACATATTCTATCATACATGCACTCCTAAAGGATCCTATATGTTCTAAAATATTATTTCGCTATCGTTAAATTATTCTTTGAAATCCTGAAGCTTTGAATGATATCCTGTTATCCGTTATTTATTAAGCCGATCGGTCGTTGACGTGATTTCGTTCCGTCTGCTTCGTGAGCCTCAGTTATAACGTTTTCCACCACAATCTCCCCGCAACCATGTTAAGGATTCCTAGGATGGATTTATGAAAACTGTACTCATTTAGCCGTCATCATGTTTTGAAGACGGGTAAGTAATCCATGTTATTAATAACGTAAGCCGATTTTTGTCCCAGTGATTATGGAACGATAGCTGCACATAAAAAAATTATAATCTCATTTTGAAGAACTCCAGTCGTAGATGTGCAGAAAAATAAAGAGGGTTCTTAATTGTAATTTATTAAATTGTTATGATTTAACAAATAATTAATATTAGAGAGCGGAAAAAGTTACTGGCCACGTAGAGAGCGGCTATATGCCTCTATAAAAGAAAAATGTAAATCGTGCAAACAGACGTTGTCAGTTTACAATGAAATTAAATTAAAAAAAATTTGTAATAATCTGTTGAATAAACGAGAAGTATCGAGTGCGACCCACTACTCCATGTAATCAATTAAAACATTTCAATTACAATCCAACTGAATTTTTATAATCAATTCAAAGGGGCGGCTTCGGACAGTTGCAATTTATTAATAAAGTAAATGAAAAGTGCTAAGCGTATTTCTCATCGCTAGACAATATTAAAAAGATATTTTTATTCTAAAACGTTTATTTATTTATTAATTATAATAAATTTATCATAAATAAGAAATATGAACAAAAATTTTATTGTTAAACATAGATAAAAATGTGTCAACGACTTTTAAATTAAAATTTTGGTTAAGTTTAAATATCAAGATTTAAATTTTATTATTTATTAATCCGGCTTCGCAGCGAACGATTTTTCATTGCACATAATTTGAAAACAATCATAATATGAACATCTAAAGAATTCATAAGAACGTTCTGGTGTTAAAGACAATTTAAATCTCTATTAAACGCTCAAAGTAACTATGGGTATATTTGCTTTCGAAGGCGCGCCCCTCCACGCAAAATTGTCTGCGTGCATTAGACGTGACGTGCTTATAAGATGTCTTAGTTGCGTGAGATGACTAAAGTAAGCATAGAGAAAAACCTTCCTCGTTTTGTTCTTGAAAGAAACAAAAAAGACTTTGTTTTATACTATTTATATTTTTTTTTAATAAATAATTTACTATCTGAGTTAAAAAAAAATTCACGCTTACGCTAAATGCATTTAACACAAACGTTGACGAAAAGTTAACCTTTTTTTTATTAAGTATTTATTGTCATACCTAAGTTTTTTTTATATATTTATGTACTAGAAAGTAAAATAAAATATATTCTTACTAAGAAATCCAAACGCAGCATTAGCGGTATAATAGCATCAGAAATGCTAAGGGCAGATCGCAATCTTATCTAATAGTGTATAGCCCATAACAATATGGCTGATGGCACGCGAGGTCATCGAACCCGTGGCCATTACAGAAAGTGCATGGACCGATTTATGGTATGCTATTATTCGTGTTAGTTAATTTACTTAATATGAGACTAGTGGTTGAACATAGGGTGTGGTACTGTCTCGTACCACTTTTAGGGTTGTCACTCGTTGTTAATTTAATTTCGTATTTCGAATATTCATGGTCGTGACAAACAATGTTTTAGCATTTTTAAATGAAGAATTTTCGTCGATCTTTTTTTAATTACTATTTTGTTATGGAATGTAATGAACGGTGAGCTTTATTTTTAAAAAAAGTTTTTCAATACTTCAAAATAATTTGTATTAAGAAACTTAACTTTTTTGATGAGATTTGCGGGTGTTAATTAAAAAGTAGACCATTCCGAGACCTAGAAAATTTTGAAATGTAGGCTAAGCTTTGATATTTGGCACAGCGAGCAAATGGGCTGAAGTAAACGCAAATACAAACACGTAAAGACAAGATTCTGGCATTGTGTATGCATGAAATACTGAGAACAGAAAATCAGAAATGTCATTAATGAATAACAGACTTTATATTATATTGCTGTGTAATTATATTATGTTACAGGATAATTGTAAGGAATGATAGTTTATAGTAATAAATACATACATACAATACATACAATACATACATATTTTTTATCATTTGTTTAATTTTATAATTTAAAATCGAATTATAATTAAAATCGAAATTGAAAAAATCACCTATTTATATTAAATCGGTGACCGCCATTTTATATTTTTTTATTTTACGCGGGAAATGACGAATGACGTTCTGAAATCGATATCACTTATTTTTATGAAATCGGATACATTAACAAAATATGAGTTTATTAAGTATGTAATTATGATATGAATGTAACTGCATAAATAAGTATTTCTAACAATAGGAAATTTATGCAGAATATTTACTTTCAAAAATTATGAACGTATATTATTTTAATATACATATACGGGAAATAATAAGTTCAGTTATAACAGTAAGCTGACGAATTTTTATACGTTTTATTGTCCTTTTGCTTAAATATTATAAATTAAAATTGTTATACACACATAGCGAAACATAAAATAGAATTATTTTTGTGGTATTATAAGATAAATTAAATTATGTTCATATATTTTTTTTATTTTGCTTCAATGACTGCTAATAAAATAAAATAAAATAAAATATATAATAGCGAGTAAAATATCTAATTTAGATTTACCGACACGAGATCCAAATACACTCTATGGTAAATAGTTGAAATAGGTCTGTGATTAGATTCACACTAAATGAAAATTAATTTAATAACACAACTAAAATGAAAACATTCCAACATAATGTTAAATTAATATTGACTGGGCTTATATTGGCATTTATAAATATAAAATTACTCTTAGAAAGTAAATAAAATAAATAAAAACTTTATGGAATGTGATTTAATTTTGAATATTTATATTGATTTGTTTACGTATAGCATAACCTTTCAGTGTAAAGCCGTGACTGGTACCTCGTTAAGATTATTCTTAAATTCCGTTTAGAGGATCATAAGGAGCTATCTTCAATCGATAAAAAGACTATCTCATTTCAAGCAGATAGAATTATACGAAAAAGTATAAGCTATTGCATATGCCCTTCAAATATTAAAAAAAGAAAAAAACCAAATTGATATTCATGCGGCTCGATTAGTATTACTTGTATGTATACAGTAATATGTCTTGCGGCGTATAAATTACTTCAATGCTCTAACATCTCTAATGTAAATAAGAATTATGAACATTAAGTCCTTAAATATATATAAATATTAATTAAAAATATGTACCGTATAATGACAATGACAGCGCAAAGAACTAACCAGCCCTCCTGTCACCAGTGGAGGTGAAGGCGAGGTGTTAATCTCATATATATATATATATCATATACTTATCATGTTATCATATACTTTCATACTGTTGAATTTGATTTTTTATAAGTTAGAATTGTCCGGACTATATATAATATTGAAAATCAAAAACTTCCTCCGGGAGGTTTTTAACAAAATATCATATTTACAATAATATTATGTATCAAAAAATAAAAGTAAAGCTATCACCGTTTCGGATTGTAGATTCTACCGAGAAGAACCGGCAAGAAACTAAGTAGTTACTGTTTTCCAATATTAGAAATACAAACTGCCTGAATCTCAACACGTATTAGCTCCACGCTTTTTTTTGAATAATATGCCTCATTTATTAATGTTTTTACAACAAATCATTTGCATTGTTGAATCGGCAAAGTTAGAAATATCTGCATGAATTTTATTAAAGAAACGAATACCTTACCCCAAGAAGGATCTTTTGTAAAATAAGAACAGATTCAATATCTGTAACGTCATCCCAAATTGATATGCCATAAGAAGTAATACTATTTAAAAAAAATGTGCGAGATAGATATGGCGGTATCAATATCAATTAGTTGAAATTTAGAATCTAATGGTGTTATCTAAAAGCACCGTAGCATCGGTATACAATGATACATTGATAATAAAAAATCGCGGAGTTCGTATACATTGATTTCCATACAGGATAAGATAATAATGTCCTCCTGAGCAATTTCGGTCACTACCCAGGACATATTACAATGCAATGTATGTGCGCAAACACAGTTTCACTCTCTATTAACTCACTTTCGTAATCCGATAGAACAGCAAATTCGACACGACCGGAAAAAGTATACGCGAAATCCAAACTTCGGTCAACTACTAAGAAGTCTCCGAAAAAAACACTTAATAAATTTTTATCGGTCTGACCTGGATTTGGAACCTATAAATCTGTATCCTTTAAACCTTATACACACATATATTTTAACATATAATAAATTATTACGTCAACGTTGTCGAGCTGGGCAACATTGTATCCTAATTCCTTAAATCTATATAATAAAAAGTGAACTCTTAAGTTCGTTTCTGAATTGATCCAATCGTAATGAAATTTTCCTGTAAACCTGTATCGGAAATATACCTGATCTAAAAAAACTTGAATTTCTCTTTGTCTGATTACCCTTCAAAAGTTTTACGTAAACCCTCACTCTTCTCGTGAATACGTAAAGTGAGGACGGATATCTACTAACTTATAGAATAATTTACCACTTGTATCCTATCTTTCATATATTTATTTGTAGATGCCATTTCTAATATATTTCGTTCCGTGTACCAAGAATTAGGTATTCAACGTCTCTATTTTTAGCGAACCTATTTCCTTTAAGTGTTTGCGGTAAATCAAAATGAAGTAGGCCATCTGTCATTTTTTTGTACGTTCATGATATTCTTAATATTACAATAAGAATAAAAAAAATTGTATTCAATTACAGACTATAAATAAGTATTAGTTTCATCGTTCATTAATCATTCATTCAGATTACATCTATATCAGTATGAAATTTATTTATATTCTAGTATCAATCCAAACTGGCTTCACATGCATAGAATAAAGATATATGTACATAAAACTTTTATGTCATATTATTTATAACTCTGTCAAAGTTCCAGTTTTGCATGTTTTTTTCACTATTCACTATCATCTTAATTTTTCTCACAAATTGCACAAAACATAATACATTATACCTACACCTGAACCTTTCTCATGAATCACTCCGTCCGTTAAAACCGTATGAAAATTCGTTCGTGTAGTTTTTAAATTTATCACGTTCAATCAGACAGACAGATAGACGAGGGGTGACTTTGTTTTATTATATTTAGTTAATATTGATGATAAAAACTCACAACGATTAAGAAAATTTATTTTATATCATCCTTTCCCAATTACTTGTTATGAGCAAGAATTGAACCTGTGACCAGCCACTTGTAGTGATCATTTAAGCAGAAAATCGTCAAATTATAGTGTGCATAATATATATACTTACAAAAATTTTGTGCTGAAATCCTGACTACCAAGGTACAGCCCGAGTCACACTACTTAGTCTAGACCGAAATTCGGAACACAAGTTCATAATATAATGTAACCATTCACTATAAAAATAAGGAAATTTAAAACTTTAAGAGAGGGGAAGTGGGAGGGGTTGCTTTTGTATGAAAGTTTTCGTTCGAAGTTAGAAACATGAAAAGAATCCTTATTTTACTCGTATGACGTCATTACGGGCAACTCGTTATATTATACAGCTGAAAATTGTTTCGTTAAAAGCGGTAATACATAAACGATTTGATTTTTTTTTATTTCGTTGGATAGTCCATTTATTGATCAAGTTAAGCTATATAACGTGACGCTACAACCTAAGCATTAACCATAAACGTCAACCAATACCGCAAGCTGTATGAAACAGGCGTAATATATCTCTATAATCAAAATTAAGCTCCGTACATCAGCGCGCGATACAAAAGAGACGACTTACGACATTTCGCTATGGAAATCCATGTATTTTTATGATAACACTTTTTATTAAACGCTATTAAGTGTGTCAACAACGTCCCATGTACCATACGTCTGACAGGTCTTTAAACTCTACTGTATCATACAGACATACTTTGTATCTATAGATCTGTTCACGCACGAAGTCTTTACTCCGAGGTAAATTATCGGCGTACATTAACGAATATAAGGTAATTTGTTTCTTTTTGTCATTATTCTGACATCACTCGTCTCACGCACACGTATGATAATTTAACATGGCGCGTCTTCGCGTCATCGCGAGTGAATAGATATATATTTTTATATTATTATTATTAAAGGAATTGAACTATGTATTGAACTATGTAATGTCAGAATATAACGTGTCAAAAGATTATGAATAATAAATATTTTTATTTATTTATTTAGACATAAATACGAGTCCTATGGTGCATTGGTGATGTATACAATTTCTTACAATACCAATATCTATGGGCAGTGGATACGAATAAAAACTGTCTTAGGAAACTATAGCACGACTTTTTACGGAAACAAATATGTCAATTTATTTTATATCAATTACAAATAACATATTAATAAAATCTTGTAAGCCGTAATGATCTTTATATTTATTAATTTCAGATATCATGATAATTCTCAGCAACAGAGGTGCAGATTCGGGTCATTGAGAGCTCGTCGGATGCTGGGCAGAGGACCTCACAACAATGCCGCACCAGCGGAAGAGTTGCACAAAAAATTAACTAAAAACTAAAATAAAAAAAATATCGATAAATGCAGGTAAAGCCGGGTGAGCAACAAAGTGTTGTATAGCGAGAATATCGGGAACGGTTTCTGATATTTAGAAAAATAAATAGCACGATTTGTTTTTAAAACTTACTCCTGTAATCACTATTTTGCCTTGTCCACAAAAGGAATAAAGACAAATTAACAAGATTTGACATCGATTTGACGCGATATCATTGGCCGAAAGTTCGAATAATCTATGATATTCATTATCGATTCGCAAAACATGGCGTTACCATTTTCGACGAAGCTTTTATCGCTTAAATTATTATTTTATAAGTAGTACAGTGGAATAGTGTTTTATTATAGATAATATATATGAACTCAAGATCTATTTGTAGTGCATAATATAGGTGAGTTATCAGCAAATATGAACTACGAAAATCCAAGGTGTGTTTATCTCAGTTCCTTCTTCGATTGGAACAGGCTATAGAAGTAATTATTGCAAGATCTTTTCTGTAAAATTTAACGGCAGACTACTTCAACAGTTTTATTACACTACAATAACAAAATAAGCATTGTCTCACCAAAATTAATTATTTTATTAATTGAAAAATAAATAAATTTAAAAAAGTAAGCCTATGTCCATAATAACACAGTATTCTTCACGTAAACAAAGAAAGTAATACGTGCACACATACACGACACACTTACTCTCAAAATCTAAAGTAACGGCCAATCCTACACGAACGGAAAAGTTCAGATTTTACGTACTTTCTTAGGCACGGGCGGTTAACAATACCAAAATCCAAACTTCGGGCTGTTACTGTAAGTTTCCTTACAAAAATTCGATGACTGATTCGAATTTTGAACCCAAGACTTCAGAATTTATAAGCTGGCCCCTAGACCAACGATGCAGTTGTTACTGCAATTATTTAACAAATAATTTCTATTTCTTAGTTCGATTCTATGATATATGATATTCCCGCTGAGTTTCTTTCGCCGGTTCTTCTCAGGTCCGAGGTGCTAAATTCCGAACCGGTGGTAGATTTTTCACAATCAATAAGCAAGTGTAAATACTTCTATATTGAATAAAGATTTTTGACTTTGACTTTGATATAATTCATAACAGCACTTTTGTTCTACGATGCTCACTCGCTGACAATGACACTCAATTCACAAAATCATGTCCATGTCATGAAACAAATCGCGTCAATAAGCAGCTTATAATACGCGACTTTAAATGAAATAAGTATCAATATGACGCATCGATACAAATCGCTTTGACATTTCACGACAGAATTCACTACTGAGCATCCAATTTGCTTCTCATTGAATAAAATATTACTATTCTATTGCCATTGGGGTTGTTGTTTAATTAAAATCCAGTAAAATTCCCGGAAAAAGCTAGAGCCGAGATGGCCCAGTGGATAGAACACGTGCATCTTAACCGATGATTTCGAGTTCAAACCCAGGCAGGCACCACTGAATTTTCATGTGCTTAATTTGTGTTTATAATTCATCTAGTGCTCGGCGGTGAAGGAAAACATCGTGAGGAAACCTGCATGTGTCTAATCTCAACGAAATTCTGCCACATGTGTATTCCACCAACCCGCATTGGAGCAGCGTGATAGAATATGCTCCAAACCTTCTCCTCAAAGGGAGAGGAGGCCTTAGCCCAGCAGTGGGAAATTTACAGGCTGCTAACGTAAAAATGTAATGTAATGTAAAAAGGTACAACATAATTCAAATATGATGCTTTATTATCTATGCTCAAGATTATAAAGAAAATGAGTAATTTAAATATTTTAAAGATAATCAATAATAACGATGCATCTTGGTTCCCTTGGTTGGTAAGGTTAATATTTCTTACAATGTCAGGGACGAGCATCATCGACTGATGTTAACATCAGATGTTTCCCGTCCTACTTGTTTAATATAAATATATACATTAAAAACGAAGAAACGTAGTAAAAGTCGCTCGACACACGCTTATTCATTTAATATTGCGTGTAACAAAGTACCCCAGTAACGGTTGACTGTTGGATCGATTTCTCCGAAGTATAATATTTCAAGTGTCACCGGCAGAGACAAGTTCAAACACATCGTCGTTTTTCATTATAAAATGGTCAAAGTAAACAAAATGTGTTCAAAACCGAAGGCAGTTTATTTCGGACATCCAATTCCTTTTTGGAAGGTAAATATATATGCTTTAATTTATACTATAAACCGTAATATTAAAAAATAATCCATCAATCAACAACTTGAGATTTTTTCGGTTCGCACGTGGCATTGGCGTGGCTGCGCCTTTTTGGCATAAATAAAAGCCATAAAAAAAAGACGTTTTCGAAATCCATTTGATTTTGAAAGTAAAGAACGATTCTATTAAATTGATTTATTGTCATAAAGAAATTTTTAGCTGCCAGTAATAAATATAAAAACTGTGGCTGAAAATCCGGACTATAGCAATCAATCACTTATTTAAAGAAATATTGGTTTTATTTTTCAAGTATCAGAAAAAAATAGTGCAGTTTTCGCAGAATTTTAAAATATTTTTTTTTATGTTTCGGTATAGTGTTACACATATTTTAAACTCTAATTGAATTTGTTTGTTCCTTTTCGAATATTATTATTATTTAAACAAAGTATTGATTTTTGTAAATATATTTTCAGGTAAGGCAACATTGCGATACTGAAACGGTTATTGACGTAAATGAAATGAAGAAAACAATAGATATTGTGGACTACGATAAAGTTCATATACAAAAGTAAGTTTATATTAAAAAAATATATCTTAAATACATATAAATACTCATTTGAAATAATAACAATTTGCAGAGCTATAGTAAACAGGGCAGAAGAGAAGGTCAGGAAGTTACTAAATCAAGAAGAAATTAACCTTTGACAGAGAAGAGAAAAATTAAAGAACATCCTACACAAAGAAGAACACGAATTGGATCATGAACTATATACTAAAAGAGCTATGCAAGAATGTAAATATTGTACTGAAAGAGACAGCAAGATACAGAAATATGAAGAAGAATTAGAGAGGGAAAAAGATAGAAATTGTCTAAAGGCTTTAGAGAGGGAAAAAATGTATGTATACCTGTAGACTGAGATCGATAGGACTATGTATATACGAGTTTTAGGTAGTCGATAACTTTGCTAATGATCATTTTAAGTCATTTGGCCTTTGCCTTTTGATAAATATTATAATTTATGATACGTATTTGCGTTGGCTTCCTCTTTTAGCGTTTTACTCTTTACCTAGAAAATAGGTTTTTTTTAATATACATGCAAAAAAGAGGATTTAAATTTCAGTCCAAACTAATGATACTTTTGAAACAAACATGAGCCATAAAATGTATATTTATTCACCTCGGCAACGATTTTTGGAGAAATTATTCCTGTGTCGGTTTTAAGCACGATAAGGGTGGAAAATATTGTATTATATTGAAGCTCGATGACCTATTATTATAAGTACGCCGAACATTCGAGTCGCCATTCGGTCTAGCATTTGATTCAGTACATAATAATATATTTCCAGAAAATATACCAGTGCCTTCTACATCAGACAATAGGACGGCCATAGTCGCAGTGTCACGCCGATTACGGATGAGCTATTAAGTTGTTTAACAATATTCGGGATGTTAGTATGGAGGTGTGTTATTTCAGTCCCGCACGAGGAGGGACATTTATCCCCATGCGGTATTAATAATAACCGCAGCTGATATGTTAAAGGGCATGGAGGGTGGGGAAATTCACAAAAACCGCACTCAACGCATGTTTGATGCAAATATTTGCCAACAGGGGAAAATACCCTTACAGCTACATCACCTTATGAAAGTCCCAAACTAAAAAAAAATCATAGATTACTTTTCGACATATTATTAAAGCATTCGTTCATGGAACTTATTTAATCTTTTACACAATTTTAAAATATAACATATTAAAAATTGCAATCCAATTTCACTGGCTCGTAATTCTATTGGCTAGATAAATGCAGCAGATCTCGAGGTCATCGAGGCTTCAAAAGTCCAGGTCGGTCCGATGATAAGTTATTGGGTTTTTCTATCGAAAAATTCTCAGTAACAGCATGGAATTTGGAAGTGTTTACACTCCCGTTCCTTGGAAAGGACGTAAAGCCGTTGGTCCTGCGCCTTAACTCTTTCCGGTCGTATGGGATTCCCATAGGATTATGATAGTGAGGGAATAGAGAGTGCATCTGTGTTTGCGTTCACACTTGTGCACTATGTGTCTTCCGTAATTGGCTGGTTTACCTTGAGTTCGCTCTGGCCGAAATCGCTCAGGACAACATCATCCCAACATGTTACTTACAATCTATATAAAACTAATTGATTAAATAGAACACTACTTAAGCAGCTCACTCTCAACTACTCGTAGTTTATAAGTTGCTAGAGGGTAGTTCATACATATACTACCATTTTCTTATTTCTTTTCTTTTTATTATTACGATGAAAAACGCGTTAGGTCTTTTAAAATGTCGCAATTTATACATGAACTATTTTTAATTCTTATTTGTATATAGTTAAGGACTTAATGCTAATGTATATTTTTACATAAAGACATCTTTTCGAATATTATTCTTTTGTTGTAACATAGGCGGTCATTTAGTTCAACCTGCAATTGTACCCATATTTATAGAGGATTGGGCTAAATCTGACAGAAATCTATTTTGATCTAACTCTAACTACATTCTGATTAATTTTATGAAATTTTATTCAGAGCTTACGGCATGCGCTGTACAAAATCCGACGAGATCAAACTACGTGAAATTCAGATGATGCAAATGCAAGAAAAAACAAATATAGAAAAGAACAAAGCAGAAGTTGATGAATTATGGCACAACGTTCTGATGAATGATCTTAGAAGAAAGGTTAGTCAAATTCACTTAATAAGAATGGTCAGTGAGTACAAGCAGACTCTAATATTTCCGTTTTTGTCTTCAGTTAAGCTTACAAAGTTTGTTTGAAGTGGTTAGACAATGTACTTAAATTAGGACTAAACTTGTAACATTCACATCTATGTATCCCTATATTATGTAGAAAATCCTTTTGCATTCCAACATCTAAAACAAATTTAGGTAAATATGCACCTCATAACAGACTCATGAATTCGTTTAATGACTGGTCATCTAACGTCGTTTTCTTTAAACAATATCAAGATCTCATTGTTCGATCTCATACCTTATAAGTAAAATATTTAAGTTTTATTTTTTTCTTTTTAAAATTTTCTTTTTTGCTTTTATATTCGTCAGTACAGTATTTTATGTTTATTGTCTTAATTTGAATTATTATTTAGTTATTAAAATTTGATTTTATATTTTATATAGGTTAGTTTGGTTTATATAAACTATATCGAAAATATTTTTGAAGGTCAATGTTGTTTACATCTTTAAATTACAGATATTAATTTTAAGTACTTAGTGATAAGTTGATGACGTAACTTTTCAATAAATAAATAATAAATAAATGAATATGTCGCTTGGGCTGTTGTCGCTTACAAATTTGAAAGATCGAGCTAAAAAAAAATATAAAGATACCATGTTTATGTTATAACTATTGGTCCAATTATACAAATTAAATTATTTAAAATCGACGAATTAACCTCAAACAGATAGGACATAATAACCATTCCTTAAATTCTCAATTCGCCACTTTTCATAGCAAGTAAAAGGTTAAGTACATTCTGCCGTGTGTACGCTGGCACTCATTTATTAAATCGAATTACAGCAATTTAAGATTTTTCTATTTGGCCAAAGAACAAGTAATGACTTGCTATCCATCCAGACGGGCATTCACGAGGCCTACCGAGTAAATGGTTCATTATTTTTGGCCAATAGAGCATCAGAATCATTATTTTATTAATGTGAAATTATTTTATTTCATTTTATTTAAAATCTTCTATTATAAATAATTAAGATTCTAATTACATTTTTTACGTCGTTATAGGAAGAAATCGAGAGAATTCAATCGGAAAAACGGAGACAAGAAATGTTTGAACGTCGAATGGCATACGATCAACAGATAACCAGCGCCAATAGACAGAGGCAAGAAACCTTGCAGACTGAGAGAGAAGTAGAGAACAGAAGATTGGAAAACATAAAGAAGAAAATGGAACAAGATTATTATGATGGTAATAAATAAAAATATAGGTTTATTTTTTGCCCAGAGGATCTTAATCGCAATTCAACGAGGACATGTTACTAACATTCTCGCCACCATTCCACGCGGCCATTATTTCAACAGTAACATTAATTAATTCTTATTTGTAAATAACTAATACCTTAATGTTAATGATTCTTATGTAAATGAAGTTATTTTAGAATATAAAATAACCACACAGGT
This sequence comes from Vanessa tameamea, assembly GCF_037043105.1. NCBI lineage: Eukaryota > Metazoa > Arthropoda > Insecta > Lepidoptera > Nymphalidae > Vanessa > Vanessa tameamea. Next base: position 2,540,590 of record NC_087331.1, read on the forward strand.
TATATATATATAAATAATTATATGTTTATATAAATGAGACCCTATAAAATACCAATGTGATTTTAAATTATATAACTCAAAATAAGAAACGAATCGGTAATACTAGGTAAACGAGACGTGAGTCTGGACAAAACATTTATTCGTATAATCGAATGGTGCGTTAATGTAGCGGAAATATTTTTTCGTTCAGCTTGGATAAGTATGTTAAACCAACATATTAAAAATTTACTACCATGGAATGTAACAAAGTTATACAAAAAATATTTAATATTTATAGTAAAAGAAAGAAGCCTTAATTTGTAATATACATGTATAAAAAAGGAGTTGTTTTTTGCAAATGAAATAACTTCCATTGACATACGATTAAATGTATAATAATATTATGTCCCTTATGAAGTCCACGAAAACTTATTACACGATATGATAATATTATTTCAGCAATCAAAAGAAAAAAAGATCAGCAGATGCTCAATAAAAAGAACTTCACAGAGGGGTATGACTTGAAACAGATGGAACTAAGAAATAAAAAGAGACAAGAAAGGGAGATGGATGTTAGCACGATTTTAATAGCAATGGAAGAATTGAGAAAAGAGAGGCAGAGAGAGTTGGATCAAATTGTAAGAATTGTTTTCCAAAATTATAATTTCTTGCAATATTTCAACGTTTGCAGGAAAATATCTAATCCCTTCATTATTTTGTAACGTTCGACTTGCACCAATTGCGCGAAAATATTTATTTTATTTTTATTTTGGTTTTTATTTGTGCTAAGAGGGCACTAATTATTTCGCCAATGTCACGTGCAATGAAGAAGACACGATAGAGATTTATTTTATAAAAGCATACATGTTTTTCAGAAGTCAATAGTGACAAACAAAACACTGATACCCGTATTTCAAATAAACAATAGAAAAATCTGTAACACCATAGGAACCAATATAAGGTGACATTCATTCACCCTGACCGATTTCGATACGAGCCACTTGTACAGGAATTATTATGTTCATCTAATAGTACGACAATTCGATGAAAAAGCTCATAAATTCAGTTTGTTACACTTACATGGGAGTTTAAACACTACCAACTTTCAAACTCTGAATTACTTTAAGTATTTGAAACGGTTCTCACTCTCTCTAGCTCGAACTCTTGTTCACGAGACTCTCGTGAACAAGACATTCGTAGATAATGTCGAAATATCGAGCTCCCCCAAATAAAAATAAAAACATGGTAAATATCCCGTTTCAAATATTTATAATAATAAAAATAACCATGTTAATTTAAAATCTGAATTACTTGACAGAAAAACCCTACTTATTTTATTGCTACTCGGTTCAAATCCCGATCTTCATGCATTACCTTCTGTAGACTAGAAGACCATATATATTTTAAGTATCTACCAAATTATTCAAAAATTAATAAGATTTAAGCGACAACAGCAGAAGGTGAGATGGTTTTATTAATTACTCCCAGCAAGCTCTAAAAATAGAGAAGCAAGTATTTGTGGAAAATTTCAACCGTGAGAAAAAGATGGCTGATCAATTAGAAAGGGATGCAGAAAGAATAACAACAGTGTGGAAGGAGCAAGGGGAGAAAGAGTCGGACGAAATTAACAGACGAATTGAAATGAATAAATGGACAAATAAAGTCGTAAGTGTGATTATCTTTGAGTTCCTTATGAATTTATATGAATATGAAGAGCATTTATCTTATATACAATGCTAATTATATTCAATACAAGTAGTCCGCCCTGGCTATGCACGGGTATATATTTATTAATGAGAGGTCAAAATTAATGTTACAGTCAGTTATCTGATGTTCTAGAGAATTTATAACCTACATAATATATCACTCATAAATAGTGTTTTCTACCAGTGAAAAAAATAATTAATTAACTTAAATTAACTTTTAACTCATCCTAATTTTTAAATCACTTTTAAGAAAATTAGACACTTTTGCTACAGTCAGGAATGTGTTCTCCTGTAATTGGTAGAACATATTTAGTTTAATCAGATATAAGGCATGTGTTGTATATATATTATGTTATGTACAACTCTTGTAGATGCAAATAAATCTATACTTATAATAAATCTGTAGAGAGGTCAATTCTGTACATGAAATATATTTCCAAAATAACTATCAGGGGGTGATTAGGGATCGATACTGATGGCAAAAATGCAATCAGTAAAATTTTTGTCTCTCTGTCTGTCTGTGTGTCTGTATAACCGTTATAGAAACAAAAACTACTCGACGGATTTTAACGAAACTAGGTACAATTATTTTTCATACTGCTGAGCTGGTTATAGTATACTTTTCATCACGCTACAATCAATAGGAGCAGAACAGTGAAGGGAAATGTTGGGAAAACGGGAGAAGTTACTCCATTTTTTAAACTTCCGTCGCGTGTACAACCTTAATGGTTAAGGCTACACAGAAATCATGTATGACGGAAATGTTCTCCTTAAAATTATGTATCAAATATCCCACGACAGCATATCTATATCTATAGTCTATCTTTTATGGTTGACTCACAATAACACGTGTAACTCCCGATAGCTTAGCAGTTCGAAACTGTTTGATTATATGTGTCTACTCCTACGTTTATAACACTCTCAGTCATCCCTAATTAAAAAATTTAACAGTATTAACTATTACATAAAAAAGAATCATAGAAATCGGTTTAGAAACACCAAAGTTATACATGAAATACGCTAATAATAAGCCATCGCACGTGAATACTGAATCATGCTATAAGGATTATTTTTGTATAAGGTCGCGAACGCACAGGCAGGCGGCTTGCTTGGAGGCTAGCGAGTCATCTAACGAGTAGCTTTGTAAAACTAACATTCTCGAACGTTCCCGCCATCGAGCTTAATACAATTTTTGCCTGTTGATGCGAATAGACGTTCAGAGCGTTCGACCATATTGACAGAAAATACTTAATTTATATTAACAAACCGTGCTTATCACCGCGACTTTTAGTCTTCGATAATTTATTTTTAGATTCCTTTTGTTGTTATTTTATAAAATAGGTATTAGTTATTTTGGTAGTGTTTAAATATTTGTTCAAATGACAAATCCATACTAATATTATAAATGCGAAAGTAACTCTGTCTGTCTGTCTCGCTTTGACGCCAAAACTACTGGACCGATTTAAATAAAATTTGGTACAAAAATAGTCTAGAGCCTGAGAAAGGACATAGGCTACTTTTTATTTGGAAAAAAAGTGCTGTAAGGGGTTGATGATTAAAAATGAGTAAATACTTATTTATTTATTTTTTTATATACTACCATTAAGGGGGTGAAATAAGGGTTGAAAGTTTTTACGGAAGTCGTCATTTTTTAAGTTAAAAATATGAAACTTTATTTTTGTGATACTGATTAAAAATGATTAAATACGTATTTAAGCGTTATTAGATATTCTACCTCTTAAGGGGTTTAATAGGGATTGACATTTCTTATATAGGTTAGTCTAGAAGTCCGAAATTGTTGAAGTCAGTAGCATGAAACTTTATTTATGGGCTACTGATTATAAATGAGTATATACATACGTATTTAAGCGTTTCTTCATATTCTATCTCTGAGGGGGTGAAATAAGGGATGTAAGTTTTTATGGAAGTCCGTCATTTTTAAAGTTAGAAGCATGAAATTTTATTTTTGGGCTACCGATTAAAAATGAGTAGATACGTATTTAAGCGTATCTTGATGTTTTATGCCTAAAGGGAAAAAGTAGGGGTGGACTTTTCGTATATAGGTTAGTCTGGAAGTCCGTCATTTTTGAAGTTAGAAGCATGAAATTTTATTTTTGTGCCACTGATTATAAATGAGTTGATACGTATTTAAGCATTTCTGAATATTCTACCTTAAGGGCTGAATACACACCAATGTGGTATACAAAGAGGTCATACATTAACTTAATATTTTAAGTTAATTTGTAAATATATTCATATTCTACGCGAGCAAAGCCGCGAGTAACAGCTTGTAATTAAATTAATGTCAACTAAATAATCTTAACTCCTCCTGTTATTGGAATAGACTATTTGTGTGTTGTGTGTGATTTTAAAAAGAAACTCAACCTCTTTCTAAATCATATTAATTATAACCCCTTAATAAAGTAAATATGTATGTTTAGTTCCAATCTAAAAGGAAGATAACAATGTTTTCATTAAAGACTGCAGCTCAAGAATACAAAAGGCACATAGAAGAAAGGAATCGGGAATTAGAAAAGAAAAGGCAAGAGAGAAGAGAAAACATGGAACGTGTGAAAAGGATGGCATTCAATGAGTTACGGAATAATTTGAACAGTGCCAATGAGGAAATGAGACGACAGATCGAATATCGTAATGCTTTAACCAATCAAATACGAGATAACGGAAAAATATTGGTAAGTATTCAAATTTTATTACATTTATGTTCTACCTTGCGGTTCGAAATATTGTATTCTTTGAATTATGTAATTATCGCTTCATTTACGATCGAAATATGATAGTTTTTTTTTTTATTGTAAGCGTGGAATAATCGAGCAAAGTACAAATATTTTACAGTTTAGTTTTGTTTTTCTTGTTAATGGAAAAAAATATGCCTTTAAGTATGTATATGTATAAATGTAAAATAGTAAGTTAATCGTGTATATAAATAAAATTTAAACAATGTCTGTACGATGATGGAAGTATAAAAATGAAATTACAGGAACTTGAATTGAACGGAATTGCAAGAAAACAACGTCCGTTTACAAAAAAAGCGATTATGTTTAAGGAAGCGATGAGAAATAAGATCGACCACTCGTCTCTAAGGTTAGTTACAAACGATTTTAAAATATCTTTGAAAGACGCAGTTTTCTTGGTGGTATGGCTTTGTGCAAGCCCGTCTGGGTAGAACCCACTCAGATTTTCCACCGCCAAGCAATAATACATAGAACCACGAGTGAACCAGTGTAGCTATTATATAGACATTTCAAAATTCCCAAAGTTGGTAACACATTTAATTTAGCACACATTTAGCAAGTTGGTTGGAGCTGTAACGTATGGTAAATATTTCTTACAACGCAAATGTCTATGGGTGGTGACGACCACTTACCATCGGATGGCTCATTAATTACGCTAAAATAAAAATATTTTTACAAGTTGGACTGTTAGTTCTGAGAGCAACCAGCTTTATAACGTAAATATACAAGTACCTATATATAAACCATTTAATGTAACGTAACGTTACAAGTGTCCATTTTTATTATTTACATTTAAATAAGATTAACATAATAAATATATTGTTTCAGTAAGAATCCTGTTCATCCATTTACAAGAACAATACAGGCAAATGAAGATAATTCTACTGTACTACCATTCATTAATAAATATGGATTTTAAATATTATTAATTGTAAAATAAATTATTATTCACAATACAGTTTAATAAATTTATTGTAAAATTAAACTACTAATATACATATTAAAAAAAGTGTTGCTGTCGTATCATTATTATTAATATATGTTTTTAATTTTTCCTTGTTTTAATATACGAATATCATTATTGCAAAATTTATTATATATTTAAAATATTTACCGCTATTGTAATGTTTTACAACATATTATTTAATATTTGTTACTAGTAGCGACATCTCTTGACAGGAGTATACATTGCTGTATTTGTTTTCTCTAAGAATTTAATTAGCAGACCAGACATACAAAATAATCAAAACTTAATTATTGACTCAGAATTGTTAATATTTTAAAATTACAAAATATTACTTATATTAACAGTTATTTTAAAAAACCGTTAAATCTGAAGCAAAATCATAACGCTTACTGCTTCTGCGCTCAGCGCTTAGCGCTATGTGATTTGAATTATTCTCAAACAAATAAATCTGCTTTTATACTTTATCTTTATTATATATGTTTTTTTTAGATTTGTGTGTCGCAAAATAACATAATACATATTGCAAATAAAAATGAAAAGATTAAAAAGTGTATCCATTAATTTTTTTTCCATCACACGAGGCCCGAGGGTACTTCAAATAATAATAAATAAGTTTTGATTGTCATCCTTTATTTTTCTACATTGTTTTTGAGTGCACGTGCTTAAGTTTAGGAAATATTCGAACAGCATGGAAAATGAAGAAAAACTTTCTCTTAACGTTCTAGAAGACCGACCCTATCGATATTTACAACAAATGGCAAAATCTATTGGACTACCATCAAATTTTAAGGTATAAAATTATAAATGATATTTTTTCAATGTAGAACGAAGTAATATTTTATGGTTTTAATTATGTATTGTTTTTCTTATTTATATCTATTTTTAATAAAAAGCGTACGTACTTATCTTTGAACTTCAAATATATTTAAAACAATATGCATTTATGTTTTATTACTAATATATAATAAATTTTAACGAATATTTTATACAACAAACAATTCATTAATAAGTCTTTCAAATTTATCATCACTTTAACTTCATTTGATTATAAATAAAGTTGGATATGGGAATTATAAAATTATATTGTTATAATACCTCCTCAATATAAATTTAATTACAAAAAAGAACTTACAGATAATTATTTCTGGTACAAACAGTCTGTAAGCCTATTTCATTACAGAAAGTCTATTTAATAGAATTGATACAAGCTAAGAAGTTCAAAACTGAAAGAGAAGTTAATACTATTATACATAGAGTTAAACTTGAGCGATTGCAATTATCAAAAGCCAGAAGAGAAAGTAAAAGAAGAAAAATGCAGGTTCTTTTTTTATATTTTTTAATTTTCAACTCATATTATCCAAAAGCAAAGATAATTAAATTTACAGCCTTAAGTCTAAAAATTAATAAATACCTACTCACAATTTTTTTTTTTTAGTGCTATTAATAAAAAATAAAAATATACCTTTATAAGAAGTTTAATTTCTTAAATAAGAAAAAATGATCTCTCTTTATTTTATACAATGAAATGAATCTCTCTTCTCTTTCCATGCAAATTAATATTTTTTTTACAATACTTTTTTAGGCTTTAGTATAAATTTTAATATTATGATAGTTTTATTTGAATATGTTTCTTAAGATAGTTTTTCCTTTTTATTATTTCCAACAAACAATAGTATCAGCTTTTACTTTTCCTTATGAATACATTTTATCTTATAAATAATTTCAAAATAGTTATAATATTAATACGTGTACATTTTTTTAAAGCAATCATGATTGTCATGAATATTACAAAAACATATTTAATAATAATAATAATTATTATTATTTTAATTTGTAGATGACAGAAGTAGCATCAACAAGCAGATCGTGCTTCTCTCCACCCATAACAATGACACCAAAGCGTTCAAATCAAATGTATGTGAGATGCAGTCCGGAACAATGCAGACCTCTCATCACTTATAATCCAAAACGGAATTTAATACAAAATCTTAATCAAAATCCCACACCAAATTCAGCATCTTCATGTGGTAGAATATTAAGAAGTTTTAATATGAAAACTTTAAAACCAAATTATGCATTAATGAATGGTCAGGATATATTTAAGTCGCATACAAATCCAAAAGAAACGAAAATCAAAATAATAACAAACAGTGGTGGATTCCCTCAGTTCAACGTCACTGCTAAGTGCGTTGTGAAAAAGCACAGGCCCAGTGTATTGACCAATGGGAAGACAGCATTGAAGACACATTTAATGCTAACACAAAGCATGGTAAGTATATTTATAATATATATACTGTAATACCTTTTACTAAATATATATTTAAATGAAATGAATATCCTATTGGTCGATAAATAAAAGGTTATTCCCCCATTCTGATTGGAAAAAATGACATATAATGATATAAAGTGAAGTATAATATGAAAACTCCTGGTTAAGCTCATATTTTAACCCGTTATCTTTGGTTAACGTCCATAGTTATAATTTCGTTTTGTTTCTTCTACTTGGTCATTGAGGCTTAATAACTGTATAAAATTTTTGAAATTTCAGGATTTATTACCAAATCCAATACCAGCAAAGCGTCAACGAACTCTAAGCGGTATATATCCATTAATACCTTCAGATACAATACCAAGAAATCTTCAAACTACCGAGAGTGTTTGTTTACGTAAAATAGACGGTAGTTTGACAAAGATCAATGCATTAGTGCAGAAACGTAATATAGATATTATACCACGACAAAAAAATAACTTCAAAAATACTGAAGTAAATATTCAAGACATATTGAATAGCATTGATGCCAATACAGACCATAACACAGATGGTAATAGAAATAATGAATATTTGCAAACACAATATCCAAATTTATCAAGTATAGACACGGTATACAGTAATATGTATAATACCCAAGCGCCTGGTATTGAAAACAATATAAAAGAAACTGACATGGATATTTACTCAGTTTATTATCACAAAAAAATCAGAGCCGAACAAATAAGATGTCAACGATTAAGAGAAATGCAACATAATGAAAGATTACCGAAGATCGGTGATGTTTTTAGTAAATTCAGTGATGTTTATAGGAGAGATTTGACGCAGCCTCTGTATGTGCAAGTCAGCACTGAAGCCGAGAGAAGTATGTTCATATTTGTAGTTTATATTTATATGTCCTACTGACAGGTGGCTACAGGAGCCATTTCTAAGGGATTATTCACTATGTAGGACTTATCATAATGAGTGGGGAACATAAGTGCATTTTTTATTCCCTTACTCTCATAATCCAAGGAGACTACAAATTGGATATGACCTTAAAGAATCTATATGCAAGACGAACTATGTTTCATGCTATCTGAGGCAGAGTGTACAAAGTTCCAACTTCTATTCTGAGCTGCTATTGGGAATTCTTCAACAGAAAAACCAATAACTTTGTATTGACTCAATCTTGTCAGACTGTTAATTTGAAATTAGAATGCTAGAAAGATTAGAGACTGCACCTGTGTTAGTGAACACACTTGTGCACTATAATATACCCTGCACAGATTTATATTTTGAGATCGGGTGCCATGATTTTGAAATTACTACACCGACTACATTACAAAACCATAAAAAGATACATTTAAGATAATTACTATCCCTCATCAAATTTCAGGTCAAAATCATCCATTTTATGTTACCCGAGGTCAGGCAAATACAATTATGCTGGAACATCTATACAATTTTAAAAGTCAATTAATAACAAACGCACCGTTACTGCAAATAGCAACTACGTCCAACACAAAATGTGTCTACAGCACACCTATTATTGCAACTGCGTGAGTATTCAATACAGATTTTAATGCAGTGTTTGATAAATAAATACAAATTATTAAAACTAATTTAATTTAACTTTGATTTGTTAACATATATCAAGTGAAACGATCGAACAGTGCGTATGCAACATATTCGTAACGTCACGTGATCTGCGCATGCGCAATCAGTTTATGTTTTTAAATAATTAGTGCTGACTTGTATATGTCACCGTAATATTACAGAAATCGTTAGATTACAATCCGTCGAGACAGATTGTAATCTGTCGAAATATTGTGAACTGTAAAATATGATTGCAATTTAACGCAATATTTTTCGCTATATTGTAATCTGTCGACGAACGACGATCTCCGTGGTCGTCGTTCTGTTATATAAGATATTATATTATTTCAACTTATTTTTTTTTATTGTTTTAATTTATGCGGAATTTTTAATAACAATTTAATTTCTTGTCCTTGAATGGAATTATAAAAATTCAAACGTTATTTATCTATTTTATTTTGTCTGTCATTTATCCCTACTAATATTATAAATGCGAAAGTAACTGTCTATTAACTATATAGCTTGAATCGCTGAACCGATTCTGATGAAATTTGGAAATACTTTGAGTCCCGTGTATGGACATAGGTTAGTTTTTATCACGCAAATCCATCCATCCATACGTGAAAAGGTAGAAGGAATTTTGTATGGGGAATTAATCAATGTATGTATGTACGGGAGTAAAATGGGGGTTAAAGGTATAAACCTTGATATAAAGTTTTATAAATATCGTGCAGGTATATCCGCGGATTCGGAGTTACGTAAATAGCGAAAGCAACTTAATTCCAAAAGGGTTTCCCATGACACATCTTTTTTCTTTAGCGTAAAGCGTAAAGCTAAAGAAAAAATATGTGTCTATGGTTGGAATAGCGTATAACACAGAACAATAATCAATTTAAAAGCATTACGCTTACTTTAAACGAAACATTCTTTGTAATACGAATTATCGTGTTACCATTTGTCTAAATGTAACATGTGTGGTCCCGCCTTTACCCTCTCCCTTGCACTTAAATTTGCACTTTGCTTGTTTGCTTGCATGTTTGACACGCTTAGTGTGGCGCAACCCTCGACGATTGTGTCGAACGAAGCTTATGTTTCTTGTAAGTTTTAACACATTTTATTTTATAATATCATACGTATATGTTTTCTTATAAAAATGGTGGATTTCGTTTGTTTATCTCGGGTTCAAATTTGGGCAAGTTCAACTGTATTTGTGCTTAATTGATTTTTACTCTGCATCTTCTTCGGTGGACTTCACATTTCAGACTTTTAATTTTTTATATATGGAACAGTTCAATAAATCCAACACCTGCTCCTCTTTTTTATTATTTGTACAAGAACATATTTTACTGCCTATCGAAAACCGACATAACAAACAATACCACGTGCCTCTGCGTCGTTTATAAATGTTTTCATTAATTTTGAGTGTCTCAGATAATAATTATAATAGTATAGATATTTAAGTGAATTACTTCTTCAATTATTAATGACTTCATTCAAATATAATTAAACATATATCTTACTATGATATTTACGCCTATATACATAAGTACTGTAAGAAATATTAATCATAGCTATGTGCCACTAACCCTGGGGACTTAGATGTTATGTCACTTGTGCCTGTAGTTACACTGGCTCACTCACCTTTCAAACCGTAACACAACAGACAAAGTATTGCTATTTGGCTACCTAACCTACACAGACAGTCTTGTAAAAAGATTTACCACTAAGTAAACTATAATATATTTACTGTAAGCATTGTTTAAGGGTGATTCGTTAAACGATGCTTTGTCTTCTTCTTTCGAATGTCAAATCAATGGTGATAGAAAAAGACACAAATGTTCCATTAGATACCTGCTGAACAAAGTTTATAAGTATGCAATGACGTGGTAATTAGGCGTAATTTATATATATTTGTATAATAATTTCCAGCGTTCGAGGTGGATAGTCACCGTAATCAACACGACATAGATCCGAGGATGTACGAGTTCCTACACTTCTCAGAGCAGACGCGGAGGAATTATTCACATTGTGATGGTAAGTTATATCAAAGTATATGAAATCAATGCAATGTTGGTTCTAACGGAGACATAAATACTCCGTCCTGTTGATATAAGTTATCACAATTATCCGCGCTATATTCTCGAAGAGTCCTTTAGAGCGAAAGCTGGAGTCTGCTTGATCGTCAGGACGGATTGCACAAGGCTTTGTGCAGATTAACCATGACCTTGCACATCCTACGTACTCCCGTAGCTTTTCGCGTCATACCGCTTTCATACAAGTTGATTCTAACCTAAACATCGTACTACGAAAACCTACAGTCGTTCCCAATGGCAGGAGAAGTAAAAATAATTAAACGATTTTTACATATTTGGTCGAAATTTTAAAAGTATGAAATCTGTGGTATTCATTATGATTTGAATATGTTGAAGTAGTTATAAAGTCCAACAGTGTTGTATTATAGATAAATATGAATTAATCAAGCACTGTTCGTAGTGCGTAGCAGAGCTATTAATAAATTGCATGGCATATGTAAATATACGGTTTGATTATCTTTACCCCTCCTGTCATTGGATTGTACCATAAAAATTATCAACTCCCATAACAATGACTTACTCTTTCTCTTCTTTCTTCTTCTGATCTTTAAGTAATGTAATGATAGTGCTGAGTTAACACCAGTCATTATGGACTGTAGTTTTTTAATTGCCAGTAATTGTGTATGTAGCTTAATATTGTTCTAATTTTTGGTTATTTTGTTAATATAGTTTGGTCGAGTGTGTTTCTTATCAATAAATAAATGACAATTACCGCGACGTCAGGAACTTTGTATGAGGCGTGCACATGTGTGTGTGTGTGGAGGGAGAGGGTGTATGTTTGAGTTTGTTTAGAGAAGATTGAAATGACATAATATTAATAGATTTCAGTACATCGACGTCATCTTTGGGCACGTCTCAAGACATAAGCACGACCGTCTCTATTCCGGAGATGGTGGAAGATGCACTTGAAATTATAAGTCAGGATGGGGTGAGTATGTCTAATATTAAACAAATATTTATACAAAGGTGGCAACATCAGTTCCTCGATAATCTCTGACTGCCTTGTGGCTCTAATCGCTAGATATAAAGCCACAGATACGGTGATTCTGGGTTCGATTCCCAGGTCGAATCGATTTTTGGGTATTTCTGACAAAAAACTTGCCTTTCCATTGGATTATGAAAGGAAGGCAAAACAGATGTGCACTAAAATATATCCTGCGTAGTTAGTCTTCCTTGAAATTTGCCGTCGAGGCTGAAATCGACACCATCATCATAAAATAAAAATATATTTTATTCAGGTAGACATAATGGATATCAAAAATTATTACTAAATAGGCAAAGAAAAATGTAATGTCTTTTTCTCCTCTGTTTGTCAACCGAAATTCGCTTTTCTTGTTTGGTATCTCCTGTTAACTCTTTTATATTTCGTTACAATTCAGGATTATATGGAAAAAATCGCAATGGACGTGAGTGTGCAATGCGTGCTCTGTACCTGGGCGGGACCCAAGATATTACTCGAATATCACATCAAAAAGGTTTTTATTACATCCCTTATTCATAATTTACTACAAAACAAATCCTGAGTTAGTTCAATATAAAAACATTCTGAGTTTTTCTGGCAAGGCGCTCCCTCGAGCAGGCTTAAGTTCGGAATTTGGCAGCGAGCCTGTTAAATCCGTCGGTTCCATGAATTATCCCCGGTCTGAGAGTGAAATCGGTGAGGACGATCATCATGCCTGATCTAGACGTCTACTTAAAAAAAAACTTAACTAGAAAAGTTAGTAATATTCGAAATGTCTCCCTTACGTACCGCAGGAGCACGCGCAGGCCATCCACCGGCAGCGCGGCAGCGAGTGGGCGGTGCCGTGGGCGGTGCCGGCGGCGGGCGCGGCGGGCGGCGCGGCGGGCGCGGCGCGGCACCTGCTGCAGCTCGGGGACGCGCTCTACGTGCTCAGCGCGCGCTACCGCGACCCCGACTGCTTCACGGCCTGCCTCGCCGTCAGTACCGCCGCTCCGGCGCTTCTTTGAGGAGATTCGGAGCTCTCTCCCCAAATGGCAAATTTTTATCCGATACGTACAAGTTTCTGCACGATGTTTTCCGTCCGTCGACAAGTTATATGAGCAACTTAACCACTGAAAACCGAGTGATAATCTTCGGTTTAAGATTCACATCTTCTAACAATTTGGCCATATCTGGTCTCTCGACTCATCCCACTTATTTGGGGTTGGCGCGGTGTGTTTAACTACATTATTATAATACAAGATTCCAGACACTTCCTTTACGCCAGATTTCCCTGCAAATGTTTTTACTGGGCATTGGTATCTCCACTATCATACGGGTCATTAGTTTATTAAAGAATTTAGAAAGAAAAAATCCAAAATTCACAAACATTCCTCATAGTTTATAAAAAAATATAAACATACAATAGGCTATTTGACTGGTTTTTAAAATGCATTTTATATTATTTAGTAGAGGTTAAAGAACCCAGTAAATGTTGTCTTTTTTAATTCTAGTACATATTTGCTGAAAAATAAAAATTCCATATTTAAATAGCCCGCGATAACGCTACTTTGACAATATGGCACTGCAATTGGGTAGGTGACGTCACTTGCCTGTATTGTAATCTTTGGTTCATATAGTAGGCAAACGAGGTTAATAAGCAAGTGACGTCATCATAAGCCCGACCAATCGGGAGCGTTTTGTGTCACGTGACAAACGTTTAAAAAAATGCATTTTTATTTATGGATTTTTGAATAAATCAGTTATTATTTTCAACTTTCGTTGATAAATAACCATATTTAAACTCATAATTTATACTGATTACAATAATTGACACTTTATTTTTGCATTGTCAAATAGCCTGTTATGTACCATACCTGGCCACATATGGCAGCAAATTAATAATTTTAATATCAGACACTATTCATATTTAAATCTTAGATTAACATATTGTGGCAATAAATATTAATCATAGCGGTGAAAATGCAAGTTTCAATGCAAATGCGATTCTTAAAATGAAGTATTCCAATGCAAATAATCATTTCTTTTCACAGTCATTGTCAACGGAAAGCACACAAAAATTCGGCTCTATAACAATTTACAACAAAGTCTCCGGTGAACCATTCTCGTGGAGTGGTCACATACAACCGCTACCGCCCAACCTGCCATATGAAAACGAGGCCAGCTGTCTCAAAGTTGAATTGTCTAAACTAGACTTACTACCCAATAGCGCTAACTTAAAACTATTCAACAGAGAGTTAGTGACAGACTCACCGAGTAAAGTCATTATAGGGCAGCCAATATTTAATGATATACAATTGATAATATTTGTTAGGATTTTTAATTAAAACATTTGTATAAATATTTGCAATGCTAGGGCCACATATCTGCAAATGAACGAACATCTATAATGTGAAGATGCTATGAAAGTATTTAACTACCAAATGGTGTTAAATACCATATCCTTCGATAAAGTCCTTATTATAACTTTCAAGATTTTCTCAATTTTTAAGACTGTCTTGGTATAACAGAAAACCGACAGAAGACTCCTTAATAACATTTTTAAAAAGTTATTAAGGGTGGCACTAGTTAATCATTTCTGTCTCCTTCTTTCGAATGTCAAATCTATGATAACAGAAGGACATAGCAATATTTATCTAAACACTCGCTAAACGACTGTAATAAGTAAACTTATAGTGCCTTAACATTTTTAAACTCTTAACTTTTATATATTTGTACATGTAACTGACAATGTGTTACTTTACAAAGTTGTAATTGGTTTTATCATAACTTTATTTTTAATTAATATATTTACTTAATTTCTAACTTTGTTATTTTATGCTTATGGCAACACATGTGTTAATTGTTCTAGTTTTAAGTTGTTGATTTTGAATCTTTTTTTATTTTATAATCATGTTGATTACTTTCATCGTTTTATTTTAAGAGAAGTATATTATAATTATGTGCCATACTAACTTGTATTACTTTTTTTTGTTAAACGAAGTATTTTTTTTTTATTTTCCAAGTATTTAAAGAATATTTTTATAGCATTACTTCAATATAGTTTATGATATGAATAAGAAATTATGAGAAAAATAACGCATAAATGCCTTCAACGTTTATTGTAGTTTATTATTGTTATTAACATTGAATTCGTATGTTGTTTGCTGCTTTAAGTATTAAAATTGTGACATCGATAAAGACTTAACAGTATTTTATGCTAACAATTCAAATAAATTCATCGTAAAAAAATCTTTACGTACTTTTTTTTAAGCTCTGGTAAAAATTTGAATTTTGTAAAGTATTTTGCGCCCGCGTAAAATATTTCTTTTGTTTTGTAATAAAGTTGATTAAAATTTAAGGAAAGTGTCTTTATTTTAAATCAAGAATTGTTTAAGAATAAAATTTACCCGACAATTTATTTAATAATTGGAACTTCCATACATTTAAAATAATAACATAAAAAACATTTTATAGTTCTGAGAGTCTAGTTTGAAAAATACGTGTACATTTCGTAACCTAGTATTTATTTTTTATGTACCCAAAGGTGTATAGTATTATTAACTACTTGTCCAAATTATTGGAACCTCGCATATCGTATTTTAGTAACCCCATTTCATATGAAAATAAACCAATAGTCCATTCAAATTGACTAAGGAGAAGAAATAAAAAATCTAAGATTTACGTATTCCATGCGTTTAGCTAATAGCTCTGCTATATTGTGCACTATAAACAATGTATCCTTATTTATAATAAAACACTACTTCAATTAAGTACTTATATACACTTTCATTAAACTTCATGTAAAAGTTTCGTCGATATTCAAAACGCCAATTTTCATTGATTATTTAAGCTCTCGCAACCAATGACATCGCATCAATTCAATGTAAAATATTATTTAATATATCTTTATTGATTATTCCTCTTGTGGTTGAAATAAGCTTTAGACAACAAATTTTCTTCATTAAATAATTTGTAATGACTTATTAGAATTGTTATATTTTTGTATAATGCCGCCTATAACTGGACAGGTGCCAATGTATGAGTTTATTGCCCTACAATAAATCTTAAATTTTCTTCCAAAGAGGTAATATAACTTTTTTTTTTTAATTACAGATAAATGTCAAAAGCAGTAATAATGTTCTGACAGTTCATTATAACTTTGAAAATTTTATTTTTCTAACAAACTTTTAAACAGTTTATCTTTGTTTAAAGATATCGATTTATTACAAATTATTTTAAAGTGATAAAACATAAAAATATGTGTGAAATACCTCCCCAGCGTCAAAAGATACCAAAAGATGGTCCCGGCCCAAGAGGTGTTCCAGACTGTTACTATGTGAGATTTTCTTTGTTATTATATTATAATTAATTAACTAACAGTGCCTGCGACTTCGTGCCCGTTTGAATTTAACAAATAAAGTTATTGTTCAGTTCGCAGTTTTTATTATAACTTATTCATTCTGTATCAGACAGCTTTTGTGATATTAAGGGGGCGAGGGCTGCGCTGCGTGACTTTATATATAATATCAAATAAAAGTAGCCTAAGTTACTCTTTATTACATTAGCTATCTGCCAGTGAAAGTCCCGTCAAAACCGGTCTAGCCGTTCCAGAGATCAGCCGGAACAAATAGACAAACAGACAAAAAATTGTTAATAATGTTATTTTGGTATATGTACCATGTATACATTTAGTATAAAGCGATTATTTTAATACTACAAACAGACAATCCAATTTTATTATATGTATAACAGATGACAAAATTGCATTATTTATATGAAACATACCAACTTGTCATGGTTAATATTTTTATTTCTTACCACACCAATGTCTATGGGCGTCGGCGACCACTTACATCAGGTGGCCCATTTACATGGCCGCCTACCGATCATAAAAAGGACCATATTGCTTTTAAGGGCTTTCATAATTTTTAAGTTTTATTATACTCGGTAGTAGGGCTTTTTGCGGCCCAACGGGAATATTACCATCCACTTTAAGTATTGTTGTGTTCCAGTATGAAGGGTGAGTGAGCCATTGTAACTACATGCAAAAGGGACATAACATCTTAGTTCCCAAGGTTGGTGGCGCATTGGTAATATGAGAAACTATTCATATTTCTTAAAATACTAATGTCTATGGGCGTCGACGACCACTTACCATCAGGTGGCCCATTTGCCAGTCCGCCAGCCAGTGTACTCATAAGACATTAATAATTTAATGTTGAAATAAAATAAAGGACTCTTTTTTATTATTACATAATTTTGATTCTGAAATATTATAAGCAGATAGCATGATCTATAGTAACCGGTTTTAAATATTCACCGTAACATTAGGAGATTAAGATTGTGACGTCTGTACGATTTTTTAATCATACTAAATGTATATTTTGTTTCAAATTGAGTAATCAACGGTTGTTACCGTTTCTCATGTTATAATTACAGACGTCTCGAGTATTGAACTCAACATTCCGGTACGTGAAATTTATTCGGAAACTGAGAGCCGAGGAAGAGGATCAAAGGAAAGGAGCTGAGAATAAGCTAAAGGAGTTGAAAGATCTACAGAATAGCGACTTTTTTATACGATGCGACAGACGGTAATACATAGTCAGTTACATGTAATATTTGTACGCGACAAAAACCTCACCTGTCAAGAATTTTACCTGCTATTATCAGGTTAATTGTATGTATTAATTACTCTATGTTATGGTTTTTTTTTAAGTGTAACGTAACGCGTTACGGCGCCAGTCTGTCTGGCTTCCTTTTCTCTTGCGCATACGGCAGCGGTAGGCAGCCTCTTCCTCTCTCACTACAGCGCTAGCTTATTTATTATAGTACAGGTACGTGGTCGGGCCACCTGACATTAGCGTTGTAAGGAATATGAAACATTGCCAATGCGCCAACAACCTTGGGAGCTAAGATGTTATGTCCCTTGTGCCTGTAGCTACACTGTTACACTCACCCTTCAAACCGGAACACAACAATGGTACCTACCCAGACGGGCTCGCGCATTAAGTGCGCATTATTATCACTTTAGACTAATTGTCTTAGTTACTAAAGATGCCGCGAACCCTCGCTATTATTCGGTATTCGAAATTACTTAACATTTTTTTGTTATTCGTATTTATCATTTGACATTCGATAAATAGTAACTTAAAATTCTAGATTTAATTTTAACTTAGGTTCTCTTAAAAACAAACCAAGTTATTTATTATATTATTGTTAGCGCTTACGGCAGCGCGAGGCCAGCCCGGCTGCCGGTTCTGTTTGAATTAGGAAACCACGCGTCCACGGCCCCAGGGGTCACGCCCTATCTTTTAAGCCCCGGGTGTCGAGGCTGTGGAAGGGCCGCGACTACGCCATCGTTGTCGTACCTTTCATCGCGGAGTCGGTCGCGTCACGTCGCTAGAGCCCTCGAGCGCACTCGGTGTGGGCGTTTGTGCTATTCTGTCGGAGGGCGCGTCAGCGCGGTTTTTTTATATAATTATATTTGTATCATGACATGTTATCCATGTCTTTTGTGTATCTATCTTCAATTTGTATTTTTTTATTTTTGTATGCCTCTATATTTTTATTACCAGACAAGACAATGGGATTTAAACATAGACAATTTTACTACGTTTTAGTAATTGGTATATTACTAAAAAACAGTTCTAAAATCGTCCGCATAGTAACTAAAATACACAAAAAGAAGAAGTTCTTATCATCGATGTACGCGGTTGGACCATCCGCATAGATACAACCCATATAATATGTATCGAATCTTATCATAAATGTTAAGATAATGAAATAATGAAAATCGCTACGTTTATCAATTGATTGAGCATTTTCGTAAAAAGGAGATTTTGAGCTTATTCCAACGCATCCTCCAAATGATGATATTCTGCCATAATCAAACACATTCAGGATTCCTCGTAATATTTCCTTCATCGCCGTGTCAAAGCTGAATTTTAATTATAAATTATACAAGTAAAATCTCTCCATCGGCCATCTCGACTCCCGTAATCAAAACGAATGAAACAAGATCGGATCAAATCATCTTTGTTTACAGATCGCTCATAAACAATGTGGCTCGGCGAGTTGACTTGTGCATGGCTTCTTATCAAGAAGATCTAAAACAAAAACGAAAAAGGTAAATGTTCGTAATCAATGCGATTTTTATTAGACATCTCACGCTTATCATTAAAAATCAGTATGACTTTAGAAATAAATACAGACTTTACTAAAGACTGTAAAACAATTTTATGTATCTATACACTTTTAGTTGTAGGTCTTAGTAGCCTCGATGTAAAATATATCGAAGGAAATCTACACTGGATAATTTGATTTCCAATATAGGTTAATAGATCTCTACGCCCACGAAGAGGAGGACAACATACGAAAGTTCGTGATGCAAGCTCAAGCGGGCGCTGAACAGTTGTGGCAAGAAAAGATGAATCGATTAAAATACCTGCTGGAGAAACGGAAGAAAGAACAAGAAGAAAAGTATAAAGACACGCCGCTGTGAGTTTTGTATTTATTTGTATACATTACAAATTTCGACTTGATTTCAGCTAAAACTAATTGAGAATGATTGTGTTCGCTGGTAGATTAAGAGGACAGTCCTTGCGGAACGCCTAAATAGCGCTTACTGTTTTCGAAATATCTTAAAACTGGAGCATTGATTATGGATGAAAAAAAACATTCAGTATCTTAATAGATAGATCTCAAGTTTCACCGCATGATATTTATAAAATTTGTATTAATAACTCAGTAAATTCATCGTCAACATCACTCCAAACACTGAAATCGACCTTTTCTATTAAAGTTTTTTAAGCTATTTAGCTGCTAGTTTATACATGTATTTTTGGTTAAATGGGGACACAAAAGTGTAAATAATAAGTTCACCGTGTTAAATTTCTATTATATCACATAATATTATAGTAATTTTTATTTAAATATTGCTTACTTTTTGGCATTCGTCGTCCATACTTTTTAGTATGGAGAAAATCATTTGACGGTTTTGACTTATTATTCGACATCGCTGTCAATAAATTTTCAGTCCCTCCCCAGATCTCAAGGTGGGAGCACGTCAGTTTTTATTTCGAGCCGAGTCTTATAATTTCGCGAATCGTCTACGCACACATAGACAAGTTAGCATAAGGGTGGGGCGCGAGTGTCGTGGGATGCAATTGTTAATTTTTACTTTTCAAGATTTATCGACTATTAGTCAAGTCACATATTATTAAGTTAGTTCTTTGATAAATAAATATTTTTGTAATAATTAATAAAAATTGAACGATTTTAATTGGCTTTTTAATTACACTGTATGAATCTACCCCATGGCGTACGAATTTACCGCATTTACTGTACGAACGTACCCCTACCATACCAATACGTGGGGTACATTCGTACAATTATTTTCTGTAGAAAAAAGCCTATAACCCTTTAACCTTTTGTCATAAGAATTTTGGACTTTTTTGTAACAAACTATAATATATTTGTTACACTTAAGCACATAAACTAGGTAAATACGACAATTAATCACATCGTAAAAAAATAAAATCTGAAAAGTGTACGAAGGGTAACTATTTTCCCCTAATGTCGAATTAAAAGTACAAAATTATAAGGATGAACATAGTGAATACCCGAATGAACCTGAATGTAATGTAATTTTTGCACTATCGTGCTTATTTTTTTCTCTTAATACGAAATTTAAAACAAACGCCAACTCATACCCAAACTCATGTCGTTTAGTTCGTCTGCTTAATTCCTAATTATTTAAATGCTTAATTAAAATAGTGCATAGTGCTAAGCAAAAACGGTTGATATACATTCCATTTTGTACTGATGCTATACTTAGTACCTTTCATGACCAGATACCGTCAGCGGGCCGCCCCCCTGATTTTTGTGTAATATAAAATAATTTTAATTGACTTGTTTAACCAAGAAGATTTATGTCTTTAGTTAATTAAAAAAAAACTGATTAATATTTACCTCCATTATTTTTATTTATAAAATTTAAGTAAGTGATTATTTAATGTGTCTTAACGCCCTAATTCGTTATACCTACCAACCTTAAAATATACAGAAAATAATTATTTAGTTAGAGGAGAGCAGTAGAATCAATAAAAATCATAATGTATATGAGGCATCTTAATGCACTCTGACCGCACCCTATGCTAACAAATAATTTATAATTGTGTTTGCGAGTGACATCCTTATAGCTAATACATTACTCATAAATAAATGTATTTTTATAAATCCTACGTTATGAACGCGCAATGAAAATTTAATTTATTCGTTGCAACGAAAACAAGCAACTAATTGTCTAGGGGGTGCGTACGATACACTGCACAATGCAAGTGTATTATTGGAAAGTACCTATGTGTGTGTTCTAAAATAAATTCCCACGCTGACAAACTATGCTCTTAACTTTCTTTCCCCATAGTAGATGCTAGTCTCTAAAAGGCCACTCCAGTCTAAATCTGTCAGAAACTAACATTAAAGTTAGTTTACCTCATTTTGAACCAATATAAGTTATTGGACTCATTCAGATAGAGAGAGGTAACAGAGATAACTCTCACTAGCAGCCTAGAGTAACGAACTTGACAATTTTACTCTCCCGGGATTTGGAAAGCACGGCAATGCGTTGGTCTTACACCTGTCGATTTTTTTTTATGGCATTGGTTGGCGGACGAGTTTATGGGCAACCTGATGGTAAGTGGTCACCACCGCCCATAGGCAAAGGCTCTGTAAGAAATATTAACCATTCCTTACATCACCTATGCGCCACCAACCTTGGGAACTAAGATGTTATGTCCCTTGTGCCTGTGATTACACTGGCTCACTCACCCTTCTAACCGGAACTCAACAATACAGAGTACTGTTATTCGGCGGTAGAATATCTTATGAGTGGGTGGTACCTACCCAGACGGGCCTGCACATAGCCCTGCCACCAAGTATATGTTCTGCCTCTCCTGCAGGTGATCTCCCTCCGTTCGTGTCTCTGTTGGTCCCATTGGCCATCGTACTATATAAATGCAACCGTGTTTCGTGTGTCTCTTATACACTGTAATATATCTTACGTTGAAATAGGTATTTAAAAGAATTTAACATAATAACAGCTTAAGAAAAAAAAGAAACAAAATTTTTACGTTAATAAATCATTAGGTCGAAATGCGTGCATGTTTTACCGTGTATATACAAATTACGTGCGAAAGAAGCGCAGGAAATCCAACTGTACCAGATAAGAGAGAAACAAGCGAGGAAGATGGCGGAGTTGGAGTTTGACAAGATGTGGCACGAAGTCGCTTTGAAGGAGTCCGAAGCCTTGGTAATTTTTTTAATATGGATTTAGAAATTTTCTATACGTCTGTACATCATGTATGTTTCAAATGAATCACAATATGACTTAAAAAGATTTACCTTTACGGCTTATATAATGCAAATATAAATGTTTGCAAGTAAACTGAAAACGACACGGGTGTCGTTTAATTTTCCTAATTATGTTTTCAATAAATTAAGTTACTATCATCTTTGTAGAGGGTTTTACCAGAATAGGATTTTTTGACATAGTCAAATGGTTATCGCCGTGACGTCATAGTTTCTTAGGAAATTTAACGTTTTATAGTTGACTTGATCGAATCGAAACTGGATCTTTGCGTTAGTTAGGAATACGAACTGCTAATCGGCAATAATTATGTTCCGATTTCATAACGATAAAGTGACATTTTATTAAGAGAACTGGCCCCCGTTTTTTTTATCACTTTTTCGTGTCGATCTTGAGTCGATACTTTTCCATAGACGATTCACAAACTAACAGAAGTCATCTAAGAGCGTTGATTGGCAGTTTCACCAATACGTTCATTTCATTAGCTTACTTCAGATTTTTTATGTAAATTTTATCAACACGGCATACGGAGTCCGTTCGTATAGTGGTTGAAGACGAGTTCAGTTCAAATACTCTTATTCTTACTTTGCACTCAAAGAACGTTATCTAAGGTTGTATTATGTCTGTAATTACAGAGGCTCAGAAACCATGTATCGCCTAACATAGATAAAAATGATTATGTTTAGTTGTAAAACACTACTAAACGTCAATCAGAGCAACTTAATGCTAGGATTTGAAATGCATTCATGAGGCATGCATTACATTACATTAGCAGCCTGTAAATTTCCCACTGCTGGGTTACGGCCTCCTCTCCCTTTGAGAAGAAGGTTTGGAACATATTCCTCTACGCTGCTCCAATGCGGGTTGGTGGAATACACATGTGGCAGAATTTTGTTGAAATTAGACACATGCAGGTTTCCTCACGATGTTTTCCTTCACCGCCGAACACGAGATGAATTATAAACACAAATTAAGCACATGAAAACTCAGTGGTGCCTGCCTGGGTTTGCACTCGAAATCATCGGTTAAGATGCACGCGTTCTAACCACTGGGCCATCTCGGCTCTCTAATAAGGCATGCATAATAATGTAATTATAATAATAAATAATTCGACTTCGATTTCTGTTCACATGCTAGGCAGCTCGTATGGAACAAGATACGATAGAGAGATTACGCCGAGATCTAGACTGCAAGCGCTACTCAGATTTGCAATTGGAACAAAGACGAATGCAGAGAGAGAAAGAAAAAGAGATGCTGAAAGAAGAAGCGAGAAGATTTAAGGCTTTATGGGATGAAGATATTCGGAAGGAAGAAGAAGGTTTCTTTCTATTAAATAAACAAGATAAAATTAAAATGACAGCCAATCAGTGTTCTGCTGGATTGGCTTGATGTTGTTAAGGAAAAAAAAAATAAAGCTTATCTATCATACTGCGTTATAGTTGATTTGTGGTTGTGTTTCAATGTCTTCCGCAAACAGATTTCCTCTTGATGACTCCAGATTAACTCAAGATCAGTTTTAAATTGTTCAGGTATATATACATATATAGTCGGTAGCTGTGTTTACCATTGATTTACTTTCCTTGAGTATAATCACTTATTTCTAATAATCTATATATTTTATATAATATATACATTAATTTTACGAGATTTATGCGGTAGGACATTGTGTAAGCCCGTCTGGGTAGATACCACCCACATATCACAGTCATATTCTACCGGGGACACTACATGTTAGTTTTCAAGGTTAGCGGCGCTTTGGTGTTTTAAGAAATGGTTAATATTTCTTCGAGTTCCAATGTCTATGAGCGATCGTGTTATTTACCATCAGGTGGCCCATTTGGCATTTGGCTTACTTATTAACTAAAATAAAAAATAAATAGTTTTTTATTAATAAGATCCGATCCGATCAAACCTATAACTTGTAAGAGGCACTTACCTGATACCTAGATTATGCCGTCTGCCTGGTATAATAACACGGGTTCCCTCGCTACTTACAACTGAAAATAGCACTTCGAAGCATAGGCAAGTGGTCATGCCCACCCACGTTAAAAAATATAAATCGTCCTTAATACAATATTTATAGAAAACAAATATAGTCTAGACTAAATTAGATTTAATTACAGCTGAAAAACAACGTGCTGAGAAACGAAAGGAAACTGCGTTAGAACGAAAACAAATGATAGAAGAGAGGCAAGAAAAACTGGCCCAGCAAAAGGCTGAAGCCAAGTTAATATCCGACACGTGGGACTCGCTGACCGGACAAGGCTTGGCCGACGAATTTGCTGCGATTGAACTGAGGAGAACAAAAGAGGTAAAGTTGTGTGGTGATGAAAATAAATCTATTGGCAAATGCTATTGAAATGTTCATCTGAATGATTTTCGGCTACGTTGACCAATTTCAACGGTGATATTATTTGGCGCGCTATCACAGGCACTCCATTGCCTTGCTCTCAAGATACAAGGTGACGAGAGCCTTGTAAGTTTCGTATGAGTGAGATCAGGCCCACATTCGACGTCTTCACGTGCTAGTCGAAGCATAGAATTATAAAACTGTCGACTTTTAATTCCGGATAGGTATTCAGAATTTCTAACAAAACGAAAAATTTAATTCGTTTTAATGAAAATGTTGTGTTTATACTTATTTCCCAATGCCATCCTAATGTACCTACGAGTATATGAGGAAAACATTAAAAATTGTAAATTATTTTTTACACTGCCAAAAATGAGTAATTGTTTAAAGGTCCATGTAAAATTACAAAAGTTGCCTTGTAGTTTTTTGGTTTGTTTATATGGCTGTGAATCCTGAGGTTTAAGACCCGGGTGATTATTTATACGCCTTGTCTTATGCCTTAGATTTGCATTAATTAAAAAAATATCTCTTAATTTATGTTTCGACATTATTTTTTAACAGAGAGAATTGGATGAATGCAACAAAAAGATGATAGAGCTGAAAAAACAATATGAAGATTTAGACAAATCAATTGAAGCACCTCTAGCTGAAGAAGCCACGAGGAGACAAGAATATATGGACCAGAAACGCTGCGAATACCTCGCTTGGGCTCAGAAAACTAATAAAGTAAGTAAGCTTTTGAGAAATTACATGATCTGATTCCATGGCTCGTTTCAATAATAATAATTAATATATTGTAATGAAATAAGCTGAAATTGTTTAGTGAATAGAACACGTGATTTTTACACTAACGCGATTCAGGGTCGCGGGTTCAAACCCGGACAAATAGGTGCCATTGACTTGCACATATACATACAGTAATTATAATTCATGTCATGTCGTCGATGAAGGATATTTTCGTGAAGACGTTACCAACAGGGACAAATTTGGTACTTTTGCTCGTCTAACACTTTGGAAGAATCCGACCAGACATTTTACATTGCGACAAGTGTTGAACCTACCTACCTACCTATCTACGTCATTCTGTGTTCAACAATCCGCATTCTCATCCAAGGGAAAAGAGGCCTTTGCCCAACAGTGGGAAATCTATATATTTGTCTCCATCATAATTTGCCGTATATTATAATAATAACCCAATGGTCAAACTCAAATATAAATAAATACTCATCGTCAGTGCGACAAGGATGCAATATACAACAATATAGGAAATTCTAATGTAAAAACGCTTAATCAATATATCGATTTCTTTCTTTCTTTTTATGTAATAAACATGTTTCTTACGAATAAGTCGTAAAGCATTTGTTTTGTCATTTTTATTTACGTTTACTTTTGGCTTCGCTGAAATTGAATTTGGGTGTATACAAATGTCTGAATCACAGAACTCCTGACTCCACATGTTTTTTACCCTTAATCTTTTTATGATACCGTAAGTACGACGGGTGTTCTCCGTCCCTACGGTGTAGTGCCAGAACGATTGCGACATAGCCGTTGATGTAAATAAAAAGTCATTTATTAGCACTGTACACAAAATACAATAATTCGATATACAAAATCGTTTAGTTTTCTTCGCTTCGTAGAAATATATTTAATATCGCTCACAAAACTAAAACTGACTACGCCTTCGCGGAACTACTATTTACAATCGAGATCATTCTTGAAATACGCACATAGGGTACATATAGAAATAGAAAACAACAATGAATAATAACAGCCTTCTGCGAGTTAAAAATACATAAAGCAAGCAGAATCTACTGTTGTCCCTTATTAAAATTTGAAGCCAAATTAAAATACATACAATTTGAAGCGAATACTCATCGTATCATTGACGTCTTTGGTTTATCATAAACAGAACATGAACCCGGAACAGAAGCCGGAAAATCGTAGACAATGAATCAAAGATAGTAATGTTTACGTGGGAAGGCTACCAATTAGACAATATGGAGCATCATTTTTCCTTTCCGTTGTTTACGATCTGAGTAACCGTCCTTTGTAAACGGACGATTGTAAACGATAATTGTAGTAATTTATTTATATTTATAACTCTTTATAAGTATTTCCCTCTTTATAATTTAATTATGATTAATAAAAATAGGGAAACTTTTTTTTAGTTTTGAGTAAGACAATATAAACTCATTAAAAAAAACATAGTATTATCTATGACTACTGATTTTTAATACCCTAAAACTAACAATAATATTTTTTTTCGTTCGCTAAATAACTGAAATAAATCATCATAAATTTTAAGATGTTTTAACTCGATATAGAAACTAACTCTGCGTATATTTCAAATATTCTTTAATTTATGAGCATATAAAATTTCAGGAAGTTCGACAAGCAATGGTGGATCAAATCAAAGAGCGGAAACAGGCTAAAGATGTGTTAAAACAGAAGATAGCTGAAGAAAATGAGTACCATAGACAACTGTTTGAACAGCTGAAACAGTTGGTCGACCATAAGCAACTTACTGACACACAGAGTAGAAAACAACATCAACAAAAAGTTCTAGAACAAATTGAATATAATAAATTATTGAAGGTTCGTTCTGCATTTGATCGTTTAGAATATATTATATTTTAACATTGTAAAGAAATACATTTAAAAATAGAACACAATCCATACGTATAAAATTATTAGTCCTCACTGACTAACCAAAACGACTGACCGAGTCTGGAAATTTGGTACGTAGATTTATTTTATAACGAATGCGTTCGCTCAGAAAGGCTTTTCGGATATTTTAACTTTAAATGGGAAATGGTAGGAGTAACTTTGTACGAATATTAACATTAGGAAGACAGGACAAGCAGCTCGTATTAGTAGGTATACGATATCACCAGACTTAATGATTTTTTTTTTATATTCTATTTATTATAGCTAGAAGACTAATTAATCGGTTCTGTACGTTATAATGAAATTCTAATAAATATTGTCCGTTAAACATATCGTTTATAGGTTGTTTCTTGTAACAAAATTGCTAATTATATCTATAATTGGTATAACAATTTTAGGAACGGGCTCGTCAAGAAGAAGTGGACCAAATCAAAAAATGCCAGATCGCGACTGAAGAATACCAACAAGAAATAAATAAAATGTTATGCAGGTGATTCTGATTTGTATTCAAATCGAATTAGTATTGAATTAGTCTAGATTTATTTATTGTAGCCCCCAACTTAAAAAACCGAAAATATGGTTTTTTGCCAACGTTTTCAAAAGGAACTCGAAAAAATTTGAATTAATTAACACATATATATTTTGTAAATCAAAAGCGAAATTAATCTGCAGTTGTCATATGCCTAATTATAACAAAATAAAAAAAGCATAAAATGAAACAGATGCAATATAAATAGATAAATAATTGAACTTCGTTATTACGTAATTCTATATTTACTATAAATAGTATTAGCCATATATAATTAATTCATTCACTATAAACAAACAACAAATTTTAATTCTAACCGCGTATTGTACACGTGATACGTGACACAACGATTAAGCTCATTCTACACGTTACATATTACAATATAGAATTTATATTAATATTATTCAATGTTCCCTTTGTTCATGTCGTAATAAAAAATGCAACACGTTTACAAATATTAACCATAGATTAAAAATGTATCTATATTGCGTTAAAAAGGTACCTATATGAAAAAAAAAATTAAAATCGAGTTTATCTTTATTTTTTTTATTACTAAATCCACATAAAACACGAATTTCAAATAATTCAATAAATCAAGACGCGGGACTCGGAAATTGCAAATAACTGTTTATAAAAAATATATTACATTAATGCAGTGAAACGACTAAGTGGTTTTATAAGCTATTCCTAGCCAGGCCTTTATAATTTGGTTTTATCAGACCTGGGTTTTTCTCATTTATAATACATTATTAATAAGCCTGATTGAAAATGATATGACTTAATAATAAGACAAGAGGACAAGACGTTAAGCGTTGATGAACATTTTTCACCTGGAATGTTCCGAGAAATTATTTAGAGTAATTCCGGCCGTTGAATTTCACCATCTGACATCGTGCCAAAATTCCATATTCTACATCTACACCACCTCGATGTCCGGAAATCCACAAGAGCGCAAATTGTGATGAGTGATCCTTCTGCACATTTACCATATATTACGTAAATATCATCACGCTCCCTTTGGTGAGAGAATTATATCTTGAGGAAACCTTTACGTGCCGAATAAAAATCTGCTATATGTACACATAGGTATGTCCACTGAACCATAATACATAGACGTACGTGGTTGAAGCCCCAGCACTGATTATATAGTTCCTAAGGCAAACGTAGAATTCAGTTAGGCAACCCAAAAAACGACTTCTCGTTTAATTATATAATATATGTATATAATAATTATACTGTTACTAATTTAAGATAACGAATTTATAATTAATAAAAAAAATATTATATTAATTTTCATGATAGATACGTGAACAAATATAATCAACATATCCCGCTTTTTTTTTTCACAGATAAAAATGCATGAAAATTTTGTTAAGCAGTTACTAATACGTTTTTTTTTTATGTTTCAGACCTTTCTTCAGCGATGAAGTACATCCGTTCATGAAACAAATGGCGAAAGGACTTAAAATGAAAGATAAATGTCCCTGTTCACGGCCCGATTATTGTAAATAAAATGCTATTTTCATGTAAAGAATAATTGTTTGGTAGTCAAATTTTGTTAAATAAAAATTCGTTTTGAATTATTTGTTTTTTTTTTCTATTGGTGTTAGTACTATTAGAAAATTAAGCTTATTAACCACTAAAATGATATAATACAAATATAATAAATGCGAAAGTATTTATGTCTGTCTGGCTGTCTGTTGCTTTTTTACGGCCAACCACTAAACCAAATTTGATGAAGTTTGATATGCAGCAAGATTGAACTCCAAGGAAGACTATTTCTATACCAATATGCAATTAGTTACTAATATAATAATTTGTTAACATTAATAGGAAGTTTCATAAATTGACTTGGTTAAGAAAATATACTTATATAACAGCTTTATCGTAGCATGTATCAACACAAACACACACAAAACATCAATTAAAATAAAATTAGTTTTTATGTCTGTCGAATCAATATCTAAGTACGTATTTTTATCGTGAAGTGAACGTTTATTACGTAATTAACTTTAGGCACAAATTAGATTAGCTACGGCTTTACCCTACGTACTCAATTGAACTATAAAGGCAGATTTTGTCACACAGTGCATTAATGTTTAATATTTATATGCTGAATATATTAAATTCGGCCTTAATGCTAATCTTACAGCATATCATAGAAAAACAAGATGAAATCTCGTATCATCGCCCTTGACATTGTTATCTTTCGGCATTGCTCACGATTCTCGGAAACAGTACTACGTGCTGTGTCCTCTTATTTTTTATAAGTTTATGTGTGACACGTCTTCTTTGAGCCATACATGTCGATAAGCTGCTACGAGATAGCAATAGTTATGGTACATTCAAAAACACCGGTACAATAAAAGGACTTCTAACAGTTTTTAATAAAAAAAAAATTATCTGTTCAGCAATGAATTTAAATAGTATGTACTCAGCATGTTAGGTAGGTTATTAGTAAGGTACAGTGAACGTTTGTCCTAAGAAAATATAATAGTTCCATAAATGTAAAATCTATATGTCCAAGCAACACCCATGAATAGTCCCAAAAACCATGACTCATACAGTTTATGATATTAGTATATAAATCTATACTAATATTATAAATGTAAAAGTTGCTTTCTCTATTACCTCTTCACGCCTAAACCGCTGAACCGATTTAGATGAAATTTGGTATAGAGATAGTTGCCCCGGGGATGGAAAAAGGCTATTTATTTAATTTACCTATAGAGGGGAATATTGGGAGTGACTCTTTTTGTATGCCATGTGTAGTTTTATAAATTCTGCGCGGGTTAAGGCGCAGGTTCAGCTAGTTAATTACTTATAAATTAAAAAAAGTCATTATGAAGAGATGGCACTGGCAATGGATGAAGACCTATTAATTTGTCAAATTTCACATATGGAATTTGAATGTTTAGTTCGGTTTTTGAAAATATTTAGCTCATTGTATATTTAGAATGTAATGATTCTTTCATCTACAAATTAATAGCATTTACTGTAATCTAATTTTTTCGCCGTATGATTGCAATTAATAACTGATTGGGCTGAATTAAATTCGACACATTGGTTTTTTTGTTTAATGAATTTGTAGCAAATAAATATTATATATACGGACGCCAAATTAAAAGTTTTTTTGTGAATCGAGGTCTAAAATCAATGCGAAATATTTCACATACCATTCGCAATTTTTCATACGGAATTAAGTTGTTTAGGGAAGCCTTTCTTGCGGCAGCACTTTGTTTCTTACTACTGTAGAATAATAATAATAATACATTTCAAAGCAATAAACCTCAAACTTGCTTAGTTTCTCAATGACTGTACATTTGAACGATTTTCCTCTAGGAAGAACTTAATTTATGCAAATAAAAATATACTTATTACGAAGGCAACTTGTTACGCTGTGATTTCATTCTTCAAAGTTTTCCTTAAGCATCTTGAACTATATAAGCCTTACAGTCTAAGTCTTAGGTCAGTCTATCGCAGCATTCGAAGATGCATACAAAGCTCTTATTAGTATTCGCTTTCGCGAGTGTCGTATTCAGTCACGATATATTGATCGGGTCTGGTACGGGAGGAAGAAAAATATTCGACGAAATAAGACAAGCGAATCCAGCGATTTGGAGGCAAATTGAAAATGTTACCATTATAGCACCGGACAATGAAGTTATCAGCAAAGTCGTCGTTACGGACATGAGGCCAGAAAAAGATGGAGATGTGCAAATTGTGGATGGCGGTGATGGAATGAAAAGTGTTACCATAGAACTTAAAAGTCCAACGGTTTTGCGCGGTTATGAATTTCACCTCGAAGTATATACCGTACCAGAGACCAAATTAAGTGATGCTGAAGAACACCTATACCCAGAGTCTCCGTCGACGACTGATAAAATTGATTTACCTGAAACAAGTGAAGCCACATCACATGAAAAAGATGGCAGTGGTGAAGATGAAGTGCCTGAACTGCCTGACAACGCAGACAAAACGACTGAATTACCTGAAAGCACGACGAACCAAGATATTCCTGCATTAATGGTAGGAAAGGTTGTGGATGGTGATATTTTAAGACCGGCTCGTGAAGCGAGTGATGAAAATAATCCTCAAATATCTCAATCTGAAGATAATTTAAATGTACACCCATCTATTATTGGCAGTGGAGCTGATGAAACAACTACTGAAAACGTAAGCACAGAAATAACCACCGAGGCAGAAATGACAACGAAATTAGATGAAAGTGAAGTTATTACAGTAGCACCTGAATCTTTCGACAATAGTAAAAACATTCCTGATTATCCATCGTTAAGCATCTTAGATTATATAAAAAGTAAAGAGGGAGCCAGACCGATTCGTCGTACGGATGATGAGACAAATGAATCGAATGACGGTGCAACCACAACTGAAAAATTAGTTGAAAATACGGACAATGTGGATACATCTTACATGTTACCTACATTAGAACCTAGTTCATCGTCACAAGACAATAACGACGATACTGCTGACTTGGTACCTCCGGAGGAAACAAATTATAATACCGGATTTTCTTTAAACAACGAAAGCACTGAAAAACCCGCCGTCGAAGTATCCACAGATATTTATAATAACAGACCTAGAGGAGGCCGTGGCTTAGACTTCGAGGATTCACAAGAACTATTTACTTCGACCACAATGAGTGCTATTGAGTTGAGTACTTCGGTAATTAATAATGCAGATAGTGAAAATAGTACAACAGAAGCGACGATTGATGAAAAATTAAGAAACGCTCGCGAAACCGACGTTGTAGACAACAACGTTAACGGGCTGGATACTACGATAGATTCGAACCAAAACGAACAAATACCTTTATGTAGAGCACCTAATGAAAGTGATAAACCATCCAATAACCTCACACCTAATATAATTATAGTTAACGGAGAGCAATTGACTTTGACACCAGATAGCAATCACAAACTGCAGTTCGGAATACCGATCGTTCTCATCATAGGTAGTGACACAAATATTCCCACGATCAAAATAATTGCAGAAGGCGCTATTGACGATAATAAAAACACAAATGTGTTTCCATCTGCCGATAATTCGATGGATGATTACGAACCAGTACCCGAAGACAAATTAAATGACTCCCAAGAGAGAGAATTTTCAGAAGATGAATTTATTCCAAAAACAGTAATGAGTTTTGAATAAAAAATTTGTAGGCTTACATTATTTATTATGTTTGTATTGAGTATTTTGTGATACCTTATTTATATTCATAATGTTACGAAATAAATCAATTCATGTTATTTCATTATATTTTATTTTGATAAATAAAAATCATATAAAAATATACTCGTGATTCAAAATTAACTATTTAAGGGGGATTATTAAAATTGTCTTTAAATTGAGCATCAAATAAAAAATACATTTAAACATGTAATATGCAACACAGAACGCAATTCAAATATTTTGTAATCATTTGGTCCATTTCATTTAAATATTCTTAACAAAACAAGTATATAAGCATATAGGTCATCAAATAAAATATAACCAATAGTCAATCTTAATTCATCATTTAGAACTGTTGCTTTAACTACTAACATAAAAATTTAAATTGTCATTTTGTTGTAGTGTTTGAAACACTACTAGACCAATTTCAATTAAACTTTTTGTGTTTAAAAATCTGATATATACTTTACATCACTACTATGAAGTTGAAGATGTTATATCTCCAAATCTCCAATATTTAAATTGGAGAAAATTACTCATTTGATACAAAATGACTACAGAATAAACTTTAATCTCCACAAGTGGAGCGTACATAAATAATGTTATCATCAATTGCAAATACAACCTTAACAATAAACCAAAAGACAATCTAAGAAAATGAATCTTATATTATTAGTTTTTTAAGTCCTTAGTTATTTAATACATTGATTCATGTTTAGATACTAAATATTTATAACTATATTTATTATGATAAATTAAATGCATATTGAAAATGCATTTGCCATTAGAAAAATACTTATATTAAAAACACAGCCACATAATATATTCCATATAATGGTCAATTCTATTTTTAACTTTATACTTTTCTAATTTGTGCAAATTCAATAATTTGTCAACTTTTCAAAGAACAAAATCCCATTGGGCTTTATCACTTATACTTTTAACAGTCTGTTTAAATGTAAAAAGAAAAATGTATATTGTATATATATTTAAAAAAAAAAATAAGTCAACAGATAAAAGAAGAATGGATAAAAATAGGACAATATGGATACAATAATAAACACCTGCAAAAATTAATAACCTCTGTACAACAGTAGCATTTCAATTGCACCAAAGTGTAAAGAAATTCAAAAGAACTACATTTTCATAAAACAATAGTAATTAAATGTTGCCAGTCCATTTAAAAATATAAACAAAAAAATATTACTATTTGTAATCAATGAGAATAATAAAGTAATCAAGATTAATCAACAGTCAAGCTTATAGTATGCTTTAATTTTGAAATTGTGAACAACAGAAATTGCATCATTGATACAATAACCGCTGCCTACACATATTAATAAAAAAAATATCTACATTGGCATCTTTTAATTGTTTTAAGTTTTCAGTTGATGTCATGTCATACTTAATTCTCTAAGTATTTATAGATCACTTAACATTGTATTGCAATTGTCTTTTTTTTCAATTCTATTATTAGGCAACATTATAGTGTAACATATTAACATAGTCTACCTTTGTACTAGTAGGAATGGACTATACATACCTTTAAATTTAATTAACAT
Source organism: Vanessa tameamea (assembly GCF_037043105.1). Taxonomy (NCBI): domain Eukaryota; kingdom Metazoa; phylum Arthropoda; class Insecta; order Lepidoptera; family Nymphalidae; genus Vanessa; species Vanessa tameamea. The sequence continues at coordinate 2,575,548 of NC_087331.1, forward strand.
GTTTGCGTTTTTTACAGATTAAATTTCCTAATCATATTTAATTAATGAATGAACTGGAATACCATTAGGAATGTTGCTCCGACCATTCAAAGATATCAATTCCATTATAACAAGACAACCAACAACATCTGCCTTGCAGTTTAGTAAAAGATTTGTAGCTGCTGTAATGGAACCACCTGTTGCAATTAAATCATCAATAATCAGGCACTTGATACCTGGACGGATGGAATCCTTTTGAATTTGTAAAATATCCTAAAACAAAAAAAATATCAAAGTTTTTATGAATTTAATTTGTTTAATAACATGGAAATCTACTTAACAGATAATATGTAAGTAGTTATAGAAACAAAGACAAAATAAAAACATACAAAAATTAATGCCAAAAAGGAAGGAAATTTCAAAATCATAAGTTACCATTTCCCATTTACAAAGATATAATATATTTATATCACAAATTCTTACGTTAAGGTCTATAAATTTGAATAATTTACGAACTGTTTTTTAAAAGTTTTCAGTAATTGATTTGTATTATTAATTCTTTTTTTAACTAGATTTTTTTTTATTTGTTATGGTTTATTTGTTAAGATGTGTCATACTTACAGAACCATATTCTAAGTCATATTTATAGGAAATCACTTCCCCGGGTAATTTTCCTTTTTTTCTTATTGGCAAACATCCAATACCCAGTTCTGTTGCCACGGAAAAGGAAAAGAGAAATCCCCTGGACTCTAATCCAACTACTGCTTCTACATTTGGATATTTGGCACGAATAACCGTTACTAATAAATTTTGTAGAAGTCTGCAGGTAGGCCCATCTGATATCGCAGAAAAAATATCCCTAAAATAAATAACATGTATTATTTAATAACTTCCAAACATCATAATGGTGTAAAAAAGTTTTAATTTGTGATTATATATAGTTTTCTAAGTTTTCCTTTTGTAACACGCTGTTTAAATTACTTACCAAAATAAAATACCTTCTTTCGGGAAATCGGGATAACTTTTAATTTTCGATTTCAGTTTGGCGACTTTTTGTTCATAATCAGAATCCATAATTATAACCAAAATATGTGATACTTGTAATAAGACACCGCGGCAACTACGTTTAAAAATGATTTAAAATTTATATTCATAGATAAGGTTTCCTTGTCGTGTTTTTAACTTTGTAGTTTGTACCAATTTTATCAAAATTATCAGATTTAAGTTGTCATTGTCGTTTGTCAATTATCTGTCATTTGCCTATCATGTATCATTGCTAATGGTAAAATTCGTAATATTCTTGTAAAAATAGGTATTTTAAAACAAATATTTTAATTTGCTTTAGTTAAACGAGTAGGATATTTAAAAACCCAGTTATAATTTTATATACTGTATTATTTGATATTTTTATTCGATACCAAATCATCTTAACATTTTCCATCTTTTAATTTATTTTACTAAAAACTCTTGATAAGATTAACCTAATAGTTAGCTAGATATTATTATTAAAAAAATGGATACTCTAAAATTAAATGTAAAGTTAATTTAAGTTAAGTTAAACTTATTCAAAGTAATTTTTTGGAATCGAGTACAAATTTATAATTTTTTTTATATAAAAAATATAAGTTCCTTAAATATATAGTAAAATTAATTAAATTATAAATAAAAGCAAAAACCTTCAATGGATCTTTTTGCTCGAAGATTTTAATGTTCAACATCAAATGGGACAAACATTTTCTAATAAGTAATACAATAAAATACAGTGGGTAAATTTGTATGTTTATATTTCAACTTGCAATTGCAATACTACACATGGCAACTTTATACATGTCAAATGTCAATAAACCTAGAGTGGTCAAATTAAATGTCAGAAACTTTGAATTTAACTGAAAGCGGTTATTTGTATAAATGGAATGTTTTGAATTATAAATATAATTATTTCGTATGATAATAATGTGCAAGACGTTAAATTTAATTTTAGTCACAGTATAACCGAATTATCCAAAGTTTTAATCCTGGCAAGTGTTAAAACTTTTTCCCGCCGTTGAGCGAAAGTAAAATTTTAAACAGTGCTTAACAATGTTATCGACGGCAGATTTAGAAAGGCTAATTACGGTTAAACGACGTGAGATACAGCAGGAGAAAACCGTTCTTGGTCTTTCGCCGCCTCTTAACGATAATGTGAGTATTTTAAATAGTGTGAACGCGTACTACCTGTTGCTTGGCTCTCAATGGAAAACTCGACTCTATCGATTTTCTGCCAGTCGCCGGTGGCCGTCTATTGATTTGGCTGTGTAGACTGTTTCGTTAGACATAACAGTTTCCATATTACGCGATAACGTGTTAATGTTTCTTAATTACTTAAAAATGTAAATAATTCATGGAATACCTTGTTTATTATTTTTGTTATTACTAATTAATTTTGTGATTATTTTTACAAACCAAAAATTAGGTAAAGTATCTTATAAAATACTGTTTTTTAATTCTTAGTAAAAGTTATTTGTTTATTAAACTTAAATTTTTATATAATGTTAAGATAAGTAAAATTAACTATAAGTAGTCTCAGGTAAGATGTTGTGTAATTATTTTTAATGCTTTGAAAACAGTTTAATGGATAGATTTTAAATGATTTGAATATTAAAATTGTGTTAATTATTTCTAGTTGCTTGATATATCATATTACTCAATGATCAATTTAATAAATGAAATGATAGCAAAATAAACTATCTTATCCTAATCGAGATATTAATATTAATTAATTCCAGCAAATAACCCATTGTATAAATTTCAACATTTCATAAAGTCGTAATATTTCTACTAAAGTGAAGTTGAAAACATCTTATATCACTCAAGCCAGTAATCGCTTGTTAAATATGTATGTAAGGCTGTACACATGAAATGTCAACATGTATTGATCACACATTAGTTCTACAACTTTGGAAGCCTACTTCATACACTTCTGATCATAATGATTATTTATTGTTATTTTTTTATATTATATTGTTTTATAAATGTAATCTTGTAAATTGTCAATTTCAAAGTGCTCGTAAGACTATTTTGTTAAAGTACTTTTTGATTAGGATATTATTTAAATAATAGTATATATTTATTTGAGTTATTATATTAAATAAGAAGGATAATAATTACACAATCCAAACTATCTAACTTTTTAATATTTGGTTTTGAATGTTTTTTTGGTACCCATGATAAAATTACATCATAATTTAATTCTCTACCTTATATATCTATCTGTGTGTCTGTCTATTTACATTCAGTTTACATTTTTATTTATTACAAGTTATAATAACAATTTGTTAACGATTAACATTATTAACTTTTGGAATCCTCTTCTATTTAAAGTTTCTGATTTTCATGTTTTCTTTATTTATTTTATCAAGCACCTTATTGTACATAGAATGGGAATGAAAACAGCAAGCACAGAATTAAATAACATATATATATTATTTTAATTTTGTCCATTCTCACACAAGCAACTACAATGCTTTTAAATAAGTCGATCCATTTAAATTTAAGCAAATTTTGATGTGTGTCAAGAATTTGGTGATTCACACAATATAATAGATTTTTAAATTATCTCAATTTCACAGCTTTTACCTTTTTGTAATATGGTCATTTCAGAAACATTTTTTTTATATACTATTGTATTTTAATCCAGGTAGCAGATAATCTTTAACAGATTATATGAACAAACATTAAAATTATGTAATTCTTGCTTCAAGACAGGATTGTGTGTTGTTTTAATTGATATTATAATTATAGCCACATTACTGTCCTTGACTTTTTGTTGCATAGCTTTCTTCTTACTATTTATATTATAAGTATTATATTTAAATACATCTAACTATTACATTATACTATATTCAACACATATAAAATAATAATAATATTTCTTTGATCTCTGATCTCTGATTTGGAGTAGTTTCAGGCGGTAGTGGATTGTACCTTGTTCGGTCTAGTGGCTAGCTCACTGGCCATAGAATCCAGGACAGTTCCCGGTCCATGGTCAATCCACTAATAAAGTCATAGGATTTTTCTCTTGGGTCATAAAATTCTCGGTCTAAATGTTGTCAAGGTGTAAGATCCTGTGATTCAGAGAGCACGTAAACCCTTTAATGCAGTGCCTTACTCTTTCCGGATATGTCAGATTGCTCGTCATATTGGATTTTGGGAGTGTGGAAATAGATTGTGCGATAGTCATAGTGCACGCACTCATGCACTATGATGCATCTTAGTTGGCTAATCTCCCTTAGGAATAGCGACCGTGTACGAAATTGGTTAGGAGGACAACATCATCATCAATACATCACGTGTAGAGGATGAATGAGTCTTGGGGGAAATTCTACTAACTTATAGCGATAATGATACATTTCCGAATCTATTCCGATCCAACTGTGACCAAATCGCAACCGGATCGTTGCGTTTGTATATAGAATAAGTACTCGTCTAAACGACAACGACTACGATTCGATCCGATTACGATAACCTGTCAATTTTTTAGTACGATTGCGACCATGGATTAATGTATTATAATTTTGTAGGATGTATCAAACAAAGATGAAGTATTGAAGACTGATAGAAATGTGAGATTGAGCCGAACACGAGCTTTCTCTGAAAATAATGTGCCTACAAACGCTAGTGAAGCCTTCGGAGATGAAACATCGGAAGATTTAAAGGGTTTGATACCGCCCGATTTGGAAAGATATATACGGGTAAGTGAAAATATCATATAAATGTTTTGTTTCCTCATGACAGGAGTAAAATATTCTGCCTCGTCCTTAGAGTTTTTATGTTGATTTTATAATTCAATGTTATAATAATTCACGAAGAAGATACGCGGGTGGCGTGGTGCACGGTCAGTACAGTTCAGGTGAAATCGAGTGTAAATTATTGCATACCTAAAAAAAAAAGATATGATTATAAAATATACGAATTTTTGAAACAGTGACAGAAAAATACATGTGAAAATTTTAATTCTCTCTATAATCTAAGTAAAGTAAAATTGACGAGATTTTACTCAAAGTTAAGTTACGTCACCGACTTCCGACCCTATAAATTATATGAAATATACATATTCTACACATTTATATGTAGAATATCTCGATCCCAAATTTAGGCGACCACTTGCCCACACATAATGGTGGTCTTGCGCCACTTCTGTACGTGGTTTACTTTACAAATGCTATAGTATCTTATGATATGTTTGTAAAAAAGCAACATAAATTATGTTAAGGTAACAACAAAAAAAAAATCCAAAAATATATACCTATATACGTAAATATGTGATAACTATATCACGTCTGTGGCATATAATGTCGTTAAATTGATATATTATTTCGCGAATATCACGTAGGATAGAAAATGTGCATAGGTGAATGACTGCTGAGTACGAAATACCAGAATATTATGAAACGAATATTGTTAGAAAATAAAGTGAAATTACACCAGCTTTAGTTGCGTGCACATAATTGTGGGTAGTTAATTTAACTACCATAAACGGTTGTATCACAACTGCAAAGGGAACGCAGTAATTGGACGTATTAAAAGTTACATTCATTACATATTCTACCGTCCAGGTAGGTTCTACGCACTACATACATTCTACCGCAAAGCAGCAATACTTGTGTTATTGTTTACCATACCTTACATCACCTATGCGCCACCAACCTCGGGAACTAAGATGTTATGTCCCTTGTCCCTGTGATTACACTGGCTCACTCACCCTTCTAACCGGAACACAATAATACAGAGTACTGTTATTTGGCGGTAGAATATCTGATGAGTGGGTGGTACCTACCCAGACGGGCTTGCACAAAGCCCTACCACCAAGTAAAGTATATTTATATAAAGAGACATTTGATGCAATTATTTAAAAAAAAAACTGTGTTCTAATCGATCGATCGAATTTTACTATTAACACAAATACGTTGAGGTCGTGTTCCGGTTTTAAGGGTGAGTGCAGAATAACAGGCACAAGGGGTGTGACATCTTAGATACCATGGTCGGTGTAAGGTTTACTGGGTAAAGAGTTACCGTAACGTGGTCAATTTACTGGTCTGCCAATCTTCAGGAAATATTTTATCTGTCCATTTCTATTTGAAGTACATATAATCTCAATTTATACCCTGTTAAACTCGTTTTGTTCTTAACAGCTAAGATTTAAATTTATATCAGGCCTCCAATACTAGACCAATTTGTGCCTCGCTCAAATATCTTTCAAATGTAATAGGTCTTTGGTTAATTCCCGTGACGTTTATTGGCCAAATGATTACTTAAGATTGTCATACATGTCGGGTTCGACACACTTATCTCGAACCGCGCATCAGCCAATGAGGTGCGAGTATTATGTTACCTAGGAGTTCGACTCGGGGAACGACTTTAGTTTCTTCTCAAAATGTGATTTATTTTAACGATTCTATCTAATGTGTGTAAAGGAATTTTGCTTTAAACCATACTCCAGTTTAGTACTCCCACCTAAAGCAATTGTAATAAGAAAGCTGCTGCAATGTGTATCTAATCGGGGAATCAATTGCGTATCCCGTAGGCGGTGCAGTTATTGTTATATTCATTTGACATTGGCAATGATATCAGTCTATAAATTTAACAGCGCATTCTTTTATTAGATGAGCTGATTTTAGGTTCATTCAACTATTATTTTTCGCTTCCTTACGTAAGTATTCATGAATATAAATTGGTTAGAAAACCATATACCACGTGAATATTTATAAGATTGTGGGATCTATAAATAGAAAGACCGATTGATGATGAGATGAATTTTCATGTGAAAGGCGGTATAAGGATACATCGAAAGTTCTTAGCCCATTGCCCAACGATGGGGTATTTTGTAATAAGCACTCTAATAATTTATTTTCATGTGAGCATTTCTTAGAAAATTGTGGTAATATTGCTTGATAGCTACGTGATGAACTTCACGAGGTTATATTAATTAAATCTCGATGTATACGAATAAAGAAAAATATAAAATTAAATAAACAGCATTTACAGTTTTTATAATTTCTATATTATATCAAAAAGGCCATTATACCAAATTTCTAGTTTAAAAATAACCAAACAATATAACAAACGCGAATAAAATTCATAACTGCCAGGAGTTCCTGAGAAGTTCGCATAAATCGTGGTAATAGCATAAATTGTAAAATATTTAGCAAACACGAAACTATTTAGTATAAAGATTAAATCTCCAAAAAAATACTACACATTTCATAGCTGAAATAAATGAAACGACCTCGACCTAAGTCATTTATGACGGTGAGTATTTAAAGAAGGTCAAGTTTAAATGGTTCCTTTTATTCTTTACACAGATCAGTGTTACTGAACGTAACGAATAATTCAAGTGTCCATTGCAGTAAGGCGCATGTCAAAAATTCCACTGCAGTAATTTATTGCACAACCCTTATACCTCGCTTTAATTCATCCTACATTTACGTCAGTGTATGTGTAGCTTTCGACGGCAGGAGGAGTTGGATAAATAATCATCTTTAACCTTGAATTTAAATCATTTGTAGTTATAAAATAATTTGTATGTTCGTGAAAAAAAAATAGTTTTAATTGAAAGCTTAATTGCTATTGGTACTTTAGAAGTATAATCTATGAGTATACATAAATATTTAAGGTGGAGTAGTGGGTTGTTATAAATAAATATATTATATTAATCAAGAACGGTTTTTAGTGCATACAATTTCAGGGCTCATTAGTTAATCGCATGGAATATGTAAATCCAGAATTTATTTATCTTTACTTCTCCTGCTATTGGAATAAATTATTAAAAAGATAACTTCACGTTCATGCAGTAGCAAATAAAAATGGCTCAGCAGAGTTGTTCTGGAAGGACAAACTCGAAACACATTCAAGAACGCTACCGTGTAATGTGAGGCAGCACGATATGTGACATACTACATAGTACATACTGCATAGTATAATCAATGTTATCAATACAATTATTGTTTTGTTTTTTATGGCATAGTTTGGCGGACGAGCATATGAGCCACATGATGATAAGTGATCACCAATGCCAATAGATATTGTTGCCGTAAAAAAAAAAAGATTCTTTACATTGCCAATGCGCCATCGATCTTCCTCTCCCTTGCGCCTGTGAACATAATACTAAGTATTGCTGCTTGTGGGTATAATATATGATGCCCTACTACAAGTGACAAATACAGTCGTAAAATATTTATCCGAGTGTGTAATTTATTGTAAGATTCTAATGGATCTTAAAATTGGGCTTGTAATCGTTAATTATTTTTGGGTGTAGTATTAAATTTCTTAAATTAAAAAGTGTTACATATTTTTTATTGCATTCATTATAAAACTTGATACAAGTAAATTCAAATATTTGACAGAACCTCATAAATTATGCCTTTGGTGAAAAGCCTTTGATATTTTTCGTTGATTATCAAGCAAGAACCCTATTAACGATTATATATTAAAAAATAACGGTTTTTTGTTTATAATTTCATTTCAAGAATAATTATCGATGTAGAGTTGTATTATTTAAAAAAAATAATTATATACAGGATAAATTCACTGAAACTGAGACAAAAGTCGGCGTTCTTTTTTTGAAACAAGTAATAGATTAAACAATTGAAACAAGTAATTAAGATTTACTATATCCAGCGTGGTCGTATATTCGAACTTTTATATCGAATTTAACAATTTGCAGAGTTGGAAACGCTGCTTCTTATAAATTATTACTAGTATATCTGTAGTGGCATTCGTTTTATTTTACTTTATTAGGGAAATAAACAATAAAAATTAGCACATATACCAGTAAAGTTTCCACTTGTAAGCCGACATTCGGTGACAATATTATAGTCAATGACGTATCCTATTAATTCATTATGGTGTTCGAGTTGTTTCTTACAGAATGGCTTTACTAATACAAAATATTCTGTCACTGAACAGTAAAGCAGTATGTCACAAAATATCAAACACTGACAATTATTGGGAGCACTTTGGCATAATTATGGCATAGTAGGTACATTAACACTTGGATTGTGACAGTGTCAAATGGTCTTCATTTTTCATGGAAAATCCCAAACGGAAAGTCTATCGACTTGATATTTAAAGTTTTTAAAATTAAGAAATATATAAAACCTCAATATCTACATGGTCATAACCAAAAGAAGTCACTGGTCATCTAATATTTTAGAAGATTTCTTTCCCGATTTTTTTTCCGAGTAGTTATTAGATGATTCGGTATATACTTTAATTATTCATGAACTCAGCGTACCCTTAATAGTTTGATTATACAACGTTTAGGTACCGCCGTCAAGCTGCAACGCATTGATGCACAGATACCTACTTCCGTTTTATTATAATCATTCATTGTTCTAACCAAGGTTGTAGGCAAGTTCGTAAATGATATATTATCACGATATTAAATTACATTTTAATGTTATTTATAGAAAATTGCCACAAGTAAATAGATCAACTTATGTCTATTGGTCACATTTTCTCATATAAAGGTATGACATGCCAAAGAGAGAGCCATATCCATGTTGCCAAACGTAATAATTAGTTCGTTCAAAACAACGACAAACAAACTTTGCTATATTACTTTCGCTGGTGGCTTTTCCGAATTGGTAATAGAGACCTTTAAACAAAAGAGCCTACTGATATCTTACCGACAATCTGGGCTTGCTGGACAACCGGAAGTCACTTTCCTTCAGATGAATCTCCTGCATGCTTGCCAAATATACCATAGTAAGTGGTGGCATTAACTTGAGCTTGTGAAGATGAGTCTGCTGCGTCACGTTTTGGACAAATAGTTGTTCGTAAACCTCTCTAACATTTTTTCTAGAGTATGTAGAAAATATCCTACAAACTTCCGCGTTCGCCTATGGGTGGGGAAATCTTTCATTTTATGTCCGATGTAGACGGAGGAAGACGTTTCGCCTGGAATATTTTATTATAATTTTGTAATTATAATATAATTTATATATAAAATTTGTTTAAAAAACCTTGTTCGCTGAACAAGTCGCTGCGTACGAAAAAAGTTCAAACGTTCTATCAGCAAACCCGGCTTAAAAATATCCACTCACAATTCGGTAAAATAACCGTTGGGTTGGTTAGAGCCAACTAATTCATACGAAAACTCAGTAAGAGATGTGTTGCTTATAGACTTCGATCTGACTTGAATATGTGGGATGTAAATTATTCCAGTGGTCAATTATATTTTAGGCAGGAAACAGTTGAATGAGCCCTTGTAAGTACAGACATAATAATCCGCCCTCTTCATTAGACGATAATATCTTAGTTCCTAAAGTTGGCGCATTGGCAATGTAAGGAACGGATATTTGTTACGCCACCAAAAAAAACAGGAATTGGTGTCCACTTACCATCAGGTGGCCCATTTGACCGTCCGCCTAAACTCAGCTTAAATTGATTTTCTTAGATTTCTTACAGTTCTATTAGCGGTCTACCTATTTTAATAAATAAATAAATAATCCCATTTCTTATTACACAAGGACGCAATTCGATTAAAAGGAAAACCAATTATGATAAATGAAAGCTAAACTCGTATTACATGCTGTCATAATAAAAAAATTATGTATATAATGTAACTTATTAATTGAACTCATTTTCGAATTAAAAATAAATTGTTGTAAATTTATATTCTCTAATAAAAACTAATATATTTCGATCAACACATTTGTCTTGTTATAAATAGATTCGGTTTATTAAAGCCATACGACGTCTTTGAATCATACAATAGCCGACATAACAAAAGCTTATTGTACATTTAACCAATTTAATAGAATGACATTCAAAATGGCGCTAAATATAAAGAAGTTCAGGTTTTAATGAAAGTCTCAATTATAGTTTTTTGACGTGAAATTTATCCAGAAATACGCCAGTTATATGGTGACACTTCAACAGACGAAAGCTTGAGATAATTATTACTTTCTAGCAGTTTCTACAATGTCGGACTGAATACTGAACGCTTATTGGCCGCCTGTTGCATCATCTGTGGCCAGCGACCAATCATAATTCAGATAAAAGTAAACTTAGTTTATCTGACTTTGATCATCGTTTCAAAAACTGAAGATTTGTCTACCAAAAAAATTGTTTAGAATTTTTTTAAATTATTATCAGCTCGAGTACATTAATCTGATCTTAGTAATGTGACTTTGTTATTAAGAGTATACGACAATATACTACCGACATATTGGGCGATAAATGACCTGTATATAATTAACGAATCATAATTGTACATTCATAACCGATCGTTTTGTTTTACGAGTATAGCCGTTAAATTCGAAACTTGAATATACATAGACAATTCAACTATCCATAGCTAAAACTTTTTTTTTTTATATGTAAGATGTGTCGGTATGACTCATTAGATGAACTAGTCTTAACAAAATGATTGGGAAACGTTTTGTTTATTATATATAAATATAATATGTTAAATTAACATGGTTATTTTTATTACTACAAGTATTTAAAACGGGATATTTACCATGTTTCTTATTTTTATTTGGTGGAGCTCGATATTTCGATATTTGGAATACCTATCTACGAATGTGTTGTTCACGAGTTCAGTTATATATTTAATATCTAAGCTCGCAGAAATATAAAGTATAGCTTTAAAAAAAAAACTTAAAACTTTGTCATAGTTGAATCAAAAATCTAGTAGCTTACTACTAGTATACAAATTGAGAGTATTTTTAGATGTGACGTCGTAAATATAAAACAATTATAAGAAACTTAAAATCACTGTAGTGATTTAGTTCTGCGCCTACGTACATTCGTGTAATAAATAACATAATTATTTTGGTCGCGTTGCAAAAAACGTCCGACTGTTACATTTTGAATCAATGACGTAACGTCTTGGAATACTGTCGAAGCGAAAAAGTAATAAAAAATATAGTTATGATAAAAAAAATGGTATCTGAAATGTTTATGGCGAGTCTGCATAAAATTCTTAAACTGGGAAGATATATATCTAAACACTTAGATAAATAGGTAGAACCTATTTATCTAGGTATCTCTTATTACAAACACTGAAGTACAGAGATAACCATAATAAGATTGAAATGTAGAAAAATTAAAATGAACTGAGTCTAAATTGTAAGAAAATTAAGAAAAATATATACATTTGTGTATGATATTACCAGATTCGCAAATCTGCGTAGGAGTCGTACAATTGATAGAATTTAAGCATCAGACGCGGTGCACGCGCGCGTTTACGTCTGTATTTACTAACGTCCTTCGGTGTTTACAAACTTCAAAGTGATTTTCGTGATTTTATGTGATTATGGAAAATATACGTGAAGCTGACGTATGTTTTTTTTTATGTTTATTGTACTTTCGTAATGTTTTTTATTAAACGTACAAGGGTGGAGAATGGTAGGTAGTATATTGTTGCTCGTTATTTAATTCGAATATTACTAAAATTTTGTTCAAATATAAAAAAGTAAATTTGAATAAAACTCTTATTAATTATTAAAATATGTACTTATATGTATCTCAAATATTAATTTACTTGGTGGCAGGGCTTTGTGCAAGCCCGTCTGGATAGGTACCGCCCACTCATCAGATATTCTACCGCCAAACAGCAGTATTATTGTGTTCCGGTTTGAAGGATGAATGAGGCAGTGTAACTGCAGGCACAATGGACATAACATCTTAGGTCCCAAGGTCGGTGGCGTTATGTAAGGAATGGTTAATATTTCTTACAGCGCTATTGTCCATGGGCGGTGGTGACCACTTATCATCATAACATAAAAAAATAAAATAATGTAATAACATACAGAATGAAAGCCCATGTCAATGGAACAGTTAAAATATTTGCTCATCATTCGCTTCAGAATAAATAAATTATTTTCTTTATGAAACTTTCTAGTGCACTTATTAAAATAAATAGGAAATGATCAATAATCTAGGCGTGAAGGGGTGTGCCTGTGAGGAGCGGCGCGGGCGAGGCTATATCAATACTCGTAATGTCTACATTAACTAAATTAGGTCCACCCCTAAGTTAATATATAATTTATAATTATATTACAAAGCACGTTATACATTTTTAGACGTCTGTTATTTCTGAATGTTCTAAAAGGCTGATCTTATTGAAATATGGTAACTGAAATAGTCGTAAGTTATTATTTTATTTTGTTTGTTAATTTTTGTTTCAATTTATAAGAAATAAATCTCAAAGTATGGTCTCCTTCAGGGAACGGTTCACAAGAACAGTGTTGCACTATTTGTAACCGCGGTGTTCGTTGAAATTCCATGTTTTATCAAGTACGCAATACCGGCTCTACTTTTTGAAGATGTACAATGATTTACGAATTAATCATCAAAAAAGTGAGGCTTCGACTTGTAGCCTAGGTCAAACGTAAATAGCTAAATTACAATATTAGCAATATTAATATTATTACTTTAGCTTACTCTCTTCTAAGGTGAAGACTTGGAGCCTATTTCACGACGCTGCTAAAATACTAGATGAAAGTTATATGAGATAATATATCAGACACGTGCAAATTTTCTCACGATGTTGTCCTTCATCGCGACCATGATATTAATTATAAACACAAATGAAGCTGTGTTTATAATTAATATCATGCTGAAGAAAGATGAAAACTAAGTGCTTAATCCGAAGACACGTGAGTCTTAATCTTTGGATTCGATTCGAATTTTCTAGACAACAAGACGACTAGAGATCAGTTCGTGTGTAGTACAAGCTAATAATATCCTATTCCAACCACAAGAGGATTATACACAAATAAACAATATTTGACTTCAAATTGATGCGATATTATTTAATATCGATGATGCTGTTCGTTACTTTGAAAATTAAATTCAAATGGATATAAGAGTTTAGGTGTTAAGTGGAATCAAAAATCAAAATATTCTTTATTCAAGTAGGCTCATAAAAGTACTTTTGAATCGTCATATAACAGTGTTGACTTAAATGTAAACCGGTACGAAAACTAGATTTAGCGAGAAGAACCGGCAAGAAACTCAGTAGTTACTCTTTTGCACCGTTTTAATTACAGAGTATTTCAGTAAATTACAGTTAAATGTTTATATATCCTACCGAGAAATCAATAAAAACTAAGTGCACACTTTTTAGCTTAAATATAAACTTGTTGTGAGTAATATGCCTTATTTATCAAATGTTTTTTGACATGAGCTTTAAATTTTTTAATAGTGTTGTGTTATAAATAAAAATATATATTAAACAAATCACATAAGGAATAAGTGAATCAAATTTTTGTTGATCTTGAATTGGAATATGTTTGTCTTCGATTGGAATGTGTTGTACAAGAAAGTGTTATTCGTTTTACAAAAACATCTTCCACAGTTGAAGTCAATTTGAAATTGGTCTTGAACTTCTAGCTTGTCTAAAACCACTGTTCAGTATACGTGCGGATATATCTTGACTTTTTATTTTATAATATATCGTTAGTAAGCTATATATCGAATAAAGAACTTCCTAATAATAAATCATAATGCAATACGTTCAAGATGAGGAAGCAGTTATTCAAGTTGATGTAACACTCGCGGGTGCAATAATGCAATAATTATGACCCCTTTAAGTAATTTTTTAATTATGAATGCATTTTGTACCGTAACGCGTTGCTGAATAATGTAATGTTTTACAATAGACAATTGAAAGATTCGGTCATTTCACATCATTTTTAAAACGAGGCTTTTTTTACGAGGCGTGTTACGTGGTACGTGCTCGGTAACCATTCGTTATGACTTTTGAACCACTAGTAATGATGGCATTGTTATAAAATCTATCTATGAATCTTTAGCAACTAAATTATAATGTAAGTAATATTATAACGCTGTAAACTTTGCTGTCCGATGAACCTTGTCATTTTTTCTTCGTTTTTGGGTTCCGTACCCAAAGGGTTAAACGGGACTCCGCTGTCCGTCTGTCTCTCACCAGACTGCATCTCATGAACCGTGATAGTAAGGCAGTTGGAATAGGTACTAAAAAACAGAATAAAATAAATATTTAAGGTGGCTCCAACAGACATGATTTTTTTTTATATAGATAATGGTACGAAATTAAAATTTAGAATTGGATCATTAATTTCGGGGATAAAAAACAGATTTTACCTCTTTTTTATTATAGCATAGATAATGTTTTTTATGACTCCGTTAGATTATTTCGTTTATTGTTCTTTAAATTCTTAATATCTTGATAGCTAAGTTAATTGGTTGAAAAATTGGTTTGCTTGGATCTCAGGTAAAAATGTCGACCAAACTCTAGCATTTGATTGAATTGGTTTTCCATACTGATTCTAAGCTGGCTCATTGCCAATATAATTACAGGCTCGGCAGAAAGGTTGACTTTGCCGACGCATTTAATTTTTAAATAAGCTATATCTTCAGTATAAAATATTACAAGATATATTAAAAATTGTATGTCAAAATAATATTGCAACGGAATTAAGCAACAATCCCTATCGTGATCGCCGAATCGCGTTATAGCGTGCTGGAGTCAGTTTGTGGTATGATGTTCTTGCTGATGGTTGCGGTTTATATACCCATTTCAGTGTTCTATTTTTAAATTGTTTATTTATGTTCTGTGCAAGGAGGTCGAAAATCATTGCCTTGTAAAAAAATGTTGTCATTTTAAAGTGTCTCAAGATTTTATGAATTGGTATTGAATCGAAAGAGTATTTTTTTATCGTGGTAAGTTATGTCAATGATATAAATGTAATGTTTTCATAAGATATAGTAGCGGCTAGCGGTAGCGGCGACGATCGTGTTTAAATATAAATTGATCTTGCAAGATAATAAAAAAATTAAACTTTTTTCATTTCAATTTCCATTTCGCGTCGCTTGGTGAGGTAAAGAGTCTTTAATTGCCTACTATATATATAATTGTTTGGTACCAGGTAGAGCCTCCAACCCGCTTTACATAAATGTGTCACCTATATATGAGTTATCAGGAATAATTACAACACACTGGCTGAAGGAAACGACATTTGAAATTGACTTGATAATTATATGGCAAACTAGCGAAACGCCCCGTCTTCGCGCGGGTACAATTTATTAATAGCTATAGGAGTCGGGGACAAAATAGTTTTCTACCAATGAAAGAAAGATTTCGAATTAGAACATTAGTTCCAGAGATTACATCCTACATACAAACAAAGAGATTTAACCATTTATAAATAAATATTTTGTACGTGTACATGTAACTGAACTCGTCCTAAGCTCTTGGACCGATTTTGAAGTTTTTTTTTGTGTGTATTTAAGTGAGTCCCTGGATGCTTTAGATTGGACTCGACGTTGCGATCGTGTAGTAAATAATATTCTTATTTGACCCGGACAAAGTCCCGCCAGACAATGAGCTCTAATGTATATTTTATTTTTATTATTTGCGTACAAGTATTGGTTTGTACCCATTTGTATGTAAATACGTTTCAAGTATTTTCATTGGGTTGTTTGAAAGAAAAGGCTACGTATAAAACCGCCCTGTACTGATTTACATAGATAGCGGTTTTTTTTTTAAATCATGGTCTTAACATCGTTATGTATCAATTTATGATAGTTGTAATATCGTTATATCGTATAGCCTTGTTATGTTATATGTGTTTACATCAATTAGAGAGAGGATCAGTAGAGTGCACAGCTCATTCCTTCAATGCAACTTTAAGAAACCAAGTAGACCCTACCGTCGAGTGTGAAAATAGCCTTAAATATATGATTTTATCCATAATAAGGACTATGGAAATGGGCCTATTATATATTAGACTGAGTTTTCTTCTATAATGTCGCCCGAATTATCAGAATAATTTCGTTATCTGGGTCACAGTACTCCGATCACGTCTGGTGATTGTATGGAAATCTGTCCTTTGTTCTACGGGGCAGGGCGTCGTTGTCGTTTTTTAACCCCGTATTAATAAGGGCGATATACAATAAATGGTTCTAGTTTTAAATGTGACATAGATTTTTTTTTTTTATTACCTACCTACTCCGATTCTTGTTCTTTTTTTTAAAGTAATTGTATAATTATCACTATTGAGTTCTTAGTATTGTTTAGTTACTATTTACACTGTATACTGATTATTACTACTGATTCCATAGAGCATAGACTCATCTCTAACATAGCATACACACACACATACACATACTGTCCAATATGGCGTATAATCAGAGACAATGCAATTTAGACATAGACAATTTTAATACTTTTTACTATGTGTAATATTCCTTATAGTAATCATATCGACATTCGTGCGGTCTGCGACTGTATGTTTTTTTATTATTTCGATTGGATTTTTTCTGTATGTGCGTGGCATATTACCAGAAATTTACCATTATATTTGTTACAGCGCTACTGTCTTAATAGTTATAGTTTTCCTCAAATTAGGTAAAACAAATATCTATACTAAATATCTATAGGGAAATAATTATGAATTGGGTCTCACATAATGTTTACTCTATAAATGCTTAATTATTGGGTCTTAAAGAATGTTCTGTAGCTGTATAGTTTTAAAAAAAAAATTGACATCTCTCACTTGTTTCTGGAACGTTCTCGAATGTATTAACATACGGATTAAAAATCTTTTCTCATCTTTTTGGTGTTTGTATTTCCGACATTAATCTATCATACTTGATAATATAAACGCGAAACTTGTGCGTCTGTTGCTCTTTCACGGCCAAACCGTTAAAACGAATTCGATGGTACTTTTCTATGCGTAACACTTGACGACTAACCCCGAAAACGCGAGTGAAGCAGCGGGCGACAAATAGTGCATTATATGAAACCTTTAAGTTTTGAGTTCGAATTTCAAATTTGTTTTTCCCATTGCATAATATAGTGAAATTGCATTATTGACTTATTAGCTTATTATTGAACCGGTTTTAATGAAAAGTTCTCATCCGATTTATCATATGTTGTCACATTAAAAGTTTATAGATCTCTTGGACATATATATATTTTTTAATTGACTTCAACTAAAATCGCTCGTTTATTGTAACATATTTTGAATCACAGATATAATTTGAATGCTACTACAAATCTTTAAATATTTCAAGTGCATAAGTTTCCGTAACACTGCAGTTCATAAAAAAATAATAGTTGAAGTATAGGGGACATAACATCTTAGTTCTCGAGAATGGCGGCGCGTTGACTTTTATTTCGTACAGGGCTTACAGTCTATGAGCGGTGGTGACCACTTACCATCAAGCTTTTCGCCAGTCTGCTTAACTATTTTAAATATAAATATTAATTCGAATCGTCCTTCGAATCGTTATTAGTTATGTTTTGGAGCTGTAAAGGCCCTGCAACCGACGCTTAGAAGAATATAATACAGGTGGATCTTAAAATTCGAAATTAAAACCGGAAGAAATGTTTATCTCATTGAGATTAATACGTGCTGAGTTTGAAATTATTTATCTCGAGCTCAAGAGTAAAGAAAAACGTCAAGAGTCAACATGTGATAAAATAAATTTCATGATATGTACGCCAACAGCCCTTAGTAGACAACGTCAGCGTGGACAAAATCAAATTCTTAACAGGCGGAAAGACTTTGGCCAACGCATTTTTATTATATGTATAGCTTTATTTTTTATTTTTATTGAGTATTGTCTAGACCAGACTTCGCCGGTGACTTTGTTTGTGTAATTTCATTCGGTCACCTCAATGTTGAACTACGATAATAGCATGCGACTTCGTTCAAAGAACTGCAAATATGGACTGGAAGTCCGGTACGGCTTAGAAAAATATTTCCTTTAATATTGTCTTGATTATTGTTTGGTGTCTTGTTGTGGACAGACATTATTCCTAATGCGACAAAGTCCCATTCCATCAGTATATCATATACAGTGGTTTTTCTAAATTCGTACACATGAAAATTAAATATTGCTATTTTTCTCTCGAAGCGATTGAGGCTCTCAAAGTCAAAGTCAAAGTCAAAGTCAAAAATCTTTATTCAATATAGAAGTGTTTACACTTGCTTATTGATTGTCAAAAATCTACCACCGGTTCGGAATTTAGCACCTCGGACCTGAGAAGAACCGGCGAAAGAAACTCAGCGGGATATATATATATATATATATTTCTTTTTTTAACCATTACTATGTACAATGATAATTATATTTTAGTTATTTGAAGCAGCCTGGAGGCGATCATTTCATTCCCAAGGTGTGCAGTCAACTAAAAATCATTAGTGTTGTAATATCCTTTAGCACACAAACGCTCTTTAACGATTCTTTTGAATTTTATAATTGAATAATTTTGAACGTTTTCTGGGATCCTGTTGTAAAAACGTATACATTGCCCCAAAAAAGAGTTACTAACCCTGTGTAATCGGGTACTTGGAGTAACAAGTTTATTCTTGTTCCTAGTGTTAATAGAATGTACGTCACAATTTCTGGGAAAATCGTTTATGTTTTTGCGTACATACATAACATTATCAAAAACAAATTGAGAAGCGACAGTCATTATTTTAATTTCTTTAAATTTATCTCTTAACGAATCTTTTGGGCCCTCTCTGCAATATCTATTGAAATTTTGACGCTAAAGTTACGTCTTTGTTAATTTTTGGCAAAATATCTTTTTATTTAAATCTTGGAACAGCAAAACGTGAAATGGGAGTCTTTTGTATGAAATAATCAATCAAAAATTGTGCGAAGCTATAGGCTGTAGATTCATGTCATCTTATTTTCAGCCAATCGCTATCCAGCACTGGACATGGGTAACTTCCAATGTCGAATCCGTTAACCTCTAGACATGTAAGATGACTATCAATCTATACTAATATTATAATTCCAAAAGTAACAGTGAACCGAATTTGATGATATATGAAAACCTCACGTCCATTCCCTAAAACGCGAGCGAATCCGCGGACGACAACTAGTATTATACATAGTTACTCAATGCGCAATAATTTGTGTTAAAAACGATTTCTTAAAACAGAACTAATGACATAATTGTTGCGTTTTTTTTATACTTAAAAAAAACTAGTGGTTTTCTTCGTACGTGGATAATTACGTGCATATAATATTAATCGCGACGTTGATTGAGAGGTTATTAAGACATGACCACATTATGCGGTTACACTTTTTAACATTATATTAAAATAAAAAAAGTCTGAATAGTTTTTGTGGCATTGTTCTTTTAAAATTCGTAGAGGATATAACTAATAAATAATTTAAAAAAACAAACTATACGTTTTTCTTTTCAATTATAAATTGCGAACTCTTTTTAATTTTAATATTTTAAAAATCGAATTTTAATTGAATTAAAAATGTCTGACAAAAGTATTCTGTTTTGTTCAGTAACTGTATGCGCGTGTAATTCCATTACTCGACATCTAAAATATGGATTGTCGTACACGTGACGTCCTATGTCACTGGAAGGTAGGAAGTCTGGCACTCGGCCAGGCTTCCAAACCCCACCGATTAAAGCAGGAGGCATAAAAGCATTTGCAGCGAGAAAAAAATAGTATGTTTCAATCTCGGTTTGGGACATTACGTATGCGGTGTTTTTGGATGATTTATTTTAATGTAGCGAAAATTTTGTAAGTGACATCGCCCTGAACGTAATTGTTATACGGGTTTGATAATAGGTAATGTTTTTATCTATAACTAATTCGCCAGCGGTTTCGCCCGCGTGTTAGGTTTAGTCGTTATTTTTTAAAAAGTACTTATATCAACATCAGACATAATATGCAATTCAATATGCAGTTTCCTCTCGATTTTGTCTACAAGTACGAGTTGAATTATAAATACAAAGTGATCAAGTGGAAATTGAGTGGTAGAGTTCCACCAACATTGTCCAAGATTAACATGTTCTAACCACTTTTATTTGTTAACGCAATCGAAAACTTCCGAAATATATCCGACCCCTTGGGGTGGAGACCGAGTTATGTTATACTTACCCACTAAAACCATTACGATGGTCGGTTAACGAGAATCGAAGAAGTGACCTTGTCGATATAGTGTAACCGTGGCCACTCCCATGCGGAAATGGAGCAATCCTCCGTCACACTCCTCACTATTGCATACAGCAACGCAAAGCTATCCCAGTTACCTTCTTCCTAAGGGTCGTCTGAAATAGGACAAGTCCGAACGCGACCACGGTCCAGAGTTCCGGCCTATCTTTGAAGCCCCGAGCGTTGGGCTGTGGGAGAGACGATACCTGTCGCCTCTTTATATTTGATAAGAGTGAAACTAAAAAATAGTGACAGAAAAGTTGCCTTTAAACTCGACCTTCCGTGGTTCCTGTCTTCGTGCCAGAAGAAATTTTAATGCATTTCATGTGAATACGTCTTAAGCATTTAAGTCGTGTGACGTTTTGTAATAGCCTCTAAACACGCAATCACACGCCTGAGAATAATCGTTTACATTTACCATGTGAAAAAACTTCATATTTACATGAACAGAGGTTATTCAACGTGATATTAATTTTATTAATAGCAATTTCCAGGAAATTATTTGTTCTACATAGTTTTTGTCTGTTCATATTTTCTCAACCTGTGTGTGTGGGACGGTCTGGGTAAAACTTTAGGTACGTGAAAAGTGTCTGAAATATTCTTGAATTACACGATAAATCCAATGCAATTTGAGATGAGACAGAAACGGCCCCGTTATTGTGTATTGTTAGTTTGGCAAAAATTGTTTTTTTAGTAATCTGTAAATGTCTCACTGAGGGGGTAAGGTCTCCTCTCCCTTTGAGGACAAGGTTTGGAGCTTACTCCACCGCGCTGTTCCAATGCGGGTTGGTTGATACACGTGTCTACATGCAGGTTTATTCGAGATGTTTTCCTTCACCACTGAGCATTTGATTAATTATTATAAACTGAAATTAAACACGTGAAAATACAATGGTCATGGTTTGAACCAAATCATCGTTCGAGATAAATCAGGGCCAGTTCGCCTTTGCAAATTGCAAATTCGTTCAAGTAATTGTTAAGGCTCAATGTGCTATTGCAAAAGTTATATAAAACTAAATATTTGATTGCAGCGATATATAGGGTTACCAGTGATGTTAAAAGCTGGCGAGTTCTCACCGAACAACCCGCTCATACGCGCCGAAAGGACGTCCGGCGACGCCCTGCTCGGCCTCGGCGAGTATGAGCGACGGAGGAACACCCTGCGGAAGATGAGACAGCGACAATACAAGGAGTATCTTGATCAAGTAATTTATGAATACGAGCGATTTTATCCCACTCTATTTCTTAGCGAATGCTTACGTTGTAAAATAAAAATTATAAACATATTTGACTTAAGTACATTCATAAAAGCAGTGTTAAATAAATGTGAAACTACCGCCCGTTCGGAAAGTAGATTCTACTGTCAAGAACCGGCTATAAACTCTTTTCCACCATTTTAATCACAGAGTTTCTGTCGATAAAGTACAATTAAATTCACATATCACCTGCCTGGATTTTTTATCATCAATATAATTTTGTATTGAGTAATAATATTATTTATGATTTATTTTTTTTGACATGAGATTTAGTTTTTTTAATAAGTTAAATATAACTGGAATCTTAGTATAAAAAACGAATCCCGTGCCCAGGAAGGATGTATGTATTGACTTTGATGTCGGAAACTAGGTGTTATTCATTTACATAACCTATTTGTTAAGTACATAAGTAGTTAAATGAAATAGTGTTGTATTATAAATAAAGATATATTTATCAAGAAGTGTTTGCAGCGCACAATATATTAGAGGTATTAGTATCTCGTATGGAATTACTAATGGTCTCAGTTTTGTCTCTACAACTCCTGTGATTTGAAGTTTAATTCCACACAAAATAACAATAATTTAGTTAAATTTTATGATATTATAATTGAATGTATTACCCAGTGCATTTTTAAGTTTTTTTACTTTTACTAAAGTATCCTTTGCATAATTTTAAGACTTCAATATTTATCTTAACTTTGTCTATTTTAATGAAATAATGAACATAGGGGCCATTCATTTATTACGTGAGACGATTTCGGGCGGGAGGGGGTTGGGTTGACCATGTCTTATGTTTTCTTACAAGGGGGTGGGAAGGAGTCTCGATAGTTCTTACGTAAGATCAAAAAAACATTAAAAATAAAACAAACATATATTCATTTTTTCCTTTAGATTCTTACGTAGTAAATATTAAACAGGGGGGGAGGGGGTCGGCCTATTCTTATTTTTTCTTATAATAGGGGAGAGGGGTCAAAAATAAGCGATAATAGTCTTACGTAATAAATGAATGGCTCCATATGAAAAGAAACGTTTCTTTAAATAAAATAACAACAAAAAACGTAATAATAAAATACTCGTTTCTTTTTCAGCAAGCAAAAATAAAGCAGGAAGCCAAAGAGAAAGCTGAGCGCGAAAGCAAAGAGAGAGAAGAGAGAGACAGACTTAGGGAAGAGAAGGAAAGAGAACGGCTAGAGTTAGAGCGAGATATAATTCCAGAGAGAAGAAGAGCGAGTGTCAGTCATACTTATATCTCCGGAGCTAATAATACATATACAACGTAAGATCTGCTTTAAATACCCTCATACATTTAATATACCACTCGTACAGTAGACTCTCTTAATACTCAACGGTTCATTATACACATAGTCTAAGGTGAGGGAAAGGTAATTATAATTATATAGTGTACCTAACATTTCGCCACCCCGCCCCCCTCAATAGCAGATCAGGCCTAAACCCAGCACTCGATTTAACACACCCTTTCAGTTTAAAGGGCAAGGGTCAAAACTACTTAGTTCCTAAAGTTGGTGACGCTTTGGCGATGCATTATATCTTAAAGACCCAATGTCTATGGGCGATGGCGTGCAACCAACATTAGGTGACCCACATGCGAGTCCGCCTACCTATACAATATAATACTAGGAACCTTTAATGTGTAAATTGTCATATAAGGACACTTCATATTCATGAAAGAAATAACTGATTCGAATTCTCTGTTTGTTTGAAAATATTTTACAATGTTTCAGAAAAGTCGATACCGGTGTCCAGGTAGATCACAGGAGCGCGCCGTTATCCGTTGCGGTACAGACCGATGATGAAAAAATATTTGCAGTAAGTTTTATTATTTTTTTTTTGTTTCAATACCTGTAACGGAATTAGCAAATAGAATTTAGTTTTTTTTCTGTCTTTTTTTAAGTCGACTGTTATTAGTAATTACTGAAATGATAAATTTTAAATTAATAGAATGTGTTTAAATTAAAAAGAATAATTAAAAAAAAACAAAGGCTACTTTATTAAACTTAATACCTGACGATCGACCCCGATCATGTGAGCGAAGCCGCAAATTACGACTAGTTTTTTATAGTATATAATTTTATTGTAGAAATATTTTTTAAGCTCGATTGTTGAATACATAAATAAATGGAGTCCAGTCTTTCAAGGCCTCCCGGACTTAAAATTATTACCTAGTCCGGGGAGCGTGACGTGGTAGCTAGTTAACTGAGCCCCCCCCCCCCCCCCGCAGCTGCCGGGCGCGCTGACGGCGGCCGAGCGCGAGCTGTCCCCGCGCAGCGCGCGCTCCACGTGGCCCGCGCCGCCCTCGCTCCGTGAGTGCACGCACACGCGTACACGCATATACACACACACTCATACATACACACACACACTACACGCGCACGCTTTGCATTCATTTATTTATTTGAGAAACTAACTATTAAACTAAAACTTCGAATTTTTTTACACAATGGAAAATTATTACACTAACTATTGTAACAATTGTAACAATTCATAATAAGAATAAATGTAGTAAAATGATAAAAGAAGACAAATAAATAAGAAAATATTACAAAAAATATTTAATTTTTTTATGTACACGGTGTGTACGATCTTCTACAATGGAGATTCAACAATACTCGATCGTAAAACATCCTATAAAAATACTAAAGTATATAGCGCACTGACATCCAGATATAATTTTTATATAAAATATAATTGGATCATGCTGTGCAGAATTGTTCCAACCCACACAGACACGAATAAATACAAATATAAAAGATAAATTCAATGCTTTGAAATAAAAAAAAAAAATTTAAATTTAAATAAAACCAAGCGGAATGTACAATTTTTAAAAACAAATAAATATTTTCAAAATCAGCTCGTAAATGACGTAATTGTGAGCTATTAAAAAAAACTAACCGCATTTGAAATATGTATGATTGTTCTGTCTCTTAACAATAAATCTGAAAAAAAAAAAATGACGAAGAATTGAAGAATTGACCCTACCAATATGAGAGATTAAGACATAGACAATTCTACTATGTTTTAATGATTTGATGTATCAAAATATATATATGTATATAAAAATATCATCAGTTGTAAGACGATAATTGTAATATTCCAGAATCTCTCCCGGCGATCAAGACGACAGCACGAGATCAGCTGACGTCAGAGCTCCGCCCCTCGTACAGGCCGTCGATATTCGACGCGGAAACGATCAAAATGAGGAACGAACGAGCGGAACAGGTGACTTAGCGATAACTTATTTTTCTCCCTCGTGCCCCGGACAGCACGACTAGACTGCCCTTACGCTTGATCTCACTCTGCAATTCTTTCTCCCATCGTGCTGTAAGAGTAGGATGGTAGGGTCTGTTTTTGCACAGACCGAATTTAATTTGTCCTTAGTAGTATTAAATTGGGCAACATATACGAAATTTTCACAGTGGTCTTGACTGTGTGCTAGTAATAATATTAATTATATAACGGTCATGTTCAAGGAGGCAGCGGAACGTCGTCAGTTCTACCAGCAAGAACTGAAGAATCAAATAGTGGAGCAGCAGAGGATAAAAGAGGAGAGAAAAACGAGGGAACAGTTAGTAATACCTCATATGTAATAATTCGAATTATTTATATTTATAATATATTTTTTTTAATTTTACCAATTAAGTTTATGCGTCATATAAATTCGAAATATTTATCATCTGTTCACTCGGTAATTCACGCCCTCTGCGTTGAATCGGCGTGCGCTAGTGTGCGTGAGTGACGCTCGAGCGGGGCGTGTGGTAGTGTGCGTGCGACGACAGACGACAGACAGACTGCAAAAGAATACAAATACACTATATTTGTTGAGTTTGTTTTTATTAGAAATTAATATATTTATGAATGTAACATACAATGAGATGACACTTATACCATAATAATATGGCTCGAGTTTGCTGTGTATTATTTACTTAAATCATTTCAGATTGTTGGAACAAGCGGAGATGAGGAGGCTAGAAGAGCAGCTGCGCTCATTGAAGACGGCACAGGAGAGAGAAATTGAGCGACAATACGACATCAATGCAGCTGTAAGTATACCGCACTGCTTAGTAGTTAGCTTATACGGCTGCGTATTCTGAAGTCATGGGTTAGACGAAAAAATGTTATTTCATCAACAAATCTCAATACCCAGAGTTATGAAATTGCCTGTGGGATATTTCCATGTCTCCAAACGCAAATAAATACGTTTATCCTATGTGTGATTAACTCCGGTCTTGTCCCAATGCTCTCGAGCTTTTGTTATTTTTGTTTAGAAAGGCAGATAAGACTAAATGGTAAGTGGTCACCACTAACGATAGACATTGCCACTGTAACAAATAGCCAATGCGTCACCAACCTTCCCAAGGTAAGGTGTTATGTCCTGTGTGCCTGTTACACTGCTTACCAACCGATCATCATCGCCAAACAGGGATACTTAGTATTGTTGTGTTACGGTTTGACAGGTGAGTATATCTACAAACACAAAGGACAAAATATTTTAGTTCCTGAGTTGGCGGTGCATTGGCGATGTTAGGATTAGTTAAATGACCCATTCGCGAGTTCGCCTACCAAAACTATAAAAAAAGAGGATATTATTATCATTCGATTGTATATATATTTGCTCAAGCTCTTGAAGTAAATTTAAATAGTTTGAAACTACGAAGGGGATTTAAAACGTTAACGTAGTCTTCGTATATTCTTTTTTTATTAATAATTTAAATAGATACAGTACTTTTTTTATTTTATTATATTATTATTCATAAATAGATTTATTATCTCTTAATATACGGCCTATGAATACGGCATAAACACATATGCTCGCTCTGTCAGTGACAATTAAAACTGTCTGTGCACAGCCTAATATTAATATTGGTTAATTGATTACAGATAAAAGAAAGAGCACTTGATTACGACAGGAAGAGAGAAAGCCTTCAAAAGGAAATTGACTTAGAACACGAAGCGTTAGTGAAGGCGGCGATACACCCAAAACGAACACACACATCCAAAAGCGAATCTCCCAAACATTCAAAACTACCATTTTTCTATAAACCGGAAAAAATGGAAAGAACGCCATATTCTTTTAACATACCGGACAACTCGATATTCTCACAAAATTATGACGTCGAGAGTTATTTGAGAAGGAACCTTAATCCGACCAAAGAAAGTCTACTTTCGAATAAACTAGATAACTCTGAAATAGAAAAAAACTTGGACATCGAAAAGAATGTGGTGGTAGAAAAGGATATGGTACACGAGCGTCCGAAAGAAATAAGAAAGAATGTTCTGGAAAATTTCGACAAGGATTCGCTACCGATACCAGTTTTACGACACTCTCCTAAACGAAGAGTCAGCGAAGATATTTCTTCAAATTTAAGTGAGAAAATGCAAATAGTCGATGATAAATGGAGAGTTCCCGCCGTACAGAAGAATATATTAAAATCTTTGCCGAACGAGAAAGGTAAAAATGTAAGCATTTTAACACAACTGGGTTCGATAAGACGTCAGCTGCAGCTGGAGCAACTGAAGCTAGACAAAATGATGTCTAAAAATAATTGAGCTATTTATCTAATATTATCTGTGGTTTTATTATCTGTATAAGTACAGATAAAAAATATCTAGTAATGTAGGTAATACAATATGGTGCCGTAATGTTAAATATATTTATCTTAAATGTTATTAGCCTGCATGTTATAAAATATGTTATTTTTTTAACGAGATTTAGTTAATAATAATTTGTTTTTGTTTGAATTGTAGATTAATAAATTACGATTCAAGTGTTCATAAATTTAAAGCATTCGATTTAAATTACAATTTGGTAACCTAATTTTTATATAAAAAAGTTTAGACCTATTCCCGTGTATTTGTTATATGTTGATGAGTCAAATATTAGGATTAAAATATTCAATATTGTAGATCTCTTTCATGAATAAACTATAACTTCGCTCGTCAACGCTATATAACCTGCTTAGATTATTTCTACGTCTAGATGGACCGTCAAAACTGAGCAGGGCTCTAACAAAATAGTGGCCAAGCGTTGGCCAATAAGTACACGCAAACATGTAAAGTATTATGACGTTTGGCGCTTGTCAAGCGTAGCTGTCACGCGCACTAAGAAAATGAAGTTGGCCCGTTAGTTTTAGTTTTTTTGTTATGCGACTCCGTCTGGATATATAAATAATCTAAGATAATCTATAATCTTACCAAAATTCTAATAATTTAAGTCTAATATCTATTTTTGGGATAAGCAATAACATAAACAAAATTAATATACTAAAATGAACTATAAGGCCATATTATTATTAAATGATATAAACGCTCGAGATCTAAAATTATCTATGACAATCATTCCATATAGTCGACTTATTATGGATTCGTGAAAAAATGGCGTTTTGAACGTCGGCGAAGTTTTTATCGAAATTTTAATAATATTAAAGTGGATATAAAAAACTGATCAAAAAATGTTTATAGTTGTAGTGGAGGAGTTATTAACAATTCGTACGAACATGTAAATTTAATGTTTGCTTATCTTTATTCTCCTCTCTCTTTTGGATTATAATATAAAAACTGTAATTGTATTTGAATAATAATAAAAAATATTATATAAACACACATCTTCAATATTAAAAGTATTAACGCATTATGCGTCCGTCCAGAAGCTTAATTGAAACAGAAATGAATATTTAATTGATTTTATTATTCATCTTTTATCTATCTATACCAAAGAAAAGTGCTATGTATTGTATTACTAATATACCATCCGTGTTGTTAAGATTTTTAAAATCTAATCGACGCATATACAACATCCGTGTAAAATAAGTATTGTTTTTGTATTTGTTAATATATCATTTAAATGTTGTTTAATTATTTGAAAATATACGCACGTTGTTTTTTATTATTTTAGCACACATGTTTCTCGGTAACTTAATTATTGAGTTTTATATATTTTGTGTCTAATGTTATATAATTGATGTCAATAGCTGTATTGTTATCTTCACAATTTCTGTAGTCCATTCCACGGAATGAGTTCCTAAAGGGATATGTTCTTGTGCGTTCAATGGTTAGTACGCACGTCCTGCATTGGTCAAATTATTTCTTAAACAATTGTCTTATACGCCGCGCGACTAATGAGGTGCATGTATTTTGTTCCCTAGCAATTCGACTCGTGGAATGAACTGTAGCTAAGTTTTATTACGTTAAGGCATGTTTAATTTTATTTTAATTTTCATTCATTGTATTTATTTATCCAAATTGTACAAAATATAACTTAAAATATAATAATGATATAAGAAACATTGATACAGTAATTGCTTTAACAAGTTTTTTTGATGTCAGTAATTCAACGAATGATGTAAACCCAAAGTATTAATACGATTACGCAAGAAATAAATTCGCGAACTAACCATTCGCCTGTCATGTTTGTAAGCAGATATTTATTTTAGTTTAAATCCAAAGTAATCATTTTTATTCTATAGAATATTATATTTTGTACTATTTGGTATATTTTTAATAGCAAGGAAGGTGATACAAACCATTTTGTAAGAGAAATCGGTCTTTTGATAATCCCTTTCTTGTATTATTTATTTTATAAATATATAACATTTTAATTGCAATTTTTAATTTATATTGATATTATGTTTTATATTATTAAGTATATATGTTTGATACGAAGTAATTTTAAATATTATATTTAATAATATACATAATACTTGAAATTCTGAAGCGTACGAAGCTTTTCAATTTCGTAACATATAATTTCTTTATCAATAACATATTTTTTATTATTTTGGATGGATCAAAATAATAAATGCCAAACATAATTCATTCCTTTTAACAGCGTAGTGCCAAAACTACACGAACTTCCTACATCATTTTAAATATAACTTTTACATAACATTATGTTTTTAAATTTGTAATGGAAACTTAAATATCCTTACTGTTTCAACATGTAATATATAACTTTATAACGCCAACTATTACATAATTTATCTAAACTTCCACCTAAAAACCATAATATCTATGTAGTAAACTCTAGTGATGTATTTACATATTATAGGTCAAATATCTCACGTAGTTGAGTTCTCCCGAATCATTTTAAATAAACTTTCCTAGTAATTTTTATAGGATTTTTCTAAATAGAGACGTTGAATAGAATTAGTTGTCCATTACATCCTTAGATCGGAATTTAAGTAATATTTCTATGAATAATGTTGTCAATGAGAGTGCATTTATTTTGTTTGTACCGGATTTTATATGTAAGTTGCATTTTTGTTTTACGCACAAGTATTTATAAGCGTTTGAAAGACTGTACGTAGGCTAAGTCCTCGAGAGCTTGCTAAAAGGAAGTGAGATTAAGATAGGTAGGTACTATTATTTTTATATGTAATTGTATTTTTTACACCGCTTTTTATAACGCCAAATTGTCCATTTGCATCGTTGGCTTTGTTTAAATGTTATGTCCATTGATATTATTAAGTGATATTATACAAAATTATTGTCAATAATAAAGTGCCGTTCGTATTAATATTGTTTTGTTTGTGCATAGGTACTATTGTAAAATAAAAGAATATATAAATAATCATCTTTTATTTACACATAAATCAACAAAATCATAATTTACATCTGTGTGATAGTTCAGTTAAAAATATTCTTAGTAATAAAATTTATTTTTAAAAATATCACAGCTGAACTACACTATAAGAAATGAAATAATATTTCCAAGGACTAATTTAAAATGTTATAATTAAAATAAAATAATAATTGAAGTTAAAAATTCGAAGAAAAAAAACATTAAAATCAATAATGCTTTATATAATAAAGCAAACTATATTAATCTACAAAGGAAAAAAAAATGGTAACCAAAACATCTTGAGTCTCGATGTCATCTAAAAGATTTAACAATTTCAAAACATTATAAGAGATTCATCCAAGTTCAATAAAAAAAGTTAAAAAATAACTTTATTTATTAACCATAAAAAATAGTAAATATAAACTGTTTCACTTTTAAAGCCTCCGATTTAAAAAAAACAATGTCAACTTTAATCAAAGTATTTTTGTTTAGTTTAGAAATTCAAGTTTTCTCATAAATATTTTTTTTTAATTCTGAATATATTGATAAGAAAGACAGGCATGTTATACATTATATTAATACAAATTTTATATTATATTTACATATTTGTATACGCATACTTTACAACAATGTCGAAAATATATACTATTATTGTTGATAGGTACATATATAATAATTAATGCAACAATTTTAAAGTTTTCGGCTTCATAGCACTGAAGGATACTGGTGTTTTAGGAATTGTTCCAACGTAGGTCCGCTTCTTCCTAATGGGTCTCTCGGGAACATTATCATATCACCGACCCATGTGAATTGTAATAATCTGTATTCAATAACGTGCCGCCATCTTGGATTCTCTGTCAATAGGTCCCTGTAGTTATCACCGGATACAATGACTCCGTCGAATTCTGCTGCACACTGTACAATGTACCTGGAATAAACATAATAAATTGATGTAAAATATTTATTAGCACATGATCCAAACCCAAATGTAATACTGCTAACTTCCAAACTCCTGGCTATTACAAAAAAAAACTTGACAAAAAGACTATTGACCCGATCACTGGAAACGAGGATCATGGAATGTGAAGAATATTGAGTTAGCCATAAGGAATTATTTTAGACCAATGCGGCAGATAAATGGGCAAACCATTAGAAATATGGGCTTTAGAGCATATTCGATATAATATTTATTTGATTATTACGTTCCTTTTCGCGGAATACAGTAGAGTGAACTGAAAATGTCACGTACGGAAAAACACTGCCCCACCAGGCAACCTCTCTTTCTCTGTCTTTTTAGTTTTATTTCACAAAGGATTTTTAATAACAAATTTGTCATTGTCTTTACATTAGTCTCAAATGTTAATTTATTTTATTATGTTTGTTATTTAATACAGAATATATAGAAAAATCAACTTTGCTCCAGGTGCTCCCACGGCACATCTTATATGAGGTTAAGTCATTTTATGCGGTTTGCAGTAGAATGAACCAGCAGATATGGTCATGTAAGAAAAAAGCGTTACGCTTCAGGAATTTTTTTTCTTATATTGTGTGTGGTTTTATATAAAATTATTTATATTTAACCTTTTTTTATTATTTTAATTCAGACAGGTTTTTTTTCCATACTGTGCCTTTGTAAATATATAAATAAAATTACCTGTCATCATATGAGGTGATCATCTTTCCCTGTATTTCCCTCGACGGTGTGTACACTACTAAACCTTGTCTTTCCAGTTGATCAAGTAGTTTGCCGTCTGTACTCTTGCCATATTTACACCTGAAAAAATGTTTTACTATAAATTTTAAAATTGTCAAGACATGAGATATTTTTAACTGGTGGTAAGGGTTTGTGGCTGCCTAGCTGGGTACCATCCACTCATCACTTTTTCTACTGCCTAACATCCATTCTTAGTATTGCTGTGTTCCAGTTAGTGCTAGTGTAACTACAGGTATAAAGCACATAGCATTGTTCCCAAAGGAGTACATTGACGATGTGAGACGGATGTTTAATATTTGTTAGTGTCGATTTTTATGGGTGGTGGTGGTCAGGTGGCCCGTTAGCTAGTCCACCTACGAATAAAAACATAAAATGGATAATGACTTTAATCAGCTTGTCAACTAATGATTAACATTATAGCATCAAACATAATTTGATTTTTTTTTTACTTTCTAAATACTTTGTTACTAAGAAATTAGTAAATGCAAATATTCAGGTTTAATAGGTACATGTGTCAATGTCTAATGGCAGAGATGATTATCAATGACTACCCACCAGTCCACCCATACACTGGTACACCTTCCAGTTATAAATAAACACTAAAAATAAGAATAACCCATAACTTTTCTTTAATAATACTTATTATTATGTTAAGAAATTAATTATTTTACCTAAATTGGGGCACAAATGCTTTAACCACATGACCACGTCGAAGGAAGTAGTCTATACATATTTTTAGACCTTTGACTGAGAAGATTCTTCCCTTTGTATGCCTAGAAATATTAAAAAAATGTCAATATTTCAATCTTATTATTATTGTTTAGATTAGCGACCCGCCCCGGCTTCGCACGGGTGCAATGCTGCCACTAAATATACTACAGGATGTCTTACAATATTCACAGTTTTTCAGTCATTAGAAAATACAAACCGCTACGTCCCTGTGTTTAAAATCTGTAATATCTTCGAAAATGTTCATTTAAATTACATGCTTTAAAGGGACACATTGATACATTACACTACACATTACAATACATTGTGCATTTAAAATAGATCAATATGGCTCGAGATACCTTATTGGATAAGGATTAATGCTGTATCGCTTAAAATCTTTTCAGAAAGCCATTATTTCTCATAAAAAGTAAAGGATAAAAAATAGTTATTGTGGGTTATTCCTAAGGGATAGACATATACCATCCCAGACTTTTTTGAAGATCTTTTTAAGGTGTACAATACTGTAGTACATTATGTAAGCTCAAAAAATGTGTTTATATACGACATCACTTTGGAAACCTCTAAAATTATCAGTGTTTCTCTACTATATTGTACATGTATTATACATATAAACCATCCCCTTGAATCAATCTATCTATTAAAAAAAACTGCATCAAAATACATTGTGTAATTTTAAAGATCTAATCACACATAGGGATAGACAGCAGTAAGTGACTTGTTTTATACTATGTAATGATATGCAAACTGAGATGAACTCAAACTATCCCATGGTTACAAAAGTATCGTAACGGCTACTCATTAAATTTCATGAACTATTTGTGTTTAAAATTAATTACACACAATATGATACATCCCATGTTAAAACTTTGTGTAGGAATGGTTTATATATCTTACAATTTTAATAGAAGTGTTATAACAGTTACTATAAGTTGGCTCATTTGCCTATCAGCGTTAACATGTAAAGAGTAACCAAATCACTGTAGCGATTTTAATGCAGTTTTGACAACTATATATGTATTATAGCAGTTAATTTATAATTTATTATAAGCGCTTAAGTTCCTGGTTTGTGCAGGAACATCGATTTTGTTCCGTTTACAGCTTCTAATTTTAAATTATCATATCTTTAATAGCGTTCCATCTAGATAATATTATTTGTAAGTTATGATGATAAATACTTACTGCATTGCAACATTACTCCCATCAATAACAATCATTCTTAAGCCTGTTTTATTTTTAATATCTCTCTCTGGATTATATATGTTACTGCCTATGCTATTTCTAGAACTGGCCTGGCCGAGGATCACTTCTTTGATATACGTATCTTCTGCTGTTTCTGTCGCACGATTTACACCATTCTGATAAACCATTTATGTAAATATTTATTAGGGTTATAAATGCAGTTTTTTTTTTATATAATAATTTTTTACTTACCTTTACACTATGCAGGCTGTTTGTTGAACTGTCGGGTCCCTTGGATTCATTAAAAATTTTCTTTGCAATATATTCTAGAAGCTTCCCTCTTTCCGAGGAATCTAAATTTGCAATTCCGTTTGCAAATTTTTGCATTTGTTTATTATTAAGTCTTGTATTCTTTCTCTTTGTATTTAGCACTGTTACATCTGAGTCACCGCTCATGGAAAGGCTATCGTTAACAACTGTACAATCTTGTATATCAGATACATTAACTAAATCTATGACTGTATTGCAGTGTGACTGGCCACTCGTATTCTGTAGACTATCAGTAGTGAGGTCTATCGTTAAATAGGAATCTCTATTAATTTCTTTGGTTA
The DNA here is from genome assembly GCF_037043105.1 of Vanessa tameamea. Classification (NCBI taxonomy): domain Eukaryota; kingdom Metazoa; phylum Arthropoda; class Insecta; order Lepidoptera; family Nymphalidae; genus Vanessa; species Vanessa tameamea. Next base: position 2,610,542 of record NC_087331.1, read on the forward strand.
AATTTTCTACATCTGCTTTGAAACTTTGTAATGAATTATTATTTAATCCAGATTCACTGGTTTTATTATTGTTTTTTATTATATGTTTACTATGTGACAGAGGCGTAGAACATTGTAAGGGGCACGGTTCATTATTAATAACTAGATCATCATCACCTATAATGATAGGATTGCCTTTCTGACTTATTGGTTTGTTATGAATATCAGTATTTGTACTCAATACTTCAGGACTATTAGTATCAACTTCTATTACAGTACAGTTTGACGAACTAACGGAAGTAGATGATTCGTTACGAAGTTCTTCGAACAGTTTCTTAATTTTCCTCCTTGATTTCCTGGTTTTCTTTTTGAAATTTTCCCTTTTCTGAATGCTTATTATTGAATGTGAACCCAAGCCTTTCTGTAATATGAAGGTGTCAGTGATAATAAATATTTATAATAATTAATAGATTTGCGATACTTGCGTTTTTATTACTGGACAATACCATTTTGTATATGTTTACAATTGAACAATTGCGAAATAGAAGTTAGAACAATAACAATGACGTAGCTAAGTAACCTAACGAACGAAATAATATATTTATAAAATAAATTAAATATTTCGAAATATAACTTAAAATTAATTTAAAGTTCAACAGTTTAATTTATAACGATCAAATCAATAATAAACTGTTATTGAACATTTCAGGCAAATACAATAACAAACAGAAATACAATGACTAAAAACTTACAGAACGTTCTCGTGATTTAGAATTTCTACCCATTGTTGTTGACAGCTTTTAAGAAAAGAAGTAATCAAGTAAAGTATATTTATAACACACCTTTTCAATAATTTTACAATTCGAAAAATCAAATACTATCAGTAATAGATAATTTCTAAAAAAGATGGCGAAATCTTTAATTTATGGAATTGCCATATTTTAGATTAATAGCATTTATTACGAATTATTATTTTTATCACTAATATACCAAAAAAAATTAATATAGTTTTAAGGATTTTATTTGAAAAATAAAAAAAAGTATTCAGCTATGTGGCTCAGAAAATGACTCTCAATATAAAGGCTTGCTTACACTATCGGTACAACCTGCGTAAAGTTGAATTATGTAATTTTATAAATCCTGCAGTGAAACTAACATAACGTTTACAATATACCTAACATCTTCAATCAATCTTGCCGTGTCAATAATTTTGTTTGCATTTTTTTGTCAAAAGTCGTTTAAACATAATATAATATTCGGGTGTGTCGCGGAAAACAACTCCATATATATATATTTATTATATGAATGTAATGTATTGTAAATGGGTTGTTTAACGGGCGGAAAATGGATAGTGTGGCTGTGGGGTAGTTTTATTTTAAAAAAAATTATGTACAATGTGGCTGTGACGACAACACATTCAATGATACTCTTAAAAATATATGGCATTTCAAGACCAAACTCAAAAAAAACAATCATATGCATTCATTAACTAAGCCACAGATTTTTTTTCACTTCATTAATTTACAATATTCTATTATAATAACATTATCGGAGTTATTGTTACATAAATACTAGCGAATCAATAACTTACGATCAAAATAGGTCAGGAACTATTCTAAAGTAATGGCTGAAGTCAAAGGGGACAGTGCGGGGAGCGGGTGAGCGGGACGTTCAGCGCTCGCGCTGGCGCCTGGCTTTGCCGTTTTTACAGGTTATTGAATTAATTTTGCAAATTATGTTTAATTTAATCATTTAAGTTTAATTGAATTCCTAATGAATTATTTTGTTCGAAAATTTAACTTTTTATATTAATAACTCGTTTACACTAGCCGTAGGAGGCTGAATCAAAATAGTAAAACATTCTAAAGTTGTTTTTACTTAAATATGAAAATAAATTATGTTTTTCATTGAGAACGTTGGTCACCTGCATCCTTTTTGGTTGTGGCGACAGATTTCACAGGGAAATACCGGATTACACTAAGTTTAATTTAGGCGGGCGTTATACCTACGAACCAATCACTTTATATTGGGATAAGGGTTTATTTTATTGTTGCGCAATATTCCACTATAACAAGAATATATCTAATAATGATGTCATATTAAAACAAAAACATTGTGTACTATACAATCTTTAATACATTCCGATGTTTTTTATTATTATCTCTATTCCAATCGAAGTAGGAATAAGGATAAAAAAACCTTAGATTTATGTATTTTTTGCGATTTGCTAATAACTCCCGTCAATTTGCTGTGAAATGTTGTTTATTAGGCTTTTCTCCTCTTATGGTTGGAATAAAGTACATGTGTAAAGTGACTCAACTGTAACAATCATAGTCTAACTTTGTATATATTATTAACCGCCAAAATTATAGCAGTTTCATACGGGAATTAATAAAAAAGTTTTTTTTTTAAATTATGCACATAATGAGGCCTTAATTATTAATAAATTTCAAAAAATAATATTAAATCAAACAATTTGCTTAATTATGGATTCATATTTTATTACCATACCATACCATTAGTTGCATAAGTTGAGCCGTTGAGTATTATTTTTAATACATTTTTTACCACTAATGAGTGTTTATGAATATAATTTAATTGATCATTAAAATAACATAGTTTTTATCAGTCATTAATACTTAATGGAATTAAAAGTAGCTACTAGATACAATAAAACTTTTATTTAATAAGCATAAAGTAAACATAAATTTATCTCAAATTTAAAAGCGAAAGACAGATTGTGCTCGCTGATCATTATAGTGTAGCAACAAAAGCGAATACAAACCAAACGCGATGCAAATTCATAGTAGTGTGTGTAGTAATTAACAATATGTTGTTACGTCAAAAAATAATTATTAAAGTGACAGCACTTTTGACGTTTTAATATAAAAGACGCCTCATTTCGCGCTACCAGGAACTTTGTATTCGCTTATGTTGCTTCACTACAACGTTCGCCTACTCTAGCAGCCTTTTGTTTTAATCTGAGAATTTTATAGCCTCATTCATTTTATGACATTATTATGCTTAAGTGTTTTTTTAGAAAGTAATCCTTTAGTAGGTACCTTTACAAGTAATCAATTACTAATGTAAAATATTTTTTACATGTAAGTACTTATCTTTTTAGTAGTTTGAACGAGATGAGAGTTAAATTTCAATTTGCGTAATGATTCTTAACTTACTCATGACTCTGTAACGTTACAAAATAAAACACTTCTGACGTAAATAGAAGTTTGACTTCTATCACGTGTAAGTATAGGTATCAATTAGTAGGCGCTCAGATTATAAACTTTTTGTTTTTAATTGCATTTTATTCACAAAAATTCGTAGATTGACGTGACAATACGTCAAATATTCTTAGAATTACTAAGAGAGCGAATACCTTTTCGATTTGTATCTTTTAGTTAATGCATTTAATAATGAAAATCGGTATAAATTTTGGATCAAATCTGGGTTACCTCATCGTGTTACAGGAAACCAGCTTAAATATTTTTGTTTATTTCGTGATCAGAAACATATATTTTAATCTATCGTATGAAATTCAGGCACATGTATTTCCACCATTGATGTTTACGGTTTTGAAATAATAGGTAATCTATCGATGTCCCTATTGTTAATCGTTACTGTTTGACGATTAACTTGCGCGCGGTGTTAACTCATAATAGTTATTAATTATTATAATACTCTTTGCACCTTGTAGCATTTTTGTAAAAGGAGGCCTTGGATTTTTTTTTTTTTTATAATATTTATGTTCATCACCAACTATGTTTTATATTTTATACATGTTTTCTAAAAAGCTACCTAATATTATATACCTACTTGAGAGTTATACTATATAATAATAAATTAACATTAGGAGATCGTAAGAATATTTTTTTAATTAGAAGTAAATTATTGTTTAACATGATATCTACAAAATTAAGGATAAAGATATTTCTAAATTAGTGAATATTATGTCTACATTATGTTAAACATTTATCTTTAAATGTTTTCGTACATACATATTACATACTATTATATCTAATAACAAAATATCGTAATATTATATAATTATAATATATTATATAGATACTATGAAAATACAGTGTGTCGTTAATGATTTATTAATAAACAAGGATTTAGTAGCTACGGTCATGACATAATATAGAAGAAAAAAAAGTAACTAGTGACATCATATAAGAATGTAGTATAGCGAAAAAAAGTTGACTTATTACATATTAGGCGGGCCAATGAAAAAGTATTTAAAAATGGCGGCCGATCTATGCAGTATTAGCATCTATGAGAAATCAGAGATGTGTAAAAGCGGATATACAATTCAATTTAAATGTTGTTGCTGACGTATTAATATAATAGCGTACTTTGTTTTATTTATAAATACTTTTTTATTAGTATGAATTTTATTAATATTGCTTGTCTTAGCGCATATGTTAATTTATAAAATAAGTAAATTTCCCTTGCAAAAACAGTATTTTCTTATACAAAACTAAAGCAAACTAATCTCCTGTACACCACAGATAAATACTTGGTTGCTTATAGTTATAATATGTTGATATAGGAATTACTTTTGATTCAACGAAACAGATTAATGTACACAATAATTTTACCGTAATCAAAATTTGTAATTTTATCTTTGAATATATTATTATGATTCTTCTATTTATTTATGGTAAAGGTCAATTACGTTTTTGACTTAGAACATGTTATGAGTCACCCATTGATTTAGCGTTTAAAATTATTCTGCAAATAAGTTTATAAACTTTAAAAGACACGTAATTAATGCAATAAATATTTTACAACTAAATTTATTTACAAGTATACACTTCAACAGTTTTAACGCAAGTGTTGCAATCAACCCTGCAGCACCAATGAAATTTACATTGACAGCGTTCTTTAACAACGATTTTCTTAGTGTTGTACCCTCTTCCGCAACACATGAGCCCGCATCCGTCTATACCCGCTGACGTTCTGTTGCATTCTCTGCCCGTTGTTCCAAGGGAACCCTGGTGGTGTAAAGAAATTTGGGAAACAATACAGCGTAATCCATATTTATTTAATTTATAGTTTTATGATAACTGTAAATTTAAATAAATCAAATCAAATCAAAATACTCTTTATTGTACACCAGTAAATATAAAGTTGAATCACATTTAAGAAAGATGCACAAGAGGCGGCCTTATCGCTAAACAGCGATCTCTTCCAGGCAACCTTAGGGTAGAGGAAAGAAATAGATATAGAAAGAGGTAGGGGTGTACAAGGCAGATATAAACATAATATATGAATACATTACAGTGAAATAATAATATATTTAAAATAAAATAATGTACAGTATCTGGTAGCTAAGCATACATATATGTATGTATCTCGTTAGATATAAATTATATATAAAATTAAACTAAAATTCTCTCGGACTAAATACAACATTAAAGTGCAAGAAAGTATTGTTTCAAGATAGTTTTAAATGAATCAAGTGATTGTAAACGTCTTACTTAAACAGGAAGAGAGTTCCACAGACGAATAGCCTGAACAGTAAAGGAATTTCTGTAGAATGAAGTCGAATGAGAAGGAATTTTTAAAAGTAAATTATCGTCAGAACGACGCGTTCGATTATGAGTAGTACATAAAAATTTAAAATTCTCCTTTAAATAGAGCGGAGTTGAAGGATGAAAAAGAATTGAGTAAAGTAGATGGAGAATATGAGTATTCCTGCGATAGCGAATTGGGAGCCACTTGAGCTTTTTGCGAAAGTCGGAGATGTGATCATATTTACGAAGACCAAATATGAAACGAATGCAAAGATTTTGAAGACACTCAAGCTTGTTTAATTGCTCCTCTTTTAAGTCAACATAGCAAGTGTCAGCATAATCGAGAATTGATAATATGAGGCTCTGTGCAAGCGAAATTTTAGTAGGAATTGGTAGAAAGTTTCGCAACCTTCGGAGCGACCCTACAGCAGAAAACATTTTTTTACTTAAGTTACTTATATGTGGTTCCAACGATAAATGTTGATCAAAAATAACCCCTAAATTTTTACAATTTGTGCTAAACGGTATGTCAACATTATCAAACGAACAGTGGGTAAGTCAGAAAAAGAAATGCGCGATATTAATTTAGAACTCCCAATGATTAAAACTTGGGTTTTTGTAGGGGTTACCTTTAATCCAAAAGATTTTGACCATTTAGCAATTTTATCTAAATTGTCATTCACTAAATAAATAGTTTTAGCTAAATCCGAAACTTTACTTAGTGAGTAGATTTGAAGATCGTCTGCATACAAGTGGTAGAGAGATGTAATATGAGAGGAGATACAATTAATAAATATTGAAAACAAGAGAGGGAATAACACGCCACCCTGCAGCACGCCACCAGTTATAGGAGACCAGTTAGAGAAAGAACCGTTAAAGTTAGAGAAAGAACCGTTAAATGAAATACAAATAAACAAAATTAAATATCAGGTATTTTTATATTTACCAGTGATTCGTTTCGTATACAATAATTAGGTGATTCCTCCAAATACACAAGATCTTGAGCAGTAGGTAGGCTATAGTTTGGGTTGCTTAATCGTAACTTGCCACGTCTCGACACCTTTACTTCGGTTGCACCTTCGTATTTGTCTCTTAAGTAGTCACCTGTCATTAACATAAAATAATTATAGTAACCAAATTTTTGAAATAGAGAATTGTCGGATATGCTAATAGTATTATAACAATTACATAATTTTATACTGGTAGATGTTGATAAATATAGTCATTGCTTATTGACAAAATTAACGCGTTGTTAAATAATAGAGATTCAACTATTATGTATATATCTATATGATATCGCATGTGTGACCATATACGGATCGTGTTTTATTAAGTAGGCGGGGAGGTCAATGTTTTAATATATTTTTTAACATTTAACTTTTCGGTAACTGTACTTTATTCTTCTATCAAATTTTTTTGTTCGTTTTTTAGTTTTTTATATTGTAATAAGTTATGAGAACTGACGTGTACGGATTGAGTTGAGTGACATTTTAAGCGTTTGGCGCGCGAATATGTCGAACCAGATAATAAATCGCTTAAAGTAAAAGCCATTTTATAATTTATAACTATTAACTTCAACATTTCCCAAGTAAAACTTAACCGTAATGAAGCCATTTAAATATCAATAAATACCCCTTGATTACAGTCTCAGAAATATTATTAACGGGGATTATACATAAAGTGACGGCTAGAACTTTATGTTTCCACTTCTACTACTTTGCCGATGGCGTCCGAGATTATTTATGAGCCCACCCGTAAGATACGTATATTTTTATGCCTTTTTAATGTGTTTCAATTTAAGTTAAATTACGATTGTTTTAGTTACTACAATAATAATGATGGCTTTACTTTCTGGAGACATTTAAAATAATAGTAAATATTACTTGAAAGAAATAATATATTTCAAAAATATTAATTAATTATCAAACATAAATCAAGAATACGTACGAATGTACTTTATTCAGTCTTATCTAGGATTCGCTATGACATCTACTGACCTTAAAAAATCATATAATTGTTAAAAAAAAAAAAACTTTTTCTCTTAATATTACTGTCATAAATAATAATAAACTGCGGTTGAAAAATTACAACGATAAAACTGATTATCTGAAAAAACTCGCTTGTATTTACATGCAAGTTTTTTTTAACAATAACTCTGCTTTAAATTTTCTTAAAATAACACTATTAAACTGCCATTTACAAGGACTGCGTATCGTAAAATACGTATACCTACTAAGATTATGTTTTCAAAAGATACAGTAAGGAACGTAAATATGTTAATTTATGTTGTATTTAGTTCATATCTTTAGCTTAGCGTTGGTGCGGGAGGGCTACTGTGTCGTTATCGTATGCAATATCTCAATTTATAAAATATATACTTTGTAAAACACGAGATTAGCTCAATACAAAAATACGTATGTAAAACAAGTACCCTACATATATATTTTTATTCGTAAGATTGCAAATAATATTTTTACAAATCTCGCCAAAAATAGGAATGACGTTGAAATTAAAATAATTAATTAGCAACTAAGCAAAAAATGAAAAAAACTAAATTCGACAATATATTTTTTTTAACTTACTAATAATTACATCATTTTTCAGGTTTATGTCTTTTATTTTACAATAGATATATAGATAATAAATATGTAATTGCTGACTTATCATAATGAATACTAGCCTCATTAATTGTCTATGAATATAATAAAAATATATAATTTAGTTAATATCATATCTTTATAGATGGCTGAGACGGATATTTTACAATCATTATATTTGATATACAATAGAAAAAAATATATTCATTTTTCTCGTGTATTTTTCCGAGATAATAAAAAAATATGGTAAAAACTTAGTCAAGCATGTAGTCGAACTATTTCCATGCAAAAAATCACGTCAAACAATTATAGCGTCGTGGTGCCCTACTTAATTTACTTTTAAGCTATTCATACTTAAATAACAACTACAATAATATTTTTCTAAGTCAAGCTAAAAAAACTTAAAACTAATGGGTACATTTTACCAAATACCCCATGGGATCTCAACCGTTCAATAAAGAAATTAATTTACCATGTACCAAGACAGCATGAAGCGACAGGAGGATTAATTGTTCTCATTAACTTCCTAATATCAGATAAAGGATACAATGGAAGACCATTTACTTGGTTACGGAATGTTACTCTTGGTCTCTGCTGTGAATGGCTTCGTAATGGAGTGTACATTTCACATACAAATGTATGTGAAATGTATTGGAGACGATTTATTCCAGACCTATCGGCAGGCTAACGGCAGTTATAACTGAGATGTAGATTATTTATATTTCAAGAAGGTTATATGTAGTTGTATCATAGGCGAATATATTATTATTTTATTTAAAAAGATAATATATTACTTTTTTTTTTAAACACAACGATTTTCGTGTGGTAGCATTCTATTTTTAAAATACCTTTTGTTTATAAAGTTTGACTATGTAAAAGGATTATGATAATGATAAAACTATTATAAAAAAAAATGTCGAAAAAAATAAAACATTGAGTGTTTCAATCTAATGTTATTAAGTACTTATCGCTCTATAAAACTTACCAATCTCTCTGAAAGTAGCAAGTTGCTGCCAGCAGGTAATGAGACTGCAGGAGCCAGACACGCCGTGACATTTGCACGTAACCTGCGACTTCTTTATGACCGCCTGGTATCAATTATTCGAAATTATTGATTGAATCAGGCAAATTCGGGTGAAGAAAAGCATTTTTATTGGCTATCATCAATCAAATACAGGAAAAAAGATCTAAATATTTTTTTCTTATATTATTTATATATGAAGGAAAATGAGACGAGGAATAAAAATTCGTAAGAAATATTTACCTAAATTTTTACCCATCAGATTCATCATAGAATCTCTTTCTGTCCAATCAAAATGATTCGGCATCACCTTGGACTTGGTGGCCATTTATTGCACAACTATGAGCCATTTTTATCTAATGGCTTGTTTATAATAATCCCTTGATTCGAATCCCGGTCAAAGAATTCTTAGTTCAGCTCGGAGTTACGAATTTTGCAATATTACAATGTCGTATATCGAAAAACACGTAGAGCCTTGTATCGTGTGCCTCAGAGAGTTATCTTGCCTGAGAGAGGTTATAGAGACTACATCGCATGTATGCACGCACACTGGTGCAGTATAATATCTCCTGCACAGTTAGCTAGTTTTCATTGAGTTAAGCCGTAGTGACCAAAACCGGTCCCTTCAGACGGACGGACATTATATATTCCGTGGTAGGGCTTTGTGCAAGCCCGTCTGGTTAGGTAACATTCACTCATTACATATTGTAGTAGCGACTGAACCAGGGTACTGGGTAAATAATATTAGCAGCCAAGGATGGTGGCGCATTGGCGATGTAAGGAATGGTTAAAAATCTTACGGCGCCAAGGTCATGTATATGGGCAGTCGTGACCACTTACCATCAGGTGTCCCCCTACCTCTATTATAAAAAGGAAGATACATCATTATTCTATCTAAACTTAAAAAACGTGTATAAACTGCGAAGCGGATCTGAAACCTTCTCCTAGTATAAAGTCTATATATACATATATATGGTTCAATAGGCGTATGGTTTAGCAGTTTTTCTCAGTTAAGCATTACAAATAAAATGTCATTTACTTTATTCGTATAGATATTATATTTTACATACCCTCCTACCGGCCTCGTTATTATGCCTGTTCATAAGCTGCCGGCCCTGCTCTCGACTGCCACGTTTCACTTTTCGTTCCCTCTCACGTATGTCTACGAAGCCTTCGGTGAATCTAAGATAATAAAAAGTAATATTAGTATAACTTAAAAGCGTCGTAAAATTTTATTTAGAATATTATGCAGAACTGACTGCCCGTCCAGATCTTGTATGGTTAAAATTAAAATAAAGAATAAGGAAATGTTGGTTAAAAACAATATTGAATCCATTCAAATCATACTCAAAAAAATCATCAATATTAGTCCAGTTGTTCAAAGAGTTCAGTGATAAACAAAATACTTAGTTACTAATCGTAATACTTCGTCTTAAAAATAAATTATTACATTCTTCGTATGTGAGTCAACAAAAAAAAAACTTGATTGTTTATTTGCTGATTGATTATTGGCTAATATTATTAGATTGTCGTACCATTAGTTGTTTTTTAAATAATTATTTATTTATTCTCCATGTAATCACTATCGAAAATATATATAAATTTGTACTTAGTAATGTCATCTACAGCTCTTTAATCATATATATACTATATATATATATATCGGAATATTATCGGTATCGTATGATAACCGTTATAAATAACTAGAATTGACCCTCAAAAACCTCAGTTACGTTTCAGCTGGGTTTTATTTTTTTGAGGAATAGTCGAAGTCGGAATAAACAGAAACGTTTTGATAACCGTTATATATTAGAATTGTCCCCCTGATTTGTCTTGGAATATTTATATTTTTAGTCTATACCAACCACAAGAGCACAAAAACAAAATAAACAACAATTGACATCGAAATGACGCGATATAATTGGTCGAGAATTTAAATAATATGATATTATTTTTAAATTAACATGGTTATTTTTATAATTACAAGTATAAAACAAATATAATATTCGTTACTTATAATAAAAATAATATGATATTCGTTATGGATTTGTAAAAAATTGGCGTCTTGAACCTGTTATGGGAACTTTAGAAGTAAAATTAAAGTAGACATCTTAGGGAATTTTGTATTATAAATAAACACACAGAGAACTGCTATACTACTGTATACAAGATAGATGAGCTATTAGCTCATCTCATCATTATAAATCGCATGGCACACGTAAATCTAAGATTTTTTTTCATCAATTGGAATAGACTATAGATATATAAAAATTTATATTAACTTTCCAGGTTAACCGCCTGCGCTCTCAATAAACAGATGGACATGAAGTGTCTTATTACTTTTCTTTAGATCTTTTCGAGAGGTACAATTCGACGATGCACTTATTTCCATATAATCAACACAGTGCCCCCCCTACACACAGCTCGGACAGCACGATATTATACTGTTTATTAAATTATAACAACAACTTTTGTTAATGAATACAAAATTCTCTATTAGTAAATAGAATAGATTTGGCTCCAATTGTTTCCGAGGCGACATTTATTTATAATATGTTACAATCAGGGCCGGTTCTACCATCTGGCTTTTTGGGTTAAGCCCAGGGCCCCGTGGATTCAAGGGGGCCCCAGCTAAGTCAAATCAAAGTAAAAAATAGACGATAATGCGAAAGAATCCATAATTTTATTAAATTAAACAGATCGTATGGTTTATAGCTCTGCGAGTCCTGCAATTAATCAAACCTATTCAATTAATTTAATTCAAGTCTACGTTCAGATATGTCTTAGGTGGGCCCCTAAGTAGTGTTAGCCCAGGGCCCCCTAAACTTACGGTCCAGCCCTGGTAACAATATTGATATATGTAAATTTATGTCGAAATTGAGTTTTTTTATTTACAACTAGCGACCCGTTCAGGCTTCCTCCGGGTTGGAATTTGGCTTTTGTAAATGATACAACAGTAGGGTACATTACCCTATAGCACTTGAATAATGTAGCTTCCTACCAGTGCAAAAAAAAATCAGACTTGGATCATTAGTTCTGGATATTAAAATATTTTAATCATTATTATTTACAATTACATTTAGACACATTTTTGTATCGTAATCGATTCAGTACTTATATAGTATAATGTTCTCTTACTTTGTGATAACATTAGTTCCATTTAATTGACAGATTATATTAACCTTAATCAAAATTATAAGAAAATAAAGTTTAGCCTGTTTCACCGCCAGAGGTCTAAAACTATTAAAACTATTTTGACATTTAAATTATGCGATCTCATTGGTCGAGAATTTGAATAATCTGTGCTATTATATTAAGATACTTATGTATGTACAAATCTTTATCCGTTTTCGCTTGGAATAGGTTACTAGGTACCTTTTCTTCACGTCATGTCGTGTGTGTATATATACGTATTAATAATAAAAAAATAAATATTTGAGGTGAGTGGTTTCCAAATTAATTTACTTGTTTTTAAATCTCAATATACGTTAGTAATTTAAAATTGATATATGTCAAGTTTCTTAAGCTTCTTACAACTTTTACAGTTTTCCCAACTTTACGCTGCTCCTGGTAGCCTCATGTACAGTGCAGAATAGGAAGGAAAATTAAAAAGAGATAGCTATATTAAAAGAAGGGCAGGAAAATAGAGATGGATATAGTTTTCATATTTTCATTAGGCTACGCCCATCGCTACGAAGCTCTACGTGGTATCGATTTGTAGTGTTTGTAACTGAATTTCAAAATGCGACTTTGTAACCCTATAAATAGAATTTAATTTTCTTTACTTAAATTTATTTATTAAAATGTTTAATTTTTGTCAAATTTAAAATACGAATAAAAACTATGTTAAAAATTAAGAATTATTCAAGCTAGTTGCTAGAATTAATCATTTGTTACAAAAAAATAAATTCAAGCTAAAACATACTTTATGTCTACCAACTTAAAATGCATAGTCCCATAAACAGCATGTTGCATTTGGTGGTCACAATAAGGGGTGATCTGGATTAAGTACCCTCAATGCTTCATGTATCCCTGGTAGATGATAACGGATTTAAGCGTGTTTAACGCGGATCTAACCCGGTTTATCCGGGTTTATAAAACCTATATCCGGAATTTCCATTTGTAAGAAGACGAAATCATTATTTTATTTACCTACAATAAAATATTATAATAAAATTACAAGAAAAATGACAAATTATAAACTTAAAAAATATCTCGTTAAAAATATTTTCAACGCAATATATTAAAATTTAAAAAAGGCTCAATACATTATTTACGTATGTAATAAATAATTATTTTATTTATTAAAGATTTTATTTTTATTTTTTACGGATAAACTAATTATTTACTGTAGCAATTGTTTTTGTAATAATTAAAATTAACGTCTATAATATAATAAACTTAATTAATATTATAAAACGAATCTTAACTTTAACTTATATTGTACAACGTCATGAAAGAAGACCTTCCTACGTCGACGCGGCATTTCTTCAATAGCTTCACGAATTCCTTTCAACCTCTCACAATCCGATGCTTGCCTGGTGAGAAAAATATTCGAATGCGGGAAAATCTTCTTTATGAAGTAAAAAAGGCATTTTCCGCTTGGAACAAACATTCCTCTATCCCATTCCAATCATTCTTTACCTCCTTACAATCATGTGATCCTAATCGGGAAAATTCAAACAACCGAAATATCGGAAAAGCTTTTTAAAGTATCCACGATAAAAATCTTAAAAAACACACAAATCTGAGGGAGTACCTAGTAACGCCGCCCGCCCGCCTTACCTGCTTAACTACTTATTGGCTAGTACTCCTTGAACTTTATGGACTCCTAGTATTTGGAGGCTTCAATTTTCCCAATGTCGCGTGTTCGTAAGTATTTTAATACAATCGAACGTGCTCTCTCTTCGACGATTAAAACCGTACTGAATGGTGTTCGCAACTTCGAACTTTGATTAGATTTTCGAAATTTGAATTTAATCATCACAAAAATGATTTAACTAGATGCGTTTGATTGCTAGATGATTTTTTCCATTTGCTAATTTTACTGAATATTTATTAAAAACCACAGCTTAACGATGATTTAAATTTAAGGAATAAAATATTATAGTACTATATACAATAAAATGTATCGACTGTCGCTTCTAAATATAAACTTGATAATTTAATGTATGTAAATAAAACATAAACGAATTATCTAGATATTGTGGTGTACAAGCTATTTAAAACAAGGAACAAAAAATATATACGCTTTACCACCATTTAGTACCCCAAAAAGGATTATTTTTTTTTAATCCAAGGGTTAAAAAAAAGGTCAAGGAACGTATGTGTTCTTCAAGTAAAAAAGGTTTTTATTGTAAATATGTATTAGTGACAAAAAAAAATCGATTCTGCAAGTGTTTGAGAAAGTTGATTTAAATAGTCTTAGAAGAAACCGTTACTTAAGCAATTTACTTAATTTTATAAATAAAAAAAATGTTTACACTATATGCATTTAGTTATTATTTATGTATGTTTAAATATTTGTAAATTGACCTTTTATTAAACTTTTTTTTATTATAATTAAATTAATTAATTGAATTCTACCCATAAATGGTCTAGTCTGGCAGTGTATAGTGTGTTACGATAGATAGAGCCACTCTATTTCATGGCTTGGATGTTTTGAGAGTCCAATGAGGTAAATTTTTAGTTACGCTCATCTATCATTATAGATCTCAACAAACATAGCATAGTAGCGGGAAATCAACCCACCATCATTTTCAAGAAAAGTTGACATGTACATAGACTGGTCAGGCGAAAAAGTCTGCCAAATACATTTTCTTTCAGTGTTTTAATTATAAATCACAAAACACTGATCGCAACGAAAATTATAATTAATAATGATAAGTTTGTTTAATTCTATTCATAACTTAAATGATACAAAGTACAAAAACAAATTACTACAGTAAAGTATTTTCAAAACGAAATGACTAAATATTTTGGGCTGCATTGCTGTTATGCTTAGAGCTTCTCATACACACACCCATGCGTACTTGTTAATATTTAAAATAAAGTAAATAAAAGTTAAGTTTTATTAATTAAGCATTTAAGATATAAGGTACATTTAGTTTTACTTATTAATTTTCAATGAATTTTAAATATTTTTGCTTACAATTCTAATTAAACATATTTATAAATTTAAATAATTAAATGTTTAAGACGTGGGGTCTATTTATATCATTAATATATTTGTAGAATTTTATCTTTATTTGAACTTTGATGTTGAACCTCGTATTCCATTATTTCAGCTTCTATAGACTTCTGCAAGCCTGGTACCGTACCTGTCTTAAATCATGACTTGACAACCGTGACGTAATTCTGACAGTTCAGATTTAATTTAATTTATTGAAAGTTATTTCCCATTAATGAAATATTTTATTAATTGTATTTATTGACTTACTGTTAAATTTAACTTAGTGTATGTGCTTGATTGCCTACAACTTAGTAAAATGTTATGAACGAAAAGGACTACAATTAATAAAGAATATCTACTGAAGAGATAAAGTTATTTTTTATTTTATTCAATAAGTAGCACCTCTGAAGAGAACAGGTGCATTTTTCACCTGTCTTACGTCTCACCTGAGTACTAGGATATAAGATATTTGCAGGATATGCTTTTATCTTTTCGCTTTAAATTGTGCAGGTACACACACACATACACAAAATATACGTTTTGTTCACAGACCCTTTATTACGTAGCACCCACACAGCACACATAGATTCCATTAAAAAGAGAAGGTAATATCACTTCTCTTTCTGTTTCATCAAACTGTAACGGGAAAACCGCTACACCGGCCTTATTTCACAGTATTCACGCACAGTGGTTTTCTCAGCGTGTGTATAGGCGTCGTTGTTTCGTTGGTGTGCGTAAGGGCGACAGGTAAATTTTCCTTCTCTACATTGCTGATTTCCTAGTAAACAGGTGCGAGGTAAGACAGTGGCTCTACCTGTTTGAATCGTAAAAGCGACCAACAGGTGTGAGTGATAAAAATATAATTATGTTTTTTTTCAAATATTTATTTTGTCTGTACAAGTTACTGTAGTTCAACAAACTGTAATGAAATAAAACAAATTAAAAGTAAAAAAATGTTTCGAAACATTTTTTTTTATAATTCTTATTTTTGGCAAAATTTTTAAATAAATAAATATAATAAAATTATTTTATATGAAATATTGTCTATGTCTTTTCTTGATCAACCAGGAGAGTATCAAATAATAATCATAATTCAAAGAAAACATTACAAAGTCTCTATAAAATAATAATTTGCTAACAGGGGAACATGAATTAAAAGTAGTTTCATTCAAATAGACAAGTATGCTGGTAAAAGAAACAAAAAGCAACACTACTACTACTACTATTTTCTAGAAATGTTTAGTTGTAGTCTAGTTGAAACATAGTTCGAGCTACACGGATAACATGAACCGAAGGATATGGCGCTAGTTCTTAGTTTAATATCTACGTAATTTTTACTATAACTTACATAGTACATAGAACCTTTTAGCTATTCATTCAATATTTTTCACCTTTAATCATATTATAAAATGAAAATAGACGACAAAAAATAAAAAACGGGAAATATTTTTTTTAACAAAACCTATGTTATAATATAGTCAGAAGGAATCAAAACTCCTTTGTTGTTCAATAATTAATTAAAAAATAATAATAACCATTGACTAAGGCCGACTTTTGAAAAACGCTGTTAAGAAAATTTTTAAATAACTGGACTTTGTGATTTTATTTTAAATAAATGAGAAATTGACCTTTTTCTTCTAGAAAATAAATATAACGATCCAATCATAAATTTATTTATAAAGATAATTATTAAAGATTTTTTATATATAAGTCCAAATTAAATATTAAAAAACTATTCGGAACTCGATTTCTACATTTGTTTCGGGTCGTTTAACTAATTTCGATTACCGATCGCTGCATAACCAGAATTTCGAAGAAAATAACAAACAATAAGAGTTAAGCCAAAAGTTGATACAATAATAATGCTCACTTGTAACCGTATTCAAGGTTGTCACCACAGCCTCCCCATACCCAATCATTGTGAAGATGCCGCGGCCGAGCCGCGCGACTGCAGCCACACGACGATAAACGACCGTCGCGACACGCTCTTGAAATAGCAAGTGATACTCCCGCTGCGGTAATAGCGTGTGTGAACGCGGTTTCTCTAGAAGCTGTAACAATGAAAACTTAAAATTTTAAGGTGTTTTGGGTGACCAAATAATGTTGAGCTGAACTCAGACAGTATTCAAATGCTAGGCAGGGAATCAAAACATCGCGAGAAATCGACCACGAGCATTTTGTTGTTTTATTTTGGAGTTGATTTCAATACGCTTTTCCACTTTACATAACATCTCAGTTCCCAAGTTTGATATCCTATTGGTTATGTAAAAATGGTTAAAATTTCATACGGCGCAGTGGTGAGCACTTACCATCAGGTGGCTCATTTGCTCGTCGGCCTACCGATAACATAAAACGAAAAAAAGGAGCCGACTCGAATCAAATGTCGCAACTTCATCGTAACCAACGTTAGCGCGGAATTTAATGCTGTATCACCAAGACTTTAACATGTTTTACTTATTAAGGTAATTAACATTTGTAACCAAGTACCGAGTATGAGTATAAATTTAGTTATGTAAACTTAAATAATCTTATTTAGAATACAGTAAAATGCAAGCTAGTATATTTCTACTACTAGCTCAAGCAGCTAAATCAACTCTCCAGTAGTTCAACAATATCATAAAAGGCTTATGAGAGATGTGAAATTATAAAAATCTTGACCTACTTACAAAGTGTAAAGACGGAAGAATTAAAAAGACGTTTGAATGTTAGGAACTCTTTTGATATTCGCTACTATTTAATTTCACAAAGAGCACACAAACGTCGTCGCTAATAGCTCTTAGATTCAATTGACTCTCAGGCAGAATATATTATATACATATAATAGTATTTAACTGACATAACTTTGTGGTTCGTCTCGGTAGATCTATGATTTTTGTTTTTGAGCTACATACGAGTACATAATATATACCTACGAATTCCATACGGGATAGATTTTTTAAATCTTGTAATCGTCAATTTTTATTGGTATATGTCACAAAATAAAGTAAATTTACTATTATTAATAAATCCGGAATCTTGATAACAATTTTTTCCGAAACATGACGCGTAATCCTCGGTATACAACGTAAATAACTTTCTTTTTTATTTCAATTTGAGATACCTAATATTTAATAAATTTTATTTATTTTTAATGATACGTTCTTATAACTATAAATATTTTATTACTTTACAAGCAAATAAGAATTTATAATTATTTATTATCATTTTAATTTAACCGTTAAATTATTATATGTATTTTAAATAAGTAAGAATATTTATTTGGATGTATACAGATTTGCCTGTGCTGTTAAAAAAAATAAACAACAACAAAGGTCTTTGCCAGAATAGTTCTTAATAAATAAAAGAATACTTTTAAAATAAAAGCGGGAAACGGTACCATAAATCAGTTTGCGTCGACTGGTGCTCGTGACGTTGCTCAGTGAAGATTTAGAGCCCTCAAGTTGAAATCTCTAGATGAAAACTTTGTTCAGATAAAACATGTATAAAAGTTTTGAAATTGAATTAATTTATAAAGATTTATATAATTATAATAGTTTTGTACTCTTTTATAAGATAATTTGTTTTAAGTGTATTGTAAAACCTATTATGTATTTTAGACGTAAATATATTAAATATAGTATTAGTAGTTTTGTCGGTTTAATTTATTAGTAAAGCTAAGCCGATTTCCGAGTCATTAGCTATTTGTGTGCTAAATTACACAAAGATTGAGAGATTGGTGTTTAGAGACCTAATAATATTTCAAATTATTAATATATAGTGTGAACACAATGTTATATTGAAATATTTCTTTCACCTGACAAAATATTAATTTGTTGATGATTTGGGGTTAATATCATGATGAGATCCTCTCCGTCGTCGCTCTCTACGCCGTTTCGTGTGTTTCTATTTCCAACTCCCACACTCCGAGCTGCTATTGAGATTTTTTTGTCAGAAAAACCTAATGATTTTGAACATACCTGACTAGGATCTAGAACTGCTGACCGTAGGGCTCTCCCAAAGAGTACCAAAGATCCCGGTTATCTACCTTCTGTCCACAGTCCCGCAAATTTCTTCGAGTAACTTTTTATTTATCGTTTTATAAATTTTAATTGTTAATTATATTTATTAAAAATTGAAAATATTTATTGAAATTGTGGTCGGACATACGGAATAACATTTTGACATTGACATTCGAATATATCAATATTTCAGTCGGTAAAATAATATTTAACGGCGCATGGTGCGCCATCTTGTATATTTGTACTGGTTGGATAAGAGTGTCAATAGTTGTTGAACGTCGCTCTAGGGAAGCGTCGCATCGATGGTAGCTGGGCGGCCATCTTGGATCGACGGTTACATTCAAGATTTCCCGCGCACCACGTATGCGACAAATCGCTAATTTCCAACATTATCTTTATTCTTTTGTAGTAGACTCAGTCATTTATGTGTGTATATAATATATTAATGAATCAATATTGATGACTATTGTGAATTTATCTGTGTAATTGATTTATTTAATTAAAAACTTTTTGATTTTGTGGACAATCGTTTGAATATACGCTGACTTATCATGAATAATCCTGATATTGGCAATAAAATGTCTATACATTAATATTTCTCATTTATGGTATACTCACATAAAATAATAAATAAATAAACGTTATAAAATAAATATACTTATTAAATATTTTCTTGCTAAGGGCACTCCTGATTTTCTTTCGAGGTACTCGATAAAGTTCATAAATAGTGTGTCAATATAGGTCAAAGGAAATTAATACAGAAAGGGAATAAGATGAAAGAGAAACAAATGTCTCGTTTATGATGTAATAAAGAGTTTTTACGAGATTTTTATTATGTTTTATTACAAACGATTGCCTTGGCCTCCGTTAACGCATGTTTATGGATACTATATCTTGTTAAGATATTAGATAAAAGTAATAAATTAATTGATTAATACAGCTTGCATACATGTGTAATTGGAAAAATTTGAGAATTATAATATAACTTTCCGACCCGACTTGAAATAAGAATAGTTCTATTTTGTAAAAAATAAATGTCAAGAATATGATCGCAGAGCTTCTTATCGGGTTCAATCTACATCATCCAGAGACACACAAACACAGCAAAAAAAGTCACCAAACGAAATCTCTGTACCAAATTTAATTCAGATCCGTTCAACCGTTCTGGCGTGTTTGAATATTATTTTGCGCATTTTTGAAAATGGTTTAGAATACATTTCTGATTAAAATCATATTTAATAGCCTTTTTTGCTAACGTAACGGTTAACAAAGGCTAGGAAAAGGTATTTGTAATAAAAAAAGGGTCTTACCAATTAATGTCAAAGGTCCGAAGACTGTATCATCTTCCGTCACAGTACAATTCCATCTTCGATTTTGGAACTGATACTGGCATTCCTTAATGCCCTTTTTCACGCCGTCACCAACAGCGGGCATATGATCTTTATGACGTCTGCAGACCCTTCTTTGCCCAGGAGTCAAGCCTCGCAACCTCGCACACATCCTGGACTTATCAGAAAAGAGATCTGTTTGGTTCGTCCATTCTTCAAACTCGAGGAGTCCCATGTTGCTGAAACAAAATTGAAAATACAAGTTTAAATTCCATACAAAATAATACGTAACAAATGTATTTATAATACATAAACCTAAATACTAGTTTGTTTATATTAGCGATTTGTTATCTTTGCGGTAAAACATTTTATCTTGAATAGTTTAGACGAAGTACACGAAAATATATGAGGTCAAATAACGGTCAGCTAGTCATTATTACGTAACTGAATTCGGAGTTGATTAAAAAATAATAGATGATACCAAGTTCAACTTTTCTTATGAATTTATTATAGTACTATTTATTGTTTTATGAAGAATACTCACTAATTAATACTTTGGGGGACAGTACACTAAACAATAGCTGAGTAATTGTTATGACGTTGATATATTTACATTGAAACACCTGAATCGTAGTCCAAGATTGTGGCATTACGGAAGTTTCATTGCTTGTGCTTATAATTCCTCGTTTTCAGTGGTGAAGGAAAATATAAGGTGTAAAATTTTGTTGGATGTAAATCTGGCACACGTGTGTGTTTGTCACCAACCCGTGTGGTTCAATAAGTTCCAACTCTTCTCAAATTAAGAGGAAGCATTAGATCAGCAGTGGGACAAAAACAGGTTACTTGTTAGTAAAGCGGCGATTAAAATTAAAATTAATTTAACGCTCTTGAAGAAAGTATCGAGTCTAGATGAACGTGGATTTTAACCAAATTCTCCTCTCGAAGGGTTCCAAATCCCAACAAGTACGACTGCAGTTTCATGGGCATAATTAGGTTTTTTTTGTAAATGTTTTAATTGAAAGTTACTTTATACCAACACTTAAAACATTGGGCCAGTGTGATGGCCAAACCTTCTCTTTGATAGGAGAGTTGTGGCCATGCAGTAGGACGTTTACGAAATGTTGCTTTACTTTTCATAGATAATAAATATTAGATATCTATATATTTTAGTTGACTGCACACCTTGGGAATGAAATGATCGCCTCCAGGCTGTTTCAAATAACTAAAATATAATAATTATTGTACATGCAAAATAAAAAAAAAAAAAAAATATCCCGCTGAGTTTCTTTCGCCGGTTCTTCTCAGGTCCGAGGTGCTAAATTCCGAACCGGTGGTAGATTTTTGACAATCAATAAGCAAGTGTAAACACTTCTATATTGAATAAAGATTTTTGATTTGATTTGATTTGATATCGTTAAGCCTATTCCTATCTGGTTATGAGCCAGTGTAACAGGCACAAGGAATGTAAAATCTTATATCCGAAGGTTGGTGGAAGGTATTTGGGTGGTTTTGACTATTTATCATCAAAGTAGTAGAGTAGGTAGTGACCCATTGGCTATTCCGCCTACTTACTTGATATTTAAAAAAAAAACAGATTGATAGTCAATATTACAAAAATAACATTAAATGCTATTATTAATTGACATTGAAAATAAATTATCCTAACATTTTTTTTAATTCTCATAAGGCTATCAGTTTACAGAAATAAAGACCATACCAGATATAAAGGGTTTTTATCGTATCGTAATTAATATAGTGAATTTAAATATCGAACTAAATTTTTTAACTAGTCCTAAAATTTAACCTATTTAAATATATTCAGTCCGTAGCAAGTTCTTGGTGTCCGTTTATCAAATAAACGTAATTACAGACCCTCTGTATAATTTGATATCGTCTCCTCTCCTAATGGTTTATAAATTATGTTATACGGACCAAGTTGTAGAAGGTAACTCGAGACTCATTAGGTACTTGTGATGTGATCAAAATTACTATCTATTTAATTCCATAGCTTAACCGTTTTAAAAGAAGAAGGTTGTCTATGCAATGAATGTGATATCTTCGAATTTAATGATTCTTTTTTTAAAATCTTTAATTAAATTTATTATTTACCGGAAAATTTCTAAAACTTTTTACTATTACTTTTATTTACTCATAACATCCAGAGGATTTAAAAACTAGCCTTATTGCCTAATTTGTAAAGAGAAACGGAAACCAGTAGACCAAAGAAATATGGAGTTAGCAAAAATAAACATAGTTTCGTTATTATAATAAATATTTTATTTTTCATACTAAATATATTATAGCACCGAAGAGTATAGTTTACGCGCCATGCAACACAAGGGAAGTAGTAAATGACGTCAGAGAGGAGCATCACGGTATGAGAGAGCGTCACTCCGTTTGCCGTCACGGCATATAGATATGTATTATATATGTTCATATAATCACTTTTGGTATTGTTTTGGTTAGATAGTATTGCAAGTACGTTTAAAACTAACTGCTAACGTCAAAATAAATTATTCATAAAAATACACTATGGTAGTGTATTCATAAAATACAAATTAATTGTTATATGTATGCACGGGTAGTCAATTTAGAATCATCTCTTATAAATCTTGACACTTATAACCTTTAGGGAAATTACTGCGTTAAATCAGAACAATAAATAATTATGAATATTTGTATGTGTTAAGTAAATGTCAAATCATTAAAAAGTTGTAAAATTGTCGATGGAAAAATTCCATTGTCTTTGATTAATATATTATATATGAAATATGCAAGAAGGCTAGGTAAGACTAGGTTTACCTAGTTTTCTGATGTCTATGCCGAATAACTCTAAAATAATATCATTAATGATGATCTTGTCCTCCTGACCGATTTCGGCTACGGGCCCATTCTCAAGGAAGTCGAGCCAACTGTGCAGGACCTATAGTGCACAAACACATTCTCTCTCTCTATTCCATCACTCGGAAAGAGTTCAGGCGTAGGACCAACGGCTCTACATGCTTTTCGATGCATAGGTGTGTACACATCCAATTTCCAGACACCGGGCTGCTACTGAGATTTTTTCTACGGAAAATCGCAATTAACAGCCCGATTTGGGGATTGAACTGAAGACCTTAAGATCGGTGGCCTTATCTAAATACTAGACTAACGACGCAGTCAGAAATAATAATTGAATATATAATTATTAAGAAGTTTAAGAAGACTAATAACTAAATCGTAATATTAAGGCAATATTTTTGGCCTTTGTCAAATGGTCCAGCAGGGATGCTAAACCATAGGATGATATTCTAATGTGTATGTTTTGCGTACGCCGGCGAAATTTCCTAGCCCAAAATCAATATAAACCTTCAATATAAACTTACGTAGGCTCTTATTCCGTACCTCTCGCTGCCGAGCGTGATAATCGCTATGATCGACAGCGAGAGATGCTGGAAAGAAATGGTCTTGTTCTTGTGAAAACGTGATGACACAGAAGGAGGCCGCGGAGCGGGAGCGTGAGAACAGTACTGCCGACCCGCTTCGCCGAAGAAGACCGGGGACAAGGCGTCTTCGTTATGGACACCTTCTCCTCCAGCCATAAGGTTTGCAATAGGGGGTCTCTGTACCCCGAGAACCCCCTAGGAATTGGAGGCCCACAGAGTTGGGCCTACTGTCAGGACGTCACGGTAGTATGCGCAAGCGATCCCGTGACGTCTCCCAAAAAGACGAAGTGGGTACCGCTGGTTTTTTAGTGAGTATTCCGACGCTTTCAGCGCCGGCCACACATACCCCCCCACAGCATGAGGGGGAAACGCGTTATGCGTTTTTGCAGCGTAAAAAAAAAGGCCCTTATTCCGTCCATACGAAGCCGGGACGGGTACTATTATATAAATATAATGTAATCAATTAAAAATAACACTTGTTTGAGTAATAAGAGTACTTGTAAACATTTAAAGATATCTTGTAAACAGTACTTTATCTTGACTTCTAAGCAAATGAATCGTTTGGAAATAATATCATGAAATAGCGTGATAACGATTCTAGGTTAATAAGAAAATAAATTATAATTAGTTTGAGTTCAATTAAAAAGTAATGACGTTATTAAATGTAAGCGCTTTTATAATTATTGAATATAAAAAAAATATATAGTTCTATGATTTAGTAGGTTTCTTATTAAATATATAAAAAGAAAAACCATGAAAAAAATTATTATTTTGAAAAAGGCATTCTATACGCCTTTAATATATGACAAAGTTTTTTATGTGATTATTATTTTTATTTTTGAACTTCAAGAACGTATATTTGTTTACGCTTTTGTAATGATTTTATTACAAACGTGTGGAAATTATATTAATAAATAATATTATTCCTCGTATTTATAAGTATTAAGAATAAGTTTTTAATGACGTGGACGGTAATTATGATTCTTAAATACATAAGAAAGTAATTAATGTAATCCACTAAACGCATATTGTATAATCGATTATTTGACTATGATATAAAAAAAAACGTTCTATGCACGAAATAATAAAATACAAATTAATAAAATTAATGTAATTTTAATGAATAAATTAACTTAAAGCAACAAATATTTTTATTTACATGACTTTTTGATATGGCAAACGATAATACAAAAAAAAAATTGATAAGTACTAGGGCCTCATAAATGATTAGTATCTTCCGTAAATTGTTACAGTGAAGTTGAATCCGTGGCTTCTTTGGCTCTTTAGCTTGATTTTCACGAAGCGTTGTCCCACACCTCCAGAAGAGATGGTAGGGTATCCCCCTGTTCCGTCGACGTAGTTATCTTTGATAAATATCGCTTTAATGTAGGCGAAGTTCTGTTGTCCTGCTTCCGGATACTCGATGATGCTTGTTCTCACGACAAGGGGAAATCCGTATTTGTATTCATTGACTTTGTAAATCACGATGTCACCGTACGAAGCTTGCCCAATAGCCAAATCATGGCTTTGGCAAGACGCAGCGGCGATGAGGCACAGAAGGAAAAATGTTGTTAAGGCGCGCATGTTGCATTCGTTCGATCGTTCAGCACTAACGTGATAATGAAGAAATGCCGTTTTATATAGAAAATATAGACAGTGTTATGCAAGAGTGAAACAAGATGTTTTATGACGTATTAAATATTTTGTTCTTAAAAATGTAACAAAAAATTACCTTATTATTAAAAGAGTTTATTTTTAAATTAAATATTAATTTTGATCATTTTGTTCTAATTGATGATCTGTCAATAAAGATGAAATATTATTAAAATATGTATATATATTTTACGAACAAAATACAGTAAATTAACATAAAAGATATACCTGATGAAAAATTATGCTGTTTTATAATTATGTAAAAAGTTTTGGTTACATCTTGCATAGCACCGTTCATCAATGTAAACATCGTGAAAAGAGTTCTCAAATCCATCACGCTGAAGACATGTCATATGACGCGGTTTACAGTGTCATATTAAACATACAAACATGTTATATATTTTCTATATAGAATGTCGAAGATCCCATGACATTGTACCTGGAAATTGTAACCGAGTATATATATAATAACAAAAGAAAATCGTACATACACATATGCACATATATGTAAATACATATATAGATCTACAATTAAACCGTTACAAGGTCGCATGTATTTGAAGTGATAATGAATCTATACCAAAATATCAAGAGCAGTTTGTTTTAGCAATGCTTACTTGAAAAAAATACTAAGCCAAAATACATACAATTTATACCAAGAAGAGCAGCGCTTTTCGGAAAAGGTTGAAGTTGATTTATATTTAGAATATCACGAGTCAAGCGTGAACTTCATGTTTAATAGGAATTTACAAGACTAGAAGTCGGATAAAATTATTAAAAACTTTAAAGTAACTTTGTATATGCATATGATGTTGACCTTTAGACACAGGAATAGGGTTTTCCTCAAAGAATCTTAGTATCTCGATAAATGTAAACATTTCGATTATATATCGCTAAATTTTGTATTACTAATACACTCGGGGATGACCTGACTCCGCAATGATATAAATTAAAAAAAAATACGTTTATATCTTATATAGAGAACTAAACCTTCGTTCAGTTGCAAAATTAAAAGAAAGATGGAAAAAAATATTGGCATTTGAAACTGTTTACAGAAAATTCCGTGACAGCTTGATAAATCTCTATTTTTAAAGATTAGTAATATGTTATTCTTTTACAAAACTTTCCTTTTATATATCGTGTCTAGTACTAGCGACCTGCCTGACATCGCAAGTGTGCATTGCGTACGGTGCGGTGCCGGTGGTACCTTGTAGCACTCGGGATACAAATATTTTTTACCTCTTTATAATATTCATTTAGATATATGACGTATCACATAATAGATTGTTTAAAGTCGCGTGTCGCGAGTTCGAATGCCGTGTTTCGTAAAATTTTCGGTTAATGCACCATAAAAATGTTCAAAAATATAAGAGAATTATTTTTTTTGTACATTTAACAATGCGATTATTTTTTATTATTTATTTAGGGACTGCGGGAAGATTAACGATTGTTTAAGATATATTTATGGCAAAGCTATCTAAGCGTTTTCGCTGTAGCAATTAAAAAACATTGTTTATCTGTGTGTTGGTAAAGTGATTGAAGTGGTCTTTGATTGCGAACATCGAGAGTGATATCAATGCTTAACACTTATTAAAGTGTTATAAGTAACTATGCGATTTTAATTACAAGGAAAGAGTAGCTTTTATGTTTCTTACCGGTTCGTCTTGGTAGATTCTACATTCCATTGGTAGGTTTAAATATACATTAATCGTGAAAGTGACGATTCTAAAGTAATTTTTACGTCTAAATTATTGAACATATTTTATATTTTGGCAACTTTCTATCAGCACACGTGTTCTCTTAGAACCTGGGTGCCTTCAAGTGTCCGTGAAGAAGCGAGGACTAGTGCAGTTCATTTTCGCTGACTGTACGGGCCGTCTTCGCGTTTGGACTCCACCACCACTTACCACCAAGTGGAGTGCAGACATACGCCAATCCGGATTGTATAAAAAAAAAGTATGGTTACTATAATATTATCGCTAAATGACGTTGAAAGTATTATTTAATAATAATTATTATTATTCTTAATTTTCTACCTTAAAATGTATGTCTTACCTTATATTATAATAATAATAATAAATAAAAAATATTTATTTAATTCTACATTTTGTATAATAAAGATTATTATACAACAATATATACAACAAGTATAAATAAAATTAATTTTTAACTATATTTCTAAGATTCTTTTTAAACTGATGTTGTTTCGTTTTGTCGTGGCTTATATGGGCCCCTTTCGGGTAAAAGCCTCCTCCAAGGATTTCCATCGTTCTTTGTGTCTAGCCAAGGTTATCCAATTTTATCACTGTATGTAACATAAGGTAAGGATTGGATAACCTTACCATATACTAAAACTTACGTAGCCCGCCAAAGCCAGAATAAAAAAGAAAAGCTCTATATTTTAGGGATAATTCCTAATAAATATATTGTGATCGTTTTCGAATAATTAATGCGTATTTATTTATTCACATTATTTGAGCTTTATCGCATTTTTCTGAGAAACGTGTCGTACTACACGAAAATTGCTTTAAACAAAAAATGTCCATCGTCTCAAGACCTTCTACTTTTGTTCCAAACACTTTCCTCTAAGATCAGTATTTTTGACAATAAACGTGAAAACCATAAACCATTTTCCTAAATCTGACCTCGTAAACGAAATATTTCGACTATCATATTCGTTTATTAATATAAATCGTATAAATCATTATTTTTTCTATAAATTAATAATTATTTATTAATTAATTTATTAAACATAATTCGTAAACAATTCGAAATATGAATACAAAAATTCAGGTCAAACGGTTTTGGCTTAACAATAGTTTATGCGGCCAGTATTCCAATTTGTTGGTTCTATTGATATATTTAGTCAGCGAAAGAGATTCTAAATGATAAATTATAGAGTACTAGTTATCACTTCTCTCACGTTTTCGGCGTGATCCTCAACTATTAGGCTTAAAAAGCCTATAAATTACTTTTGAGCTCAAGCTTGCTTCGTACCAATTATCATCAAATTGTGTTAAGCGGTTAAGCTGTGAAAGAGCAACAGACAGAGTTACTTTCGAATTTATAATATTAGTAGAGAAGTATAGATTATAAGTCAATATATGTGTATTATATGTGTAACTATAAAAGACAATGGCCTGTAGTGATAAAGGCGAAATAAACCGCTTTTCCTCAATGATGTCAACGCTAAAGATAGATCTCTATTGAAGGTGACTCTTTCATCGGGTTTCGTCACCGCTCATGAATCTTAGAATTACATTTGTTTTCTTATAATGGAGATCTAAGGTAATATCAAAATAATATACAATTATTAGATGTTTATACGACTACAAAACACAGTATATATATGATATAAATAAATAGAATTAAAGTAATAGGTTAATTTATGTGAGGAATAGTCGAAGTTGGTTCGGAATAGAATCGCGAACGCATCGTTCTGTTATAACGTAGTCGGTTTGGCCCCCAGGTCAGATTTATCATCGGTTGCATCTACCATCCGACGGTACTCTTATGCTAGTTTCGAGTAACTAGCTTTGCCTTCTTTTTCCGTGTTTAAAAAGGAATACCGAATTTTTCTTAGTATTTACATAACTTATATAAAGTATCTTTATTAAAAAAACCGATCAAGTGCGAGTTAGACTCGCGCACGAAGGGTTCCGTACCATTGACTATCTAAACAAGGTAGATACACGCAATTATTGTTATCGAGCAAAAATAGGCAAAGAATGCCGTGTTTTGTATGGAAACCTGTTATTCTTTATCAGAAAGTTTATCTGCCAACAATGCATGGAATCACAAATTGTTGGATCTCACACGGAAATTATATTCCATTGTTTATTTTTAAAAAGTAACGACTGAGTTTTACCGATTACGTTTAAATAGTTTAGGCATTTATACAATATTGTATTTAATCATTAATATTTATATAGATTCATGGTATATAGGAAGAAGGATGTTAGGTATTTCAATACATCCTTATTTAAAGAATAAATAACCGCAAATTCCTTATCAAACTTCCGAAATGAACATGCTTTTGTTACAATAATTTCCTCTACATATACGAATTGTTAATGTTAATCGAAAATTCGATTCATATCTTTGACCTTACGCGACCTTACCGAATATGTTTTAACATTGGAATGTTCATACTCAAACTTAAGCGCGTCTTTCAAGGATGTAATTTCGGAAATTATAGAAAAAGTGGAAATTAACCGAAACACGAAAGTCCAAATAGGATGTTTATAGGCTTCGTTTATGTTTTCTGAATACTTTTATTGTAATCGAACAGCTTTGAAGAAATTCAATGAAAGTCAAGTTCAATGTAAAAAATGACGGCTGTTTTTAAACTTTGTTAAGTTTTAGCATTAATTGATTATTATTGTTGTATCGGTGTTCATGAAAAAATTTAATATAAAATAATCAGTTGCCCTCTTTTCATTATTCAGTTAACAACAACAACAATAATACCGTCACGATAACAATGGAGATAATAACAAACAAGCGAAAATTAGAATCGGGACGATATATTCGACCTAACGTCAAATATATTCAACATATGATAAACTTAAGCACGGCATATAGCGAATATCTTTTAAATAGAACAAGTGATACTTAAAATAAATTAATCAGGCAATTGATAAAGTATAATTCATTTATTTTAATATTTTCTTGCGAATTGAGTATCCGAATTTATTTGAGCTAGACCACCCTTAATATTGTATCTTGAATTTGGATTAATAGAGTACACTTCTACTTCAAACTTGTATCCTCTCAGTATTGATGGACTCTTAAGTCCAATCGTAACAGTTTTATCACCAAGTCCCCCACTCTCGATGTAAGCTTCACCATCTTTATATTCTCTTAGATCTGTCACAAATACAGCGTTGATAACTTCACTTTCAGGCGCTTTGACGATAATATCATCAGTTCTCTTCCATAACGCTGGATCAGCTTCTTTAATTTCACTTAAAATCTTCGTTGAATGTGGTGATATAGATCCCAGGCGGATGTCATTTGATATCACTAACGCTATATTTATAAGAAATAGTATTGATACTTTTAACATTTTGATGAATGATAATGATTGCAACGAATGTGATGTTCAAATGATGATTCCAGAAGAATCGATCTCTTTTATAGCCATGGAAGATTTGTTTGTATGAGATCATTCTGTTATTGACGGTACGCTAATATGTATGTTTTTGATGTTATTATTACGACAGGTAAAAATAAAATATATGAAACTTACAAATAACGTAAACATTAAACCGTGTTAATTTTAAACCGTGACATTGCTCATGTATTTAAATTGAAGATTATTTAAAAAATTGAGAAAAGAAATATTTTTTGTATATGTTTATGTAGTTTCTTTGCAGGAGTACTTAATATTTATAAAATGTACAGCTTAATATAGTTCAAAAAATTATTAAATGTGTCTAAGGGGCGCCTCGCTATCAGTTTCTTCAGAAGAAAAAAATCCGAAACTTATAAACACTAAGGATTTCTTTAATAAGTGCTACAGATGTTTATTACTTTAAATTTTTTCTTATTATTATTTTCAGCCTACAACAAAAAATATTACGCCTTTTATTATGCTTCGAGTAACTTCAGCTATCAGCTGATGTGGTATTATAATCAAAAACTATACGAACCCTGTAACTTCAATAAGCTTCATTTTCAGAAATTATTTTCTATTACCAGAGAATCACAACCTAAACCTACATACAGTGTTCACAAATTATATATAATGAGATCTAGGCCTATGTCGACAAATACGTGTTATGGATTTTTTATATATATTAACACAAGGAATCATTCATAGAATAAAACAATTTCACGAGTATCTGTTAATTCCTTGTGTAACGAACCTTTTGCTTCGATAGTTTGATCTTCAGCATTAGTTTCAACAACATTGTCATTTAAAGACGTATTAAATATGTCTACGATTTTGATTGTAACTTTAATATCGTTAATAGTCCAAGCCAGCAGCCATGATTTGCTGCTCGGATATCCGGATACAGCTTCAAAGATAATTTACAGTAAAGTACATCAAGAAAATCCAGCAATATGGGTGAGATCGGAAACTTTATCGGTGAACTGCACGAAAAACGAAGTCATTAATGCCATCAAAATATTAGATTTGAGGGAGGACAAATGGGGGGAAGCGTATATAAAGGGAGGGGGTATTGGACAGAGGTTTGTGAAAATCGAATTAAATAGTCCAAGCATATTCCGCGGCTACAATTTCTTTGTTGAAATTTACGCGATACAGACTAATAACTTTATATATAACCATGGAAAGTGACAGCGGGATATGTTTTGAAAGTAATTATGAATAAATTTGATAATAGTGTTTGTAATAGTGTTCTTTTTTTAAATAAATGAGACACTAAAGGGTATGTGTAATTTTATTTATGACTAGCTGTGCCCGCGACTTCGTGCGCGTTGTTTGAATTTAAGTTATTTGGATAAATATATATAGATATATTATATATAGATATATATACAGATATAGATATATACTATATATATATATAGAATAAAAATAAAATCACGCTACAATATATTCTAAAATAAAAAGCCTAATAAAGTAGCCTAAGTTACTCCTTATTACATCCGCTATCTGCCAGTGAAAGTCCCGTCGAAATCGGTTCAGCCGTTCCAGAGATTAGCCGGAACAAACACCACGGACAGATAGACAGACAAAAATTGTAAAAAATGTTATTTAGGTATATGTACCGTGTATATACATACATATGCGTTTAGTGAAACACGGTTATTTTAATATTACAAACAGACACTCCAATTTTATTATATGTATAGATGAAATCTCTTTTAAATTTAGAGAACATATAATAAATAATAGCTACTAGTATGCGCTTACGTATAAGATTACATTTTTGGAATTTAAGTAATTATGGATAACCAGCTAGAATTTCGTTTATTGTTTTGTACATTTGCTTTAAATAGATTGTAGCTCTTTGTACAAATCCGCCTGGGTAGGTCCTAAATCAAATCAAATTCCTTTATTCAATATAGAAGCATTACACTTATTTATCAATTGTAAAATTAAAGCCTAACAAATTACCCTGGCCTGATATTCAAACGCTCTACGCACTCATCAGTCGAACAGCAATACTTAGTATTACTGTGTTCCGATTTAAAGGTTGAGCACAAGGGACATACCATCTTAGTTCCCATGCATGGTGCATTGGCGATATAAGTAATTGGTACTATTTCTTAAAACGTGGTGGTGAACACTTAAACAGTTGGCCTTTGCCTCACTATATCATTAAAAAATCTAATACATTTCATCATCCTCCTGCCCTTATCCCAATTTTACTTGGGGTCGGCGCAGCATGTCTTCTTCTTCCATACTTCTCTGTCGGACGTCATCTCACTAGTAACATTCTTTCTAACCATATCGTCTTTCACACAATCCATCCATCGTTTCTTGGGTCTTCCCCTACCTCTATATCCATCCACATCCATTTTCAAAACCTTTCTCACAACATGGTCCTCATTCCTCCGCATAACATGCCCATACCAAGACAGCCGGTTTCCAGATAGCTTCTCGGTTACCGGTGTCACTTTCAAACAAAAAATCTAATACATTTATTTACACTAAATTGGAGGCGGTACTTCACTGGTCTATTAGCTTACAAAACAGTAAATCCCGAGGTTTCTGCACGTGCACAGTTAGAAAATCTCCCCGGAGATCACTGTATCGAAATCAACTAACAAAAAAAAAACGGGAAATAATCACAAAATCAATAAAAAAATATATTATTATATATATATATTATTGATTTTTAAGAAATCATGTCTCGAACTGACGTCATGTACACCTCCGATAAGAAGTCACGCAGATTTGTGTTCTGGCGCCTATTATCTTTTAATTGGAATTTACTTGTTAAAGAATTCGTTGAATTGTTCAGACAATTTTAAGGGAAGCGAAATAAGACCTTTTCGTTTCATGTCATTTGTTAACTTAGCAACTTATGTTTAAGTTACTAAATTATTACTTTTAGTACAAGTTATATTCATGGGTTTATACTTTATAGTATACAACTAATGTTTAAAATATATATATAAATAATGTTGCTATCGTAAATATCGTGCTATTTTTTTTTAATACTAATAGTTTTAGACAATTTGTTTCATATTTTGTACATTGACTAGATATATTTATATATAGCGCCGTAGATCCTGAGGTCCTCAAAATCTAGATTGGGCTGATAATTATTGGATTTTTCTGTGGAAAAATTCTCATTAACAGTCTCGAAAGTTGAAAGTTTGTACACTTCCGTACCTCGGAAAGAACGTAAACCAGTAGGTCCTGGACCTGAACTCTTTCCGGTTCTGTCGGATTATGAGAGTGCATCTGTTTTTTAGATACACACATGACTACTGTAATATGTACCGCGCAGAAAGCATGTCTTCCTCTAAGTCTCGTAGCCAATTTCGCTTTAACAAAAAATCAATAAATCTTCATAGAAAATCGTAAGTCACGATCCCGCTCAACGTGGTCGTTTTATGTATCATCTGAGTTACTCATACCTTTGAAATGATATAAATTTGACTTATTTACTTCCCTATTTACCTTACAAACTACGCAACATCGTTGACGCGAAGTCAACAATAAAGTCTTTACATATATTTCATGTTGTATATAAAACATTTGACTCTTTACAATGAGTAATAATGAGGAAAATGACTTCAACGTGTGACGTAGCAATACCAACAATGTTATTAACGCTCCATTTAAATGTCCTTGTATAAGGAACGAATGGGCGGCAAATCAAATCATACTCGACTTGTGTAGACAAAAAAACAAAATTTTTAAAAAGTTTAGTTTCAGATATTTTTACGTTTTATATATGAATTTAAAAAAAGTGGCAAAGGCTGCTTGCATTCTTCCACGGAAAAAAACCATAAATAATTATTTTGTATTTGTATCTCCTTAACATAAAAATAGAAGAAAATATTTAATTTAGTCTTTATTTTCATTTAAATGTTCCACGTTAAATGTATTCGACAAAAAAAATCTCAGATTTTATTGAATAATTATAGAACTTTACGTAAAAGTTCCTTAAGATGTACAACCCAGACATTTGAGTTTGTTTGAAGAACAACCTAACTTTCACATTTATAATATTAATAATGTCGATTTATTCAAATAAAAAAGGATCAGGTGTTAATATACTTTAATAATCATTGCAATATAACAATTAAACATATCCAGACCTTACCGACAGTTACAACAAAGACTATTCAAACAATAATTGGCACATCACAAGAGTTTTAAACACGACACATATTAAGCGTAAATGTCAATCTGGAAATTCAGACCGGAACCTCTTTCACTCTTCAATTTGATATTTGCAAAGGAAAATCCTACGCCTCCTCTCGTAATCGATGGTTCAGCCAAACCGCTATCCAGGTCCCTGATAGCTATACCCTTTATCTTCTGATCGTTGACTGGATATTCGAAATACACTTCTTGTTCCCGTTTGATCAGTGGTATTGCTTGTGCCGATACTACTTGCTCGTGAACTTTCCTAACAACACCATTATAATCATTTATTTGGCCAACTATGACACTTTTCGATGTCACGATCGTAACGAACGCACAAAGTACGAATATTCTTAGAAACATCTTGATCGGACGACTTGATTTGATGTTGTAGCGTGTTTATGTGTCACAAGATCGGCGTGTTAGAGGGAGAGAGAGGTAGTGTGCGAGTGAAGGAGGCCATATTATGAATAAGGTGTAGTTTTACGAAATGTGATATGGCTACATGGCGACAATTCTTTTTTTTTTTTTTTAATTATAATCGGTTAATGAGTGAAGTATAATTAATTACTATTATAAATTATTTGATTGTGTGATTATTTTGTATGGATATTATTTGCTAGGCGCTCATTTTGCTACGAAATTTAATTGATTTTGACTACTCTAACAAAATTAAAATCGCAATACAATAGTCGTATTACCTGAGTTAAATTTAACAACTTATACATAGTTTGAATTTAGTTTTAGGTATCCTTGCGATGTTTTATTACACCTCCGAGAACTGCATTTACGAGTACATTAAAACTCATGAAAAATCCTTAAATTCCTTTATTTACAATTTAAGCTAATCCAACCGATTTTAATTTTATATTTCAACATTTTCTACCGTTCCAGTATCCACAACTGATTTACACTAAAGGCCAAATACAAGTTACACAGATTAAATATGTACATTTGATATTTATAACACATTAGATATACTTATCCTAATTAAGATAATCTCGTGATCACTCTGAAAACATGAAATCAAGTTTTATTTATACTGAATGATAACAATAGAGTAAAGACACTTGACAGTGATTAAAAAAATATCATAAAATGTCTTAACTATTTGTAAATTGCAATTTTCTGTTGAAATAATATCAATAATGGTAGGTATTATTATAACGAAAAGGAGCATATCTGCCTCATCCTGTTCATATCTCAAGTACTAGTGATGTTACATTTATAGTTTAGACTATAACACTCACTCAGTCAGCTATTTTACAAGATTTAATAAAATGTATAAGTTAGCAAATATTAAAGATACCCCAAAGGCACGAAGAAAATGTTTCTAGATCTGTTTAATTTATATTATTGCCTTTTGCCTGTTATTACACTGACTCACTGACCCTGCAAACCGGAACACAACAATACCGAGTACTGCTGTTTGGCGGTAGAATATTTGTTAAGTGGGTGGTACCTACCCAGACGGGCTTGCACCAAGCAACTAGCAACAAAGAAAAAGTTGTAATATTCTGATATCCATCAATATCAATTTGAGCGAAGTCTGAGTCTACAATTACCCAACATTGATAGTAAACATACTACATATATTTAGCGCCATGTACACCAACCTCAATATGTTAATACACATTACCTTATCAACGAGGTCGGGGCCTGGACAGAGGTCAGTATCTGAGCCATTTGCCAAATTAACCGAATATCGCCTCTACTCCCTTGAGATAAGCATCATTGGACATTTAATTTGTGTAATGCACTCCCAAACCAACGTTTGACTTTGTAAAGACTGGCTTTTCCTCGTTGTTTGTACTTAAATTACTTGATTAATCTCAATACGTAGTCAAAATATTGTAATTTAATATAAAAATGTCCATTTACATAAATTTATTAAATTAAATTATTTTGGTAACTAGATTTTTATCAAGGCTAAAATCGTATAAACATATATGATATGTACATAATTATATATATACAATACAACACTTTGATATTATTGAGACTTAACTCTTCGCCAAATTAAATTCGAATCCTATACAAAATTTAAAACGTCATATAATTTTATGAATACGCTTATATTTTAATAAAATAAAACAGTGGCACAATTAATTACTAATTTTTTTACATATGTAGATATAAGTATTGTGTGTACGTGTGCATGTGTGGGTGTACCTACAAAGTTTATAAATATGCCGTATTGACACACATTATGTCAGTATTATAAATGAGGACATGCAATTTGGATCAAAACAATAACAAAACGCATTATCTATACACAGATGTATACAATCAGATACAAAAAAAAAACACTTTTAAATGAACTACGAGTATGTTTCACGTAATAGTAATAATACTATCTTTAATTACTAAATCATTACCAATAATATGCAATATATATTTATTTTAAAGATTACTTTGTACTTGAGATTAAATTAATGTTGCCAGATCTAAAAAAGATACGAACACGTTAACGCGTTAAGTATGGTAATATTGTTATCTATTATGTCCTCTTATCACAATGAAGAGTAACTTGTTTAAATTTTCATTATTTGTAAGAAATACCTAACTTTATCTAAAGAAAATATTAACACTTAATTTAATTTATCGTTAAACTGCTCGAAACACAATATACTACAAAGTGTAAATACATTAAATTGATTTTAGAAACGATTTTCACTTCATAATAGTAATATTTTTTACCAAACCTATATTTTCAGATTGTCTTATCTCTCTAAAAGTGTCGTGCGTGCCTTTTCTATGATTTAGATTCATGTTATTTTACTGCTTATTTTAATTATGAGCAGGATCACAATCTTATTATTAAGTCTATTGACGGCAATACAATATTCATATAAAAGTTTAATGAACTCTGCGATGATGACTTTTTCGTTAGCTTGGAATGTTTGCGATTAACTGGACTTAATTTTTTAGGTTATATTTCGTATTTATAATACTGACCATCGAGTGTAGAGGGTAAGTGAAGTATCTTTGTGTATAAAAAGTGTTCCTATAAATAGATGTCATTTATGTAGATGGCGCAGTTGGAGATATGTCAAATTTAAAGGAACACGGTCCTAAAAAAATCTTGAATTTTTGAAAATTTACAATAAATTTAAAACAATTACTGTTACATGTTCTTTAAAATAATTGTCTCCTAAAATTTTATTTCATAAATATTTAGGTTATACTTATCTAAATATTAAAACAGACTTAACTTCCTCCGTCAAAAAATTACCGTTAATTTTCAGCGCTTTCACTACTCTGTTGAAAGTTATTACGAATATTTTTTGCTTGTATAAGAGATAAGTCTTAGCATATTTCACTTTAACGATAACTGTTTATTTCAGGTAATAGTGTATTATCATAACCTTAGATTATTTATATTTTCTAGATAGAGATAGATAGATAATGTTGCACTACAAAAGAAGTAAAAGGAACAAGCTTTAGTATCGTGGTATGCGTGAGAGCTACGCTCGTCACTCGCCATTTGTCATAGTACTTTACTAGTGTGCGTGTACTTAGTAGCCAACAGCTGGTTACTATTTTTTTCGACGCGCTCTTAATTTTGACAGTTTATCTAGACGAATAAATAATCAAACTCATTAGCGTCATTGCATGTTTGGAAACTTAATTTAATTAATTTCGATATTTTTCCTGTAATAAACTCACGTCAGACAATTCTGCTTACTTCTAAACTCCATAATGTAAACAATTTAATAGACAACATTTTAGGTTATATTCTGACTGAAATTAGATTTTCAATTCATCCACCTCTGCATTTTTCTAATAAAAGCTATCAATTACTTTTATCTATAATAATGTTATTATTTAATATTATCAGATAAAAAGATATTTCTATCATGCGATTATCATCTATGGCAAACATCTATCCATCTTATCGAAACTTATCAGTCACGAATTTTCACACTTTTGATATAAACGTGACAATGTCATACTTTCAAAATATAATAATTAACATAAAATACTAAAAAAAGGCCAAATACAAGTTACACAGATTAAATACATACGAATAATAATAAATCTGACAGTATAATGGCGGGAAATAGTGACGTTCTTTTATTTTTTTTTCTCTTTATTTTTAAAGTGAATTCTGAAAGTGTTTACGAAGGTGAGAGATTAATCAATGACAAGTTAATCCACAAAAGTGAGCATGTTAAAATGCCTTTTTTGTCTGTTCGGACGGAAGATGTAGCTTTTCCAAAATATTATGAAGACAGGGATAATATCATTACAGCGATAAACATTATAGATAATTCTGACGAAGGAGGTTCAGCTGAAATCGATTTGGGAGGTGTTGGACTGACATACGCTAATGTGCATTTACGAAGTGCTTTATGGGGTGGCTTTAATTTTACTATAGAAATATATGGTGTTAAATTTAAATAAAGTAACTTTATATAAATTTAAATTATATCATATAACTATAACAGAACACATATAATTGTTCTTGTGTATATTGCAACTGCAAATGCACTTATTTGATAAGACTATATTTGATATAGAACTGTTTACGTTTTAAAGTGATAAGTTTTCTGTACAGTATATTATTGAAATATATATAAGGTCCGTATTGTAAGACATATAATTGTTTACACTTATACAGGTTGACTAAAACATTTAAAGGCTAATAATAAAACTGTGTTTGGTTTTATTTCATCAACGTCATTATTTACAACGTACTTTTGCAGAACGTTCATAGTTTAATTACGACATTAACATACTTATTTTATATTGCAGGCAGTTAAACATTATATTATTAGAAATTATTATAGAGTATTTTATAATGTAATGAAAGTAATAAAACCTAGTATTTTTAAATCTTAATAATCTTAATTATGTATATAATATTAAAAACGCCTATTACATTTTTATAGCAAATAAATTCACACTATATTAATTGCAATTAAAAGAAAATTGCAAATACATAATAAGTACTTAATACATTTATAATAGGCTATTTGACAACGCGAAAAATAAAGTGTCAATTATTGTAATCAGTATATGAGTTTAAAAATGGTTATTTATCAACGAAAGTTGAAAATAATAATTAATTTATTCAAAAATCCATAAATAAAAATGCATTTTTTTAACCGTTTGTCACGTGACACAAAACGCTCCTGATTGGTCGGGCGATAATGACGTCACTTGCTGTGACGTGGATTATATGTGCCACAGAATAAAATACAGGCAAGTGACGTCACCGACCCCATTGCAGCGCCATATTTTCAATGTCGCGTTTTCGCGCGCTATTTAAATATGGAATTTTTATTTTGATATTTTTCAGCAGGGTTCCTTAACCTCTACTAAATAATATAAAATGGATTTTAAAAACTAATCAAATAACCTATTGTATATCGTCCGTGGAAAGAAGTAGAAGAAAGGTTAAAGCGCCAAAATGGTACTTATGGAGTTTTATTTTTAAACCAAACCTTTTGCGAGAAACTGGACTATTTACCTACCTACTAAAAAGTTTCAAAATACATTAGGATGAAAGTAATCCTTACCTTACGACGTACGACATACATATAATATTGAATCGTGTATTCTGACGTATAATAGCTAGTGTCATAAGTTCAATAAAAAGTATACTAAAATAATAAATATAAATATTATTGGATCGGAATGGAATTGGGCCTCTAAAGTATTTTATTTATCGCCCCAAGAAGTTGAGAGCACTTGAATGGTGTGTTGCTTTTTTATTTCAAATATTTATTAAGAGTAGCTAACACCTAAAGTTGAATGAATGAACGGATGAATCAAAATTTTAGTACAAGACATAGCTACGCCCAATGCTTACCGCGAGAAAACAAATAACAAAAAATTCATTATAAGAATATTGAAGTTGAATTAAATTTATCTGAAATAAACCGGAGAGATTAACAGAATGCTTAAACTAGTACACGAAAAAGCTAATATTTTTTACAAAATATAAATAAGACAAGCCTGTCTGGTCAAAACTGAATTAAATCAACAGTAACAATAATATATATCAATTCATTCGTAACCGTCTTATTAACAGCTCTATATAATTCCATTTCAAGCGGTGAGTAGAACAGCCCATTACAATAGTAGAGTTTTTCTAATGAAGGCCTTACAAAGGGTGGGAGCCGGTTTGGCTTTTTGATTAGTTCAAAAGCTTTAATTTGTTGAGAAAAGGATATAAATAACCTCATTCGAATTGAATTGTTGTGTTTCTCTTGTATTAAGATAAGATGCGGTAAAAATTAAATACTAATGAAAGAATAGTGTAATGTTTTTGATGTAACAGTTCTTTAGCGTATTATGAAAAACATAACGAGAGTGAGTTTATATAATGAGGTGACATGAAGAGTACACGATGACTACTTGCTGGCATAGCTTCAAGTTTGTTCTTCTTGCAAGCCCGTCTGAATAGGCGCCACCTATTAAATTTGTGTTATTTACGAGTATAAGCTGCTCAATCATATCAAAAATCAGAGATTCGGGAGCCGGATGTAACGGCAAAAATGCCAACTTAAACTGGCTGACTACCGTTTGTGACGTCACACTCCTGTATGCATAATTAAGAATATTAAATAACATATAAATACATTTTATTTAGTCTTTTTAATTATTTTTGTTTTTAATAGTTATTATTGATCGTTTTTTTTTACTATTCTAGCGGCAAGATACGATGGCCGTTTTGACACATTAAAAAAGTGATGTGAAATGTAAATTTATTATCGATATAATATATTCAAATCTTTGTTTTTTGCAAGTAATTTAATTCAAGTTTTTGTTGCAAGTAGTATCTGATTAAAAAGGTTTAATAAAAAAAATATAAAATAAGTTTAAGTAATATATTCGAACGAAATCAATTTAAATCAAAAATTTGAATTAGAATGAATTATAAAAACGTTCTGTTGCCTGTTCTGAATACTAATATTATTTCTATTATCATTTTCTACAATAAACATATATAAATAAAATAAAATAATTTAAATAATTTATAAAATAGATAAAATATTTACTGTCAACATAAATATAACACCGACTACGAGGTCGAGTGTGAGAGTGTGACGTACACGTTTACGCAAAAAAATAAATAAAAAAGTTATCTTCGCGGTACCCTAATATTTGTAGTTTAGAAATCACATTCGATAAATTTTATGACTAACTGCAAGTCACTATTGACAATAAAGAACAACAATTTGCTCCTTTGATGTAATTATTTATTAAATACGAAACTTCATGAGCGGGCAAACGTCAAAACGGCCATCATAGCGTGCCGCTACGTCCAAGATTTATTGCTTCACCTTTAGAGAAGGATCATTCAAACGATAATCTGTCTTCTTCTTTCAAATGACTATTCGATTATGATAGAAAGAGAGAAATCAGTATTTTAATGTACACCTGCTAAGCGATTTATATTTCCATTCCTCACGCTTTTTGATTTTTTACAGTAATCAGGTTTGTTTTTAATTTTGATTTTTTAGTTGTAATTATGTATTTACCTTAAACTCTTGGCTGATACTGATATTTCCATGGTAGAAAACACCTGTTACTATATATTGGCTCAAACCGCGTCTTAAGCCCTGGACCCTCTATATAGTCTTGTAACCTAGCTAATTTTTGTCTTTTGAATTATAAAAACACTTTTTTGTTTCTCGCGACCTAATTTATGTCCCATGGTTATTATTATTCTTTATTTAGTTCCCAGGGGTAATTAATGTCAAATCCTTCAGTAGTTTTGTCGTAATTAGGTAACAAACGGCAAGCAAGTATAGATTTAACACAATATAAAAATATGTAAGATTTATCTGGTGGTAGAGCAAGATTATTACTTAGTGCTGTTGTCCTGGTTTGAAGGATGAGTGAGCTAGTGTAACGACAGGCACAAGGGCCACTATCTTAGCTGCTAAAGCTGATGGCGCATTGGCGATGGTCGGAATGGTTAATATTTCTTACTAGTATATCTATATTACTATTTATTTCAAAAAGAAGTAAACGCCATATTGTAAAACATCTATATGTTATCTATATAAAATATCTATCTATTATATTGTTTCTTGCTAACAATAATAAACTTGCTACCAACACAACACACATCTTACCGTGTGTGTGTTTTATCTATTGTTTTATCAGTTAAGTGTTTTGATTTAAATTGCTACTAAACATAATTTTCATAAAACGAAAGATTATTATGTTAAACTTAGCCCTCAATAATTACATATATTTATTTTATACATATGTAATGACAGACACAAGTCGCTATGCATTCAAGTAATAAGAAGTACAAAGCACGTATGTAAAGAACTGCTACGCGTTTGTCCTCTTGCTAGGCTGGAAATTGACTTTGTGATAGGGACTCGAGCCCCGTTTGGGTAGTAACCACTTATCAAATATTCTACCTTTAAAGAGAAATACCATCCTACTCTGGTAGCAATTCGTATTGAAGGAAAAGTGTACAAAGATCTTATTTTTGGGACAGTGTCGCCGCTGGTGTTCGCAGAACACTTCACCAAAGTTTCATCACAATCGGAGTTTAGGAACGTATAGAGGATATTAAATTTGATTTATTTAAAAGATTATGATACTACATACGAATGATAGTCATTCGTCAGACTTCCTTACTGAATATCTGTTCAATTACAAACGATAGCTCAATAATTTAATCGTATCTTTATTAGTACGTCACAGTTCTTTTTAATTATTATCTGATAAGAGCATAAATATTATCGTTACTCGATATTTTTCTGTTTCTGTAATTAATTATGTGATTATTAGTATTCATTAATTTATCTATGTTATTAACATTTCATGTTAATAATCATTTAGTCTATTTAAATTATTTCGTAAAAGTAAAACAAAACGAACACATAAAATAGGTTTATTATGAAAAGAGGTTATTATGAAAAAGATAATAATTCTTTTTTATTTTTTTCGTGTGTGCTTGTCCAGTCAGCCAGTGACGGATTTGAAAGAGGACGTTTCATATTTATCGGAGATAAAAGATGACGAAGTTGATTTTATTGGTGGTTGTGAAATATTGAATGGCTCGCTGTTTAAGACTGTACAAAAATATTACTGTCGAGCAGAGATCAAAGGAGGTAAGTTAAATACTATTTTACTATCCAAAGACTTGGGATTTTATATTGCTTTCTTGTTTCGTTTGTCTGGTAAAGATCTAAGTCTGCCTGCCAGACATTTTATATGTTTTTTTTAATAATATAAATATATTTATTTTATGTTCCTTGTGCTAACTTTGTCATAAAATATATATATATATTCTACCTCCTTTTAAATTTATTAGCAAAATAAATTCATATAAAAGTATTGCATTACAAATTTACTGTAATAACGACAATTTATTTTTTATTTTTCAAATTTATAGAACGATATTTTTATTTATATAAATGTTGCAATGTAAACAAATATTAAAAAATATATACATATATTCATAGTATAAATAGCTATAAAAGAGTGCAATAAAAAAAAATGGTACCTTATCTGAAATTAAGATTAATTTACCTAAAACTTTCCCTATCCAATAAAGAA
This sequence comes from Vanessa tameamea, assembly GCF_037043105.1. Taxonomy (NCBI): domain Eukaryota; kingdom Metazoa; phylum Arthropoda; class Insecta; order Lepidoptera; family Nymphalidae; genus Vanessa; species Vanessa tameamea. The sequence goes on from NC_087331.1 coordinate 2,655,069, forward strand.
TGTAAATCAATAAACATTAATTCGGTTAAAACATTTATAAAAAATAAAAATGTAAATATTTGTTAATACCGTATGTTTTTCTTTTCGATAATTTACAGAATCCGACTTTCTACTATTTGGAACGAGAGCTTGGACATTTCCTGCACAAGACGTAACTCTCAGCCTGAGTTATCCTTCGGAAAATGTAAGTGACATTATTGTATTTCACTTACTTAGAATTGAGTTCAATTAATAACCTTAGGTAATTATAACATTTAAGGTGATCCCTTTATTTTAACAGTTACGTAATGTGAGTGAGAAAAGCATTACAATGCTCAACCTGTAATGATACAATTTGTCCATTACATTCACAGCCTGTAAATTTCCCACTGCTGGGCTAAGGCCTCCTCCCCCATTGAGAAGGTTTTGAGCATATTCCACCACGCTGCTCCAATGCGGGTTGGTGGATACACATGTGGAAGAATTCCGTTGAAATTAGACACCTCATACCGCCGAGCACGAGATGAATTATAAACACATGTTAAGCACCTGAAAATTCAGTGGTGCTTGCTTATGTTTGAACCCAATATCTATCGGTTAAGATGCACGCATTCTAACCACAGGGCCATCTCGGCTTTCGGACAATTTGTCCGACATTGTAGAAACATAAAACAACTGAGTCGACTACAGGCGAATACTCGTCAGTCAGTGAGGCAGCACTCAAACGTAATGCTCAAAATCATTTCTTAAATTGTTACGTCATAGCCGAAGGGTTAAAATAGTTTAAAAACTATATCAAAAACACAAAGCTATGTAAACTACGACTACCTTACGATTTTTGTTCTGGCGGGTAAAAACAGGTGTAAAAACTTTGTATAGGAAATCCAGCTACTTGTGAGTGCTGTGCCACGCGGTTGCACCACGGTTGTTTTAAATTTGTAATATACCATACTGTATATGCCTGTTTCATTATGTTTCTCAGATTTACGTGTATGATTATTGATTATAAAACTTCCTAAATAAACGGAGTATCTAACGGAAATATTTTAATAGGTAGATGTTGTCACCACCGCTCGTAGACTTTACAGCGCCACCGACCTTGGAAATGAAGATGTTATCCCTCGTGCTTGTAGTTACACTTGCTCACTCACCCTTAAACTAAAAACTGTTAATAAAAACAAATTAAAACTGTTTGACGGGCTTGCACAAAGCCTAAGTTGTACCTAAAGTCGCCAATGGGTAATCAGAGATTTCATTAAACGGAAGTTATTGTGCCACGATGTGACAATGTGTGATTTCAACAGATATGAAGTACAAGGTATCTGACATGGAGTGGGCATTTTTTAGATGCAATTTCAGATAAATTGATTTAGAATTGAGAAATATATACCTTTAATTATTTTTATTTTTTAAGCTGTAATTATTATTTGCTTATCTATGTTTTTGCCTAAGGCTGAATACAACTATATTCTTACTATTAAATGTCAAGGCTGTATGGTGGAATACCTTTACCTTTTCAAAGAGGAAATAATTCATACTGTTCGCTCACGAAGGTGCGCGCCTTCATCTTAAATTATCGTGCATTAACAAATATAATCTAATTTGTATTTTTTGCTGTCTTTATTCTTACAATAATCAAATCTTGTACACCAAGTCATCTCGTAAGCAATAGCGTAATAACGCACATCGATAATTTATCGTGGAAGGGCTCGTCCTCGTAGTAAATAGATTCATTCATAACTAATAACATTTTTAATGTTATTTGGTTGGTCAATGTTTATATGTTGCACAGTTAACTGATACTGAACTGCATATTGTTCTTAACAATTCAATGTCTTATTTTATAGCACAGAAACGATGAAAACGAGGATTTCGGGTACATCCTGACGAAGCTTAAAGTAATCGTCCGACACGACGGAGTTTCTAGCAAAGGCTATATCACTGAGGGTGGAATGTTACAGGTACATATTTCTAATAATTCAACTAACTTCGCTTATTATAAATTAAACATTAGTTATATTTTTATGATATCCTAGTACACGATTTCCGTGTTTACCCTTTGGTAAGATTTAATTGTCTTTAAACACATTACTACACAACTACTGAAAACAAGGGTATTAAATTGGTAATAAGTTTTAATAGATGCCAGGGTAAAAGGCTCTTTAAAAAAGAAAATATATAAATACTTTTATGTTGACAGAACTGAATTTATAGATATGCTTACTAGGCTGAAGCGTCAGAGCATCTTGGAACCTCTTTGAACCCTTAATTACTGTTTGCTTGCCTTGTGAGTCACATACGACTTTTGGTTGTTGGTTAACTGTTGTGTCAGCTGATTGGGCAGAATTTTTAAAACTTATGAGTTTTAGTTTTAATAGTATTTTATATAATTTGAAACAATATACTTTATACATTTTTAAGTGATTATATTTATATTATTTTGTAAGCTAAACGGTCAAATTTTTGAAAAATATTTCTTAAACCTAATGGAACTTCTTAACGGCACCTAACTTTGGCTTGGAAGTTTGCGTATTGGCAATAATCGTTCGAACATGAAACAAGGATTCAATATTTGCTTTATTTGCACCGATATGTAAACAACGCAAATGTCAAATATATTTGAGTCAAACAATGCAATGAGTTAGCGTTGTAGCTTCCATTCTGAATAAGAACATATTTTGGTATATTTATTTGCGTGTAAGGGATGACTACTTAAACAATGCGTCTTCTTGCTTCGAATGTCAAAACAGTAATGGCAAAGGAGATAAATTTGTGTCTAAGTAAACACCCACTTGACAATCTTTATAAGATCACACATGTTTTTTACATTAACAGCCTGTAAATTTCCCACCGCTGGGCTAAGGCCTCCTCTCCCTTTTGAGGAGAAGGTATGGAGCATATTCCACCTCGCTGCTCCAACGCGGGTTGGTGGAATACACATGTGGCAGAATTTCGTTGAAATTAGACACGTGTAGGTTTCCTCACGATGTGTTCCTTGACCGCCGAGCACCAGATGAATTATAAACACAAATTAAGCACATGAAAATTCAGTGGTTGGAATTCCTGGGTTTGAACCCAAAATCATCGCTTAAGATGCACGCGTTCTAACCACTGGGCCATCTCGGCTCATTTAGACATTAGCACATGTTTAGTTGGATCAAATTATAGCGTTACGCAAACTGGACCAAGCGAAATGCCGCCTTTAAATTCGCAACATGGCAGATGCAATAGGCTTTGATATCTGTGTTACTGGAACTTAATTTTTTATTATTTAAAATGAACATAATAAATTATAATAAACTTCTTTTTCAGAGTCACATAAGCATGAAATTTGAGTTCCGCAACATTACAAGTATAACGTACCAGTTCTCATTGCACGGAATGCGAAAGAACTTAGCAGCAAACTATACAGATAACTTCACTTCATTGTTTCAATTATGTTAATAAAAATATTCAAACCGTCATACTTTGTTTCTATGCCTTTGATATACTTCTATGAGTGAAATTTTATTTAAAAAAAAGTTGGATTGACAGGGCTACTACCGATTTTCCAAAGTCGTTGGAGTAACTACTGAGTGTCTTTTAGGTAATGTCTACATACATTTGAACATTTTTTTTCTAATGTTTAAAGTACCTTAAAACTTCATTTGAATTCTAAATATTTTTCTTAAATAATTCGTAATATACAGTAGTTTAAAGGAAATTCAAATTTTAATAAAAAATCATTTATAGGCACCTTTGAATTCTTGTGTACAGTAAATTAAATTGAATAAAATCTTCTTTCAATTTTTTTTTAAAACTATGTAATTTTAATGTTATTTATAATCGGAATGTAAGTATTTTTTATACGCTTTAATAATATACAAGTGTATATTTATACAAAAACACGTAGTTTCTCGGCTTTGAATAAAACAAATCTATTATACCACAAAAATAACGACAGTAAGCGTTCCATTTTCAATTTATTGTTACAATGACCAATAATTGTAATGAGGAATTAATTTTAAATTGACATTAATTTTAAGATAACATAGAATTAGAAAGATAAAAAATACTTTACTTACTCGTATGAAAAAATATGAATACGTATATATATGAAACCACTAGTAGTCTAGTAATAAATTATTTATTTAATAATATAAATTAACCATTCTTATAACGCCATGTTTATTATATATATGATGTACTCCTAGCCTGTTGCTAAGCTAATCAGTTGGCACGATGTATGCGTAGGATGCAGATGATAATGTACCAAGAAACCGAAAGAGTGAGCCCAAATACAGTTGCAATCCATGTATTTTCCCTTACGATCATAACACTATGGAACGGCAATTTGACACGATGACACCGGACACAGATTATATAACTACGAGGCACATTGACTTATTCCAAAATCCAGGATATTACTGATAATCCAACTTTCGTTGATTCGAAATGAAATTACAACCTGTTCTAAGTTTCTAAGGATCAGCTTTTTCACGGGATATCCACTAGATTGATGAGAGATTTGACAAATATAAAAGAAAGAGTAACTACTGAGTTTCTTGCCGGTTCTTCTAGTAGAATCTATATTCCAAACCTGTGGTAGCATCACTTAATATGGATTATTAAATGACAATTCAAAAGTGCTTGTAAAAGTACATATATTATGATTTTGATAACGCATCTATCGCAATCCTCTTTTTTTTTTATAGTAGAGGTGGCAAACGAACAGGAGGCTCACCTGATGGAAAGTGACTACCACCACCGCCCATGGAAATCTGCAACACCTCGGGGCTTGCAGGTGCGTTGCCGGCCTTTCAGGAAAGAGTACGCTCTTTTCTTGAAGGTTCCTTAGTCGTATCGGTTCGGAAAAACCGCCGGCGAAAGCTGGTTCCACAGAGTGGTTGTGCGAGGCAGAAAGTTTCTTAAAAATCGTGCGTGCTCGTCCGAAATGATTGTGAGTTCAGATTGAGCTCCACCTAAAGCATTGAAATATTCAAATACTAATGGTATTCTCACCATTCTTGTTCATCAATTTTTTCTAATGCATATTAGTGCTTATGTACTCCGTTTTTCTTTATCATTATCATAAAATATATTTATAATCTGTTTGCTTAATTAAACAATATACATAAAATTTATGTACTTATAGTAATCGACGTTATCTTAAATATGAAATTTGAACGTAATCTGTGATGAATTTAAGTATAATTGTTTTTTTTTTTTTAATTAAATTGTTATCTTAAGGATTCCAATACTTCATACATTCGTGTTTATTATAACATAGCGGCACCTGAGCGCTAGTCTAGACTTGTAATAAAACCTAAGTACAACATTACTGGTCGATACTACTTTCGGGGGATTACACGGAAACGTTTGCACCTGCCTTATTATTAATTAGCGGTAGAACGCTGAAAGATTTGGTGGTTCGGCTTTTTAATATTTATTTAGGTTTTAGGTTTTTTTTTTTTTAAGAAAATCTTCTTTACTCGGTGATATTTCAAGTTTAAATTATTTATATACCTAGATAGAGAGTTGTTTGAAATTTTTAACTTTGCCGTTTCATAAATTCAAATCATTTGTAAAAAAATACATTGATAAAGAAGGTATACTATTCGATACAAGATTATATAGATGATAAAAAAGCGTGGAGTTAATGCTTGTTGACTTCCAGGCAGGAGACATAACATACATATATAATTGTATTTAACTAACATGACTGTATTTTTAGATGTTGAAAAAGAGTAACTACTGAGTTTCTTTGCTGTTCTTCTCGGTAGAATCTAAATTCCGAACCGGTGGTAGCTTTACTTAAAATAGTTTGTTAAATGACAATTCAAAAGTGCTTGTAAAAACCTACTTGAATAAAATATATTTTGATTTGATTTGATTTGCACTAAAAAATAAATAAAACGAGTTAATTTTGTGTGCGTGACAGCTACGTTTGACACTCGCCGAACGTCATACTACTTTACTAGTACGCGTATATTTAGTGTCCAACAGTTGGCCACTATTTTTTTCAACGCATTCTCATCTTTTTCTATCTGCACATATGAGTAATCAAAGGTTCCAAGGTGGAATTTGACAATCATTTACGTATGCAAGTAAGATAAATTTTTTTCACGTTATTTTATTCTTAAAAATAATAATAATAATAACCACTGACATTGGGGGAACAGGATGAAATATGCTCGAATTTAAACTATTTTAAGCTAAATCAAGCCTTAATAGATCAACGGTAAGGGTTTCGATTGAATTGAACTCTGAGCTACCATAATTTGTCTTATATACGATGTCATAAGGGCACATAGGCCATGATGGTAAGGTGTCACTACCACCCATAGTTAGTGCTGTAAGACATAACCATTCCTTACGTCGCCCATACGGTATCAAAGCTTCTTCAATAGTATTACAAACTTAAGAAAAAAATAGTGCGCCTAGATTCGAAAACGTGATTTTTAGCTTGTAATCCACGCGTTCTATTGATTTTACTAGCTTATCTGTAACTAGGAAATTCGTATCTTGGAAATCGTACGCTTCGCCCCGACTTAGTCATCGTATTGGATAAATACAGATCGATGTCAATACCACAGACAAAACGCAAAACGTCAACAATATGACTCAACGGTTCATTCAGCATTGTTAAGTTTTTTATTTTTATTTTATGTAAGCACAGAATATATACAATACATTAAACAATAATTAACAAGAAGCAATACAATTAAAATAATAAACATATAGACAATTTTTGTAGCTAAAATCTGGAATTGTATTACTAGTTCCCGCCCGCAGCTTGGCTCGCGTCTGTATACAACGTTCTTTACTGTGGCTCTGAGAACGTGCACGCCAGGTTTCATAATAACATTATATAATATTAGTTAGGATAAAAAGATGAATCTATACTAATATAAATGTGAAAGTAACTCCGTCTGATACGCTTTTGAATTAATTTAGTATGAAGCAATCTTGAGCCCCAAGGAAGGTCATGAGCCTGACGCCTGAAACCTGACGACCAATCCCTAACACGCGAGCCAACTAGTAAGCTAAGTTCAAATAAATAAATTTGAACTTGAATAACGCGTAGAATGTCACATATGGTCATATACATTAATCGCAAATAGTTTTAATTAAGATAAAAAAAACAATAATATATTTTTTTAATACTTTTAGGAAAACGTAAAAATCTCAGCATCTCAGTATTTAAACTTTGACAGTATAAGAATGTATTAAATATATTTTTTGCAAATATTTGAAAGCCGAGAGCTATTTATTTTGCTATCAAGCTTCAGCTCTGTAACTCAAATTCGAATTGTTAGCTTAAGGCAGCTCAGAGCTAAGTTACAGTCAAGTCAAGGGGAAATAAATATTTAGTGACTTTTCGTTTTTCGAAGCCTATTTAAAATTTAAGAGATAAAGAGAGCGAGATGATTAAAAGGGATAGCAATAAAATAATTATATATATAAACGATCCGTTACTGCACCGACGGACCTAGATGTTTAAAATAAACATCAAAATCCATTTAGTAGGGTATTTCTAGTCAAAAAATAAGTAAATCACTAAAGACGGACGGACTAAAGGCAAATAAACAACGTAGACATTGAATTGACGTAATATAATTGGTCGAGATCTTGGAATTATCTATAGTATTTAATTCGCGAATGAATATTCACAAAGTTGTTACCAGAACTTTGGAAGTAGAATTAAAGAGGATTTGATTTAGTTGGAGGTAGAGCTTTGTGCGAGCCCGCCTAGGTAGTTACCACCTACTCATCAGATATTCTACAGCCAAACAGCAGTACTGTTGTGTTTCGGTTTGAAGCGTGAGTGACTACATAGTTACACTGGCTCACTGGCACAAGGAACATAACATCTTAGTTCCCAAAGGTGGTCGTGCATTGGTGATGTAAGGTATGGTTAATATTTCTTAATGCTCCATTGTCTATGGGTGGCAGTGACCATTTACCCTCAGATTCCTTACTCCTTACTATAGTTTAAAAAATGTAATGGATTATTATTATAAATTAAGATATTACTATAGCAGAACTATGGAACATGTAATTATAAAGTTTCAAAGTCAAATATATTTTTGTTAGACTTTTTTTATCTTTACTCCTCCTGTAATTGGCTATTATTTCAAGTATATTGTCTCATAATCATAACGACTCACTTACCTTTGATATAAAAAATGTTGTTGATTTGGGCTCATATGTTCAGCCTCAACTAGTATTTAGGGATGTAATTACAGCTATTTTTAAAGAGATAATCTCTTGTATTATAAACCGACAGACGAAATCTCTTACCAACTTTACCAGGTTATCACCAGGTGGCCTGAACTTCATATTATTTTATAACTTCGCAATTAATACGTATCTTAACGATAATGGCGCCTTATTTTAAGCACATAGCAAAATGGCTCTTAAGCTACAAATGTTTATTAACAAAATATAAACATAATCTCATAATATAAAACTAGATCAAATAATGTAGAAATAGATGTATTTTATTTTTAATTTATTTATTTTAAAAACAAAATCTTTAAATTCACGGGCGTATGCTGTATGATACACCACTAAAGGTATTTACAACATTATCAAATTAAAATAAAGCTGTATTACACACTTAAATTAGATAATAATTTTTTAACAAATACATACAAAAGCGAAAATAATAATAGCTACTGTAAAAATTATGTTATTTAAAAATATATAATTTTTTATAATAAAAATATATAAATTAAAAATAAATTATATAATTATTAAAAGTTCTAGTGAGCTTTTTTCATCTTTGTTACGTTTAAGGCTTATTTATTAAAATTAAACTAACATATTAAATAGCGTAGGTAAAAAATAATTGAAAATCAAATTTTTCTTTATACGAATAGAACAATACAATAAAAATCAACAACAGCGCGATTTTTAAGACATTTTCTGCCTCACACAACCACTCTGTGGAACCAGCTTTCGCCGGCGGTATTTCCGAACCGATACGACTTCAAGACCTTCAAGAAAAGAGCGTACTCCTTCCTTAAAGGCCGGCAATGCACCTGCAAGCCACTCGGTGTTGCCGATGTCCATGGGCGAAAGTCACTTTTCATCAGGTGAGCCACAGTTGTTTGCCACATATCACGTAAAAAAAAAAATACTACCAGGGACAACCTCCTTACTATTCTAATACACTTCCCATGTTTAACTACGTAATGTTTTCTGAAGCGGTGAATAAAACTCAGACACCATACTAGAGCGTGAGAACAAGTAGCATTGCTATTTTTTTTATGTATTAAATGTGATAACTGTTAAGAATTGTCGACGAAATTCGGATTGACATCAAATTGGATTATGAAAGTGACGGAATAGCAAGTACACTTATGTTTGTGTCAAATTTTAACCATTCCTCGCATCGCTAACGAAGCACCAACCTTTGCAACTCAGATATTTTAACACTGACTTACACGACCTTCCAACTGGGACACTTCTCTATAATATAAGGCATTATTAATAAAGTACTCACTATAGTATTTATATACTCACAACCAACTCCCATTAGTCCAAGGCTCCCGTCTCCTCCTCTTAGGGTTATCAGCAGAGAGTATCCACACCAGCGCGGTGAGCAATATCAAGAATCGAAACACTGTATTCGACGCCATATTGTTTTGTCTTTATCACTCAAATCAACTTCACATTCTAATTTCAAATTCAATCTTCACATTTAAACGATAATGATATCATTTTTTTAAGACTAATATAAGTAATTTTATTAAATCATATAAATTAATATTATTGATTTTAACTAAATTCAAACCTTAAAAGTTAAAAGGCGGATAGCTATAAGCGATCTTAATTGCGTTAAGGCTTAAAGATTCATTGACCTGGATAACATTGTTTATTTTTATACGAATGGGGTCATTGAATCATAATTTGTTGATCATTAAATATAATTAGTAGTAACATGCAATTTATATATAAATAACGTCACGACAGGTCTTTGCTGACGACTTTCAAGAACTATGTAATTAAATATCTAAGGTGCTTTATTTCTTTTTTTTTTTTAATAATGATTGATTTATCAGATGTCATTAATTATTACTTATTGACAGTCAGGGTTAGAACGAATATCGGTTCGGAAACGAAAACATCCAAAAAACAGCGATTTTTTTATTCAGTGTTTTTATTTGTGTACAGTTTTTGTGGCATTTGAGTACAACGTTTTTCGCGCCAAAAGTTCTGTCAGTGTCAGTCAATAAATATTTATTTAGACCCGAAAATTTAAAAAAAAATTGACAGATTATGTAAAGTAAGCTCGCCTGAACGTATATTTTTATTTTGTATTGTAATTCAAAATCAGGTAGCTAATGTGAGTATTTAAAAAGCATAAAAATACTTAGCAAATACTTTTTTTATTGATACTTTTTTATGTTAAGAATTCGTGTTAATATAACAGTGAGTAACACCGTGGTGTTTCATTATAATTTATGGTGATTGGAATGTCTGCTTGTATCTTATGAAATAACGATGCACTATTTAATAATTGACGTTAATAGTGAAAGAGTCGCTCAAAATAACTTGAGAGCTGTGAAATGAAAATACTATCACAAGTTTCAAACTATTGACAACTATTTCGGATACATCAAAGTTAAATTCAACATCGGCTTGTGATAATATTGAGTACAAAAAGTCTTAAACGCAAATTGCAAACAAATCTATCACACAAGGTTTTTCGATTTAATCTATTTATTGCGTTAATTAAGAATTCAGTATTGTATTATTTCCTGCAAATTTCTATACTGTATTTATTTTTTATTGTTTAACTAGCGACCCGCCCTGGCTTCGCATGGGTGCAATGCAGATACTATATATACTACAGAATGTCTTACAACGTTCACAGTTTTTCAGACATTAGACATTTAACAATAAAAACCCTGAATGTCCCTGCGTTTTAAATCTGTAATATCTTCGAAAATATTCATTTAAGTTACAGGGCCATATTGATCTATATTAAATGCACAATGTATTTAAGGTACTTAATTGGATAAGGATTAATGCTTTATTGCTTAAAATCACTTCGAAAATAAGCATTTATTTCTCATAAAAAGTCAAGGATAAAAAATGGTTATTGTGGGTTATCCCTAAGAGATGACCATCGCGAACTTTTTTGAAAACCATTTTGAAGGTGTACAATACTGTAGTACATTATTTTGTTCTATCTCGTAGGGTTCAGCCAGCGTTTGCAATGAAAGCGCAAAAAATGTGTTTTTGACGACATCACTTTGGAAACTTCTAAAATTATCAGTGGTTCTCTACTATATTGTATATGTTTAATACATATAAACATTCCTGTTGAATCAAACTTTCTATTGAAAAAAACCGCATCAAAATCCGTTGTGTAATTTTAAAGATCTAAGCATACACAGAGACAGACAGCGGTAAGCGACTTTGTTTTATACTATGTAATGATTTAAACGTGACGTATAACTGGCAAGTTAAGTTAGTCTTTAATTTAGATAAACGATAAAACAAGTCGTAACAGAATTAACTTTACGTGAAATAAAATAGCTAATGTTTGTACAACATTTTAGCTTAAATGTGAATTTAAAACGCACGAATACGTTACGTTGAAACTTTTATAATTACATTTTATCCTGAGGTTTAAATATTAAGAACGAACGTTATTGATCAATTAAAATAGCACCCACTAATCACAAGCGAAGATATAATTAAATATTATAATTCTCTAGTAATATTTAAGTATGAAAACCTTTATTAATTTCGTTCGAGTAATAAATTACGAGTACAAGTTTTGTTTGAGGTGGTCTATAATTAGTCCCCGTGTCTTAATTTTTACGTTAATTATTTTAGACGAGCCGGATAGCTTGGGAATAAGGATTTTTTTGTATCTTTTTTACCTGAATAGGTTTAATATTCTTTTCAAAAGTAATTGGACGAAATATATAATATGACATTTCAAAGGTTATAGTTATATTTATATTTCGTTCTTTTTTTGGAGTATGCTCAACAAAAGGCAAACGGAGAGTGTTGTAATTAAGAATTTGATCATACGTCAGTAATCAATAATAATTAATTAAAGTGACAGTACTTTTGACGTAATAACGAAAAGACGCGTAATTTCGCGAATTTGTATTAGCTTTTGATTTTTTATTTGTTTTTCTTGCTTAACTATAATGTTCTGTGCGCTCCAGCCTTTTGGAATTATATACAAAAGTATATTATGTAAATATTTCAAAACCGCGTTAGTCGGGAATTCTGAAAACCGCCGTAAAAATAATATAATCAATTTATAATTTAATAAATTTAAAAAGATTAAAACGACAAAATTAATCAATAAATCTTATTATTCATTAAAATAATACTTTTTGGGGAAAAAAAATCGCCTGGATTTATATCACAGAACTGATCGAACAATAATCGGCAATACTAAAATCATCAAATCAAATCGTCGGGCTATTTGAAATGAGCAACTGTGCTTGTTTTTTTTTTTTTGCTCTTTTTTCCCGAGAATCTGCGAAAACGTGGTAGAGTTTAAATATTGACAATTCAAAAATACTTTATTGTAAAGTTTACTTATAAAATACATTTGATTTGATTTGAAATATGAAATGTTTAAAAATCTTCATGGTTAGTCGCTAGATAATGCAACTGCGAAACGCGAGGTTCAATTAAAGCCGTTTTTAGTTTTGTTTCCTATTTTCTGTAAAATACAAACTCAAACTCAAATTCCTTTATTCAATATAGAAGCATTTTACTTACTTATTGATAGTCAAATTAAACACTACCCCTGGTTCGGAAAAGGAAACACCCTGACCTGAGAAGAACCGGCGAAAGAAACTCCCTACAGGGAGTTGATCTATTATATCTCGTTGTTTACATATATTCCCGGTTTTCACATAATATACATTCTTACAATGTTTTCCTTCACTACAGAGCATGAGATGAATTATAAACAAAACTTAAGCTCTTGCCCAAGTTCCAAAATCGTTAATTCAGAATCACGTATGTGTCACTACCCTGAGCCAAGACAGCTCTGCCATATTGCCTAGGTGTTTTAACACACACACTGAACGGTTGAATTGGACAATGGTAAAAAAGAAGGGGTGCACAGCCCTTAAAAACAAAATTTCCCAAATACGTTTCTTAGTACGTTCCTGCATTACAAATATCATGTCTCTACTTATAAATAACTCTGCTTTGATAAACACACACATTTTATAATGTTCTATATATAAATCTTCTGTAAAAGTGTATGTAACTGAACTCTCAAACGGTTGGAGCGATTTTGATGAAGTTTAATGAGTGGGTTCTGCACTTCTTTTCTGAGTTTCTTATCTTCCGCACGAAGTCGGAAGGCAGCTCGTATAAATTACAGTTAAAACATATGTTAAATTAGATTTTATGCAAACACATTAAGAGGCACATTTTTTATCTGTAATCGTTTGTATAGTCGATTGTTTATTGATTTTGTGTAATTTCCGAGTTAAGGGATCAGCTGATCAACCATAACAGGCGACTGCTGACGGTGAAGTAAATGATGCTCTAAGACATCACTAAAGTTACTTAGTATAATATATCACGCGATACTTTCACTTAAAGAATGTCAAAATAATGCCTTATTTTTATGCTTGCTTACATAAATCAACAATTACGTATAATAGACTTGAATGTTATCGCATTTATGCATTTGTAAGATATAACATATTCCCTCACTATTGATGACGAGACTGCATTGTATCGACCAAAGATTTCAAGTCGTCATCCCCCATAATTTCAATTTCAACACAATAGTAACGTCAAAAGCGTTACTAATTTCTCTGTGGATCTGATGCGGAAAAAAACTTTTACAGTTCACGATACGATTTTGACACGACTAACGATATTTTTAATCTGTCTTTTTATGAAACTTATTTTTAAAACGAAATTACGTCAATCTTAGTAAGAAAGCTTTAATTTGAATTTAAAATAGTTTTAATGTATTGATTTTTTTTATGAAATTTTAATATTTGAAGTAAAATTTCTATAGGCGCAAGATTTTTGTTCCAAAATTTGTTTTTTCAATTTAATGTTACAAGTAAATGCAAGTACTTATGTCGGTTTTGTTCCTACACTAAACTAACTAAATTGAGGACTAAATTTGTAATTACGTATTCATGAATTTTTTTTTAATTCTATATCGACAAGGATATTTTTTGAAGTCTGTTTCGAAATATATTTTGAGTTCTGACAAAATATCGGAAAGTGTAAATAACAAATCGTTCTCGTGGAATAATAGTTGTTTTATTTCCTTTTATTATTATAATGAGATTCAAAGCTTTATTACGTCATACTTTTACACGAATCTTATTCGGTTTGATTTTATTCGATAACATTTTTTTTTAAATTTAAATCTATATGATTAAATTTATCAAATAATATACTTCAGACACAGAAAGACTTATTTTTTATTAGTTAATTATGAATACAACATTTGACAATTTACAATATGAACGTGGATGTATGTTGCAATACCATTGCCTATTCCAAGAAAAAATAACATAAAAACATCATATAAGTAAGTAAATTAAAAAACGAATTCGTGTCATGTCGTTTCCGTTATGGTTTTTTAAAACTCTTGAAAATATATGTATTTTATATAAAATACATTCCTTCTTTATATAATATAATTTTATACGGTAATATATAATAAATGGACACAGTTAGTCCATTATTTTGAGGCAGATTGGTAAGTTAATTTTGATGTGCCTGTGTGTAATACCATTTACACTTTGCGGATTGTATTTGTGTCGGTGAATACTGGAAATGACAATTAGAAGGATGAGGTATTATTATAATTATCAAAATAGAAAACGAAATAACCGAATTTGGAATTCGAATTGAGATGTGTTTGTTATTGACCTTCTATTATGGTTGAAACTAAATTACAAGTATTTTTAAACTATGTAATTGTTTGATTTACAATGATATGTAACTTAGGAGTAGTTTTTCACGCGGCGCTTTAAAATCAAAACGATTTTTCTTATTTAAAAAAAATTCAGACTGACTTGTACATACAATAATATTTGGATTATATATGAAGTTTAGCGTTAATGTATAGAAGTTCGACAAAGACCAAAGACAAGAGGTCTCCAGGAGGTTTAGAATTAAACCATCAGACTGTTCCATTGTGAAATAAGGTTACACTAGGCACAATTTCTGTCATATTGATTTAGATTTCGTCACATATTTTTTGCTACACGGTCAAATTAAAAACTGAATCATGCCTGCTTAGATTTGAGTTCTAATTCTCGTGTCTGTTAAAATATGAATGCGAAAATGAGTTTGTTTATTTCTTTGTTTGCTGTGAACTAACCCTATGTGTTTTTGCTTATACATTATCAGGTGTACAGAAAAACACATAGTATGCCTTACACCCACCACAAGCGGGCGCAGAAGGGAACGGCAACTAGTATTTGAAAAAATAAAGAGCGTAACATTCCCCGCAATAACAAACAAAGTCGTCAGTAAAAGTTAGTTTCAAGTTAATAAAATAAATCGTTGCTATAAATTCTAATTTATTATAATTGAATTCGAAAGGGCCCACTTTAAATACATTTGTACATACTCATTCAAATGATTATGTTAATTCTTTTAAAATAAGTACGTATATTCAGATTGTTTCGTAATTACACGACTTTATTAAAAACAGCCTATTGCGTACCGTGATTTATTTATTGCTTCATGGTAAACAAATAAATTAAAATCAATATACATCGCAATTGTATAATAACAAATCTCATTTAGAAATTAAAATTCATGTAAATATTATATTATGCGATCTGTTTATCGTCACTTGCTTGCATTTGTAAACGTATAAGTACATAATCAATAAATAATTAATATAAAAAAAAAGTTAAAAAAATTTTTTTTTTTCATTAGCGTATACGAACTTTTTTATGTAAAACTATTTTGTGGACGTCAAATAAAAAGTATTGTTTCATCAATTAAAGCACCTTTGTCTTGTTGCATTTTAGCTGGTTTAACTCACATTTATAATATTATATTTGTAGTATTAAATTAAGCCCATTTTAGCACCAGGTCACAGATTTATAAACATAAATCTGTGACCTGGTGCTAAAATGGCCTATGTAACCCTTACTTTTGGTAATCAAACAAGGAAAAAATATACAGATGTTGTGTATTTATATATAAAAAGGCAGTTTTGCGTAATATTGTTCGTACTAGTAATGCTAAGCTCATGCCGTTTTGACTCAACTACTTTTTTTTATGACGTAGAAAATGGTATTTACTGGAATTTAATTGTCTAATATTATATATTTTTTTCCGGATTTACCCTTTTTTAATTAAAATGTTGTGAAATCATTTAATTTATATTGACTCTAGTTTTATGCTTTAAACTAATTATTTTTTATAGATTTTAATGTAGAACTATCGCGTTTGAAAAGAAGGTTTCGTTAGGTTAATTGATTAATAATAAATTATTTCAAACGATACGACATATTTAAACATATAAATACTTCTTAGACATTGTATTGTTTAAAAAAAAAAACAAAGCATTCAATATGAAGTTCAAAACGTACACATTTAGCAGAGAAAGTCTAAAGAATTCGAGCACAAAATACAAAACTAAAACAATGAAAGTATCACTTTTCGAGCATCAATAACACACACAGATAAAAAAATATAACAACACGATTCTTATTTATGAATAAAAAAATACTGCGATTTATGTCTCGTGTTAGTTGGGACAGCTACGAACGTGCGTCCTCTCTCAAGTTCGGCAAGAAACTGATTCCAATCAAGGAATGAACTTGGTAGTTGGAATCCTATAGGTTCAGAAACTAGTTCCTGCCTACAGCTGTACCTGTGTTTGTATTGAAGTTTATATGAAGTGATTACGTTTAGCTTTAGGTGAGTAATTTACTTGTCCGTCGAGATATATTTATTAGTGACTAATTAATTTTCTATTTGATTTTTAAATGTTATTAATAATATCTATGAACTTTGTTTAATGGTTGTCAATTCAGTTTAAAGGTTCTATATTATGATAGAAAGTTTAGTGAAATTTCTATAAAATATTTTCATCCATCTTCTTAGTCCTTACAAAAATTAAATTCAGGCTGTATAGTGCAATGCTTTTGCCATTTCTAAGAAAAAGATACATAAAAAACAGTGAACACGTAAACGCATGATGACTGTAAAGCTCAAATAATAATGTTTATTCACAGATAGCTTTATATCACAGAGCAGTGTTCGCTTTATATTAATGCAAATAATATGTCATTTCATGGTATTGATTCTCGTTGATTATGCGGAATAATTTGAGAAATATATGTACATATTTATATAAAAAATACGCTTAAAATAAAACACAGCAATACTTGGTATTGCTTTTTGGCGGTAGACTGTATGATGTGTGGGTGGTACCGAAACAGACGGACTTGCACGAATCCCTACCACCGATAGACTAAGATCTTCCCTTTTAAAGAGATTTGATACTCACTCCAACGCTGCTCCTGCGCAGGATATGTGGCAGGTTTACATCCGACGCTCGTAGATTCCCTCATGTTTAATGTCTCCCTTTAGCTCCGAGCACGAAATCAATTGCTGTAATATAAAATAATATATTTACCAAATACTGAAACTTAATATATCGTTCCTGGAGCACGGAACGAAACGAATACGTTTCTATTATAAGATTTCACGGTTATTTTTTAAATGGCCGAATAAACAATTTATGGCTTATGTCAAAAAAAACATTGGTAAATAAGGTATATTACTCAATATAAGAATATATTGAAGATAAAAAAGCGTAAACTTGTTATTGATTTCTAGACAGGATATATAAAAATTTAATTGTACTTTACTGACGACATACTCTGTAATTAAAAAGGTGGAAAATAGTAACTTCTAAGTTTCTTGTCGGTTCTTCTCGGTGGAATCTACTTTCCGAACCGGTAGTAGCTTACATTTAATTCAACTCTGTAACATGACGATTCAAAAGTGATCTTATGAGCCTACTTGAATAAAGAATATTTTGATTTTCATTTCATTCACAAATCGTAATTGACTTAGACAACAGTTTTTCGCTAATCATTTTAAAACAATTGTTTATTAGTAACATAATATTTAAATTAATAATATGTACTTTGCCAATTCAATAAAGCTTTTTTTAAAATAAATAACGCTATATACCCGATTTATAAGTAAAGATGGTAAAAAGCGTCGAGTTAGTGTTTGATGGTGTTCAAGCAGGATATATATGTTTAACTATTATTTTTAATAAAAATACTTATAGCCAATTAAATTATGTATTCTTTTTAAAAACGTAATAAGTATAAACAAATCTTATATTTACACATTCCATGCGATTTGCTAATGACTCTGATATTATGCTCTACAAATGGTTCCTGATTAATATATTTTTATATAACATAAAAACATAATCAGCCTGTAAATTTCCCACTGCTGGGCTAAGGCCTCCTCTCCCGTTGAGGAGAAGGTGTGGAGCATATTCCACCACGCTGCTCCAATGCGGGTTGGTGGAATACACATGTGGCAGAATTTCGTTGAAATTAGACACATGCAGGTTTCCTCACGATGTTTTCTTTCACCGCCGAGCACGAGATGAATTATAAACAAATTAAGCACATGTAAATTCAGTGGTGCCTGCCTGGGTTTGAACCCGAAATCATCGGTTAAGATGCACGCGTTCTAACCACTGGGCCATCTCGGCTCCTATTTTTATATATAAATAATTATTCCACTGAACTACTTTTAATTTTGCTTCCAAAGTTACGATATCGATTCACTAACATTCGAAATGAAATTTTTTCGCCAATCTTAAATAAATATCTAATTATTTATGTCCTTTAACCCCTCCTGTAATCTTAAGGCCCTCTTCTTAAGCCGAGATGGCCCAGTGGTTAAAACGCGTGCATCTTAACCGATGATTTCGGGTGCAAACCCAGGCAGGCACCACTGAACTTTCACGTACTTAATTTATGTTTATAATTCATCTCGTGCTCGGCGGTGAAGGAAAACATCGTGAGGAAACCTGCATGTGTCTAATTTCAACGAAATTCTGCCACATGTGTATTCCACCAACCCGCATTGGAGCAGCGTGGTGTAATATGCTCCATACCTCCTCAAAGGGAGAGGAGGCCTTAGCCCAGCAGTGGGACATTTACAGGCTGTTAATGTAATGTATGTAATCTTAATAGTTTATAGGTAGTATACCTTACTTCTGATTAATTTTATATGTTTGTCCCTCAAAATTGTCTTGTACAGCTTTGCTCTACCATGGGAAAGGAATTAGTTAGATTATAAAACAAAAGGCAGTTAGAGTTCGCGAAATGTTTCAGTGGAGCAACAAAAGCGAATAGAAGTGTATCATGGTATTCCAAAAAAATATTAATAATTCAAGTGGCAACACTTTTAAAGTATTAACAAAAATCATTAGAGTAATAATCCAAAATTAAGAGTTAAGAGTCGTTGTATTGAGAATGTACGAAATCGTTCTATCGATATATCAATATATATTGGTAGTAATTTTTACATATATTATCGTGAACAAATACAAACTTTTATATTTTTTTATTTGCTTCATAACTTGAAACCTGTAAACACATGGCTGGTGATAGATTTTTTTCCGGGATAGAAAGGAATCTATTTTAAATCTGCTATTCCAGGTTTTAACCGATCTCTGTGCCAAATTTCATTCAGATCTGTTCAGTCATTCGAACGTAAGTAACAAATATTGGTATTTTTTATTTAATATTTTTTTTTTAAATATTAAGTGAAATATTTTAATAATCTACACGTCATATCATCGTAAGTTTCAGACACTATTATAGTTAGGAATTATGTGGGAATATTCCAGATATTGCCTTCGTAATTCAAAACACGGTAACTTAAGTACAGGAGGAACTCAAGTTACTGTGCTGTTAGAAACGACGGCAGTATTATTGGTAGTAATTAGTTTAAGTAGTAAGTAAAGTATCCAAATAAATAATATATTATTTTAAGATTTAGATAGGCTGACGGGCAAATGAGCTACCTTATGAAAAGTGGTCACCCCCGCCCATAGACATGAAATAAAAACGATTCCTTACATTATCAATACGCCAGCAACCTTGGCAGCTAAGATGTTATATCCCTTGTGCCTGTTTCCTGACTCACTCACCCTTCAAATCGGAACACAACAATATTAAGCATTGTTTGTCTATGTGATATTTATCCAGAGGGGTTGCACAAAGAAAAAAAATGTTTTGCTGTTTGAGAAAATCTTTTAATATTTTTTAGAAGAATGTAATGCTGTCTAAAGTCCTTCAAGCAAATGCATGTTTCCTTCCGGTATTTTTAATTGAATTATAAACACAGCATATACGTATCACGATTTAATCTTAAGCGTACGGTTCAATGAACATCACTAAACGACTTCGGACATAGATTATAGAACATAAAGTAAAAGTAAGTAAATTAATATTGCGAACATTAATCGCGCACCCGTGACCAATTGAAACAAGCTACTTTTAATATAACCTCCTTACTAACCTGTGACTATAAATCTGTCTCTCGCGTAATGAATTATGTCGACAGCGTCATTGAGCCATAGAGATTATTCTAGAATAGACGAGACAAAGTATCTCATGTTCTTAATTCAAATAATCGGTTATTATAAATTTATATTAAAATTTTCAAATATATTATATCACTTAATAATATTTAATAAATCAAATGTTTTTATTTTAAAACCGATGATTGTGAGCTCCTACCCCGACAAGGATTACTTCATTTGATTTTCATGTGCTTAATTTGTGTTCATCATCAATCTGGTGTTCCATGGTGCATGAAAACATAATGAGGAAACCTTCAAGTGTCGGATGTAAATTTTCTACATGTGTATTCACAAATCCAAAATGGAGCACCATGGTTATTAACCTCCCGCCTCAACAGAAGAGAACGTGTTATATCATATGAACATATAAAGATCTATTATTTTTTTTTTTAGTAAATAGACATATATTATAACGCTCACAGATAAGCCTCAAACACGAATTTAAAATGCCGCGCAATTTTATTTTTTATAATAAAACAAAGATGTACATTAACAATAAACGTATATTACACTAAAATTGACTTCATAACGTTAATTGATATCTCAATTGAAGATGTACACAATATTCACAAAATTTAACATGTAAACTAATTTTAAAATATTTTACAATAATTATATTAAATAGGAAAAAGTAATGAAATTACTCAAGTTAATAAAGTTTGACTTGTTAATCTAAGTGCTAATTAGTAATGTTATAATTTTTGTAATTTATTCAAAAAGTGTCTTCCGAAAGGTTTTTTTATAAATGCTTTTATATGTATGTTATGAAATACGTCAATGCCATTATTGATTTCGACATTTAATTATATTTAACACGTCTGGGATTAGCAGGAGATTAATTTTCGATCTACACAATCATCTTGATGATATTGTAAATCTTAGTTCTCATGGTTGGTGGCCGATATTTTTTTTTTATTTAATAGGTAGACGACCAAATGAACCACCTGATGATAAGTGGCCACCACCGCCCATAGACATTGACACAGTAAGAAATAATAACCATTCCCTACATTAAATCAATGCGCCACCAACCTTGGGTGCTAAGATGTTATGTCCAATTCCAACCGGAACACAACAATACAAAGTATTGCTGTTTGGCGATAGAATATCTGATGAGTAGGTGGTACCTACCTAGACGGGCTTACACAAAGCCCTACCACCAAGTATTCACATTGACGTTATATTGGATGCCTATTTATTATATTCGGTATGTTTCCAAATAACTAAAAATGCGAAAAAGAGTTTATTGAATAGTTGAAACTTATTGTATTATAAGTATCTTAAAAGATTATATTTTCAAGATAAGTCCCCCATTAGTGTGAGTGTGCGTGTGTCTGTGCAACAATATTACAGCAACAATGGTAGAGTGAGTAAGTGTATAATTACAGGCACAAGGGAATTAAAAAATTCCCATGGCTGTTTGAATATCGCCTTTGCCTTTTAATAAGCATAAAATATATACATGTTATATTTAAATTAAAGATAAAATAAAAGAATCATACCCGATATGATTTGGCAATTTAAAAAGGGGCTTTTATGATCACGAGACTATTAACTAGAACTCTAATTAGAGCGTCGACTGCAACAGCGGAGAGGTCAACCTAACTGCTATCATAAAATAGAAAAACAGATGAATCCTATTTAAAAAATATACTAAAAATTTCGAAAAACTCCTGACTCAAAAGTGTTCTTAAAAGTATGTATCTATAACCTATTAATTGAGACCATTCAAATGAGCTCAAACACACATAGGTTATGTGGATCAACCCATATAGGAATTACTCCAGCAAATAAATGCTGAAACAAAGTATAATTTCGTGCACAGCTTGACAGTAGAACCAGTTTTTATATAGTTTCCGGTTAAACTTCATCAACAAGTACAGTCAAGTCTTCACTACGATACCCAGTTTCGACTAAATCTTCGGCGAAAAATCGGTCAAACTTCGACGCCAATGAAAATTACGATGGTGTTTTTTCGAGTAACGCTTGCGAAAACTAAGAGAAAATATGGAAAACTAATTACTAATTAATTATTTACTTTAATAGCCAGCAAGCCAGTGTTTAAAGGGATATCTTTAACAAATCTATACGTAAAATAGATCTATCCTAAATTAATCAGCATAAAGAAACACCTTAACGTCCATTTTATTTGGGTAGTGCTTTCTACCTAACTACTCGTCAAACTACCAATCACTCATCAGGTATTCTACCCGGAGACAACAATACCACTCTATGCTGTGTTGTGTGAATCAGTATTATTTAATTTAGGTATAATTTATGTGCATAAATTATACAAAGACAGACTTAATCCAAAAAGGTATATCTACCAGTCAACCCTAACTTGAGCAGATTATATAAAAGATAAAAATATAAAAGAAAAAAACCACGTGTATAACAAACAATACTTAAACTTAAATATAATTATTAGTGAACTAATATTAGAACGAGAGGGAAAAACACAAAAAAAATAGACTTCTACAATATTTCGATTAGAGGAATCATTTATATTGGTTGTGCCAATATTTATAGGCAGAGATGAGCTCTTATCATCAATTTATATATTTGCCAGTGTGCCTTCATGTTCTAAATTTATAAAACATTAGCCGTCGCCCGCAATTTCGCACGCGTTTTATAGGTCTATCGAGTTCGAGCTTGCTTCATAGTGATTTGGTCGTGGAAGAGCGACAAACAGAAAGAGTTATATATGCACAAAAATGGCATATATAACATTAGTATAGATTTCAAACTTAATCAATAAAAACCGTTATCTTTACATTTTTTTAAATCTCTAAATGTAATTGTTATATTTTTAAAATAGTTCATTCAATCCAATAATTCTTCTTATAAATAACGTCTAAGCTCTCGATAATGCTATTGCAGTAGCTTTAACATCGAGCCTGCAAAAAGCCTGACATAAACTTACCAAAAAGTATTTTATATTTATTAAAAGTTTCTGTTTTAAAAGGAAAATTTGTATATCCCAGACGTTGTAAGAGTTCAGTAATATTTCTTACATTGCCAATGTCTATGGCCGATGGTGACCCCTTACCATCAGCGGACACTTTAATCAACACTCTTAGCCTTAGCATTTGAAATTAAAAAAAAAACAAGTAAGGTGAAGAATTCAGTACATACTTATTCATAGCATGCAACTAACCTGTTGTCTTGCCTCCATTGAAATTGCCTACGTAGCTGAGATCATACAGAAAGACGTCAATACCGTGTATTTAATCCTATATCTTATTATATTATGTACTAAATGAAATGAATACAGGTTGTACCAACAAACAATCCAATTTGATTAAATCATACATAATTGCATGGACGGCATATCAATCTATCAAATTTACAATTCATTGTGACATCAAAGAAGAGGAGGTGGTCACGTGGTACCGCCTGATATCCTTGTTAAAGGTAGTGTTTAATATTCAATATAGCAGACCGACGCGATGCCACACTTTAATGCTAATATCAGAATTGAACTAACTAATAGTATATCCACCTAACCTTGTACCCTTTTGTTTTAAAAAATCAGACCAAATTCTTGATGCAAACTTGACGTAACTTTAGGTGTCGTCTGTCACTGTCACGGTAGTTAATCGAAGTTGAGGCAAGAAAGAAAGACAAAATTTACTCTCATATTTATATTGTACAAAAATTTTAGAATCGCACACATATACAAATATATATACACATACTCACTGAGATTCGCTGTAAATATTAATATGCTGAGCTGCTTTAGCTAAACGGTAGACAAGACTTTTACTTTTAGCTTAGAACACATAACGCAGTGTGTTTCCCTACGAGGGAGTGAGTGTATTTGATGTGAGAATAATAATTCATGGAGTTCTCCTCACAATACTTTTATTTTCTTATTAATATAATAAATATAAATGAAGCAATCGAAAACTCAGCGCTCAAGCTTCAAGGCCTAACTACCTACACTACATGGCTTGAAGCCATGATCTTCAGCCACATATTCTATCAATTAGGTCAACTCGCCGTGTGTTATGCAATTAAATAGACAATGTTTTATAACTTTGAGATGATTTTTAATTAAATATATCCTAGTAATGACATATAAAATAAATATGAAAAAAAAATCATACTTATTTTTCTTAAATGACGAATTTCTCTCGTGCCTATATTAACACTGGCTCTCTCAACATTTCCGTTAGATGGTAGAATAATTTATGAATAACTGGTACCTTGTATAACATCTACTTCCACGAAAAGCCAGCAATATACCAACATAAACATATCAAAATGAAAACAAAAAAGTTTTTAATTAATTTCAATTTTTGCTCAAACATAATTCATATTATACATTACAAATACTGCATTATATACTTAATATATAAACGTAATAATATTTGACATAAATATTGAGACATTATAATCGTTAAGAGTTTATTTTAAACAGCACAGCGCAGTCGAGTGCTTGGAGATGAGCCTTCAATAAATACTACGGAGTACTTCTGTTGTTCGTTTTATTTTGTGCTGTGTTTACAGAGCGTTAGTTGGACAGGTTTGGACTAGCCTCAATAGTTATATCTATCTAACAATAAATGAGAAGATGATTTTTGTAATGTCAAACTTAGTAAACATACATATAAATTATACGAAAAGAGGCAGCGCTATTCGAAGGATGTTTTAGTATATAATTTTATAAGGAACAAAGTTTCACTCGCTTTAAATTTAGGCTATTGACGTGACAAGCGTGTATTGATTCATTGTAAAACAAAGTAGAACCTCAACCTTTACAAAATTAATATCTAAAGATATTGATTTAATATCTAGAGTTTCAAATGCCAGTATAATAGTTTTCATAAATAAGAGCTAGAGATAACAGCGAAATATATTTTTTTTTTTTTCACTGATACTCAGTTTGCTAGCTTCAGAGTCTGAATATTGTCACGGAATAATTAAACTCTACTTTTAAACACACGTATATAGCTTTTTTAATTCATTTTAATTTATAAATTACACGTGGTATTAAAAATGATATTTGATTATCGCCTTATAAATAGTATTAAATAAAAAGCAAAGTGTTATTTAATAGAAGGACATGACGGTTTTCAAATTATTATTATTTTAATACTGATGGTTGTAAGTTCGATATCTGTTGATTTTTTTTTTCAGTTACAGTAATTAATTTGCTTAAATATTGTAAATTGCACTAAACTGTTTTCCAAATATTAAAATATAGGTATATATTTTTTATTACTTTCCATGTGGCAAGAGATGTTTATTAGAAGTTCAAATCCGTCCCTGAACAATCTCGTTCCTAGGCTCTACACGCAAGCGCACTTTAACTACAAGAGAAGTATGGGGTAAACACTACGATTAGTATAAAATTATAGCCTCTAAAACATTTGTTTTCTTTTTGTTCAATCAAAACATTAGTGGTATCGAAGGAAATATTATGTAAATTTATTTAATAACCGATTTCGAGAAATTAGAATTAATCATTGAATTAGAAGTAAATCATTTCTTTTGCCATTATTGTGCGATACGTATCGACGAAGATTGACGGTAAATTATTTTGCTAAATTGAATATTTTCGGTACAATTATGTTTTACTTTTTTCATTTTCGTTTTTGATAATTATTTTCACTCAAATAGTACTACGAAACGATTCAATATTAACTATGAATTCGCAGAAACTTTTAATAATTGAGCAATGTGCTCTTCGTATGAAGGCAAATAATATTTTAATTAATGGTATTAAAATATAAATAAAATCAAAAAAATATTTTTATAATACAGGTATTCTGAAGGGCAAATTAACCATCTACCGGTAAGTGCCCTAAAAACCCTATAGACATTAGCGCCGTATGTAACCATCCCTTACATCGCCAATGCGCCAACAATCTTGGGTTCCGAGATAATATATCCCTCGTGCCTCACTGGCTCACTCACTATATCTTATTAACATTGACGAGAACGGCCTGGGCAAATTATATCAAAGTAAAAAAAGAAGGAGTATACTACAAATTTTTAAAACTACAAAGTATTCTATTTACCAACGGTAACAAAAACGAATAATTTTAGCAGTTATGTTGATGTACAGCGCCACCTATGACATAACCAATAGAACTATTACAACAAATACAGTTTGTAGTGTTAGCACTATTGAACAGCAGAGGTCACCTTTCAGCGATTACTTCTATTCGACAAAAGATGGCAGTGCAATATCATTAACGTTATATTTTCTTTCATTATACATACAAATAATAAATTGAAAATGTATTTTTCATAAGACAAATACTTTTTAGAAATAAATGTTACGTTTATACACTAATACTTTTATTTTCATATTATATAGAAGCGAACCACATATTAAGATTAGATAGGTATCATCTATCTATTTTTGCAGGTAATTATAACACCAATACGTAGTATGTCTCTCTAAAGAAAATGATACTATGATAGTTTAGCGTATCTAATTAAATATATCTAAATTAATAATATTTTATCATTATAAAAAAGCCTAATCGTAATTTGCCTTACGAACAAGGATACAAGAAAATAAGCTTACAAATAATACCGAAGTTCCATACCCACCACGTTGAGCAACATATTTACCCCATAATCATCTTTACAGTAAGGACATAAAGATGATATTTTCATAAACCCAGTTACAGTACCATATGGCATCTCAGGTAGGAGGGAAAAAAGTACTACAAAAACCGAGCCTCCGGTCGTCAAGTCTCGTTGAAAAAAAAATGTTCGTCGCTTCGCCTTCGTGAATCACTCGTCCGATACCTTCAAGGAATGCTAGGTTCGTTCGGATTTTAAATATTTTTATATACTGACTATACAGAAGAAGTATGTTTTGACCAGAAAGTAAATTTATTGTTTTGTACGAATTAAATACATCATAATAAAATGACGTTTTATTTTTGTAGTTACTTGAATCATGTAATTAATTAGATACATATAAAAAGGTGATCAACTCCCTATAAAAAATATTAACCCAACTCTGTTAATATAGTTTCATTATTTATTTTTTATGTTTATTTGTATTTACCATTTAAATGACAGTGTCTTATACTTCATCTTCAACGTTATAATAATAAATACAAGGCATACATATGAGCACTTTTAAACTTGAATTTAAACTTCAAATGTTTAATGTAATACCTATTTCTTAAAACAAATTACAGTAAAGTGAAACATGACGTAATTAGGTTATTAAAAAAGGAATTAAAAATAGTTGTTATATTTTAAATTAGAAATCGGTGGGCATTGTAAAAAAATTGTGTCACCATAAAATATACGCGAACTATTTCCCAACGAATAAAAAATTGTAATTTCAAAAACAGAACGAGTCAAGTGGAACGGCCGAGTCCACTGCACGCACGATCCACTCACACATTCACGCCAGCTGATTTACATTCTATGTTTATCTTGCATTGCGTCCATATGAATTTCTACCTTGAACAATCGCAATAAGATTCATTATTATTTGTGTTATCATTTTATTTATGGACCGCAAGTTATTCAATGATTAGCCTTATTTTATGTTATATATGGTTGATTTTACAAAGTTGGTATTGTAGGGCTGTATTACCGTAGTGTCCCTTTTTATTGATTTACAATGTACGATTATATCGTCCCATATTTAAAGTCTATTTTACTTTGAATTTGAACAAATATGGTATTCGTCGTATGTCGAACACAGCTGCGTATATTTCTATGTGTTTGTGCGTTAGTTTACCTGTATTATAATTTAAACATGGCCGACTTATTTTTATTTTATTATAATTAAAGCTCGTTCCTACTTATAGCATATATTATCATATTATGGTCATCGGAATACTTATTGAATTTGTTATATTTGATCCAAGGATATTGGATACTATTTAAAAAAATAATCAGCTTAATAAAACCTGCATAGTTATTTTTATTTTTTCATACAATATTTTTGAATTGACTACCTACTTGTCTTCCTCTACTGACCAAGGATCGCACCCGGAACTGGACCAACTAGTTAATGATTGAACATAGAAAGAAGATCAATTAATACCCGGCTAGATTCTGTGGTCACCTCAGCTCATTAGTGCATAAACACTTACAACACGAAAGGGTTCCGAGGAATAGTTAGTTATTCCTTCCAATAAATTGATCCAAGCTGTTCGAGGCAACAAAATCTAAATCTTACCTGTGAGGGTAATTAAAAAGGTTCTTATACATACTGTAAGTTTTGTTGATGGTCATAAACTGTGAGGTAGTAAGTGCAATTTCATGTGGTCCGCCCCCACCTCACATACAGCAACAAATAACATCTAGCCTCAGAAAAATAACTGTTAAACCTAGTGTTTATCCGATGATACTTTACAACTAAATATTACTCTTATAAGTTTTAGTAACATTCAATATAAGAAAAACTATTGTATTATAAATCTTGTCTGATGTTTTTTTATGGGTACGGTTCAATCAGCCTGGAGGTTTACCTAATCGAAAGTGACTACCACCGCTCATGGACAAATGCCACACCGCAGAGCTTTCAGGTCCGCCGGTCTTTAAGGAATGAATAGGGTCTTTTCTTAAACGTTCCCAAGTCTTACCAATTTGGAAAAAAAAAACGTCGCCGAAAGCTGTCTCTGCAGCGTGGTTATGCGGGAGAGAAAATAGCACTGTTGTAAATATCCAGGCATTGACGATATGTAATTATAGAAATACTTATTGTCGAATAGTAAAAAAGTCGTTACTACATAGGAATTGAAAATACCTAATCATTAACAAATAGTTTAATAATGATTAAAATGGATTGTAGATTAAATAAACTCGTATATCATTATTCAATTAAGATGGATTTAAGTCTTAATTGCAACAGTTTGTGTCGCCCTTAGATCAATAGAAAAAGGCAATGGTCTGAGGAGGTCGTTAAAAAAAACATATCTTCTTCGTTATCACTTTAATGACTTTATTATATCACAAACAATATATTAAAGAGAACTAACAATAAGATAACAAGACTGATTAATACTTGAAGAGATTATTTCTAGCATATAAATCAATAAAAACGCTCATTTTTAATTGAAAAATAAGAAGAGGTAAGCTACAGCTACAAGTACAGAATTACAAAAACCAAAATAAAATGAGTAAAAGAAAAAAATGAGAAATATTCAGTATATGTGTATAATTATATTAATTTAACTTAGTACCTGCGTATACAAACACGGTATCAACATTCACATTTTATTATGTGCATTAGGATAATGAGAAAAGAAAATATTTTTTTAGACTTGCAACTTTTTTTTATAAAATAATATTACTAACCAATAAGGAAAAATATTTTTCAAAAAAAAAGCGATTTGCTCTATAGAACGGTTGTGATTTTTAATTTTTTTTTTAAGTAAACAATTTGAAAATAAAAAACTATTTGTAATACGTCACTAAAACTCGAGCACAACAAAGAAGCTTTAAAAAAAGAATAACATTACAATGTTAATTTTTAAAACAGACTATGCCGGTTCCTTTCTGGGCCGATTGAATTCGAATTTCGAATATCATATTCAGCCAGCAACCGGTTGCCCTTGTAATAGTTGGCTGATGTTATCAGACGGCCAGTTCTTATGACCCATGTCATAGTATTGTATTTTTCTTATTTCGATGTAATAAAGGCTGTCGCGGACAATGATAGGGGTCTCTATAAACTGGTCCTAAATCGTCGGCAAGTGCAATGCGAACGAAAATATACGGCGCGCTGAGTTGTTTTGCCGCCTTATCACTGTAGCCATAGATTACACAGCTATAGTAAACACTGTTTTATACCATTTTATCTTTCTCAGAAATAGTAAAAGAGCATAAACATTTTTTTTTTTGTTATTTATGCTAATGTTTCTATTAGCTTCTTTAATGTTAAGGGCATATTTCATAGATAAATAAATTATTCAACTCCTCGAAATATGTATATAACGTCTTTTTATATATATATATATATATAATAATGTAACGAACCAATTTTAAAATTTATCTTGTGGATTTTATAAGTAATCGTTTTTAATGATCCATGGCGAAATAAGCTACAGTACATAGGTCTTACTGATGTATTATTTAAGAATGTTGATGAATGAATGGTTTACATTAAAAGCATTTATTTTTATACGTTCACATTTAGTATTCAATTTAACGTTAGTACTTTCTTATTTTGTTTTAAAAATAAGTTGTTAAAAAAAGAGTTTTAGTGCGTCTGCTATGTGTGTAATCTTTGTGGCGGGCGTTGCGGGCCGCGCGGGACGAAGGCGGGCTCTCGGCCCGCCAACTTAAAAATGCCGCCGCAGAGCCTCCGAATCGATACGCCGCGCGTCACGTGCTGTCGAGCGCGACCAATAGCGAACGAGCGGCGGGCGGGGGCCGCTCTCTGCCGCCAGTGCACGACCATTCGCCAAGCGGGACGGTCGTTCGCTCGCCCACCGCTCGATTTCACCGAAAACCGGTCCGATGCCAACCCGTGTCATGTTATAGTGCAGTGCCATGAGTGCGTGGACGGAGGAAGTGTTGTCATGGCGCGACGAGAGGCTCGGTCTCACCGAGTTGCCCAGCACGACGAGAAGGAAAAATCGTACCGCGCCTTATAGGCTACACCGGCCCCACTTGTCGACGGCTCACGTGCCCGAACCCGTCCCGGAACCGCAGGGAACTCATATCTCGAGGTTATACCCAGAGTTACTAGCTTTGATATTTGAAAGACTGCCAGTGCGTGACAGAGGAAGAGCGGCGCAAGTTTGCCGCGCGTGGCGAGATGCAGCGGACCGTAGGTCTGTTTGGCGCGGAGTTGAAGCAGCGTTACATCTTAGAAGACCAGCTCCAGTCCTGTTTGCTTCGCTGGCGAGACGTGGAGTACGTAAGCTGCAGGTATTGTCGCTGAGACGAGGTTTGAGAGATGCAGTGGCCGCGTTACCTGGACTAGAATCTCTCTCTCTTAGCGGTTGTTACAGCGTGACCGACGCTGCTCTAGCGAGTGCATTTGCAACAGAACTGCCAGCACTTCGACGATTAGATCTCTCATTATGTAAGCAAGTGACAGATTCATCTCTCGGCAGAATAGCTCAGTCGCTCAAAAACCTAGAAGAATTAGAGTTAGGTGGATGTTGTAATGTAACAGATACCGGACTATTATTAATCGCTTGGGGTCTAAGAAAACTCCGCCGCTTGAACTTAAGGTCGTGCTGGCACGTGAACGACGATGGAATAGCACATCTATGTGGCGGTGGCGAAGCGAGAGGTACTCCAGAATTAGAACATTTAGGATTACAAGACTGCCAAAGGCTAACAGACGAGGCTTTGAAGCACGCTGCAACTGGTCTTCCGAATCTAAAATCTATCAATCTCTCATTTTGCGTCGCCGTTACAGACGCCGGACTGAGGCATCTCGCTAGGCTTCCACATTTAGAAGACGTCAATTTACGAGCATGTGACGGCGTCTCAGACGCTGGCGTCGCTCACTTAGCAGAGAGCGGGCGATTGAGAGCGTTAGATGTATCGTTTTGTGATAAAGTCGGAGACGAAGCATTATCGCATGCGACGTTAGGACTATCTGGACTCCGCTCGTTATCGCTGAGCGCTTGTCGTTTGACCGACGAGGGTCTGGAACGGGTGGCGAGGCTATCGCAGCTAGAGACACTCAATATAGGCCAGTGCACGCGGGTCACGGATAGGGGACTACGAGCGCTAGGCGAAGGCCTACGGAATTTGAAGGCGATAGACTTGTACGGGTGTACGTGTATCACTCCGCAAGGCTTGGACCATATCGTGAAGTTGCCGCGTCTCAGTGTACTTAACCTCGGTCTGTGGCATGTGCGGTGACCACACACACATTAGTCTGTGTCTTGTGTTACGTTCGCGTGTGTTAGTGCGACGGCCATGTTGAAGTGAAGGAACCGCCAAGGTTGTATACTGGACAGCGAATAAGGAATTAACCAATTATAAGATATTATTAACGAATTATAGTTAGGAAACGGGGTCGCTTTCTTGTTTATGTTTTTAAACAGTTGAGTTATCGTTGGAAGTTTGTTGTATACTGTGATTTTAAAATGTCCGTTTACTTTAGTTGTGTTTGTAAAGGAAAGTTGCCCCGACGCCTAGTCCCAATGAAAAGCTAGATCTTTTTATTTTTAGTCTCATATAATTGCTTACTTCGCTGTGTTATAGATATTAAGTATATAATCTTATCAGCGATTACGAAAAGGTCTGGTTTTTCAATGTAATTGCTCCATTAGTTAGATACTTAGCCCTTCTAATTGTTGTTTTTGGTTCGACCTTATGTTGTTTGGGAACTAATTTATTGATACGCTTCCTAAACTATTTACTGCTCATTTTTGGGGATGACTAACCATTTAACGATGATATAGAATATATACCTATTAATTTGCTTGTCTTTATAATATATCATAATATTTTCTGTAGTATAAATTTTATTTTAACTAAGTATAACAATATACCTACATTCCAAACGAATGATTACGTTTAACGAACTATTTGCTTAAACACTTGAATGTAACTTAAAACACAATAATAAAAAATTGAGATCAAATTGTTTTGAATGGATTTATATCGCGTACAATTTTTTTTGGTATCGACATTTTTTTTTATGGACAATTTTGACGTTTTGACTTTGACTCAATTAAGATTTGAAAATGAGATTAAATCCGTTTAAAATAATTTTATTTAAATAAAATGAGTATTTAAAACCTAAGTCATCAATTCGAACAAACTTCGAAACATATGCATCTTAGCTTCTAAAATAAAAAAAAAATAAAAAGGAATCCCCCATTATTTGTTACGATCTCGTTTATACGTAATTTTTTTTTTATATTAAATTCTGTTATTTTTTTTATTAAGTTTACTTTTGTGATTGAAACACAAGGTCGAATTAAAAATAAGTTATTTTTCAATGATATGTTGTTTTCTGTACAAAACGTATGTAATATAGGTAAAATGTATTAAAAGTCATCGTTTAAGTTGCAAATTACTTGAGACATTTTATTTTACCTCTTTCCTGTTTACGTATTAGGTTTTTAATATACAAATTATACTTAAAACTACGAAGGTCATGTTAATATGTGAATTAAACCAAAATATACTTCAGTCATGGAGGCCCTTAAAAAGACTTTAGGATCGACATTTTGTAATTAATAATAATATAATTTACTCTATTAAATGCAGATCTTTTGCATATACGGATAATTTAAATGCAGTCTTGTAAGGAAAAACATAATTTTATTTATAAATATACATAATGCTTATTCCATTGTTAATATAATAAATACAAATAAAACGGAAAAAAACCTCGATTAAATTAATAATTATATAAAAAATATGTTTTAAAGCAAACTCAAATAGCTTACAAAATATTTAAAAAGAAATTATGTTGTAAAAAATTGTTACTGAAATATGTATGAATTACATACAAGGAAATTAATTCCGTTTGAAGTATCGGAATAATAATAAATTGCTGTGATCATTCATATTATGAATTTTAAATTATCTGTCTAACAAAGTACTCCAAATATTGAAAATTGAATATCTTTCTGAGAAGTAATTTAAAGAAATAAATTTACAATATCTTGTTGCTAAAGAATGTTCTCGTAGCTAGAATAGGATAACAGTCTCGTTTACGTTAAACTATATTCATTTTTTTTGGAATGATTTTAAATAATTCACAAAATACAGTATAACTTTCGTCCTTATGAAAACGATAACAGATAAAATTATCGAACCTAACTTCGTGCCAACATCATTGTACTCATCAGTTTTCTCGTCTCGTAGGAAATTACGCTAGAGGAGCTAAAAGAGAAACGAATATTTTTATTAAATACGCGAAAAACAATCGCTTAAAAAAGGTATTGCTTTGTGTAATATTTACTCCATTTAATATATAGTTGGTCTATTTGAAACGCATTATATAAAACTGCTGAATTCGTGAATTTTAGCGTTACGAATTATTTAAATGGATCGATTTTTGGGTATGTAATAGATACATAGTTACATATCTCTCCATGGTTCTCGTTTACATAAAAGTGATTAAATATGTTTTGAAATAAAAAGCAATACGCATTACTCGTTTTCGCGCTAGGGGAGCAGACTTAGGTTTTAGGTATAAAAAGTATACTTATATACTTCCTTGGGGTTCAAGTTTGCTTCACACCAGATTTCGTCAAATTCGCTTCAGTGTTTTAGCCGAGAAAGCGTAACAGACGGACGTAGTTTTGAGTTTACAATATTAGTATAGATGACAGCGCTTGTCAAATGAACAAAACGAGCTAATCTTTTTTTTTTTAATTCCTATATAATTATATTTAATAAAAAAAACATTCTACATTTAATGCTGTAAGTGTTTCATCTATAACTTTAAAAAAAATATTTATTTATAATACAAAACTGTATATTACAGCACGTTTATTAACAATATTTAAAATAATTCTCTACGTTATAAATGCTTGCGACTACGTGACTATCAATCGTCTCTTTTCTAGTTTTGTAAGTAAATAAGTGTATCGTCTTCAATGCTGGCAGAAGGGCATAATTTTCACCGAAAGAATCCAAATTGTGTATTAACAGGGAAATGCTGCATTCTTACTACCAATTCACGCGGCCATGAATTAAACGGCAATTATAATTACTTGGATTTCTTGGTATGTGTATTATTCGGCATTAGTTTCATCGTTGAAGTTTAAAAAAAAAGCTAGATGAGATAAGACAAAAAGAAACATTCGAAAAAAAGTACTAAAAATAGACGCATTTGAATTTCGAATATAATTACACTTAATATATTTACATATTATACGTAACTATTTCATATTTTAAGATTATTATCAGTTTGGTAATGCAGACAGCGTAATCAAAACATTAAGGACACGACGCAGACTGTTTTTTCAAACAATTCTTAGATACAATTATTTTAGTTTTAATAATATTTCCATTCTTAACTGCATAACAGTAATAGGAATTATATCTATTATCATATATAATTTAATAAAATATTATATAAAATATTTTATCCATATTATTATATAAAAATAAAAATATGCTGTATATCAATAATACAGTGTAACTGTTGAATTAAAAAAGTTTTAATAGCAAACGGAGTGATTGAGCCACCTTATGTGGCCACCACCACGCATAGACATTTAGAATAACAAATCTTAGTAATAATAAAAAGAAAATCTGAGGATTAAAAATCAAGACGAACGAACAATCTTCTTTCGTTTATTGTAATTTTCGAATTCCAAAGCTTATTTAATTATTAGTTATTATAATAACGTTTTTTTAATCATATTTAGAATCAGTAGTTTGAATGAAACGATTCTTTGTTTTCTAAATTCGAAAGTCATTCAAATCATAAAGAGCAAGATATTGAGTCATCATAAAATATTCGACAAGTTTCTTAAACTAGCCAGTGGTAACAATATCTCTTTTAAAATTACTTTATAATCATTGTTAAATTTTACGTAAGAATATCACACTTACCAAATTACAATTTTATTACGCACAAAATTTGAACAAATCTCTTTTTTGGCCAGCGTAGTTCATATTAAAAATAACCAAGGCTCAATCAAGTTATGCCCAACAATGTTATCATATATTATTTTGTTATGAAAAATAAACCAGAATACAAAGTCGATAATTATTGTCTCTAGCATTACATGGAAGTTGATATTGAAGAAACTAAAACAATGAGGGAATTAACTATCGTGTAAATAATATTTTTGGCTTCCTATTAAATTACAATACCTACCGTATTTAACAATAACATGTATGCAAATTGGTTTTTTTTTCAAATACGTTACATAACTTTATGTTAATTGATTTTGGTTTATTTAATATTCAATGTCGTTCAATACAAAATTTCGAAATATATCTATTTTCTTGAATAGCTTAAGATTTCCGCTATTAAATACCAATTTTATATAATAATCACACAAAAAACACATTGCAAAATTTTATTTTCGTTATAAAAAGTAATACATTTTTTCAATTGGTATTATAGAAGCCATATTAAATAATTTTAAAAATAATTTAATACAAAGCTTCAAAGAAATGTATTGTATTGAGTATTAAACTCCCACAACTTTCTACTTTCCGTGAAAGAGAAATTTTTACAGCTTCGCTTGTTCTTGGTAAATCTTTCTTAGACAACTACAATTCAAAGAAAATTTTATATTGATTCACAATGAAAAAAAAACGTTTGTTCGAACTTCACTATCTAAAGGGTATTTATTCTGTGACAAGAAATGTATATAGTTGGCGGCAAAGTTTTCTATCTCGCTCTCTCTAATGTTGTTCCCTATATAGCTTACCTATTCGTTCACAGCGACAACACGCGCCGTCGGTAGACAGGTACGTGTGCAAGCGAGATGGCTTTATACAAAATAAAATATGGGCAAACGAGATAGTCTTGACGAAACATGTCAACGCACGATTCTGTGTTGTTTTAAAAATAAGAATTAGTTATAATCCCGTAGTAAAGTAATTAAATAATATTAAAATAATGTCTTTCAGGGAAGTTGTAAAAATGTTGTTGTTATTCATAATTATAGGCGATCATTATTTTTCGTTATCTGTATTGTAAAGAAATTGTAAAATGTTTAATGCCTTATTGTTTTATTGTACTAAAAGTAACAGTTGTTTTACGAGTACATAATTCTGAAAAACGCCGAAGAAATCCGAAATAGAACGTAGTATAATTCCGTATGATAATATTTTTATTAGCTAAGCCAAGTATAAGAAGTTTTTTTTACATAAAAAAAAATTGTTCTTAAACAACATATTTTCGTGGTGTCACATTGCTATAATTTTATGAAATAATTTTAAAAAAATATATTAAATACTTTCAAGATGAAAAACAAAAATAATATTGCATTGCATTATTGTCAACATTATAGATATAGTCTGTCAAGTTGATAGGTCAATGTCCTGATACGGAACAGACGCTTCAAGCATTACTTTGATATAATTCAAAATGTTAAATTAAATAAAGTACGAAAAAAATCTACCAAAAAGTTTTTATTAGAGTTGCTAGGTTAGAGTGCCGTAATTACTAGAAATCACAATATTCATTTAAAAAAATATAATTGTATTGTATGAGGTTTTTTATATAAAAAAAAACATTTAGCTACTACTAACAACGAATTAAAAGACAGTTAGTTCATTATTATAAAACGTATTATCTTATCTTTTCTTTTAAAAAGTATATATTTATAAGATCTTATTTTAATCAAAGATACTCATTATATTTAATAGTGATATTTTTATTTCTTGCATAGACGATTTTTATCACATAAAAAGCTTAAATATTGTTAATTTTTAGTGAAACCCTAAACCGGAAGATCAACAACGACACCAGTTGATTAAAATTTGTCATTGCTTTTGGTTTTCAATGAGCTAGAGGCTTAAAGTAAAACGGCCTGTTAATGTCCCCTTCGCCTTCATCTTCGCCCTTTTTGAAGAGGAAGTTAAATGCTTATTTCACCACGCTTCTCCATTGCGGGTTGGTAGGCAGATTCTCATTCG
The DNA here is from genome assembly GCF_037043105.1 of Vanessa tameamea. Classification (NCBI taxonomy): domain Eukaryota; kingdom Metazoa; phylum Arthropoda; class Insecta; order Lepidoptera; family Nymphalidae; genus Vanessa; species Vanessa tameamea. The sequence continues at coordinate 2,693,176 of NC_087331.1, forward strand.
CCACGTACTGGCTTCTTCACGATGTTTTCCTTCATCGCCGAGCACGAGATGAATTATAGATAAAAATAAGCACGAACAAATACGACGTTAAGATCAATGTAATTTAACTACTGGGTCTTCACAGATTTACAATGGTTTTAATGTATAGTATTTAGAATTTACCTGTTACAGTTTTTATGTACACTGTTAGCTAGTTTTTCAGCATTGCATTGTAATGAATATAATGGTTTAGAATAGTATTATTAGTAGTATTGTATGATGGTTCTATTACGTAAGAACTTCGGATCTCACTCGTAAAACGTTGGAAACTGATTTACGGTGATACGGTACTTTAATGCGTGGCTGCCAGTCCTGTCTTAAGCACAACAACCGCCCGGGTGCAAGCAGTGTGTCTGCGATCTCCCCTTCCCCCAAAAAGGTTTTTAAGAGATCTTTTGAGGCGCATCGCTGATGATCTCAGTCTTGGCCCTTATCGGCGAGGCCCGATTTTTTTGGATCCACAGGTGTCCAGGGGAATTATCCCCTGGGTTAACACTTAAGACTGGCTTGTGTGTATCCTTAAACTCCTATAATTGTTATACCCAATATTTCGTTCTGACATTTCGTGATAGTGTTCTGCGGTGAATTTCGACTTTGTACTATTGTTGTACTAATGTTTATAATATTAATTACGTTCGATTTTCAAATGTCACACATGTTTCAAATTTCCATTAGGTATTAGGTGTTAACGGTTAACACCTTGTTAACTTTGTCATGTGTTAAATTTGTGATTGATTGAAATTAAATGATAACTAAAATTAGAAAAGTTTATTCTTGGTGACTTCGTCCGGACACTTTCATTCTCCCACTTTTAATATTACTGGTAATCAAGGAGTAATTAACCCAACGGTTGGGTTTGGCAAACTTTCAATTTGGAATAACCGCGTATTCTGAATGTCATTTCATTGTGTGTATATATGTATATTTTAAACCGGAAACCTACGTGATGTCGATTGATACGAAAGATCTAAGGTAACGGAGACGCTATACGGTGCGTGTCGGGACGTTGAAAGTCGAAGAACTATTTTAGTACAAAGATATTTACACATTCGTTTCTTTGTTCATAAATTATAATTTATTAAAAAAAAAAAAACATCATATACAATGTTTCACATTTGCCGGGCGTCTCTTAATGGCCATTTTTTTTTCTATCAGGATTTCTCAGCAATCACATGTCGGAGTCGGTGTATCAACACACCCCAAGACGAACGGCTTTCCTAACTGGTCGAAATTAAAATTGGTAAAGTCGCCCTCTCACCATGTGAGGGAATAGAGAGTGCACTTGTTTTATTTAAACACACTCGCAATTTATAACCCATTTTTTATGGTATCCGTATTCGTACAATGTGTAACTTGATGTTATGCCACGATATGTATGTAGTCCATATATACATTAGGACTGTATGAAATTTCAGTTATTTCTTACAAACTATAGACAATTTTAGGAGCTGAGATGTGAGACTGCTTTTGTCTGTATTTATACCCAAAACCAATATATTTTATTCAAGTATTCTTCGAGTCTTGTCGCCGTGATCAAAATTAATCAGGGTCTCATTATCAGCGCCTTCCATGAGTTTCTTATGTTTTCCCTTAGGATTTACATTCCGAATTTTCACTGGATAATAATCTTTAACATAAATCTTTTCATTAATTAGCCATAAGCCCCTTGTACGATACATCTATTTATTATTACCAAGCAACTTTTATTTTTTACCTTTGTAGTTTACAATAAAGTACGCTTTTAATATAAATATTTTCTAATAACATTACCCCAGATTCCATATATTATATAACATGTTGACTTAGTAGGTACTCATGATTTTCGTATCAAGGGTTAACGGCTATTCGCCCGCGATAACCGGACAAGCCGGACCGGCGACTAGGACAATAATTCGTCTGTTATTCTGGGGCGTTTCATTGGATGATTTTCTTATTCAATTTTATGCACCGATTGTGAATTTGAGGGCTTAAGTTTTGAAACTTTAGATCCGTGATTATTAGATACAAAACAAATAAAAGGCCTTGTTAAGAATTGGTCCACAGTTCTGGTGAACTTAGTGCTGGCGCATACTTAGCTCAAAGACAGAGTCAATTCAGAGAGGGGTTAGAACCAGCGTCATGGGTGTAATGTCACAGCCAGTCTTAGACGGCGTGTGTCTACTTTATTTTGTATGATGTCCTCCATGTTATATTTGTTAATATATATATTTTATTTAGTAATTAAGTATTCGACTTAAGTGATAAGAGAGAAAAATAAATCATATATATCCCAGTATCATGCAAAGCTTGGTACCAAAGCGAACTCGGCCTTATGATTAAACACTAGCAACTTTTCCCCTTAAATATTGTTTAGTGTACAATGCTCTGTTTTCTTCTATCGAATGTTAAATTAATAATGATAGAAAGAGAGAACTCCTTGGTAGAGCTTAGTCCAAGCCCGTCTGGGCAGGTACCACTCACTCATCACATATTCTTATTTTTTGTATGATATCGGTTGGCGGATCAGCAAATGGTTCCTACCTGATGTGTTCACCACCGCCCATAGACAATGGCTCTGTAAGAAACATTAACCATTCCTTGTATCAACAATGCACCACCAACCTTGGGAACTAAGATGTTATGTCCCTTGTGCCTGTAGTTACACTGGCTCACGCACCCCTCAAACCGGAACACAACAGTACTGCTCTTTGGCGGTAAAATATCTGATAAGTGGGTGGTACCTACCCAGACGGGCTTGCACAGAGCCCTACCACCAAAATTCTACCGTTAAGTAGTAATACTTAGTGACAAGCAGTAATTCTTGTGTCCGTTTCAAAGGGTGAGAGAACCAACGTAACTACAGGCACAAGGGACACACCATCTAAGTTCCCAAGGTTGGTGGCGAACTAGCAATGTAAGGAATGCTTAAAATTTCTTACAGCGTCAATGTTTATAAGCAGTGGTGTCTTACCGTCAGGTGGCCTATTTGATTGTCGCAAAGAAAAACATCGCTTAACAAAACACGCTATTCTACGTTTATAAGTAGCCTGTGAGGTGGTTAGTGTTTGTGAAAGAGCTAAGTCTATGTAGTTGTAGGTGTGTTTTCGTTCCGCACAGCGCTATTGTTTCGCATTGGCCAAAGACCTCGGTATCAATGTAACTTGTTTATCGCTTCAATGAGACATCACAGAACACAGATCAATAGAAGTAGCATGGGCTCCCCCAAGTAATATCTTACATTGTTATTTTATTATTCATACGACAATACCATCGTAATCATCATTATATATATAAATTGTTAAAGTGCACATTTATGAATCCATATTTAAAAAAATATGGTTGAATTTCACATTTACTGTAGTCTAACCGAATAAATTGTATATAAACCGGTGGTTACGATAAAAAAATGTTTATCGTAAGCGTACTACCGACCATAGACTAATTTTAGTTTCAGTTAGTCGTATTATAATTTAGCATTTTAAGTTTATAACATCATCGGAAGAAATCAGCGTCTGAGACACACTCTCGGCGCAGTTCAGGCGTTTGTACCCATTGAATCAAATACACGTAATTATTAAATTGAATGAATATCAATAAAATCTTAAAATGTATATAGTTTTCCATTAAATTGATATATATTTCACTATCCTGATAGTATACATTGTTGTAAAATCTGATGGTTGGACTGTATACACCGAGAACCGAATGGATTTGACTATAAATACGTTCTTTGTATAAATGTAAATTAGGTGTTAAAAATATTTGTTTATGTACGTATTTTCAGAGTCACGTAATTTATTTCTAACTCTAAGTTATTCCACTGACATGCAAGTCACAAACAAACGACTACTTACTTAATATATAACAAACGCAATGTTTGAAGATAAATCTTTTCTTCTTGTCAATAACACTATGAGAAATGTATTACGTAATTATTATTAACCAAATCTAATAACAGTATGTCTATATCTTTGTTTTATTTAATTGAAATTAATCAGTACTTTTTATTGTAAAATCGTGATGCGGCAATGCCAAAGTTAAAACGTACTGATATATAAATTATAATATTGATATTCAAAATTATAATGATCCATTTATTATAACTGCATATCGTTTAGACACACGTCTGTGCCACGTTAGATGTTTTATTAGATGATGATGAATATGTTGGCAAAGGTAGAAAAATTTGGATCCAAATAATAATATCAGTAACAAAACAACGGTTAATAAAATTATATAGGGATAATCTGATGATTTCGTTCGGCCTATTTAGGTCACGGCGGCCGATCTCTTGGGAGACCAACCACAGGTGTAATCTCTTTACCCTCACTCTCATTTTTCGATGGGACGGCCAATCCGACACGACCAGAAAGAGTTCAGGTACAACCTGGGCTTTACGTGCTTTCCGAGGTACGAGAGTGTAAATACTTCCAACTATCAGACTTCGGGTTGTTTTTGAGAGCTTAATCTTTAGATTAAGCTAATGTCCGCGTGAGAAATGTGAGATCAGGTTATAGGCATCAACAAAAATCATTATGTCCTACGTACAAAAAACGACATAATATTTCCTTTTACAACGTGCATGATAAATTTAATCATAATCAGGTGAGTTGTTAAGACGAGAAACCGGAGCAAACAAATTAACAAACTTTCGCATTTAATTTAGTTAGAATTTTCGGAGTATCGGAAATCAGTCAATCTTTAGTAGATAGTAAAAGTTAAACTTGTAATCTATATCTATGAATAAAAGCTTTATAGAAAGACAATATGCTTATTACGAGCATTTTAGTTGTATATTAAGATTAGTCCTAAAAAAAGCGGGGACTCTCTCAGCCTTAAGGGTGACGTATGGTTACGTTTTTCATTACGCATGTTATAGTGTAATAAACGCTTAATGAAGCTATTAAACTCCTTGATCATAACTCATTACATTTCTATTTATTTTAATCATCTGTCACTTCCTAAAAGGTTTTAATCCTTTATCGTGCTTTAATAGTTTTTTTTTTTTTATGACTTGTAATAATTCAGAATGCAGTAGAAAAAATTCCTACGTCATTGCTAATTGCCATTCAGCCCTATTGATTTTTTTATTAAATGGAACGACGAACCAACGTTCTTAGATTATATTTTTTAAGTTTGAAAAAAGATATACTGCACTATTTTTTTTTAAACTTAGAACGTATGACGCGACAGCAGCTCCTGAGCGCTTGTAACGTCACAATGTTAGTTTCTTTTGTGTAGAGCTATTCTGTACGAAGGAACCCGCCACTCACCGCAGAACACGAGCGTAAAATGTTAGAATGTGATATATGACATTGACTTTAATAAATTATATTGTTATATAATTTTATCTCATTTGAAAAAAAAAATTGTATCGATTTTCGGAATTAATAAAATTATAATTAAATATAGGAATTCAATAAACAAAAAATTTTATTATTCTTCAATCTAAATGGTTCTAAATTCTAACACTCATTATTTCCTGGACTTTATACAGTACCTATCACTTGAATCGAGCAGAATAAATAGTTTCACATGCGGGCGTTTAAGCTGGCAGCTGTGATCGAACGACCAAATATAGATACTTAAGACTTGAATTCGAAACTTAAAAGTTTTAGACATTCTGGGAAATTTAACTCAATCAATCTGAAGTGGGTCGTGAGCGTTGAACTAGAAGTTCTTCTCTATGAAAACGTTTTTTTTTTTTTTTTATGTAATATAGTCGAAGGTATTGGTACTGTCAAAAATGTTATCGTTTTATCTTATATGTATTGTTAAATTCTGTACTAGCCATTGAATATAAGAATAATGGTATAATTAATTGCACAAACCAATATAGAGTCAATGTTTTTGGTTATCGTTTTTGTTATTATTATTTACAACAATGTAATAAAGCTGAAAAGTTTATTATTTTTCCATTTGATAGCCCCGATTTTTGAGAAAGTTTATGGGTAACTTAACATCACGCTAAAACCTACGAGTAGGAACGTTTAACGTTGTTGAAACCTCGAGGAGCAGCGAGTGACCTGTAAACATTAGGATCGCGTGTAACAGAACTTCGATTTTTTGTACATGTTTATGGCACGGAACCTTTCTTTAATAATAAATACTAAAACAATATCATAAAAAAAAAACAAAACGATTAAAATATTTTAATCTAAAAAAGTTTAAGTGTTATGATTTAGAGTTTAATAAAGAACTTTTTAAATACTATAGAACTAAAGTCAAGGGACTCATAAATATAGAATTTAAAAATTATATATCTAGGGTTGAAAACAATATAAATATAGAACCATCAAGTTTTTGGCAATTTGTAAAGGAAAAACGTAAAACTAGACAGCAGATAAAAACATATACCTATAACAATGAAACCATACAGGGGCAGAAAGCCATTGATTCATTTGCTAAATATTTCAGTTCTGTGTTTCATGATACTTCTCCTCTGTTAGACGTGAAGATAGCTGAGGAAGAGGCTAATCGATTTGGTTGCCAATCTACGGTAACGATTGAGCAAGTGACAGTTGCTGAACTCAGAATTGCAGTACGGCGACTAAAAGCTTCAACTGCTTGTGGTCCTGACAACATACCTCCCTTTCTAGTAAAAGATTGCTTGTCGGCTTTGGAAGTGCCCTTACTTCATGTATATAATCTTTCAATTAAACAATGTTTATACCCTAGCAAGTGGAAAGTGTCGCGAGTAACACCTATTCCAAAATCGAGTTCGTCCACGGATATAACAAATTATAGACCTATAGCTGTACTATGTGTATTTGGAAAGATATTTGAATCGATTCTTAATAATATTATTTATAAACAAATAAAGGGACAATTGAGTGATTGCCAACATGGGTTTCGTCCTGGACGCTCCACATTGACAAATCATATAGAATTTATAGATTATATAAGTACTCAAGTTAAGTCTGGCTGTCAAGTAGATGCCGCCTATTTTGATTTTACGAAAGCATTCGATCTCGTAGATAATGATGTACTTTTAACCAAATTTTCTGTATTAGGATTTTCAACTTCTCTCTTAAAATTGATGGCTCACTACTTAAAAAATCGAAGACAGTTTGTTAAGCTAGACGGTTATAAATCGAAAGAGTATTATACTCGATCAGGGGTTAGTCAGGGTAGTACCTTGGGTCCTATGCAATTTTTGATAATGATAAATGATTTACCAAGTGTTATCTCTAATGCCAAATGCCTTATGTTTGCTGATGATTTGAAACTGTACCTATCTGTAACTGAGACTAAAGACTGTGTAGCGTTACAACGTGATATCGATGCTGTAGTTGACTGGACTATAAGAAACAAATTATCATTTAATAATTCAAAATGTAAAACTATCACTTTTTCTCGATCTCGTAAGCTTATTAAAAATGTATATAATCTGTCTGACACATCAATGGAACATGTAATCAAGATCAAGGATTTAGGAGTTATAATGGATAGCAAAATAAATTTTCATGACCATATAGTTAAAATTTGCAAAGATGCTAATAAATGTCTTGGTTTCATTATTAGAATATCATCACAATTTAAGAATACCCAAGTAATAGAACAATTATATAATGCATATGTCCGTAGTAAATTAGAATATAATTCAATAGTTTGGAGTCCGCGCGAGGCAATGTACACTATAATGCTAGAAAAAATTCAACGTAAATTCTGTAGATACTTATTTAAACGTAAATATGGATACTACCCTTTTCTCTATCCTTCTATGTTTGTGTCAGGTATGGTTGGTTTAGATACACTTCAGCTTAGGCGGGAATCCGCACATATAAAATTTTACTACTTAATTCTAATGAATAGAGTGGATAGCATTGCTGTACGTGAATCCATATCTTTGTATGTTCCCGACCAATATATGCGTGGTGTTGGAAGACGGCAACATAGATTATTTTGTTACCCACCTATGTGGCATTCTCCCCACGCTAGCAACAGCCCCACTGCTAGGGTTGTTAAACTTTTAAATAACTTCCTACTTTGTTGTCGAGATGTAGACATATTTTGTGATCCCTTTTATACTATATTCAAACAATTCTATATATTCCAGAATTTTTAAGATGTTTTGTAGTTCCTAAATAGATTTAAGCTTATTTTTGTTTACTTTTTTTTTTTATAAATTTTATTTTTACTAAATTTTATCTCTTTTGTTAAGTAATTAGTGTAGATAAAAGCGACTTGGTGTAATTACTGTAATGCTTTTATTTTTTAAATAAAGATTTATTATTATTATTATTATTTAAAAAAAAATAAATTATCAAACGGAAAGTATATCTTTCCAAACGCAAAAATAATTTTCTAAATCGATTCATAAAAGACAGAGTTCTGAGATATCAAACATAAAAAAAAAACACGTGAATTGAGAATCTCTTTCGTTATTTTTAATCGGTCAAAAATGCAATTATATACTAGAATATCTCGCTACGGGCACCAGAAAAGAGCATTTAATATTTTTCGTGCAATATTTTAAACTTTCGTAAATTATCAACGGCCATTAAATAAACAATAAAACGCATACAATATTCATAATTTATAATTTTATTTGTTTATTAATTTTATTTTTGATTAGATTAGGTTAGTGCGTTGTATTAAATTAAATGAAATGGACTCGTTGTATTAAAAACAATATAAGCTGTTCATAATTTTACGCAGTTTCTAAACTGGCTAGTTTATTTATTTATTTATTTATAATTTATTGCACCCAAACTTAAAACTAAAAATTACAATATTGAAAAAAAAAGTTGCATGAGGTGCAACAGGCGTTAGTTCTATACTAATATTTTAATGTAAGTCTGTCTGTCGGCCTTTAAGACTTTTACGGTCAAATGAACCGATTTTTTTGAAATTTGGTATGAAGCAAGTTTGAACTCCAAGTTAGGACATCGGCTTTTTAAGTCTAACACCGGGCGACTAAACCCTATAATGCAACCGAAGCTAAGCCGCGAATGACAACTAATTACGAACATGGGATCCTTACAATTATTCCGTAACTTATTATATATTTTCATACTAGCTTTATTTTATTTATTGTTTAAATTTATATATAATGTAAACAAATATAAATTCATACATTAAAGGGTCTCGTCACTGTTTAGTGTTGCAAGTTATCTGTTTTGATCTTAAAGTACAAATGTTATTAAAATATTTTTTAAAACACTGTTTATAAGCTTATATTTCAGAACGGTTTACTCTATCTTGTAATAAAGATTATTCTAATCTAGAATTCTTAACATAAAAGGAGCCGCAAGCCGTTACTAGATTTACAACAAGTTTTCGAGATACGGTCGCGACGCCCTAACGGTAAAATACAATATCCCTTTTCAAAAGCCGACACTTTTAAACGCCGCCTTATATCTGCAAATATGGATATATTTTTTGCTTTAAACTTTCGGTGGGATCAAAGACCCCTATTGTCTAAATTTGACCATTTACTTTGACAATAATAAAATGGAAAATATGGCGTTAGATATATTCATTGTTTCTTTATTATTTAAGGATCAAAGATTTAAACCGAGGCGAATATTAGTTTTACCGACAATTAACAAAATTACTCGCTTTCGAGAAGTGAAATCATTCTGAACATAAAAAAAAATGTGCGGACTAAGCTCGCGTAAGTATTCGAAAAAAAAACTTCAAATGTCAACTCGACGTTTTCTTAATATATTTATATTGTTCATGTATTATTATGTTAAGTTATTGTTTATTACGATACATAACATATAACCCAATTCTAATAAAAAAATAAGTAGATAATAAAAATAGTTCTTAAATGTACTTAATCCTTGCGAACTGCTAATAGTTCTGCTATGTTATGCACTACAAACAGTTCTTGAATAATATATCTTTATTTATAATACAAACCTATTTCAATTCAGTACTTATATCTACTTTAATTTGGCTTCCAAAGTTCTGATAACAACTTTGCTCACATTAAAAGTGCCATTTTTTTCGCGAATCTATAAAGAATATTCAATATATCGACTAATTGAATCGCATTGATTCAATTTCAAAGTTATATATGTGCCTAAAATTTTACTCTGATTGGAAATGGCAATAAACTGTCCCTCCGAGTGAGGTAGGATGTATTAACTACATTTGCTTCAAATGAACTCCTTTTAACCCAATATCGGTCATGGAGATCAATATCTAGGTATTTATCACTGAGCAGAAAATATTGAAGTGCACAAGCTTAAACATAGGTCCACTCTATACCTACGCATTCAAAATCTGGTTTCTCAAAAACTCCCACGAAATATATCTACAGCGATGCTATTAATATTTCAATGAAGACATAAAATAAGTAGTTTTATAATTTAATATCATTTTTATCGGCTATTTAAATGAACTTATATAAAAAAAAGAACATAAAAAAGCTTTCTAATTGGGATTTAAGTATGAAATTAAAGAGAAATTCTCGTATTATAAATACTAATATTCAATATCTGATGTCGTGTCATTTAGAACAAGTATCGTATCTACGCCTCCTTTTAATTACACACAAACCAGTCTTGACACTTAAGAGAATTTGAAAGTGAAGTATTTTTTAACGCACGAAACAGAATATGAAACAACGTATTTTATTATTCCTTTTGACGCTTGAAGCTTGTAATTAATTCTGTTTTAAGTAAACTCTATTAAAATAAACAATTTTATCATTAGTTTTTTAATACCGAACGAGATAACGTCGAAACTAGCTGAGACTTAAAAATATAGATTATAAATAATGTTTAATACGAAAAACGAGTTCGACGATTCTATAAAATTGTCTAAAAAAGCATGTCTGTTATCTGGAATAGCGATAGGTGAAACGGAACGAATGACTTTTTTATTGAAATTATTATATTATTTTAATCTTCTCTGGCTGTACACTGACGTGATTGGAGAATTCTTTTGGTTGATCGAAGGCATCAAATTGGGTAAAAGTCTCGACGAATTGTCAATGATCGCTCCTTGCAGCACGATATGTTTACTGGCGACGGCGAAATCACTACCGATTTTATTGAACAAAAGCACATTGGATTCAACGGTTGATAAGTTGCGGAACATGCATCCGAATTCGTCAAATAAAACGGAGAGTAAGGACGAAAGGTTTGAAAGGGAAGTCGTGAGAGAATCGTTAATATTTCTGAATTCCGTAATCATTTTTATGTACGTTTGCTGTGCGGTGGTCGTCGTTATTTTCTCGACTCTACCACTCATGTTGATGTCATATGATTACTATTACAAAGGAGAAACTGATTTGAAGTTACCGTTTCTAATTAAGTATTTCTTTGACGCCTACGCCAATACGAAAATTTGGGGATTTGTGTACATCCACCAGGTTTGGTCTAGTGAGTATGTTGTACTTATTTAGTAGGTTTTAATATATATATATATATTTTAAGTTTTTAATTTTCCGCTTCAAATGGCATAGAATAGCAATAATGAATTATATTCGACAAGACGCATTTTCAGATTATGCAGCACTAACGAATATTAAACATACACATGTAAACTTTTGAAATATCCTACTAATAGCTCGTTGGAAAATACGAATCACACAATTACAAGCGTCAATACACACAGACGCTCGAGCCCTCTCTCTGATTTATCTCTCACACAAAAAAACACAAAAGTAAATATAATCAGTGCAACTTTTTGGGCCGTCTTTAAAACGAAGGCTATGAATAGTGCACTATACCTGGACCATCTTGACTTTTGGCCAACAACATCGGTACTAGTATCGTAACGATAAGCTGGGTCAATAGTGTTGTGATGTGTAACTCATGCTCTCCTAATAAAAAAAAACTTTTACTTCTGAATTTATTACTGTTACTTGTTCGTAGGGTCTCGTTAAGTCTATCTAGGTAGTACCACCTACTCATCAGATATTCTACCAAACAGTTAATCTGATACTTAATTTCATCATATCATTACATTAAAAGTACATTATATTTATTTATGTATGAATGTATAAAAAAAAATTTTTCCTATATACACCTAAAATTAGCATCGGTATTTCCAGGAGAGAATGTTATTAGCAAAAATCAAATACAATACATACAAACTTAGTATTGTACAATAATATTTTTGTATATGTGTGTGTTTATATATTTATGAGACAAGTAAATTTAAATGGTAAATTATTTTCAGCTACCAATGTTTGTATGAACATATTTGCGACAGATACATTTTTCTACGTATTCTGTACATACATACGGATGCATTTCCGGATACTCGGCTATCATTTCGAAAACGTCGTTTGCGCTTCACACGATCAGACGAGACGGAAAATGCGCAAATGCATACTGAGACATCAGGAATTGATTGAGTATGTTTTTTTTATTTCTTTTAGTGTATCAACTTCTATGAATATGGCTTTTCGTTGGTCAAGAAGCTGATTTATAAGTCTGTAGATCCCGAGGTTCAAATCCAGGGTTGGCCCAATAAATAGTAATTCAATAAATTCTCAGTAGCAGTCAGCAGCTGGAAAGTTTGTAGTTTAACGCTTCCGTAGATCGAAGCGCTCAAAGTCATAGGCGCTGCGCGTCATCATATTGTGTAAGATTCTCTACCTGTGATAAAATGTTAAGAATCAGCTTGGAAGTATGACACTGAGCTAACATTATGAAGGTTAGGCCTCATATTTAGTAGAACTTTTGGACCTTATTTCTCCAAACAATTCAAGGTTTTCGGATATTGTATGTGGCAGATTTTCATCCGACGACGCCGAGTGAGTTAAAACACAGTGAACTCGTGCATGGCGCACTCACTTTTCACTTCTCTAATTATATTGGCTACTTCATACTAGCTTCCCTACCATATTCAATCAGGAAGACTTGATTCGTGTACAAGAGCATATTATTGAAAGCAACAAATCAAACTCCAATTTCGATCAAAATTAGTTTATAATAAATTAATCGTAAATATTTAATCGATAACTGAACACATCTTTATGTTACAGATTGGTAAATCAACTCGAGACATTGTATTCGAAATCGGCTCTATTCAATATACTAAGTAGTTCCCTTTTAATATGCTTAAGTGGATTCAATATAACGGTAAATAAATCGTAATAATTAGAGTAAGTTATTGTATATTATGTATATAAAACTAGTTGTACGTCCCGACTTTACACGTATGATTTTTTTTTTATTAACATTATGTTTTTTGAAGACAAAAAATATTGGAACCCGATCGCTCCACCAGTCAATCAATTCGATCTGGACCAATCTAACCAGGACTCTAACACACACAAAAACATCATCAATATCGGTTCGCTTAGGAGTTCCGAATCGTTTGTTCATTTACAAACACACGTACAGAACGATTTACATATTGATATAAAAATGAATATATAGTAATCATAGTCATTGAAAATAACAACCCTTTTAAAATACTCTTTTAATACTTATATTTAATGTGAAATATATATAAATGCTTTTATATAAAACCTTTTTACGTCAAACTTTTTTTATGCTTAAATTTAGATCGTAGCTAAGACCAGCGCCATACTGGCGTTCATACCGTTCCTCGTAGTCAGCCTGACGCAGATTTCTCTCACATGCTTCTACGGAGATATGCTAATGGCTTCGGTGAGAATTATTATTATTAGTTACATTAATATGAAGATGACATGGTAGTTGTCTTTGGTAATAGTTTACTACCAACGTCATAATGATCATCGTACAGTATTCCATGGCAAGGATTTGGCAGAATCTCAATGTAGGCCAGACGCTAACCCTTCTTGAGAATGCCTTTGATGGTAAGTTGGTTCCGCTCCTTTGGCGGATGGTTGAAAACGACTATTAAAACTTCCGTTGGATTTTGCAATAACCCTTAACAAGAACTTTTGCAGAAAAAACATTCCACTGAATAATAAAAAAGTAATTCTTTCTTGTCCTACTAAAATTAAATAATAAAAAAAAACATTACTTATTATTTTGTTTTATCATTATACATTTTGAAATTGATCACTGCAATCCCTTATTTGAGATATCCGCCATATTTGTTTGTACGGCTTAGTTTTTTTTTCAATAAAAATATTTGTCACAATTTAATGATGAAAAAAAAAAACAACATTATTAACAGTTCTTATTTTATTCTATATTTGAACAGGATGAGCTAAACCATAATGCAATTATCAGATAAATCATATACAAGATTACCAGCCGACTTTTAGAACAATTAATAAAACTACATATGTTTATAGAGTACTAAGATGTGTGACGCGGTATACAATTGCCGATGGTACGACGCCTCGCCAGACATCAAGAAAAGTGTATTCCTCGTGCTATTTAGGTAACTTCTTAACATAAATTAAGAGAGATAAACTATTTTACATTAATGTTTTAAACGAATTATTTAATTGTTAATTATGGCGATTAACGACGACACTATATCAAAAAAAAAAATAGGTGGAATGTCATAGAGCACGTGCCTTGTTTTCGAAGAAACATTTTTAATAGTTATATCTATAAACTAAAATTATTGATATTCGATAAACTTGATGTACCGATTTGAACTGATGCGATTGAAAGTTAATTCGCAAACTATATAGATACACTTTATAAATATACATATACATAGATATTCAAGTAACATTATATTTTGATCGTCATTTTATCGAATGCATTTTTTTTCTCGAAATTATAAATGTTTTTTTTTCTATATAGAAGCGTTACACTTGCTGATTGACTGACAAAAATAAACATCTCGGACTTGAAAAGAACCGGTGAAAGATACGCAGCGGGTTTTTATATGCCATTTTATAATTAAAATTATAATTCGTTATTTGCATAGCCTGGTGGCGATCCTGTTTTTCCCAGAAATTTAATGTAAAGTTACCATCAACTGAGAATGAAGGTTCTACCAAAAAGGAACGTCACCGATTGCAATAAAAGAATAAATAGTTTTTTTTTTAATTAAAAGTTTTATAATATTTGTGAAAATTATACGGCAAAATAATAAAAAACAAAAAACTGAATCTTTAAAGTAAAGTCCTTTATTTAGTTATGTTTTCATGTGAAAATTATTTCCAATGCTCTTAATAATAAATACGCACAGATGGCACATTCATATTTATATAATATCAATACAATAAAACACAAACGCTTATATGTGATAATATAAAAATATATATATACAAGTATCATTGCGTACTACATTAATGATCTTTAATTTTTCTATAAGACTTATATCAAATTTAAATGTAATATTTATCTGCTCATACACACATAAAACAAACGAAAAGGACGTCCGTTCTTAATAGGCACAGATCCGCTTCCACGGCCGTCTCGAGATATGACATCACTATAAATCTAACATGGCGCACAAGGATCGCCACATTGATCTTCCTAAATATAAATAATTTAACACTCAATAATGCAATTACTAAATGTTAAAATGATACTTAGGAATGAACTTTAAATGTTTCTTTATAACAGGATGTGATATGACAAAAGGCAACTATGCAAATACTGTTGCGAATAATTCCGTTGCTAAATACTGGTATTGGGAATTTTAAATACTTAGAATCTTTAAAAAATCAAATAACTGTACAGGAGTTTTCAATGGTATATTATTTTCAAACATTTGTTATTTAAATTATTTTTGTATTCGTTGTTGCCTATTAGGCAATGACATGACTTAATAGGGTTTAAGGTTATTTTTTTTTTTTAATAAGTTTAATTGTCGTATTTCGCTATATAAACAATCGGCTTAAGTACTATATTGTATAAGATATCCTATATATAATATTTATAAAATTTTTGTTAATCATTTCACTGTGGTATAATTAATTATAATCTGTTTTAAATGACAATATATTTTATATTCACAGAGCAAGCAAACCTTGCAAGGTGACTGCGGCTAAATTCGCAGTGCTTAACTTGAGCGCATTTACGACGGTAAGTGGAGACCAAACTGACAATATACACTTTTTTCGCATTTGAAATAATTGCGTCTTTTATAACTATTTATAACGTAAAAAATGATCGACGTCATAATGTAAAATAAAACGAATTTAATTTTATTTAAACTAATCTACTACTACTATATATTTTTTTTATCTAAATATAAAATGTCGATTCATCAATAATAAGATTTAGGTTGTATTTTTGTTGTATTATGTTTGTATTGTATTTGCCACGATGGACTCAAGGAATAGCTAACAGCAAAGAGTATTTATAGTAGTGCCCAAACATAGATACTGTATTTTTTCTCAGTATCATAACTTAATAGATGGCAATCTAACTTAACCTGAGATATTAGCCGTTTGTTTATTTATCCAAAAAAATCGTAAGTCTCGGGATCTAAACCAATGAGACAGATGTTATAAAATAAATCTATTTATTTTAGAATTCGTCAGCTATACATAACATATATAAATATTATACGATTTAATTTCACATATAAAACTGATTGTGACTTTAACTCCAACGACGTTTCCATTAATATCATCTGAATTGTACACTTTTAGATGATTACTTATTGCTTAAAGTATTTCGTATAAAATTATACTAATTTATTTTTTATTGAATGTATATTATAATAAATTTTACTAAAATCGAGATAGAAATAAAAATATATAATAAAGTAATTAGCATAACTATATTCATGTTCGATAAAAAAAGGTAAGATTTGTTTGTTTGTTATCCATCAAAATATACTTTATTTGCACACACGCGCACATATACACACACGCACACACACACATTTCTTTATTCTAATTTTAGAACTTTGAATAAAAGCTTATCAAAGTCATAGAAATTATTATAAAACAGTTATATTATAGTTATATAGTTATAGTCAAATAACATGTTCTCGAAAATATTACATGGTACGTTACAAATAATAATAGTTTATTCTGTGGCATATATATGTTTATATTGAGGCATTTCATCACACATCCAGGTTTTCTATACTTGTTTCCTTCATTGTGATAAACAATAAACAGAAATAAGGCACGTGAAACTGACTGGTGTTGAACTATCTGTCTCGATTTTAGACCTGATTCTTGTTTAAGATTATCTATAAAATATAGTGCTTATAATTCATCTCGTTCCCGGCATTGAGAGACATCAGTCGGTTAAAAATCTATCCTACCTATGCGCCAATACACATATTAAAATCAACATGGCGGAACTTTCCACACCTCGAAAACAAAGAACCCTGCCGTTGATTTAAAGGAAACTGCTTTATTAATATTTCGTTGCATTATTTACTAGCTAAACCTGCAGCTTTACTCGTGCGAAATTTATAAAATTTTACCTACAATATCCCCCTCCCATTTTACTTCGAGAGGTGAGTTATATAAAATAGCCTATGTCTTGCCCAAGGACTCGAACTGTCTCCGTACCAAATATCAGAAGTAATAAAACAGTTACTTTGGTATATATAATACACCCGTGCATAGCCGGCTCTGTTACGAGTATATAGCGATTTGGTCTGTGTTTCGTCTGTGGCATATCCTTATTAAAACAATTCTACATAACAGACTAGTACCGCTGTTCTATTTTTAGACGTGATTCAGATATTTAGTCTCAATTGAGTGGTTAGACTCATTTCATAGCTTAACAGTGTTTTAGAAAAAGTTAAATGTTTCACATGAAATATATACTTATACGAAGTATTTTGTCGGAACAAAGTTGTTTTTATTGTTTTATAAGTAGAAGCATAATTGTGATTCTAATAATGCGAATCTTTGGGACCATCCCTTGATATATGCAATATCGATTTTTTATCCGTACAGTTACGTAAGTCTTTGATTTAAATAATGCTCATAGTTTTTTTTTTAATACAAGTAAATTTACATTCATTTTGTCGATCTATAATTCCTTAGAGTACTCAAATATGACATCAATAATTTCATTCAAAATCAAAATATTATCCTTTATACAAGTAGGCTTTCACAAGCTCTTTTGATTTATAAACTATATTAAGTGAAGCTATCACCGGTTCGGAATGTAGATTCTACCGAGAAGAACCGGCAAGAAACTCAGTAGTTACTCTTTTTTAACATTTAAAATACAAAGTTATGTTAGTTAAATACTTATATATATGTATTCAATATATCCTGACTGGAAAGTTGAGTTCCAAAGTTCAACAAGTTGTGTTCTTTACCAGATCTACTGATCATATAATCTAAGAGTTTATATTTCTTCTGTATTTTAACTATTCGGGCCCACTCAGTATTCAAACCGGAACACAATATTACGCAAATGGAGGAGGATTAAATAACCGGTGAGTGGTTACCATTCAGACAGGTTTTGCACAAAGCCTTACCATCGGCAAAGGTAAGATGAAACACGTGAGGTAATTAAATGACATAACAGTATATCATTTACGAGTATATACCTTCCACTGGCGAAGGGGGGTTAGTTTTGCGATCGGATTAGGAATTCGTAATTGCGTTCAATACGGCAATTTTTTTAGGTATTCTAACGTATGTATGTTAATATTATAATTGATATACTATATAGAATATTATTTACTAGATAAATTAACTTCGTCTGTCTGTCTGTTGCTCTTCCATGGTCAAACTGAATCAATTTTTTTGATGAAATTTGGTATGAAGCTTGAAATCCCACTAAGGACATACTAACACTTGACGACCAATCTCTAAAATGCGAGCAAAGCCGCGGGTGACAACTAGTGTTGTATAATTTTCTTTTTCAGATATTAAGCCGATCGTGGTCATATTTCGCTCTGCTGAAGACAATGTATGATTGAATATTATTTTTTATTGTAACTTTATTATGTCTATTTTGTTAATCATTGCACACATGCATATGTCTGTACACACATTTACAATTAATCGTACGAGGCGTTCATTTTAATGAAAAAAATGCACTTATATAAAACCTTAATATATATATTATTTTCAAAAGGAAATAAAAGCTTAGTATTGAGATGTGATGTTTTATTTTTAATATAAATCAGCGGGTGAATTCGCTACGCTACAAGACAGACAGGCTGAACTGTTTTGTGTTTTTTTTACCGTCGTTAATTTAGGTCTTAATGTGAACGCAAACGACGGGTGGTCAATCTAAAATCTAGGCCAAATAATAAAATATCAGTGATACTATATGCTTGTGAGAATACATGATCTCATAATTAGGGGCCAAAATAAAACTATATATAGATAAATATATAGATAGATTTGGATTTGAGTTTACATTTTCGGGAACCTCAAGATAATTCCAAGTGGGACTTAATATTAGGTCAGTAGTTCATCGACTTTCATTTCATTCTATTTTGACAGCCGAAGAAGCCATGCATTGCTTTGAAATGAATATAAAAATATTAACTTTTTTTTATGATACCGGTTTGCGGACGAGCAAATGGGCCACCTGATGGTAATTAGTCACTACCGCCCAAATACAATGGCGTTGCAAGAAATATTAACCATTCCTTACATCACCAATGTGCCACCAACCTTGGGAACCAAGATGTTTCGTCCCTTGTGCCCACTGGGTCACGCACCCTTCAAACCGGAACACAACAATACTAAATACTGCTGTTTGGCGGTAGAATATCTGATGAGTGGGTGGTACCTACCCAGACGGGCTTGCACAAAGCCTTACCACCAAGTAAATAATAATCCAAAATTACCCCATAGAAGAAAGATTCACTACGGATTATTTATGTACTTGGATTTTATTTATAAGTGATCTACCTACCTAGAAATATCGTGACGAAATCTCTAAGTTTTGAGTTAAATTGTTCAAAAAAGTTGAGATGAAGATCAACCAAGCTTAGCAGAATCTTGGAAAAAACTCTAAGCCGTCTAAAGAGGAGAAGAATTAACTTTGGTAGGCAATGGATCACTTAACGAGTACACCACATATAGCCTATTCCAGTGGAAGTAGGAAAAAAGATAAACAAACCTTAGATTTACGTATTTCTTGCGATTTGCTAATAACTCAACTATATTGTGCACAACTAAAAGTTTATGATTAATATATCTTTAATTTTAATACAACACTTAAATACAAATTTCCATTTTAATTTTTTTTTCCAAAATTCCGTTTGTAATTTCGTCGTCGTTCAAAACGCCATTTTTGCGCAAATCCATAGTGAATATCATGGATAAATCAAGCTCTCAACCAATGATATCGCGTCAATTTGTTATCAAATGATGTTTATTTGGCTTTTTTCCTGTTATGGTTGGAATGGAGTATACATACCTTCGTTAATCAATTTTCATAATTTAAATGTTTTAAAAAAAGACAATATTTTTATTATTTATTTAGTTAAGTCGGAATATGAACTCTACCAAGAAGAATCGGCAAGTAACTCAGTAGTTAGTTGTTTTAATAAATAACAATTAAAGTGTTGATGAATACAGAGATAAAAATACACAGTCGTCATTAATATTTAACAACACTGGTGACAGGAGGGCTGGTTTATTTTTTGCGCTGAGGATCGGAATTGCGATTCAACGGGGAAGTGCTGCTGGCATTCTCGCCACCATTCCACGCGGTCATGGTTTATACAGTAACTACTTTTAATTTTTATTCGTATTTAATTAAGGCCTGAGAATATTTTTTATTAATAATAAATACATAATAACACTGATATTAATTCTCCCAACAATGTTGGCTAACATTGACATAAAGGTTGTTATATAACCTAGAATTAAATTAAATTAAAAAATGATAATTAAAAAACATACACGAAGAGTAAAAGACGACTAAGGTCTTTCGAGAAAAAAAACTGTTCAGATAAATACGATCAGGAACGCACAAAGCAATCTCTATTGAAATGTGCCTTTTTCTATACTAAGGATCAAAAAAGGTAAAATTTATTTGTTTGTATGTAGTGATCTCCGGAACTAATGATTAAATTCTAATTTCCTTCACTGGTATAAAATTACATTAATTGTAAGTGCTATAGGGTAAAAGTGCTTGTAAAAGCCTACTCGAATAAAGTATATTTTGATTTTGAGAAAAAATATATATCATATAATTTTCTTTATTAACAAATTGCACCCGAGCGAAGACGGGGCGGGTCGTTAGTAATTGAATAATTATTTTTATTTGCACCAGTTGCTTTGTATTTGTCTACTGTTTATTTCTTATGTAATAGGTAGGCGGACCGGCAAATGTGCCTCCTGATGTTAAGTGGTCACCACCGCCCATAGACAATGGCGCTGTTAGAAATTTTAACCATCCTTACTTCGTCAATGCGCTACCAACCTTGGGAACTAAGACGTTATGTTCCTTGTGCCTGTAGTTATGCTGGCTCACTCACCCTTCAAACCGGAAGACAAGAATACTTGGCGGCAGAATATTTGATGAGTGGGTGGTACCTACCCAGACAGGCTTGCACAAAGCCCTGCCACCAAGTAGCAACAACATACTGGATTATAAAATATAATTAATAATCGTATTATTTAGTATAATCATGAACTGTTTGCAGTGTATAATATAACAGAGTTATTAGCAAATCATTTGGAATATATGTTAATCTAATTTATTTTTCTATTTTCGACTGGAATGGAAAATACTTTTTCTTTTTTATGGTTTTTAACGGCTAGTTTAAAAATTTTATCTAAAATAAATCTTCGATATAAAAAGTGATGATTCTAAAATATTATATTCCCATGTGGTTTTACCTAACGTTGCATTTATGTTGTCTCCCATTTCGCTTATCAGTAAAAATAAGGAAGTACTTAAACCCCCACAACGGGCAACGCTTACGTAACATTGACGACCCCATACCTACTCGTACATACTTACATATTAAATGCATTACGACTGCGCAATTTCAAAACCTTGTAAGAGACATATTTATTTTTTAAATATTTTCTTTATACTTTTGTTTTAGTTCAAATTTACATTCTTCAAAAAAAAAATATATATATACTTATAAAAAACAACATTTCAATATAAGGTTTTTTTTCTTCAAATTGTATTTCAGTACACATTTGATTTGAGTGTAATTAAATAGGCACAGAAGACATAACAGCCGGACTTCGTAATTTATAAGAGACTCTCTTATCTGATAAACTATAAGGATTTAGATGGTACCTCTGTGCACTCTAACACTAACAGTAGGCGCTTATATACATCTTGTTTCTTGATCTTGTAATATTTTTATTGTTGGAATTTTTATAATAAATAAATAAATATTGGACAACATCACATACATTACTTTGATCCCAATGTAAGTAGCTAAAGCTCTTGTGTTATGGAAAATCAGAAGTAACGACGATACCACAAAAACCCAGACCCAAGACAAAATAGAAAAACTAATGAACTTTTTCTACGTCGCCTTGGCCGGGAATCGAACTCGAGACCTCGGAGTGGCGTACCCATGAAAACCGGTGTACACACTACTCAACCACGGAGGTCGTCGTAAGCAGGTCTATGGAAGCATTACGAGGGCTCGGAAAGAAACACCTCAGTCCTGAAAAGAACCGGTGCAAACACAGCGGGCTTATTATCTTTATCAACAGCTGTTCTTACAATGACAATATTTTTTAGTGTTTTTTATACTGGCAATCGTTTAATTTCCAAAAGTAAATTTCAATGTCTATGGGTAGAGGTGACCACGTGCCTTTTTTATTAATGTTACTAGCGACCCGTCCCGGCTTCGCACGGGTGCAATGCTGATACTAAATATACTACAGAATTTATTTATACACAACGTTCACAGTTTTCTGTCATTAGACAATACAAACCGCTATGTTTCATCTTCGGAAATATTTATTTAAATAACATGCTGTAAAGGACAAAAAATGGTCATTGTGCGTTATCCCTAAGAAGACATATACCATCGCGGATTTTTTTGTAAACCTTTTTAAGATGTACAATGCTGTAGTACATTATTTTGATCTATCTCGTCGAGTTCAGCCAGCGTTCGCAAAAAATATGTAAGCGCAAAAAATGACGTCATTATATTAGAAACCTCTAAAATGATCAGTGTTTATCCACCATATTATGAATTATACATTCATACATCAATACGTTCCTCTAAAACCAATCTATCTATCAAAAATTTCGCATCAAAATCCGGGACAGACAGCGACTTTGTATTATACTATGTATTGATTAATAAAGAAATCTCAATACATATGTATTTGTTTCACATAAAACAGCTAATAAAACACAAAGATTAAATTGTCTGTTACTATATTTTGAAAAAGTCAGTCGGCATGTTGCGATCTAGTTTTTTAGTAGGTATCATTTAAATATTACATAAATTGACCGTCTGTTCATTTGAAATTCAGATACTATTTTATGCATTCTGAATGTATAAAACTCAAGTCGTAATTTTCTTTTTAACGTCCGATGTAGATATTCTTAGTGGTCCGATTTTTGGGACCCCAAATTTTGACAAATTCATACGATTTAAGGTTGGCTGGTGTTCGATTACGTACATATATGTCAGAGAGATATCTTCCTGCTTTTGAAAATTGTTTGTATTGATATTAACAAGAATATTTTTTTTGTAGAAACTTTTAGTGATCATGAAGGTACCATGAAGGTTTTTATCAATATATTATAAAAATTATAACAAGAGATAAAAATAATAACTCCTATAAAACTAGACAATGAAATATTTTATTTTGTCATAGATGTCCGGGTGGGAAAAAGAATATATAATATACAGTACAATATATAAACATTTTATACAAAAAGTGATAGGAGGTTAAGACATACATGTTAAATAATACAAGTGAATTATCGAGAGTGTCGAACAGGAATTGTGCTCTGTCATAATAACCAGCGATATGATTGCCATCAATATGAAGCCTTAAATATGTATAATCTTTCGTATACATTTATTGAGAGTAAATAATTTAATCTATCTATTTATATAATGATTTCTACTGGCTTATACCTTGGTACCGGCTGTAGATGTGAACTTCAGGATAACGCAGGGTTGGCGTAAGAGTGCACAATAAATTAAACCGGAATAATTGTTGTGCAGGCAGAAACATATTCTCCTAAGGGCATCGGGGGTGATCGCCTGGAGCGGTACGGGTACTTTTATTTGTCACAACATTTTAGGGCGGCCTATAATTTTCGCCCGAAGCGTTAAAATACGTATGCTTATCTTTAAAATATTACAGGTTCGATATTATTATTGAGAGTGTTATTATTAATACTGCATAGTATTAGAGAAAAATATGGTCCGTTTTTAATTTAAGGTACTTTTATGGCCAGCTAAATCTCGATTTTTTTTTAAATGTTGATGAATGAGGAGGGATACAAGACTTAGGAATACATCTCGGCATGCAAGAGTTCACGGTATTGGTGTAATAAACGTCTGCGAGTGGATGCAGGTTGGCTGACATTTCATAGAAGAAGATATGGGGGAGGGTTTTTCGTTGGTGCTGACAAACTCTTATAAAAGTGCAGTCATTATAAACGTTTGGAAATGTTGTTGTATAAGTTAGATGGACAAATCTTAAAACATATTATAACTAGTGCCGGATTTTCAGGTTGGCGGCGAACGCACATAGGAAATCGAGGTCGGCAATTTCAAGTAAAGCTTTGCTAAGTCATCTCTACACCATATCCGCATATAAAATCAGCCTTCTCGGTTCATTTGCATTTCTCGGCCTGTTTTTTGTAACTGGACTATAATCACCTGAACTTTGTCTAAAGGCCGAATCCAAAACAGTTGTTTTGTATTCAGTTTTGATTATCTTATTAAAAAAAAAGTAAAATTATTGACTATTCATGTTGACTTTCCTAAAGCATTAATTTTATATATGTTTCCAATATGTTTTAAAAGAATTACGCGTAACCTGATATATTATCGACGAATTCTTAATACTGTAAATCCACAGAGAAAACTGTTTTTTACGCGTTATTCAAATATTAAATATTTTTTTCTTATTTAAAATTAATACGTTACTAAGAGAGTGATGAGTATGAGCGTAGAGGGAGGAAGGTGAAGACAATGACCTGAGAAAACATGGAAGGAGAGATGGATATTAACGATTAGATGACGAATAATAGAGGAGAATGAAATAAAGACATGCTGCGGCCTGCGCTGACCACAAAAAATTGGCACTCGGTAGAAAAGAAGAGAATTAATTTAAAATTAATAAGCAATCTTCTTTTATTTATTTATTTTATTTTTCGAAGTCGTGCAGCCATTTGAGCGTCATCAAATAAGAGACATCCGAACACACAAACTTCGACATTTACAATATTATAACATCATGTCTTTTGTAACACGTTAAATGGAGACAGACATTTATTGAAAGTTATTTAATAAAATATGAACGGTGATAGTTTTAATATAAGCCGCATTATGCGAAAGATACAGTTTGTACATTGAATACATACGGTATTACTTTCAATGTTTTTTCAAACTAATAACAACATTATAGTTTATACTGTAAGACCTATTTTCATGTGAACCTATCTGAGATGATGATGAACATTTTTGATGGGTGTACCCTTCGTTATAATTATTTTAGTGAACGCATATCACTTTGTGACATTACTTGATCGTGCTCTGAAGTAGAAACGAAGAGTTTGTCTTATAGTGACGTTTAATAATAATAGAGTTGTAAGATTTTATACTATTAAATAAAAGATAGAGAGTTTTTCTTTAGTTAAATTTTCGACATTTTTTGACACTGTATGATGTGTCAATTATAAGTTCTTATTCGTTTCAATTTTTTTTTCAATATTCAATTACGTCTATGATTCTATTAATAGTCTGTGGCTATTATAGCAGTAACTAATTAAACGGCGGACTTAAAGGTAGATATTTGCCTATTATGAATTGCTTGTAGCTACTAACTAAAAATAAAAAAAAAGTATGGAATTGGTTGAATCGTTGAAAAGTTTTACGTTCTCATTAACGAACGATACTTAAAACATCAAATAAAGAAGCAGTCACTTTGTGTTATTCTAACGATACTTTTGTACTTGAAAATTTATTTCGTACCTATTTTTGAAGTTATGTTGATGCTATAAGATATTAGAAAATTTAATTAAATATACCGTAGTAGGTTACAATGTCAACGACGCTACAACGCTTGTCCAGTTTTCTCAATTAATATGATGAAGAAAGTATTTAACATATTAACAATCTGTGATCACAACAAAATGGCTGATATATTTTGGCGCCATTTATAAAAACAATAATTCACTAATGTGCTTTAGAATGTCAATTTGAATTTCGAAATATTAATTAATTTTTTTTATGAATTGACCGATTCTTAATTTAATTTTTACAACTGGCTAATAAATGTTACTAATGCTAGAATCTCGTTATGTGTATTTAGGTCACTATCTTCAACGAATACTAGACGTGAGACTATTCTAACCAACGTTGTCGATAAAGAAAACGGCCGGCTCGATGCGATTTCAAGGGTTCATTTACAAACTTAAAAATAAAGATAATTTCTACCTTACTGCTCTAAGAATGGAGTTCAATCGAATATAATCGTGTGCAGAATGCATTTGTAAAGTGAACCTCAATGATAATACATTCAAAATTTAACTTTAAATTGTATATTAATAAGGTTTATTTTTAAAAATCATGACTATTTGTACTGTTATTCGCCTCAGACCCATTGTTATAAGGGCTATTTTGGAATAACCGAACATCGGTCTATTGGTGTGTATAGCAAAAATACAAAATTATCATTTTCTGTGTATGTGTCAGTATGCCTTCTTCGATGGAAATAAGGTTCATTTTAGGTTGAACAAGTGAAAAACGTTTTCTGCACGCAACGTGACAGCGGGTATTCGAGTGCGACGGAATGCAACGAATCATAGCTACACATGAGATAAAAAAAAATAAAAAAAATATATTTAGATTGTGACAATGATTTTATTTTTTATACAAGTGAAAACTATTTTGAAGTATTAATTTTTTTTTGAAAAACAGTATAAAAATTAAACATAATGAATTATTTACCTGAATCAATTTATATTTTTGTATAATATAAATATTATTTATATAATAACAAATTTATTGTCAAATAAATACGACTGTTTTTGTGGCTGTTTTTATATATAATTGAAATGAATCTTCCGATTAATTCGTTTTAATAAATCTCATATAGGCTGTGTTGCGCGTGGTCTGACACGGGACTGGCGGTAGTTATAAGATCTTCGTTTTTTCTTACGAAACTACTGAGTAGTGTATAAGATTTTTTTCAGGGTTTTTAAGCCGTGAATCGGACTGATAAAATGTAGCGAAAATATCTACTTTTTTATGATATACGTGGGCGGCGGAGCGTATGGGCCACCTGATGGTAAGTGGTCACCACCGCCCATAGACAATGGCGCTGTAAGAAATATTAACCAAGTTTTACATCGCCAATGCGCCACCAACCTTGGGAACTAAGATGTTATGTCCTTTGTGCCTGTAGTTCCCAAGGTTGGTGGCACATGGGTGATATGACCCGCCTACCGATATCATTAAAAAAACCCGTTAGTTAATGTGACATAGAAATGAATTGATAAAATACCGACTGTGCTGAACCTAAAGGCAAATTAAATCAAAATATAATTTAAAATAGTTCTTTCAAGTAAGTACATTTGAATCGTGATTTTATAAATTTTAATTGAATTAAAACTAACTACTACTTCGGAAAACATATTCTATAGAGTGGCGTGACTCGTACCGTTGTTTCTCAATAGGTGAGCCCGACATCCGCTCCGCTTTATGTGAGAGAAACATACAAAAAAAGCGAATAATGGCGTAAAAAATGTAAAGAATATTTAACAGATTCTACAGAAAAAGAACTGGAACGCAAATCAGTTACATTTTTGCCGAAAATTCCCGAAATTGCCGAAAAGTGTAATTTAATTTATTATTATATAGGCAATTCAATGCAACTGATTTATTTTTAGTCTTCCATCATTAGGATCGCGTCGAAATTACAATTTAATTTAATTTACAATAATTATACTGCACTAGCTACTCGTCCCGGTTTCGAACAGGTAGAATAAAGGGTACATGAAATGTTTAAGTGAGGAAAAAAACATGAAGGAAAAAAAGCATCATAATTTAGGCTAGGGACCTCCCTGGGCGTGTACAGAACATCTCACTAAAGTTTCATCAGATGAGTAGTTTAGGCATGGAAGACAATCATTCCATTATTAATTTCAATACGTATAGAATATTTAACTTGGTTTAATTATATTTTTTATTATTTTAATAAGTTCTTGCTTGTATTCTCGTTTAACATAACCCAGCCAAGGTCAGAAGTGAAGTTAGCAAGAGTTGCGAATTCTCGTTTACCTTCTGTTTATATTTACTCAATTAAATTATATTTTTCCTCTTTCATTTAAAGCCATAATTAACACAATATTGAAGGCGACAATACCTATTATAAATAATCTTTCTAATATTTATTTTTTCTTTGAACTTGAAAATAAATCTCACATTTCTTTGGAATGTGTCTATAAATCGCAAAGAAAAGACATCTCTAACGTCTATTTCATTATAAAAATGTAACCAACAACCAAGAAATCTACTTATAATTACACTATTTCATGAGAAATGCTTCGACGTTCGACATTTAAAATACACTGAATTTTGTATTTTATGCCCTTAATTATACGGTCCATATCTAAACTTTATTAAGTCTATTTACAAAATTAATAATACATTTGAAATAAGTCTTATTGTTACAGAAATAGAGTCCAATTTCAAAATATTAATTTAATCTAAAGTTTGTTTTTAATGGCCCACAAATAAATACGACAGAGCCCTAAAGAACAGGTTCCTTTGAATTTATGGCTTGTCAATTTTTTGTGTGCGTGTCTCATTGTGTGCGTGTGTGCACTTGCCAAACACTGCAGGGGCTTGACGGGTAAGGGGTGTGATGGGAACGTAGGGCTGGCAATGACCTATTTCTAAATCAAAATTTTAATTTATTTTTATGATATTAAATAAAAAACATAAAGCCACGTAAGTCTTTACTTGTCATTAATAATAACTATATACGTACTTAAATTTCGTTGAGCGAAAAGTTTCATTCCAAAAATAAAATCCAAATTAAGTATTACGAACGACAGGGTTATTTTAGATAATTAAAGTAAAGACTCTTATATAGATATTTATATTTATTCGTTAAGATTTAATCAACGAGATTATTCAGCATTATTAATAGTTTCCCAGAGTGGCGCATTGATGATATAAGAGATGTCGATTTGTTTTTACAGCGCCAATATCTAAGGGCAGTGGTGACCACATACTGTCATATGGCATATTTGTAACTCTGCATACATATTTTAAATTAAAATATAGAGCCATACAATTGTTACACTAAGGATATTATAATCTCATAATAGACAGATTACGATCTCACGAGATATATACTTTATCTTTATGTAACGATAATTATAATTTTATAGTGATATTTATATACCTTTCGAAGGAAATTTACGGACACATACACTCCCCACAAATGTATATGTCACCGTACGTATATGTTACTTTAAGGATGATTAGTTTATAACAAATCTAGCCAGGTGCCAGATCGTAAAATATAAAAAAAAATTGATCAGTGCATGATGTTTTTAATATGGCAGGGCGATTGCTGTTAAATTATAAACACTGACATTACCTATACTCTATTCCAACCATAAGAGGAGAAGAACCAAATAGACAACATTTGACAGCAAATTGACGCGATATCATTGGTCGAGAGCTTGATTAATCTACGATATTCACTATGGATTTGCGAAATAATGGCGTTTTGGACGTCGACGGAACTGTTATCGGAATTTTTGTAAAATTAAAGTGGAAATAAGTAGTTAGATTTTATAGTGTTGTATTATAAATAAAGATATATTAATCATAAACTCATAATAGTGCAAAATATAGCTGTGTCATTAGCAAATCGAATGAAATACGTAAATCTAAGGTTTGTTTATCTTTATTCCTACTTCCATTGGAATAGGATATAACATGTAATATTGTCAACGACAGATATTTTATGGGTTTTTAATCCAAATCATTGTGAATATATGTTTTATCAATGTGAGCGTTAAACACTAAAACCCCCCCAAAATAAATTATATAAATGTATAGTTTATTATAAGCGAAAAAACATACAAGGATATGTCTTATACAATTTAGAGATACACTTTTAATTCAGCCTTAAACTCTTGTTAATTGACTAAACTATACATTTATTGAGATTGACTGCGGATTTAATGATCTGTATACAGAACAATAAAGGATTTTTTGTATTAAATTAATCGATCTTGAGTTCGTTGAAGCTATAAAAAACAACAACAGTTTATTTTGTTATTACTTGTTAAATTATCGTTTTTATAATACTCTTAATAAATAAAAATGAATGTTTATATGTTTGTTCTCTTTACGTTCCTAAAATATTCATTCATTCCTTTTACATGGTAGAGCGGCTTTGTCCAAGCCCACCTGGGTACCACTTAGTATTGTTGTGTTCCGGTTTTGAGTTAGCCAGTGTTTCATCCTAATTCCCAAGGTTGGTGGCGCATTGGCAATTTAAAGAATGGTCATTTGTTCCAACAAGTGAACCCTTCGCTCGACAACCTACCTTAATCTACCCGAGCGAAGTAGGGACGGGTAGCTCGAAGATTTGCATGTTTTTTTATACCTACTTATTTTTCATCATTAAATTTGATTCGGTTATTAAAAGTAGATATAAAAATTTAATCTTTCATTTTTAATTACTAGACGAATCAACCCTATATCAAAATTCCCATAGTCAATACGCAGTCTGTCGCACAGCGGGGGCGCTCACGGACACATACATAGATTTAGTACAAAAACACACTAGTGTGAGTGTCCTAGACACTATTATACGAACTTTTTTCATATAAATATGTCAAATTTGACAACAACTGATTCTCGGTGATGGATTTCAAGGACGTGATTTCGAATTTCATTATTCTTTTAATTTTCTAAAGTAACAAGACGTCGTACATGGGTACTAGAATTTAAGGAAGGAATTGGCGTTTATGAAAACCACGGTCCCACGGAACATTCATTCCTTTTTAATTTATTTTGTTAGTATTTTAAATCCCCAAGCATCTTTTCTTTCCATATAAAACCTTATTGTATTTCTGAAAAGACCAAAACGCCGATTACAAGGAATTTCTATTGTGATCCATTAATTAAAATTTATTAAAATTAACCACCTCATGCGGGAAAATTTCATATAAAGAAAATCTCCCATTTCCTTCATTTTAAGCTATAAATTTGAAAACAGAATCCCACGGCAGTTAGGCTATTATGTAACAAGAAACTCGAAACTCAACGCAGAACTTGATGGCTTTTTGCAAGCCCTGGGTAGGTACCAACCACTCAGCAGATATTCTACCGCCAGACAACAGTACTCAGTATTGTTGTGTTCTGATTTGAAGGGCGAATGAGCCAGTGTAACTACAGGCACAAGGGACGTAACATCATAGTTCCCAAGGTTGAAGCGCAATTGCGATGTAAGAAATTTCTTACAGCACCATTGTCTACGGGCAGTGGTGACCACTTACTATAAGTTGGTCCATAAGCATGTCGGACAAGCTAAACCATAAAAAAAAGAACACGAGCGTGAAATGTCAGAATGATATACGCGAAATTGACTATAATAATTATCAAATTTATAGGACATACGCATCAAAATTGCGTATCACTGTAAGTCAGTTGTAAACATTTCACGAGTGAATTGTTGTAGAATCGCACGACTGGTGTTAGATTATTGACAGACGACAGATAAGTGGATAATGTCTTTGATTTGACAATGCTGTCATTGTTTATCTGTACAAGTTAATAAAGAGATAAAATTATCTGCTAAGGTTGTAATACCGCAATGCAACCTTTTAACATTGACTGCGAAGATATTTTTTTACAGATATATATAGTTTTTATTACGAATATTTTCCTGCTACGCCGAACATTTGGGAAATACAGTCGCGTTTCGGGTCTTAACAAACAAAAGTCATACACGACTTAGATCATTTCAATGATTTATTCGTTATGTAAGAAACAGTCAACAGTAATTGCATTCTCTAAAATGTTTTAATTTAATCATATAATATTATATATTTAATAAATATATATAATATTTTATAAAAATAAGCGTAATCGATTTCAGAATTATTCGTATTATTTTGGGATTAAAACAAAAAAAAAACTCCGTATATTTGTGTTTTTATTTTAACTTATATAATATTATATACAAACGAAACCGCCGGAATACTATGTCTTCCATGTAAAACTAAAACCTCCTCCGATTCGGTATCGGTTTTCTAGTTTTTGGAACGACATACTTTTACACGGCTGTAGATACTCTACTAAGTGACCTGGCAATAGGAAACATTTCCCCCTATTTCCCCTTCTCTTTCTATTGTACGTATATATTTTGACATTTTATTGTATTAATTGTGTCTATTATTTAATAAAAAACATATAGCGCAATCGACTTCGTTCCAATCTGATGTCCCACGACATCACTGTAAGTCAGTTGTCATCTCTCGTTTTTTTAATTAGAAAAAACAAAATAAAAACGTCTACTCATTAATTGACAAACATCGAGAGATACACAGAAAGAGATTAATATAAGAACAGAGTGAAATAGATATATTATTTATGTCTTAATAGTAATTTTAAAACTACTTAGTATTTTACAGACATTATATATTTTTTTTACTAATATATAATCCACTTGGATATGAGTTATATTCGCCATTGTGTGTGTAACCCTAAAATATATAATAGATAATAACTGGTAATTTTCTTACGCTATAATTAAATCGAGACTTTGTTTGTGATAGTTTAACATAAATATGGTTCTTTATGTTTCAAGAATATAAATAATAATAATAATAATATATGTGACTACAGTCACGTCGTATTCAGAGATTTAGCAGAGGCAACTTTCTGCTGGAAAGCTGTACTGGAAAATTACTAGTATTAAATATTTCGTAAAATAATACTAATAGTTGCTTTCATTTACAACTAGCTACACGCTACACGCCCCGTCTTCGCACGGGTGCAATTTATTAATAAAAAAATATATGATATAAACATAATTACACCATGTAGTATTCAAGAGTAAAAACCAACAAATTTTATCTATTTATTATATTAGTATAGATATATCATTTAATTGAAGTGGAAAAAAGCCTCGGGGTCAATTCCTCACAAAAATTAACTTAAATTAGTTATACATATACAACTTTGTATAATTGTATTTAACTAACATGATTGTATTTTTGGATATTGAAAAAGAGTAACTACTGAGTTTCTTGCCGGTTCTTCTCGGTAGAATCTACATTCCGAACCGGTGGTAGCTTTACTTTAAATAGTTTGTTAAATGACGATTCAAAGGTGCTTGTAAAAGCCTACTTGAATAAAGTATATTTTGATTAAGGTAATTGGTTTTATTGTAATTATTAATTGATACAATATTACGTTTACTACAGCTATTATAATGGCTAAATAAATATTTGTGTTTCATATATAATCTTTTAATGTCTTATAACCTTAAAAAATTAATAAAATAATAAAGAAATAGAAATTATCTTAAAATATCCTGACATAATGTATTGAGTCTCTATAAAAATCTAACACACGCGTTCTAACCACTGGGCCATATCGGCCTGTTAGAACAATGGGCCCCATTTTCTTATTAGTAGAATCTATATTATCAACTTTGGGAGCTCTACAGTAATTCTAATCCTAAATAATGATCCAAAAGTGCTTGTAAGAGTCTACTTTTAAGTAACAATTTTGAAAATTCTAAATAAACCTAAATTGATCTTAAACAAAATTAGTTAATTGCTTTCGTAATATAATATATAAACTCGGAGTGCTATTATTTGTTATGCGGAGTTGTCCCAATTATCATCTTTTGGTATCCGCATGATATATTTGCTAAAAATAATTTATATTTTCTTAACGTCAATATATTAATTTACTTGTACTTCATACAGAATAATAATAATATAGATGTACTAAGATTTCTTAGCGCAGGTACCATCAACCTTAGCATACAATATTTTATTCAACGGGAATTTAATTATACATAAACGGATGCGAATATTACATAACAATCCTATTATTCTAACACTGTCTGTTTGCTACGCTTTGACGGGCAAACCACTGAACCAAATTTGATGAAATTTCGTCCTAACAACTGACGACTAGTACCTAAAACGCAATCGAAGTCGCAGGCCAAAACCAGTATATAATAAATATGCCATCACTTCGAAATTATGTCGAAAATTTTATAAAGTTTTGTTAATCAATAGTAAGTTGACCACAAGCATTTTTGAAATATATTTCATTACGGCGATAAACTATATAGTTATAAACGTTTGTAGAGGAGACAGTGCTCCTCCATATGATATTCTTGCAAACGCTGACAAATACCTAATTGGGAAATTAAAGTAACCCGTTTCCTGGAAAACATTCGGTGTAAGCTGTTACCGAATATTCTCTGAGATGGTGGAATTCTACGTCTAAATAGGATACGAGAATGGCACGGCCTCGAGAACAGTTTTGTCTCGATAGAAAAGAAAAAATAATGTCTGACTTCTCAAACTTTATTAACGGATGTACAAGTCGGATCTTGCCTTTTAGATATAAACGTCTTCAGCTGGAAAAAGTTTTCCCTCTACCGATTTACTTGAAGGTTTATGCAAGCCCGGCTGGATAGGTACCACCCACTCATTATATATTCTACCACGCAACTACCAAGTACTATAGTGTTCCGGTTTGAAGGGTGAGTGAGCTAGTAGTCCAGAATCAGGACTGATCAGCCTCCACTCTCAAACTATAATTTAGTTTATGTTTTGTAAAGAATTTTAGTATAAACCAAACTTATGGTTCATAAGCCTCATTGTATGTAAATTTTAATTACGTTTCGTATTCAACAGCACATTGTAGACGTTCTTATTAATATATATTAATTGGATTTGAATTAGTAATTAACACAATTTGCGTCATACGCTAAGGAGTGAGCATGCATTTTTTAAACTTTGATACGAGACTATCAGATGAAAGTGGAACCGGATTTCCGGTCAGAATCGATCGAAAAATTGTAAATAACACTCGATTTTTCTCAAAAAAGGAAAAAAAATGTTACTTGTCTGTAAGCCAGTGTATCTACAGGTACAAGGGATATAACATCTTAGATCCCAAGATTGATGGCGCCTTGGCGATGTAAGGAATTGTTGATATTTCTTACAGCGCCGTTGTCATGTGCAGTGGTGAACACTTACCACCAGATGACCCATATACTGGACTGCCTACGTATATCATAGAAAAAATAAAAATTATAAGTTTAAGACGTAAGTTTCCGATACGTATAATAACTGAAGTTTTAAAAATCCTTAAGACATTTTGTATTCGAATGTACCTTTTATGAAATGAATTAAAAAAATAACAGTAACATAAATATTTACAATAGATATTCATTTAATAACATGTTTGGTAATAATTATTAATTATAATAGGCGTTACGGAGCGTTTAAATCGCTTAAAAAATCCTTAAAAGCCAACCCTTCTAAAGTTCACTTTAGTTGTAACAAAGAATTGAGAAGTTCAACATGGAAGACCGTAAACGAAATTGTATAAATGAATCGATAAAGAAAATGAATTTCATACTGCTATGCAGCGGCCTCGTGGTACAGGACAAAACACACGCACAGATTAAAAAAACTAAATCACGACTAATATATATTTTTAACTTTTTATGGCTGAATACTGATTTACTTGGTGCTATTTGTTGGTTCATTGATGGTATTAAAAACGGGAAAACTTTCGTCGAAGTCACGTATATAGCACCATGCATCATATTTAGCTTTTTGGCGAACATTAAAGCGATATTTATAATATACTACGAAAGTAATATACGTGATCTAATTAATGGTTTACTAGAACTCGAAGCCAGAGTTGAAAAAGTTGACGTTAAAAGAGACGGACTAAGGAGAGACGCTTTGAATTTCCTACATTTTATTTTAAAATCTTCGTTTGTATTGAATCTCGTTCTATTAATTGTTTTCACGACCGGTCCTTCCATTATGATTGTGATGATTTATGTCAAAACAAAGGAAGTTGACTTGCTGCTGCCGTTTTTGATAAAATATCCGTTCGATTCGCACGATATTCATTATTGGCCGTTCGTGTATGTCCATCAGTTCTGGTCGGGTGAGTTCGAACACATTATTTTTTTAATAAAGATGTATATAAAATGAACAAGTAA
Source organism: Vanessa tameamea (assembly GCF_037043105.1). NCBI lineage: Eukaryota > Metazoa > Arthropoda > Insecta > Lepidoptera > Nymphalidae > Vanessa > Vanessa tameamea. The sequence goes on from NC_087331.1 coordinate 2,729,372, forward strand.
GAATAAAATATTATAATAATATATAGTTAAATGTTAAACATGAATGGAATCGCATAATTAATATCGCTCATTATTGGATTTTCATAACTATTATAAATACAGTCAGAAATTCGATCACAGTGGACAGTCTTGTCTTAAAGATAATCCATCGAAGTAGTTATAAATGTTTAGTTCTGTTCCTGCTCGGAAATCGGCGGAGTTTACCTCTCTGTAGTAACTACGGCAGCACCTTCTCGGCTGCTATCAAATTCAGGGACAAACATCTTAGATCAACATATAACACATGGGATATAGACGACTAGCTTAATTAGCCTTTCATTTAAAAGCCATTTTAATAAGACCCGTTAAATCAACGTCCTGCAATTCAGTCAATACATCTTCCGTTCAAAGAATTAGGTAATTTGCTTTAGACGCTCCTGAATATAAAAATATTTATATTCGGTTATAAATTAACTAAGGCTAATTTAACTAGTTGGCTGTGACATTGCTTTCTTTGTCCAATAGATAATTTAAAGATGTTTTTTATTATTTTAGCCACAATAGTCCTCGTAAATATATGCAGCGCGGATCATCTTCTGTATGTCTGCTGTACTCATCTCCGCGTGCAGTTTCGCTTGCTGCAGTACGACTTGAGTAATATTGTCAAGAAGAACAATTTCTTATCGAATCACGATCTTGGATTGGTTGAAGGTGAACTCGTTGAATTGATTAAATGGCATCAAGCGTTGATACGGTCAGTGAATTCTATACTTCTATATCTTTTTTATAATATAGGATTGTAAAAGTTAAAGAAGTGACTTGTGTTTGTTCACACACTTGTGAACTTTAATACTTTTTCATGTATATAGGTTGTCTCCGAAAATAATATACTTATTTGCCCAAAAGCTTTGTGCAAGCCCATCTATTAACCCAGTCATGATATTCCATCCCCAAACAGCAATACTTGGTATTATTGTGCTCCGGTTGGAAGGGTGAACGACCTAGAGTGACAAGAACAAGACACATAAAATCTTAAGTCCCAAGATTGTTGCTTTAGTTAATATTTCATAAAATGTCAATATCTACGAACGGTAGCTGCCACCAATCAGGTGGCTGTTTGCCAGTTCTGCTTAACTATTTAGCTAATTTAAAAATAGAATGGTCATCGTGGTTGGAATTGGTAATAAGGAAAATTTTCATGTTATTTTTGTCCACAGATTGTCGAATAATTTGGAAATTATATATTCGAAGTCAATATTGTATAATTTCGTCTCTAGTTCCGTGCTCATCTGCCTGACTGGGTTCAATGTTGTTGTAATTAAATTGTCATTTAATTATTGTTCTATATGTATTTCATATTTAAATAATATTAAATTCATATTTTATATCATTGAACTAACTTGATTGTCAAAATTATAATATAAGATCGTATTGTGTTACATTACATTAGCAGCCTGTAAATTTCCCACTGCTGGGCTAAGGCGTCCTCTGCCTTTGAGGAGAAGGTTTGGAGCATATTCCACCAAGCTGCTCCAATGCGGGTTGGTGGAAAACACATGTGGCAGATGTTCGTTGAAATTAGACACATGCAGGTTTCCTCACGTTGTTTCCCTCACCGCCGAGCACGAGATGAATTATAAACACAAATTAAGTACATGAAATTCAGTGGTGCTTGCCTGGGTTTGAACCCGCAATCATCGGTTAAGATGCACGATTCCTATTTTCTCATATGAAATATATCGCAAAATGTGTTGCCATTTTTCAAAAATACATTGTTATTTTAAAATATTCATGTTTGTAGATACCTACATATAAAAAAAAATCGTAACTCCAAAAGACTGATCCAATAGTCTGTCTATCTAATCTGTTATATAAACGATTCTAATTATCTAATTAAAAAAAAAAATACAATATATATTCGTAGTAAAATGTATAATTATAAATACAAGATATGTAAATACACTCTAATCATTTCCAGGCAATACAAAACGTCGCGTTTGCTATCATGTTTCTAGTTTTCCTCACTGCGAGTTTACTGCAAATATATCTACTTTGCTTCTTTGGTGATCTGCTTATGAAATCTGTAAGTTAAGTAGTTTCACATGTATAAAAGAGACTCTATATATAACTTTTAGAATGAAGAACATTTTTTCGTCTAGAAAATTTAAAACTCTCGGCTTTTCTCTACTGTAATATGATATAACTGAACCGCAACTGGATCGTTGCGTTTGTGGAATAGGAAAACGGCTGAACGGCAGTGAGTATGTTTTGATATGATTACGATAAACTGAATGTTTGTTAGTAGATTTCAGCTCCTGGTTTATATGAGTATTGTCATTCTATAGTTAGTGGGTTACCAAGTAACCGATCATTTATCAGCGTCGCATTCACGGCAAATGAAGTGATTTTTAACTTCTTACAGACCTGTGGTTATTAAGATGGCCACTTTGTATCAGGCAGGCATTGTTCCTGTTTGTTTTTCTAAAATAAATTAAAAATAGACATGGTTCGCCAACCACGAGATAAAAGACGTGAGTATTAAGGGACCTACCAAGTAACGTGACGTTAACTGTGATAAGTCCTTGTAACAAAGCTGGCTTACTCAATCGAGAAAAGCAATATTATACTATTACCGTTATAAGTTAGTTGAATTGACCCCCAGTACAACTATTCTGTAAGAACAAACTCGAAACACACCGCAGAACATGATCGTTAAATGTCAGAAAGTGATATACGAAATTGACATTAATAATTATAACAATTAACGGATACACGCATCAATATAGCATATCACTATTCGCCACAATCACCATAAGTTCATTTTCAAAATTTCACAAGTGAAGTGAGATATGAAGTGAGTTACAGAATAGTACTTCTAATCGAGCTCAGTCCTATTTTTCATTTTCAGAGCATGGAAGTAAGGGATGCTGTATACAATTGTAAATGGTATTACCTGAATGCTAAAATAAGGAAAAATTTGATCATCGTAAACAGCAGGTATGTTACCATAGTAAAACATTAACTTTTATTTAAATCGTGTACATATTCTTACAGGAAAGACTGATGAATTGACTTCGTAGTGGTAAGTGCTCATAATAACAGCAAAAAAATATTGTAAAATTAATAATTTTGTGTAGTATAATGTTTCTTTTTTTTGTAAATTTTTTGCTATTTAAATAAGAAAGGTATATATATAGATTAAACTTACGATCAGCAAAAGTTTTTAATAAATATCGGTACAAATATGAAACGGGTACAAATTAATTCAACTATTTTATTAAACGCGATAAAATTGACATATAGATAAAAAAATTAACCTATAGCAGAAATTTTATTATAATTATTGATTTTTTGGGAGATAAGAAAAGTATGTTCGATAACGCGAAGACATGTTTTTTTATCCTAATTTTGCCGCCATGCGCACTAGTCCTGAGTAGAAATCCATCGCTCGATGAGACATCCATGGATTTTCTTTCTAGTATATAGTAATGGTTCCTGCTGTGTAAAATCTAAATTCATTTTAGTATCACAACTCGTAAAAAGGTTTTAACATCGACTTTGAAATTTATATTTACTTAAATATTAATACTTATTTAAAAATAGTATTTTATCTGTAACATTTTACTATTTTTAATCTATTTCAATATAAAATTTCAGAACTCAAGAACCTTGTAAGCTGACTGCCTTCGGGTTCTCTGACGTCAATCGCAGGGCTTTTATGAGTGTGCGTATTGTATCTCTAATTTTAGAAGCGTTTCCGAACCGTTCAGAAATCTGTTGTATAAGAGTTTCAAAATCTTTTTATTATGTTCCACTTTTACATTTCGAATTTCGAATGACGTACGAAAAAATCTTTTGGAAACCATAGAGTTTTATTACGTACATAATAGATTTATTCTTTTGTTTTTTTTTTCCAGATATTAAGCAGCTCCTGGTCGTATTTCGCTCTGCTGAAAACAATTTATAATCCAGCAAAAAATTAAGTCTTGAAATTTGACATTATTGTACTAAATTGTATTCGATAATGTCGTAGGGTTAGAAACAATAGGTAGATTTCAATTTAAATCAAATGATTTGAGAAATCAATACTATTTTCGCCATTGTACGCTTCGCTATATTGCAAAATTTATTATTACTTCGTCTATTATTTAGGCTTAAATGTCACGTAGTACTAACTAACATCAAGTATTTAAATAAGTTGCAAAGAGAACTAAAAAATGGAAAGGACGAGTTTAAAATAACTTCTCTTAGAGTATTTCGTATCATAAAAAAATTAATAAAAAAGGAAAATATATGATTATATTAAAATTGTTCTAAAAATATGCTAATATTACTGATTGATATGTTAATAGATAATTTTAACTTGTATTATATGTATTTATAATACAAGTTTACTTACTTACTCACTTACTCTACTTATTACTTACTCTACTTATTAACTTGTATTTCCTCAAAAACTGTAAGAATTCCCCACTTTTTTCATTACTACAATACACTTGTAGTCTATTCGAATTCTAAGAGGTCAAAAGCCAAATAAACAACATTTGATATCGAATTGAGGCGATATCATTGGTCAAGACCTTGAATTATCTATGATATTATTTATTGTTTTTCGTGTAAAAAAATAGTGTTTTGAATTTGGATGAAACTATATTTTATGTATATTATATGTATAAAGATAAACAAACTATAGATATATGTATTTCATGAGATTCGCTAATAACTCTATAAGCTATATCTAAGAGTTTATTATTAATATATCTTTATTAATAACACAACACTATTACACTTAACTACTTATTTCCATTTTAATTTTACTTCCAAAAATCCGATAACAGTTTCGTCGACGTTCAAAATGCACGCATTTTTTTTTGCAAATCCATAGTGAATATCATAGATTATTCGCGCTCTCGACCAATGACATCGCGTCAATTTGCTGTCAAATGTTGTTTATTTGGCTTTTCTCCTCTTATGGTTAGAATAGAGTAAACTTTTACATAGTAATGCATATGCTATTGTAAAGGTCTCGGTCGGTGTGATTTTTCCGTAATCTCCTACAATTATCGTCAGATTTTATTTTCACAATATTTGAATGAAATAGATTTCACTCCGTCCATTTGTAAAAACCGTATGAAAATCCATTCGATAGTTTTGGAGTTTATCGCGTTCAGACAGACAGACTGGCGAAGCGAGTATTATTATACATAGTATAAATGACAGTAACACAAAGACTAACGATAAGCGGACTATACAGTAATTTTAACTTTTTTAACCTTTATTAAGGAACGCTGAAAGTAAATGCACGTGATATCTGTTAGTACTTTTTAATCTGTGCTCTTAAAAGCACGTGGATTACGAAGTCTTTTAGAGCGGGCGTCCTGTATCGTTCACGGGGATAAATCAGTTTGTGGTCATCTTTTTTCGGTTGTTTGGAACACATGACCACGGAACACTAGAAACTAGAAATAGCAGAGTGTTACTGAATGAATTATATGTATAAAAATATATAATATGGATATCCTAATTTCTCAATAACATTCACGAGTGAAAAATTATATTTAAACCTGAAAATTAATTTTACCTACTTTTATTTAAGTACATCACATTTTATTAAATATATTTTTTATTAGTTATCTTACTAAGTCTGTGTCTATTTTAATCATTTTATTTAAAAATATACATATAATTTAGTAGTTTTTGTTTTTATTATTGTAAATAGGTAACAAATCCATAACACAATTGACATTATATCTTAGGTACGTAGTTAATATTATTAAACACAGAACATTGATGTCACTTCTAATAAATATCATTCACAGGTCTAGCGGTACTCCGTAACTTTTTCTTTTCTATGCAACAAGTTGCGTTGTGCTTGATGCATGGAGCCATAGACACTTTTATCATGTGTTTTTCAAAACAAGTTTTATTTATAGTTGAAAAATTCAGGCTATTTGTTGATTGAAATACTATTTTCTCTTTTCTATCACATACGTTATGGATAAAATATCTATCTAGTATGCAATTAATTATAATGAATAATGAAAGTTAAAACTTGAATGACCTAAGGAAGTGATTATATTTATTTATTACAATAATGTAATTATATATTAATTTACAATTTAATAAGAAAAACAAAACAGTGGTTTCAAACACCAATCTCTCGAGTAGAAACAGCGTAATTAAAAAAAAAAAGAAAAAAAAAACACATGGCGGAAATTTTTTATCTGTGCAGCGTCCCGTCGCAGCTACAATAAGTCTCGAGTTGAAGCAACAAGTGGAGCAGGGGTGTGAGGGACGTTCAACTGCGTACTGCGACTTACAAGAAATTTTATCTTTATTTTACATTTAGAAATATTTTACATTTAAATATTGTTATTTAAAAATGTTATTAAACATATATACAGAATCGTATATTTAAAAAAATGTTGGAATGATAAATATGACCAGGAAAATTCAATCGAATTAAATAAAAGCTGTTTATTCTATTTCATATATCTAGCACATTCAAAGCTTATAATGTTGACGATAAAATGGCAGTAATTATATATAACGGATTATCAGGACCATCGGAGTTTTTAGAAAGATTGACGTCAGCAGTGCTGAACTACTAAAAACTAGCTTTGTCCGGCGGAAATACTTTTACATTAGAAAAATCACATTATAAATCACCAATTACTATTTGTAAATTCGAATTATAATTTTTGGACAACAATTTCGTAATAATTTGATTTATTTGCAACAAAACATTTTAGTTGTTATGCGACTGCTATGCCAACGTTAAATTTTAAATTAATTGTCCAAAAATTATGTTTACGCAAGTAATATTCATAATAAATTGCAATATGAATTTACAGCAACATAAAACGGGTTAAAAGATCCGATTAACTATATACGACAAATTAATCAATAATTATTTCCTACAACGTGATTTACGTAAACAAAGTAATCGTTAAAAGACTAACTTAAAATAATTAGCTAAGACTAAAAATGCTTTTGCGCCGACATATATAATATTTTTAAAAGCAATAATATTTTAATAAATCTCAGGTACTATGATATTTACTTGAAGAGCTTGGTGTCATATTCACTATCAATTGCTTTGTCTGGCATTGCATGATATTACGTTGATATAATTTGTTACTTAAGTTACCTTGAATAGTATCTGTTGCGCAAAAGACTGTAGATATTTTATTATGAATCAGAGTCTATTAATTCAGAGTGTAGCATTATATCTAAAAGAAAATGGTCAATACGTTTCTAAAGTATACGTAAATATTTATATTGTCTATTGATTTTTATTTATTTTATCGGTGAAATAAATTAAATAATATATTAATTATATTTACATTAAAAACATCCATATAAATAAATTAGATTTATACAATTTCAATCATATTATATTATTAAAAAGAAACAAATCTGAAAAAGAGTATGTTCATAAAAAGTATATTAATTTAAATCTCAGATGATAAAGAAATATCTCCCTGGTGCGAAGTTGAACGTCCCATAAAGATACATGACAAACGCGACAAAACAAAACTTCACTTTTGCACGTTCCCGGTACCTATTTTGTGGAAAGCGCGCGAAATACTATATTACGTCTACAATCTGAACAATGACCTTTTTTTTTTTTACAATAGCAATGCATACGACTTACTCGGTTGTTATCTGTTGAATGACTTAAAAAAAAAACAGATATTAAATTAAATTGTACTCAAGTAAAATTATAGAATCACTTTTATTTACCTAAATTTAATAATTTAAACTTGTAATTTTTTTCTTTTTTATGTTAGTATCCGTTTTTTAGTGTAGTAAACATTCAAACACCATCCAAAACTTGAAGAAACTAGAACAAAGCGTTTTCAAAAAAAAAATTACAAAATATTATCCTACTGATTAAGGTGTCATAATTTTTGCAGTGACCAGTGACAGTGTTTTTTTTATGACGCTGATATAATCATTGATGATGAATAAAAAGGCTGAAAGGCTTTCTAACAAAAAAAACTTTCATCCCCAATGGAACCTTCTTAGGAGATGGATTCTGATGACAATTTAAAAAAAAAGCTTTATTAGTTCTCACCTACGTTGCATAAGGAATTTCTGTGCATAATTTCATCCTTTTGGTCCTATCAGCTAAGGATGTATGTTAAGTACATACGCCATTTATCACATCATGTTTTCTTTTTAAACGATTTGGCTATAGTGGCTATTCTCAACGGATACCAATGGCACAGGCGATAGGAATAATATTGTGCATAAGTGTGTGTTGAAACATGGCCCAGGTGCGATAATCCATCATTCTTATAATCCGATGTGCAGGACCAACATCAGGGTCACCGTCCTTTCGGTGTTTTCCGAGACACTTCCAAAGTCGAGGCTGTTACTGTTACTGAGGACTTAGCATTACTTTAGAATAGTGTTGCATACCGATAGTCCACTATCGATAGATTATCGATAGTATTGCAAAAACCATTACTTTTAACCTAAACTATCGATAGTCCAAAACTATCGATACTATCTATAATATCAATAGTATCGCTGCTACCAATAGTATTGCTTACAGAAAGCCAGCGATACTATCGATAATATTGCCGTAATCAATAGTATTGCTCATGGAGAGCTATCAATACTATCGATATCCTGAATAGTTTTCGAGGCCAAATATCGATAGTCAAATTATCGAAAGTTCTGCAACGCTGCTTTAGAATTAGAAAGCCTACTTAATATTTTTTAATGAAACTTGATTTATTATGCATTTCTTCTCCAAAGAACAACAAGCCATAGCCCAGCAGTAGGGCGTGTATAGGCGGCTTTACTTTGCTAAATATAGCCACGATTTAATTAAAAGTTTACCAATCAGACAGTAGTATAAATGTATTACGTTTATCTAACTCTTATGCTCGATTTTTAACCAATGAACCTCAAGCGATCAACTTTATTGAAGCTTGTCATGATACTTTATAATTAATACAAATAATATAAGATACCTATGTCTTTATTTAAAAGAAGAGTGTTCGTATAGCTGGCAGGCCATCTAAATAATATTTATAATATCTTACTATACCCAGGGGCTATGGCATTATCAAACCTCAATATACAAAGTCCGCTAACAAGCAAGAGTAAGTAATAAAACCTTGAATCGAATTTTATTTTTTAATTTGATTAATGAAGGCCATGTACAGTTTTTTAAGTCGCCGTTATGGTTTATGGTTTTTTATTACTGCTTGTTATTATTTTTTAAATAGTTTTTATTTTATCGTCTGTATTTTAGTTACGGTAATATTAGACTTGCCTAATCTATAATTATGTACGATACATAAACATTTTTTTGTGTAACTGACTACATATTCTTGAAAATATTTAAAGCTATAGCCAATTCCAATCGAAGTAGGAATAAATATAAACAAACCATAGATTTACGTATTTCATGCGATTTGCTACTAACTCAGCCATATTGTGTAATACTACAAGTTATGATTAATATATCTTTATTTATAATATTAAACTATAACTCTAACTATTTATATCAACTTAATTTTACTTTCAAAATTCGATAACATTCATTCCAAATTTAAAACGCTATTTTTTCGCAAATCCATAGTGAATATTATAGATTAATCAAGCTTTCGACCAATGATATCCCGTCAATTTGATATCAAATTTTTTTTTTTTTGGCATATTCCTGTTATTGTTAGAACAGAGTATACGAACATACTATACGCAAAAGAGATATTTGTAAATGTTTAAATCCGAAGTAAGTATTCGGTCTAAAATATTAACGCAGGTAGAAACTGACAAATACCATCAGAAAAAAAAGGTTAGCATTTCTGAGAACGGTCGTATGAAGTGCAGCTTATAAAACCTTTTTTGTCGGCTAACATTTTATGAAAAGTTCCACTTTAAGACGGGATACAGTATGGTTATTATACACAGATTATATTTAACTACAAGTAAAAGGTTTCCGTAGGTACATTTTGAATTTAAAATTATATTGAATATAGGACCGTCACTTCGTGCGTAGGTATGAGATAAATACCTACTACACACAACAACTAGACGTATAGTGCGCTATCAGTACTCTGTCGGCCTGTCGCACTCTCGGAACTCGCGCTTACCGCAAATCTGCATTTTTTAAATGTAATTTACCAATTACATTTAAAAAGGTCGCACCTGGTGCATTTTTTACATTACACCAACCTTGAGAGCTAAGATCTCCCTTATGTCTTCAATTACACTGGCTCACTAATCCTTTAAATATAGATAGAATATCTGATTAGTATCTACTCAGACTGGTTTGCGAAAAGCACAACCAAGCACATATGTTTATACTATATATAACTAAAGAACTGTATCTGTCCTGTTCTGCCTTCTGACGTAGATTAAAGCTATTCTAAGAAATATATTTTAAAAATAATACACAGATTTTGCTCGTTATGATCACTCATCACTCTAAATATTATAAAACAATGTCCATCCGTCGCGTCTATATGTCGGTTTTTTATTTTGTTTACTGCAATGGATCAAATAACTATTTACAATAATGGAACAATAATGCAGATTTTTTTTTAAATTATTCCGTCCAAATGTCCATCGCTTCGTCAATTCACTCCTCGAATCTGACCATCGTATTTCGCGCAAGGAGTTATAGAATTGATAGCAGATTTTGATTTATTTTTAACTATTAAAAATTAAATTCTTCAGTTCCATTATGTTTGCTGATTTCGTTTACTGTTGAGGTATCGACACAGGAAAAAATCCATGAGCGAGATGAGATCTAGCAATCTTGTTTGCCAAGACAAATCCCCATAACGGATTATAAGATTTTTGGGGGAAATTGCGTATAACAAAAATGTTTGGGAAGTTCGGTTGGACCCTGGTGGGTATTTTATTGCTGCTGAATTTTTAACTCGGAACTTTAGACCTACAACCGAAACAATATATGTAAACAAAACATACGACAAGCAACAGCACAACAATTTGCTTTGAAATACGCTTCAATTGCGAACTCACGTTGTTCACAGTCCACTCAAAACTGCGACATTGTTGAGAACAGTTATAAATTTAAATACTAATTCTTCTACGAAACATTCTTTACTACGGTGCATACTAATCTATAATATTCTAAACACAGTTTTTTGAAAGCTTTTAAAACAATAATATCATAAAATTTACTGTATCTATGTACTGTTTTAATTTATATAAACACTTATTTAAACTATTAAACGATTACCTCATCATTAGTTAAATAACAATACTTAAATAGCATTATATTTGAATTTTGTTAATAAATGACTAGAACACATAATGATTTTTAATAATTCATGTTCCTCTAAAAATTCTACTGCTATCTGTGCAATTGTCGGTAAAACGGTTACAGCAAGTGGCGCCAGCTCTGTTTTACCGACGAACATCGCCGATCTGTCATGGCGAATCGTGGTGTACGTTTCGTGCACAGTAAAACATAAATAATGATTCTTAGAAAATATATTTTACTAATGTGCGATAAAAAAACTCGTGCCTATTCTAAAATATCATGATTAATGTGTGAGTCATATAATTTAGGTTTAAGTGAGCGTTAAAATGGACAAGAAAAATGCCATTCGGAGAGGCAAGAGGCCATCCAAAGTTCTCGAAGAAAATTATTGGGATTGCAGCGTGTGTACATACAGGAATAACGCTGAAGCTTTTAAATGCTCAATGTGCGACGTTAGAAAAGGTAATTAAAAGCCATTTTACGCCTAAGTATCCAAAACCACATTATACAAAATATTTCTTAAATAAATTTCGGACGTGGATTGTTGGTTAAGAGTAATTTTCATAATTTGCAAAGTTAATTATTACGGCGAAACGAATTTGCATTGCATTAACTCGAGTGCCGTATAAATTATGCATAACCTTAAAAAGGTACGAAAGCGAGTATTGATTGGACGGAACCTAACTTTCGTCACATAAGAGAAACGTTTTGGTCAACATTCTCCTTTGAAAGTAATAGGTATAATAATTCACTATTTAAACTGCCTCAACAACTTTTACTTAAATACTGTACATCAATTTTATATATATGTAACATTAACTTAATCATATTATTCATGGCTAATTATTTTTTTATGATACTCATAAGAACATAAGTAATTGAAGTATTAATATTAAAACAATTTTTTTTTTATCTGTTATGAATGTAAACAAATTTCCTATTAAAATTAGTACTAAAGTATCCCACGGTCTAGCGCCACCGTCGCATATAACCCTATCACGATCAATTACCGTTACTATAACCCGATTCAATGTAAAGTAAGGACTTCTTAAATCGTTGGTATAAAAATCGTTGACCTTTTATCATACACGGCGTATTGTATGTCTTATTTATAATTTTATTATACCTGTATATTGTTACAAGATTATATACTTTAAATTTATATAATTATTTGCGACAAATTCTGATAAGTTTTTTAATTTGGAAATGTTCTTTGTGAAGTCTTCGTATGTTTTTTTAATACTATTTTATTTATGGAAGAGCAAAAAATATTGTTTATGTTATAAAATTTATATTTTTATTGGCATTGTCTACGATAGTTTTCAAGAAGTTTAATAAATTATGACAAACATTTAGAAGGGTGATAGTTACGTACAAAGTTATTTAAAAATATGATACGTATTTTCCTTAGTGATGTGAATTTGGGTTTTACCGACTGCGAATAATCAGCCAGATAAAAAATCGGTAAAAAAAAATTAAACGGTGTCCTAATGTCGAACGTCCCATTCCTATGTTGCTCGCACTACCGTGCAGTTTTACTACACTGCCCATCTGTTTGCGTTGTGTCATAAATCGCACACTTAATTAAATACTGACCGAAATCAAAATCTAAATTTTGGTAATTGATGTTATATTTTTTAGTGTAAATATACCTTTACTGGCATATATTATATTAATAATACCAATTTTTAATTTTTTTTTGTGGTAGTATTGTAACTAGAAATCTTAAGGCAAAATTAAAACCTTTTAGTTGTAGTCAAGAAAATGAACCTATCTTCGTTCATTAATTATATTTCTTTCTTAATTTATCTTTTTAGAATTAAGCAGTTATTTTAAAATCGTCTTAATTAGGCAGCGGATCATCATAAAATTTTGTATACACGTTGTCAGGGTTACAGAGGACATAAGGTGACACCTGTTATAACAAGAGTGGCCAAAGTCGCAGGCGATAACTGACTCATAATGTTAAATGTGTATCGTTATAAAGATGTGAAAAACAGATGGTGCTTCAACCACAAACTTGCGGTTTGCTCTACATGATGTTATTCCATCCAATATTCAGTGATAAAGAAAACACAAGCACAAAGTACCTTATGTGAATAAAAGACTTATACATTACGTACATACATACATAATGCTACAGCTCATCAAATGTACAACTTAATTAGACTCACTCGTATGTATTGACTGATCTATAAGAGTGCGAGGCGGAACAGTTAAAAAATTATTGAGTTTTTCTTTCAATGACTCAGTAGAATCTGTAGTATCTTTGTTAGCAGTGTATACACTCCCGGTCCTTGGAAATCACGTTAAAGTCTTTCGTCCAGTTCATGAACTACCGGTTGTGTCAGATCGTTATCCATCGGTCTACCAGTTTGAGGATATAGAGGATTAGTAAGTGTTTTCTGATTGTTAATATAAATGAGCACTAGTCATGCCTCTTCCATGAAAATGTCGGTCGTGATCGAAATCAATCAAGAAAACATCAATGTAACTTTTGTCCCGACGTTGAAATGAAAATCTTATTTACTTCCCTATCACAGGGCTATCCACCGGGTCAATTTGAACCATCGGAGGACCCACTCCAATGTAAATTAAAAATGTCATCGAAATCGGACCAACTGTGTTTCTATTTATAATGTATGTATGTTGGTAAATATATATGATGCTTGACCATCGAAGAAAGTAAAAAGAAAGGTGCGTTTAAACGTTTTTTGGAGTTTTTTTCTAATTAAACAAATATTGGTATCATAGAACGTTCAAAGGGATTTTCGATCTTGACATCTTCGATGCAGCATGATATACTGCAACAATATTCCCTCTTTGGCGGTGAATTTTGCTAATTTATAACGATTACGATACGTTCCCGATTCTATTCCGACTCTAACCATGATCGAACCGTAATTAGACCGTTGTGTTAGCAAATAGGAAAACTGAACGGCAACGATTACGTTTCGATTCGATAGCGATAAAGTGTCAGTCTGATAGTAGGTACCACCGTTGTTTCCTCAGCATACATTGCCTTTATTGTAACGATAAGGTCGTTTCTTGCACATTTTCCCTTTATTTAATCTATATAATTTTCATTGATGTATCAATAAATATTATTTGTTTATAATTAAATGAAATCATAATTGAAGTTTGACTTTTCGACAATTTGTCTTACATCTTTAAGTCCATAATAATTTTAAATAGCATAAGATCCATTGATCCCAGTCTCAAGATATTAGGGCGTGTACCGACACTTCCCTTTTACCAGAGCCTGCCGACGTTCTGCCCCCAGTTTTTAATCGTTATTGCTCCAGCTGCCGCTGTATGCATATAACGAACCATTGAATAGAACACGTGGATGATCGCAAGCTGAAATCCGATGAAGCACCGCTAACTACGTGTTTTAATACATACCGTGATAAAAAGGAATTCTGTCACAAGTATATCGACCAATCCGAATTGATGCAGCACGTGGTTTATTTTCCAAAAGTACTTTTTAATTTGCCCGCTTATTAAATTCCTTGATTTGTCATCTGTTGGTTTTTAAATTATTAAAATAATTCTTATATCATCGGTTTAAAGTAATAAAACGAAAATAAAATTATATTTAGCACAAAAAGCGACCTTTTCGCTTACCAGCTATTTATTCCAGAAATTTCTATACACGCATAGTAACTAACTGCACGACAATAGGAAAATATTGTACATATATATTTACTAATCAGTGAGGAGACGTTTTTAATGTAATGTTTAACTGTGTATACTTGGTGTGGGCTTTAAGCAGCCCCTGGTAGTTCACCACCCTCTCATCAGATATTCTTTAGTCAAACAGCAACGCTTGGTATTGTTCTGTTCCGGTTTGAATGCTTAATGAGACAGTGTAGTTATCCCATAGTTGATAGCGTGGTTAATATTTTTTACAGTGCTACTGCCTTACACCACCACTTACCATCAGGTCAAAAATTTACCCGACCGTTAACGTTTCATTAAAAAAAGAGACCACTAAATTAATAAAAACTAAAAAAAAAATACGAGAAGATTCAGCTCGTTTTGGAGAAGGATTTATTATAATTTAAAATTATTATGTAAGTACAAGATCAGCGTGAATTTCATGTTTATTGAATGTATGTAGAATATAAATAAACATTGTTTGTTTGTGCCCTTGGTCCCATACCCCCTCATACCCCTCATACGTCATACCTCATACCTCAGACAATCCATTCATGCCTTCTTAGGTCTTCCCCTGCATCCCTCTACGCGTCACTCTTTTAGTTACAATATATATATTTATATACTACCTACATTCAATACAAAGTATGAAATAAGATTATTTAAAATAAATACAAATGTCTCTGATTTCGATATACAAAGTCAATCGGACGACATAATCGTAGAACGACATCATCACAATGTATTTTCAGATCTATTTTTGCTAAATTCTGTTTGTTATGATAGATGAGCCGGTATCCAGTAACTTGGAACTAAACTTAGCTCACAGTTTTACATTAGAATGATAATAATTGTAATCAATGAAATATATTATATATAATTTTAAATTCTCAAATCAATCTGTTTCTATATTTTTAAAATCATTTTCCTGACTTACTACTAGTACAAAAACTACTAAACCTATTAAATTGAAATTTAGGACATAGTTTTATGACGTAAGCATTCGCTAAGAAAGGTCTTTGGAAAGGAGGCATAACTTTGTATCTTTTTTTTTTATAAACTTCGATGTAGGGACTGTTACCTTTTCTAAATATAAGTTCAAATGAAATTATATTTTTCCCTTCTATCAAATAAAAAACAACCTCAACTTATTTTCCATTTAATCTATATTTAAAATACAGCCAAGCGCGAGCGTGACTTGCGCACGCTTTAACATCGTGAATCGATTTTCAGTCTAACACTAGGTAACGGAAAGTTGCACGAAATTATTATACCTATAAAAGAGCTTGCAATAATAATATCGTAAAAAGTTGAAGCTGTTGTTATTATAATGAAATAATGTTAGGTATTTTATCATAGGCAACTTAGTTTACTTTGTATTGTAATTTAATTGAAATATAAAAGTCCTTGCAGAGTTTTTTTTTTTTTTGTTTTATGTTTATACCATTCCCAAGGAGGTCTACCATTGTTCGTTTCCTTGGACATTCAAATTTTTTTTGGTGGAGATAAGTCATCTTAATAAAGTAGAATGAGTAAAGTTATTGATGATTTCAGTTTGATTTTACATACTTACATTTGAATATTTTATGCAAACATACAAACCTAACAGAAACAAGCCCAAACATAGAAATACATGTAATGTAGACTGATGATGTATAAGATCTTCATGCAGAGAGCAAACGTGATTGAATTCATCAGCCATTTCTGCTTGATGCGTGCTCAAGGATATAACATACAGCCTATTTAAATCGAAGCAGTTGATTTAAACAAACAGTTTTTTGTGACATTTTCCATGCGATTTGTATACAATAGCTAGGTTTACTTATAAAACAACACTTTCACTAACTATTTCGTTCCGATAACGACTTCGCTTAGCCGAAACTATAATGAAAACCCTGGATTATTGAAAATCTTGACCAA
This sequence comes from Vanessa tameamea, assembly GCF_037043105.1. Taxonomy (NCBI): domain Eukaryota; kingdom Metazoa; phylum Arthropoda; class Insecta; order Lepidoptera; family Nymphalidae; genus Vanessa; species Vanessa tameamea. Next base: position 2,746,185 of record NC_087331.1, read on the forward strand.
TGATATCGCGTCAAGTCAATGTCAAAATTGTATTGAATGGGCGTTACTATACTGTTCATGTATCATGTATGTATGACAAAAAGGTCCCATTTATTTGTTAGACGTATTTCGCCTTTTCAATTTAAAAAAATCGTACGTTTTGTGAAGGTATAGTGGCTAGTCGGAATCGCCGAAATGGAATGGTCTTGTCGTAATTTTCGTGACTCGACTTGTTTTTGAAAACTTAAAAAATTTACTTGTCCGTGTAAGGCCTATAAACTCTACCAGAAGTAAGGCTATCCTGATATATATATTGCTTAGCAACTACTTTTAGTATTTTTTGATAACATTTCTAAATTGCGTACAAATTAAAAGTGATATATTAACTTAGTGTTGCTAGTAATAAAAATTTTTGTTTAATTTTCGATTCATTCGCTTTTTTTTTGTTTCTTACATTCATATTCGGGTGATGCCAACTTAGGTATTGGTAACAACTGGTAGGTATCAATTATCAATAGTTGTTGGTTAAGTTTCAATTAATACTATTTTCCGAATCTCCTATGAATGTGAAAACGTTTATATAATTGTTAAAGCCCGATTTCGAATTACGTATTTGTCGTCTTCGGTAGCCTTCTATAAACCAATGGTAACCTCTCAAATGGTCATTCGTAAGTAACAAGCCAATGGTAGCCTCGAAGAAAATTATTTCTGACTAGTTGGCAGAATTGCAGTCTTGGCCGCCATAGGCCGCTCAGTACCAACCGCCCGTTAGTTTCTCCTAATTGGAAAAAGTAGTGATTATGATATTTCAACGATTTTATTGTTGCATTTTTATCTTAACTTGTATTGGTTCACTTATTTCAAGTTAATCGTATAAGTATAAATAATTCTTCTCCATTAAATAGTACATAAACTGCGTCTAAATCTTTTTATCTCTAAACATATATATCAAATCCCGTTTATACATATAAGATTAACATACAAACATTATGTAAATATACTATAATATATATTCGATACTAAAAACCTTTTACAACTTGTCGATAGTCTAATGTAGTTGGTTTTAAGACGAGGAAGCGTGCTAATGGCGAAATTGTGTCGTGTTGGAATATAGAAGCAGGGAAATTGAATTGAGAGGCACAGCGAGGCCCGAGGCGGAGACGAAAGTAGTTTTGTACTGTGAGAATCTGGGTATTGTGTATACTATGTATAAATTACCGCTACGTGTATTTGTGTTCTATTTATTTATTACTAAATTCAAAAAAAGAATATTATAATATACATTTTTAATTTATTTAAAATTGGACGTCGAAGATCGCGTCTTTAAATCCGGCGAAGTAACACTGAGTTTTCATATGGTTGTTTTGTTGTAGTACATTTTTCGGCGGCTAGGAAACCATTGCAATGGTATTTAGATCCGAAAGTCAGGAGGCCTTTGCCCATTTGTTACTTACGGGCAAAGTATAAATACAGTCAGCCTTATATATAAAGTAACCGATAAGATTATCAAATACAAAGAACCGTCTAAAGGATTAATAATATTCACATAACCAAAGTCGCCTAGTTTAGACCATCCAATTCGCACAAATACATATATCGGAGCAAGAAAATTGATATGAGAGCATTCAAACCCTCATTGAAACGGTACCAAGCAAAGTGCCAGTCGATTCTAAGGATTCAAAAATATTCTTCTACCTATATTTTCATCATGAAACCAAACCCTCACATTTTTAATACATTTCTAAGAGTTCGATATTTTTGACTATGATATGTGTTCCGTATTTTTGAATACTTTGGATTGATCTGTTACATTATATACTAACTGTCATATACTATATACAACTATTAGATTGAACAAAAAAAAAAGTAAATTATTGTTTTCTTTTCTGGCTTAGTTAAGTTCCAATTCTCGGCTTTACTCTACTTTTAATATGCATATATTATACATATTAACCTTCCTCCTGAATCAATTTGTTTATTGATAAAAACTGCATTAAAGTCCGTTGCGTAGTTTAAAAGATCTAAGCGTAAAGACAGTGGGAAGCGACCTTGGTTTATATTATATGTATGCTATGTAGAAATGGCGCTGACTGTACATTAAATGATGAAATGCAAACCATATAAAAAGTATAACAGTCCACGTCTTGTAACAATAAGCTATCAGGTTACAAAGGCTAATTGTCAATTGGATTAGAAGTCTCTTCGTGAATCCTTATAAAGGAACGAACGATATTAAGGCGATAAATTGAATTTTATTTCAATGTTTTTTTGATAAGTTATCTGTTTTGTAAGTAATTTTAAGATGACAATTTTCTAATATTGTATTTACTACAGTTTGAAGATACAAAAGTGGATCCCCCATAACTTCTTATATAGTTCTCAAATAAAACTTTGACCTTTTTCATAGTTCAGTCGTGATCAAATTGAAAAGATTGTAAATATGTGTCTTATAGCTTTAATATGAAAATATTTTATATTAAATAGGAACATCAACGCGTAAACCGCGTATCAACCCGGCGCTGGTGGCTGCGCAGGCGGCCGGCACCGCCCCCACGAGCTCGCAGAAACGACCACGGTCCGCCAACTCTCTCAAAAAGAAACGACGCCAGCCACGACTCAACAACGTGGACAGAAGTTCCGCGCAAACAAGAGAGGTATGGGTGACGTATTCATTTATAATTAGTTATACTTTCATTCATAAACTGCTGGTAGGGATGTCTGCAAAATATTTGGGTACCGCCCAATCATTAATTATTTTTGTATTTAAAATAGGTAGGCAGACTGGCAGTTGCCATCTGATGGTAAGTGGTTACCACATATTACATTGTCATGCGTCACTATCCTTGGCTACTAAGTTTGTTGGTGTTGCTTGTGCCTGTACTTACATTGGCACAACACAACTGCCACATTTCAAAATGTAACACAACAATACTGAGTATTGTTGCTTGGATTTGAAATGTGTGATGAATGGGTAGTACCTACGCACACACTATATTACTTCGCTTTGAGTGGTTGAGACACAACTTAGATCGCATGATTGGTAGCACATTACATCGCTGAAACGAACCAAACAAAATTAGCAGATCAATCAGAAAATGTCATGACTTGACTGTACCAGAAAATATTGTTTCTATAACGGTTTACCCTTATAGAAACACTTTTGATCAAAGATGATCGATAGTATACAAAACAAAATTTTAAATTAGTACCTAAATAGTTTTCGTTTTTTTTTGAAACTATAGATGAAAACAAAAATAATATTTTTTTCAAGACCTTATTTCTAATATGATTTTCAGTATATTTGACCCGAGTCTACTCTGAGACTTTAAATTCTTTGGACTTCCTCAGTAGTCGATAGGAACCAAGAGATTAAAATAAAACAGCAGTGACATAATTTAAAAAACATTTTATCAATGAATAGAATAGAATATTTAAGAGCTCGGTAATAGTCCTAAAAACCAAGTGTCACAATTTGATTGTTTCGGTTGTCTGCTAGTTTAGTGGTTAGTTTCAGCGACGTTAGCACGTTAGTAGTTTATACTTCTTACAATGCCAGTGTATTTGGGTGAAGATGACCGATTACCATTCTAGTCTAGCAAGTCTAATTGCTAGATTGCTTTCTTTAAATAAAATGAACAATTTCAGAAGTAATATCGTTTTATTTTAAGAAGTTCAAAATCATAGTCCGTGAGGGTTTGCCGATATTCTCTATCGGCCTGTCCCATCTCGCCCATTGTCAAGTTTTAACTAGTAACGAAGAGTATCAAATTATTAGGATGGTTTAGTTCAGTAAAAGGATTTCGTTCAAATATGGTACCAATTGTAGTATTGTAAGTTATAAGATATGAGTCAGAAATAATTAGAATATTATACTAACAGTTGTATTCGGTAGTTATTTTCTCATACCAGACGAAGATCTATATCGTTGGATAATTGCTAGATATTGTATGGGTATACTACTAGGTGCAGTGTTTTGTTCTATTCCGATATGGTGAAATAAATTCTCGTTAGATTATTTGCTACAATTTTCTAGAATGTTCTAGTAATTATGTGATAGATTCATGGTTATCGGGATGATTTAGGTTATTTGTTTTGTCTTCGACGCCTTTTTCTGTTTTATGGTAACTCCATACCGAATTTATTGTTTAAAACCGAAATAGAGTTCGTCCGCTGAGAAAATGCCTGACAGATCGGATCGAATGAATGATGTAACATGTACTAAGGAACATTAAGTCGACAAAAGAACAATTTTGAGCCAAATTTAATTTTACATCAATTAGTTCACGTAACAGTGTAACACTATAACAATGTTATGTGAACGTCAGGAACGCTTTCACTCAGCGGACTTTAGCAATATATTATATGTATATCTTGTCTAAAAATATTTGGCATGTCACTCATCTATGGTAAAATGTTGCAATTTTATCATGTAAATAAATTTAGTGTTGCAATATCAAAATATTGTTTTATTTCCGGGAAGGCGACCATCTGTTCCAAGGTGGTGTCGGGTTTATCGTCCACAAGTCCCTCGTGAACAACGTGGTCAAGATCGAGAGTGTGTCTACAAGGTTAGCGTACCTTATACTCAGAATTACCAAACGGTACTCGTTGAAGGTCATACAGGTTTACGCTCCGACTTCAACACACTCCGATGATGTGGTGGAGTGTATGTATGAGGATATCAGCCGAGCCATGCGTACCTCAAAAACTCACTACACCGTTGTCATGGGAGATTTCAACGCTAAACTAGGCAAACGAATCGGTGATGAGCTACGAGTGGGGCAATTTGGAGTAGAACGTCGGAATCACCGGGGCCACCTGCTTGCCGGCTTCATAGAGAAGGAGAGACTATATGATGAACTCCTTCTTCAAGAAGCGTGAGCACAGAAAATGGACCTGGATGAGTCCTGATGGTGTATCTAAAAATGAGATTGACTTCATCATGTCGACGAGGAAGCAGATATTCAATGATGTCTCTGTGATCAACGCCGTCAAAACTGGAAGTGATCACCGGATGGTAAGAGGCACATTGAATCTTAATATCAAGCTCGAGAGGTCCCGACTGATGAAGTCAACGCTCCGTCCTGCACCCATCAACATCCAAAACCTCGATAGCTTTCAGTTGGAACTCCACAATCGCTTTGAATGCCTGGAAAACTGCGTTGACGTGGATGAACTCAATGACAGATTCATGGAAACTGTCCATACAGTCGGATCTAAGTGTTTCAAGACTCGTAGTACAAACAGAACCAAAAAGCTCTCGGACCTTACTCTCAAGCTGATGGCGGACAGTTGCGATATGACTCTGCAGTCTTCAGACGATACGTTCAAATACCGGCAGCTAAATATACTCGCGACCTACGCCAATTTAATACAAACCGTATCAAAGAGGCTATAGAGCGGAACAAGGGCTCTAAGGTGTTCGCAAGAGATCTGTCTATCGGGCAAAGCCAGCTGACGAAACTGAAGACCGACGATGGCAGGGTTGTATCGTCCAGGCCTGAGCTTTTGAGAGAGGTTGACAAGTTTTACGGACAGACCCCAGAGCCTGATTAACCCGACACTATACCGAAGATATCCCGGACGTCAGTCTGTGCGAGATTAGTATGGCTCTCAAATAGCTTAAGAATAACAAGGCGACGGGTGATGATGGAATTACACAGCCAAATTGACTATCAGTACATCGAAGTGCTGAAATGCTTGTACGAAAACGCCACTATGTCAGTCCGAATACAGGACCAGAACTCGAAACCTATTCAACTGCAGCGAGGAGTGAGACAGTTAGACGTTATTTCTCCGAAACTGTTCACCGCTGCTTTGGAATATGTTTTCAAGCTTCTGGACTGGAAAGGATCTGGCATCAACATTAACGGCGAGTATATCAGTCACCTTCGGTTTGCTGACGATATAGTAGTCATGGCTGAAACCATGGAAGACCTAACCACAATGCTCGATGACCTCGGTAAAGCCTCCGAACGAGTGGGTTTTAAAATGAACATGGATAAGACGAAGATGATGTCGAACATCCATGTTGTGCCCACTCCCATAAAAATCGGTGAATTTACACTCAAAGTTGTCGATGACTACATATACCCGGGACAAACGATCCAATTAGGTAAGTCCAACTTCGAAAAAGAGGTCAACCGTTGAATCCAACTCGGCTGGGCAGCGTTCGGGAAGCTACGAAAAATCTTCTCGTCCCATATACCGCAGTGTCTCAAGACAAAAGTCTTTGACCAGTGTGTGTTGCCAGTGATGACTTACGGCTCTGAAACGTGATCCTTCACAATGGGCCTCATAAGAAGGCTCAAGGTCACCCAAAGGGCAATGGAGAGGGCTATGTTCGGAGTTTCTCTGCGAGATCGAATCAGAAATGAGGAGATCCGCAGAAGAACTAAGGTCACCGACATAGCCCGAAGAATTGCCACACAAGTGGCAGTGGGCGGGGCACATTGCTCAAAGAACCGATGGCCGATGGGGCCGACGAGTTCTCGAGTGGCGACCATGGACCGGAAGACGCAGCGTGGGTAGGACCCCCCACAAGGTGGTCCGACGACCTGGTGAAGGTCACGAGAAGCCGCTGGCTGCGGGCTGCACAAGACCAGTCGTTGTGGCGATCTATGGGGGAGGCCTATGTCCAGCAGCGGACGTCCATCGGCTGACATGAATATCAAAATACAATACTAGTATTATATACAAAAATTTTCATTAGTCGTTCCATAGCAATATAAAATATTTCACAAAAAGTAAAGTGACGATAGCAACAGTTACATAGTGGTAAAAGGTGTGGTAGAAGATATGCTACGATAAAATGTTTTAAATCAAGATACAAATGAAGTATTCACATATTTTACCATAAATGAAGATCTACGAACCGATAAGAAATTAAAATCTTTGAATTTTAATGATGATATTTCACTTTCGAGGCAATTCGCTACAGCTGATTTTTCACCTGCATATCCTATACATACATTACTCCTTGAAAAGCGAAGTTTTTGCGAGGTTTTCGTAATTAAGTCAAAATATTAATTCTGTAATTTTAACTTGACTTACAAGTTACACATGAATATGTAAACGATGAGCGAATTTTTGCTTGTTTTTTTTCTTAATCGCATTGCGAATGAAAACTTCTTGGTGACGTTCTGTTTTCTTAATTCTAAATTACTTATAAAGGGATTTTAAAGATGTCTGTATATGTGAACAGTATGAGTAGACTAAGGTAAAATTAACGCGGCGCAGAAAAATTTTTTGAATATGACATATAATTGGATTTTGTAATTTTTTATGTCTTAAGAAAAAAGGAGTATTGATGTAAAGTTAGTAGGGCTAGATAGTCCTTTTGTAGCGATTGTCAATTTAATTTATAGAAAAATGTATGCAATTGTAATATTTAAAACGTGATCAGCAATTATTGTATTGAATATTTAGATGAGAGGACAGTTAGAAAATGTTTCAAATTCAAAAATAAGATAGCACATATAATTTATTAATGTTTTAGATATTTCGGTATTTTTCTTATTGAAATTACAACTTAAAAATGTTTTTTCCAAGAAACGACGTACTATTGAAAATAATAATCATAATTACTGTAGTCACTTTCCTAAAGCTTATGTAATCGTTTTGTAAAGTAATGGACACTACACATGATTATTCGTCAGAAATTAAACGTTCTTCATTCAATTAATCAAATTTCTTGGTGGTAGGGCTTTGTGCGAGTCCGTCTGGGTAGGTACCACCCACTCATCAGATATTCTACCGCCAAACAGCAGTACTCAGTATTGTTGCGTTCCGGTTTGAAGGGTGAGTGAGCCAGTGTAACTACAGGCACAAGGGACATAACATCTTAGTTCCTAAGGTTGGTGATTGGTGAAGTAAGGAATGGTTAATATTTCTTACAACGCCATTGTCTATAGGCGGTAGTGACCACTCACCATCAGGTGGCTCATTTGCTAGGTCGCTTACCGACATCATAAAAAAAAATTAAACGATAAAATAGTCGCAAATTGATTAATATGAGGCTTTATATCTTCTAAGTATAGTAATTGACTTTATTATCTTTGAAAAAAGAGACTCTTACTGTAAATGTTTCATTATATTCAAATGTTCCGTTGGATTTTCTGTTGAGCGCAGTCGTATTATCAAATGTGTGGTCGTTTCAATTTAGCTTTTCTGCTAGTTTTGCTTTTGCTTTTCTGCTAGTTCTGGTAGGTCTTAACATACGAAATGTTAGAAATAATATATAAGTTTCTCATGTCCATCTATTGTCCATCAGGTAACTGTAAGCGGCGTAACAGTTGTTATAACAGAGTATAAACCTAAGAAGTCAGTTTCGAGCAGTTCCAGTGATGTTGAATCGTCGAACGACGCGCGACCTTGATGACTTTTATTGATGATCTTATTATACCTTTTTAGTAGCACTTATTTGATGGAAATGGTCTTGATCTTGAGATGTCGACAATTTATTTCCTGTTTGTACAAAGTTGTAATGTAATTTCAAATTTGGAAGAAAACGTGTAATTCTTAAATTAATTGGATCTCGAATGTTCGAAAATGTTGTTATTCGGAAGTTGTTCTACAGATTTAAAAAAAGAATTAAATTCGAGTCAAATGTATAAAAAAAGACACGTTCGATATTTAAAAAAGCTGTACATAGGGCATAGAAATCAAATTTTTCCATCTCGACTTATTCACTACTATTGTCTTAAAAGTGCATACTGTTTATCCTTAGTGTAGGTATACTTTTGATTCGTAGTATTTATTTTTTTATTAATGTCTAAATTTATATAATTAAATTAACAAAAAGCTGGTATGTATGAATTGCTTTGAAATTAATTTATTCCTCTGTATTTATTGATGTTATAATTTTGTGGCCATTTGAAATTGCATTCTTTCAAACTAAGTCCAGTTTCTACGCAGATGTTGATATTATTCCTTAACTTAAATAATATTGGTGTTAGTATTTGCGTTTCTGGTCTTAGTTTTCAAGAATGTTAAGAAGTTTTGGTCGTTTGGTGTAAATAAGAAGAAGACCAGCGTGGCACTGCCGAAGGGTAAGAAATGTAAATAGAAATTGTTTGAAGGGATTGTATAGATTATTTTAATAAAAACCTTGATCTTTTTAATGCGCTAGATGTCCTTACGATTGAAGATTTAACATTATAGAATCAACAGGATTTGTACATTGCTATTTTTTTATCGGGATTCAGATGGTGAACTTTTCGACATATTCGAAGCTATACAGATTTATGTACGACAAAGTCAAGTAACACGCACAAAAATATTCGTTAACGACAATATAACTACAAGGACCAGAGGTGATGAAATTTTTTGATCGTTTTAATCTACAAAATATTCACAATATTTGTGATTTCGAAACCGAGAAGCGTAATATTACAGTATTTTCCATATGATGATTTTTTTTATGGTTATTTGGAGAGGAGATGGGTATTTCAGTCTTCGATAAATATATTGTATTTGAGAATAATTATCATGCAGACTGCAATTTAACGTGATTGAAAAGTTGATATGAAATTATGTAACTATGTCTCACAGTAATGTTTGGTCGATATAACTGCAGTCTGCGCAAACTGGTTGAAGCTGTAAAGGTATGTGGGGGCAGGTCAATTAAATCACATTTTAGAAATAATCACAACAATGATATTGTTGTTTTATCATTAGCATTCATCGATCAACAACAAACAACACTCAAACACTTCATGAATCATCGAACGTCGCGTCACTATCACAAATCGTAAGTTTTCTTGTATTATTTTTTTTTGTCTGGTAGAGGATAGCGCAGTTTTTTAGCCAAAACACTAGGTAATATTGTGTTCGGAGCGTTAAATAAGTATTTATTCTAGCTTTAAGTTTTTGGATTAGTATTAATTTGACAAAATCACAAATTAATATTCGATGGCGGTGTGATAGAATGTGTTTTTGGAAGTCATTTGTTTTTTAATCGTTCAACAATCGAAATACATATATATGGCTGTTTTGTCGTTGTGTGTTGTTCGTGTTTTCAATAGTTTCCGAACGAAATAAAACGCTAGATGTCATTAATAATAAATTATTTCATGAATAAATAATAATGTATATTTTGCGAATACGATGCAGTATTTTTATACGGTTTCATTAGTATCTAACTTAGAATGCAATGTTTGTTTTGTTAGCGATTACGTTATAACGTTACGCCATGGATTCTAATTTATGTTAGACAAAAGTGTATCGATGTGGTAGATTATAGGACCTGTATCTGTATAATATTAAATGTGGATTGGTTTGTGTCCTGTGTGTAATTTTTTCTCTATTTTTTAAATAATATTTAAAAGATAGTTATAAAATTGTTTCATTTCTGAATATATAGATCGAACTATGTAGACTTACGCGAAGCATCTGCTTCGACTTTATGTAACTTGTTCCAAATGTGAAAAATTACTACTTGTATAACTCGTAACTTATAATTTTGCTTTTTTTTGTGACTTAATGGAATTTAATGTTAAAGGTCTTATTTTTGTACGTCCTAGTTTTGACAGATTCGATTCAATTCTTAATTGCTTTTAGTTATGCAAACATGGCACAGATTGCTTCGACTTTGTCATGTAGGCCCACAGATTTGTTTTAATGTCACTTGAGTTTGACGTGATCTGACTTGACGAGGATCTGTCAGATGCTTTTTAATTTATTTTTTTTAATTTTTGATTTCGTATGAATTAAAGGCTACGTTTTAACATAATTGCTAACATATAACGATATAGTGAAATAGATGGACACCAATTTTAATTATGAAATAATAGGCGTTTTTTAATGTATTACAATTAGTAGGAATTCGTAGTGAATGTAAAATTATTCAATGATCAATTTTACAATTATATTCTATGTACAGTAATATCCGGATACATTTAAAAATAAATAACGTAAGTCTGGGCGCAACTTATTCCTCCTTTTTTTTTCTTTAAAGACAACTTTATTGAAAATAAAAACGTACATTATATTATTTCTTGTACAAGTTATTGTCTATATCCTATAACTAAACAAAAAGCATTCGGTTAATTATAAATATATTAAATACATTTTGAAAAAAACCCTTTGATAATAAATTTAAGAAGTAAATTGTAGTAGCTCTGTACTTACAAGCTGGTAATCGTAAGTTTGGGTATTACTGTTTATACATATAATTGTACTTCTTAATGCCAACATAAACACTTTTTTTAAAAAAATACGTGAACTGTAGTTGTTATACAAATAAGTTATTGAAAACATAAAAATGTGAGCGCTTACGTTTCGTGTTTATGTTGGCGAGTGTGTAAGGGGCCTTAGGTAAAAAAATAGAATTATTCCAAGCGAATAATTCATATTTAAAGTTATTTTGACTGATGCTTTTCATTTTAATAGACTGAATTTTGTTATTTAAATAATTCAAGTAAATACAACAACATTTTACAATTTTTATTTATAATTGAAATAATTGTTTAAATTGCGGCAAATATGATAGTGTTATTAAATTAAATTACTTTTAAATCATGTGACAAGACAACAAAAATGTCGAAACATAAATTATTATTTTTGTTTTTTTTTTTTTTATTTTGTTTTTCTCGTGTAACTCGAAGGTCTTCGACGTAATGTCATAAGTTTTGTCTCACATGATTTTTTGGTGACGATATAAATTAAAATCTATATTTCAGCTAAATGTTAAATTAATTTGTAAATATAGCGCTAAATGTTAATTATTTTTAAGATCAATATCGATGTATTGTATTGTATATAAAGAATGTGGAAACTAAAGTTTGTTTTGTTATTTATCCCAATAATTATAGGAGCATTACTTTACCTCCTAGGGCCTTTTGGTGATCTCGGTGTTCCATATATAAAAACATCGTATGGATGTATGCATGTATGTAAATAATAAAGTATTTTAATATAAAATAAAGTGCTACGGAATCAAGTATGATATTAATTACATGCCTAATAATTACAAAATTATTAAGTTATTATAATTGTCTGTTATGTTATACGTGAGTTAATTGGTTTTGAAGTTGGTTTGATTGTACATAATTGTAATAGATATTTATCGTACACAGGTATACGGGAATATTCGTAGAGGGTAATGTTTAGTTTTTAGTAATTACGCTGGTTCTTCTCAGATCGGATGCCTTTCCCAACTGGTAGATTTATTTTAATACGTAAGTATAATACTGAAGGTATAATGATGAAGAATTTTATTTAAGAATAATCATTGTTGTTGGTCGTGGATTAGTTTTTTGATAACCATATTATTATTTTTTTTTTTTGATTAAAATCCTTATTCAGAGTTGAGAAACAATGGTTAGAATATAATTAAAATTCGGGTATATTTAATTAAACTTAGGATTCATTTCCATTAATTAATAGTTAGAGTGACGTTTTAAGATTATACCACGACGTGCTTTACTGCGGAATAGACACTTGGCAGATTTTTATCCGACATGATGTGGTTTTTGTACGATAATCACTATCGAGTTCTTGTTTAATTAAACATTGTGTATTAATATACCTAATATAAGTTTTTATTATTACAGGGTTATAAGTAAAATCGGTATAGTACCTCCTGGGCCGGATTTAGAGGTCTGAGGCAAAAAGTGGTGAAGGGGCTCACAATTTCTATCAGTGGGTTTTTTTTAATAATTATCTTCGTATAGTATATTATGTTCCAATGCCTAACCATATGTTACATTAAAATTTATACCTCGTTCGTTGTAGTAAATATTCTGGTGTACTTACTAGGACGCGCTTTAGGCATTGGCGGACCCTACCCTTACCATACGTCCCACTTCATGTGGAGGAAACTCGTTACGCGTTTTTTCAACGAGGAAAAAAGGTATTCTACGATTTTTTAGTCAATTCGGAAAATAGCCTGTAAGAAATTGGTAAAAGAAAATGGCTAACTTCGACCACAGAATATAAATTAGAGTAGGTAGGTACCGGAAATAAGCTCAGGTTGCCACATGCTTGATATCAGTCTTGATAATATCTCTCTTAACTTTTTCTTGCTATTTCAACAAGTTAAGTCTTAAGAAATTTAAATGAATAAAGAAACACATTCGTTTTTCTTTGTTTATCATTTCCAAAAAAAAAAAACATGAAAGATTTCAAATTATTCAGAAAGCCAGAATTGTTTGAAAATAGGGTTGTCTCTCCATTACATAAATAAATATAATAACAGTATTTTTTTTTTGGGTGAATTGTTTTAATTTACTCATATGCTTGAAAAATGCGGTTTCATTTATGATTCATTAGGTATACATGCAGGAAAAGATTAAATTGAAACACGAATAGGTCTCGACATAGAGTTTCATATATGCGAAGTTAGGTATGTTTCCAGTGATAATGCTTTGCTATAAAAATCAAACCCAATCTCATCCCTCCCAAGCGAATATTGAATCAATGACCTAGCGGTTAGAGTTCAAATTTTAAAAACATTTCGAGTTCGTTGCTGAAGGAATATATCGACAGGGAATTTGTCGGACCTACTTACAATATAAATTATTTTATGAATACCTACTTAGAAAACTCAAACTCAAATTAATTTATTGAATATAGAAGTATTACACTTACTTATTGGTAGTCAAACACTACCACCGGTTCGGAAAAGGAAACACCCTGACCTGAGAAGAATCGGCGAAAGAAACTCAGTGGGTCTTTATTTTTGTCAATCTAATCTTTTGTTCTTGAGTTTTTAACAATATAGTATTAATGAATTATATAGACATTGAACATAAAGTATTGACCCTGCAGTGAGCTCGTATCTGTAAAATTCTAATTGCAAGTTAAAAATAAGTATTCGTTTAGCTTCTATTGGTCGAGGTACTTTCTCGAGCGGCGGCGTTCTTTGACATCTGCTGACTACTTTAACCGCGGTACGGAATCGGCGAGCCCATCAGATTGTAAGCTTTATATAGCTACCGAGCACGAGATGAATCCGATAGTCGAGGACGTCTTAAATATAAGCGTACCAAGACATGCGTAAGTGAAATGACTACATGAATATTTGAATGGCGGGAAAGGAACTGTTGGATGTAAATAAAAAATATATTGTGTGACACTAAAACGTGATCCGAGATGACCCAGCGGTTAGTGCATCATCAGCACCACTGAATTTCCATGTGCTTCCTTTGTATTTATAATTTCAACGAAATTCTGTCAAATGTTTACATATCAATTAATCATTTTTATTAATGAATAAATTAGGTATGCAATTAAATATTTTTTCAAATAATAAAATAAAATTTAATAATGTCCCTAAGTTCTGTTCCATTGATTTTACATCTGTTACAAAAAAAAAACTATAAAGAACTATGATTTTATTTCTCTCTAATACAAGTATGCGAATAACTTACATTGGCGAATTTACAATGGCTTAGAATCATTAATACCTAACAGCAGAGCGACTTTTTTGTATTACAATACTCGCCATTCCCTTACATGTCTATACAAAACCATAGACAGATATTTTATATTTTTTCGCGGTGGTACATATAAATAAAATGTCTAAAAAGATTATTTCTGTCTTCTATAAGAACAATAATACCCCAAGGTGGGTCATCGACCCCCATGGGTCAAAGTCTACAAATCTACCACACATTTGAGCGAAAAAATGTTTGGTAGTATACGATAGTAGATCTTATTTAATCAGTCAGCTCTTTCACCAACAACAGCTTATGTAGGTTTTTTAAACTAAAATTATCGTAATTTCATAACATTTGTAGCGAATTAATATATCTCATGGAATTCTGCATGTTAGTAGGATCGCTTTTTGGATGACAAGAGCCAATAAATACACTTTGAATTTATAAAACAATCTTATATATTAATGCCGTAAGCCGATTTTTGGTTAAGGGACGATATCTGCATATAAAAAATCGGTTATGGTCTCATTTTGAAGAGCTCCAGCCGTAGATGTGCAGAAAGTTTAAGAGGATCTTGATTGCAATTTACTAAATTTTTACGATTTAACAGAAAATTAATTTTAGAGAAAGGAAAAAACTTACTGGTTAATTAGAGAGCGGTAATGTAGCTGTATAAGAAAAAAAAAATGAAATTAAAGTAAATTGTTATCGACAAACTATAATCCTTGCTGAATTTATGTATACTATTTAACATTAAATATTACATTTAAATAAGGTTTAATCATTTTGGCGCCGGATGTAGATCAGTTACTTTCGGTTTACAAGGAAATTAAATCAGAACAAAACCTGTTATAGGTTTAGAAATTCCTAAATAATCATTTGAATAAAGGCGAAGTTTCGGCGGAGACCCACTAAAACAGAGGACACTAGCAAAAACAGTACAAGTGGTCCACGAGACAAAAAATTTGGAGATCTCAGTATTAGAAGGTAATATTGATATCGGTATAATTCTGTTATATATAGATTCGATATAAGAATTTGAAATCGTAAAACCTTCAAATTACGCTTATTTTTATGCGCGCCATCGAGGACGCAGGTAACTTTGGTTCGTAAATAACTTCAGGACTTAACATCGACGTAGTGAGGAACACGTGTAATGACTGCTTGAGAATATTTTAGTTAATTCTTATACTTAGGGAAATTAAAATAAAAGTTTGTAAAGTGCCCACTACTGGGCAATTAAGGCCTTTAACATGTTGCAGACTCATTCAACACTCAGGTTTCCTTGAGATAATTTCATTCACTGAGACAAATTGTATTATAATCACAAAGTAAGCATACAGAAATTCAAGATAGTCGTTTTGAACCCATGATATTCGATTAAGAATCACGTGTTTTAAGCACTTTTTCTTCATGTGGGATTCTTACCCTCTAAAGCCATTGCGATGGCTGTCATTAGCATGGAACTAAGAGGCCGCGGGATCGTGTCGATAAAACGCATCTGCGTTCCCTCCTTTGACTTTATCTATGATAATAGATAATAACATAAGGAAGGTTGAGATCAGAGAAGTTAATACCTTTTTATTTTACTTATATGGTTCGAAAATGAAATGAACATAATTATCAACCGTATGAGTTCTTTACAAAGGAACATATAATTATAATATTAATGTTGATTGAAAAATTGTAAAACAAAAATAAAATAAATCAAAATAAAGTCATATTAGTGACTTGCTTAAAATTATGACGTCACGCGATGACGTCAATTACGTGACGTAATCAATTTGGAGTCAAATGAATGACTAATTTAATGGAAGTCAATCTTTTTTAAGATAAAAAAGGACACGATTACTTAAATAATACTATTTCATTCAATAATAATAGACAAATGAACATGGCGGTGACATATATTATATTATATTCATTATATTAATAAAATAAAACATTAAAGGTGCCCGACACGAAACTTTAATCCTGGATCTACGGATCTACGGCATTATATCCAGCCACTGGACCAATAAATCAGCCAAATAATTAGTTAATATTAAAGAAAATTACGCGGAAACAAGCAGACTTTCACATGAGTAATAACGTCGAATTACCAATTCGATACAAATGCTCTATACCTCGCCTTGTGTTTTCATCGTTGCGTATTTTTAGTCAACTTTACAACCAATAATGTGCGAATATGACTCGTTTATATGACACGGTAAATAACATTTTGGTTGCATAACAATTTTAAGGTTTATATCATTTTTGATTATACATACAATATGATATTTATGTATTGAGTTTGAACGACGAATGTCATCAAATTTTACTATTAAAGAAAAATAAATCCATTACGTTATTTTCACTGTTTCTTCTGAAACATATATAAATATAGGTAGGTATACTTATATTCTTTAGTAATTAGATAAATGTAAATAATTTATTACGAACACTAATTTCAAGGAGTTATGCAACTTTAAAAATAGAAAAGACAAAAGTACCAATTCAATAGGAATGAAATCGTTTAAATGAAGAAATGCATTTACAAGGTAAGTTTGCGTTTTATACACAGAAATCATAAAGCTATAAAGCTAGTAATATATATATTTATATAATTTCTTTAGGATTTTCATCATTCGTTCGTTCATTTTGTTCATCATTCATCTTGGTTATCCTTTATCCAAGATGAGAATCGCGTGCCTAATTCGTTTTTATAAATAATTTTGTCTCATCGTCAGTGAAAGCGTAACATAAGGAAATACATACGCTGCGTGTCATTCTACCTTAAGTACATATATCGATCGACCGAATAAACAACATTTGACAGCAATTTGACGCGATACCATTGGTCGAGAGTTTAATTAATCTATGATATTCATCATAATGAATAGATCATTCATCAAATCCATAGATTTGCGAAAAAAGGCGTTTTGAACGTCGATGAAGCTTTTCGGAATTTCGGAATTCAAATTAAAGTGGAAATAAGTAGTAATTATAAATAAAAATATATTTATCATAAACTCTTAGTAGTGCAAAATATAGCTGAGTGATTAGAAAATTGCATGAATTACGTAAATCAAAGGTATGTTTATCTTTTTTCCTACTTGCATTTGAATAGGTATATACAGTTTATTTGCTTGGTGGAACGCCAAGCCCTCTATCACGGATAGCAGACGGTGAAACATAATTAAACATATAAAAGTCAATTTATATCACACGTGCGACTTTGTCAGGCTTTTATTTAAAATATATTTCTCACGGAATCCACAAAGAAAACGATAAATATATAACATTAATATTTTCAACACTTTTATGCGCAATATTTCTTGAAAACTATTTTTCATTGACTAAGAAAAAGGAAAACGGCCAAAATATAAATTATGTTTTAAATATTAGAAATGTTTCTGATTTATTGTAAAAGATTCGTTTGACACGAGGTCACATCATACTTATTTAAAGATTTTTATTATCTTGAATTTCATCGTTCCAGGGCAATTCTATTCATACGTTTATACGTTTCTGATTCTATTGCGATCAAACTTCGACTATTCCTCACAAAAATAAAGCTCAATCGTAACTGAGGACCAGATTTAGTTATTATAATGATATCCATTCATTATATTCCGATTCAACTTCGACGGAACCGTAACTACATCGTAGTGTTAATAGACAAGGAAAACGGCTTTGATACAGTGATCATTTGTTATTAGAATTGGTACATTGTATCGGTTTGAATAAATACACCAGTAGTACTACTAGAAGTCATTCCTTTTCATATCGTCATAAATCGTAATCTTTATATCGAAGGTAAAGTTGAAGACCGGTGAAGAAGCGGAGGAGGATACGGCAGGATTCTATGGTAAGGGATATAGAGAAAAACCGATAAAGTTTTTCCGGTGTGAGTGTGTAACGGTTTTTTTTTATGTAATAGGTGGCAAAGGAGCAGGACGCTCACCTGATGGAAAGTGACTACCACCGCCCATGGACATCTGCAACACCGGGGGGCTTGCAGGTGCGTTACCGGCCTTTCAGAAAGAGCACGCTCTTTTCTAGAAGGTTCCCAAGTCGTATCGGTTCGGAAAAACCGCTGGCGAAAGTGTGTAATTTCTGATCTCGATATGCATATGGATATATGAACAATATTTTTACGGTTTCAAATAGAAATTATTTTGTATTATCCGATTGCTTTGGACAAACGGCAAAGTCAATAAATCGTTCTTGAGGCAAAATATCCGTTTATATAATAAAATTCCGCAGACATTTTTAACGTTGCCGTTTCATAGATTCAAATCATTTGTAAAAAATACATTGGTAAAGGAGGCATATTATTCGATACAAGATTATATAGATGATAAAAATTGTGGAGTTAATGCTTGTTGACTTCCAGGTAGGAGACATAACATACATATATAATTGTATTTAACTAACATGACTGTATTTTTAGATGTTGACAAAGAGTAACTACTGAGTTTCTTTGGTGTTCTTCTCGGTAGAATCTACTTTCCGAACCGGTGGTAGCTTTACTTAAAATAGTTTGTTAAACGACGATTCATAAGTGCTTGAATAAAGTATATTTTGATTTTGATTTTGATTGAGTATCACATGTATCACATTAAATTATTTACAAATTGTAAAAACGAAAATGACACAGTTGCAATTTTAATTTATTTGTAGAGCATTTGGTTCAGGTTTTATTACAATAAAAAACAAATAACAAATAAACGTTAACTAGCTTCTTTAAGTATGAAATGAAACTATATAACATGAATGGTACTATGAAAAATCTAAAATATAATAAACAATTTTGTATCGGATTTCAGATTGATTTTTACATAGGAAGCGTAATGATGTGAGCCATTCTAATTGCGATTTGTAATAATAAAAGCATTCCTGAAGTAAGCAACAACGGGCTCATTTTCAGACGTCTACCAAAGTACAATAGTTGTTATTTCGGTAGTTAAAATAAATTAATAATCTGTTCTCTAGTTTAAACTTTGAAGCGATTTATAATAGTCACGTTGAGAATTCTATTGCAGTGCGATATTAAATCAGGCGTAGCCAAAGATAAATGTTATAATAAATTTCAGAAATATATAGTTTTAAAAAGCATCTACGACATTTTGTATATTTTTCAAAACGTCCGCTATGATGTATGACTTGGCGACATATTTATATTTGTTTCGACATATGAATGAGGGTTACTTTCGTATTTAAATTTATTCGCACTATATTTTAGTTTTTTTTTTATATTGTTATTTTATGTCAGAAGATTAAAATTTACAGATCTTTTTTTGTATATAGTAACATTTCTCACTTGGAAATAGATTAATTGAGATCGAATTTGGATATTACTCATTATTTTTTAGTTTTAATTTATTACAATTTTATGGGTATATTTATTATCTTTTTAAATAATAGTATCGATTCTCATTCTCGCCTGATCTCACGATATACCATGCTGCACGTGTGTGTGTGCATAAACACATGTGCACTCTTTATTTCCTCACTCTTATAGTCAGGAGGGTTATAGTGAATCAAAATAAGCCTTGCTTCCTGTTTAAATACGTTTTATTAGTGAACAATAAAAGGTGGATCGATGGTCCGAAGAACTGTCTCAATAGGACACATAATGTGGAATACTAGAATCTTTCTTGCACCGTGGAGGCCTGGACATTTATAATTCGCGGTTGGACATCGCACTGACTTAAAAAAAAGCAGAGTAAGTGGATAAATAACATCTGTTTGATTACGTCACATTCAAAAGTTTAGTGTTGTGGTTATTATAATTTAATTTGTATGTAAAATAACTACATTTTGGCATCATTCTTTGTCGACCATGTACGGATAACAGAATACGATAAATATATCGTATAACTTTTGTTTATTTGTGTGAAAAAAGAGATGAAACATCGAGTCTTAATTAGCGATTATTTCACAAGAAGCAGCGAAGTCGTAAGAAGCACATCAGTCTCAACACATCGTAATAAAGAAATGCAATGAAAAAAGCCTCACATACAAGCTAATATTCTAAGCGTCGTGTGCAATGTTTGCAACAACATCGACAATGGTGCAATATGCAGGTTCCGTATATTAATACGGAGGATTTAATCAAGTCGGAATGAAAAATGCCTGCGGGCCCCCGCGGCGGGAAAACCGCTTGTACTGACCGCAGAATAATACGATTTTAAATTTTTGTTTATTTTATTTTTTTAACATTATATACAGTTACCAAATGGTAAGTTTATTGTTTTAGTTTAAATATTTAAATCAGTTGTGCTATTTATGAAACAAGATCTCACTTTGTATCTCATTCCTTAAATGATATTGGGGTACGTGTATCAAAGTCAGTGCCGCATTTCACTTTTTGAAATTTCAAGTTCGTGTTCTCCAGTGAGTTTCGTTTATTCTTACAGAATAGTATCATTGTATAAAATATTTAACATAATTATTGTTCCTCTTCAGAAGAGGCGAGTCCATTACTTATATAATGCATGAAAAACGGTCAAACGGACTACAGAGACTTTTAAAACCGTTCATCTGCCACTAACGCCAATCTTCTTTGAAAAACATTAAGCCATTTCAAACCTTTAATCGTCTTAAGATTCTTTTATATTTGAGTATAAGAAAACTTTCTTTAAAATTAGCATTTGAATACAACAAACCTAGATTACATTATTAATATAAATATAATAATATTATATTTTTCAAAAGCAAACATTATTTTTTCTGCTAACGCTACAGGGGTGTATTCGCAAAGGGTTGCAATAATGAGCAGAATGAAAAATGGCCGCGTGGGGTACGCTCCACGTATTAAACATCGCCCGCCTATATTGTGTACCTAATCGTTCTAGACTCATAGTCATACTTTCTAATACTCATTTATACTCAGTTATTACATTTACGTGTTTAGAATACAATGGTAATCGTAAAAGTGTAAGACTATTGTTAGGGATATATCAAACTTGTTCTCGACCGCGGTTTCGCTCACGTTGTAGGGGTTAGGCATAAAAAGTAGCCTGTCTTTCAAATTTAATCAATTTCGGTTCAGTGGTTTTGTGCAAAGCAACATACAGACAGTTAGTTTTGCATTTATAATATTAGTATAGATTAGTAAAAAGAAATAAAATTGTCTATGCCTAAATCCCATTGTCTCTGATTTGATATAATAAACGGTACGCCAACTATGTT
Source organism: Vanessa tameamea (assembly GCF_037043105.1). Lineage (NCBI taxonomy): Eukaryota > Metazoa > Arthropoda > Insecta > Lepidoptera > Nymphalidae > Vanessa > Vanessa tameamea. The sequence continues at coordinate 2,767,724 of NC_087331.1, forward strand.
AGAGTCGGGTCTATGCCGGATTCTGAAGTAGTAATTAGTATATATTAACTAAAAACGACTAAGACCTCAAAGGTGATAATTAAATAACTATAAAAGTTTATTTAATTTGAGCAAAAATATTGAAGTTGTTTTATTAGTAATTAGGTATATTTTTACATTACATTAGCAGCCTGTAAATTTTCCCACTGCTGGGCTAAGGCCTCCTCTCCCTTTGAGGAGAAGGTATGAAGGTGGAGTATATTCTCACACTGCTGCTCCAATGCGGGTTGGTGGAATACACATGTGGCAGAATTTCGTTGAAATTAGACAAATTCAGGTTTCCTCACTATGTTTTCCTTCACCGCGAGCACGAGATGAATTGTAAACACAAATTAAGCAAATGAAATTCAGTGGAGCTTGTCTGGGTTTGAACTCGAAATCATCGGTTAAGATGCACGCGTTCTTACCACTGGGCCATCTCCGCTCATTAGGTATATATTAGAGCACAAAAGTTTATAGTCTGTTAATGTGTTTCCAACTTTATCAATCACGCTGCTCCAATGCGGTTTGCTGGAAACATTGCCAAAATTCCAACCCATACAAGTTTCCTCGCGATGTTTTTCCAAACACGAAACGAAAATTAGGTCTATGAAGACTCAGTAGTGCTTGCCTAGTTATGATTCACGAATATTCACGAATGTAATCAATATTTTCATTGGTTAATAATTGTGAATGGTTCAATTTTTGAAAATGCAACTTTCCAAATTTAAAAATTCGAATAGTTCGATTCTGTTTTTTTAGAACAATGTTTGTTAGTGTGTATTGCAAGTTCATAAGATTAGATTGTATACGTGTGTATATTTCTGCTTGTGTGTGTATAGAATGTTCATGAACCATACTTTCAGAGCATTTTTTGACTTCAAACATATTGACTGCAAATTAATTTCATATCACGCGTAATTGTGCAATTAACAGCTGATTAAGTCTTCGTAAAAATCGTATCCGCTTTGTTTTAGATAAAAAAATCTGTATAAAAAGTTCATGGGAATGTTTGATACAAGCTCGTCAAGAAGGGCTTATATAGGACATATTTCTTATTTCATATAATTTTTACATTAAGCACCGATCACATTAGAGTAACACGGAAGTAGCCATTAAAAATAAAATTGCGTGTAAGGCTCCGTCACTTATTCTCCCACACATAATTTTTGACGAAAGAATTTTGGTAAGAGAACGGGTAGGTACCACCCACCTAACAGCTTTTCTACTGCCTAACAGCATTACTTAATATTTTTAGGTTCCGTTTTGAAGGCCAGTGAAATTCCATGCACAAGGGACATAATCTTAGCTCAAAAGTTAGTGGCGCATTGGCGATGTAAGGAATAATTAATATTTCTTATAGCATCAATGTCTACGGGCGGTGGTGACCACTCACCATCAGGCGGCCCATGTTTCCGCCCGTATATCACAAAAAATGTACTCAAAATAATCATATTTTAAAGCAATAGGACTAATGCTCCTAATATAAAGCTTTCTGGTCGTAATATTGGTCCTACCCTGGGCTACCTGAAGCGGTCACCACCGCCCATAGACAATGTGCGTTGTAAGAAATATTAACCATTCCTTACATCACCAATGCGCCACCAACCTTGGGAACTAAGATGTTACGTCCCTTGTGCCTGTAGTTACACTGGCTCACTCACCCTTCAAACCGGAACACAACAATACTGAGTACTGCTGTTTGGCGGTAGAATATCTGATGAGTGGGTGGTACCTACCCAGATGGGCTTGCTCAAAGCCCTACCACCAAGAAAGCTACGCAGGACATATTACAGTGCACAAATGTATGCTCAAACACAGGTCTACTCTCTATTCCGTCACTCTCATAAACCGATGAGACTTCTAATCCGACATCAACGGTAAGAGTTTAGGTACGTACTTTTCGAGGCGTGGGAATGTACACTTGCAACTTCCAGACTGCGAGCTGTATGCTGAACGACCCTTTATCAGGCCGGAGGTTGAACTCAGGAACTCTGGATCTGCGGCATTATATCTAAGCGCTAGACCAATTCGCCTTCCACCTTTATATTTTTAAAAACATATCCGTATAGAGTATAGATTTGACATGAAGAGTATGTGCCCTTTTAAAAAATTAACCTCACAAAACTAAATCTATTAGTAAGTTACAAAAGAAGTGTAAGAAAGGAAATAATGATGATATACAAGTTAGAAATATTAAAATATCATGAATAGTCTAGCAACCTAATTGTAAGTACAATGGAGGTTCAATCTTAAGGCTAGAAAGGTTAGTAAGGAACATGACTATATATCTATCCACTTAACAAAGCGCAGAGGGGTCTCCACGTTAGAACTTAAAAATAAGTTACCATAAAATCTAATTTGTATGTTTGTTTGCTGTTCTTAATCATCTAACGCACACTAGGACGTATATTTTAAGTACGAGCGTCACTCACTCCAATGAACGATAAGTTAAAGTGGAGCCTTCATGAGTGAATTGATCCTTAAAGGTTATTGTATATAGTTTATATTAAACATATAAAGTATACGGAAATGCATGTTGATTACCACAGCTGGGTAAAGAAACCATCGCTTCTTTAGGAGGCTTCTTTTTTTTTTTTGTTGACGCAGGGTAAATCTTCGTAGATACCCGACTCCTGGGGGGGATGTCGGGTTATGTGAGATTTCTACTCACTAAAAACCCCTGCGATGGCCGCCATCAGCACGGAAACGGAGAGGCTGCGGGATCTCTTTAGGAGGCTTAGTGTTTATTCTACGACTTGGAGCAGAGTCCAGTCGAGAGGTTTAAAGCTTTATATCTTCTCTACACTTAATTCCAACCATATGAGGACATTTGACAGCAAATTGACGCGACATCATTGGTCGCGACTCGCGACCTTGATTAACCTTTAATATTCACTATGGATTTGCGAAAAAACGGCGTTCCGAACGTCGACGAAACTTGTATCGGAATTTTGAAAGTGAAATTAAAGTGGATGTGAGTAGTCAAGTGTAATAGTGTTGTATTATAAATAAAGATATATTAATCAGAAATTCTTAGTAGTGGACAATATCGCTGAGTTATTAGTAAATCGCATAAAATACCTAAATCTAAGGTTTATTTATCATTATTCCTGCTTCCATTGGAATAGGCCACATATAGTATAAAACAATGTCGCCTACCGCCCTCTGTACGCTTAGATCTTTTAAACTAACAACGGATTTCAATGTTGTTTTCAATAATAAACAGATTGATTCATGCGTATTATAAGCCGAGAACTTGAACCTTCCTAGCCAGAAAAATTTAATTTTCTTTTTATGTTAATTCTTCAATCTAAAGGTTGTTTAGGTATCCTTATCGTCCCCAATAGTGAAACCGAGACGAGTATCTAGTATATCTATAAAAATATCTGAATATTTTGACATGAAATTTGTACCATTATAAACATAGAACATTATCATACGAAATAATTGTACGTGTGACGTAGTTACAGCGACGCGTGGCCGGGTCTGCTGGTATAATGTAATTATGTAAAATGTTGATTCGTGAGTGCTCGTCCAGACCCTTCGTGTAATGTATTATCTATACTAATATTACAAATACGTAAGTAATCTCTGTCTGTTGGTCTTTCACGGCCGAAACACTATACCGAATTTGATGAAATTTGGTATGTAGGAAGCTTGAACTACAAGGAATTATAGGCTACTTTTTATGTCTAACTGACAACCGAGTCTAGCACGCAAGAGAATCCGCGGGAGACAGCTAGTGATTTACAAATTACATATTGGACAACATCACATCCATTACTCTGATCCCAATTTAAGTAGCTAAAGCACTTGTGTTATGGAAATCAGAAGTAACGACGGTACCACGAACACCCAGACACAAGGCAACATAGAAAACTAATGAACTTTTTTCTACATCGACTCGGCCGGGAATCGAACCCGGGAGCTCGGAGTGGCGTACCCATGAAAACCGGTGTACACACTACTCGACCACGGAGGTCGTCATTGTTCACAAATTACATGTGTCTTTGACCCATTTTAGAAACGGTGATATTCAATACCACTCAATGTGATCGATTGATCGTTAATTCTACTGGACTCTCTTATCTAACTCTCGTGGTACAACAGTAACCTTTATTGACTCTACCGAAGATTCGAACCCGGAATAAATCTAGCCAATAGACCAACGAGGTGACTATATAATGTGCGTATAAAAACTTGTAACTAATACTACCCGGTATTCCCGTTCATTGGATAAGAATTAAAATTATCGAGTACAAGGACGTGTGACGGGCGAGCGAAGAAACGGAGAAGGCATATTCATTTATTAATATTTTAATGCAATTATGTTAATATATTATCAATGTATTCATATTATTTATAATAAATACTAATACTAGTTACAAATATGCATTCAAACCGGCACTACGAATATTACCCCGTCGAGGGATGAATTAAAAAAGTAGCCATGTCCTTTCCCGGGCCTCAGACTATCGGATCAGTGGCTTAAGTGTGAAGAGGTAAATACCATTGAGGACACGGTGCCCGTGTCCAGGGCCCCCCTCCTGAGAGGGCCTTGAAGAACCAACAGTTCCTTTCACAAGTTTGTGCTCACGTCGACTGCTATGTATATTTTGGAAATTGCCATATTTGTTAGAAATAACTAACATATTAATCAAAAGGCTAGTGACGTCGATATTAAAAGTAAAAAGCTAAAAACGTGCTCTACGTGATAGAAATAGTTATACATAAGAACAACCAATCAGATTCTTACGTATTTACGAAAATTACCGCCCCGTTTATTTGAAACTATATTTAAAGCCTAGCTATAAGCAAATTATTTGTAAATGGTAGTAAATATTTACCAAAAGGGCCCCAATATCATGGATGCCCAAGGGCCACTGATTTATAATATTAATATATCGATTATAAAGAGGTAAAAGATATTTGTTTTGTATGTATGGATATCTCCTGGATTTTGATCAAATTTTAAAAATGCTTTCACTGTTCGAAAGCTGCAATATTCCTGAGTAGTACAGGGTATCAATTATATTTATATCATATCATTGTCTTTATTAATATTGCACACGTGCGAAGACGTGGCGGGTCGCTAGTACTGTATGATTTACGAGTTGAAATGGAATCACCATACGATTTTATTATTAATGTAATAACGAAAAATATTATTGGTTAAATTCTAATAATTCTTCTTATTAATATTTATTGTAATAATAACATTTGTTATAAACATAAATTAATTAATCATTCCTATTGGTAAATGTTACCATATGACAAAAACCTACACTCATAATAATCACTGTTTACTTTTATATTTATTGTAATTGTATTTTAAATAATAATTAATTATGCACATTAATGAATTATTATTTAAAATAAAAGGTCATGCTCTGCATTGACGATTACTGAAAATTAAATATTGTTTGCATAAATATACCTCATCCATACAACGTTACGATTGAATTCATAACATTTTACCTCCGTACAAAGTTTTTTGCATCGCGTGCTCTGTGACAGACAGACAGACGGGCAGGCAATTTATAATATGTCCTTATCGAGCGATCTCAGCACGCCATATTGTGACCAGTGGAAATTGAACTGTGAGGTTAAATTATTTCTGTTATTCAAATTATACCTTTGACTTACAGACAATTATCTTGCAAAAAAAAATAATTAAATGCGTAATAAATTTCGGTACAAATTTAGTTATTTATAATGACATTAGACAGCTTCACTAGAACATTTAATATTGTTCCAGAAGTTTTAATATATTTATATTGAAATATTTTAACGCTGAAGTTTCAATTAAAATACGTAAATAAAACAATACGTTATAAGAAGGAACAAGAACTATTGCGTAATGATTATGAATTATTGTATGAAAATATGTATGCAACATTGCTTTTTTAGGTATCAGAGAATATCCAAACTATTGATAAGCTACGGAACTATGAAAACCCCATAAGATACTCTTTCCATAGATCTGTCCGTCTGTTACGTGCAATTATATAAAAAAAATATCTTAAACATATCAACTAAAATTTGTTTGAAATTCAATAGACCATGTTATAGTGGTCTTTGAATATTAAAACAACGATTTTAAGGTCGATTTCAAGATACGTGAAATTTCGTGTAATTACACCGTGGCAGCGTGTTCGATTCCGTGTCGGGTACCGCAGATAATGATCGCTGATTCACAGGTGAAGTTAGGTTTTAGGGTGGGTTAATGTGCTTAGAAAGTAAACTGTATTACAATGGTTTAATTAAATATATTATATTATATTATATTATTATATTTTATTTATATTCAAATATTATAATATGATATTATTAAATAATAGTTAAGCTGAAATAACCCTGTGAAATTTAATTGAAGATTAGGAATTCAAACTTGAACGAGCACTAACTAATTTTGTGTTTAAGTTTGTGCTTATAATGATGTCGGGTGATAATTCTGACACATGTGTATGTACAGATTGGATTGGATACCGCATTGGAGCATTGTGGTATAACGTCCAAAGCCTTCTCCTCAAATGGTCCCAAAAGGTTAAGCCCAACAGTGGGACAATAACAGACTGTTACTTTAGTTTAACCTTTAATAATTAAATGGCAATTAATATAGGTATATTCTGATTAAAAACGCCAAAGCACACTTAGCTTCTTAAAACAATTGTATATACAATTCAATAGTCCAATAATTTATATATAGATTCCAAAGTCAAAGGTTTGAGTCCCGAGATAGATAAAAAATAATAATAGGGTGTGTAACGTTTCCGAGATGGCCCAGTGTTCAAACCCAGGCAGGCACCAATGAATTTTCATGTGCTTAATTTGTGTTTATAATTGGTCTCGTGCTCGGCGGTGAAGGAAAACTTTGTGTGCAAACCTGCACGTGTCTAATTTCAACGAACTTCTGCCACATGTGTATTCCACCAACCCGCATTGGAGTAGCGTGGTGGAATATGGTCCAAACCTTCTTCTCAAAGGGAGAGGAGGCCTTAGCCCAGCAGTGGGAAATTTACAGGCTGTTAATGTATGTAATGTAATGTTTCCGTGATACTATATCGTACTATGAAAGTGCACCTGTGTGGGCAAACACATGACTCCTGGAAATTTTCAAATGGCTGATAAGCGATTGCTGCACACAGGAGGGTCTGGACATACCACCATCAATGTGCGACTCTATTCGGACACAGTATTAACTGAAATGTGATCTTTGATCTCCAGGTTAAAACTGCAATGGATTAATGGACTGTATTATTTTTAATAGAATTTAAAATAGTTATTAGTAAATTTCTTGCTGACTCTTCTTGGCTGTATATCATGAAATGTTTGTCATAATGGCGTTTTAAAAACATAAGTTTTTTTTTTTAGATATTCTACCGTCGAATAGTATTTAGTATTGTTGTGTTCCGGTTTGAAGGGTAAGTGAGCCAGTGTAACTACAGGCAAAAGGGACATAACACCTTAGTTCGCGAGGTTGGTAGCGCTTTGGTGATATAAGGATTGGTTAATATTTCTCACAACGCCATTGTCTGTGGCCACTTAACATCAGGTGGCTCATTCGCTTGTCCACCTATCTATCATAAAAAAAAAATGTTAGAGCTTCTTCATTTCAGTAGCATCTCGTACACATCTCATTGGAGCCATAAAAAAATTATAATCATAATTATAAAGTTCATATCGATATTTGAATGATAATCACTATTGTGTTTTAATTGAACATTACAATAACTAAAAAACAATGAAGGTAAATAAACGGCTCGGACGTCGAACACCATTTTATAACACATATATATATATGTATATATGTACTTAGACCCTTTGTATATTTGTTTACAGGCTCTGTATTATGGCTGCGGGCTTGTTTGTATTACAAACTGAATACGAAATAGGTACAGTGAGGTATGTGTAGAAAATATAAAAAATATATATGTATATTAAAACCAAATTTAAATTTAGAATACGAGTAGAATATGCTAGTCGGGCAGCTTGCTACTAAAGAAGCATGCTTATTCGATACTACATTGTATGTCTGTATATCACAGACTACAGAATCTCTATAATAATATGAATTGAGTATACTTCTTTTTTAAGTTTTAAATACATGTGTGTTTAATATATTAAATACTTTATATATTAATTCTTGCAAAAATAAAAATCACTCGACGTAAAAGGCACATTTACAGGAAATCCTTAAGTTTCTATTATGACACATAACATTTATATATATTATATATACGAACTCTATATTATATTTATAATTTGCATTGTTAGTCATCTGTCAACCGCTTAAATATTTAATTCCACGCTACGTGTTACGTCATTGACGAGGAAATGGTTTTGAAAAAAATATATATAATCTGTTATGAAAACAAAGTCCGTATTAATAGGTTAGGTGTACTTGTAGGTTAAAAGTATACCAACAATTGCAAAAATGTTAAACAAATAATGTCAATATATTAAAGTATGTCTAATGTTATTTTAAATCACACGTACAATATTTAAAGAATTTAACATTTTCTGGAATGTAGCTTAGTTAAGCAAGTAGTTAGATAAGTTAATTTAGAATTTGATTAACAGATAAGTAATAAATTACACAAAAAATAAAATAAACTAAAAATAAATCTCTTCATTCCGTACAAGCTAAACATACTCACTTAATTTGAAAGAAAAAAATCATTTTTAATACCCTAAAGGTACTCGAGTGAACGCCGGTGGTCCCCATTAAAATAGCTTCTTTAGAATTTTTATAACCGACCTCCTTGCTTCGGGCTGTCCAATGTATCCTTTGCCACACACCGCGCCATTTTTGCGCTCCAAGAATGACAGTTGACAGTTTAACAAAATGGCGAAAGAGCGCGAAAATGGGACGTAAAAACAATAACAAGGTAGGGCGATATGCAAAAATTTAACGAAAATAAAATACAGAAATAAAAGGGAATAAATAAAATAATAAAAAAAATATATAAATCCTGCTTTTTTGTTTTCCTCCTCGGATGGGCTCTCGATGTAAAAAAAGCGCCCGCTTCTAGACAGCCCGTCACCCGCTACGAGGAGAACTGACGATCTGAGATTTTGGGAAAATCATTTTTATTTTATAATCAAATCGTTTATATTAAAAGTCAATTTGAATTTATCGTATATTTTTCATTGATTTCCTGTTAGTGACTATAAATCTGTTACATAAATGTATAATTAAATAGATACAAAATAATACAATATACACACAACACCAATATATGTTTAAATATTGATGAACTGTTTTAAAAACCAGTTAATCATAATAATTGAAAAGAAAATTATACTAAAAAATTTAACAATAAATTAGAATGATCACAACTTATACTAGTTTTTGGAACAAATAATTTAAATATAAACGAATTAGAACAGAAAAGTCATTAAACCTTGATATTTAACTTCTGTCGCAAAAAATAGACATACCTATTTCGAATTGAATGCGTTCGTCTCTTTGTTTATCTGTGGTATCTCACTACCGATACGAGTAGTTTTTTTTTAAATTACAACAAAGACTGCGTTCATTAAATGTTTCTGTAATTTGAGTGACCATTAAAATCTTGTACTAAGAACGTCATATGCGTTAAAAAAAAATCCAATCAATTTCAATTCTTAATTTAAATTGATTTCAATACTTTAAAATATTTAAATATTTCTTAAGAACATGATAATTCAAACGTTTTCGTCATACGAGTTGCGTCTCTCTGCTCGTCGAGCGCCATATTTCAAAGTGGGCAAAAGTACATTCGCGCTATAACTACGTAGGCGCAGCGGGACGGGCTTAGGGCTGCGGTTGTAACGAGTAGTGGGAGATATATAGCATGAAATGGCTTTAGGGTTTTTTAATAATTTATTTCAAAAGGTTTTTTAATGTTAAGTCAATGGATATATATAACGTAACTGTATTTAAACCAACTAAGAACTTCAGATGGGTCAAACAAGCATCGAAACAATTTTTAATGTAAATTAACTTGGCAGATTATTCGGCAACGTAACTTACACTTTTTGTCAACTAATAAATAAAATAGGATGTTATTGCTTATTGTCTAAATATAATCAAGAGAAAAACTATTAATTTCAAAGCTCAGTTATCACTTTTGCATAAACTTCGCATACACATATTATAATCCGTTGTCGAGTGAAACTACAGCTTTTTATAGAGGAGCGCAGCCGACCGTCGCGTAAGACAAGGACGGGGAATAAGACGAAGGGTTGCTCAGAGACACAGCAAGTAGCGAGTTTATCGTCGTCCTACTCGATCCAACTAAATACCATTCAACATGGACGCGCGCGTCCATAAAGTAGCGCATTTAAAATACAGCCCAGAGAGATAAGGAATTTATTTAACGATACGATATTTCTCAATCATTTTTATATAAAATGTCTTGTTATATATACTGAAAAATTGCATTTTTTTTCCTTTTTAATCTTATGTAATTCTATACATGCAGGATTTCATATTTATCGAGAATTATGCGTTTGAAATAGAAGCTAGAGGTGGAATTATTGTCGGCCTCTAATATAATACTTTATGGGAACTTTGTAACAATAGCAGTGAGGGGGGAGAGGCGCGCACATGAAGTAGCATATTCCGTTGTTCGTAAAGGCAGAGATAATAAACTGTATACTTTATAGACGCTGCCTAGAGAGGATATGCCAAGATAACAGTAACTTTCGTACGGCCCTGTACAGTATAAATACAGTTAAGTAGGTATAGTTTTTACCGTCTCGGACCTAGGAATGCTGGGACGTTAAAGGTAATATCGATTGCGTTTTTGTATGATTCGATTTTTAAATTCGTATCTTTAATTTAATTTTTTATCCAGTGTTGATTTTCATTATTTTGAATTTTTGACGTTCTATTTATTTGAATATAAAATGAAGTAAAAAATAATAAAACACATTTAATATTTTTATTTTTTTGTTTATCATCTGATTTAAATAAATTCAAATATTTATTTTGTGATAAGAAAATGATTTGATTTATTTTTTCAATATATAATCTATATCATATTTAAGTTTTAAAAAAGCATTATTTAAAAATGGACGCCGAAGCGAGTTAACTGAGAATAGCTTTCCGGCTATTTTGATCGACTGTTCTTTAAACTATACAATAAAGAGTTATGGAGCTTATTTCTACGCTGATGGTCGTAGGTACGATCTCTGCTGATAAATTTTAGGTAAGTATTACAAATCATCACTGAAAATTAAAAAAGTCACAAGGTCTGAATGTTAGGTATTTGTTTTCTACATAGGATATAGATGTATGTCGTATTTCTTTTATATAGGTATAATTAATATCAGGTATACGGAGAAGGGAAAGGTCGAAGTTGAAATACCTACAACACTAAAATATGAATATATTTTAGTATAGAAGTCTGAACCATCGTTCCCATGTTTTGACACTCCAAGTTTAATATATGTAGGTACATAATCATGTCGAAATTAATCTAAGATACAGACTTTGCCTAGGAAAAGATGACAAAAAAAAAAAACGAAACTGACAATTTTTAATTAATATTATTGATCTTATCTCTCTTGTTTTAAAATTGTTAAAGCGTTGAGAAAGTTATATAGTATAAATATTTTTTAAGCTAATAAATTTTATACAAAAAAGTATTATAACTTTTGTTTCTTTTTTTCAAATAATCTGTATTTACAAAATAAATTACCGACTTCGTAGGGGTTTCCTACAAAGTTATTCTTCAAATTTCCCACCTTAAATTTGAAATTTCCGATTCCATTTTTCAGCAGACGTTATGTTTATGTTTTAAAATAAACTTATCTTGTAAATTTTGGCCGTGTGATAAAAGCCAGTCAGGACAAACTTTGGCTGTGTGATAAAAGTCAGTCAGGACAAACGACATTATAAGTATAGATAACCAAGGAGTTCGTGTTACGCATACAACAAGCTGCATTCCCGAAAAAGGAAAATTAGCAAATTTCGTGATATCAACACAAATAATGACAAAAGGTTCTTTAATTGCCATTAACAACAGGAAAAGTCTAAATCTTTATGATCGTTTTTTTTTAACGCACATCACGCAAAGACCGATGAATATTCTGATATAAAAGTTATAGCATTACTTAACGTGCTTTAGAGGATTTTGGATAACATTATCATCGAACATAACGTAGGGTCAGAGTAACGTCTGGCCTTGTCTGATAGTATTATTATAAAAATTACTATAAGTATCTAATAACTGCTAGTGACTTTTTGGTTAGTTTCGAAATTATAAATTGCTAACTAGTTTAGTGAATACAATGACGTCACTATTTAAAAAAAAATTGCAAGTTTTGATTATTGAATTTTTTTGTATTTATGCATGTTATACTGGAGGCAAACTCCGTATCTAGACAAGTATAGTATTTAATTTACTCGGCAGTCTAGGACTTTGCGCGTGCGTGATACTATGCTACCGTGACGTGTGATCTTGATCATTGATCATATTTATTTTTTACACTTTAAAAATTTAATTTTAATTCTGTTAAGTGTAATGAGTAACATGTATTATAATATGTACAGTATATATAACTAAATAAAGAAATAGTTACATTAAAAACAAATAAAAAAAAATAGTACCTAGATGTCACAAAAGATGGCGCGTTCGTTAACGGTAGCTTAATATCAAAATTAACACTGTACAATGAAGATTCAAAAGTGCTTGTAAGAGTGTACTCGAATAAAGTATATTTTAATTTTGATTTTGAAAGAGGATCCTTCAATGCGAAGGTTGCATACCTTGGCGCATATAAGGTATTGGTAAAAGATTTCACAAGATCCAACTAAGATCAGGGCCGGATCTACCATCTGGCTTTTTGGGCTTCAGCCCAGGGCACCGTGGATTCAAGGGGGCCCCAGCGAAGTCAAATCAAAGTCAAAAATAGACGATAATGCGAAAGAATCCATAACTTTATTAAATTAAACAGATCGTATGGTTTGCAGCCCTGCGAGTCCTGCAATTAATCAAACCCATTTAATTAATTAAATCAAGTCTACGTTCAGATAAGTCTTAGGTGGGCCCCTGAGTAGTGTCAGTCCAGGCCCCCTAAACTTACGGTCCGGCCCTGACTAAGATACTCATTATAATGAAAAGTACCCCTTTGCGTCTGTCTGTTCATGGAAAATTCAAAAAATGAATTGATGATTTCCAACAATGGAGTGATTAATGAAGACATTTTAAGGCATAATTATGGGGTTTTGTGTAAATTGGCTTAAATATTCGCCGTTTGTTAAATATGTCGGAAAAAATGTCGACTGAGACCTTTACTAGCATTTACTACGTAAGCCAATATTATTTAAGTGTAGTTGTATTAGTTTTGTATAAAACTATGCAAACACGGCAAACTCAAAAAACTGTCAAGATTTGACCTTTGCTTTCTAACATACATATTATTTTATCCAATATAGGACCATTATACTTACTAATAGATTGTCAAATTAAACACTACAATTGGTTTTGAAAAGGAAATACCCCGACCTGAGAAGATCCGGTTTAAGAAACTCAGGGGGTAAATAAGAAATCATGCCATATTTTACTTTAATTTGACAAGAAAAATATTAAATTATACATTCAATTAATTTATATTGAATGGTTAAAGATTTTTTTTTTTTATTTATATTAAACACGACAGTTTAAGATGGATCATTCCCTCTACAATAAAACGGCCATCGTCCACTCCGTACACAAGCACGCGATTACGTAGCCTTTATTATTCCATACTATTATCTACTTTATTGCTTTAAATTTAGAGATCATATTAGCACGAATAGATCATTGATATGACATCTATTCTGCTTGCTGTACCGGTTCTATTATATGTATATATTTTCAAACAGTACTTTTTGTTAGAGCGTCTTCAGAATGATACATAATAAATAAGCTTTAAAATATTTATTTATAATTTTTTTGGATTACATCCAGTTACTATCAAGAAATTAGTCGTTTTGGGAACGGAAGATAATTCAGATATTACCATTGGCTTGATGTTAAGAGTTTTGAATAAAATAAATTTCAAACATTCAATTTTACTCTCCGTAAGCGAAACGAATGCACGGAGGCCTTCAAGATGAAGAGGGCATTTACATAAGAAATATAAAAAAAGAGCAAATATGACTAATTTTTAATTTTTTTTACTACACTGTAAATGAGCCTGTATTTTTAGTATTATTGTCCAGACAAATTCGAATTCTTCTGATCTTTTGTCTTATACCTAAGCTTTTGTCTTATACCAAACATACAATGTTTTTCTTTTATAACATAATAAAGAATCATACAAATAAAGAACAGAACAAAGCTGATCGCGCTGCAGTTTTATACAAAGTTGCGTTTCAATCGTAATCAGTGTGAAGCGACATAGCTTGCATTAACACACACATGTATATAATGATGCTGCGACACAACACATGCACTATGATAAGATATAATGTCCATACAAAATGTCCGACACACCATGTTATGACGTCAGAGTTATATATTACATCGTATTTAATACGTAAAAGTGATGTGTGCAGTTGATAAAACGTATAGACTTTAAAAGAGGTTCGCGGGTTCAACTCAAGCTGATAAATTTTTATGTCATTTGTTGAAGTCGAACGAAAACATAGGATGTGTGTAGGTATTTTTTTATTTTATTTAAAATATGTAGGAAGATGAATGCAACCGGGTAACCTGAAGGAACCATTGGCCATAGACTTTGGCACTAAAAGATATATTGACCATCTCTTACATCGTACAAATGGGTGCTATAACTGCTAAGCTAAGCTAACGAGCCACCGACTACGTTCTGAGCCGAGGTGCGATTTCCTAGGAAACACCCTCAGGACGAACGAACTCTCGAGTATGGGTTCAAACTGCAAGGCTGAGTACTCGCCCCAAAGTCCGGTGACGCTGTAAAGGCCAGTAGGGCCAACAGCACTACTACAAACAGACACAAAAAAAATCTTACATCGTCAAGGCGCCACCAATCTTGGGAACGAAAGGTTTCACCTCTTAGTAATTACGTCATCTGAAATCAATGACTTTATTTAAATCAAGTAATGCATAATAACTTTATAGCAAAGTAAAGGCGTCATACATGATATTCAATACATGAAAACCATATTTTTTTAATGATATATCGGCAGACTGACAAATAGGCCATCTGATGCTAAATGGACGCCAACACCCATAGACATTGGCGCCATACGAAATATTAACATCACCAATGCGCCACCACCCTTGGCAACTAAGATATTATATCCCTTGTGCCTGTAGTTACCCTTCACTCTTCAAACTGGGACATAACAATATAAATATCGCTGCTTAGCAGTGATGGTACCCAGTCCAGCATAAAGCTCTGCCACAAAGTAAAGAATTATTCTACCTCACATTTGGCAATAGACTAAGGAATTTATGAAATGTATCAGAATAAGCTTAATAAGGCATTTGCCCACGAGTGGGACATGTACGAGATAAAACTGTTGCTATAGAGAGCTACAAGCTGGTCGAAACGTCTGTCTGTTGAACTAAACCAACTAGACCACATCACATACATTACTCTGATCCCAATGAAAGTAGCTAAAGCACTTGTGTTATGGAAAATCAGACGTAACGACAGTACCACAAACACCCAGACCCAAGACAACATAGAAAACTAATGAACTTTTTCTATGTCGACTCGGCCGGGAATCGAACCCGAGACCTCGGAGCGTACCCATGAAAACCGGTGTACACACTACTCGACCACGGAGGTCGTCGAACTAGAATATTACTAGATTTTACTTATACTTTGAGTCAAAGTTGTATGATATATATCTAAAATATATGTAAACATATCTAATCATATCTAAAGTATACGAGATCGTTATTATATGAAAAATGTAAATGATACACACAAACATTCGACCTCTAATCCATCACAACACAGACGGACAAAAACTTTAGACATATCGGTTTAAATGCTATTTTATGTACGTAAGACTTTGTATTAAAATAATTACTGTAATAGGTGGACGCCTCGGGCGGACGGAATCACAGGATATCTTGTGTATTCACGTTAAGGATATTGAATTCGATACTTATGAACGAAGAACTATATTATATGGACGATTATGGCATTCATGTAGCAAGTTTTTGTAGCTATTATTTGCTGCGATCGGTGCAAATAATGTTTTGGGTATAATTTTTGTGAATATAATTACGTCCTATAAGCACAAACAAAGTACACAGAGTACATAGGGTTTTTAATCAAACTCTGTACGGAATTAAATTAGACTAATCAAGTCTGAATAAAATTACTTTTAAATTTCTATAATTTATGGGTTTTAGTAAAGTGTAAAAATAATTCAAATTATATGTGTTGATTACAAAAATGTTTTATATTGAGATAAAATTAATGTTTAAGATAAGGCTTAGTAGATTTCTCATTCAGGGAATATAACAAAACGTCGCCTCATTTATTAATAAGTTATTATAAGATCTGTGGAGCTATTCTGTAAGAACAAACACGAAACTCACCGGAGAAAGCAAGGGTAACATGTCAGAATGTGATATTGACTATATTAATTACGAAATTCATAAGATACACATATCAAAATGGCGTATCACCGTAAGTCTATTGTCAACGTTTCACGCGTGAGATACAAAGTGAATTCATATAGAATCGCTCTGCTGTTATTATTTCTAATGTCTTAAAGAATTGGAATGTATGTACTAAAATATAATACGATATACTTTATGAATATATTTTCAATGCGAAAATAAAATAATTCAATTTAATTTACGCTCAGCGAAGCAGGCGGGTTATAGCTAGTTAACGTATATTTTAAGTATCAAACGCAATGACATCAATGGGAATATCTGAGCCGGATTAAAAAGAGATTATAGTAATTTTTTCTCAGTTATTTACGTTCATTTTGAGCTGTCGTAAATTTAACTGAATTGCATAATTAAGGGTTTAGTCTTTTGCTTGCAATTAGGGTGACTATAAAATTGTATTTTAGTAGGACATCGATTGAAAACGTGCAAGCAATGATGTTTTTATTATTTCTAAATCTCCATTAATGAACAGATGTGGTGTAAGGCGCGGACGACGTGAGACACCAACCACGGCGTCGCTGTTATAGGGGCCTCGCACCCCCTTAAAGGAGCCTCCAAAGTTAAGTTAAGTTTAAGGTTATTATTGATGTATTTACCTCAGTTTTAGACCATTGAAAATTTAAATAAAATATCTTATAAATACCTAAAAGGTAACTATATATGTTCCAGTTTAACTTACACTTGTTTCTGTTAAATGCAAATATATATTATACATGTGCTTTGTTATAAAAAAATATAGATATCATGCGACACCCTGTTGGAACGAAGTTGTTTTCTGTATATATTATGTATTAAATAACAGACGATGAAAAAAATGTACAACGTTTGATAATTATTAAATGAATAAAAAATTGTTATTAAAAATCCCCTTTAAATTAACACAATAACAAAAAATAAGAAAATTTATAAAAGAAAAAATAAAACTTTAATATATTAGTTATAAGGTATGGGATCGATCAATGAGATCATTGGAATGGAATGTTTAAAAAAAATTAGTTTTATTATTTTAAATATTATTATTAAAAAAAAGTATACGTAAGAGGGAAAGGGAATAGTCGTGTGGACCCCTCCACGACGATTTTTGTCAGTTCACTCTAGACACACAAGATTTCTAGGACCCCAGCCATAATCTTCCTCACACCGAATTCTGGTTTTGCCCAGCCACTGTCAGTGATATTAATAATACTTCTGAGTTTAAAAACCCAAAATTTAAGTATATTTTATTGAAGTAGGTTTTGTTCAAGATGTAGATTATAACGAGGAGAACCGGTAACAAACTCAGTAGTTATTTTTTTATCAATTAATAAATATATATGTATGAATATCAACGAATATTATCTTTTATAGATACACGTGGTGGTGGTTATGGTAAGTGGTCAACACTGTACACCCTTACATCGCCAACACACCACCAACCTTGGGAACTAAAATGTAATGTCCCTCCTACGTAATTTGATTGGATGGCTCACTCACCCATCAAACGGTAACACAATAATACTAACGGTAGAATATCTGATGAATCGGTGGTACCTACCCACCATCGTATCGTCTGAGCTTACATTAGTGTATGTTTTGTGGTTGAGCTGAGGCCCTGCCGCAAAACTTTTTTATAATTTGTATAATACGCCTCAAATATTAATATTTTTAACAAGAGTTTTCAATTTGTCGATAATGTAAAATGACAAGCTTATTTTTTTTTATAGAAGAGCATTATGGTTACCCTAACTAACAAACGTATGAGTAAAACAATTGTAGACTCTATTCGCAACGCTATAAGTTCTAATTTCACTTAACATAACATGGTTTTATAGAAAATTAAATGCATATTAGCATTGTTACAAATTATACGTTCGATTTTTAGATTAATTCTCTAAACTGTTGTTAGTATCTAAGATTATTTTGTATATTTTTTGTTAAAATACCTAGCGATAATAACTACCTATTGGTTTGTACTGTTATCTATTCATAGTATTCATAAAGGTTACTAAAAATATTCAAACACATTCTCAAACAGATTATGTTACTTCTAAACAGTTCTCGCCCGCGTCTTTGCTCGTGTTTTAGGGGTTTGTCGCCAGGTGTGAGGCATAAAAAAGCAGTCTACGTCCTTCCTTGGAGTTCAAACTTGCTAAACATCAATTTCATCAAATTCACTTCAGTGCTTTAGCCGTGAAAGAGCAAAGGGTATAGTTATATAGCAGTAGATAGCAGTATTACACATATATTTGCCTAAGTTTTGTATATGTATGATATTTCTTATCACATATGTTGTCAAGGGACAGCTCATACAATTTTGTTGGTTCATTGCGTTACATTAGCAGCCCTTAAATTTTAAATTTCCCACTGCTGGGCAAAAGCCTCCTCTCTCTTTGAGGAGAAGGTTTGGAGCATATTCCACCACGCTGCTCCTATGCGGGTTGGTGGAATACACATGTGGCAGAATTTCGTTGAAATTAGACACATTTAGGTTTCCTCGCGATGTTTTCCATCACCGCCGAGCACGAGATGAATAATAAACACAAATTAATCACATGAAATTCAGCGGTGCTTGCCTGGGTTTGAACACGAAATCATCGGTTAAGATGCACGCTTTCTAACCACTGGGCCATCTCGGCTCGTCATTGCGTTAGTTTAGTATTAATATCTTTATTAATAACACTATTACACTTAACTACTTATGAATAACATTACAATGAGTACGTACGTATTCATTGGGTACAAAGGCCTGAACTAGGCGAAGCCTGTGTCACAGACGCTAAGTCTTTTCCGATGACGTTACACAAATTTTAAAAATTACAAAATGAAGTACCTACATTCTAATATTAGAAAAATAATATATTGTCGTTAGTAGTAAGTTTATGATAACAAAAAAGTTCGATTCGACTTCAAGCTTGTACGTAACTTTTTTTTGTGGTATAGTTTGGCGGACGAGCAGATAGGCCACCTGACGGAAAGTGGTCACCACCACCCATAGACAATGGCGCTGTAAGAAATATTAACCATGTAAGGAATTACATCACCAATGTGCCATCAACCTTAGGAACTAAGATGTTATGACCCTTGTGTCTGTAGTTACAATGGCTCTCTCACCCTTCGACCGGAACACAATAATACTGAGTACTGCTGTTTGTCGGTAGAATATCTAATGAGTGGGTGGTACCTACACAGACGGGCTTGTACAAAGCCCTACCACCAAGTAAAGTAAGACTTGTCCGGCAGATCATGATTTCCGACGTTGATATCCCAGCACGAGCAAATATTAAAATTAATTTAAAAAAGACTGTAATCCAACGTAACGTAACGTAACGTAACGTAAGTAACGCCGATTGGTCCCGATTGTTTCAGATTTCTCTTCGGTCGTTCTGTACTGAAAGCATAGAAAATTATGAATATTTTTACAAATTTTAATCTCGTTATCTACCGAGAAGAACCGACGAATTCAGCTGATACTTCCACCATTTCAATTAGAAAGTTGTGTCAAACAAATACAGTTAAATTTATATATTTTCATCCTGCCTGGAAATTAGTAAATAGTAACTTATTTGTCTCATTATACTTTTTGTTACATAACTGTTAAGCTGGCTAGATTTCGTTGTCAATGCGTGGAGGAAATTATAGTCCAATCTTGATCTATAACCTTAGTGTAGTATCTCATTTAGGAAAAAAAAACATAATAGTGTAAAGTAAAACCTCTTTACATGATCCTGTTATAGCCAGCTAGACTCCATTATCAATCCGGGGACGGAATTTGGTCCAGAGAACATTAATAATCTTGTTGCATAATCTTGGTCTAGTATCTCATTAAAAAAAAAAAACAAAAACATAATACTGTACAGTAAAACCTCTATACGCGATCCATGAGTAAAAGTTAACAAAATTATACACAACCGGTTTCATTATAATATTGTCGCGGAGCGGAACACACGCACCTGTATCCGGCGTCACTTCCGGCGAACTCGCTTCGTACTGGTGATCGAAAAAATTCAAACCGAAAGTAACCATTTATACCATAATATTATTACAAAAGTTTAATTTATAAGCAGATCTTTAAATATAAATAAATTTTAAACATGTTTTTTTTTTAATTAATATTTTACGAAAGACCATTTAACACCCAAACGTACAAAATAATAATATTACATGTAATTGCGAACATCGCTAAAAATACAGTACGTATTGATATTGTAGATATTATTCTCTATACAGATGTAAGTTTATAAAATCAATTACGTTTTTTTAAATAATAATACAAGATTATTAAAACGAAGATATTATTATGCTTGCGTTATACCTACTGTGTATCACTATTTTAAATTATTAATTAGTCAACTCTATTACAAGGAGATAATATGTTAATATAGTAGGTATACTATGTATATATTTCTTTAAAAAATGTCTTTGTCACTGAATTAACTTGCAAACGTTGTAGGATAATTTAAGTTTATCGAACGTTAATCACAGTGTGCCCGTCAAACTATGCCTGTGATGAAATAATTTCCTTAATATACGGATAAAAATCAAAACATTCCTTATCACGATTTTTTTTTTTTGGAAAATAATAAATAAAATACGATTTTTTTTTTCGAAAGCGGTAATTAATGTGAAGTTATTGAACAGGAATTGTTTATTAAAGATAAAATTAAAGTTTTTTTACTGACCGTACATAACAGCTGCGTAAAGCAGAATGTTAGCGAAGTATTTCGATTTGGCAGTTTTTAATTTTTTATTTTAATTGTTCAAGATATTTTATATGCAGCCAATTTTATTTTTGGTTTATTGCAATATTAAGCTAAAACTTTTATGAACCTTACCACAAACTTTTTTAAAATCAACTTATTTAGTTATGTATATTTTAAGAAAGAGCTGAAATGGTCCAGCTTTATAATAAATCAAAATTTCTTAATTTTGATAGACAAAATTTAATGTCTAACTACCATCGGAATGTACTGGGAAAAACCGGCAAAAAATTCAGTAGTTAGGCTTTCTAAACAAAGGCATAGCTTACGGGTTAATCCATACGAGCCCAAAGTGTAAATCATTTGCTAATATTTTATAATAATTGGCGATTGTTATTCATAGAAGTGAACGGAAACATCGTAAGATTGTGATTGTCAAAATCAATTATGAATTGTGACGTGTGCCCAGCGCTGGGTAAGTTAAGGGCTGGTACACGTGTGTGGTACAATTGAATCTTTATAAACAGGAAATAAATACATATCTAATAATTCTTTATATTATTATAAGTGCCTCGTGGTCTAGTAGCTGGTCATAAGAGTGTTCGTCCCGATGTCCTGTTGGTAAAGTTGGTTTGGTTTTTTGTGAAGTATGAATTACTGTAGCAGCCCAGATTCTCAGTAGAAACTTTGTTATGTTGAGTTACATTGGGAAAGAACGTAAATTTCGTTTGTTCAACGCCTGATATATTTTATATCTCATCTGATTTTCAACCCAATTATGAGATTGACCGAACACATAAACCGTAGGTAAACTGTGCTTGCTGTATTCAACAGCATAATCCGTGCATTTGTGCATTACAATTATCTTTTGCACAGTAGGGTAGACCTTGAAAATAGCCGTTCTATTTAATTAGGCTCAGATTCGGTGCTTCAAATCAAATCAAAACAATTTTATTCAAGTTAACTTCACAATGAAGAGTTTTTGAATCGTTGATATTTAAATATTACCACCGTTTCGGAAAGCAGCTTCGAGAGAGAAGAAACGACAAGAAACTCGCATAGTTGCTCTTTTCAAATAAACAGATTTACAATGCTGTTTTTTACAATAATTAGTGACCTGTAATGGGACCCGAGCCTAAATCTGATATCTGAATAATAAGATTTATTTATTAATTTAGTCTTAATAAACTTTTTAAATTTAGTAAATTTATTATATTTCCCGGTATCTTATTACATATGCGTATACCATTGCCCAAAAACGTTCTCTGTACCGTATGCAAACGGAAAATAGGGGTTACAAGTTTTTTTTAAGTGCTCTTTATTTAGCTGAGTGATTGTTGCTTAGAAAATCTTTCAGGTGTTGTGCATTTTGTAAATACAAATTTTAAGCAGAAATATTATCAAAACCTTCGAAATATGCAATATCGCAAACATTTTATTTTTAAAACAGTAAAAATAAAAAAATTTACTTAATTTTAACGCCATCTATGGACAAGTAGTTTTGTGAAGTTATATCAAGTATTTGTTATTGTTGAAGTTTCACTACTAACTAATAGATGGCGCTACACACGTAAAATTATTGTTTTTATATATTTTTTAAATATTTCATATTTTGACGTAATTTTGCTTCGGATACACTGTAATATTTTTTTAAATGTTTTTAAATAAATTTTGAGTTTCACGCTCATGTTTCATCAAGATTTAATAATTTGTACATTATTTCTGATTACATATAACGAAAAACATACATTTTATTAGTTTTAAATTTCATTTATTTTTCCATGTGAAAGATCAATATCATAAGGAACAGGGTTGATTGTACAAAAACACGTAAATGTATTACATGAAGATATTATATTTTCAAAGAACATGTATTCTTATATTTTTTAGCATAGTTTCGTCAATACAACGTGGGAAACAGCAACCCACGGCTTAATACCATTATAATAATATGTAACAAGTAACTAATATTATATAATACCATAATTATTGTGATCGTACAATCTCTACACACTTTGATTCGATACAAAAATGAAGCTGCAAAGTTCTGTCCGCGATCAAAACGAAAAAATAAATAAATTTAAATATGGAACTTTTAACAAATTTGAATTTCGAATATCAACGGAACATTGCAGCTT
This sequence comes from Vanessa tameamea, assembly GCF_037043105.1. Taxonomy (NCBI): domain Eukaryota; kingdom Metazoa; phylum Arthropoda; class Insecta; order Lepidoptera; family Nymphalidae; genus Vanessa; species Vanessa tameamea. The sequence goes on from NC_087331.1 coordinate 2,791,157, forward strand.
GTCTATGCCCAACCTACCATAAATACATACTACGTTCAGCGACATGTATCGAGTATAAAAAGCCAGTTTGCCAACTCCAAAAATCATTTATTTTCACAATCCACTCACAACGCAATCGCAAAATGTCGAAGTTAAATTGACAGCTTAACCGCTAAAGGACAATGGCCAATTTGGACCCAAAAACTGATAACCGGACGTAATTAATGTGAAATAAAAAAAAAAATTAAATATAAAAAAAAATAATATCTTAATCAAAATTATGATAATGAGGATTTTTTTTTAAAGTGGCCATAGTCCTTACAAATAGTAAAACAGCGAAAATTGAGATCACTCGATGTTTTATTACGAATCGGCTAATAAAATCCAATTCATGAAATACGGATAGTGCATTAAAGCTTTGCCTAAAACAGCAATAAAAATTTAATTACACATCATTAGGAGTTAAAACTGACTAGGCTAAATTATTCAACGGTATTGAAATTGTTCACAAATTGGATTTTCAAATATGCCGATATTGGGTCACAAATGTAATACAGTAACAGTGTGACACAGTTGTAAATACATTTATAAAAAGCTCACGATACATTTATAAAATACTGTAGTTTTAAATTTTAACTGCCGAAACGGAGATTGGCTTTGATGTACCGCAAATAACATCACTTCGACGCGACCAGTCAACGAGAGCGGATGTCTCATCGGTTCGTGCAAACGTTCGCTCAGTTTATATTATAATGAAAATGTCAATTTCCTTAGAATGTAAGGCAGTGCTTATGTTGACAATGTACGGGCGTTCTTTAACACCAATAGCGTTTCCTATTTGAAGCTAATTGTAAATTAATGATATGCCATCTGTTTGATTCGGAGGCTTCATTATACTTTGTGCTTGATATGTAAAAGTATTACAAAAATCTATTCAAACGTACTAAGTAATTTATTTGCAATTTAATAATTTGATATTGAACAAAAACGTGACATTTATATAATTTAGCTAAGCTCTGTAGCGGAATCAATCGTGTTTAACATTAGGTTTGCGTCTAAATATATTAAAAGTTCAGAATTAGGTAACAATTATGTAATAATCTTGGAAGGAAATGAGCATAGGTTATACCATACTACCCAATAAAACAATAACATATATTTATACATATTAAAGCAATAATTCATTAACAATGTAGGTTAAATCATATATAGCAGAAAAACGTTGATAAATTTGACTAGTATTAAGATAAAAATAGACACTGAGTGTGAATTTCTTCTAGAAGTTTAAATTATTGCTCTATAGGTATACACTTTTCTTTAACAATTGGTTAACTATAGATAACAAAATAGGTATATGAATAATTTGGTTCCATATCAATCGGAACTGTTTTAAAAAAATATACACTTACGTCGAATTGGAGACCTTGAAATCATAAATAAAAAAATAAAATTAAAGAAATTAAATCTTTATTTACAAAACCTCTTTGGTCGTAGGGCGCGATTTTTGAACACGTTCAGAAATGGCAAGCGGGTTTTTTTTTTTTAATTTTTGGGCGGTAAGGCTGGAGTGATAAGCAATGATGGTAAGGTAGCGTGATGGTGAGGTGCGATGGATGCTAGGCCACAACATATTTACGATAAGACTTAGCTTTCTGACGTCACAGTATAGTTGCTGGTATGTCCTCTCCCTGCAAAAAACATTTATTTAAAATATTTTGAATAATAATACTATTATAAAAGTATATAATTGATTTGTTCTTCTTTTTTTTTTAATTCTAACTATCATTTTTTAAATAATAAAATATTAATATGTCGGAGTCTCTAAAATAAATTCAATGTAAATAAATTGTAACTTTATCTATTATGTTTCAACAATATAATCAAAATATACTTTATTTCAGTTGGTTCTTGGAATCAACAATAATTGTTAATTGACACAACAGTGCTTAATGTTCGAATGAGTTTATAAGATTGTAAAACTACCATTACCTATATATTTATTTAAAGATATTTAAATATTATAGAAGACTACTTATTATAGTATATATCGTTAAAAAATATAATATTTCTAATCAAACCGAAACACATAAAAGAAATATCACATTAAAAGCTATTTATTTAGAAATAATGATGAAACTTAAGGCACTCAGGCCGAAAATTTGTAAGTATTACTGAGTTTATTTGCTCAGTTCAGGTTACTATTTTTTTATACCAACCGGTGATATTCTGTTTTGACTATAAATTTGTAAGTAAATACTAAATTGAATAAATTAATTTGAAATTGACGAAGCTTTGCGTATAAATCTTATTTTGGTGGTATTATTTGTAAAGATTTTGCGATTCTAATTCAAGCAAAAACATTGTAAGTACAAACTCAACCAATGGAGTAATCGTTTTTCTGTTTTTAGGAATAAAACATGAACGATATGAGATGATGTATTAATGAATCTTATTTAATATTTTATAAAAATGAATGAATGGAAATATTTGTTCGTATGTTTTTTTTTTATGACACATACAATTTTATTATCTTCTAGGGAATGAACGGAATGGAATTTTATTATGACACACTCCCATTCTCAATATGTTCTTTGTAAACGATACCCAAACAATTACATTATCTTCGCAGGCGGCTACGAGGTTGTCAGCGAGCGTCAGGACTGGTAAAGTACCTTCGTCTTGGTCTGGCTCGCTCGAATCTCTTTCGAACTCCACTATTCGTTCATTCTGGAATGGGTTTACACGTATATACTAGGCTTTTTTTAAATATTCACTTAATATTTTCCGCTATTATTAATATTTTAACACAGACACGTGTTTTTAAGGGCCAAACTTGCGAAAAGTGACCACAGATAGCCATTTAGTATTAAAATATTTTAGTCTATGGTTGGATTACAGATATATTGTGTATCGTGTTTTTGTTTTGTACTAAAACCTCTTTCGATGCCTCATTTAATTGTTTTTTGATATTATATGACCAATTTACATTTGTTTTGAGTTGTATGTTAATAATAAATACATTGATTAAATTATAGTACTAATAGTATTCAACCGCGGATTCGGTCGCGTTGTATTGTTTGATCATCAGGTTTTAAGCATAAAAAGTAGCCCTTCCTTGGGGTTCAAGCTTGCTTATACCAAATTTCAAAATCGATTCAGTAGCCGTGAACGAGTAACAGAGAGACAAAAAAAAAATACTTTAGCTTTTTTAATATTAGTATAGATAAACGAACAATGATTGATGTTACCTCGATCTTAAGTCTATTGAGCAGTTTTTCTTTTTCATCCTTAAGTACATCGGATGCCTTTGTCTCGTTTTCATGTAGAACACCTTTTACTTCAAGCTCGGCTATCTGAGAGTCCTTTTCAGTGATCGCTCCTTCCAATAAGTCTTGTCTGTGAATAAATATATCATAATATTTAATTAGGCCGACAGTGTAATTTCTTTCTTTGATTGTATTACAATGTTTATTGCAAATGTATGAGAATTATTGTCCATTTTATTTAATCTTAATTATACAGATGATATTAATGTTAAAATAAAAAATAAGCTACACACTTTCAAGAAGGAATTCGATGTATTTGTAAGAACTGATTACAGTCAAATATGAAAATCTCTACGTATTATAAAATAAAGTCCTCACGCTGTACGAGATGAACTCAAAAAGTACCAATTTTTTATGGTTTTTACTGATGTGTGGTGTGATTCATTAGAAAGGCTAAGGTGCTTGAATTGAATGCCAAACAATACGGATGTATACTCTTATTAGACTTTTATTATGTAGACTTATTCTACCCGTCCGAAGTCGGGTCGGGTAGCTAGTTAATAAAAAATCTAAGTTGAACTTACATAACATACGATAAATGCCGCAATATTCCTTGCCTCTTCGTTCGGCAATGTTGATACGTTTCTTCAAGCCGCTTCAGTCGCCTCAGCACCGTCGAACACGTCTCGCAGTTCATTATCGAAGCATTCTGTAATGATAGAACACGTTGCTCCATCTTCTTCATCTGAAAAGTGTTTAATTTGAATATTAGAAGTTATATTATTACTAAGTTCCGCCAGCTTAATCCGCGTTTGAGGAGAGGAGATCAGTCTATGTGTTTATCAAGGGTATAAGCTATTTTTATATGAAATTTCATCAAAATCCATTCATAGGTTTTGGTGTGATTTAGTAAGAAACATCCAAATAAATATTCACGGAGGATTTTACCAATTTTAGATGACAAACATTTTGGTGAGCGCATATTGTAAGTTTTTTTTTCACGTCGATGATGAAAAATATGTTCTTAATTACCTTCTGCAATGTTTCAATCCGCTTCTGTTCTTCTTCAAAGAAAACCTTTTCTCTTTCAGCTGCTATCATGAAAGATTCTTTAAGAGCGTCTTCTAATTCTAATATCCTTTTGTCATTATACACGGTGCACATCGCACCAGGTTTTTTGTTTAATATTTGTTCTAGCTCAGTTATTCTCTCGTCTTTGCTCCTGACTACTGCTAGTAATTGTTCAAATTCAGTTATATTATTATTTTCTCTCAGAGCGTCTTCTAAAATCGATATACATCGTTGCTGTTCTATTATTTTAGCATTTTTAATTTCGATTTCCTTCGTTAGGTTTGCTATCTTTCTCGTTAGCTTGTGTATATTTGTATGTACGTTATCGTCTCTATTAATATTTATCAGGTCGTTGTAGCTCCTGCTCAATTTGCACTTGTCTAGCCTATCCACTACCTTACCGCTTTTTTGTAGTTCGAAAAAACTTTTGCTTTTCTTTATGCTATTAAGCTCTTGGCTGTCTGATATTTTAAGTATTTCGGAAAGTATAAGCGAAGATTCATTAAGTTCTATTTCTAAATCTATAATTCTCATTCTACTTTCTTCCAGCTTAGTTTTAAGCTTGTCTCGTTCTTTCAATGTGTTTGTTAAGTCACTGATAGCTGCGATCTCGCTCTGTCTCGCTCGCGTTAGTTCCTACGTAAGGGGTGAAAAGATGAAAAAGAAAAATAAAAATAAAAAAAGTATAAAAAACGAAATGCCTTTACTTTAACAAAATTTCAACAATATAAACTCAAAAATAACTCGAGAAAGGTCAACATAGATTTTCTTTTATTCATAGTCAATTGATAATTCGCATAACAAGATTGAAAGCTGGTAACATCGGCTAATGGACAACTTACTGTTCTACTAAGGTACATGAATACTTAACAGTTTTACAATTGTTATTTTTTATTAATACTTAAAAAATAGTTCCCGCTGAACACGATTATTCAATTTTTTCATTAAACATCACTTAAAAATTATCGCTAAACTAATTACCTTACTTGTGTGCTGGTTACAATGAACTGAACTCAAAAACCTGTATATATGGTTTTCTTTTCTGATTATCAACAAGAGATGATATTTTATTATTATCTGAACACTTCATTATAATATTCAATACAAATTTTAATAACATTACTTAATACGAATTGCAATTGTAAAGCTTAGTGATATAATTTTATTAACAAAAGACGTGGAGTCTGGAGTGGTCGCTCACGGAATTGTTAATAACGCGTCAGTTAAAGTAAACTTTTTAACGAAAAGAGAAAATAAACAAACGACAGTCTTGGTGAGAAGAACTAACTTAGAAAAAGCTTTTGAGGAAGCCAGCGGGCCCGGCCTGAAATGCAGCATGAAAAAAGTGGTTAGTGTATTAGTAAATGTTAACAGAAACGATATTACTTCTAAGTCTACATCACACGGTCATCCGTTTTACAGATCAACTAAAAATATCGGTCCGACGAAATTTAAAGCGGTCCATTTTACTGGTCCGTCTTCAGTAGCAACGGATCCGTTAGAAAACGAACCTGTAAATACGGACCATCTGTGTGAATGTGCGCTTACTTGGCTAATAATTTCTTAATAACATTGGGAGTCTGACGTGCAAATGGTCCACCAGATAGTAAGTGCACCACAGCCTAAAGTCATTGGCGTCGTAAAAAATTTTAATCACTCCACCAGTGTACCAACCCTGGAAATTGTAATGTTATATCCCTTGTGCCTGTTACACGTTTTACAAACCCTTCAAACCGGAATAAAACAATACAAGTATTGCTGCTTGGTGGTAAAATGTCTTTTAAGTGAGTGGTACCACCTCAGACGGGCTTGCACAAAGTCCTACCACTAAGTGATTAGTATAGTTAAATACAAAATGATTTATTTAATTTGAATATTTGTATCGGTGCAATATTTTATAAAAATATAAAATTACCTCTTCTCTTTGTGCTTGTGCTTGTTGCTGACTTTTCAGTTTGGCTTGAAGGTTCCTTATAGATCTGAAATTATTATCAATTGTTATATTTGTTATATTTAGAAAAGTTTATTTTTGCTTAGTTAAAGTTATAGTTTGTTTAAATAAAAAATAATTGAGTCAAATTTTACTGTTGCAAATCCATTATCTGCTTCTCCTTCTGAGCCTGTTCCTCCTGCGACATCTGCACCAGCTGCAGCAGCCGCTCCGTCTCCGCTGCAAGTCGCTTCGACTCTTCCTCACTGGTCTTCAGCTGTTGCTTCAGTTGATCAGCTTCCTTCTGTGTCTCACCTAGTTTGCGATTCATATCTGTAACTGCTGCTGCGCTGCCGCCAGCCTAAAATATTTCATGGATTACGTAGAGCACTGGTAAAAATGTTACTTCATTTATGCAGACATCATTAGCCGCTAAACATGTATCCAATTAACCAATGATCTCTCTTAATTCTTAAATTACCTTCCTCAAAGATGCTTCCATTTGGTCCATTTGCTCTTTTCGTTTCTTTAACTGTCGATCTAATTCCGTCAGCGATTTCTCCTTCTCCTCCACGTCTTTTCGTTTATTTTCAACCATTCTTCTATTCTCTTCAAATTGTTTTCTCGCGTCTTCTAACTTCTTAAATTCTTCTTGCAGTTGTTTTCTAGCTTGAGCGGTATCTTCCCCAGCTTTGGCGCTCTGACTGCCAGCCGCTTGGAGTTTCTTGTTCGCTTCTCGGAGATCGAGCTGTCGTCGACAAAATTTTAGTGTTAAGAAATGACACAATATGTTATTTCAATCAAGGAGGATTATAAAGAAGTAAACAGCAGCATCAAGTAATTTTTAAGCTAGATTTTGCAATCATTTCATTTTTAAAATATAGTTTGTAAAGCTCAATAACAGAAGCGAAGTTTTTACATAAACATGGCAAAATATAATCGCTGTAGCAAATTCAATCACAAAATAAATTTATTCGACAATTTTTAATATACATGATCATGAATAAGTACAAAGTTGAATAGCAGATACAGCTGAAAAAGACAAGAAAATATAACAACCACTTAATCATTTAAAGCTTTAATGCGTTTATTTGCACCGAATATTTTACACAACAACACTTAGTGAGGGTTGTGTGTGGACGAGTGCTGAAGTGATTTGCAATGTCTGGTGCATTTTCGAATATGATTTTGTACATTCTCATGAAATTGTCGTCCAAAAACGTTGCGATGATGGAACTAATAAAATAAATACGAATAATTATAATGAGGGGTTGGAGGATGCCCTGCGGGCCGTGGGAGGCATGCTACTATACAACAGTTATGTACATGACAACCGGCGATGATGATCCCAAATAAAAATTAAACGTATGAACATCGAAATTAAAACATCTACTCCATAACACCGGTGCAATGATTTAAGCAGACAACGCACGCGAGTCGATTAAAGTTCAATCGAGTTTGATATATATAATTATATTATTTTTCACTTTATATTTCCAAGTTAGTATTTTGTTATTTTCAAACTCGATTTAACCACGCATTGCCGTCCCGACAACCGCTCGTGCTCGGGCTATCCTCCAACTGACCTGGCTCTTTTCCAATTCCTGAACGAGCATCTCGAGCTGCGACTGGCAACGCTCCCTCTCCACGGCAAGGGACCGCGCCTCTGCTTGAGCTGCTTCAAGCTGCTTCTGAACCTCACGCACGTCGGACGGTCCTCGTGCTTGAAGCTGCTGCAATTGATGATGTTGCGCCTGGAATTGTTTCTCCAAAGATTGTAAACGCTGTTGACATTCTGACAACGCCTTTTCTGCTGCAATGGCTTTAGTTTTTTCTTGTTCAACAACAGCCTTCCATTTTTCAATTTCACCAACTCTCTGTGCATCTTTTTCTGCTCTTTCTGCTCTTTGTCTGAAAGCGTCTTTTTCTTTGGAGACGGACTGAACTTGTTGTTGAAGCTTCGCAATCTCTCTATCTCTGTTTTCAATAACAGATTTTGCACCTCGTTCTGAGTCTTGCGCTATTTTCCTTTGTTCCTCTTTTAACCTTCTTACTTCTTCACGCTGCTTCTGAAGCTCTGTTTCCGATGAATTTAGCTCTCTCTGGAAATTTACTAACATGTCTTGGGATTTCTCTAACTGTGCTACTAACTGATCACGTTCGATAGTCAATTGTTTTGTGTCTGCCTCTAGTTTAACTATTTGTTTTTCTATTGCATCTGCTTGTTTATCTCTCTGTTCTAGAATGGATGCCATTTTTTCTCGGTCTCGTACCGATTGAGCTAATTCTTGTTGCAATTTTACTAAAGTTTCTTGCGTTCTATGATCGAGAGTTCTCTGTTGCTGTTCAACATTACGTCTTGTATTTTGTATCTCAACTCTAAGCGCATCTCTTTCTTGTTCGATTTGACGCATTTCAAGAATTGTACGCTCCAAACGCTCGTGCATTCTACCTAACTCATTAGTCATTCTGTCATATTCTACGCGAGTTGTTTCATTGGTCTCTTGATATTTAGCTAAATGCATCTGTGATTTTTCAAGTTCCTTAGCTAAACGACCTGCTTCCATTTCGGTGGCATCTCTAGCTTGAATAGCTTTTTCCAACTTATCACGAAGGCGTTCAATTTCTAGCCTATCTTCAGTTCTGGCTTTGTCACCAGCAACAGCTTGTAATTTCATCCTCTCGATCTGTTGTAACTCACCCTTAAGCCTTTCGTTATCTTTATCCAACTGTTCTGAACGCAATTTTAATTTCTCACACCGGTCTCTAAATTTCTCACACTCAATATGAGCGCGTTCAAGGTCTGTACGTTGCTTTTCCATCGCTGTGCTTAACTTAGCTACCTCACTCTTGGAAAGTTCAAGCTGTATATTTAACTCATGGAATTTAGTTTCAGCTTGTTCCTTTTCACTTTGTAGTCGTTGAATTTCAGTCTGTGATGTCTCGTAGCGTTCACGTGTTTTATCGAGCTCAGACTGAAGTCTATTTATTTCTGTACTCCATTTATCCTGTTCGAATTGGTATTTACCTCGGAGGCCTTCGACGCGTTCGAGCTCCGAGCGAAGACGGGTTACTTCTTCTTCAGCCTTCCGCGCTCGCTCCAACTCTAGATTTGTCTTCTCTAGTCGTGTGCGCAGACGTTCCATCTCCAGCTTAGTTCTTTCGTGCTCTTCTTTAGTATCATGATATTTTCCATATCGTGCTGCATATCTTTCTGCTTCCTCCCTTGCTCCACTTGCATCGGTTTTAACTTTATCTAATTCTGCCTGAACTCTTCTTAATTCTGACGATGCTTTGTCATGTTTATCATACATCTTTTCAAGTTCTATTTGTACTCTTGCCATTTCCTCTTGAGTTTTTTCATTCGAGGCTTGAGCTTTTCCACACTGAGTCATTGCTCGATCATATTCAAATTGTAATCGTTCGCTATCGGCTATCAGTTTTTCTTTTTCTGCTTGTAATCTGCGTAGCTCAATTTGGCCCTTTTCGTAACGTTCTCGTACCATTTCAATATCAACACTTAGTCTGTCCATATCTTCTTTAGCTTTCTCTTCTTGTTCTTTAGTTCTTCCAAGTTGTAATGAAGCCCTGTCATACATTTCCTGTAATCTAGCGAGTTCGTCTTGCATCTTCCTTGCGTCCTCCCTAGATTTGGTCGATAAATGAACATTTTTCTCCAATTCCAATTCAAGGCGATCCTTGTCAGCTTCAAGGATGTCTATCTTGTTTTGAAGACGGTAGATTTCATTCTGGGATCTGAAATAAATAGAAATTTTATAAGAATCAATTAATTTATTTGATATTATTTTTTATATAAATTACTTCTAATAATCGACACCAACACACGACGACATTTAAAAGAATGTACCTATCATACTTTTCAAGCATTTTTTCGTATTCTTTGTGCGCAATTTCTTTCTCTTCGACGGTCTTTTGTGTAGAGTACAGGGCTTTATCAAGTTTCTCCTTCAGAATTTCTAATTCTGTCAGGGCGTCATCTCTTTCCATCTAGAACAATGATTGTCATTATCAATAAAAACAAATTATTAATAACTTGATTTTAATGATTGTATTCATTAAATTAGCCATTTTGTCTTTTTTAGACCAGTTTCAAAAATAGTTGTTCAATAAGTATTCCAAAACACAAACCGTTAATTTCTGGTGTTGTTGATGTGCTTTTTCCCATCTCTCTCTGAGTACATCTAATTCCGTTGCAGCACTGTCCCTGTCTCTAGCTGCTCTGTTAGCCGCTGCAGCTGCAGCCTCGGCACGCTCGCGGCTACTTGCACTTTCAGCTAATGCTGCATCTCTTTCTTTCTGAACACGACTTACGAGAGCCTGTAAAAGAGTTACAATATTGAAATTTTAATAAACGTTTAGATGTGTGGCTATTTGTCCTTTTCTTTATCCTGACTTATATTGTACATGAGTTTGTTTATTTGATAACAATAAAGTCTTAACTACTTAGGGGTACAAAAGACATGGAATACGTAACATCTGCCATCTTCCTAAAAAATATTTCTTTAATCATATTATAACTGTAACGAACAAATGACATTTATTTATATAATCTTAAAAGTCTTATTTTGTAATGGTCCATATCTTGATCTTACGTTACAAAGTACACATCGGTCTTCAATATAAACGTTAAAGGAAATACGATAGAAGCTTCTGATCGGACTGATGTGTATGACGGATCGAATTGGTGTCGATCGTATCAGTCTCTATTTACAAGAAATGTGCTAAATGATAATGTATTTAATGTGTTGGCATTATGTTTTCCGATAAATAAACATTTGTAAGTTAAGTTTTTTAATATATACAGTAACTATAAGGTTTGGGTGAATAGTAAAATATCATCCATTTTTATCTCTCTCAAAGTAAAGTTCGTATTTTCATTTATAGATAAAATTAAATCTAGATCACCTAAATATTAATTCAGTAGGTATTTCTGAAAAAATAGTCAGGCTACCACCTGCTCTTGTGGTAAGAAACAATAACGATTCCTTTCACCGTCAATACATCATCGACCATATAAGATGTTATGATGTATGATGTCTATAATTACACTGACTCACTCACACTTCAACTTAAATAAAATGACTAACTGATGAGTGAGTCAAAATATTACAACTAGCAAGCTTCTGACGTATTGTTAATTTACTATTTATAAAAGACTAGAGGGTAAATAAACTATCGGATGTTAACGAGTTATTTCTGCCCTTTTTACAAATCGGAATTTCCAAAAGTATTTATATATTGGGGGAAATTTCAGCAAAATAATGACTGAATTATTCCATCATTTTTAAAACGGTTTAAAATTTATTTATTTCATAAAATATAATTTGACGAACTATTGATTTAATTAATGTCGTTTTTAAATTATCTATATTAATATTATATATGCGAGTAAGTAATTGCTTTTTATACTTTCACGGCTTAACCACTGAATCGAATTTGATGAAATTTAACGAATATGACGCATGCTTGAACCTCATGGATACTTTTATAATAACACTCCCATCTAACATGCAGGTGAAATTGCAGGCGAAAAATATTTTTTTATGTTTACAAAATAACACATTTGTGACAAGCATACTTTCACACGTTTTTTGTAAAACAATCATTTGTTCTCCGCTCTTTGTCGACGTTAAGCAACATTTATAATAAAGGTTTGTATATATTGCGATGGAGTCAACACTGACTCTAGTTTGAGTACAGGAGATCCCATTGTTTTATGTTACCAATGATCTGTTCGTAATTTGTGTTATCTAATATCCTTATCAATACTAATATTATAAATGCGAAACTAACTTTGTTTGTTTGTCTGTTAGGCTTTTACGGCTGAACGAATGTTAATGAAATTTGGTTCGGAGCAAGAAACCCAAGGACATCGGCTACTTTTTCACTTCAAGGATGTAAAGTTATAGATGAGGGATTGTATGTAACTTCTTGAAGGATTTTTGTTACAAACTGAATTTCAAGTGGACGATGCCACGGGATCAGCTAGTATCTTGTTGAACTCCTCCTAAGCGATGGACCGATTTTGATGTTTTTTTTGAATGTCTGTTTAAACTGTAGGTGGTAACGGTGGCGCTGTGATCGGTCTCCAGGACGATTACGATAATTAATAGTGTAAGATATTAGGTTTGTTATTAAGTAAATCAATTCAATGAAGTTTATTAATTAACAATACAAACAAACAAATATTCCCATTAAGTTTTGTAATTTGACGAATCCTTCTAAACGATAAAATTGCTAATTAAATTAAGATACTGTTTTGAAACAAATGCTACATAATTTCAGATGCTTTGTTAACTACGATACCCACTTTTTGGAAAGGTTCGTTCAAGTTACAATGATTGTATGCTAAAATTGTTAAACTTATGTCGAAAAATATGTTTTGCAAAATTACTGAATCTAATTTGTAATTAAAATTGCGGAAAAGATTAACTACTGAGTTTCTTGTCGGTTCTTTTCGGTAGAATCTACTTTCCGAATCGGTAGCTTTAAATTTAATTCAGTAGTGTAACTTGACGATTCAAAAGTGCAATTATGATCCCATTTGAATTAAGAATACTTAATTTGATTTTATTTTATTTAGGTGCAACGTTTTCCGTTTGAAATTCGAACTCTTCTTATTTATTTTTATTATGCTGTAGTTTTTTTTTTGAGTGTATCTAAATGTTATTATTAGTAAGGTGGATGATCGCACACTATCTCATTCTGGTTATTTCTTAAAAGTATTGAAAAATGTTAAAAATTACAAAAATATATACTGATGTACCTACACTGAGTCCTTTTAGGTTAAGGCATTTTCTTTAAAAAAACGGCATTGTTTTAAAAAATGCTTCTACATCGAAGAAATGAATTAATTTGAATTTAAAATCATAAAATATATTACACTAAATTTTGGTCGTAGATTTTTAGTATAAAATGGAATCCATGTCATCATGGTTCAAATTTTCTTTATACAAAATTTTATTAAATTCGGTTTAGTTGTTAAACCGTGAAACAGACAGAGATATTTTCGTATTCATAATATTAGTATAAGTATATATAGTATAATAAATGACTTATATACATATTAATTATTATATTTGATTGTTAATTCTTAATAAAAATCTAGTTAAAAGAAAAATCTTATTTCTACGAATGAAATCGGTTCGAATATTAAAAATAAATTTAAATAAGAATTGAATATTACAGATAAAATAAGAATTCCAATACAACGTTTACAAAGATGGCGCCGCTTTGTCTAGACATCTCAGTCTGGGTTAATGCGTCCGGAATGACGTAACACAGCCATTGCTAAGATTTATAACGGTTGCTATTGCCAAGTTTAACAAGGATCTTGTTATTGTCCTTCAATGTAATATAAGACGCCATACTGAATTAATGGTAGGTACATTAATTTTCAAATGGAATATATGTCATACAAATTTCAATACATACCAACCTTGTCGAATGAATAATTTCGTGACAATAAACATTAAATTATAGTTTTCTTATTTTGAAGCGGTATCGTTTTTTACTTGATGGTCAAAGTGGAAAGTTAACTTTATTTTATCGCTAAGAATTTTAATATCTAATAATAGCCTGGATCGTTCCTTTTTTAATGTGTGTTTTGATCTATAAACTCATCAGAAGGTTAAACATTTTGCACATTAACGCTTTTAAAATTTTTGCAGTAGAGGCACCACCACAGCCCCAAAGAGGTTTTGCAATACAGGTAATGGCAATTAATAAATCAGATAAGACGTGTTTTTCGAAGAATAAAAAGTTAGGATAAAATTAGAATAATTTTATAAGCAAAACTTCACTTGGTTTTGCTTGTAAAAATGTCTGATTTATATTTGGAGCAGGACCTATACTTATCGTTATAGTTACGATATTGTTGATGCAAACATGAAATATTTTTTAATTTAGATAATAAGTTGTTCATCTATCATCATCATCATTGTTCTTGTGATTTTTACACAAGTGTTTTTAGTTTTTTGTCTAGAATCTAGGATATTTATACTCAAAGTACAACAATATTATGTACATTCACAATAATATAAATCTTTTGAAAGAAACTGTGATAATCATTGTATGACGAGTAGGAAAGGTAAACTAATAACATCTAGTTTCCGACTTCGAAAAGGTAATACATCCTTACTGACATTCTCTGTAATTAAAATGGTAGAAAAGAGTAACTACTGAGTATCTCGCGGGTTCTTCTGTAAAATCTACTTTTCGAACCGGTGGTGGCTCTACATTAATTCCACAGTAACATGACAATTCAAAAGTGCTTTTGTTATAGTATAGGCTCATACCTACTTGAATAAAGAATATTTTGATTGATCTAAATATTGCCTGTTTAGATCAATTAAATCAAATCAACACATGGAATAAGATATAGTAGTTACTTTACAAGCAGAGGATTGTAAGCCGATTTGTTTTTGTTTTGATTGTAACAAATGGAGAATATTATACGTACCCGTTATCCTAAAAGCTTTAATAATTATCATGGTCGAATTTCAAGAATAACTGGGCGAAAAAATTGACCAAAATCCATATATATATTTTAAGTTAGTTATAAACTTACCTGTGCTTTCTCATGCTTGTCTCTAAACCGATCAGCGTCTAGTTGGGCAGTGTCTCTCTCCTTTTGCAGTCTAGCCGCTTGACCCAGGGCTTTGTCGAGTTGTGACTGAAGGGATTCGAAGTCGTATGCTGATTTTTCGCGGTCCACTTGCAACTGTTGAATAATAAGGATATTTAAAATAGTAGAGTACTGACTGCTACGCATTAGGACATACGTAATGGACAATATTTCTCGCTCGTGATAATTTTAACCTTGTAAATTAAACAAATCGGAAAGTTCGTCTGCTACTTAACCATGAGAACAATATTTTTATTGAAACCGTATAATAATAACATTGTAGTGAGCCGAAACTAAAACACGATTAAAATGAACAAAACATTTGATTTCTAGAAATCTACGTTACGTATGTACCGTATTACGTTGGAAGGATTGTTATACATTATAGACAACTAATAACTTGATTTATAGTAATTGTTGTAAAAACACGTACCTTTCTTACTTCAACAGCTGATTTGTCTAACTTCTCTTGAAGTTTATCAATCTCTGAGTGTGCAGAATCAAGCGACGCTTGTAGCTTGTCTTGCTGTAATTGCGCTTTGCCTAGGGTAGCTTGAGTTCTTTCTAGTTCTTCTCTTGCCTTGTCTAGTTCTGCTGTTGCCTTATCACGTTCGGAATGGAGACGACTGACAGATGATTGGACACTAGTACAAGAGGATAAAAATTAGTGCAATGCGTTTGTATTATTTTTCTGAGATTACCTTTAGATGAAGTTTATATAATAAAATATTTACTTATATATGAATTTATATGTATTAAGAAAAATATGTATGACAATTAACTAATATATATAATAAGGAACCTTTTTTTGATGATAAAAACATTTTAATTTCATTTAAGACGACGCGATGTCATGTTTAGATTTCATAGGATTTTGGGAGTTTACTCAAAAAAAAAATTAGTATTGTAGTTTATTTATGAATAACTCATTTTTATTTAATCGATCAAGCGAAAATTAGTTATCTTAAATGAGATAACGGGATCTCTCGGCTCGATATTAATTAATGATGAAATATATGTACGTATGATTGTTAGTTCATAATTGATATCAGGAGATTTACTTTAATAAAATTAATATTTGAAAAGTGCAAAAGTTATATTACAATGCCACGCATAATCAATCACCAAATCAAATAATGGTGATCGACATTATATTGTTATATGATGAAATAATTTTGAAACAAACAAAGTTAGTTATTAAAAACACTTTAATATATTTACCGGTCATATTCTTCCTTGAGGCTGTCTTGTTCAGTTTGTGCATTTTCAAGTTTTGCTTTAAGACGATACACTTCACCCTGTGACTTTTCTAGTTTATCTTGAAGCGCACTAGCCTCGGACCTAGCTCTTTCAGCATCTGCTTGTGTGACTCTTAGTTCTGCTTGAGTTCGTCTCAATTCTGCTGACACTTTATCTGCTTTCTCTTGGACTCGGTCTAATTCCTGAGAAGTTGTTAACGTACTTCTACCGAAAGTTGTTTGGGATCGCTCTAACTCATGTTTCAAACGTTCATTCTCAAGTTCGAGTCTAGCCAAACGCTGTTTCGCTGCTTCCCAGTCAGCACCCGATCTACCAACTTCACTTGCAGCTTTGTCTAACTCGGCCTTTGACTTTCCGAGTTCAGATTGAGAGCTTTCCAGTTTAGCTTCAAGCCTGTCTTTTTCAGCTTGCGCTCTTTCTAACCGGGCACCTAGTTTTTCTACTTCACTTTCAAGAGCGTGGAGTTTCATTTTGTAATCAGCTATTTCTCTTTCATGTAGCTCTCTTTCTTCATTTTTCTCGTGTTCGGCTCTGTCTCTCTGTTCTCTTAGTTGTTGAATTTGCTTTTCTTTATCGCCAATGACTTCTTCAAGGGAGGAAAGGGCACCTTCGGAGGAGCAATGGTGGGCTTGCATGGCATTGAGTCTAGCTCTAGCCATGTCTACTTGGTTATCTTTTTCTTTCAGAAGATCTTCAAGATTCTCAATCTAAAAGAAATTTAATCTTGTAGTTACGATCATATATTAATTTTGTTCAACAAAATAAAAGCAACAAAATATAAAATAAAGCATAATAACAAAAACAAAAAGTAAACATACCTTTAAAATAATAAAAAATATATAAAACACTAGCACTATAACGTAAAGGAAAACAAATAATAGAATGGGTAATAATATTTAAATAAATTTACTTAAATATATTACAAAAAGAATAATATTTAAATACAAAAAAATAAAACATATATGTATTTTGGTGTGCTAAAAATAATGATTCAAGATTATTCCAATATAAAATGTATTAAAGTTAAAGCTTCGATTTACTCTACAAAAAAAACATATTATAAACAAATAGAAACAAATAACTGAAAGAAAATTCTAGAAAAACAATAAATATACATTAAAATAATAGAGTAGACAATAGTGTCATAAGAGTTTATTTTTTGTTACTTTAAAAATAATAAACTTCTTATCTTTTTTGGATATGTAATGTGAATATCATATACAGCTTAATTATTTTACAAAACACATGGCTCTTGAATGGAGCTTGAGTATCATTTTTAGTCTCAGCGTTTTTCGGTACCAATTATTATTGGTAATGGCTACATGCTTGTTGAGTGCAAAGGGAACTTGAAATACAATTATCGATAGCAAAAACGATTTCAAATCGTAAGCGTTCTGGTTTATAGTAAAATAGTAAATGGGAATGTTTAATAAAGATTATGTCTTTAAAACATATTCACAGCCAAAAAAATAAGCAAATCTCAGAATAGATTTGAATCGTGGTAGTTTTGTTTACAATAAATCTAGCGCTGCCAAGAACTAGTCTAGTTTGTATATCTTATCTATATAATCTCTTACACCAAGCATTTACCTTTCGTTGCAGCACGTTTATTTTTCTATCTTTGATTTCAGAGTGATCTCTCAATTCAGCGAGCTCGTGAGCAGCTGCAAGAGCTGCTGCTGTTTTCTTTTCAACCATTCTACTCTTCTCGTCTAAACGAGCTTTAAGTTCTTCAACCTAAATAAATAAATAATTATTATTAATTATTACGGTTAATACAACGATGATTTCTCCCATATTGTTGAAAGTTTATGACTTCTTAAATTATCAAAGTGCTTTTATATAAATTATAAAGTATCAACTGAGAACACATTCTGCTTTTAATTGTTATTTAACTTACGTCAGTTTGCAACATGCTGTAATGTTCTTCTTTAGCGCAAAGCGATTCTTTAAGGACGGCTATATGACGCTGGTAGTCTTGATGCTGTTCCTCCAACGCTTTCATCTTTGCTGCCATGGCCAAGATCTCCTGGTCCCGCCTTTGTATCTCCAGACGAAACTCATCCAACTGCTCAACCACCATCCACAGGAAATTTTGTATAGAATTAAATAAATTAAAACAGAAGATTAGTCTTAGAATTGAAAATAAGACAAATCGAAACGAGATAAAATCTATCTACTAAGGCAAATAGTGATGGCGGAAATGATACTGATGTTAAATTTAATCTACATCTCAAAACTGTTAAAACCATCCAAAAGAAGGATTTAGTTGATGTTAGTATCGATGATAAAGCGACGCAAGCTCATTAATATTAATCGTTTATTAAAGAAATATTATCAGCATCTAATAATTATATGACTTAGTGCCATGGAAGACATATTATATACCTTAAATGTTTTTACATGCATAATATCACGTTTATAATTAACACTCAGACAAAATTCAAAAATTCATCAAATTCAATGAAATATAGAAAAACGTACATCAAACGCTGGAAAACTTTCCGATTTATCTAGTACTAGAATATGAAATATTGAAGCTTAAATGGGCATAAGTAGAAAGTTTTCCAGTGGTGAATATCTAATAGAATTAAATGCCGACGATGCACGGGCGCCTACGTTGTGATACATTTATCTACCGATACTGTGACAGAGACTCATGAAACATGGCGACTACATGAAGAGGCCGGGTCGTGTGAGCTAGACTAGTGATGAGTGGCGCGGGACCAAAGCTATATACTGGACGATGAATTGCGATCAACACCGAAAGCGGAATATGATTAGATCAGGAATTTCAGAAAAACGCACCCGAACTCGCTCGATGCATACGACCTCAACAGTCTTTATTTAACAGTCTCTAAATCATCAAATTGGTGTTAACGTAATCTCACACGTTTCGATAACCATAAATTTTATATATCTAAAATATCGCACCTAGAACCCTACTTAACAAAAATATCAATCGACTGTTCAAGAATATAATCTCTTATATTTTAATTAAAAATAGCTCTAACAATGAACAAGTTTACACAAAAATATTTCGAGTCGACAACTCGGCTAAGATCGGTCTTAAAGCGATAAATTGACACGGGATCGTCGGTCGGCGCGCGGCGGGGCGCGGTCACAGCGTGGTGGCGCTATAGTGGGGACGGGGCGCGCGGGCTCGCGGCACGGGGCGCGGCCGCGGCGGCGCGACCATGCGCCCGTCCTTGGTGATGCGCACGTCGTTCAGCAGAAAACTTACTTGTCGCTTGAAGGGAGGGTCGGCCTTATCGTATAGCGAGGCGTGCGAGGGCGCGAGCGAGGGCGGCGGCGGGGAGCCGAGCGCGGCCAGCTCGCTCTCGAGCAGCGCGACCTGCCGCTCCAGCGTGGCGATGCGCGCCTCCTTGGTCTCGAGCACGGCGGTGAGCGTGGCGCCCGCGGAGCCGCCCGGCAGCCCGGCCGCAGCCAGCGCACGCTCCAGCTGCGCCTGCAGCGCCCGCAGCGTGTCCGCCGTCGCCTTGAGCTCCTGCCACACGCCAGTCGGTCAGCCGCGCCGCCGCCCGGCCCGGCCTCCCGGCCCGCTACACGCCACCCGACTACTCGCCTCGCGCCTCCCTGGGGCTGCGCTGCTAATACTCCCGCCCTCCCGCCGAGCCCGCGCAGCCCCAGGTCAAGGCGGTACACAAATTTTAATGATTGCTCAAACTGAACCAATGAAATTTACACGAGACGGTCTTCGCTAGGGTTCATGTGACGGGGACATAATGAGCTAAACATGCAATGTCGTGAGTCGGTGTTCGTGTCGCTCTTTTTTTTAATCTGTTGTTTTTAGGCCGAATCGGAGGGTTTCAGTTTTAAATATTGTTCTTTTATTTTGAAGGTCGACGTGAAGGTGGAAGAATGGAAAAAAGTGCTCAGGGGGAACAAGCTCGAAGTGTAACAGAGACCGTGAAGAGTAAGCGAAAGTTTGATCAGAATTGAATGAAGCCAGAGAAAAAGAGTAACAGGTCGATTGTACACAGAAGCGACGCGACAGTCACATTCGGCCGGAGACAAATGAATGAAATGAAGCTATCAAGAGCAACTCTAAGAGAAACAGTGTTTGATAAAGGTATCACAAAATAAAACGCCCATGTGTAATACAATACTGTTACATAAACATGAGGAAGCAGTGACGTGCAGAACATACGGCTAAGTAACGCGGTGTAGGATATATATAATAGTAGCAGAATAGAAAATTTTCCAACGACATAAATATTCAAACGAAAAAAAGTCTATTCTGGGTAAGCATGCAGCACGACATTCAATTATGTAACGACAATTACCTGCTTTTGTGCCATTGCTTGCATTTGCTGGAACATTTGTCTTTCCTCTTCTTTACCTGGAAAAAGTCCCAGTTACGTATCCTCATCGTTATGTACTGTTAAAGTACAATGATTAATCAGTTTTAACGTTCGTTGCTAAATTAAAACATGACCACGTACCCATTCCTTTGTTTTGCAACATTTCCAATAATTTCTTGATGCTTTCATCTCGGGCTTGTAAAGTTTGCTTCTGAGTCTCAATCCGCAATTCCAATTCCTATTAAAAAATCAAAGCTTATAAGTGATTATTAACAAGGTGCCACGTCTGTATAGCCGACATTATAGTTAAACAATAATCAAATGTTATACGCAGGACAGGGAAAAAGGTTAATTTAGCTTGTTATTAGTCTACTATTTTCGCAGACCTCAAATTAGAGAGCAGTTCGTATAAGTCTTAACTTTTATTGACAAAAGTTACTTTGACTTTAAGATCACGTAAGGAATCAAAGTCATAATCGAAATTACGCAGTTATTTCTATAGACATTTTTATTGATAATATCAAACTTGCAGAATAAATATTGGAGCTACTGCAGGGTATTAATTACTACTTGCTGTGTTGTAGATTTTATTGAATGTATTTCTAGTGACGTTATATTTTTCTTGCGGTGTAATACCAATTTTATGCCGTCTGACGTCCTCGGAAACTTAAATTTGACATTAGTACCTTAATAGTATCCCTTAATATTGCTATCTCTCTCTGAAGATGTTCGTTTTCAGCGTAAAGCGCCTCTAATTGTTGTTGTAATTCAGGAGCAGGCTGGCGCATGCGTAGACGGAGTTCTTCTTCTAATTGCCTTACAAGCATTGCTTGTTTCTGAAAATAATAAATAAGAAACATTAGAGGATTTATAATACATTCGATATTTATAAGACATTAGATAGTTTTGAGAAGTAAATTTATTCTAGTCGGTAATGTGTTTAATAGAGGAGCTGAAATTAAAATATTCAGGAGCGTTGATAACAGATTTTTACCGACAATCATTTTGTTCTGGAGTGAAAGAAATATGGCAGAAGATGCTCTGATAAATGAGTATATCATTTATATATTTGCATAACAGTAGTATACCGACGTTATAGGTTCCTATCGCTTCTCAAGGAAGAGCATGGTCATTCGACATGTATTTACTTTCATGCTCGTTAATATTATATAATCATATTATTTCAAGTTTTATAGCCGTTCTGTAAGTGACGAACACAGTTCAATATTTCATCGAGAAAGATATTTTGGTAAATCGTGAAGTTTTTCCCTTTATTCGAGGACTAGTGAATAATAAATATAGTTCGAGTTATCGTTGAAACATTGGAATATGACAAAGGTTCCATATGGCGCTATCGAAACTTCGGCGCTATAATTTATTTCGCATTTGGCAACAAAGTTGGTTGATAAAAAAAATACAAGCGCAAATGGTGTTGTCGCTACCCCGCCACATATTCCACGAAGTTCGACGAATGACATTATTCATTTGTGGTATTAATTGTTAGTGTTTGTGAACACTGTAATGTAATCATTGAGGTCAATGCACTTAAACTTATCGTATATATAGCCTATTCGAATGGAAGTAGGAAAAAAAATAAACAAACCTTAGATTTACGTATTTCATGCGATTTGCTAATAACACAGCTGTATTGTGCACTACTAAGAGTTTATGATTAATATATCGTTATTTATAATACAAGACTATTACACTTTACTACTTATATCCAATTTAATGATACTTCCAAAATTCCGATAAGATTTTCGTCGACGTTCAAAACGCCATTTTTTCGCAAATCTATAGTTTATATCATAGATTAATCATGCTCGACCAATGATATCGCAACAGTATCAATTTGCTGTCAAATGTTGTTTATTTGGCTTTTTTCCTGTTATGTTTGGGATAGAGTATATTATGTACTTTTTGTTCTTTGTCAAAATATAAGCAACTAGCTGAACTGCGGTTTTACTCGCGCAAGAACTTTACCTATAGCACACAAACCATCAGCACCTTTTTCCCCCTCGACGATTGAATTTAAAAAAGTGGCCTATCTACTTCGCCGGGACTCAAACTATATTTCATCTATATCATTTCAAACGTTTTAAGGGCGAAGAGGTAACAGAAAGAGTAACTTTTGCATTTATTATATAATATTAGTAGATTTATTATTATTATATATAGATTTATATCTCTTTGATTTAGAAGGATTTATTTACTGGATATATTTAAATCATTGAACTGAAAGTAACTTTCAATCTATCTAATATCCTCTTTTGTAGAAAAAAAAAAGAATATCAATCAGAAACGATTTAAAAAAATGCATGTTTTTTATGGTCCGAAGTATGATGATTTAATTGATTGATAGTAATTTTAGTATTATTCGCCATAGTATAAACATCATTAGAGCCTCTTATAGGCTGTATTGTGTCCTTCTGTAGGCATTATTTTCGTTTCTTTACAGTTACAGCTTTTTAAAATTTATGATGCGTGTTAGTTAAAGTAAAGGCTTATATATTTTATTTTATTCTAACGCGTGACTGTTGTGTCGTTAATATTGTATTAAATTATGATAAAATTAATTCAACATTCAAGCTATTTATAGGTTGAATAAACACGATACAATAATAATTCTGGATTTAATTGGTGGTTGAGCGTCGTTCAAGCCCGTCTGGGTGGTCACCACAAATTTATCAATTATTCTGCTGCTAAATAGTACTACTTGCATAGCTGTTTTCCGGTCAAAAGGCTGATAAAGCCAGTGTATTGTACGAATCATCACAACTTGATCACGTCGTTGGTAATTTACGTTACTTAAAATACAAGTGAAAACTACAAACTAAAAGTACTTAAAGTAAATATGGTAAAAGTAGATGGGTGTAAATTTAAGATGAATTGTATTAGTGAGAAACAGCCAAAATATCTAAGTGCTGAACAAAAGCTCCCCTTTCACACGAAATAAGGTTTCGACCTCATTATTTAATTAAGTAAACCGGTCTGTGTATGACTACTACTATTGTTGTATTCCGGTTTGAATGGTGAGTCAGTGTAACTACAGGCACAAGGGACGTCAAATCTTGGTTTCTAAAGTTGGCACATTGGTCATATAAGAGATGCTCATATTATATTTCTTACAGTACCAATTTTAGGGGGAATGAGAACCACGTACCATCAGGCGCAGTTGCGAGTACGACTTCTTAATTCAAATATTTAAAAAACTGTGCTGCACTGCGGGTATGGTTGGGACACGTAGCAGAATTTTATCCAACGCATATTATAAGTTTTCTCACGATGTTTTCATTCACGATTGAGCACGAGATGAAAACTTGCTAGGATTTAAGGTTACAGTAAGATTACTGAGAGGATAGAAACCCCACGTTTTATTAATTTAGAACATTATGTAAACGACTAATTAATTGTAATATTATTGTGTATTTATAATTCACTAGATTTCACTTACACGAAAATAGGTTAATGAGTGTCTCTGAAATAATGATCTCCGCTGAGTGGTTATATCTTGTTAAGGAAGTTAAATATTGCTTATATTATACATCTAATCGTTACCATACATCATTTTATTTTGACAGTTCCAAGTGCCAAATGATTATACTGGCTCATTCTGGAATATAGCAAACCAAACTATTGTCGTTTAGTGGATTTAATGACTAGTGGGTTGACCTAAGTTGAATCACGGAGAGTGTGACGATAAGATTTTATATTAATACTAGTCTTTCCCGCGTCTTCGTCCGCGTATGGAGGTTCCCTATACCCTTTTCTGTATCCCTGAAGTAGTAACGTAAGCTTTGATTTAGATTTAGTTATAATTTGTATTTACGAAATACAAATAAACATAGTGAATATAATGACTTCGTTTACACCAACGACAGCGACAAATTAAAAAGATTCATCACGGTTCCTTGAATACACCGGTGCGGTTATAACTTTACATGTGATTTTTCATAAGATCGGCCAGAGGTGTACGATCCATTATTCTGAAGATGCATACATTTGTCGATTCAAGTACCAAGTGGTAATATATTTTATTTCTCATATTATCCAGGAAATCGTGTTTTCCGCGAGAAATACTCAGAACTGAACGCGTTTATATTCAAGTCTGGTAAGACGTTTATGTCATGTGACTTTTACGACACTTGAGTAATGCTTAAGAATCGTAATATTCATCTTTTAGTGTTCGAATATGAACGGTTTCTTGTTTTACACAATCACATCATTTACCGAAGAAGTTTTCCTAAAAGCTTATTTCCGATACTTCTCTTTTTAAAGTGTAAGCATCCAAATTCTGAACCTAAACCTGTAGTAACATGTAAATCTTATAAAATGTCAGTTCAAAAATGTTTCGTAGCTTTGAATTTGAGATATTTAAGCATCCAAAGTGATAGACGGAACATCTTCTTTTTGAAAGTTTTGGGATTATTATATGTCTACTAGCGATGTATTTCCGTCAATCAAACCTAATAAACCTGATCAAGTTTCGAGAAAACATAAATCAAAGTCCAGTTTGTAAGACACAGGACTTTTGTCATTCCTTTGAAGTTATTTTACCCTAGTATTGCTTCATTGGCTTGGCCTAGATAAGTAAGCTTAAAAATTCTCCCTTTGTAACGGAATGTTATACAAAGTATTGATGTATATCGGTAGAATAAATGATAATTGGGTGCTGTCTACCCAGAGGGACTAACGAAACATCTATAAGGAGACATTACAAGTATGCCTCCATTGCTGTCCAAAAACTTTTGGAAAACTCAGAAAATCTAACAATTACTAGTAGTAATTGGAATACATTTAAACAATGCGAGAATTGAAAATACTATTAAAAGAATGCATGAAATAGTAGTATAGATAATATACGACCCACGCTTCGCCATGATGTCACCACTATAGGATTACGTGCAATTACTAGCCTTGTGTCACAAAATCTCGGCCAGTCTACAATCTTGCAAGTATATCGTCTTACAAATGCGGAGGTTTTATTGTCGTGTATATATGCATATACTAAGATATTATCATTTCGTGATTATAATACTACTAAATTTTTAAAATAGACGCTTCTCTCTTTCGGAATTAAAATACTATATTTCTGAATCACACACACTTCTATGAAAGTAGTGGTCACCGAACTGAAAATGTTTTTGTGTATATGCCCTTCATATTGTAGTATTGTTACAGTGGGGTTGTTGCAAGCTTGTCCGGGTCCAAAAATTTAATAGATAGGAATCCCACATCGGCTGGGTCTATCGAAACTCGGGTATCGTTCGAAGATTTCAATTGCATCTAGGTACCTCTTTAATACATATTCTAATAAAAAACCCTTTCTTATATGGACGTGTAACGATTTAAAGGGTGACTGATAGTGTACTTGCAGGTCGAGTAACTGGTAAACGAATGATTTACATTTCGATGTACATCTTTGGGGGAGGTGACCACTTAACATTGTTTAAAGTTGTTGTTTAAAGAGGCTTAAATAAATTTAGTATCAGAAAGACCCTCACGTATATACGCAGATATAATACACCACACATTCTCACAATATTAATAATCTTTAAAACCACACTCACACATATAAATACGTACCTATTATTAAGTGCACACGGTATGTATTGTATAGCTGAAAACATTTGTCGCTAATATTGGAGCTAACAATGAAAAATATTTGTATGAACCGGAATTCTGAAGGTATCGCATGGTGCATAAGCGATAGCGGGTATGTTTTAATTTCGCTTTTGAAATTCGCTAAAGTATTTTAAAATGTAAAATAAATTAATCTCGGATTAAATTTTCACAATGAATTTAAATATATGTTAACATTAATAGCAAGCTATTGTTTTTTGACTTGATAACTTTCTTGTCTTGTTATGTCTGCATTCCAGACATTTGAGACATTTGAGACGGTCCAGTGAATGTTAAAACACCTGCATGTGATCTGAAGATTCCGGGTTAAAACGCAGGAAAGCATCACTGAGTTATCGTGTTCTTAATTTTTGTTTATAATTCATCAAGTCCTTGGCGGTGAGAGAAAACATCGTGAGGAAACCTGCATGTGTTAAATGAAAATCGGTCACCAACCCGTTGGAGTAGCCTTACAAAATGGGCTCCTAATCTTCTTTTCAAACGGGGAGGACTCTTTAGTCCTGCCGTGGGACATTTACAGGCTGTTATTTTACTTAACTTTCCTATACAGGTAAACACAAAAAAATTGTAGTATGATAATATATAAAAAATTAATTCCGTTTCCTCTTGGTCACTAAATCCGTAGCCTAATTGACCTTCTCGCGCGTTTACCCTAATTTTCTTCCTTAATTTTGATAATCGATATTTTCTATGCATTGTTTGAGTTGTATTGGGAAAAAACAAAAAACGTTTTAAGTTAATAACGAATAACGTAACGCAGCTTTATGTGGAGGAAATAGGAGGGATAGGTGTTAAATCGGAGGGAGTATTCTGGCGATTTCTTCTCCCTTTTTTTAAGAGACCTATTGGGACGTCTCACCGTTCGTTCCAGACTTGACGATTATCGGTACGGTGGGATATTTTACAAGCAGCACTCGGGTTTTTTTTTGCGCAACCTACAACAGCCTGCAACTGTAGTTATACTCTGCTTTTTTAAAAAAATATTGAAGAAATAAATCTTTGAATTGCACAAATAAAGAAAAATCACATTTATATTATACTTGCAGTATGAACGTTTATGCTATGAAGTATCAGTAAGAAATCAGCCGAAATTTAAAGCTTCAATTTATTTCCGATTGGAAACCGGAAGTGATTGTAACACTTGTAGCCTCACTAAGCGATAGATATTGCTTAAGTGAATTCTAATAAATCATCTTCCGTATATATTAAGTTAAGACATTGGCTTACACACTTCGACACAATAAAAACTTAAATTTTCCTACATAATAAATAAAATAAAAAAAATACATCAAAACTTCACTGGACTAAAAATCAGGTTGAAAGTCTTGTTTTGAGTTTTTATATTCATAACATAGTTTTTTTAATTTATTAACCTGTCGAAGGTGTTCAAATGTAAGATTAAGATTAAAATAAAAAAAAAAAAAAAAACATCTAAATTTGACTGGACTAAACGTCAAGTTGTTTATAAAGTAGTATGTCGTGTTGTATAGAATATAAGTAGATTATTTTTTAAATTGAAATGCTGATGAAGTTATATATACGTTTTTTTTTTTTACTAGCCAGTCGAAGCCGCTATGCGTAGTGACAGACACGCTACATAATCGCGTAAGTCGAATTAGTAATGGTACAATCACAGAATATACAATAGACTTATATCTTACTATTGGAGCGAATCGAGGAAAACCGAATAGGGACGAACTGATATAAAATGAGCATTAAAATAACGAGGAAACTCCTTGAAAGCAATTAATTACGGCTTCCAGTGGTTATTGATCTCAGTAACAGTTCTTCCCTTTTTAATTAAAGGGTCTCTGGTTGATGTTTTTATTAAAAACTTATCGTGATGTTTGCAATTGATTGATTTTTTCATTAGTGTTGCGATTGAATTTTAATATATTCTACAAATGAAACTCAGGGTCCACACACAATAATATTGCAATAGATCTAAGCATTTTAAAGAAATATATATTATTTAGATTTCGTAATCGTAATTCTGTCCGCTACTTTTTCGCTCTTAAATCGCTGAACCGATTTCGATGAAATTTGGTGTAGACATAGTTTTAGTCCCGGCACAGCCTCCTTTTTAAATTCAACGCGATAATTCAAAGTGTAAAAGGGAAATTACATGAGTCATCATTAATACTAGGTAATTTTACGTCATAAAGTCTTTTAAAAGGGAAAAATATTTTTCCGTAATAAGTTTGAATATGTGTGTATGCAGTTCCGGATTCAAAAATTGCCGTTCCATTTCTCATCTCATCTCATTTCACACGATACACAATTATTAAATAAATACGCGCAGATTAAACTTTTTCTCATCCACCTAATTTTATCGCCCTGGGCGCTAACCCCGAATGTGATGTAAACCCACAGATTTAGGGTAGGCGAGATGCCACAAGCCGTCCGATCAAGTGTGCTCAAATTTTGTGCCATGCACAAGCTTAACACGCTACTACTGTAGTTGGTGTTTGTGTAAGTGTCCTTTTATAAACTATAAATATATACTTCTAGGGTAGTAAATCGAGGCGGAGGTATTGCCTATCGGTAAGTAATTTTGTGAAGCCGAGATGACCCAGTGGTTAGAACGCGTGCATCTTAACCGATGATTTCGTGTTCAAACCCAGGCAGGCACCACTGAATTTTCATGTGCTTAATTTGTGTTTATAAATCATCTCGTGCTCGGCGGTGAAGGAAAACATCGTGAGGAAACCTGCACGTGTCTAATTTCAACGAAATTCTGCCACATGGGTTTTCCACTAAACCGCATTGGAGCAGCGTGGTGGAATATGCTCCAAACCTTCTCCTCAAATGGAGTGGAGGCCTTAGTCCAGCAGTGGGAAATTTACAGGCTGCTCATGTAAGTAATTTTTTGATGTTTAAGCCTGGCTGGGGTGACGTCATCGACATCGTCGTATAAAAAAGGGGATACGCTCAGTTTTCATATTATCTAATGAACATGCGGTATCTAGCCTGCTTTAAATCTGTGGTATATCCGGTGTTTCGAGTATGTTTTATTAAAACAGGAATACTTTTTTAAGTATGTGCGTTTTATTTATTAACGTGATCAATTATACTGAAACTTGTTAATCTCTAGTATTTTGCTATTATAAAATTATTTTAAAAATGCACGTTGTGGCCGTCTTAAAGAGTCGCACATTTTATATTAAGTATAAATATGTTTTTATGTATAACATGTTTAAGTGTAGTGACTGCTGATGGTCCTTAATAAATAAATAAATAAACTGCCTAATAGGGTATCAATCGCTATATAAGTTGTATTCAAAGTGGAATATTAAAATAAATTTTATTTAAAAAAAACTTATAAAAACAAAAAATTTATAACTATATAAAATCTTTTATCAAAATATGCGTTTTAAATATAATTTAAAGCTTAATCCAATCGCTGAATGATTACAGTTCGTATTTTAGGACGATATTCGTAAAATCGATACGTGGTTTCGACCGATTAAGGGCCGACGTTCAGTAATCGGTCGTTCAGCGTCAACTGATGAGTAAGATTAGATGATATAAATTAATCGATTATCTGTAATCCGAGTCATTTGTGATTTATAATTTTATAAGAATGTGAAATTCACACTTGACACTTTTATATTTTTTTTCGACTATTTTTGGTTCGTGCATCTTTTTAGCACGAATCAAACCACTTTATATGTCCTGTAAACAATGGGACTTAAGATGCTATGCCCCTTGTGCCTTATTGTACTGCCTTAGTCATACTTTAAACCGGAAAAACAACAAATATTATTATGGCGGGACTCCAACGTACCTTTTTATCAATTACCTGAGTATAACGGCTGTTATAGTAAACGCATTATATGCCTAAGGCACTAAATGGGCAAGCTATTGAAATAATAAATTGAAGTAGTGGGTATAAATATGTTGTCCCCAGGCAGATAAAAGCCCTGTATAGTGTTTTAGTGGCATAATTTAATGTATAAGTTTTATAAAAAAAAATATATCTTCAAATTGCTTACAAACTTGCTATTTCTAATATTCACTTAATGTTCTTCAAACAAATAAAATTAGTGGAAAGTTACGGTTTCTACGATTTGCTAATCAATGAATTAAAAATACGAGACTACTTAATTTACTGTAATAAAAAAAAACTGAACACAAACTGGCCGATTATAATTAAAAAAAAAAATGTCTTGTGAATAAAACATTTAAATTTGGAACTTGGAATCAGTTATATGTAATGTTTATTCGTGTGATATGAATTAAACCAAAGGAACGTCGTATTCATGCAAGTCAAATCAAAGTTCATTGAACCTAAAAATTTCATGCTATTGAAATAAAATCAGAATGATTTCATGTTAAGATATAATTTCATGCAACGTTAGTGTTATAATATACACATATAACTTGTGTTTATTCTTCCGCATCATTAGATATATACATATGTATATCAACTGTAAAATCATAACACAATACAGATAATGAATGGTTCAATAAATTCGACAACCAAAAAAAAAGGTACGTGTACTTATGTAGGCGCTACTTCTTCGGCGTAATTAAAAATAGTTTTTAATAACGCAAAAAAAAAATCTAATTATTAATTATAAAATTATTATAATTATTGCGATTCCTAATTTATTTCTTTTTCAATTACAAATTTAAATATTTACAATTGTAAATTTTAGAATAAGATAAGATGCGAAGTTGTCTATTTCAAACTACCTTTTTCTTTCCTCGCTAGAAAAACGCATTACGCGTTTCCCCCAGTAAAGTGGGGGGGGTATGTGGGACTCGCCGATGCCCAGGACTGCGCTAAGTACACCGGAATACCCACTAAAAAACCAGCGGTACCCTCTCCGTCTTTTCAGTTTTCATGATAACCTCTGCGCGCGCATGTAAATTCGCTCATATTTTTCATAACGCGGCAAAAGAAATATAACATACAAAAACATCTAAAATTTCATGTTAAGAACATTTATACGAAAAACTCTGGAATTTAAATAGGCTATCGGATGTTAGTTTGTATCTTCTTAAAAATTTCAGAATTTTACACCATGCACTCACAGGCAGATTCGAATTTCCCTTTAGATTTGCACGATGTGAGCTTCAAAAAGTCGGTTGGCGCGGGTTCCGGTGTGTTGCTAATTGATTCAAGTCCTTGATTTATCCACCACCAACACCATCTTTAAGGATCTTTATAAACTCCGAGCCGCCAAACCGATTTGATGCAAGAGATCAGGTACATTCTGAATGAGCAAAATCATCGTCACGTTCGCGCTTGATATCTCAATAACCATCAACGGTAGGTTGAAAATGTATATAACCTAAATTGCAGAGCGTAAATGAAGCAACAAAAAAGTATCTTTGCATAATTCTCGTATCACAACGCACAGCCGGGTTATCACAAAAAAAATGAAATTCAACGCCTTTTTCATGATGGCGCGGAACATAAGAAATCGAGGTAGACAATTTCAAGTTAAGCTTTTCTTAGCTCCTCGTACAATATATCCAAAAATCAGCCTTCTAGGTTCATTTTCATTTCCAAATGTCTATAACGACTGGACTATGATAGATATAAAACAATTTCCTGCAAATATTGTAATTCGAACGTCGCACCCAAAAAGAAACTTCAATCGTTCAAGACGATTTTAAACCGACGAAACGAAAAGTGGAGTATGAATTATTTTCTTATTTTAATTTAAATATCTTTTTATACAAATCAATAATCCCCGTATCCTTGCCATTTCTTTATGATATTGAATTGTAAACAATTACAAAAAAAAGCCGAAACAATCGCGCCGAGTTTCTATCAGATCTTTTCAGATCAGGATATTTTCATTTTTAAGCCGAGGATAACGTGTCCCTTGACTATCTATTGCTACGTCGAATTCATAGATTTTTTTTTTTTTAAATTAACTCATGAAAAAATACTATTTGGCATTCAAGTTTAATTGCAAACTATTCTTTGTGTTATCTTTATCTCAGAAAGAATGAAAGTATCCCCTTTGTTTCCAAGATATTCATTCTGTTTATAGCAGGCGCGAGATTACTTCTAAACCTGACCCAGTTTGGGCTCGTTTTGCATTTTACACCATTGTATTTCAATACTATCGTTATCAATTCAACAATTTTTGCGTGTTGTATATTGTTAAATATATATAAATAAATAAATAAATAAATAAATAAATATTGGACAACATCACATACATTACTCTGATCCCAATGTAAGTAGCTAAAGCACTTGTGTTATGGAAATCAGAAGTAACGACGGTACCACAAACACCCAGACCCAAGACAACATAGAAAACTAGTGAAATTTTTCTACGTCGACTCGGCCGGGAATCGAACCCGGGACCTCAGAGTGGCGTACCCATGAAAACCGGTGTATAACCTCAATTTTTTTGTTTAGTTTATTTTATATAGCTTGAGATACAAATCTGATAAGCCATGAGTTAATATGGCTTAATTTAAGCCTCTTAATGAATTAAAACCGTGAATCTTGTACGCAGGAGAACGGATTACCGTAATTTATGTTATTTTATAGGTAAGGTATAAATTAAAAAAAATTAACTTTTTTAAAACAAGCTCTTTTTTAATCTAGTTACGAATTATCATTAACACCAAAGGTCTTAAAAATTTCAGCTCAATCTGTCATTTTACAGGAGAGAGCAAATTAAATGTTTTTTTTTACATTCCTCTCAGTAATAAGAGACTGTTATAAATTGATGAAATCGTATTTCACAAGCTTTCAAGCAAAAAGTATTGACATAACTCTTTTGTTTTCAATACGAAAGCGTTGGCGAAAAAAACAGGCTTCGCTGCCAAATTCTCTAATCCCAATAGAAATCGTAATCTTTATGTCCAATGCCTCGAAATATATACTACCTACGTGTGGAAGTGTTAAGAGTTGTTAGAGCGTGAATGAGGCACTTACACAAGAAACAAGGGAGAAAACATGGCGGCCAGAAAAATGGCGTTGACCCCGTCAAGAGTTTTGCCGCGCAAAAGGTTTTTCCTTGCGAACGGAAACTGGAATGCGCTCAACAGTTTCATGTTAGTTTTCATACGTGAATAATTACATGGTTCACGCGAGCGAGGTACGTTCAGAATTCAAATGTAACAAGTACGCGGACTAGTTATGCAGTTGTTAAAAATATTTTGTGAATGACGTGTTAAATTTATTTATTATCTGTGGTATTAAAAGAAACAAATGAAGTACAGAGAATGCTTGCGACATAGTAAATGTGACAGTCATGAAATAGTGCGTCATCTCTTTTATTTTGAAATATTGCACTCAAATACGAACTCGATTTTTTACTCTTATAGCCCATTTAAAAATGAAAAATTAAATTAATCAATTTATTATAAAAATACACGTCAATATAACAATACGAAATAGAAATGAGATAGAAAAAAATGTATTATCTGTTTCTGCTACTCTTTTGAATTGAATATAATAAGAACAGTACTACTTATTGAATAAAAAAATATCAAATAACTGAAGTAGGAAAAATGTTGGTTGGCTCATCCACCCACAAGATGGCGCCACGAACCGGTTTCATTGATCGCCTCGTTCGCTACCGAAAATAGTACGCCTGGTTACGCAACGCCCGCCATTCAGCTGAGCCTTTAATTTTTTATCTGTATTATTTAATGACTGTCACACATAAATATCTATCAGGGAAACTATACTATTGCAAACACAAACATTAATAATATTATGATCACCATTATTTATTATTAGTTTTATTTTTGCTATTAATGTTCGTGTTCCATTTTTAAATATATATTTTTAAATTTATGCATAAAACGCTGATTTTTTTTTTTAAATATTAATTTCGATGTTATATAATTTTTTAACGTCAAATTATACCTTCGTCTATATTTATGTTAAACTCAGGAAAACCAATACAATTTGGCGCTGATTACCACACCCTCATCGTTTTTATAGTTCCGAATACATAGAAGCAAATAAATGCAATACATATGTTGCAATATACATTAAAATAGCGAGTAATAATCGTGACGAAATTATGTTTTTGATTAAAATTAGTATGGGTTTTGTAAAACGTTCGGGAATAAAATTTATCAGTGATCAATTTATTTCAAGGATAATACTCGTCCAATCTCTCTCGTACATTAGTCAAAATAGTTACTTAACGCTAAACAATTCAAATGAATTCATAAAATTTTAATGAATTAAAATGTCTTACGATATAATTGATAGAAATTGTATCGATTGTTTGAATTGTTTGATTATTGAATATCCTTAGTCCAAGTTATTTTCTTTATCGTAACAATAATAGTTTTTTCTTTGAATATCAGTATAAGATTCTACGTTGGCTAAGGGAATTTGAACTTTAATTGGGGATTAATAATAAACTGTTCGGAAAAGTCACATATCTATACTAAGAGCCCTTAAGCCATATTGGGGCGATTTCGAGGTTATTCCACCAAACTGCTCTACTACAAGTAGGTAATGATCATTTGTCAGAATATCTATCAATATATAAGTTTTCTTACGATGTTTTCCTTGATCGAATAAGATATCAATTACGAGCACGATTACATAACTCATTGGTGAAATCAAATGAAAATTAACTTTATTCCAATAGGGTTTAAGAAGCACTTTTGAATCATATTTTTATAGAGTTATATTAAATGTTAAACTACCATTGATTCGGAATGTAGCTAAATTAAACAAAAATGAAATACTAGGTATATTTACGAACAAACATACACGCTCAATTTTCTCTCATAAAATACTCTCATGTGACAATGATTTGTATTTATTCAATTTTTTAATTAGTAATGGTTAAGACAGTTAAATAGAATATTATTATCTAGTATTTCCTTGTTTTATTTTCACGTGTAATTAAAGTGATCTATGTTATATATCACTTTAATATACTGTTATGTTATATCAAATTCCTGGTTATCTGTAGTACAGACCACGCCTATAATAGACACTAGCTCCGCTCATGCACTTGACTATAAATTGTTCCTTAACTTTAGTTTTTTATGAGAAGGACCAATGGGACTCTGGACACAGCCCATAGACATACGCAGTAAGAAATATTAACTATTCCTCAGGGTTCGAAAAAATCCAATTTTTATAATAAATATCAAAAATCCGATTTTTATAATAAATATCAAAAATCCGATTTTTTTATATATATCCGATATATATCTGATATATATCCAGGCTAAGAAAACGAAGCGAATTTCATTCTGTAAACACTTAAAAATGTGAAAGGAATTTGTAAAATAATACAAGTGTCGAAATACCACATTTTTATTAAAAAAAGTAACAAAAGAATTAGTGTCTATCTATTTGAGAAAGAAATTTTTAATGAACACTTAAAAAACAAGTACCTTTTATTATTATAATAATCTTTATTTGTATGTGAGATAAATCAACTAATTTTATTTTAATATTAATTTGTAATCGACTAATCATAAAAAAGTAATCATTCAGAGTCAGGCCTTAAGCATAGATCTATGAGTGTTGTTCAGAAGATAGGAAAAAATCAATTGATATATATCAATATATATATCCGCTGATATATATCCGCGAACCCTTACATCGTCCAACCATGGGAACTAAGATGTTATATCCCCTGTACCTGTAGTTATTCTGGCCCTCTCACCTTTCAAACTGGAACACAACATTACTAAGTATTCGTATGGAGCTAGAATATCTGACGATTGGGCTACCAGGACAAAGCCGTACTAAGTATTAAGTTTATACTGCACTAGCTGAACCTGCGGTTTTATCCGCTCGAAATTTATAAAACACAAACTCAACACCCGTTTTACTCCTTTAGGTGTGGAGTTTCGTAAAATCCTTAGCGGATGTCTATAAGGAATAAGGAACCTACCTACATAATTTTAAGTTTGTAGATGTTATAGTTTCTGAGATTTCGTGATTAATCAGTGGGTAGTATTTCGCTTTTATATATGTATATAGATTTTCTCACCCAATACCTAATGTCTTATGAGAAGGAATACACAAAAATTAAGTCTTAAACGAGAACCGGAGAGAGTAGCAACTGGCTTAGATTTCAACCAGCGTATTGTACGACAAAATTTAAATGTAACACCGACGAATTAAAAAAAAAACAATCAATCGAAATGTCGAATCTATTTGGTTATATGATATTACATGTTATTACGTTTGCGTAAGGATAATTTTCATACAAGAAATTAATAAAGTTTGATGACTTAAAATACGCACTTGATTCGGATGTGATCGATTTTACGAATTAAGCCGATGTCACATCTAACTTTGTCGTACTGTACCTCACGTTTTACGTTGTCTTTGTACTTTAATTACCTAGTCATTATCTATACGTTAATTAACAATATACTGCATTAATTTGTATACAGACTGTACTCATAAAATGACAAAAGCTTAATACGTGCCTTGTTGATATTTTTTTTCATAACCCAGCTTCATTTTCAGATGAATATAACCCGTAGATGTGTGCGTGATTTTACATGTGTGTGAGTACAATATTCGTAATGGAAATAAATTTTGATTGTCATATATCGTTATTACATGTGAGACTTTATATAGAGTTATCCGTTATATAACGTATGTTGTGTATGTAAATGAGATGGATTTAAATAGAGAATACGAGAGTGTGAGTAATTATTATGAATGGTTAGTGTTGTGTTATATAATGTTAATAAATCCTTTTACCATTCCGTATTATGAAATTCACGCTTGCTTAGTGAATAGTCTAAATTTGAAGCTGATGAAACTGCGATACGTAACTAGTTATATACATATAATAAAATTGGAGTGTCTGTTTGTAATATTAAAATAACCCATTTTTACTAAATGCATATGTATGTATACACGGTACATATACCAAAATATTATTTTTTACAATTTTTGTCTGTCTGTCTGTCTGTCTGTTCCGGCTAATCTCTGGAACGGCTGAACCGATTTCGACGGGACTTCCACTGGCAGAGAGCGGATACAATAAGGAGTAACTTACTACTTTTATTTTAGAATTATATATATGATAAAAATAAAATCACGCTACAATATCCAAATAACTTACATTCAAACAACGCGCACGAAGTCGCGGGCACGGCTAGTATTACTATATAATTGTTCACTAGAATTTGTTACAAATTGTGTTCGTAGTAGTTATTTATTTTTTAGGGTGTAAAATTAAATCAGGTATGACATTATTAAATATTCTTTGACATGACTTAATCTGACATTGAAATTTTTTTTTTTTGAATGTAATATAAATATTTAATTTTATTATCGTTTATTAAATGTTATTTTGTGTATTTTAATTTTTGATTATTTTATTATTATGACTTTGAATTGTTCATATTATTTTTAATTTGTTATGGGATTTTATTAATTGATTTCTATTGTTAAATTTAAACGTAAACTGAGGAATTATTACAATTATATTTTGGTAGTCAACTTAGCTAACTCATTGGTTTACTGTAATGTTAGATATACGTTTTTTTGAAAATAAATAAATAAATTATATGCCAAAACCTAATCCGAAACGCGATGTACCATCTGGTATAAGTTTTATGTTATGTTTATTGGCTTAGTAAATTTTTCGGCATTGCAAAAAACACGTCTAATATCTTTTTATTAAATACAGACTATAAATCAAAATTGTGTTAGTAATAAATATATATAGTTCTAATCTCGTCAACGCTACTAATCTCAACGACTAGCTAACTAAGCAGGATATACTTATTATAGTTAAGCTTCAGTTCCTTCGCACTCATAGTTGATCTAAGGGAAACCGAAGATGTTTTATCAATTTCTTAACGCATGTGATGAATTTACTTGATGGAAAAACAAGACACGCAAAATGAGGAAAGGCTAACTGATGAATTGTGATCAACTTAGGAAAAATTATTAACCATATTGTCTACGATGTTATCCTTGTAATTACACGGGCTCACTTACACTTCAAATCAAAATACAATAATGCAAAGTATTAATGTTTGTTGGTGGAATAATTAATGTTTGGGTGGTGATTAAATTTAACTGAAATAAGGCCGATCTGTATAAAAATTCAATTTTTAATCAGTGTACCGTTTTGAACTGTCAAAATGGCGCTCTCTACGCTAAACTTTAGATAGTAAGGATTCTTAAGTCGAGTTGAAAAGTACTCAGAAAACGTCTGCACGTTTCAGAACTAATGGAATCCAGAAATAGTCTAGACATATTCTTCTTTCGTTCTATAAAATGTAAAGTATAAAAGATTGCTTCCAAGAATTTTATGTACAAAAGGATAATAACGTTTTGAGAAAACGCTGAAAGGATGGACACTTTTCATCATTGTTTACAAACGGTGTACATGTCTTAAAATGATTTTAATTAGATTTCCTTTACTTTAGAGTATAGTGAGCAAGTAAACGATACTTAACGCTATTAAAATAACACTTTTAAAGCTGAATTATCTGATGTTATTCCAAGCATAAGGTCAGTCTAATCTCCAAATATTCCTAAGTGAAGATTCCTATTGAAACAATACAAAAATACGTTATTAATGACGAACTTAACAATGTTAAATTTTAATTTATTCTTGACGCGAGATCAATAAATCTGTCACCAGGATTATTGGATATAAAAACAAAGTTTCTTAAATTTTCAAATCGAAATTTCGACACTGTAACTTGGAGTGAATTCCAATATTTGTTTCTAGTGACTGAATTTTAAAATCAAACTGCGTGATTTTGATGATGATAAATGACTATTCATGGCTGTGTAGCTGTACTAACTATTTAAAAACTAAAAAAAATAGTATGAACCTCTTCGGTAGGGAAACTATTCTTAATATTTTAAGATATGTTATCTTTGATATTAGAGAAATTTAGTTTTATGGTGTCTGCCAAAATATATATGTGAATAGTGGCTGTTCCAGGTCGAAGGAGGGGTTCGTATTTTTAAAAGAGGCATGAGATAGAGCGGCGGTTTAAAGCAATTTATAAATCGTGACAACTAGCCTGCAGTGCAATTTTGTAACAATCAACTTCGTATCTCACTTGTGAAATTCAAAAGACTGAATTACTTCGCTACGCTGTTTCAATGCTTGTATTATTAAAATGTCTCAATTACGAGTATTATAGTCATATATTGTGGCATATTATACAATTTTACTGTTATTTCACGGTACGACACGTTACATTTTTATATAAGATAGGTAAGGACCAATAGGTCACCTGATGGTAAGTTGCTACCACCGCCCATAGACATTCCGTTAAATCGTCAATGCACACCAACTATGGGACCTGTCATGTTATATCCCTTACGCCTGTTACACTGGCTCACTTATTCTTCAAAACGAAACACAACAATACCAGGTACTACCGTTTGTCCGTCAAAATTGACAAAAAAAGGACCCGCTGAGTTTCTTTCGCTGGTTCTTATCAGGTCAGGATATTTTCTTTTCCGAACCGGTGGTAGTGTTTCATTTGACAATCAATAAGTAAGTGTAATGCTTCCATATTGAATAAAATAATTTGAGTTTGAGTATAATATTTGATAAGTGGTAGGAAAGATGGGCTTGCACAGAGCCCCACCACCAAGTAAAGTTTGTTGTTAGAGAATAGCTATACTGAATTTGAAAAGTCTTATGTGAATGTGGAATCTAAAGTGAAATAAATTTTAATTTTAAAATCATTCATCCTTCATTTCATATTAACCGTTACCAATTTAGAGTTTAAATAAACTTGGAAGATTTTATCACTGCTTCAGGGGAATAGTTGGACGAATTGAAGCAATGTTATTTTGTTCTCAGTTGAGATGAAAGCTGAAATGAAATCTACAATAAGTACCTAATTTAAATGCTAAGCTCGTTCTGTCTGTTTGGACAAGAATCTTCAAATATAACTATTAATATAGCGACGTGGACTTTTGAAGTTTTAGAAGAACATTGGCCAAGATAATGTTGAATGATAAGGAGCTTTTGAATCAAAATTATTCAGCTAGACTTTTACAAGTATTAGCTATTTTTGTAGGTACTGTCTTGTTTTATAATCTAGCTTTACTTGTTTATAATATGTATAGTTTTTAGTTATGTGTACTATGTTATGTAATTATAGAACAAATTTTTTGAAACGATATGTTAAAAAAAAAAATTATAACTATGTTGTTATGGAATGTTGATTCTACAAAGACGAACTTGTAAACACATTATACATTATACAGATTTATAATGATATAAAGTGATTAAAATTAATGGAATTAAAGGCTGTAAATCCTTGATAGCTAATGATAAGGGTCCATGTGAGCCCAACTGTATGGATACTAAATATTCCTTAGTTACTTCATCGCAATCATTATGCACTTCAAAATTGACAGTGATACTCCAATATTTCCTATTCGCTTACAGGATAAGGCTAAATCTGTAACGAAAACTAACACAGGCGAACTTTATCTAACGATAGGTACAATATAAAATCATTTTATGGTCTCGTAAAATGTTATTGTTGCCGTAAAAGTTTCGTAATAACCAATTGACTGTGCCAGGAATGACTGGTTAAGGAAAACATGAAACGCTGCTAAAAATAGGACAACGTACCTCGTGCTCCAAGTCTCGGCCTTGGGTATTGATAGCGAGAACTCATGTAATGTCAAACGTGTATCGATATCTAAAATGTATTTTATGATATATCGATATCATTGAAATCGATATTGTTTTGAGACGAAAGTTATTCCTAAATTTGGCAAATGATAAGTATGTATCTATTCAGATAGAGACAAATCGAATAGAATGATATTATTATATATGAACAAATGATTTGTACAGAAGAAATATATATTTATTTATTTTCATAAGTTTTCTTATGAGGGACATGCAGCTGACGGTTACACCCGATGGTACGTGTCGATACGGTTTAAGATGAAAAACGCTTAAAGGGCGCGGCTACGTTATATCAACAAGATCCCGCCACCTCTCCGATCCGTGCCGAAGACGGCCGTCGTAGTGGTTTTATTAGGTAAGATTCCCATAACCATAACATATTATCTGTTTCCCCAAAGAAGCTTTCCACGGCGTAGAAAAATTGCATAAAAGGTGCTTATGTTTATGTATTAGAAGTACTTCTGCAGCGTAAATAAAAATAGTTTTTAAATTCATCGAAATTATTAATTAATTACATGCAACTTTAACTTCAAGTCTGTGATATCATAAAAAAACACTTTCATAATTTTTCATAACGCGCAAGAAGATTGGCTTATGAAGACCAAAAAACACAGGAGCCGGAAGTTAGCCATTTCCATCAGAAATAAGAAAACAAGGCGTTTGCTTAGGATGTCGATGACGTAGGGGTAGAGACCCTTCCGACGTCTGATGGTCCAATAACAAATGAAAGAGGGATAAAATGAGTCATAAGCATAATCTTATCTTTCGATTACCGGTTTACAAATAAAAACTACATTTTCAAATTGATCTATACTCTTTAATAAAAATAAAAGCTATGAAATACTTGAAGGCTCAGATAAGCACTTTTTTCTTATTACGAGATGAAATTATACTATTTAAAGTTCAGAAAATAGATGCATGCTAGGCCAAAAAATATACCTCATTTATATTTCTCAAATTAATTACGTATTCGAGTACTAAATACAATTAAATTTTATTCGTATATATATATTCCAGATGTAATAAACTTCATCCAGGAATAGGCAAAGTTAAAAAAATTCAGAATCTTATTATAGAAACGAATAGGAAAGATTTATCGATTTGCGGATTCGGAAACTGGGTGTTTAAAGGGCTGAGACGGGATGGGTCTTTTCTATGCTACCGCTAATAACCGCCTAACAATGATAAGAATATATTGAGTAACTTGACAATCT
Source organism: Vanessa tameamea (assembly GCF_037043105.1). NCBI lineage: Eukaryota > Metazoa > Arthropoda > Insecta > Lepidoptera > Nymphalidae > Vanessa > Vanessa tameamea. The sequence goes on from NC_087331.1 coordinate 2,833,107, forward strand.
ATGCCATAACTTAAATTAATTGCTTGAACAAGAGTCAAATTACGAGAAAAATTTGCTCTTAAATACGTATTTAGGAGCTAATTTTGACTTTACACTTACTCTTTCACGTAAAAGTGTTTATTTGGATAGATAAGAAAATTAATTTTAATATTTCGCTTTAAGTTATAAAGCTTCCTTAAGGTGTAAAGATTATTTAATAGAAATAAATGATGATGTATATCTGACCGAGTTCGGCCAAAAGCAACGGTGGTCATTAACAAGATACTAGTCTGTTCGGAACGTATAGTGCACAAGTGGGCTATCCCTCACTCTTATACGGTACGGAAACTTCGACATTACTGGAAGGAGATCCGGCACTGGACTAATCTTGGGAACTAAGATGTTATGTATGTGAGGCCACATATGTTAGTCACTAGACCAATGAATCAAACAAATAATTTCTATTTATAATAACAGTAGACGAAATAAACGTCTAGTGTTCCAAACGTCAGACATGTCCGATCAGCTGGACTGTTTGAATCAAAATATATTTAGTCTCTGTTCATAATAGGTATAACTATATTTATAGCATTGGCCGTGCATGAATCATGAGTTTATTTTAAACATTCTTCGATAGCGCTTCATTTTAGAGTGTTTATTGATCGAACGTGCTACATTCGCGTGGACGTTGTGAAGATTTATGTCCTTTTGGAACTATTTCATACAAAAGCGATGTAAAATATTCTAGCAAATTGAAATATATTTTGAAGATGATGACAATGGTGTTTGTATTTAAAATTGTGATAAATGATATATGATATATGAAAGCATTTGCAAAAGGTTGTTTTTTTCATTCGAAAGATTTGGTAGATAGGTCGTTTTGCTTTTATCGGTTAATTAGATATCATCTAAGCTTTGCATTATGATGTGGCTTACGTCCATCTTGTGACGAAAAAGTTATTAGTGCAGCAGTGAAGAAAATATTCGTTAGCAAACCTGCATGCATTGGATATCCTGGCTTATATGCTCCAAGCCCTCGGGTAACTTTTTACCTGAGAGAAAAGACTTATGTCCAATTTGAAATCTAAAACAGTTAAGTTAAAGATCACTTGACATAAAAAAAAGTCTGAAAAAACCGAATTACAGATACAATATATCTAAAAAACAATGTATCACGATTTTTTATTGACAGATGATTAATTTTAGTATGAGTGTGTAACCTTCATAGCAATGACAACTTATTTTTTATACTTTCATAAATTTGTTTATACAGACACGCGTTTATAATATAAAATGTATGTATATCGATCGATCGTCGATATTCAAGGCCTTATGTATTATGCTTTAAATTACCAAGCAATAAAAATGTCAACTAAAGATCGTCTCATCGGTAGTGAATATGAATTTTAAGGTTGGTGAGACTATTATTTGAATTTATTTTATAAAGACAGACGTGCTAATAGGACTCCTGTAAAACTATTCTGTGAGAATAAAACTCGACACTCACACACACTCACCGCAGAACACGAGCCCGTGATGTCAGAATGTGATAAGCGATAGAGACTATAATAATTATAAAAAAAAACGTATCAAAATGGCGTATAGTAATTTGGTTGTCAACAGTTCACTAGTGAGATACGTAGTGAATTCTTACATTGCATGATGATGAGTGAATACCTACGCTGCACCACCAACCACTTCCAACTGATGGTAAGTGATTATCACTGCCCATAGCACTGTACAAAATCTCCTCTGTCCCTTGTGCCTGTAGTTACACTGGCTCACTCACCATATATCGGTTAATTCGATACTGCTGCTTGGCGGTAGAATATATGATGAGTGGGTGATATCTACGCGGAATTACTTTAATAATACTTTAGCAATTCCGGCTTATTTCAAAGACTACATATGCAGAAGTGACATTATAAGACACAGATGTGAGAGCAACGTACATTGTTATCTTTATTTTATAATTCTCACATTAATTTATGGAACGACAATCCTATGTGACTGTGGAGACATTAAGACCGACTGATCTGATACGTGTCCGAGGCACAAGATTGTGGAATTGCCAAATACCTAATTTTAGTGATCATCGTGACAGAAATACCCAATAACTTTGCTGGGCGCCGCGATTCAATTTCGAGACGAAAGGATCGATATCAGTATGTTTATAGAAAGAAGTATATATACGAGTTGAATCCAGATATTCCTCCTATTGTTTTCGTCGGTTAAAAAATAGAGACTGAATTATTGCATTCAATTTTCACCAAAGCACGAAGACACAAAACCGTTATTAGAAAAAATTAAAAACGAAAAGCGATACTAACAAAAGATACGCATAGTTGTAGATCGAAAATAAAAAACCATACCAAAAATTAACATCCAGGCCCACAGTCAAAACGCCGTACCAGCTGAAAAAAGGCGAACGTAATATAATCGCATCGAGACACAGAGCAATTCAATTAAACCAACCGCTTTGAGGGTTCGGACGTGCTCTTTTTTAATGATAGACGAGTTACGCTTCGATGTTATGTGTAATATATTATTCAATAGTAATTATCAAAAGTAGGCTCTTATGTCGTTTTGAAGTTAATGTACGTTACGTGTTCGATATTTGAAAAATTATAAAAAATATAATAATAACACAGTTTATTCGTGAAATGCTGACTTTTGATTGGTGATACTTTTTGATTTTCGATTTTGATGCTTATATACTTTAAATTTAACGAATATTTTAATCAAAATCGTATAATACTTTCTGACATTTACACATTGTTCATAACAGTTCTCCTATTGTGACTTTGTAATACAGATGATATATTAAAAAATATATTTAATATTCAATACATAAAACAACTAACATTAATTCAAAATTCAATCATTTAATTACATATTATTTTTAATACATTACACTTAATAAATTACAAATTTTAAAATATCTGAAAGATTTTATTTATAGATATCTATAGGCCTGTGACCTCAATTTACGAATAGTGTTTTAAAATAGTACAGATACCGTTTTTATCGATTTTACCAGGAAGTATGCTCAAATACTCGTCAACCGTTATCACGGCCAACGTTTCTATAAGATCCATTAAATGATTCCCTCAATTTGTATTCACGGAAAACACGTTTGTGTATTCGATGAATAATTATCTTTTTTTTATCTTTATCAAAATATTATAAATGTAGAGGCTTCGAATTAATTTAATTATATTTAATAGATTACGTACGCTAGATGCGTTTTCGGACTTATATGCGTAAATTGAATTGAATAGTATTTTTTATGAACATTTATACAAATTTAAAAGATAATTGCATCCTATGTCAGTTGTCAAAAAATTGTTACAAAATAAAACTTAAAGGCTTAAAGACTCCAAAGTATAATTTTCATACTTAGTATTTGTGACTAATTAAATGAAATGAATAATTACATAAAATGTTTAGACGAATAATAACTATTTTGTAAGATACTAAAATCACGTAATGATGGTTGGTTAGAATACGTGAATCTTAACCGATGATTCGAGTTCAAACCGGGACGAGCACCACTGAATTTTCGTGTGTGGTTGGTGAATCTGTCACGTGTATCCATCGAACCGCATTGGAGTGGCGTGGTGGTGTAAGCTGTAAACATTCTCCTCAAAAAGGAGAGGTCTTCCACGTAAAGTGAAGGGTATGTAGGACTCGTTGATGCCTAAGACAACTAGCGCACGAATACATCGGGCGCACATCAGCTCACGGGATCACTTTCGCTTGCTATCGTGACACTCTGACGGTTGGCATGCCTATGCCTCCAATTCCTAGGGGGATTCCCGGGGTACTGAGAAGCTCTAGCTCTCCCTGCAGTACCCACAGTGGCGGGAGGAGAAGGTGCGCGTAGCGTTTTTCCCTCCTCCTCGGTCTTCGAGGGAGTCTGCAGCGGCGAAGTTTGCTGATCCTAAACGATATCAAATTCTCCCCGTTTTTTTTTTTGCAAAATGAAAACTAGTATACGAAGCGTGCAAATAATAACTTCAATTGGTTGGGACTTTGAAAAAAAAACAGCGTTGTTACTATTATTAATTCTACACTTATAATATCCATCAAAATTAAAAAATACAATCAACTTTCTGAAATTTGTTCATACGCAAAGTATATCAATTAATTTGGAATGTTTGCGTTTATCAAATATCGCTTGCTCGAACCTCAGAACCGTATCCATCAACAAGGATTACAGCATTTATTATTTTTTTATGACAAAGGCTCGGGAAGCTAGCGAATCACATTTCAATTTTTACTAATGAGGATTATTATAATAATTACTGCACAGACTATAAAAATGATGCATATTTTAACCACAGCGATCTGGAGCCTCCTGCCTTCTGTGTTGCATGCCCACATTACTGTGACATAGCATAAATTTATTACAGTTTATTCTCGACATCGATCACTATTTTATTGTCTATAGATCATCGATAGAACTGCACTTTGTTCGCTACGGATGAAAACAGGTCGTCCACGATTTCTACCTCTTAAGGATGCTAAATCTCCAGCCCGGGCGCCTAGGTGTTTTTTTTAATTTAATATAGAACATACACGGGCTCACAGTTTCCCGTGCCTTTTTTTACATTCTACTTTTATACATTTTGGCGTTTTATATTTTATATTTTTACTGAACATCAGCAGATCTTCGCTAAGTGGTTAAGATGGGCACTGTTTTTAAAGGTAGAAGTGATATACTTAAATATGATTTCAGTTAGCTAGCTTTCGACTAACTGGCTAGCTTTAACCGCTCCCGGTAATCTATTTAAATACCGAGTCGTACCAATATAAAGTCATTGGATTTATCTGACGGTATTTTTCATCGTATAATAAAATGACCAGGAGTTATAAAAATGTTTCCTATTTTCAATAGAGGATTACTCGAAGGTACATTTTTGAACGACATTAGCTCTAAATACAACAATTAATAAAACCCAAAAGCTTGAAGTGAAGTGTTGCGAGTGCAGCTATTATATTACTAAATGAGTTTTAAGTGCTCATAACATTATTATGATTAAATGTTTCGATTTTGCTAACATTGTTTGCCGAGGAACGTACGCGTCACTGGCAAGTATTCAACGCGTCTTTTCCACGATGTTACGAAATCAGAAATCAGTAATCGGAAACATGTCGAGTATTCCTCGATAAATAACATAACAACATATTTAATTATTGTTCATTATATACAAATCTTTATTAGGGTTTGTTATTGTTTATAATAGAATTATGATGTTCACGGAATATAATACCAATTCAAGCTAACACCCACGTAGGATCGCTGTGTTGTTATTGTGTTAATTATATTAATAAAATGTTATCTCTTAAATATTTTATTATTTCAATATACTTCGCATCACATACGTTACTTGATGGTAGGGCTTTGAACTAGCCCGTCTGGGTATGTACCACCCACTCATCAGACCAAACGGCCAAATAGCAGTACCCAATATTGTTGTGTTCTGGCTCATTCACCTTCACCACATTCACACTGAACATATCACCTTACTTCCCCAGGTTGGCGATGTAAATATAATTAATATTTCTTACAGCGCCATCGTTATCACTTAACATCAGGTGACCCATATGCTCGTCCGCCTACCTATGTCATAATAAAATACGTACCTATATATTAAATTTTATATTAAGCCGATTCATTCGTTAATCATGACGTAGGTCGTGAGAGAATTTCTTAGTACGCTGTCAATGTTGATATGAGTTCCTGATATGAAATTAGACCAAGTTCTTTGCGGAATTTCTTGTAGATATCATTAGATGCGTGACTTTCATATTTGGAGAAACTAAATTAACACAGTGTTATGCACCACACAGTTAAGTTACAAAGTACTTGGTGTTAGGGCTTCGTGCCCAGGTAAAACTCATCATATAGTATTCCTCCGCCAATCAGTATTCCGGGTTCAAGTGTGAGTTAGCCGTGAGAGTGATATGAGGAATGATTTACATTTCTTACAGTACCAATTACTATGGGTAGTGGTACTAAGCATAGACCTTGATACTCATTTGATAGTCCACCTCCGAAAAAGATCACAAAAACGCCCTGTACAGGCACAAGGGTAGTAATATTTTGCATCTCATGATCGGAGGAATGTCTTTATGCTGATGACCACTCAACACCACGTGGCCCATTTGTACATATGCATAATGCTACCGAAAATAAATCTTAAATTTAACCCTCCGTGATTAGACAAATTAATTCATTAATAATTGACGAAGTGTTTGAGTTTTCTTTAAGTGTTCACGGAGGCGCTTTTGGCGAATCGATTAATCGATGATTCGAACTGTCTGAACAGAGTTATCATAAAATCGAATAAGATAAAAATAATTCACAAAGTTTTTACCCTGTGTTGATTTAATTACGGATTCATTATAAATTATCAATTTTATTTATAATATTGAACCAAGTGCAGCCACTTCTAAGCCTCTTTGGACTGATCGAATACCCATTTATTAAAAAAATTGTCAATATATTTGCTTAGAGATGCTTTCGATTTGAAATGGCCTTGGTGTTATCATTTCAGAAGCCATTCGTTTTATAATATCATTTAACACACAAACGTTCCTTAACGATTTTTCTAATTGGATATTATTTTAAATAAATATAATATGAAGCATACATTACCTTTTACGACATATTATTATACGTTGTATTATTAAAGGTTCCAGCAGTGTAGATCTCAACCCGTGGGTCTCGTAAGAGCTAAAAGTTTTTTTGTGTTTACCAAATCCATGATTACCGTGAGCACTTAGCGTGTCAACTCGTTTGTTGTAAGGAAACCAAGCCACTAGCAAAACCATTCCCAAGTAGGGTCGGAGTCAAGAGACCGTAAAAGTCAACCAAACATTTTTCTTGCAATTTTCTGTATAAAAATTGGATGCTGTTATTATTGGTTTGAGATTAAAATACTTCGTCACAGTTTGACCGATCACTATGATATTTGAATCTACGGAAGCAGGATAACTGCTAGGTTATGTTCGTATATAATACCCATGGTGCCGACTTATAAATACGATAAGGGTTTATTATATCAGCTTCATAAATATTTCGTGAGCATAACCTTAATTATATATGTTAAATATATTAATCACTGAGTCGGAAATATTCAATGAATGAGATCAAAATGTTTCTAGGAATTCCGATGTTTGTAGTGAAGGCTTTGCCTTGAAGGATCTATTCATTCACTAACTGTTCTGCTCGCTTTGCAGAACGAATGAAAAACTTTAGAACGAATTGTTTTTATAATAAAACTAGCGACCCCCCCCCCCGGCTTTGTATGGGTGCAATGCTAATACTAAATATACTACAGAACATTCACAGTGATTTCCAAGACACGAGGGTATATTCGCCAATATATAATTATCCGTTTATGAACTACCAGATCAAAATGTATGATCCTTTAGAATAAAATTATTTACATATATTTCTTATTTAAATCAGACTATATTATTTTGTATACAAGTTGAATTCACCTGGGAAAGTTTACGTAATCCCAAAAGATACGATACAATTGAAACGGGAAAGCAATTTATTTTCTATAGTACGTGGGCTCCCTAAGGTTCGGTCTGACCCTTCACAGTGAGTTGATTTCATTAAAAAATATAAATAGGTTAATGTGTTAAATACATAATGGGATTTTCTTTTTGAAAATGGAACAGGTATTTTGTTAATTTCGTAATATTAGCTATTTGTTTTATTTATTCACGAAAAGCAAAGATTTGTGAATATACAGCCTAGTTGTAATTTATATATAATAAAAACGAAGGCTGTTTGATTGTCATAATATATTTGTTTCAAATCATATTTGGGTTTTTGTTTTGACATTTACGTCATCACAATATCGAGAAATTTTTTATACAATTTAATTTTCAATCTTATATTTTTAAGGAATTATACTTTTGAAATTAGTTTTAGTGAAAGAGAAAATTTGTGAATAAAGTTCTATAAAAAACAATTGTGGTTTCTGAATAGAGATTTATTTTAAAACTAGGCGTAATGTGATAAAGGAGGCGTCAAAACTCAATATCTCATTAGTGATTCAAAACATTTAGCAAAAGCCAATCAACAGGTGCTTTACAATCACGAGCGGTTTCCGAACGCTACCTGTCACGCCTTGATGCTGGCTCCGCGCCAATACTGACAGCCGTAACGGTGGATAACCACAGATTAAGTAAAGGCAACTGCCAAGCAGGTTACAGAATACACTTGATAAACATAGACACATACTAACGACTGTTATTTATATTTCATTTAAGAAATTAAGTACAAGTACTCGTGACGTAAAATATCTTATTCCAATCACAGTAGAAGTAACGGCAAATGAACAACTTACATTTATTTGACATGATATTCGTGAAAAAATAGCATTGTTAATTTCGATCTAGTTATTATCAGAAATTTAAAAATAAAATATAATTAGTAAATGACGTAGTGTTGTATTATAAATAAATATATAACAAGAAGTTATTGTAGCATACAATATAACATTGCTATTAGAAAATCGTAAGGAATATGTAAATACGACCTTGAAACTGTACTCTCATTGAGCTTAAAGGCCTTCAGTTATTTAAGTGTGAGGAGAAACCTAAAAAATTAAAACGACATCTAGACCTTAAGATTTCATCTTTAATGGAAAAAAATATTTAACTTTTTTTATGTATTTTGTTTTTATTCACGTAACGCTGTAACAAGACGTACATTTGCATAATTGTATATGCTTACGTATACAGTGCGCTGCTGAAATGAAGAGGTACTAACTCACCGTAATTAGACGTGAGAGAGGGGTGAATTTACTCCGTAATTGAGGTTTTTCTAGTTAACTTGTATTTAAGATTAGTACCATTTTCTTTTAGTTCATTTATAACAGATTGTAATTTGACTCCTCTCTCATATTTACTAATAAAGGATTTTTTTATTTTTCTGAACGTATTTATACAGGATGTCCCAGACTAATTACGGTTTCGCTCGTGAGTGGTGGGGGGGGGGGTTATATAGATTGTGCACACGTATGTGTACAATTTTATTATGTCTGGTTAAGTAATTAAGCACAACATATTCACTTTCGCAATTATGATACTAGTAAGGGCTAATGATATAGTAATGAGTAGATATATTTACACGGAGCGTAACGTTTAATGTGCTTGAAACCGCGCTAAGCAGCTACTTTTTTTTATAAAACCTATTATTGCCATTGTGTGTTGTGGTTATTTGTAGGCGACAAAATAGGTCACAATATTATTTTTAAAATATTTCTTAACATTTTATGAAGTTGAGAACAAGTTATGTCAATCGGTAGCAAAGACTTACCAGTGATTATGGTTACACTTTAAGAAGCCTCTCTCACTCTACGAGCCATCTTAAGAAACACTGACTTCTTGTTTCATCCATACATCTTCAGCTTTCATTTGCTCATCAATAGAATTAATAGTATAAGGGATTATTAATACAGATGAATTACTTTCAAATGCAATCATATTTTTTTAAATTTAGCTTTGTAAAAAGTTACCTTTTCAGCTCCGGAAGCGACGGCCGAATTTCAAGTCCAAAACTCGGCGCTCAATTGCGGAAAAAACTTTTTTCCATTTTTTATCCATTGCTATTTTAATATGAAAAGCTTTAAAAGTTACATTTCGTTAATGTCCCACTGTTAGGCACAGGATTCCTATATTTAGAATTATACCGTTCCACTGGTCGTCTCCGCTTGACCGGATAAACTCACTGTCTTCGGTGACTTATTTAATCCTCAATTTTCATTTTTTGTGTCTTTTGTATCTATATATTATCTGTACACGGCTTTATTACAGTTTTAATGGTATAAATTGATATGTTATTTTATAATGTATACTATATTTCAACCATAAGAGGATAAAAGCCAAATAAATTTGACAGCAAATTTACGCGATGTCATTGGTCGAGAGCTTGATTAACCAATGATATTCACTATGGTAATAAAATATAAAAAATATAATATTTGTGAAAAAAATGGCGTTTTGAACGTCGACGAAACTGTTATCGGAATTTTGGAAGTAAAATTAATGTTGATATAAATATTTAATTGTAATAGTGTCGTATAAATAAACATATATTAAACGTAGACTCTTAGTAGTGCACAATATAGCTGAGTTATTAGCAAATCTCATAAAATACGTAAATCAGAGGTTTGTTTATATTTTTTTTTCTACTTCCATTGGAAAAGTCTTGGATACTTTTTCTTAAAAGTGACTTATTCGACGAAAACGAAGTCACAGCAATAACCTAGTTGCATGTACATGCTATAAAAGGCCCAGCCATCGACCGTTAAATGGTGTTGCATAAAAAATATAAACGGAAGCCTACAAGTGCTGCAAGGAATGATCGCCGGCGTGCTATTAAATAATTCTTACCCGACAGCTGTAATAGGACTCATTACGTACAATTGCATAGAATGTTTCATTAAATCTGATTTATTAATTCTCTAATGAAGATATTATTGCTCGATTACATGCACTAAAGTTCATATACATGTTTAAGTATTACACGTTAGAATATGTTAGCCTGTACAAGTTAGATTATTTAGTCTTACATCTTAAAAACCTTCACAGAGTCTAGTAGGATGTATTGAGTTCTTATCAAAAATCGGCTTAAAAATATTTTTTTAATCTGTAATAATGTCACAGATAAAAAATGAATTAAATTGAAATAAAGTCATCGTCATGAAATTGTTTTATGAGTACGAAATAGCTACTATGATAGTCATCATAACATCGTATGTAAATAATGTTATATATTTTATTTATAATGGGAAGTATATGGTCATCCATTTATTTATAGTATCACTGGTGACCCTGTAGAAGTTACCTTAGATGCTGTTCCCTCATACCCTAATTAAATTGGTTCGCTCACCTTTTAAACTGGCACACGGCTATAAAGACGATTGCTATTTGACGATTGAATAATTGATGACCTACCAAGAAGAAGTAGCACAAATCTGACTCTGTCTTTTAAGAGAATTCGCTTGGAATTGTTAGGGGTTTTTTATACTATCTGATATATTTTTTACTTCTCTTGTAAACTGAATGTTTTTTTAAACTATGTCTTCTTTATATTTATTTAAACTAGATATTCAACACACCATCATGTATTCAAATTTGTTTTATTAATAAAATCTTAAGTATTTCCTACTGTGTCTATTGCAGGTCTCCAATGTAATAACATACCATAAAAATCAATTGTTGGGTGAAAACATCGTCCGAAGTTGTAAAAAATAATACTCAGACAATTCTATCACTTAACCGCTTAAGAAATATATACTGAATTTCATGAAAAATATGATATCTCTAAAACACCAGTTTTTTTATGAAAACTAATTAGGATTCACGTTTACTATTTTACTATTTCCAATATTAAAACTAAAACTAAAATAACTGGCAACATCGTTGAATGAAATGAAAATGAATTTCATTTAATTCAAATTTCGAACTCGATTACACGACGTGTCATATGAATCGACGAATCCTGAAAGCTGCGTCAACCTTTTCCTATAAAGGTGTCATTAAATCCCAGTTTGCGAGTGAGTTCCATCGACACAATGAGTTCAGTGGAGATCCAGTAATGATCCGGTTCCGTTAGCTGAATTAACAAAGAACTCGGGGGAGGCTGGCTGGTCATAATGGTAATATCTAAATTGAAATTTTCATTATACAATTTGTAAGGGTCATGGGTATGGAGACGTCTTATTAATCACCGACGTTCAGACAAATGATAACTGTTCTGATTATATGTATTAAAATGTAATTATATATTTAAATCGAGTATTAAAAAAAATAGTTATTATGAAATAATTATTTTTTTAACTCAATAATGAACTTAAGTTTATGCCTAAGCTTAATTAAGTTCATTTTTGAGTTGTATTAATGTAATTATGGACCAGTTGTAAGAGCGACAGCAGAGTTAAGGCCTCCATCTAAGGACATGGTTTCCAGCATATTTCCTTAGATTTTTTTTCCTTCACCGTCTACGAAAGAGACGAATAATAAACGTAATTTAAGCACATGGAAATTCAGAAATCAGATTTGGGTTTGATCTGTAATTTTCAGCTATGATTCAAGTGTTCATTTTGTTGAATAATTTGAAGTCTGCCCATTAAGCATTAAATTTTTTTAATGGTATTTTAGTATATAACACTTGTAACTAATTAACGACTTAAATACAATATTTTAATATTAAAGTTAATTAATTTTATTTTAATCTAATGTAGCTATTATTGTTGTGTCGAGAGTTGAGTCATGTTATCATTGAATTCTGCTCACAATTATAAATTATCTGTTAAAAAATAGACTTAAAATGCAATACAACGACTTTAATAGTTAAATCATTATCAGCCAACGCCAGCTTGGAAGTTCAAGAACGCAAAATAAAATAATCGAAGGATAGTTATTGAGCAATCTATTAAAAAAGCCATTTTGGCTCCATTCGCTAAAAAGACCTAGATCTTGATTCAAAACTAGGCCTTCTGTCTAGACATCACGAAATTGGCATCAAGTACATTCTTCCAAGGCTTCGTGCCAAGCGTGGAACTTTAATATTATTTAACGCCCATCGCCAACCTTATTGAACGTCTGCCAAAATGAAATTGGCAAGAGATTCTTAAATCAACAAAGGATACCAAGGGAAAACATGTTGAAACATGTCCTTAATAAATAGCTCGTAAAACGTACATAAAATAAGTGATTCATAAACGATCACGCACTTCGTATAATTGCACATAAATATTTGGAAACGTATTAATAGCCTATTTGAAACAATAGCCAAATATGTAAGACGTATTTTCGTAAAGACGTATTTGACGGTTTTAATTATTAAAATAAGGACACACTTGAAAGAACGCGAAAGAACGTAAATTAACTAGTGTACAAATGCTTTAAAAATACGACACTCCAGTGGTTTTGGTTTTTGTTTTAAGTTGCCCATATATTTACCCTGTATTAAAACTATCATTAAATAAAAAATCATCAAAATATGTTCTTTAGTTTATATTGACAGAACATATTAAAAGCTTTTATATGCAATATTTTATTCACTTCAATCTTCATATACCATTTTAATTAAAACATACAAATTACTGACGTTTCAGCTTACTGATTCATTAGCATGAAACGTTTTTAAAGTTTATTCAACGAATTTGTATGATCAATATTCGTAGACTCGTAGTACGTAATTAAAATACGTTCGGATACTCGTACAGTCAAAGGGATATACTATTTTAAAATTGTACTACTTAATTTTTGCTTTTTACGAGTGAAATCTATTACGAATAGCTTTAATGTATTATTTTCTAATTGATATTAATAATTATATGGTAAAATTATGAGAAAATGGATAAAAAAATCGTCATTAAATTAATTTCCTAAAATGAATGATTACATTTCTGGTTTACTTGGATGAATATATTAATTTATTCGTTTTTAATTTCTTTGACTGACTAACTTATATTACCACGAATTATTATTTAATTACAATAGAGGAGTTGATGATGTTTATAGTACAGTTTTACTCCTTTTGTGTTTAATATATTGTATGTTCAGGCTAGTAACCTGCCCTACTTTGGAACTCATAAAATATACAAATTTGGTGACGTTCAATAAAAAAGTCGTTGTAATCTTGGACTGAGCAATATAAATTAATTCGCTTAATTATATTATTAACTTTATCAAATAATGGATAAGGACGTTTATTTAAAAATAGTCATAGTAGCGGAAAACGATTCCGAATACAGAATGTGTTCTTTTTAATTTGAAATTATTGTTCTATTTTTATGATTAAGAGAATATAAAAAAAAAAAAAACTTGGTGGTAGGGGTTATTGCAAGCCTCTCTGAGTAGTTAGTAGTTACTCATCATATTATTATATTATACCGTCAAATAAAGCCCAGTATTCACATTGAAATGACATATACATGGAATCGTTTAAGTAGTCACACCTTAAACATTTACTTGTGAAGCCGTTAGAGTTATTTTAAACAACATGTATATATATTTATTATATATTAGAATGTGTAATTCATGTAACAATGTTGTTTTATATTCCTCTTCTATCACTTCTGCGAAAACCATAACCTAGCGATTTTCTAGCTGACTGCGTTAATAAAATTAACTCTCTAGCAATGTATGTAATTTACAACACAAACAGACCCGCTTGGTATTTGTTCGCATATCACAATACAAGTTACTAGAGACTTTGTTAAAGCCTATTAATAATACTTTTTTTTTTAAATTAATCAATATAAATACTTTTTGGGCATGATCAGTTTTAATTTTTTATTTAAATTTGGAATACAGATAACTAGTTTAGTATTATTTTAAAACATATCTTATTCTGAATATGGGAAGGTTTGTTTTACTGTGCATATTAATAAAAATCAAAAACGATTTCCCCGTCGATGCGTTACATAAGATTATATGGTAGGAATCAATTGTTTCGATGCATTCAACTGTGTTCAAGTTCTTGGTGTGTTTGAATTTATAGATTGCGTCACTTCGATTCGCTTCACAGATCATAATATAAAGTATATCTTAAATCTAAATCTTCTACACGCATAACTCGCTTCGTGACGTCCACGAAAAATTACAGAAGATTTTTTTTTGTTCAATTTATATATAATATCTTATTCTTAACTTAGGTAACTTTGTCAATGTGACCACAGAAATCCGTATGATTGTGTTACACCCCTATTACACTTGTCTACTGAATATACTCGTATCTACACAGAACATCTAAGTGTGTATGTACGTACATATGTAATTGTATTTATAAGTTGTAAAATAATTTAGACTTTTTTAATTTTTATTTACATAGTTATAGTTAAAATCTACAAACATATAGGACATATAGCATATTTGGTAATAATAACGATTCAGTATTGAGTTGAATTGAAAACAGACATTAGATTATATTTATTTGTGGTTCTTTTGGAAATAAATATGTAATTAATTTATATTGACAGCTATGGCGTCACAGTATGGCGGAAAGCTTTTTTTACTCTGAAATAAATCGCAGACGTGTTAAATATATATATATATATATATATATATTTGTAATTAAGTATATGATATTATAACCTATAGTAAAATTACGGCTTTAAATATTATATAAAACCTCTTTTTCCTCCATCCGTTAAAGTCAGCTAATACTTTAAGGCTTTGCCTGAAAACTAAAGCAAACACCGAAGTATGAAATTGAAAAACTTGAAGATTTTAAGGAAGCAAGGACCTTTTTAAGCTTAAAGCAAATACGTGTGAAGTCGACTCGCTGAAACGCAGCCTCATTAAAGAGAAAGTCTTTAATATGGTAATTACAAGAAACTCAAGCTTTTTATTGAAACCCAACATCATAAATATCTAATTATCAGTTTTTTTCATCATTATAACGAACATTATTATTACGTAAAATAGTTGTCGCCTGCGACTTCGCTCACGTTTGTGGGGTTTTGTCAAATTCAATTTCATTAAATTTGATTCAATGGTTTTACATGAAACCGTAACAGACAGACAGCGTTAATTTACATTTATAATGTTAGTAGATTATCAAATTCAATATTTTTTATATATTCCTATAGCGTTCTGCTAGTATTTTATAGAACAGACACCAAAACTTATACTTCGACTAAAGAAATATGTTGACAAAATCAATAATACTCATATATTACAACAACCTACGTCATTTCCCATCATAATAGAAAACTCTTGCATATTATTAAGTACATACATTTTACGTAGATATTAGCAATAAAAATATTATTACGTATTTAATAAATTCAAGCTGTCTGCTTATGAATACACGCTGTATAACGAGGTAACGTTTGCAATCGTTAATAAGGATACTTCAAAAAGTTAAAAATAATAAAAAAGTTTTAACCTCTCTCAATTTCTGTTCATTTTTTCGTTGTCTGTTCGTTACTCGTTAAATATAGACTTGTAAAGAACTTCAGTTATTATTTATTACTCAAAACTCATATAAGTATTTTAATCCAATTAGTGTTTTCTGTATTCGAATAAAACACATTTCCTGTTTATAACAATGAAAACGTATATAAATGATTTACAACATAATAAACTAAATAAGTTTATATTACTTAAAAAAATACTTTTAATGAGGTTTTTCTTTATTTCTTATTACGAAGAAAAGCGAGTTCTTCTACTGTTATGTTACATAGTTATCACTAATCATCCTTAAAATAAACCTCTTTAAATTCCGATCAATCTTCTAATTGATATCTCTATTGACACATTGGCAGAATATTTTGCACTCATTTAGCAAAATCCAAAAAAAAAATGGGTTTTACTTTTCTTCGTAGTATGGATGACATTAACCATGTTTACTCGTCTATGATTAAAACATAGCATAAAGGATTTATTCCATAAATTATAGTTGTGACATCCATCAGCCGTTTGAGCATGTCAATTAAATTCTTGAGTCTTGTAAGCCCATTCTAAGTGACCTAATTCTTTAATCTCTTCCCAGCTTACGTAATACTTTTAATTTATTTACCGAGGACCTTTACCTCCGTTATTTGAAACTAATAGTATCATTATAACCAAAAAGGTTTTACGATCGTTCGTATTTTTTATTACTCTCTCCGATTTTCTTTGTGAAATGACACTAATGGTGTTTGTCTTGTCTAATATTGAAAAGCGATTGTAAGACTTCAATAATAGCCTACATTAATTGTAATATAATTTTCTTTCTCTGACGTTAAACGAAATAATATATAATATCGTATATGTGTTCTATATTTATAAATGTTTGTTTTAAATAATTTAGTATTTTTTGAAATTAAAAGCGTTAAAATTGGCCGAATACTGTCATTCGTTTTCGTATCAACGCTGCGGTTGAAGAACGGTATAAGGGGCACATCTCGAGATCTCCCATTGACCTATGAGAGTAACATCAATGAAAGACTCCTCTCTCCAAGCATGCGTATGGCGCAGCGCGAGCGACTGGCGTAGAAATGGCTCACAAATACTATGAAATTGTAACGCTTTGTGGGTGGTGCTCTTAGTTGATATCGAGTATGAACGATTTTGGTCCAATATTATACTTTAAGAATCCCTAATGGTATGTCTAACTAAAATATTTTCTGAGTGAAAAGAGTATTTTTTAAATCGATCGATATTTCTTTTTAATTGTCTTAAAATCAAAAAATATATTTTTTCATTGACAAAGGGGTGCGAGAAAGTAGTTACAGAGATATTCACATACAAAATGTGGATCATGAAAATCGATATAAAGACAATTTGGAACATAAAATTACTGACCTGGTTTTCTTGGTTGAGCAGCTTAAGTTGGTCATTAATAAGGCTGTATTTGGCGCTTTCTTCCTTCCTCAGCGCCCGCTCCTTCTTCAGCTCTGGGCTCCAAAAGGTCTTTATGCTATGCATACTGGAGCCCAGCTTCTGATTCGTCAGTTCCAATTCTTTCTTGAGGTTGCCCAGCTCCCGTTGAAGGTCGGAGTTTTGGGACTGGAGCTCGCCGAGGAAGAGGGGGGGTGGTTCGCGACGGTAGTAGTCATCCTCGGGGGGCGGCGGCGGCGCGTAGGAGCGGTCGTAGTCGCGTTCGAGCGACTGGTACCGGAGGGGCCTCGGTCGTGCACGATGATGTGCCCCGGCCGAAGCGGAGCGGCCGCGCTCGTCGGGGGCCGGGGAGGGCTCATCGTCGCGCGCGAGGTACGGACTCCGGCGGGACGGGCTACGGTCCACCTGCGGCAGGCGGCTCCGCGTGCCCGACCACTCCTGCCGGCGCCACTCCTCCCGGCACGGCGGCCGCTCCTCCTCGCCGGCGTACTCGCGGAGATACAGTTTGGCGTGTTTCCCGCGTCAATTCGAACGCATTGTGCACTGGACTGGGTGACGGGCGCGCGATCACTGAACGGGACGCTCGGATCATCGATCGTACTCCGGGAACGCATGCGCGATAGACGGGTAATTTAGCGGATTTAGCGCTGCTCGAATCTGTCGTACGCTAGACGATAGATGTGTGATCTATAAATGTAGGTACAATAAACTGGAGCAGAGGTGTGTCTGACTGTATAGATTTTGTGATTTTTTTAGAATCTTTCAGTTATTAATATAACTCTTATTATTACTATAATAAAGTAAAAGTTCTTTACTTTCAAAACTTATAATTTTATTTACGATTTACTAACGACAGAACTTGATTTGTATTTCTTTCTGGTTATTGTTCTTACAGCATTTATTCGATAAAAATAAGTTAAACTTTAAAAAAGTAAATACTCTTTATTTTGGAAAAGGAATTTTCCTCCCTAATTTTTTTTCGAATCAAACAACGACAGTCTCTTAAGGATTGAATCATTTCGTTAGAAATATGCAAAATATAGCGATTTGTAACCATGCATCAAAATCAAGTACCAATTTTTTCGTAGCGCTTCACAATCATTCAAAAACATAATCAAAACGATTAATTATGTCATACCTTAAACGCTATCTATTTATAGCGCTCTGTTTTCAGCCTCCCGTTTTCATGAAATACAGCGGTTACAGCGCTTTACATCTGAAACGTTGCTTGAAGTTCCTCTTATCCCATGACCCACTTACAACATCCGTCTCTTTCTGGCGCGTGT
Organism: Vanessa tameamea; assembly: GCF_037043105.1. Classification (NCBI taxonomy): domain Eukaryota; kingdom Metazoa; phylum Arthropoda; class Insecta; order Lepidoptera; family Nymphalidae; genus Vanessa; species Vanessa tameamea. Next base: position 2,851,739 of record NC_087331.1, read on the forward strand.
AACGATAATATTTTCCTCTCTATCTTTGAGGTCGTCGTATGTCGGTCAGCCTGGTTGCAACCGGGAATAGTGGTGTGGTGTTGTCGATAGGATTCTTATCATGAAAAATATATGGAATTTATTTTTGCTTTTTGTAAATATATTTATTTATTGTACACGTAATTTTATTGACATTATAATTGTTTTATATTTGTTTGGTCATTATAGGAGGTACTTAATTATTTTGCAAATATGTCGAAGACTTTAAGAGATGGGTTCTTATAATTTGAGTCTCTATTTTTGGTAGAATATTCATAAATATGCCTCTAAGACTTACCCAATCACCATAATTATTTTCTTACTAAATGCTTAGATATATACCAATTTAATTTCATAGACACTGGCTTACTTTAATGATCATTGGTAGATATAATCATCACTAGGATTACACGGAATTGAAATAAAATTACGTATTTAAATTACTTAAATAGAAGTTCATGGAATTCATTCCATATTCAAATTATACTGGCGTTTTACTTCCATCCAATTGCAACCTTTTTTTAGAAACCTTTAGGTCAAATATCAATACTTTGTAATGGTACGTACTGGTTTGAAGTTTGAATGACGTAGAGTAATTACAAGAAGAAGACACCTTACGTCCCACGGTGCAGTATTATGGGGTTGTTAACACTATTACCAAAAGAAGGTTGTCTGTCTTCCCCAAAAATACTAAACTCCAAAGTGCTTCTGTAGCCCTCGCTAAGCTTATTGATATAACTTAGTGGTAGTTAGTAATACCATCTTGATCAAATTTGAATTTGTCGGTCCAGAGGATTTTAAAAAAAAGGTGCATCTTCTAAATCCTCATTAAGCATGAATCTACAGAAAGCAACTCTTCTTTAAGCATCCTCTTCGTAAATAACGTGCACAGGATTAAAATGATAATACAAAATATCTTAATTGTAACTTAGCTACTGAACTGTTTATGAATCTAAATTTAATTTTAAATTTGTATTAAGTAAGTAAGTAAGTTAAGTAAATAAGTAAGTTTTTTTAAATTGGTTATTATTTTAAATCAATTTTGTGGGAATTTTAAAGAGCGACCTTTAGTACGAATTCGGTCATGTTCGAATACTAATTTCCACCAGCGTCCTTTCTGATCATATTATTTCGGTTGCTTTGAAATAAATTCCTAGTTTTTATACATTTTCGGAAAGCTAATTAAACGATTATGTTTTTAAAATAATCTGCAGAAGAAGTTTCATAATTATTTTTTTTGTTTTTCAGGCATATTTGAGAGAAAAAAATATTGAAATAATATCGTTTTCCGTCTCGCATTTTTAAATTTGGACCGATAATTATTGTTTATATATTGAAAAATATCCAATGTTTAATCGTTTTTATAAAACAGAAGAAAAAGTAGATTTTAATTTTTTTTTAATAAATTTTTGAAGTTACAATTTCGACTTATTTTGAAAAAATCTAAAAAACGTGATAACTCAAAAATGGTTCACTTTTGCACTTTTGCATGCATATGGGGGTTAAAATTATCGCAAATAGCCCTATCACCTCCTAATGGGAATACGTCGAATTATCAATAACCCTGTATAAGTTAAATTGAACAGCGAAATGAAAAAAGTAGAGGGTATAATCAATTTTGATCCTTCATCTTCTATTGTTGTCTCTTATTAACATTTTCAAACCGATTTTGTAATACGGTACAATCAACGACCTCACCTGTGCACTCCTAGGGACGCTATCGAGTTTCCTTGTCAATGATGCCTGTCAAATACCTAATAGATTGGACTCAATAGGTATGGTTGTCCCATAATCTTTCTTTATTTTACCCGGTACAGGATGTTTGTACTAATATTATGAATACGAAAGTAACTCTGTTTCATAGCTAAACCAATGGACCGTATTTGACTAAATTTGGTATGAACTAAGTTTGAACCCTAAGGGTATAGGCGACTTTTTTATACATATAACCTACGATCGAAAACTTTAAAGAAAAGCTAAATTACTGTTATCTTTGCAGAAGAAGAATCTTCTCGATAGAATATACTTTCCGTAGTTTCATATTCAAATGTATCCTTCTAAAATGACGATTCAAAACTTTCACTAAAGCCTACTAACAAAGCATCTTTTAATATCCTATTCTTCTATTCATGTTCGATTTTCAAATGATTATTCGTTATTGGCAACCGATTTTATTTTATTACTTTATCTAAATAACTTTGGATCTTATTCCATCAGAATACTTTACTGCGAGGTGGGTAAAGGTTTTGTCATAGCCGATCACGATATGATTACCAACAATAATTTAGCACATGTGCTGATTGTCCAGCTTTTAACATACAACATTACAATTCTTACTCGGAATATATATAATTATTAGTCTACCAAAATATATGTTTATGACGTTCCCGTGTTTAATAATAATAACCAGTCACAGCACATCTCTACAGCATCCTATCTTGAACTCATTTCAGTTCGCTTCCCGTTTGAAACACACCCTGCGAAACAAGGTTCATTAACTTCATAGTGACTTATGAATATTTGAAAGTTTTACGGAAATATTATTTTTAAATATATTTAACACTTGATTTAGTGAATAATTTCCTGGTTCACTTGTATCAAAGACATAGGTAATAGATATTACGAAGACCTCTCTGGCCTCGTTAGTCTAGTGGCTAGCTTATAAGGCCGCAGATTCCGGCATCCTGGGTTCAAACCCCATGTCAGGCCGGTAAAATGTTATTGAGTTTTCCTGTTGATAAATTTTCATAAAGTGGTAGCAGTTAGGAGTCTAGGAGATATTTATACTCTAGTGCCTTTGCGCTTGAAAATTTTCGATTGTGTCAGATTTTTCGTTCTATTGGATTGAGAGTGACACGTGTGAAAAAATAAAAAGTGTACTTGCGTTTGCGCACAGACTTGTGCACTATAAAATGACCTGCGTGGGTAGCTTCTCTATTATTTAAGAATGGTCGTGATGTGATATCATCGTTACAGTATGACGAAGATAATCCTCGGACATTCAAATAATAATTGGTGAAAACCTTCTTGATGGGTACCGCCAACTCATCAGTTATTCTACCACCCAAGAGCAAATACAAAGTATTGCTAAGTTTTGGTTAGAATGCTAAGTGAGCCAGTGCAAATACGAACTACGTAACTGCTTGTTTTGTTATCACAAGATAAGCTAATATAAAAAGTATTAAATGAATTATTATAATTTTTCTCAATATACTTAATTTGACTAAAGATTTTATAAGTAAATAACGAAACTCAACTGTTACGAAGTTTCAACCAAACAACTTAATTATTTAATCCAGAACTCCGGTCGAAAGCTGTACGCGGAGTAAAACCTCTAGCCCCCTAGAGTCTAGACCAGTAGTTCCCAAACTTATTTTTCTCGTGGACCACCTATTGGCATGTGTCTGTAACCAAAGTTTGAGAGAAACACTAAAATATGAACTAAATTTTAATTTGTTTAATATTGGTGCTTTTAATTCTATTCTTAGTAACCCTACGAGTATTTCAGCAATTTAAATCTATGAATTTGTTAGTGATTCTCTCAAACTGATGACGAAAAAAAAAGTCTGTACACGAAATTGTACGTAATATCGAATACGCAAGTTTGGACAAGTAACAGTCGCTTGCCTTATTAAAATATAATCTGCTTAGTTAGGTAGGTAGGCCCTTATAAAAACTATGCTTACATTTTTGCTCTTTCAAAAGCAGATACATTTTCGTGGACCCCCATTAACATCTTATGGACCCCCATTTTATATTCACGCCTACGTAGACCCCCAGCAAGTCTCCCGTGGACCCCTGGGGGTCCACCTGGACCACTTTGGGAATCACTGATCTAGACTCTAGACTGTGTTCGTTACGTTTGAAAATTTTGTTTTGTTAATTGGTTCACCTGCAATTTGTAAAAGTAACAAAACGAAATCTCGACATTGAGTGCGATCGAGATATTTCGTCAAATTATTTATCGCTAGTTAAAACGGTTAGCTGGTAATATTACCCTCTTTGAAAACATTGAACTGCGTTTTTATTTTCAATTAATTTTTGGGAGGAATATCAAATGGGCTACTTGACAGTATATGCACAGATTAAATTTGTCTTTACTTGAAATCTAACGTGTGTTGTTGTGTGTGTAATGCCTGTTTCACCCTGGCCAACTCAAATTTTAAACCGAGGCACGATTGTATTACTGGGTTTCAAAAATTTTAATGGTTTTTAAAATGTGTCTGTTACCGTACAGTTCAGATGAAAGACTGATAGAAAACTCGAAATCTTTCGTAATTGAAATAATTTGTATTTCAAGAAAAACGATGTGGAGTAAATAAATAAAAATATAGACTTTTGTCAATTTTGATTTGATTTGATTTTATTTATTTGATGAGTGGTTGGTACCTACATATACCCAGACGGGCTTGCATAAAGTCCTATCACCGAGTGATTTAGTTATTCCATTTCATTTTAATTGATAAACCGATGACATATTATAAAATTTTATATGAAAAGAAAGAGCTAATTCAAATAAAACTAAATAACGTATTTTTTTTAATTGCTAAAAGTGCCGAGTGTTCTTCTAGCCAAGTTTTAAAAAAATAGCAAAAGATGTCCTTAAAATCAATAGTACTTGTATATGTACGTTAATTATAATCTATTAAATAAAATATAATATTGAAGTTAAGCATTCATACAAGGAAATGACTGCTGTAGTTGCAAAGTCGACTTCCCGGATATAAAATAAATTTCTCATTCCAGTTTCAAATGAGGGACTTAGTAAAGTGCAATAAAAGCTATATTTTTTTTATAACTCACAGATTATCGGGTTTACGAAATTAATTTAAATTATTGAAGATTGATTATGTTTTAGATAAAGTATGGTATATTTGTGTTAAAAGTAACACAAATATAAAAGCAATTCTTCATTCATTTCTTAAATGAACATTTTAAAACGATATCAATATTTGTAAAAATAAAAAATAATAACACTTGTATTATTAAAATGTTTATAATGTTATATTACATAGAACTATGTCCTTATTCTAAGTAATTAGCTAAAAATAAAGCACCACATGATTAATTTTATTCCTTTTTTTATATTTACATTGACCAAGATTGAAATTAGAACACTAGATTAATATTTTTTGTAAAAAATCCAAATACTCCAAGTAAATTATAAAAAGTTAATGGAACTGGGTCACGCGACTACCTATCATAGGTTTATGTTTTATTTAAAAATAACTTCATTAGTGACTTAAATTATGCTAGGACACACGCTTTCAGAAAAATGTAATTCTTAGCTTTAACTCTCTTATTTGTTAAAGAAAATAATCTGGATTGTAAATTTTATACGTATGTAGGTACTATTTTCTGAAATTAATATTCGGTTGAAATGTCCGGGTTAATATTATAATCGATATTTATTATTTTTTGTTCGTCTAGAGTATATACAGGAATAAAATTAATCACCAAAAAGTAACTTATTTGTGTGCAGCTAAATAGCAAATATTTTAAAGTTTAAAGGGATATTCGAAAAAATGTTTGCAGGCGTTTTGTATAACTAGAACTGTTTAAAAACAATTCAATATTTTTATATCGTTATACATAAGCCCAATAAGGATTATATTTAATATTCTTAAAAACTGATCAGTGTCGTTCTTAGATTGTTTAATTTTATATAGTAACCCTAATTAAGCGATAGGCAGTGTCAAATATGACAGTGACGTTTTAATTTCTGAACAAAGTTGAAATATTTTTAATTTTAGGTTATTTAATGCTGATGATTATTCTAGTTGTTATCTGAAAATGCCTCTACCACCGGCAAGTGGAACAGGACGATACTTTGCCAAAGCGGCGAAATCGATCCGATTACTTCGACATGGTTGTACCAATAGACCTTTTTTTCACATCTCTGTAACTCAAGTATGTATTTTTGTAAAAATAAATATTAAAACCGCACTGTTTCTTTCGGCTTAAACTGTGTTATTATCACCTTGATTCCAATTCGATATCTAATTAACAGAATAATAATTCAGTATTGTATAATAATATAGTATTACAATTGTTAAATAAAAATCTGAAACATTAAAATCTATGCAATCTAATGAGATAACTATTTCTAAGTAATTGCTTTCTTATTTACTTGAGTTAAATAAAGCTTAATATTTTAGATGAATCGGAATAAGTACTCACTGTTTATTTAATGAATTATATGATCCAATGTTTATCATTCTGTAATTTAAAGACTTTTTTTTTTTTCAGAGAAGACGGCCGAATAGCCTACCTGTTATTGAACAGCTAGGCTCATATGATCCAATGCCTAATATGGATAATGAAAAGTTGGTGGCTCTGAACTTAGAAAGGATTAAGTATTGGCTCGGTCATGGTGCTCATGTTACACCTCCAGTGGCAGAATTATTAGGTATATTTTACACCTAAATAGTTTAAAAGTCACAAGTAACATTTTTACTGATCTGGTATTCTTCTTTAAAGCTTAGTTTAAAAACTTGTAGATATTGATATTGGAATGAGGATAATATTTATAAGCTATAATCTCTAACTATGTTAGGGTAAGTATAGGATAGATGGTTATTTGATCAATTACTTTATTATTTGGCTTATCCACTGATTCCTAACAACAATTAGATTTTCTATGAAAACAATTTTAAGGCTGCAAAATATAACATTACTTGCTTATCAAACCATAAATTGGTTTGATAAGCGAGTAAATTAACTGACCATTTAAATGAGCTGCTAACAATTAAGTTATATTTATAACCCCCCTTTTATTAATAATGATTGAAGTATACTCTTTTTTTTCACTGTCATGTTCTTAAAAAAAATTTGAATTTGATATGAACTATCTACCTTATATTTGAATATTTACTAATTGGAGTAAATACTAGATTTTCATCTTTGAAAACCACTATGTTCATTGTTATAAAATAACTACTGTTGTTTCCATATAATATTAAAAATGTTCTATACAATATCATAACTAGAAAAAAAATTTGATTCAGTCAGTTCTATGCATGTTTTATACTGTGTCGTAAATTTTGGTATTTTCTCCAGGTTTAGCAGGTTTCTTCCCTATTCACCCCCGATCCTACATGACTGCATGGAGAAACCGAGCGACTGAGAGAGAGAATCTAGCAAAGGAAGCTGAAAAGGCTGCAGAGGACAAAGATGCATAAATTAAATTACTCATAAATAGTTTTTATTAGGAAATATAATATTACATTAATAGCTGGCTTTCATTTCATACTCTAAAGAAAATATCCAAAGATACATTTTTATTCTCAGCTTCTGAAAATACTAACAATTTGGTGATTATTGTGGTCACATTTTGCAGTTCCTAAAGTTCAATCCTTTTGGGAAGGTTTATTTGGCCGAGTGTTTCGAGTGTAAATGAAGAAATAAATTCATAAGCAATTTTAAGAATTATTAATTTAGTATATTATAATTACAACTCTAGGATAAATTACAATAAGTTGTTCTCTTTATTTCGATTGCTTGGTGCAAATGATCAAAACAAAACTCAAGTTATAGCCCACATAAGTAGTGATCACCATCAGTGTAAAATAAACCATTTCTTTAAATACCGATGAGGCACTAACCTTGGGAACTAAGATGTTATGTCTCTTGTGCCTGTAGTTACACTAGCGAACTCAACCTTTAAACCGGAACACAACAATAATCAGTATTGCAGTTTCGCGGTAGAACATGTGATGAGTGGGTGGTACCTACCCAGATGGGCTTGCACAAAGATCGAAACTCACCACTCCATTCCACCAGAAAAGTATTTAAATCAAGTCATAAGAATTTTATGAACTCTTTGTAATAAAGTCAGATTTATACCTAATAAAACCTTATAAATAATTCATATTTGTTGTGGTTATATTGACAATTATTAGTGAAGTGAAACGTGAAGTAAAGATGGTAATTAATTTAGCTGCTTGTGTTATAATCTGGTACTCAAGTTTTATCTGTTGACCATAATATATTTAAAAAAAAAGTTAATAAAGTTGCGGGTACTGTACTCTTATTAAATAGTATAGATTAAAAAAAAACATGTACAATGAATTCCTTTTATTACGTGAAAAAATGGCATAATAACACCTCGTGAATACATTTAAAATTGGCAGCCAAACGTTGAAGGCACACTAACGTGGATTTATATAATAAGCCAAATATATAATAAAACACTTACATGATAAAGAATGTGTCCAAGTTAAAACTAGCTATTTACTTTTCAATTCACAATATATAAGTGCGATTCTAAATTTAAATGCATCAAGTGACGGTTACAAAATGGCGTTATCTATAGCGTGAATAATAAAAATATAAATTCTATAAACGTACCAACATTTTTTTTATAATGAAAACTTAACAACAGACAAATACTAACATTCCTTGAGCAACGTTTTACAAAAAAAATACAAAAAGCAGGAAATTCATTGTTCGACAGGTAACTTAAGAATAGGGGAAAGAAAATTAAAATAATGAAGTCTTACTTACCTAATCACAAGAAAATCGAAACCTCAACATTTTTGTCATATTTGAGAACAACAGATTAAACTACAATTTTTAAACTAATAAAAAACCGTCACGATCATACAAAACCACTTAACTAAATAATACAATGTCATTTGCAATTACTTAACGCCAAAACCCAGTTATTGATCAGTTCTTATTAATTAATATTTGCCCATTGTTTTTGAATTGTACAATTTTTTGATTGATTTTAAAAAATATATTTTATCTTGTTTTTTTTTTTTTTAATTGCTTGAAGCGTGTACAAAAGCAGATAGATGCAAGTATATTTTGTACTTTTCGCTCCCCGAGTTTGGAATATTCACTGAGGATTTATGTGTTCTTCCTAACTGCGTCCGCTACCAAACGGGAAGCTGAAAATATAAGTTAGAATGTTAAACACATAATATACAATTTTTAATATATTTATTATTAGCAGACGTTTGATAAATGCTTTTATGATTTTCACTATACTTCTCTGAGTGTAGTTTTTTTTTTTTTGTAATATTAGTGTATAACAAAAAAATATAATGTTGTTAAACAAAAATAAAAAAAATACATGTATTATTATTATTTATTGTTTAATTTAAAAGAAAAATTAACGTATCAATTAATTGTTGGTATCTGGCAAAAAATACCAATTAAATGTTAGGAAAGCGGAAAAACCATGACTTAGTGCAAGGGTTTAAAATATATCACTACAACTAAACCTGAAAAGGATATTACTTTCATAAACAAATTAACTATATATATACATTTATGAATAGCATAAATATTTGTAACTACTAATATCAAAGACAATAATTTAACTTCAAAAATATTCATATTTTGTGCCAGATACATGTATAAATCATACAATTCTAAACATATAAACATAAAATATGATATAAAGCTTAGTAACGTTACTGTGCATACAATACGATTGAAAAGGGCGGGAAAGGCAAACAGACAACTACATATAACCATGCATTGCTATATATTCAATTTAATTTACTGCTTGTAGTTTTTTTTAAAGCTGTAAATGTATTATGGCACATTAATTAATAATATGAATTAGACAACAATAATATTAGATATATTGATGTGACGTAAGAAGCGATTTTTTTTAATATTCTGCCAATTATAAAGCTTAGAACAGTATTACCAGTCAAAATGGTTTTACTTACATATATCTATGTGTTTACAGCTTTATTCTTGTTTACCTATAATCATGGATTGCTTATTAAGATCATGCACCAACATTAAAGGTGTTTGAAAGGACAAAATAATTAAAAGGAAAAATTTTGCATAATCGTAAAATGAAAAAAAATGTAAAAAATAATTATGGTGTAATGTGTCGTAAAACTACTCATTCAAATACAATAAAAATACTTTTTTTTTTAATCAAGCAACGGTGTAAGCTAAACTAAATTCAATAATACGATAAATGTACTCAACTGCATATTATATAATAACTAACAAAAAAAAAAAACAGATTATAACATACATCAATTAAATAATTAAATTATTTCGATAATCTTTTCATCGAGTTATTTATCTTCCTATTCACACCTTGCACCAACTCATCGATATTTACTGTTCAATAAAAAAGTATTTTTAATATTTAAATTTAAAAAAATATCTACTTAATTTAAATTAAAGTTCTTATTTGATTAAATTGAGTTGGGAGTAAATCTTAAATAAATAAGAAATTTTACTATTGCTAAGCATAGTTATTAATAATTTTAATTATTCTTGCGGGCTTTAAGTAATAACCGACTAAGTTCCAAGACGAGTTCAATTTTTACTCACAATATAAGCTACCCTCTACATAATTAATCCAGTTGAAAAATTTATTATAACTATTATTTGCAAAATCTTTCTCGAACTTGCATCTCAGGCATAATATTTTTTTACTTTTTTTTAAATTGAATTGAGTACACAATAAACTTAATAATTTGTAAATTTTGTGATAGCAACATTAATACACATCCACTTTTGATTAATATTGTAATTAATTAAGTTTATACTATTTTGTTTTAATTAATTGATAAAAAATATACTAAGTTGATTTTTATAAAGTATTTTTGAACCCATTTAGTTTTTATTTACATATGAAATTTAAACTACGATATAAAAAATATTTATCAACTTTACAAATTCATGCCAGAATAATATCCGAGTAGCGAAGTATCAAATGCACGCTGAAATATGATAATTTGAAAGTTGACAGTCGAAATTTAATATTTAGTAAGATGTTTGAACAAATACGAGATCAATTACACATATTGATTTAGTACCGTTCGAGAAAATTTAATTTTATATATTCGTTTATGTTAAACTAGCTGTTGCCCGCGGCTTTGCTCGCGTGGAAATTGTTTATATTAGATAATAATTTAAAATATTACGTTAATTTAAGACCTCATTTGTGGTTCGACTTTCGTGGGCTAGATACACCAGACTGCTTATTGATATATTATTTATTTAGCTTAGCTTAGCTTACATTCAAGTGGTTATGATATCACTAACAGATGCAAAGCTATAAGCCCAATTGGACCGAGTTGTACAAAAATGTTTCAACCCTCAGACACAAATACAAAAATTCCTAAGATTTAAAAAAAGAATTTATATGAATTATCTTTAAAATTATTATTAACAGGATTGCTGTCACTATGAAAATGTCATTCTCTTTTAAATCTTAGCAATTTTTATTTTTTTGTGTGTGAGTTGGAACAGTTCTACACAACACAGTTCATCATCCTTAGCCACCTATATATTCCTAAGTTCCTAATACCTACCTGACAGTCTTAATCTTTATGCAGCTCAGACAATTTTTTGTTGAAAGCCTTAAATGTTTTATCAATGTGCTTGTTGGCGTCTTTAACCAACTTATCCACGATATCTAGAAAATAAAAATTCAAAAGTGGATTGTGTTTGTTGTCCATAATATTTATTATATTTATGTCCCAAGTGAAGTGTTTTTGCTACTAAAAATAAAACTTTATAATTTAACAATTTTAACTAAATTATATCCTTTCAACTCTAATAATCATCTGTACCTAATATATATTCCATTATGTATATAATACCAAAGATTCCAGCTATGTATTGAAATATACAAAAACCGTCTCAAAATTACCAAATTAATCGAACCATTTACCCATTGCATAAACAATATTTTGTGTAATTAACAAACTTAAAAAAAAAAATAATAAGCATTAAATGATACTTTATAAAATCCATAGGATTCATATTCATTTATAAAAGCATTTTTTCAGTAGTTACCTGAGTTAGCGAGGTCGTCAATACGGCCGTGGTGCTTCTGGTAATAGGGACGAATGAGACGATGGTATATAATGAGAGAACCGTTGTAGTCCGTTGGTAGGTAGCACCAGATAATGAAGATGCACTGAAAATTTTATTTATAAATAATAAAATTAGTATTATCTTTATCTATTAACATGCATGCATTTTATCTCTTATAATATAAAAATACCCATATATATATCTTTTTCAATTATATTTTGTTTTAAATTATTTTAAGATATATTAATTTATATTATAATATTATAATTCACCTAAATATTTATTTAATTCATTTCAATTTTACATTATACCAATCAAAATTTTTAAATATTCTTAAGTGATACGGTAACTTATTGTAAATTAAGATTAAACTGTACTGTTTTAATACAATAAAAGTAACAAAACTTAAGCCTTTTTATTTTTGGAATTACATTATATATATTGCGGTTTTTTAATACTTAAAATTCAGCCTGATTTGCATGACATACAAAAAACATGAGCATTTAATTTGAATACTTATTTTACTCTTTGGTAGGTACCACCCACTCATCATTTTATTTTTCCGTCTGTGTATATGTACCAATTGTCATATTCATATATATTAAACACTACTAAAAGTTCTACACTGTTTTTATGGACATTTACCATTCATAATCTGTAAATCTTAGGTTTTACTGGAAAATCTTAAGATTTACCGTAGTTCGAGCTTTTACAGTAACATATACATACATAGACAGAAAAATAAAAATGTGGTTATTATCTACCCAAACAGGCTTGCACGAATACATAAAAGTAAATGTATGCCAGAGACGTGTATAATATAAAATTAAATGAAACAATAACTCTCAGGTATTATCCAGATATAAAAATCAATGTCACATTGCATGTTTATACAGTGCAGTGATAAGGGAATACAAACAAACAGAATAATGACTTCTATAATTAACTTTGATACTCACACTGACATACTTGTATACTAGTAACCAACACATACATATTTAAATAACAAAGAAACTTGTTTTTGTGATTTATAATTACAGAAGTATTAGTTTCCGCTGGCGGCTTCATTCATTGTAAAGAAGAGGGGGGTAACTTATGTCCTTTTCTGTACCGCTTAAAACATGAATGACAGTTTTCATGATTGAGTATGTGATAGCGTTAGAAAAATCATTCTCGCATTTATAATATTTGTTAGGAGCATTTATTTCATGTACCAAATAAATGATAAACATGATTTAATTCATAAATCAACAATTTATATATTTTTGTAAATGAAAGTAAGTTCATTCAGTATTCCAATATCTATTGGAATTACATGTGGCAGAATCATCAAAGATAATCGAGACAGATGAATTATTATCATAAACACAAAATTGAGGAGATGAAAATTCAGCAGTGCTTGCCCGGATTGGAGCACATAATTAATATATAAAATACATACATATGGTCTAACTTATTGATCAAGATCATATTAAAATTGTCATTTCTTACGATTTTTTCACTTTATCAGTAATTGAATTTTATTAAAAACACTTTAGTTTCGTCATTCAAAAGTGATTTTTTATTCAAACTATGAAGTGAACATACATTTTTTGTGTATAATTAAGTAAGATTGTTTTACAAATGTCCCTGAACTAAATTTCAATAACATAATGGCCGTGTTATGCTAAATGGTGTTTTAATTAGACAGCTCACTTTGTTGTCTGTCTACTATTTTAAAATAAATGACGAATTTTAAAAGGAAAACTTATTTACGCGTTTTGAGAGTATAATCTCCACGTTGATGTATTTTGTGAAATCTTTAAATAGCCGAAATAGAGAGAATAGCCTTGTAGAGAGAACACATCAATTAAACTGAAAGTCGCGGACTTTCATGTGGACAAACACCTCTTGTGAGTCATCTTGTGCTTGACGGTTAAGGATAAAAACATGAAGGAAACTGCAAAGATAGTATCAACCTTTTCTATATCTAGTCCACATAGGGAACATCGTAGATGACATCGAAAATCTTTTCCTTAAGAGGAGGGAAGGCCTGCAATGGTAGGTTTATGGGTTATATTGTATCTATACTAATATTATAAATACGATAGTAACTCTGTTTGTCTGTTATGCTTTCACGGCCTAACCACTGAACCAAATTTGTTATGAAGCAAGATTAAATCCCAAGGAAAGTTATATTCTATATATCCATCAACTGACGAGATACTCCTAAAACGCGGGCAGGGCCGCGGGCGATAATTAGTATCCTATAATTATAGAACTCATCTAAAATAAAATTATTTATGTTTTGTTATAAAAACTTGTAAATTACACCGATGTTGATGATTGCATAACACCTAGTTAATTTTATCTAACTGAGGTATACTATTACATATATTTTTTTATAAAAATATTCATTTATTTATTTTGTTACATATTAATTTATATGACTGATGAATACCTAAAAGTCTTACATAAAGCCACGAAGATAAAAGATAAAATCTTTCAGAGATATTGTTCCATATAAATTGTTTTTCACTTATGATTGTGACAAGTGTTTAATATCATATATTTCATTGAATTGATTTACATACATATTATATACTTATATGTGTGTATATAGCTATTATATATATTATAAATTTTAAACTCACATAGAGTAATAATATAGACTATTCACTGCATTTAAAATATGCTGATGTGATGTAGCAGTCACTCATTTTTTTTTTTTATTTAAGAATTAATCGTTCCAATTTAGTAGACATTACATTACTACAAATATTACTAGGTTAAGTTACTAGGGTATCTAGTAGTGTTATATATGTGAATTTACCATTTAGAATCAGAGGTTATTTTTGAGGTAAGAAATATTTTTATGAAATTAGTGTATATCATCTATGAAATTAAGACCGATGAGAGTATCAGCTTGTACTAACCAACTATTATTGGATGATTTTGGATTTTTGCCATTGAAAAATGATATAATTAAAAAAATAAAATTACATTTTTCTACATTTATATTACACTACATACTTTGTTGCAAAAACACTGGCACTGTATAATTTTTATTTTTTTTATGGCATTGGTTTGGCGGACGAGCATATGGGCCACCTGATGGTAAGTGGGCACCATCGCCCATAGACAAAGGCGCTGTAAGAAATATTAACCATTCCTTACATCACCTATGCACCACCTTGGGAACTAAGATGATAATTTTATAAATTGCTATGTGTCATTCCTATATTAAGCATTACAGCTTCATCTCTATGGAATATGACATGATATTATATAATTGCTAGTCTGTGTGTGTGTGTTTTTAATACTATATTTGTATTGATGTAATTTAAATGTTCTTGCATGTGTGTGTGGCTCGTTTAAATATTCTTCAGCTGTATTGTATGTATATAAGTATAGATATTCTTTTTTTCAATATTATCTTACATTCTGTAGGCATAATACACAGATAAGCTAATACTGATAAAGCTGATTATTAAGAGAGAAAATAAATATGACATTGAAACCTTTCATATTTAACCTAAAACTATTGCTGTTCAAACTATCACATGCTATAATATAGCTAAACTAAAAATAATCTTTTTTTTTTTTTAAATCATATTATCACTTGAAATTTTTATTTAACATAGATAATAAAAAAAAAAAATTGATCAAATTATTTAATTTTATCTTTTCATAGAAATTTTAATTTCATATCCTTATCTTTTTATGCCATTCGTTGCCATGCTATCTGAGACATGTTAAATATTAAACTTATCAAACGAGAATCTATAATAATGATAATTTTTATTTTAATCTAACTAAAGAAACTTCTGAACTGTTATGGATAATATTTATACCAGAAAATTCAACACATTAAGGTTTTAGTATATGATATTATAATATAAGGAGCTGTCCTTTTAAGTTTCACCTCTTTAAACTAAGAATATTGACAAGTTTGAAGTGTATGTTCTTGAACAATAAATATGCAGTCTTGCATGATTTATAATATATATTAGTTAGTTACTTAGATTACACATGAAATGTAATTATAAATAGTTATGAGAATATCTGATCAATATCAGATTCTATTTAATAAGTTTTTACAGAATTTATGTCCCTCACTCATTCCAAGATAATTATATTACTTTGAATGAATTATCTCCACATGGGTTTTGTATTTAATTACAATTATTATTACATAAACTCGTGTTGTAGAATTACATACATACATACATTTAATTGTAAAGACTTTTAAGGTACTATTTTCCTAATTCAACGAATCTATTGGTGCAATTTAAATGTAATGATTGAATAGATAATTTAACACTAGAAAGACGGGCAGGGGTCTTTTGACCCATTTTGAAGTTTATCGTTCGATAATTTCGAAACTATTAGTTTTGGTGCTACGTCCTCCCGTGACTTTTAATGAAATAGTATATATTTCAATGTACTGTTCATGTTATTGTTATATTATCATCCTGAATTAAATAAACATAACATTTACCTATAAAGACGGCGCCGGGTCATTTGACCCAAGTGGCATTTATTAAGATAAACAGTATCCATTTGAAGGTAGGTCATGATATTTATATTATTCTTTTATAGCTGTGGATGTTACATGTGAAACTAATTGTTTAGAATCATACTAACTGTTACTTTCGTGGAGCAAACAGTGTTATTTAGTTATTTTACAATGTCCAGGCTGAGCGACCTTCAAATATTATTATCGTTACAATCATTGCCTGAGGATCAGTCAGACGGTGAGGGTGAAGATGTGAAAACTAAATGCGATTCAGAAGAAGAGATAATTCCATCCGAAAGGAGTTCTTCAAGCAGTGACGACTCAAATGACAACATACCACTAGGTAATTATTATCTCTTTTCTTTACTTATTCGATAAGAATATTTGCATCTATCGATTACTAGAATTACCAACGTAGATGATTTGATATATTATACAATTACATTTAAATATTTTTCGTTGTCTTTTCAGCTACTGTACAACGTCAACTATCATTTAGGGGAAGAGGACGAAGGAGGCAAGTGCGTGGGATTCGCGAAATGCAAGCAACGGATAATGCGGATGATAACAGTATGGTGTCGTCAGGAGGAGTATTGTGGAAAAAAAATTCTAGTACTGTGCTTGGTCAAGTAGGTCGACGAGCACAGCACAATGTTTTGACTGAACACTCTGGTCCGACTCCGTATGCACGAAGGCAAATTGGCGAAAATTTTATTACTGCCTGGAAACTTTTATTGGATGAAAATATTCTGCGTCATATAAAAAAGTGCACAGATGCTGAAGTTCAGCGCGTACTTGGTCATTCAAATTGGTCGATTACATTAGAAGAACTCGAAAAATTCATCTCAATTTTATATGCTAGAGGTGCCTATGACGCAAAAAATATTTCCGTAAATGATTTGTGGAACAAAACTTGGGGCATAGCTTTTTTTTCTAAAACAATGTCAAGGGATCGATTCAAAGAGATAATGAGATATATTAGATTCGATTTACGATCTGAAAGATCTTCAAGATTGCAAACTGACAAGTTTGCACTCATTTCAGAGGTTTGGAATTGTTTTGTAGACAACTGTATTACTTGCTATAAGCCAGGTGAAAATCTGACTGTTGACGTACAATTGTTTGCCAGTAAAGTCAGATGTGCCTTTATTCAGTACATTCTAATAAGCCAGATAAATTCGGAATCAAATTTTGGTTGTCTGTCGACAAGCATTCCAAATACCTATTGAATGCTTCGCCTTATTTAGGTAAAGATGAAACTCAGAGTTCAGACAACCAGAGGCTTGGTGAACATGTTGTTATGAAACTCGTAGAACCATTTCTCAAAAAAGGAAGAAATGTCACCACTGACAATTTCTTCACGTCTGTTTCCCTGGCTAAAAACTTACTTTCCAAACAAACTACAATAGTAGGCACAGTAAACAAAGGAAGACGTGACATTCCTCCCTATGTCAAAAATTTAAAATTTATATGAAACAATGGTTTTGAAGACAGACGATGACCAATGTTCATTGACTATTTATCAAGCGAAAAAATCAAAAAATGTATTATTACTCAGCACACTGCATGATAATATTCAAGTGGATGAAAGTACCATGAAGAAAAAACCTGTGACCGTTACATTTTATAACTCTACTAAATATGGTGTTGATGTTGTTGACCAAATGGCCAGAAAATACAGCGTCAAAGCAGCATCGAGAAGATGGCCAGTACAAGTTTATTATAATATATTAGACCTTGCTGTTATAAATGCATGGATTTTATACAAGAAGTGACAAACAACAAAGTGAGTAGAAGAGACTTTATACTCCAGCTAGCTTTAGAACTCAGCAATATGTCAGAAGATTCTTCTACCATTGGTTCAATACAACCAGCAATACCGAGGCAGTCAGCCGTAGCTACTAGAAAAAGACGCCACTGTTCTACTTCTAATTGTAAGAATAAATCCAATAAAATATGTGATATTTGCAAAAAACCATTATGTGGACAATGCAATGAATCAAAAATATATCTTTGTCAAAATTGTAAATAAATTAATATAGAAGTTCTAGTTATTAAAAACTATATTATTACGCAACAAATTAATGTTTGAATGATAATCCCGCCTATTGTAAAGATCACAAATATATTTGCAATCAAATGCTCATTGCACATATTAAATACATTGTTATTATGACGTGGGGTCATTAGACCCCTAGCCGTCTTTCTTGGTAAGAGTATTTTGCAGTCTTTCTAGTGTTAAAAAATATATATTGACATTGATTTTTTTTTTGTATTGTATTTTTTAATATATCCATAGGTACTAAAAAAACTTCATAATTATTTTTAAATTTAAACATATGTTTAACTAACCTTAATCAACCAGTAAAGCGGGAACCAGCCAACGATGAAATCTGAGAAATATTCGACGATGGAGAAGCAAGCGTATACCACCCAGTACGTTAGCCACTTGGTATCGTCATCTTTAACCGGCGATTCTAATGCCTTCATAGACATGTATGCCGGATACACGAATCCTATAGAATTGCATATCAATTCCGCGCCGAATCCGAACACTAAATATAAACCAGTGAACGCGACCAAGCCTGCGACAAAATAAACGTTAAAATAATCGCTAAGGATATAAATAAACGCAATAGGAGAAAATGAAACTTACCGACAAATAAATATACTCTGTTCACGCCGGTTTTTTGCTCGGCTATCTCGAAGTATTTCGTCCAAGGTTTGCTCTTGTCCATTAAGCTGCGCTCTATAGATACCTTATATTCTTGCAATTTAGCACTCATTTTGATTTCGGGGTGTCCGAGCCTGGGGTGTATAGAAATGTATTTGGCACTTTAGCAAGTCTCACGGCCACGACTCACTGACAATGGTCAATGAAATGACAGAATATGCTACAGCCTATTATGACAATGGCGGATCTGCTTGTGTATTGCTATTCTAAAAACGGTAAATACTACTATTTTTTGCGACATTTTGTTTACGTGTACAGGATATAACATAGCAACAAGTATACAGCAATTTTCGAAAATGCGCATAGATATATTAAATATGAACTAATAGTAAAAATTAACTGATGTAATTGTGCAGAATTGTATTAATTGAATAATATTTTTATTTGTATAATATAATTAACAAAAAAAAATTTAGCTACCCTATTTATTAAAATTCATTAAATTATAATAAATTAACGATAATGAAGCGAAATGGTAAAAATAACTATTCCTTTTCATTGCATTCCATTCTTATTTTTTTATCTGCTACGAACTTTTTGTAAAAGAGCTAACCGAGAATCTTATTCATTCCTTTCAAAGATATATTCTCAAATCTAACATATTTTCCTGGAATAAAAGGCAATGGTGGAAAACAATCGCAATAGCTTTTATGTCACCATGTGAGATAAGGGGTTTTCCAATAGGGACGCTTGAACTTTGACAGCTGATTGCGGCCATGTTGTTTGAGTGACAGCTGTCAAATGCAGTGTGTTATATTCATTCCGTCCTCCCAAACCACCATGGCAGGTTACAGTGTCGAGCAGCACGTGCAAATCATAAAATTGTTTTATGAAAATGGGTCTTCAGTTCGAGCAACGTTCCGCGCACTTCGCCCGTTTTACGGTCGCGATGATCGTCCTGCCGAGTCGACTATCCGTCGATTGGTGGACAAATTCGAGTCAACCGGGTCAGTTAACGATCAGCCGGTTCCCGTGCGTCAACGTAACGTGAGATCTGCCGAGAATATCGCCGCTGTGCGCGACAGTGTCCTAGAAAACCCGCGGCAGTCAATTCCGCGTCGCGCACAGGAACTCGGCCTTTCGCAGACGACAACTTGGCGAATTTTGCGTTGTGACTTATAAAGTCGGCTCGTGGAGAATTATGATGTTGATATTCTTTGTTTGTGAAATTGCTACAATAATATCGATAATTTTAGTTTAAGTGATAATTTGTACTAATATTTAATCTATTGCCAAATAATTTGTTGCCTTGTTTTTAATAAATCTAACTAATATCTATAAATGTATTCGATTTTTTCACTTCATTTATTTCGTTTTAACTATCGATATATTTAAAATATCTATAGGGTAAAAGTCAATATATTTCGATTTTTGTAGTTGCATTTATAAATGGCATGTTTGTAGAGATGACATACATTTTACCTCTACTACTTCTCCACCAAATCTTCCCTTACTACAGAGAGAAATGCCATTTAATGATAAGTGGGTTTATTTAAATAAATCACAGTTAAGATAATAATATTTTTTAATTTTCTTAAAATATGAAAAGCGTTAACATTGATCATCACCGTATGTCTTAATTTTTTTATTTGAATGGAAGTTAAACTTATTCGGATATATATGTAGTAATATTGCGAATCTTTTTTGATATAAAATACTTACAGAATAATTTAAGGAGTATATTACAAGCAGTTGTGTAACAAAATTGGTTGAATAGGAAATTTAATATCATTTTAATTTGTGTATAATAAGATATACATATATACTATATTTTTTATTTAAAAACATAAATATAATAAATGATAAGAAAATGTTCTAATAAATATATTTGTTAAATTGTACAGTGAATGTATTTGTAAGTAAGATAGCGAAAATATATATTTTTTAATTTTTTTTTACATTTAAATAAATGTCATATTTCATTAAGAAGGAATTTAATACAAACTTAAAATTAATCAATTACAATTTCAACTTTTTTCAATTGACATCGAATCCAATATGCCTACTAAAACAATAATGATAAATATTTTTTCAACTAGAATAAAATAAACACTGCCAATGTTGCCTCCTTATTGAAAGACTATATAAATTAGAAGCAGTTAAAGTTAAAATGTCAAAAAGAAGTTTAATTTTAAATTAAATGTTATCAAATTTATTTATATCACAATAAGACGCAGCTAATAATAATTTTATTTTAAATGTGCATGATGTGCGCTTTTAGTGAATAAGTGCTCTTAATTGTGCTAATAGCGTAAAATAATTTAAAATATTAATTTCAGTTCAGAAAGTTAAAACGCATGACTAGATATTATATTTTGATGGAAAATATTACTTTCATATACAGCAAATCTAGGTAGAAGTAAAGATTTTATTATAAATATTTAGTAGAAATTGTAATTTTTGAAAATGCTACTCATTTGCTGATACTGTCGGTATTCTCTTTATTTAAGCGATCAATACCATTTTGTTAAATATAATTGAACAAACATTTAATTATATCTTGTAAAAATTATATACGGTTTGGAAATAGTATTTTTTTTTTAAATATACAAGTATAAACTTTTAACAAATCTAATTAGGTTCTTGCTATTATAAATAAGCTTTAAACAGCTTACATAGAATTAAGTTAAAGTTTGAAATGTTTCAATTTAGATAAGTATTATATATGTAAATTATTTATTTAATATTGTATTATTTTATGGTTTCTAAGTTCTCATGAGATTGGTCTCAGTCTTATTCTATTGCGGTTTTTTTCTAATGAAAATGTTACCGTACATCGTTAATAATATTTTATAAATATCAATAACACTAACATAAAATATAACACTTCTTACAAAAAAATGGTACATTTTAAAAATTCTACCTACACATTACAATATTAATTTGATTATTTACATTCTTATTATAAATGCAACGATTTTTAATATAATATTCGAATTATTATTTTAAACTATGTCATATTCTAATAAAGTTAACTAGCGGAACCTATCAAAGATCTAAAACTATGAATAAAAAATTGAAGAATACAACAAGATACGGTTTCAGCTGGTCTTGGACCATATTTACAATAATTGGTGTTATAAAAAACTTTTATCAAGAAATGACTTCCATGCAACCATAAACTAAGAGCTTTCAAATCACAGATCATACCTCGCAAAATATTTGTACATTTTTTTATATATAACGTAAAATAATTTTATGTTAATTAATAAATAATTGTATCATTGCGTTAAAAAGGTGAAGTGGGAAAAGTGTCAAAAACCATGAGTGAATTAATATTAATCATTGTATCGAAAATGTGAATTAATAATAATCTTTATATACTATTAATAATAAAGCATTCATTCATTTCCTTTAAAATAATACGCCTTTATTAAAATTAATATTGGAATAGTAATCGGCTTTCGTAATTATTTCAGTAACTTAAATTATATTATTTTTTTTTAGAATAATCGTTTATTATTAAGTGTAACTATATTCGAACGGCTTACTTTACAACAGTCAGCACCTTGCATAAGCAATATAAACTTATTTCGAAACCCATACTTACAGTACAATATATGTAATGCATTTTGATTTCAATGAACCAATTTCTAATGGACGCTAAAAGAGGTACTATTCATTACATTATCTTGTCAACATTTGCAACACACAAAACATTTTAAGTCTATTTTAAATTAATATAGAATTTTATAAGTTATACAAAAATTACTAAAATGGTATTAATTATTTATATGGCAATACTCAATTAAACAAAATTTTACTTTCATTTACGTTATGATTTGTGATGCACTTACATCCAACTCAATAAAATTATCATTTTTACAACAACAGTGTTGCCACTTGAAAAAGGTGACTATTTATTTTTCTTAACAATAATAAATATTTTTGTTACGCTGCCTTCTTCTTTCGGGCGTCTCGTCTGTTGTCACCCGGCGGCTGGGGCTTGAGTTCTCTGATGTCTAACTAAAAATTAAAAGTGAGAGATATTAGAATTATATAATTATTTCCAATCGAAAGCTTTATACAAGTATAAGGATTGTTTATATATTTATTAACTTAAAACTTTATTTGAAAAAAATCGATTTAGAAATTAATGAATTCCTTCGATTTTCAAGTGTGAACACAATGACTTATCCACACTTTATAAGATCCTCAAATTTTGGTCGTGTATTGTAAATGGTGAATGTGTATATTAGAATGTACATTTGTGATATGATGCATGATGATGATTAAGTGATGCAAGTACATTATCCAGGTATCCTTAACTTATTAATCTATCATGATAATGTCATTATCATTATTGAATTAAAATAACTTTCGCAAAGAATATTTTTTATATATTTTGCTTATCTGATTAGAGTGAAATAGAAAGTAAAAAAAGTGAAATAAAAATCGAAGTAAAGCCGACGCAGAACAAATTATACCGAATGGTTTATATCAAAACAGTCGCTAAAGTTTCCTTCGGATCTTAACTAAAGGTTTAAATCTCTGAAAGGTACCACTAAGTTTTCCTGTGTTTCATGTGTGTTTTATATTATCTCATATATCATATGTATATATATATATAATATATAATCTGGAAATGTCAGATGATATGTCGCAACATGCATCACAATCAAACTACCGGAACTGTGTGGTGGAATGAAGTCCTAACGGTCTCCAATCCATTCAAAGGAATCCTTTGCCCGAAAAGGAGAGAAGTACGAGTTGATGCTTTTGTAATAAAAAAAAAATGGCAATAAAATTTGTCCATTAGTAAGTTTAACTCAAGTGCTACGTAATGCTTTTGCATGAGTATTGAGAATTTCAGAATTGGTGAACAATATGACAGAAATAAATCAAGGAAATATTGTAATCAATCTTACCAAAGTTTCATCATCTGGCACTCTTGATAATAAGTCGATAACTTCATTATTAGGTATCGTATGAGGACGTAGTATTTTTCTTGTAAATTTGTTAATACCTGTAAAATATTTTTAGTATCTACTATTTCATTTTTCGGATAATAGTGAGGCATTGATATATACTTGACTAAAGTTACGTACACATAATTAAAAAAAAAAAAATTTACTTCGTGGCGCCCAGCGTGGGACTCATCTAACTTTTGATATGTTATTTAAAAGTTGTTCATATAATTAAATATTTCTAAAACTCAGTTTTGTTAATTATACATTCATAGCATTCATAAATATGTCTGTGAACTTACCCCACGCCATGAGAAGATATCTCAATGGTATGAGATATAAAACGAACATGGCTCCCATTAGCATAATTATAGCTATATAACTAAGATATGGCACTGTAAAGTTCATAAGACTGAAAATTAAAAAAGAAACAATATTTATAACTAATATATACATTTAGAATAATAAAGATTTGTCTATTTTAAAAATGAACCTTACGATGTTATATAAAAGATACATTTACCAATGTATAGTAAAATAATGAATTTCAATAAGTTAAGATTTTTCCTTACTTTTTTACAGCTTCTCCTAAGGAAGCTACGTAACCGATGGCGTTTTGTACTGTTTGTGTTACTTCTTGTATAGCTTGCAATCTTTCTTTTAGAGATTTCTTTTCCTCCTGTAACAAAAAATATATAACGTTCATTAGAAAAAAACTTTGAAATCTAGCGATAAAGCTGTAAAATTTATTTCCTTAATCACAAATAACTAAATTTACCTTATGACCTGCCCCAGGAAGGATGTTCTATCTAAGTCATCTAGCTATCGAGAAAGCTTGGTGTTTCTCTAATTCTCATGTTCATACAATTTTTTTAACAGTTTCTATCAAAATATAATTATGTTCTGGATACGTGATGTTGTTATAAATATATTGAGATGATACCGTAACTAATTGTTCTTTAACAAAAACATCCCGAAAATGTTCTAAGTTTACAAATAGCCCGAACCGTTCGTTTTTGTTGTTCATCGTTTTATAATGCTTTAAAAGTATATTTTATTACCTTGTCTACTTCTTCTTCGTCATCTTCTTCAGCTAGTAGATCATCATCATCCACAGGTAAGAGCAAAGGATTTCCGCCTGAAATTCAGTCATTCAAAATAAAAAAAATGCTCCACATCAAATATATTTGACTGTTTTTATTTCTTCGTGTAAGTGTTACCATACTATTAAAAAAAGTAAAATGGCGAACAGTTAACTTTTCTGTAGCTGTTGTCATTTTGATTTTGTTTCTTACCAGATCATAATGTGTAGTATTCATCATACATAAAATATTATTGTTTATTAATATTTTATGTCTGATTACATTTACATTGAAAATACATTGTATTCACGAAGGACACATCCTTAGCACACTTTACAAATTCAATTAGCAAATATGTCCTGTCATATTATATATTATACCTATGACAGTGTGTTAAAAATTAATTAACCACATATGTGTTGCCACTATTATTAAAATAAAAAAATAAAATCATAATAGATTATCTTTCTAACTTCTGGATGTTAGTGTGACTAGGCAAAATGTATATTTTTATGTCATTAATGTTTTTAGAAGATATTATATACAAGCGCGTTAAAATATGCAGTATGCTAATATTTTCTTAAGAATATATATATTATGATCATTTTGGCATTATGTCAAAAAACTTTTAGAACGCAAAACATTCAGCGTTTTAAATATTGACACCTAAAATACGAATGAGATTATAACGGAATACACAAGCTATTTACAAGCGTTACATCAAAAATATTATTTCATTAGTATTAGACATTTTATTTCTTTTCATTTCGATAAAAATCAATCATGCAAGACGTTACAACAATCACCTTTAACTTACTACAAAATAATTCTTTCAGACACGCCCAAGGATTACATCGGAAACGTTTTAATGGAACTACAAAATAAAAAATAAAAATTTAACTAAAAATTAGATTTAGAAAGTAACTAAAATCTAATTCGAAAAATAAAAAAAATGTTTTCAAATTTAAATTATTATAGCTAAAAAAAAACCGTAATAAAACTTACCCGTTAGTCTATAAATAAGCCAGTTTCTCGCAAAAAAGGTTAATAATAAAAAGGGTAACATCCACATTTGATAGTTGTAACAAAACGCTAGCCACGCTAGCAGACCTATGAACGATCTTATCCTGGATTCCCATTCAAAACAATCTCTGGAAGAGAAAAAATATTAACTCCTAGCATATTTGCATAAAATAAAATGAACATTCATAGATTATTATAACGCTAGCCAAATTATTAATAGCAAAATATTTTACGAGAAAAATACCATATCGGAAAAACTCTGAAGAGTTATGTAAATGATATCCTCCCTCGATACCTACATATGTATTTAATTTTAATAGCAAATACGAGTATTTTAAAATTTTTAGTATTTCTCTATATCTATTTTAAATAGATTCTCTATTTTTTTTATAACAACGCATAACTTTCTTGGAAATATATATAAGAACGACCGATGCGTGCCGTAACGTCAAGATTTTTGGCCATATTTTAGTTTATGCTGTCGATTGAACAATTTGAAACAAAACAATCTTTTAGCTGCAATTAAACGTAGAATTAAAAATATTTAAAATAATCAACGGATGCAAAATGTTCGCGCTGATTGTTCGTCATTATTGTATTGCAGAGTAAATCCTAGACGTGTACTTATTAATAAATAATGTGTGTGTGTTTCGGTATGTAAATACATGTTTTAATGTGACTAAATGCGCATGTGTGGCGTTTGATGATCTCAGTTTATATGTGTTCATATATAAACAGGCTTGCCAGGTGTTCGGTATGCTACCGAACGGTTCGGTATTTTAGCACCATGTTCGGTATGACAAAAATAGCGAAGTATGGGCGGTTCGGTATTTCTTTTTGATTATTTTGTCCCTTATAAATGATTCAATTGTCAGATTTGACGCAATCAGCTTACTTACTTAGTATGTGAAGGACATGGAGAAGGTTGAATTATGTATCCTATGTAATTTCAGTCTGACATATCGAGAAATGCAGTTAAAGCAAAAAAGACATTGCTGGAAACTTGCGTAAGTGAGAAAAATATAATTTTTATAAGGTTAGCTAGTTGCTCTTGTGAAATGATACTTTTTATTTTAAGTTAATAATATGACGTTTGAGCGCTATTCGGTATTTTTTTGAAAAAGACCTGGCAACCCTGAATATAAACCATCTTGTGTTGTTATTCTTATTAAAAGTTTTAATAAGTAGTTGGTACTTACTGTAAAATTTTTCCAACTTCAATAAACCACATAATGATAGCCTTCAGTCTCATTACGTTCCGAATGAACAACTGCCTCTTAAACTTAGCCTCCTGATGCATGTACTTGGGTTCCTTTGGGTTTACAACTCGGATTGCTCCTTTGAGCTGAGTAAAAATGATAATTAATATAACTAAAGTAATAACTACTGTGATGAAAAAACGAGGACTACTTCCAGAAACACTTGAGCGTTTATTATTTTTTAATATTTAAGATTTTTGCTTCAATATTGTATTAAAAACTTTGGACTTTTTCTAGCGGTTAAACTCAAGGTAATGTTTGTGGAAAATAATCGAAAAATTTAATGCCTTGCGCTTTTTCTATTAAATAACTTTATATATCTTACTGGATTCCAAATGACGCTCATTTCCAACAAAATCTGCGGGTAATTCCCTTTCGCTCTAGCCCTCATCTTCTTATCCTTTAGCGCGAACCACCGTTTTTCCCCATTTCTTATATTCAACAAAGGTACTGCCAGTTTACCGAGGAATTCAACTTTATGATCGTGGTCTTCATCGTACACTGTTAATTCTAATATTGAACTTATGTCCTTAACTGTGCTGAAATATATAAATAATATTTAACGCTCTTGGAAATCTATATTAAAATAATTATTTCACGCTGTATAACTATCGATTTTATACGTTTATTTTAGTTCGCTTCACCCCTGAGAAAAGCTCAAGCAGAAACAGTAAATAGAAGATATAATATAATCGGTAGAATTGTCTTTTAAAACGATTAAAATTCAATCTGACGAAATAAAATAGTATATAAAAGGTATGCTTACTTTTCAAAACATACATTTCCTATCTAAATATTTAGTCAAAAATATGTTAGCTTTAAATTAAATACTGATTTTCATTTGAGGCAATAAATATGACATAATATTATTTAGCTAGATTAAAAAAAAAACAAAATGTAATTACTATTATAACAACGGATATTTCATTATAATGTTTTTATTTACTTATTATTTTTATATTCATTATTCATAAACGTATCATTGACGTTAGTTTATATTATAAAGTAAAAATGAGTCAGAGAACAAGCGAAACTTGACAGAACAGCGTAGGTTAAAACAGGAGGCGGACGAACAAATGGGCCATCTGATGATAAGAGGTCACCATTACCTACATATATACACATTCATCGGCATCGTAAGAAATTTTAACCATTCCTTATATTACCAATGTACGACCATCACTAACCTTGGGAACTCTAGATGTTATGTTCGTCGTACCTTTTTCTTACCGGTAGCGGCAAATGGGCCATCTGACCTTAAGTAGCCGCCACCGCCCATAGACATTGGCGCTGTTAGAAACATTAACCGTCCCTTACTTCGCCAATGCGCCACCAACCTTGGGAACTAAGTTGTTATGCCCCTTGTGCCTGTAGTTAGACTGGCCTGATGTTACAATGACTCACTCACCCTTCAAACCTGAACTCAATAATATTTATTATTGCAGTTTGACGGTAGAAGATTTGATTATTTGGTACCTATGCAGACGAGCTTATACAAAGCCTTAAAACCAAAAAAAACTCTTTGCGTTACCTGACCTATGGGGACGCAACAGTAGTACTTAATCGCGCGGATTAATAAGTAACTAGGTATTATAAATAAACATAAATTTGTAATAACTTACAAGGTAAATATCTTCATCCAGTTCGGTGTGAGTGTTTTATACTCTGTATGTGTTTGTAGCCTAGCATTACCGAGTTCTAATACGCAGAATGGATCGGACTTCCCTCCTAAATCCGCAGCCGCTAAGCCTTTAGCACCGTATACTTTGACGCACAGCCACCCGACGCCACTTGTTGTCTCGTTTAGTCTGTGCCACGCCTGTAAAATATTTCAAAAGGCTTCTTGAAATATAATAACAAGAATTAAGACGCGAGCAATACGTGAGTAGTAACATATAATCTTTATAACGAACCATTTAGACACACGTGTGTGATTTTATTGGAGATAGTCACAATTGCGAGGCATTTTTGTGGATACATTTAATCTTATTCCTCATTGCCGCGATGCTAATAAGCTACTGAGAATTATGAAAGAGGAATGAAATTACGTATTAATGTCAGCTGTTTAAAATGTTAGTATAACTATTTTTGTACAAGTTTTCAAAGAATTTCTAAATTTATATATTTTTATTTCAACTAATAAACGTAGTTTTTTTATAGGAAGGACAACAGCCACAAGGGAAATAAACCTGCGACGTTCACATCGTTAAGGGAGACGTAAACCGTTGAATTTTTCAGACTCTGAATGCAATATATGTTGTCGTTTTTGAGTTAATTTATAGTTTTGACTGTTGAGCTTTAAAAACCGTCTGTTAAGTAACAACGTTAAATATAACGTTATTATTAACAACATTAAAAATAACGTTACTACTTATTATCATGGAATAAAATAACGTTAAATGCACGACAGTGCGTTCTTGTAAATGTTATTTATTTATGTAAAATTACACACAATTCAATGTGTGTATCTGTATTTGTGTTCTTGTTATTATTTATATTGGAGTAATATTGTTTTTAATACTATATTTAAAAACAGAAACAAATTGCAATGAAAAGCTTATTTTTATGATTAAATAATATTTACTTCTTATCTTTGAATGACGTGAAAAATCTTTATTACTTTAATGTATATTTTATATAACATAAAGTATTTGTCAAGCGGTATCATTGTCTCGAATTTATAGTCTGTCTTTCGTTTTATTAAATTTTCAAATAAAAATGAATGATAGTGCTTCACTTTGCTTTACAACTCCGTATAAAGAGAATCTTGCTTTGAAAGCATTCTTAAAAGACGAGCTCTTACTAATGTTGGGATTGGAATTTTGCCAACATACGTGAAGGTTGAATGGGCGTGGATTCAAATTTTAATGAGACGTATACTTTGTGTGGTGAAATTTGGTGGTTAATTTGGTGTCAAATGAGGAATGCGGTTGAAAATGTATAAAATCGCATCGAATGTATAAAGTAACTCTACTTAACCTATCCTCAAAATAAATTTAAAATTGGAATTAAATCAAATGTTTGTATAAAACTAACAGTGTATTTGTTTCTTAAAAATGATTAATTTTTTTTAGGTTCGTTGTTACGTTTTTTTTTAAATGTTTTAAAAATAGAATCCTGCCCCTTACTTTCTTATGCCAAATTTATTTTAATCCGTCCCGTGTTTTTGTTTTCAAATTTATACGTTACAGTATTACATATTAAAAAAATATCTGACCAATAAAAATAATAAAAAATTACTTGGGCTGTATACTGTTGAACTTGTGTAAATTTAGGACCATACATAATAAAAAACATATACTTACATATCTCCTCTCAATAATTTCAACATCCCTAGGATTTTCTCTATAGCTAGCGAGATCTGTGATTGTTTCCGATTGTGTGGTACCACTTATTGTTAGTAGGAGAAATATTTGTCCATTACCGTCTTCGAGGTCCTGCCATATGTTATGTGTCTTCTCCCTTTCTAATATTGAGAGATCTATTGTACATCTAAAAATATAAAAGGTATTAAGTCAACTAACTAGGATATATAAAAATACGAAAATTACAGATAAACAAGCAACATAAACGATTATTTTAAACAAATCAAAATATACCTTAACTAAGTTCACTGCTGCAAGCACCTTTGAATCGTTATTTTCCAATAAATCAAAAGCTACCATTAGAAATAATTTCGCGAATGAGCCGCAAAGCAAATATTCCGTATGCTAAATATTCGGCAGATCACTGTTTGACCTTTGAAAAAAGGTATATTATTTATTCTAACTGAGATTTGAATGTTCCAATCTCAAACTAATAAATTGTCCTACATTATACATTTAGGTCAAAATTCAACTATAATAATAATAATTGTTGAAAATTTAAAGAAAGC
Organism: Vanessa tameamea; assembly: GCF_037043105.1. Classification (NCBI taxonomy): domain Eukaryota; kingdom Metazoa; phylum Arthropoda; class Insecta; order Lepidoptera; family Nymphalidae; genus Vanessa; species Vanessa tameamea. The sequence goes on from NC_087331.1 coordinate 2,882,939, forward strand.
ATATTATTAATTTGCATGTTTCGAACCATTTTTTCCTAATTTTATTTCCAAATTATTTTTATTGGTAACACTAAAACAAAATTTAATTAAAAAAAAAGAGACCAATTGTGGATACGTAGAGTTCTTTTTGCCTCTTTATATATATAAATAATAAACCTGAGTGTCATACAATCTATTGATTTAATCAGCGTGACACAGACGTAAATGATGAAAATTTATTTTTTCGTTTAGCCTTTGATTACATATATCACGAGATAGGTCATAAAGTATATGCACACTAGTAAAGTACTATGACGTTTGGCGAGTATCACGGACACCAAAATCAGCCTTTTTGTTTTAGTGTTTTTGTGCGACACTATCTATATATATAAACAATCTAAACATCTATTTAGCCTCAATCTTATTTTCAATGCTACATATTTTATACGTTTATCTGTACTGTCGACTAAACAAAAGTACGGTTAACGAAGTAAAACATGTTGAAAAGCTCGCTAAATAACTTAATTCATTTTTAATCCCGACGGGACTCTCGGTATTGTATAACAAATTAAGTGTATTCTGATTTTGTGTTTTATATTTCATCGTTCAAACAATATATCATAATATTATAAAGAAGGAGAGTTTATATCATTGAACATAGTAATCTAAGGGAGTATAATTTTAATATGTTACTCCATTGTCAATAGTCAGTTTGGTGATGAAATTTATAGGTATTATAATTATTATAACTTTACGTTGCGACTCTAAGATTCGGGTTAGAGACTACATATAGACTTTAAGTAATATAGCGAACTGTACTGATCTTAAATTGACGACCTCCGTCGTCGAGTAGTGTGTACACCGGTTTTCATGGATACGCCACTCCGAGATCCCGGGTTCGATTCATTCATCAGAAAAAGTTCATTCGTTTTCTATGTTGTCTTGGGTCTGGGTGTTTGTGGTACTGTCGTTACTGATAACTCAAGTGTTTTAGCTACTTACATTGGGATCAGAGTGATGTATGTGATGTTGTCCAATATTTATTAAATAAAATCGGGTACAGCAAGTAACATATTAAATAAAAAAAGTATATACATCGAGACATCGAAATCGATTGTTATTGAAAGAATTAACGAATAAAGAATAACAATAATATATATTTTAATAATTTAAAGTAGAAGTAAACAATATTCTCAAATAAAGGAGAGAGGGTGTAGAGATCTGGGAGGGAGAAGGGGAATTACGGAGAGCCTCATGTCATTTAACGACACGGTATACGATTAGGTCGAGGCGCGTCAATAGAGGTTTCATATAAATAAGACTTTATACAGATAAAATATTTATATTCTGCTTCATTATTGTTTTGTTTTACAACTTATTACAGTTACGAATTGTCGTTTGTATCGCGATTTTAGTCAGAATTTGTTCATTGCATTAAAAAATTGCTCTTTGAAGTATGCAATTAGTGTTAAACTATACGTCGCGAATAGTGTAGGTACTGCATAGAATTTGTTAATCACGTTAGATAATTTATGGCGCGTTGTAAATGCACGTTTGAGCTTTTAGTTTCCGTAGCGGCAAAGACTCGCGTGCAACCTAAGCTAAATTTAATTCATCAATGATATTTTCGAATATTTACTCATGACTGTATTTTTAGTTGTTGAAAAAAAGTAACTACTGAGTTTCTCGCCGGTTCTTCTCGATAGAATCTACATTCCGAACCGGCGGTAGCTTCACTTAATATAGTTTGTGAAATGACGATTTAAAGGTACTTGTAAAAGTCTACTTGAATAAAGTATATTTTTGATTTGATAATATTTAGAATAAGGCATAGGGGCAGGAGGATGATGAATATTTCAAAGAATTTGTTACACTGCATTTACAACAGAACTGTACAATGAGTTGCTACAACAATTATTATATTAAATAACACTTTTCTTCTTTATTATACAAAATTAATAAGATAAAAAAGTAACTACCAAATTAAACGCGTTTCGATTCGAGGTACGATTTAAAAGTGCTTGCAGGATAATGATTGATTCGATTGGAAAAAATGATTATTAATAAAGTACATTTATACACCGACTTGCCTTCCTAAAAAATCATCCTTAGTCTGTTTGTCTTTATCCCATACTGTTACTTCTAAGATTTGCTCCTGATCATCATACAAGTGAAGATCGAATTGTTCCAGCCATGAAGGGTGGAGAGTCTTCCACACTACCTTACTTTTGTATTTTTCGTTACCTAATCTAAATAAAACCATAATTAAAATACATGATCTCAAAGAAAAACTTTGAGCTAGACATTCGATTTAGCTCGTGTTTATATCATTTTCTCATATCATCATTCGATGCGGTTCGGTACGATGTATACATTTACATTCCAATTTCCAATACATTAACCGCCTGTAAATTTCCCACTGCTGGGCTAAGGCCTCCTCTCCGTTTAAGGAGAAGGTTTGGAGCATATTCCACCAAGCTGCTCCAATGCGGGCTGGTGGAACACACATGTGGCAGAATTTCGTTGAAATTAGACACATGCAGATTTCCTCCCGATGTTTTTCTTCACCGCCGAGCACGAGATGAGTTATAAACACAAATTAAGCACATGAAAATTCAGTGGTTCTTGCCTGGTTTTGAACCTGAAATCATCAGTTCAGATGCACGCGTTCTAACCACTGGGCCATCTCGGCTTAAGATGTATATTATGTGATATATATTTAGTAACACCGTTACAAACAATATGTAGTTAATCGTGCAATGTCGCAATTCGTTTTAAACTATCGGTTATACTAAAGTAGTGTTTGCAGTTTTATAGTAAAGATAAACTCGGTAACAGTGAAATGGAAGTCACAAAAATAACAGCAGACGACGTCGAAGAGATGCAACTCGACCAAATGTCGGCCGAATAAAAGGGATGATCGCGGTTTAAACCCGAGTGAAATGATAAAACTTCAAGAATCGACTTTATATTACAAGTGACAACTTACAGTGATACGGCATTTTTATACTTGTGTCCTTATACATTTTATAATTATTATAGTCACATTGTGACAATTCACACTTGGACACTGCGGTGAGATTTGAGTTTCTTGTTACAGAATCGTCCTACGTATTTCAAATCTCTACGAAAATAACGATCGAGCTGTCAAAGACATGTAACATTGAAATGAAAAGCAAAATCTTTACCTACAATTGATATTGAAATATTTTACGTTTAATGTATAAAAAAAGCAAAGAATATATTTAATAAAACGACGATTACCTAAATTTACAATAAGGGTCGCTGGACCTAGAGTCCAAGTCCATCGCTGGTAGGTTTTTCGCTTCAACTAGAACTATTGTCACCACAGAACTCCATATCTGTGCCTTCAGTCTCTTGTTAACGTCGCTAAGCCTTGTGTTTTTCAACAGATACTGTAAACAATAATTCGTTATTATTTTTATTATACATACAATGACCAGGGAAGTTGAAGTCAGGCTTGAGATAATAATAGCAGTTTTGTATCCAGGGGTGTTGTTTCGACTTTCAATCTGGGATGCGTTTAAATGCGACAAAAAATTGCTTATATTCGTTAGACATATTTCATTACCCTTTAAATACAGACGTTTAGGAAAAAATGTCTATTATTAAAAAAATATTTTAAGATCATGGTTTTATTCATGGTTCGATTGGTAATGTAATACTTTCCTAATATCTATTGCAACACCCAAGTTCAAAAGCAAATGTGGTGCTTGCTATTGGTTCAAATGATGACCGACCTTCTTGCGAATTCATAACGAAAACCAAAGGAATACCATGAAGTCACGGATACAGCAAACGTACACATTGATATCATTGCAGCGCTGTCTAAGGCTGCATTCATTGCGATAATTATCAAACGTTAAGGACGAGAACACACCGGTGTGACGAAATGCCTATATAGCTACAGGCACAGAAATACAAAAAGGCGTAAGACCCATGTACAATAGAACTAAAATATTTATTAAGACGTGGACATTACGTTCCAATATTGTTAAAGGCTTCGCTTCGCTTCGCACAGTGTATTCGATCTTTAAAACACTAATTGTCTATCCATTAGCATAGGTTAACGAGATTGGTTAGTAAAACACGATTCAGTTCTATTTGTATTTTATGATAAAACAAAGCAAGTCCATAGCAACGATTAAAAAGCGAAAAAATTACATTATAAAACATTCACTTTAAATAATTGTGTGAAAACAAAAAAAAAATGTTATTATTTCAAATTTCTAAAGTTGTTGTTACAAAGTATATAAAATCGATAAGCATGGATGAACAGCATAAAAATCCCAAACGAATCAATAACAATAATTGAAAATCACAAAAGACCATAGAAACTACAATAAAGAGATCATTATTATACATTTCATTGAACTGAAATATGATTATTTTTATATTGACAAACATCATCACAATCAACACTTATTAGCACATATCCTTCTGTTGTTCTTGCCACCAAACCAGACTACACATTGAGTTATACAAGCACCTGTACCCGATTCCAACCACAGGAGGAGTAATCATCTTAAGTCATCTTAAGTAATCTATGACATTCAATTTGGATTCGTGAAAAAATGGCGTTTAAAATTACGGTAAATTTGTTATCGAAGTTTTGGATGTAATATTAAAGTGGATATAAGTAGTTAAATGAAATAGTATTGTATTATTTATAGAAATATAGCAGAGCTATTAGCAAATCATATGGAATATAAGTTAAATTGTAAATCTAAAGATTGCTTATCTTTACTCCTTTTATGTTTGGAATAGGCTAGGCCACACCCGTTGTCATGCAACCACCACCCAATAATAAATACCCTATGAATTCTATCGCCTTTGCTCTTTAGTCTCGGAAACCGGTTGCCGATTTTTTCTATCAAGTCTGAACAGGAATTGATGGCCGATGGAATGTCGAGTATGTGACCTGGCGGTAAGCTACCGGCACGAGGTCTTATTTCTGAAGTTCTGTAAGAAACGAAAGAATATAGTATCAACAATATCGTGTTTGTTGTAAATGTGATTTCATTTATTTTTTATGGCATTGGTTGGCGGACGAGCATACCTGATGGTAAGTGGTCACCACCGCCCATAGACAAAGGCGCTGTAAGAAATATTAACCATTCCTTACATCACCTATTCGCCACCAACCTTGTGAACTAAGATGTTATGTCCCTTGTGCCTGTGATTACACTGGCTCACTCACACTTCTAACCGGAACACAACAATACAGAGTACTGTATTTGGCGGTAGAATATATGATGAGTGGGTGGTACCTACCCAGACGGCTTTGCACATAGTCCTACCACCAAGAAGATTTCTTTATCAAGCAAATGATGTTTTTGATATAGTATTTTATTTTAAATTATAAATAAAGTAAAATCATTAAAGAGTACTAATCAACTTGTATGTACCTTCTTTTTAATTTTTTGTTAATTTAAATATTCTCAGTAATTTTTTTTTTATTTTGTTTATTTAAATAGCTGTTATTAAATATATGCTATATGCTCTTAAATTTTCAACTTGTTGTTGAAATGCTTTTAAAGATATGAAATGTATTACATTAAATGTTTCATTGCAGTGAACACGGTAGCATGTTACAAAATTGCTTATTACATAAAACTTGGAACGTTAATTATGAAATATGTCAGTTAAGAACTATTATGCAATAACTGAGACATAATATCTTAGAGGCAATTGAAAATTACGGGCTCTTGCTTTAGTTCAACATAGTTATACAATAATATGGCTGAGCAAATGAAAAATACTGAAATAACGACACACTAATTGATTTTTGTAATTAATAATTAAATTACAATTAATTCTTATGATTATACAATAAGAATTATTTGGAAGAAGTTCTTAATAAAAGTTCATGCTATTTTTTTTTTTTTATTTTATATGTTGAAATATAAAATTCTACTAATTCCAAGCCTTAATTTTCTGCTGTAATAGTAACTGTGTGTGGTTTTAAAAGAATTGTATTCATTTGATTAGGTCTGAAGCCTCTTTTGGAGTTGTTTAATATTAAAATAGTTAAAAATAATAATTTAACAGTTTTAATAGTAAAAACAGTGTTAGCAATATTAAAGACTAAACTAAAAGTCACTAATAAAAATGCATAAATTTAATGCACAATGGTTGAACACTGTTATCATAATATCAATAAATACTTAATACTTTGTAGGGTGTTTATTTTATTAACAACAGCTTAGCTTGAAAAGCTTTTTAGGATATACTTTATATATATTTTAAACGGTCTTCATGGTAAATAACAGCCTCTATATGTCCCAATGTTGGGCTAAGTCCTACACTCAACAGTGTTCTTGAGAAGATGTTTAAGTTCACCACGCTCCTTCAATACTGGTTTGTACACCCACATGTGACAGAATTTCATCAATAAGCAGCCTTTGAACCCGTTTCTTTTATTTGACCCGAATTTATTGTCTATTTTAAATACTATAATGTATACTAAAATACTAAATATAATTCGTAAACACGCTGTATAACGGCCAACAAAATTCATCGCTAATGGTAATTTTGTGTAAATCTAATGTACGAGTATCATATAATGTATCAAGTGTTATAACACACGAATTCATTTTGGTAATTATAACCTAAATATAAATATTTCACAAATAAAAAATGTCCTTTCTTCTTACAAATAATAATTGCGTTATAAGAAATATAAATACACGAGTACAATTAAAAAAGGAATATATTACAATACACATTGCATAAATAATAGGTAATGGATCAAACCAACCAATCAACGGTAAGATCGAGTGGTATATTCAAAAATTCTTTCTTTGAAGTTTTTTGCTTCAATTCTATTGAAATGGCGTATTTATATGGACTTTTGACCGCAACCATATTAATACAAATATAGGTAAAATGCATAAACATACCTTTCATCGCTTGAAGAGAGACAGGAAAAACACGAATCGCTCGAACTATAGAAATTGGAATCATTGTCCGCTGCAAGATTCGATGTCGACACACACCTTCGATAAAGGACACCATTTTTTTCAATCGTCAAGAAATTCTTGCATATTTGTTTCGGATCCACATTTAAATTAGGTTCGTCGACTATTAAAGACGGTATACTAGAATTTTTTCGCTCAATTTCGCTCGATTCGATCGACGATATTTCATCCGTGTCTTTGTCCAAAGAACTTTCATCCAAGTAGCTTCTTTCATCCGACAAATGGGACACGAACCTTGATAACTTCGATCTCTCTATTCTTGTTTGTACTTGATCTTGAAAATCTTCTACGCGATCATGAATTTTAGCGTGCAGTTTAATCAGACTATTTTTAAGTCTGTCCAATTTGTTATCTTTATCCGACATGTTAATATCACTTGGCACTACGTTTTGAATTATTTTTTCCTGTATTAAGGGACCAGAAATCTTTAACCAATGTAAATAATCATTGATAAATTTGAAACTAGAACGGAGAACTCGATGGCGAAACAATTATAATATTTAAAAGATTGCACTAAAACAGTGTATCAATTAGTTGATTTTTAACATCGATCGTTTCGAGTGTCGAATTTGTTTCTCGCGGAATAGCTATGATGATACTGAAGAATTCGACGTTACATACCGATGTTTTCAAGGAAATAAACAATTAAGAATGAAACCTGCCGTATCTCAAGATTGTTCGAACTAAAAATAAGTTGTTTTACACGAAATGATTTATTTTAGGGCATATTCACACAGAAAGATCATATTACAGGATCGTTTTAGAGGCATCGGGCAGTATTTGTACTGGACCCGGGACAGTGTCCTGGGTAACCTACATATACGCGCTATCACGGGATAAAAACTTATCCGCTAAAAGGGGCTGCATATTTTGTCAGATCTGAATTTTTTATGGGCTCTGGAATACTGACATTTTTGTGTACTCGTTTGTACAACTGCGCCAAACGAAGAAGGCTTGAAGATAATCAAACCTTAGATTTACATATTCTGTATTGTTTTTAATTTTCCTTTTTCGACAGTCGAAAGGTTATAACAAATAATAAAAAGTTATTCAAGATCTCAACCAATTATATTGGGTGGATTTAATATCCAATTTGTTGATTTTGCTTTTAAAACTGTTGTGGAATACATGAGCCATCGCTAAATAAAAACGTATCTGATTAAACGAAACGCTGTGTGAATTTAGCCTTATACTATTTCTAGGTACAACCATTGTTTTAAAATTTACTTTTAACATCTGTTTTTGTACTTCATAAAATTGTTAATATCATATATCATTCCTGGTGTAATACGTTTGCGTTAGATTGGATTAGAGGATTCTTTAAGTGATCTTGAATTGGCGATTGTTTTGATGATAGATCAAAGGTCATTGTAACGTAATTATGACGTAGAACTACTGATAACTACATACATATATAATTAGCGGGAATGTCACGTAGACTTTGAACATTTATATTATTTTCTATATGTTGAAAGTCATTTAATACTAATATTAGACGATATTCGTATACTATTTTGTGATTTTTGTACGTAGATAATTAAGTAGATAAGAATTTACCAGAGCAGAATTATAATAATAATTATTATTATTCAAATTTAGTAGTTTCCGTTTGAAGCTTCGCCCGCATGTAGGGGGAGGGTTAGGAACTGCGAGTTGCAAGTGTACCTGGCTGTTGCTATTCCAGACTATGATCTATCTTTGAGCCAAATTTCATCCAAATCCGTTGTTCTATATATAAAATTAGGGCTCGAGAATCCAGGATGTTTTTAACAGAGTAGAAATAATTACGGTCCAATACACTTACAACAATATTAAACTGGGGAATAATAATATTTACTGGGAATTATCAGCCATTTTTAAATATATAACGTTTCAGCTCTTGAACTATTTTGGGTTATTCGAGGAACACAAAAATTTAAGATATTTCAAATTAGAGTTTTAGATGTTATTAGAGGTGTTTGTTATTATTAGAAAGGTACACTGGGTAACATGCCACCTTATACAAAATGGTCACCATCGGCAATGTAAGAACAATTAATCGACCCTTACATCGCCATTGCTAATCTTGAGACTTTTTTATGGTATAGGTTGGCGGACGAGCATATGAACCACCTGATGGTAAGTGGTCACCACAACCAATAGACAATGGCGCTGTAAGAACTATTAACCATTTCTTACATCGCCAATGCGCCACCAACCTTGGGAACTAAGATGTTATGTCCCTTATGCCTGTAGTTACACTGGCTCACTAACCCTTCAAACTAGAACACAACAATACTGAGTATCGTTGTTTGGCGGTAGAATATATGATGAGTGGGTGGTACCTACCCAGACGGGCTTGCACAAAGCCCTGCCACCAAGTGAACGAAACGTTATGTCCCTTATGCCTGTAGTTACACTGACTCATCCACCGTTTAAATTTAATATTGGTGGTTGAATATTTGATAAAACAGTTAATAAGAATATGTAGTGAATAATTTTCCTACATAACGTCACAGATTTTAAATAAATGATGAGTTAAATACATAACCCTTATTTAAGTTCGCTGTAGATGGAAAAACGAGAACAAAAGTTTCAACTCTTTAAAATTTTCATTTAAAGGTTAGAGTGCAAAATCATTTATGAATAAAGTTTTCAAAGTCACAAAGCGACCGTTTTTCGCTGGAATATAATAGAACTATGAATAGGAACATGATTGACACTGAAGGCTTCTATAGCTTTCAGTGTCAAGCTCGTCATTTGGAAACCATTCTCGGGAGAAGAAAGAGATAACGATTTCGTTTAGTAAAAATTTAAAGAACTTGACTGCGGTTTTAGGAAAAATGGTCTTTCTTTTGAAAAAAAAGGGGTTTATTGCACGAGCATGAAATTCACGCTTCCTACGTCTAAATAAAAAGTGTTTGAACTACTTATATCATAGTATTGTATAAAAAAATCTTCCGAAACGCGTTGAAACTTCGGTTATGAGTTTTATGTCAATATACGAGTTTAGTAGTAATTCTAGTCGTCAGACATTACAAAAAAAAAAAATTGTGTATCTGTCACGCACACCAAGATAATAAAGTTGGCCTGTTTGTTTTATTCATTTAGTATTGCGACATTTTATATAGAAAAATCTAAGCTTACAACATGTGCTGGTCTTAAGGTTGCTATTATCGCCGAAAAATCTGTGAATTGGGTATTATCCTAATTAATCCGCGTTATATGGCTAGGATCAAGTGAATTGTGTTGCGGTATGTTCCAACACACACATCATCACAATCCACACAAATACATAATATACCATGGTTACTGTAAAAATGTCATTAGAACAATTCTTATCTCTTAAATCTTAAAAAAATACGTTTTGTGGTCGGAATGTGTGGATACATTTTTAAGGAGTTAGTTATTTTTGAATTGATATTGATTATTAAAAATATATATATAATATTATGTAACAGGGAGACTGTACCATGTCATTAGAAAAATTGTTTTCTTAATAAATTAAAAAAAAAAAAGAAGTGGTGTGCGGGATAGATTCGTGCACAATACGGTGCAAATATGAGATACATTTTTTTAATGTGCTATTTTTAATTGAAATTAAATTCACAATGATTCCGAATACAATATATATATATATTTTGATCTTTTCCCTGGAAAATGTTTATTGTATTTGAATTTGTAAAAGGTAATATTTACAATTTTTGTTTTATTACTACGTGACATTATCAAATTGCATATATCAGTTTCATTTCCACGTAAAGAAATAATTAAGCATTTATAAATTTGAATAAAGTCATTTATGTATTAATTATTATACTGTTAATTAAAATACATACGAATATTACAGAATCAGTTGATCAGAACATACGTTAAGGAACCACCTTTGCAAATTGGAAGTAGCTAATTATAACTTTCCATAAACGTGGAATTTTACCTTGAAATTTCGGAGAGAAATTTCTAGAATCAATCGTACACAATTTCCTACAATATTTCCAATCGTTCCTCAAGCAATTAGTAAATATAATATACAGCGAATTATTGTTTTGAAAGCAACAGTGTGCATAGTTTGATATGCATAGCAATTCAATAGCTTCATAATAATAGCATCTTTTAAGGTTACCAAATTTCACTGTTAAGCCAGGCACAGTTGCTTGTCATATTGTTTGTCAGTAATAATATGTTATCATTACAACGACCTCACTGACTTAGGGGCTAGCTTATAAGGGTATAGATCTTTGGACAGATGTAACCTAGGACGGTTAAAAACTCTAGTCTGGGTAATATGAGTGACTGGGTTTTCAAACCAATAAATTGCAACTAGATAATGTCCACTCTTTTAAAACACTACCAACATAAAATCAATTTGTATCGTAGTGTGGTATTAAGTTTAGAATTTAGGAGCGTTGGCAATCCCTCGCATCGGAGAACACACAAAGCTGTTGATCCCGCGTCTGAACTTCCTTTAGGTGTCTCAGGTGGCTGTCTCATCGGATTATAAATGTAAGGGATTAGAGAGTGTATTTGTGCTTACACACGTGGACACTATAAATAAATTCTGCGGAACTAATTACATCATCAATATTGTGCTAGTGGGCGTGTTTATACAAAAGATTTTTTAGGTATTTCGAAACCTATGATTGAACCCATGATTATTTTCATTTCATTTCATTGTAAACTGCATGTCACTTTTCTACATTTGGCGCCCAAATTATGAAACCTTTAAATTAAATTTAAATGAAATTTTTAATGTCAAATAGTATACGTTTACTTTTATTTTGTTAACGTTTTTCCCTTTTTTTTATACAGCCGTAGTACTTTTCTATAACAGGCCAGTAACTTTTTTCCGCGCTCTAAAATTAATTATTTGTTAATTCGTAACACTTAGTACAGCGCAATCAATAATTATCTTTAATATTCTGCACATCTACGGCTGGAGCTCTTCAAAATGAGACCGTAACCCATTTTTTATGTGCAGCTATCGTGCCATAATAACTCATAACTGGTTGTGTTCAACAATTGTTTATAAGTATGGACATATGTTCAAGCATAAATATAGCTATGTATTATAACGGTAAAGTACACGTCCGTGCAGCGTGGAGCATAACTGGTGTAAATTACTGTAGTTATTTGTTAATAGCAGGAAGTCCTTGGAATAATCCTAGTGTCAGATTCAGCGAGACAACGACGGAGGATGATGACGCATATCTTAATTTATGTTACAACGATTAATATTATATTCATTTAGACATAATTTAGGTGTTATGTTGTATCATTTGCCAAAGTTTAACATTTATGTTAAGATCATAATGTATTAAAAACAGGTAATACAATAAGCATTAATGTAATATATATTTACACAAAGAATATTAACATTAAGTCATTAAATATATACAAATATTAATTAAAAATTGTTACTGTATAAATCTTGATCGCGTGGAAAGGTGGCAAAAATACTAGCAGCTTTTCCCCGTTGAATCGCAATTCCGATCCTCTGGGCAAAAATCGAACCAGAGCTCATGTAACCATTGGAGGCAATGAAGCGAGGTGTTATACTTTTAATGAAGCTTTTTGCAATTCTACTCAATTGTTTTAACAGCAAATGCGCCAAAAACATAATTTGGAATAAGACACAAATATTTGGATATTTGCAATTTAATTTTACATCCAGTGTTGAACATTTCCATTGCAAATACTCAGCCAGCTCCAACCGAGCACGAATACAGTAATTTGTACTCGAAGTACCATTACATATTTTAACATAAAGAGTACTAATCCAATCATTATCCGCTTGGGTTTAACCCATTGCATCGGACAGTATAAGCAGCTTGCTTTAGCTTGCGTCCAGTCTTCCTGTATCTTTGTCTAGTTGCGCTCCATTCAATGGGTGCTTGAGATGCTTAATGGATGGATTCTTTAGACATTTTTTTAAGAACAAAAACCTTAGTCGCCTTTCAAAACACCAGAATTATCTTATACTACAAATTTAAAGTGGTGGCAGACTTTGTGCAAGCTCGTCTGGGTATGTACCGACCACTCGTCAGGTATTCTGCTGACAAACAGCAATACTTAGTATTGTTTTGTTCAGGCTTGAAGGATGAGTGAGCCAGTGTAACTACAGGCATAAGGGAAATAACATGTTAGGTTGATGGGCGAGGGAAGGAACGGAATGATTAATATTTTATTTAGCGCGTCCGACTAACTATCACAAATAATGTACTTTTAATAAAAAAGAAATATTTTTAAATAAATAAAAGATAATAGAAAATACAATTTACATTTTCGTAATTTAATTAAATAATTTCGTTATCTTAATGCTTCCAATTCGACATGAATATTCATTTTAATTTCCTTATTCAATAAAATTTTGCAAAACAATATTGAAATGAGGTATTCGTATATGACCAAACCTTCATCTTCTCGATATTTATAGGGGTTATATTTTAACCAGAAATGCAGAATGTGAATATACATTTTAAATTTTAATCCGTTATAGTGGTTTGTGACTTCGTCAACCTCTAAAATTGATATATAGTTTAGCTGGAGTATTTGAATTTATTTTAAATATTTTTTCATTTTTATTTTATAAGTAGGCAGACTGGTATTTGGGCCATGTAATGTTAAGTGGTCACCACGGATAGACACTGTAAGACATATCATCCTTTAGATCGCCACCACCACCACCGCCGTCCTTTGTACCAAAATTTTTTTTTAATAAATTTAGGCGGACGAGCGAATGGGTCACCTGATGGTAAGTGAACACCACCGCCCGTAGACAATGGCATTCTAAGAAATATTAACCATTCCTTACATCAACAATGCGCCACCAACCTTGGGAACTAAGATACTATGTTCCTTTTGTCTGTAGTTATACTGGCCTCACCCTTTAAGCCGGAAAACAACCAATAATTATTACTGTTTGAAATTAGAATGTGTGATGGTACCCAGATTAGTTTTTTATGTAATATGTAAAAAGTAAAAAGATTGATATTAACATTTTGAACAAACTAAATGTATGCAAGCCTTTTACTGCCATTGTACATTTGCTGCGCCAGTAAAAAAGTCGTTGTTCGATTTTCCGCTAAATAACAACCAATAGTGCAAATCCCCGTTACATGGGGTACCGAGGGCAGGACCTATCCAAACGGGCTTGCAAAGTAATCACCTGAGTTTATTTCGCCGTCTTTTATGAAGTCTGTCATTTTTATTCCGAGCTGGTAGTAGATTGACGATTAATAAGCAAGTGTAATGTTTTTATATTGATATTTATGTGTACAAACGGAAAATTGATTGACCATTACGCATTAGATATAGATCGACTACCTCGTAAATAATACAGATAATGCAATAATAAATTAATATTAGTGTAATAGAATCGAAAATAAAAATTTTACAACTGTTTCTACGTTTATGGTAATAACTATTGCAAGTAGAATTTATTGTATTTTTATTTTACCAAAGAGTCTTTATATAAAGTTAGAAACAAGTCCATGGGGATTAAACTAATATACACGCTGGTAGAAGGTAGAGTTGATTAATTAAGTTAAAACTTTTATGTAATGGAAATAGTACTAATAACGCTTTGTATAATGTTGTTGGTGCTTAAAACCATAATTGATGACCAGCGGTCACCTTAGTTGCCCTGCCGCGTTTAGCAAATGACGCAACATTTCCGTGAGCAACGCGAGATCACTTTTATACTACCTTTAATCTTTTTGTCTAATTATAATACATAGGTGAAAATTACGTATAAGTTTTCGTACTTAAACAAATGCCCATATTAAAGGTTTCTAATATACATGGCCTTCAATAGCTATTTCACATTCGAATTTGGAAGATAGAAGTGTATAAATTATATTGAATCAGAAAGGAATTAAAGTTGTCCAACGGATTATGATTGTGAGGAAAAAGTGTGAGAATGAGTGCCTGGACTTGTGCACAATAATCTCTCTGCGTAGTTGGCTGTTCTCCCTAGAGCGAAACCGCCACAGTGGGTATCAGTCAGAATCAATATTATTATTTAATTTGTTACATTTGGTATACCAAAATATTATGGTTTCTTGTAATGATAATTAGGTTGATTTATTAAATTGTAAAAGTAGTCGCTTGTAAATGTCCCAGTGCTGGGGATACTGCTCCTTACCTTTTAAGAGTATAGTTTGAAGTTTATTCCCTAACGCTGCTACACTACGAATTTGATACGACATGTGGTAGACGTTATCTGTCTCCTTTATATCTCTTCCTACTTTTAGCTGAGAATGAAATGCGTTATTATAAGTACATGAAAACTCAGTAGCATTTATCGAATTTGAACCCGAGACCTATCAAGGCCTACGTCTTTTATCACCTGGCTCATATAGGCCCTCTTGTTAAAGAAATAAATGTTTATAAAGGAAGATTTTATCAAAATGCTATATTATGGAACGTACTTTATGGTTGCTACTTTAGATATTTTACCGCGGAAGTTATTTATTGTTTGGTTCCGGTAATAAGGCTGAGTTATACGGTTTATCTACTTACCAACAAAAGAGTCGGTATATAAAGGATTTTTTATTCAAAATGCGCATTCACGAATAAAAATTTTTTTATTATTATAAATATTATTTATAAATTATAGATTAGGAATATTAAAAAAAATTCGCGATTTTCAATGTACCTTACATGTGATCCACACAGTGGTCGGAATATCGACTATAAAAGACATCGAAAGTTTGATGAAAACATACCATGACTTTTCATGGAAAATCGGTCAATAAACAAAAGGGAAAAAGATATTGATAATTTTTGTACCTATATTTAATAATATATATTTTCTATATATTTAGTATGTAACAGAACTACGTACTAAGCGATTGGACCGAATTCGATGATTTTTTTGTATGTATTTGAATGGGTTGGTTAACTACTTACCGGTAGGTGGTACTGCGGTAGGAAAGTAAAAAGAAATCTCATATCAAGCTATTTATAAATATAGTATATATTTAGCAGCTAAATATATATTTAATATATAACTAGCAGCCCGTCTCGACATCTTAAAAAATGAAAGGAAATGTCATTTAATATCAGCGTCTACCTCGAAAGGAGTATCTACGTTAAATTAAAAAAAATGCGTGGTATTTTTTAACTAAAAAATACCACGCAAATTTATTTTATCAATATATAATGTGTTTTCGTTTCGTTTTTAAAAAAAAAAACATGGTAAAATATCCCGTTTTAAATACTGTTAGTAATAAAAATAATCATGTTAATTTAAAATTTTTATTCATTCATTTAAATTTTATACTGAATTTAAAATTCGCATAACGTTGTCATAAATAAACTTTATTTACTTTTTTTGTAGTTACCGTGTTAATTTATTAAGTACCACTATGTTACATTTATTTATATCTAAATTCAGTTTAGTCAATATTTAACATGCTCGATGTGGTCTCCTACAATCGATGGAGCACGTACAGTTTAAGGCTTTATTGCACGCTATAATGTTATCGGAAGTGTGTATTCTTTCTTGGAAATTCTTAATAAGTAAATAATTTTCAAGTAAATTTGAGCAATAGTTTCGTTATCGGACGAGTCATTCGTATTTCGCTTTTATACGAGTATACTGAGGATATATAGATTAATTGTGTTACCTTTATGTTAATTTATATCACAGTAAATACGACGACGAAATACATATTCACTGTATTTTCCGAAACTAAATTTTGATTGATTACGTAAGCTAATTTAATATAAGCCAATTAGTATTTCGGGAATAAGATTTAATTTAGTTCAGCAGCCGATCGATTGGCTACGTAAAACATCAAGTAAAGTAAAGTATCGTAGTCAACATCCATAATATGGCCTATCCACACATGGTGAAGCGCAGCGCGGTGGTGTTTTTACTACCAATCAGTGCACACATTATTGGCAACATTGCACACACTACAATAAAATCTGAAATGAATGAACTAATCGATTTGTCCTCGAGAACATTAGATTGGCTGAAGCGCAATAAATAAGCTAAAGCGAGTATACATTAACGTAGCTTTACTTTAAATAGTTTGTTAAATGACGATTCAAAAGTGCTTGTAAAAGCTTACTTGAATAAAGTATATTTTGATTTGATTTGATTAGATGTTGAAAAAGAGTAACTACTGAGTTGCTTGCCGGTTCTTCTCGGTAGAATCTACATCCCGAACCGGTGGTAGTTTTACTTTAAATAGTTTGTTAAATGACGATTCAAAAGTGCTTGTAAAAGCCTACTTGAATAAAGTATATTTTGATTTAATTTGATTTGATAGGCGTTACGATGCTCTTTTTAATGGTAGGACTTTGAGCAACCTTCTCTGGGTAGTACCTACTATACACTCATCGTTTATTCTACCGCAAAGCAACACTTCTTAGTATTTCCTATACTGAGTGTAATTTCGGCCACAATGATATAACTTCTTTGCCCCCAAGTTCGGTGACGCATTGGTTTGTAGTTAACATTACGTACAGCATAAAATGTATTTTGGGTGGTCATCACCTTCCATAGCATTAAATTACATTACATTAGCAGCCTGCAAATTTCCCACTGCTGGGCTAAGGCTTCCTGTCCCTTTGAGGAAAAAGTTTGGAGCATATTCCACCACGCTGCTCCAATACGGGTTGGTGGAATACACATGTTTCCATTCCATAGGATATAGACTACGAAATAAAGAAAGTACATTTCACTCTATACAACGTCACCGGTTGGAAAGCGAGTACTGAGACTCGAGAAAAATATTCCTAGTTTACTCAACGGCTTAAAATATGCAACATCTAGGATAGACCCTTAGTTTAGGTCTTTGGGCAAGACATAACCATGCATTACAGTACTTGCGCCGTCAAACACCAAAGCCTCGGCGAGCCGTAATGAATGGCCCCACCTAATTATACTGAATTACAAGATGATTAACTTCAGGATCTGAATTAATAACAACAATGACAATAAAAGCATTTTACGTACTGCAATTTTGCTCGGTATTTGATCTAGTGAAACCTTTACAATGGACCGCCTCTACTTGGTCACGCCGGTATGTTTGCTCCATTATTTCTCGCAGGCCGAAGCCATGCGTAACAACTGTCTAATCAATTGAATGCATGATGGCAATTGAAGTCTGTTTCAATCAATATTGAGGGTAAATTAGAATGTCCTCCAAATTACTTAAACATTATCACTATCAATATATTTAAATCTGATGATAAAAATATATTGATATGTATATGTATGTTATATAGACGGCACATATACTAAAATTACCTCTTTTTTAATTTTTTGTCTGTCTTTCTGATTGTTCCGGCTAAACTCTGGAACCGATGGACCGGTTTTGACTTAAACTGCATCAACTTCCGGAAGGGAATTAGAATAAGTCGTAAAAAGGGATAAAGTACAGAATTAATGTTCCTTCTAATTCTCAAAGCTTTCGGAGAACAACGCTAAAACGACGCGCGTGTTATGATACGAAAGATAGTTTCAACTGGGTGGTCTGAAGTCCTTATCTCCTCATAGGGTGTGTTAACCACGCACTTAAAGATTATTAGCTTGTTTGAACTTGTGCCCAAAACATTTAATAATATTATTTTGAATCTATGACATATTTTCATTGGAAGAAATAAATTATACACATTTTTCTTCATTATTAATAGTTTTTTATTTAGAAAACTTAATACCAATGTTCAACTTTTTATCACAACGTATGGTATCTCAATACTATTAGTATTAAATAGTACCGACAATAATCTATTTCTACATAAAAGCGAAATACCACTCACTGATTAATCACGAAATCTAAAAAACTATAACAACTACAAAATTGAAATTTGGCAGGTAGGTTCCTTATAGGGTGTAGACATTCGCTAAGAATGTGTGAATGGATTTTACGAAACTCCAACCCTAAAGGGGTAAAATGGGGGTTCGAAGTTTGAGTTTTATAAATTTCGCTCGGATCAAGCCGCAGGTTTAGATAGATTCTTATAAGAGAGTGCTAGATAGATGAAAGGAAAGGACATTTGACTTGGTGGTAGTTTTAGTTCCAGCCCATCTGGTAAGGTACTCATCATATATTCAATTGCCAAAGGGTAATTAGTGTTATTTTGTTCCGGTTTGAAGGGTGAGTGCGCCTGTTACTGTAAACATAGAGGACATCATATTTTAGTTCTCAAGGCGAGTGTCGTGTTGGTAATGTAAGGAATGGTTAATATTTCTCTCGACGCCAATTTCTATGGACAGTAATGACCATTTATCACCAAGTGGCTCATTTTCAAATAAACCTACCCACCTTTTTGTATAAAAAAATATTACGAAGCTGATATAAGAAGTAATACATTATTTTGAGAGGACTTTGAATACGTTTATAATATGAACATTTTCTTTTAAATGGGTTCCCGCAAGATTACTCATCGTAAATTTTATAAAATATTTGATTTGATAGAATTCCGTTTACGCACAAAATTGCAGTTTACTGGATTACAAAGGCAAATGCGGTAAAATGACGTCAGACCAATACACAGTTACAATGATTTAATCCTAGTTTGGATTGGACTTGCATGAGTAATATAATTCCATGCTAAACAAAATCTTATGGAGTCATACTACCTGTATGACTCCATAAGATTTTGTCAGTTGGGTCAATTCTCAATTCAAAGGGTTTATTTTGACAACTTCAGTTTAAAAAAATCATCAATTTAATTTGAGTATTAAGGTTTCTAAAACCTTTTATTATATTTCATTATATTTGTCGGCAGATATTCACGTATTTAAGAAAAACACGTGCCCGGAAATTATTGTTATAATTATTTTTAATAATTTAAAACTGTTTGATTATTAAATTAATAATATTTAGTGAATTCTTAGATGTTAAATTAGTTTGAAATATTTTACCGTTCATAAATAGGTGTTATATTGAGTGAATAGTGGCCACACCCATTTTTGTTGTAAAAGGCCGAACGCCCGCCGGTATCGAGAGGCTAGTTCGAGCCGTCGGAGCGATCGGACCTCCTCAGTTTGGAATAAATCAGAGAAGAATATTTCCTGAGTTTAATTTCATACCTTCGAGGATGGATAGAAATTCGAACCCTGACATTTGTGACGTCAGCATTGCTGACGTCATATTTTTTAAATACAAGCCGGGACAAGCTACCTCTGTCATATTTTATGTCATAACGGTAGGAGGATTGAACAGCTACCTGAAGGTATATGTGAACTACTACCGGAAAACGGAACTAAAGCTTGAAATTAATAAATATAGAGCTCAACCAAATAACCCGCTGGATGGGGTTCGATTTCAAAAGTATTTATTTCAACGGAACAAATTCAGATTTAATTTAAATTGGGTTGAACAAATCTGGAACTAATTGCCTGACCTACCTAAATTCGTTTACGATGCCCCCGCATCCCACTGAGTTTAGGGATACAGATTACAAAAGACAAATTATGAATTGGATTAAATTAAATCAAATATCGTTACTTCAGAATTTCCTCATGTTCAATAAGATTTAGCTCTAAATGCTAGCTTTGAGCAATCAATCTTTAGCGGTCGCTGGAGTGGGAAATTGTGTACCTAAAGACGAAATTTATTACGCAAATGGTGTACAACCTACATAATATATATATTATATAAAATCTATTTTTAAAATGATTGTATTTAATATTATCGACGAAAGACGAACTTTTGAATCAAATACGTATCTAAAGTAATAAAACATTTATAATATAATATCACAAGTACATTAGCTTAAAAAATACATGAAAAAGATTTTGTATCATAATTATTTATAATTAAAAAAATAGTAAATATTATAAACACTCAATGATTTGCTATAATTTTTATAACAAGATTTTAACTAACTAGCAGTTAAATCTTTTAAGGTGAATTAGAAACACGAAGTAGGAATTTAACGTGTTGGTTCAATGCCGACGACAATCCATTTGTATGTCAAATGACTTAATTCTACAACTTAGATTGGATCTTGACGAAGAAACTCCCTAACAGTGGACATCAATAGTCAAATAAATAATTAAAAAAATCAGTTTTATTAAACCAATTGTGTAAAACAAATTATACTTTTTTTTTTAAATTAAAATGACTATGATTTTTAGGAGCAACTATAACCTCTTTCGTTTTGATCAATCTCTTGATTGAATAATGAACAGATTTCATGCCAAAACCGGAAAGTTAGAAATTGTTTAACATCCATTATAATTCGATACCGTTTCAAATTAATTCATCGCTCATTGAAAACAAAGAACATCCATTAAGTAATCGTCAATATTTGCAGCGAAACGTTTAAATATCGAATTACTGCTTTCCTTTTAAAGAACGAAGCTTAACAAACTCCTTTAAAAGTTTCCTTTAAAATTTTTGTTTTTTTTAAGTCGACTTTTAAATTTGTTTATTTTACATTGAATAAATGAATGAAGATTAAAATACCATTATCAGAAATAAGAATAGACCTTCGAAGTAACAGGTCCGAACTTCTCGTGACGCTAAAGATGACGCTTTGAATCTAGCAGTTCAAAGAATTAACAATTTGCTAGTGTCCTTCGAACAATAAAAATGTATTGGACGGAGCTTCCACCATGAAAATTTGCAGATTTAAATCTGTTTCTATATATCTGTTCAGTTTAATTTACATTTTGCAGTATATTTTTCATTCTATATTTAAGCCTTCCAGAATTGTAATGGCTATCGATTTTGACTAAATGTCTTTGTATGCCTTTTATGTTGTTGTTTTTACCTGTATTTGGTAGGTACACTTACATGGATTAAGACTAATATGAAACTCGCTTGCTTGTTTATTATGCATGTGTACTTCGGATCTGGTTATGGATACGATGAATAATACGTTAAGGTTACGGAAACGAAATTATCACTTAAGAATATTAGATTATTTTAAAATTGTAGAAGAAAAAATTACAATGTAACAGATCGACTTCATTTGTAGCCTTTTTTTATATTTATAGGTATCAAATGGGCAGAAGGCTCACCTGATGGAAAGTGACTACCACCACCCATGGACATCTGCAACACGGGAGGGGGTGGTCTTGCAGATGCGTTGTCGGCCTTTATTTTTTTATATTCGTTAAAAGAATATGCAAAATAACATGATAATAAACATTTTTTTATCGGATTCAGGTACGGTTTCGAATAGTTTTTTTATTTCGGATATCCGATAGTGTCGTTACGGGGCTCAATAACATCCCTGATATAAAGCGAAGCTTGGATTGAAATTACTTACATATGAATTGTTTACAAGTGATTTCTACTGGTCTTGTATTCGTTTAGGTATTAAAATTAATAGGTACGAACAGCCCCAGACAGGATTAAAAGAAATATAACAGCTCTGTTATTGCATTAATAATAGAATGGTTACCGAACTATCGCCTCATTTATCTGTGAGTCGAGTTGACCTTAGGATGAATACCTCAAGGTGACCTCTGTGTACTAATCTTAAAGATTGATTTTGATTAATAAATATGTGTTTGAGTGGGTCTCTGGGTGAGTCTGAATCTATGAACGAATACCAGGACTTTTTTATTTAATAAATAACAAAGATTTCACGCGTAGGAAATCAGGACGCCCAATTTTTTATAAAATTATAATAGTTGTACAAATGAAACCTATCACAATAAAAGGTACCTAATCATTCAGCATCATATATATATAACTTTATGGTATACATATTTATATATATATAAATACTAATAAATAGCTTACAATTACCAATTGTATTTACTTTTAAATGCTCAGAATGAAACGTAAATAGACTTGTAATATATAGTTAATTTTATGTTTTACTTATTAATTTAAAGCTCGTGTTGAAAAAGGACGTCGTATTCGTTGATTTGCATACAGGATATTGCTCACATTATATATATGATTATAACATTTATTTATATGATGGAGGCAAAGCGAAAATCAATAAATTATATTGTCGGTTCTCGATACAATCTAAATTTCAAACCGATTCAAAAAATGCTAATAAAAATACTTTTTTTTCAATAATTTCTTACGGGCTATTTATTATTTTAATACAAATGAATTATAATGAGGAAAGCCACAGGTTATATTTAGCATAATTACATATGTACGTAATTCACATCATCCATCACATAAATATTAAATGTTTTTTAAAATATATAAAGTTTTAAATAAATTTCTATTACAAAACAATTAACAAAATAATTCTGATAAACATTATTAACAATTATGCTACTGCATTATCAGCTGATGTTTATTTTGTATACCTACTTATTTGTTTTAGCATTTATTTAATTTATATAAACAGTATTTGAGTCTTCAAACTACGCTCCACAATAATCATTAAATTTATTTGAATATAATAATATAATTAAACACAATTCCAATTATACTGTTTGAAATAAACCTCTTTGTCAATATTTAAAAAAAAAACAACCTAAAATGTTTTTCGATTGTTGTATAAAAAGAATAAAACAAACCAAAATACCATTGCAAAAACCAGTTACACTGAAATCAATCCAAAGAGATCACAACACAACACAAAACCTTTTTTGAACACAATAACCCACTACATGAGTATTATTTTGATGAAATTCGTCGAAAAACGTGATTTAGCGAATCGAACCGTTTCCATCATTCAACGGTTTATTTATTTGTTTTACGCGAATTTAGGTTACGTACTTATAATTTGCGACGCGCGCTCACACGGCCGTGCACTAACTGTGACTGTTCTTGCCGTACAGTACAGCGTACTTATCCGTATGGTGTAATAATATTTCACAGAGAATTGTATACTCAGAGATCAGAACTTCGTAAGGCAACATTATTTGTGTGTAACACGATGTTTTAGTAAATTATTGACAAATGATTTAGAGGAATTATTTCTACATTTCTTTTGGATATTACTTAAGCGAAATGTAAGTGATGTATATTACAATTAATATTTGACTTTGAAATGAAAACTATCGAATGATTTACATTAACATTTTCGTAAGTATAATTTTTTAAATTATTCGTATGAATAACTAGTCACCTGTCGCGACTTTATTTAATCAATTGTAAATAAAAAGTTTTTATACTTGTCAATTTTTGCTTATATATTATTAAGATTTGTTTTTATGTCATAGGCTATATACAGTAATAAATAGCCCGTAAATATTTTACTGGTAGGCAAAGACTGCGACTATTATTAAGGATTAATTTAAAGGCCCGGTTTTGTTACCAAATATCTGTGTAGGTTTTACTTCGACGCAGAACCGGACCGTGAATTTAGGGGGCCCTGGGCACACACGCTTGAACTAAATTAATTAGACTTGAATTAAATTAATTGAATGGGTTCGATTAATTGCAGGATTCGCAGGGCTGCAAAACATACGATCTGTTTAATTTAATAGAATGATGGATTCTTTCGCATTATCATCTATTTTTAACTTAGCTGGGGGCCCCTTGAATCCCTGGGCTGAAGCCCAAAAAGCCATACCATAGATTCGGCCCTGTTCAATCATAAATTATTATCGCCATCGTTCCATTTATCTAAAAAATATCAACAAAGAATAGACACTAAAAACGTTTAGACCATATTTGTTGTTGGCCCTCGTAGATAAATTGTTTGATTGTATGGTATTGTACAGATTATATTAGTTATAGAGCACGCAAAAATTGCTCCAATATTTATATATTGGTTTTCGTTAAATTCGTAATTAATAGTACCGATTCTATTTTTATAATTTTATATTTAGAAAATATTTTGTATAATTTGAAAGCACTTACATATTGCTAAACTAAGAAAACTTGTAACTAAACATTTAGTTGCGAAATTAGCAAGAGTTTTCTATGTTTTGGGCACAAGAGATTGCTTACTCCATTCAAGGACTTGGCCTTGTCATTCAAAGCGGTAACAATAAAGTTTTAATAAAGGCAACAATTTCAATGCCACGGTAGGGACGTCGAGTTCAAATATTTTGGATAGTTTAAATTCATTGGATCCAATTACACGTTTTTTTTATCGAATTTTTTTATTCGTAATTCTAATATTTTTAATAGAACAGGAGACATGGCATTCAATAATATAAAATCTTAATACAAAAATGACAAAATAAGACGTATTTAAATTAATTTACTTTAATATGTTTAAGTTGTCATAAAATAAATGAGAGAAATTCACTTATGAATTTGAGGTTTTGTATCGATATTTTATGTTATGGTATTTCGATTGTCTCTAAATATTTTCTCTATGATTACACTACTCTATTGAAATTAAAATAAAAGTTGAATGCACTCGGATTTATGGTTGAGTGTAAGACATACCACGCGGCCATTGCTATATTTATGCGGAAAATATTTGGCGAAGTTGATTATAGATATTATATTAACGCACACTCATTACAAACATTCGTTCACTACATTTGTATATTATGCATATTACAAATTAAAGTCGCGAATTGCGTGTAACTGCTACATAACAGTTAACGTACACACACTATAGTAATAGTGATTCGGAGTACTAACTTTTTATTATATATTATTTTATTTTAGGGTAACAAACAATGACATGACACTTATAGCAATAATTGGATAATGCATACAGCTAAGTTTCCACTGATAATAAATACAGATTCATTATAATTTAACAAAGTTTCAACCTGCATAAAATCAAATAACATTATACAATCAAATGAGATAATTATACGTAATACGTAAAGTAAAAGAAAACTATTAAAGCGATAGATAGATAGATGGATAGATAGATAGATAGATAGATAGATAGATAGATAGATAGATAGATGGATGGATGGATGGATGGATGGATGGATGGATGGATGGATGGATGGATGGATGGATGGATGGATGGATAGATAGATAGATAGATAGATAGATATACATTTTTTTTTGGCAATTTCGCCAATGTAATGTCGATTAGGTCGTAAAAATCAATCGTACCGTTTAATTTTTAACGATAAGGAAAATTAATGAGTATTATGATATTAATATACGACCAAATTGCTTGTTTCTTCTTCTTGTTGCTTCCAAGAAACTCTAAACAAATGCTTTAGAATATTCCATTGGCAGAAGGTATAAATAATTAACAAATATTACATTTGAATATTCCACGCGATTTGCTAAAAGCCCGGCTTTATTATGCGCAGCCAACAGTTCTTGATTAAAATATTTTTAGTTATTAACACAACATTATTCTATTCAATAACTTGTATTCAATTTAAATTTACTTCCAAATATTCGATAATAACTTCAAATATAATAAAAAGGCTATTTTTATAAATACATATTAAATACCATAGAGTATTTTAAGTATCGACCAATGATGTAATATTTATTCAAGGTCAAAGTTGTTTATTGGTGTTTACTCCTCCTACAATGGGAATTGACTATATATTAATTCATTATTTATCGTTGACGATAATATCATCAACAAATAATACTCCCTAAACTACTAAAAAGGCCTGTTATGTTTTACAGTTTTATCTTAAACGAAATCAAATATGAATTACTACTTTTTATTTTTCTGTTAATTTTTCTTACACCTAATATGAGTTCAAGTATAGTTTAGTTAGTTAAGTAATGTGTTCTTTTAAAGCTTCGCTCAACTTTTGCCATTTTAAAAGTATGGATATTTTAGCATCATTATGCATTTACAATTTCTTACGATATGAGACAGTCTCTTTCCATAATATTATATATTTTTAATGTACCATTACCTCTTCTATAATATTTTTAATGCGAAAGTAACTTAGCTGTTACCTCTTCACGTTTAAAGCGCTGAACTAATTCAGTATGGAGATAGTTCGATCCCGGGAAAGGACATCGGACTTTTTTAGTTCACATCACGAGGCGGTAAATTTGAGGATGACGGTTTGTGTGCTGAAAGGTCAAGTTTTATAAATTTCCAGTGGCTAAAGCCGCAGGTTCAGCTAGTAATAAATAATGTAGTATTTAGCAAAATCATCTACTAATATACTTATTAAAACCTTTATTAAAAATGTAACCTATCGTTTTATTGTTTCAACTGGTCACAGGAGAGCTGGTTCATTTTCAACTCAGAGGATCAATATTGCTACGTGGAAATGCCGCTAGCATTCTTGCAACCATCCCACACGGTCCGATTTGTGCAGTAACTATATTAATTTCCATTTTGTATAAACTTAGGTCTTACTGTAACTAATGTACAGTTATTTTATGTCAATATTA
This sequence comes from Vanessa tameamea, assembly GCF_037043105.1. Lineage (NCBI taxonomy): Eukaryota > Metazoa > Arthropoda > Insecta > Lepidoptera > Nymphalidae > Vanessa > Vanessa tameamea. Next base: position 2,910,087 of record NC_087331.1, read on the forward strand.
CTTAAGCAAAATTCTAACTGCTCGTTCGTTCGTTACCTCGAATAAACCACAGAGCCGTTCGTAATGAAATTCGACAGGTTGCTCCGAAACTGGATAAGGGCCAATGTATATTATGCCCATGTGGATTTACATTTGCCGTATTTCACGGGAGAAATAAATTTGCCGCATACAAGATCGTGGGGAACAGCTAGTGTAACCATGCTTCTATTCATTAGATACATATATCGTAATGATGTTGTCGTCCGGCCGATTTAGGTCACGGCAGACAATCTCATGGAAGACTAAACTACGCAGGGCATGTTATAGTGGACAAGTGTGAGTATAAACACAGTTACACTCTTTATTCTGACCCTCTCATAATCCGATGGGACTGCAAACAGCTTAGACGCAGGAATCGCAGGACCAACGGCTTTACGTGCACGAGAGTGTAATTTCGACTTTCAGATTTCGGGGTGTTACTGAGATTTTTTTGACAAAATAAGACGATAACTTTTTAACGCCCCAACCTGGAGTTTGTACGCTCGGGTTTGGAAGCTCGGGTTCTTATATAAAGACTAGACCAACGAGGCATATACACGATTTAACCGCAATAAAATTATTCAATCAATCATGTTAATTAAATAATAACTATCATTACTTTTTACTTGGTGATAGCTTAGTGCATTTCCGTTTGGGTATACCACTAAACAACAATAATTGTAATGTTGTACTATTATATTACTAATACGAATGTGAGGTGATATTTTAAGTCTTCAATGTTATATATTCAATGTTAAATAAATAGGCATTGAATAATTATGCAAATTGAATTAATTCAATTCAATATATCTATATAGTAGAAGTGAGACGTGACATCTTTGAATATTTATAACGTATTTTTGAGGTTCCAAATGAAATGTTATAAATGATAAATTTATTGTATTATTATTGATTATTCGTTACAAAATTTTACAAAATTGTAATTCGAATTCGTTCCATAAACTTTCTAATTTTTTCATCGTCTAATCATTGTATCTTTTGCGTCGTTATTATTTTGTAGAAGCAACAGACGAGGAATGGTTCACTGATGGTTAGTGTTTAGTTCCCTGATTCATATAATTACACCGATCTTATTAATATTTGGAGTGGGGTTTATAGCCAATGACTGTACCCAACAGACCAGTTCTCCTCTGCTAGTAAACGTATTACTCACTGACAACCTATTGAATAAAAGCCAATATCCTGTTAAACCTGAATCCCAATATTATAACAAATAGCGTAATTCCATTTACCGATAACGGGGCCTCGCCTTGAAACCGCAGGAAATTCCCTCGTGAACAACCGTCCACTGAATACTTAGCATCGACTATCTTAGTACTCGTATATATCACATGTTTGTACTACTTTCCTATATACCAATACTATGTACAAATAAACTCGAACATTTGGTTATTGTTTTATAAATTATTCATTCAATTTAGATTATTTCCTCATAAGATATTCCACCGCCAAAGAGAAATATTTAATATGGTTGTGTTTCGGTTCGAAGGATAAGTGAGCCAGTATAATTCTGGAATTATACTGTACCTGGGTACAAGGAATATAACTCAGCTCCCAAGGTTATAGGCGCATTGGTGTGATGTAAGGAATGGTTATTTTTTCTTACAGCGACAATGTCTTTAGGTGGCATTAACCACTTACCATCAGGTGGCCCATTTGCTCATCCACCGACATAAATAAAATAAAAAAGGCCACGGCGTACATTCTCAGTGGGGTCTACCTAACTACACAGGACATAAAGTCCTCGTGACAGGTACACTTTTATATCTTCATTCTTATAATCAGATCTGATAATCCTCGAGGGAAATGTATCAATGTATAGTATTTTGGTCGTGCCTTTAGTATATTTTAAATCAATAAAACTAAGCATATCACGATTTTCATAAAGTTCATTTAGATTTCATATGACTGTATCTATCGTTTCCTTATTTATCGGCTTAATTATATTTTCCATTTGGAAAAGACTATGGATAAGCATGCCTCAATACTTGTTCCCTTGCTATTTCTTTTGTGTTTATTTTATTTTCATTTTAATGAAGTGTTATATAAATAATCCTTGATCCTCATTAGTGAAGTAATCACGGCAACTGATAGCGTTAATGTTTGCTTTAACGATTCCCACTAACGTTAAATATTTGCATTAGCCATACGGGTATTGTGTTATGTATGTCTTCGATAGAGGATATCCGTTTAAGGTAATGTTTTATTTATTCATGTATGTTTTTTTTATAGTAATCGTAAATCTTCAGCCGGTTTATCCATTATTTTTGTTATTTATTTTCCACATTTCTTCTATCTCTTTCTCATCTTATCTCTTCCATATTTCGTCTCTAAATATTTCTCTTCTGACGTCTTTATTTTGATATTGCGGTATCCGTTTTGTTACAATTTTTTATCAGTAATATTTTCATTTAATTAACATTACCTCGTACAGAATTTCTTAATACTTAATTTACAAATTATTCCGTCTTTTAAACACTTCTTTCAATGTTATATTTCTTATTTTTATAGTAGCAGTAACTATTGTTTGAATTAGATTAAATTTATTGTACTTGACTTTCATACTTATACGGGATCATGGAAACTGAACATTTTCAAAAAAACGCTTTTCAAAATTCTTTAGTTTTATCTATTGCCCAATCATAAGACCTGAATTAATATAAGTTACTTATATTAAGATTTTTCAACGAAATTTAAATTGAGAAACGAGCTCTTTTATTCTTCTATTGCCTGGATTAGCTGAATATGTTATTTATACCAATTACTGAGATGACCCAGTGGATAGATTCAATGATTCGATTTCAAGCAGTTCCAAGTTCCAAAGTTCCAGTACTATAAATGAAATTCTGCCACATTTAATAAACCAACACAATGGATACTTAATGGATAAACTCCAAAAATGTCCTGAGCAGCAGAGGAGGCATTTTTCTAGTAGTGTGCCATTAACGGGTTTTTAATAAATCAAATGACATAATGTAACAATGACAACGGACATAAGGAAAATGAAAATAATCATCCATCCTTCTCCTTCCTATTGAAAATATTGCCGAGGAAAGGGATAGAAATACTGAAAAAAGTGATGATATTTATGAAATATTTTGCTGAATTGCCTGTCATTTCATATGACACAGATCGCCGCCCTAAGCTTAACCACACCCTATCTAAACGGAAAACGTAAAGTCATCGCAAACCATCACGAAAATAAAATATTTTCTCATAAGAACTGTGAAGATATACTTATTTACAAGATTTTATTATATGTATGTTTTATTGTACGTATGTCAGTTTGCTTAGACAAAATCTTGCCAGTAGTATCAGTGTTTTTAAGTGCTTCTATCACTCTATTTTGTCCTACAGAGTTTAAATTTTACAATTTAGTTCTGTTTCGATGACAATGATGTTGGTATTGGAAATATAACCTGAATACCAGTTTTGCTAACTGTTTGTCAGTTTGTCGCGTTTTTCTATCTAGCTATTTCACAAACGCAACGATCCAGTTGCGGTTCGGCCAAAGTTTGATTTAAATTTATTGCGGATCGTGTTGTAACTGAAATATATAAGTTGAATTAGTCGTCAGTTACGGTTAAGCTAAGGTTAATTATAGGATTGCCCTATAATTCTACATCCATTGGTGCTAGACGATGGAACTCCTCAAAGATCAACAGCATAGACACGAAATTTTGTGTATAACAGCTTAGACATATTTCTTGCTATTAAGCTTCACTCTATCATTAAATCATTAAAACCGACCTTACATTAAAAGGTAATATTATTTAAAAATCTAATAAGTTTAGCTTTCAGAGGAGGTATCACCTGAAACGGCACGGTTTTTCTTGGGAAATGGAAGTATTCTCAGAGCAGAGACATTAAATCAATACACACAAAGCTGCCGAGATGGCCCAGTGGTTAGAACGCGTGCATCTAAACCGATGATTTCGAGTTCAAACCCAGGCAGACACCACTGAATTTTCATGTGCTTAATTTGTGTTTATAATGCGTCTCGTGCTCGGCGGTGAAGGAAAACATCGTGAGGAAACCTGCATGTGTCTAATTTCAACGAAATTCTGCCACATGTGCATTCCATCAACCCGCATTGGAGCAGCGTGGTGGAATATGCTCCAAACCTTCTCCTCAAAGGGAGAGGAGGCCTTAGCCCAGCAGTGGGAAATTTACAGGATGCTAATATAAACAATGCCGCCGACATAAGCTAGATTCATAAGAGATAAACAGTACGTATATAGTACATACATACATTATCTTGGATTCTTTAGTTTCTCTTTAGAGGAAACTTTAAATTTAAAAAGTTAAGTTCTACTTTATAGCATTATCTGGAAAGAAAGGAGTTTGGTTTAAAATATATATACTCCTTGAAAATTTTAATTTAGCGAGTTCAACTCAAAACTTAGTGAACAGCTCAAAATGAATAAAGAAAAAATACTGGATAAAGTTCGCGGTTAAAGTTTTTATTTATGATCAACAAACGCTCGGACGTTACCTTGGACAGTCTCACGTTGCTCGTAAAATAATTGTGGTATCGTAAACGTTTGATTACTTAATATGTTATGAAAAAAAGCCCGTCTAAATAAAACCTGCCAGGACAAAACAAATAATTAATTAAGTGGCGTAATGGAATTAGCATCTCAACCAACCCTGATATGTGTAAGGTTATATACGATTTTTTTCCTAAGCCTTTCAACGTGTCAGTCGTCACGAAATTTCTCTTCGCCGATTACAGTTATATACGTATACGAGTAAGCATCGAAAAATTCAATGCCTTGATTTGTACTCGCATTCCTCTATTCAAATGTTCCAACAACTGGGTGAGCTTAGCTTGGATCATTATTTATTCTACCGCCAATTTGCAACACTGTATTGCTGTTACCGTTCTGGAGGGTAAATTTATTTGAGGGAGAATGTTTACAAGGAATAGCTGAAATGTTCAATGTCGGCTAACTTCTTCTTATCTGTGAAGGTGAGACTGTTTATTTGTTACGCTATCGGGTATTAAGTACCATCATAAAATATCTTACAAATTGTCAGGAGGTACTGGATATAGGGTTCCTATCACCTACCCTCACACGCAGGCGGAAACTAATTAACAAATAAATAAAACGAAATAATATCGCAATATAAAGAAACTTCAACTCAATTATCATTGAACTCTGGTAATTCATTTCAACTTTTCAAATATAACATTTCTTGAATGATTTAAAACAATTTACTTACTTTTATTTACCAATTTTTTTTACTTTGTATTGTGTTATAGCATACATATATACTCGTAAAACGCCGCATTATATTTACGTAAAACATTTTAGCTTTGCACTTTAACAAACACCACAAACGATAAATTGTGAGAAAGTACTGAGTAGCAAAAATATTGTGAGATTTCAAGACTCACTATAGTTTTAGGAATATACAGGGTTATTGGTAATTCGACGTATTCCCGTTACGGAGGTGATAGGGGTGACTATTTACGATAATTGTAACCCCCATATGCATAATGCAAAAGTGTAAAACCATTTTTGAATTATCGCGTTTTTTTAGATTTTTTTCAAAATAAGTCAAAAATGCAACTTCAAAAATTTCTTAAAAAAAAGTATCAATTAAAATCTGATTTTTTCATCTGATTTATAAAAACGATTAAACAGTTTTACTGTTAATTTTTTTGTTAAACAATATCAAAATTGTGTGACTTTTTTAATTAAAGTAACAATACAAAGTAAAAACTCGACAACGTTTGCTTCAAATTCAAATAAATGAAAAAATGTTCAACTTAAAAATGTACGTCGTATCGTATTGAACTTATCGAACGGTTTATTTTTTTCGTGTGTATCGTAAACTTCGGTAATATTACAGGATAGTTCAAAAGAAATAATTACAAAAGCATATTTTTTAACTACAACAATATCTGCATTTTAGTTGCAAGAAGTATTCATTCACATGAAACCAAAGACAAGGTTTTATATTATACACATTCATGTATACAATAATAAATTAAATGAAAACTTTTTTTATCGCAAAAGTGCAAATATTTTAAGACGCTATTCCTTCCGGGTCTTTAAGTAAAATTTATTATCACCTTACAAATAGCTCTAATGTTCTATAGGTATAAATTCAACCTTAAAAATATTGACTTAGAAGAAGTTAGACTTATAAATGACATTGATTTTTCCGGGCGATCAAAGCTATGAATATTTGTTAACATTTAATTATAAATGTAAAAATAGGTTTTCCATAATAAAGATGAGAGAAGATACACGTTCTCCATCAAAATCACGATGATGGTGATCCTAACCGTTTTCGGTAACAGCGGCCATTCTCAAGATAGTCTATTCAACTACACAAGACATTACAGTGCGTGCGAAAACTCAAATACACTCTTTCATTTCGTACCTCATAATATGTCAAATCCCACATTATGCAGGACCGCATGCTTCCAACTATGAGACTCTGCGCCTAACCAGTAACTTTTTAATTGGCCCGATCTGAGGTTCGTACCGAAGACCTGTGAGTCTGCGACTTTAAAAAGACTTAACCAAAAATCAAACAATAATATTATAACATGTGTTTATATTTATATAATCTGAAACAAAATATTCTACGGTACTTACCGCTTCTTTATCTTCCTGTGATTTGGGGTACAGCGTCACGTTGAGGACGATTTCACCCAAATCCTGGACAGGTTTGTTTGGATCTCGCAAACATAGCACCAGGTCTTGAGACCGTCCCAGCTCCAGCGCTGTGAGGTCGAGGTGGCAGGAGCCCATGAAGTCATCTTGCAAGCCCCAATCATAGTCGAAAACCTGTAGAAAATAATATTTCCGTTATCCTTAATTATATTGAACTTGTTAAAATTTACAAACTCAAAAATAATTAATTGTTATCATTATATCCTCACAGTCTTATATTTATGTTCGAATGACCAATAAGAAGGTAACGAAAGATAGTTACAAATAATATGAAAAGCTTCCACGAATTCCAATTTTAAAAATTCAAAGTTTAAAAGTTGTAACCTTGAACTTGTTGTTCGGCTTAAAAAACCTTATTGAGAATATATTCAATAGAATGACATATTCAGACAAAGTCTTGGTACTTTTTTTTATTGGCGCGTATAATCTACCCAAATCTAATGTAGATATTCTATTTGAGCATTTTTAGTGAAGGAAAACTTCACGTGCATTTTAATTTTCATGTTTTTGTGCCAACACGGCACAGACTATTTCGCTACATTAGGATTAAATTTTGCAAAGGGGACGTTTCAAAATGAACCCAAAAAATGTTTTATTACTAACACGCGTAGTACGTGACACTGTATACTCGTCACTTTTATAAGTGTTATTAAACTACGTGATAGTGTCACGAACTTATAAAAAAATATTTAAGTAGATTGAGGTTCAATAAATATGTCATAGGTGACTGACACTAACACGCTATTTTGATGCTTGCATCTTTTAATATTGTACGTTTCATAACATTACTAAAACGATCTTAGGTCTCCTTTCTTTTTTGGGGAAAAGGTTTAGATGCTAGTATACGACGATGCCGATCCGAGTTGGTGAAAGTGGCAGATTATCATCCGCCTTATGCAGGTTTCATTTTTTACTTTATCGCCGAGCACTAGATAATTTGTAAACATAATAAGAAGACGACCTCCGTGGTCGAGTAGTGTGTACACCGGTTTTCATGGGTACGCCACTCCGAGGTCCCAGGTTCGATTCCCGGCCGAGTCGATGTAGAAAAAAGTTAATTAGTTTTCTATGTTGTATTGGGTCTGGGTGTTTGTAGTACCGTCGTTACTTCTGATTTTTTATAAGTGCTTTAGCTACTTACATTGGGATCAGAGTAATGTATGTGATGTGGTCCAATAATTATTAAAAAAAATATATCCAAAATATTCTCCCTAATAAAAAAAAAACCTAATAAGCACATGAAAATTCAGTGCTTGCTCGGCTTTGAACTCAAAATCATTGATTAAGATTCACGTCTTCTAACATAATATTTAAGATGATTGTTACTAGCATCATACGGGGATTTGACTGAAATAAACCTTTATTTTAATTACAAATGCTATAATTAGTACAGTCCGTTTAGTATATATCACTTTCTGACATTCTCTGATCGATCATCTGATCGTCAGCAGAGAACCTCGTTGTTCTAACAGTTCACGAATCACAAAAACAAATTAATGCAAAATCGTCTTGTTATCAAATCGCTTTAGCAAAACGTCTTTATACAATGAAAACTTTATGGATTAAGTTGCCTCGATAAGGAAACTTGAATTCACAAGTTCTCATAATAACAATAATAGTATTATCTCTTACGGAATTTTGCTTTGAGGTAACCTTATGGACATTAAAACTGTTTTCGTACTACAAAAAAGAACTGTCCGGTCTATTTATAATCTTGGAGCTCGAGATTAATTTCGGGTTGCATTTACTGTAAGTGAACTTACAGTTGCTTCACAATATGTTTGCAACAATATTATGTATATTCACAGTAATATATATGTATATATATTTGAAAGAAACGGTGACAATCACTTGGTGGTAGGGCTTTGTGCAAGCCCGTCTGGGTAGGTACCACCCACTCATCAGATATTCTACAGCCAAACAGCAGTACTCAGTATTGTTGTGTTCCGGTTTGAAGGGTGAGTGAGCCAGTGTAACTACAGGCATAAGGAACGTAACGTCTTAGTTCCCAAGGTTGGTGGCGCATTGGTGATGTAAGGAATGGTTATTATATTTCTTACAACGCCTTGGGCGGTGGTGAGGTTGACTTACCATCAGGTGGCCCATTTGCTAGTCCGCCTACCGATATCATAAAAAAAATAATCATTGTATGGACACGAGGAGGAAAGGTAATCTTATAACACCTAGTTTCCGACTTCGCAAAGTTGATACATTCTTTCTAGGCACGGTATTCGTTTCGATAATAAGATCTCACAGTTATTTTTAACTCGATCTATTAAAAAATTTAAAGCTCTTGTCTAAATAAACATTGATGAATAAGGCATATTATTAAATACAAGATGATATTACAGATAAAAAGGCGTGGCCTAGCAGTATTTATTGTTTTCTAGGCAGAACATATAAAAATAATTGTATTTTACTAACATACATTTCTTGCCGATTTTATGAGCCGAGATGGCCCAGTGGTTAGAACGCGTGCATCTTAACCGATGATTTCGGGTTCAAACCCAGGCAGGCACCACTGAATTTTCATGTGCTTAATTTGTGTTTATAATTCATCTCGTGCTCGGCGGTGAAGGAAAACATCGTGAGGAAACCTGCATGTGTCTAATTTCAACGAAATTCTGCCATATGTGTATTCCACCAACCCGCATTGGAGCAGCGTGGTGGAATATGCTCCATACCTTCTCCTCAACGGGAGAGGAGGCCTTAGCCCAGCAGTGGGAAATTTATAGGCTGATTATGTTTTTATGTTTATGTATACATTTCTTGCTGGTTCTTCTCGGTGGAATTTACTCTTCGAGCCGGTGGTAGCTTTACATTTGATTTAAAACGGTACCATGACTATTCAAAAGTGCTTTCATGAGCCTACTTGAAGAATATTTAGATTACTATAAGTGTTTAAAACGGGATATTTACCATGTTTTGTATTAGTTGAAATATCGAGCTCCACCAAATAAAAATAAAAAAAAATGGTAAATATCCCGTTTTAAATGCTAATAGTAATAAAAATAACCATTTTAATTAAAAAAAAAATATATTTAGATTTTTGACTTTGCGCTTAGTGTTCCTCTATATTAGAGAAGAAAGCTTGGAGATTAAGCTTGATTCCGCGTTTCTCTAATGCGAGTTCGTGGTGGAAATCTGATAGAATTACATCCGACACATAGAAATGTCCATACAATAATTCCCTTCACCGCCGAGCAAAAAATGAATTATAAACATAAAAGGAGTTTACTCCGCATCGTCTGAAATTAAATTATTCTATTAACTGAAACTCGGCTCGGTATAGTAATTGAAAATGAGGAAAATGACATGAAATAAATTTGTACAAGATTAATTCTCCTCAGATTCATTTTTATTCAATACATCATAATACAATCTTATATAAGTATACAATTATAACTATTTCATTATGATTCTGAGTTTCCTGAATTGTTTGTTCCCCAATAAACCTGTGGTTTGTGTTGTCGCTGTTTGGTTAACTCGACTATTTATTGATTTAATCAGGGTGAGACGATACGAATATTGTAGTATTAAAAATATAGATTTCACGTTTTGCTTGAGATATACGGACAATTTTAGGAACTGTTGCATCCTGGGATATCGAGAGAAGAGCATTCCCACACGCTGGCTCGTATGGCGTATACGTAGGAGTACAATAAAACAAGACTTTTTTTTTAAAATATTTTTTCTTAAAAAATCTTTTTTACAATTTTTGTAACTGGTGGTATATACTGTTCGAAAAAGAAAAGTTCACAGCATTTTTTTTAATATTGTGGAACACAGCTTATAAGCAGAACTGGCCTAATAAATATGGACAGGTCGCTCTAACTCAATATGGAACATATGGTCACATTAGGTTCGCTACGAAATTGGGGGTTATGTTTTGTGATAATTAGAACCACAAGGGAATAATTAAATTTCAAAGCTTCAGTAAATTGGCAAACTAAATAATAAGTGAGTTATGCTTCACAGTATACCAATGTACAAGAGTTCGGCAATACCAACACAAAGAACGGGTATGTACTTTTTCGTACCAATTAGAAAACATATTATGCTTTGACGCATTGAAATTTAAATTTATAAATACTTTATTGAATCGTTCGAGTATTTAAAAAAAGGCATCAATTGTCTGATTATATTATATTTTTCGAATAAAAACTAAACTATGTTTAACAGTAAGGGCATTATGATGGGACCATCTTGTGTATCTGATACCTACTGAATATCCAATGCAAAAATAAATCATAAAACAGTCACAAATAGTAACCTTCTCCGTTTTTGGAGTTTGCTGAAAAATACTTCATTTTATTTCGTTAATTTACAAACACATCATGACAGTTCTAAGTGAAGCTAGTTTAAATTCGGAATTTGGGTTTCTGGCGTAAGCCTTATTAGTCTCCTTATAAACTGAACTCCGTAGTTCACAGAAAAACTCGGACAATTTCAAGTTAAGCGTATCTAACATCTACACAATATATCTAATATATCCTTATTGGTTCACATACATTTTGAAACATACATGTAGAGGACTTGACTCAACGTGTATCTATTAATGAGTTGGCTTATGCAGCTTAAATAAAAACAAAAGCTTGTTTATGACATTCGATAGAATGTCATAAACAAGCTTTTATTTAAGATATGTCATAATATAGATACCATATTGTTACAAGCAACAAAAGTGCTTGTAAAATTTCTGCTCTAAAGTTTCACTGACTTTAAAATTTTATTCAAAGATTTACAATATATATTAACAGGTTAGTTAATAAGATAAATGATTCTTATTGACACTAATTACCTTATTAGTGATCTCACTGTCTTTATTGGTTAACATTTATGATAATGGTATGGATAATTAGATAATCATAACATAACATAATCAGCCTGTAAATTTCCCACTGCTGGGCTAAGGCCTCCTCTCCCGTTGAGGAGAAGGCATGGAGCATATTCCACCACGCTGCTCCAATGCGGGTTGGTGGAATACACATGTGGCAGAATTTCGTTGAAATTAGACACATGCAGGTTTCCTCACGATGTTTTCCTTCACCGCCGAGCACGAGATGAATTATAAACACAAAATAAGCACATGAAAATTCAGTGGTGCCTGCCTGGGTTTGAACCCGAAATCATCGGTTAAGATGCACGCGTTCTAACCACTGGGCCATCTCGGATAATTAGAACAATACAATATTTTTTGTTTATAAAACGTTTGTTTTCGTATAGATGGTGTAGTTATCCTAACCATTCTAATTATAATAATATAAATGCTGAAACAGTTAGTTTATTTCTATGTTTGTTACGTCTTAACCACTTCTGCATATACTGTGTTATATGAAATTTTAGGAAATATAGCGGCTTTCAAACGAAAACGAAATCAAAAAGTATGACTCCGTATGTTTTTTTTTAAGATAAATGGCCATCTGATTGTCGATGTCTGATTGAAACATTAACTATTCCTTACATCACCCGTCAACCCTGGGAACTAAGATACTATGTCCCTTATCCTATGTAGTTACACTGGCTCACTCACCCTTCAAACGGGAACACAATAATACTAAGTATTACTGCTTGGTGCTAGTATACATATGTGTGGGTACCTCTCCAGACTGAGTTGCACAAAGTTTCGTTACACAATCAATGATTGTATTAATTAGTTTTACTTCTCTATTTGAGAGACAATGCTTTCGCTAATATGAAATTGAATCAAAGGAGAGGGAAACAATGATTCATTATATATGTTTATCTCTTTCTTTTGTTATGATTGCGTCATCTCATCACGAGAGTTAATAATAAAACTGTAGGGAATTAATCAACTTTATCGAATGGAAATCCTCGAACTAAATGACACAAATAAGACAATATAATGAACTCATTTTCTCTCTATATAAATTATAACATAGCCGAGATTGATCAGTGGTTAGAATTTTATAACCTGATTTTTAAATGAACATTGTCGGTTCGAAACCGAGCAAGCATCGGTTTATAATTATTGGCAGTGAAGTAAAACATTGCGAGAAAACCTGCAGTTTTGGATTTAAAAAAAAATCACACCTGTATCCACTTATCAGCATTGGAGTGGTGAGGTAGAATAACTTCTTAACTTTCTCTTCTAACAGTGAGGAGTCAATGATATATTTGTTACTTACTGTTTATAAATTATAATGGATGTTTAACATCAAAATACTTTACCCAAGTACGTTGAACAAACAAATTTGAATCGTCATTTTACAAAACTATATTAAGTAAAGATATCACCGGTTCGGAATGTAGATTCTCCGGAGAAGCAACAGCAAGAAACTCAGCAGTTACACTTTTTCAATTTTTAAAATACAAGATTTTTATTTAAATACAATTATGTATGTATATAATATATCCAACCGGGAAGTCGACAAGTATTATCTCCACGCTTTTTTATCATCTACATAATCTCGTATTGAATAATACATACTTTTTTATTAATGTATTTTTTTATATACGATAGATTTTATTCAGAATATAATAAAGCGTTATCTCACCTTCAGTTGCACTGGCTGGAAAGGATCTTCAATAGGCACCGTGAAACATTCATCCCACACAGGATTCAAGTCCCGATACACTATTCTTGATTTATGCAGTAGTCTGCCCGCAGCCTTAAACTTCACGTATGGATCACTGGTGCCTGACAACAATCCTGGTTTTGGGACCCCACAAAACGCGTAATTAGAAAAAAGTAAGAAGCAAAAATAATATAACGAACGAACAAAGCTTTCTTCATCTATAGGAAAGGGGTTAGTCTACTTTACCAGTTTAATATTATTGTATCTGTTATTTTTGAATTTTGAAAAAAGAATATTTCTTCCGACTTAAATTTTGAAAATGAAACGAATTCTTAGCGATCACTATAACTGATGATTGACAACTAAAAATAATATTCTAAATATAAATATTGCAAAGCTAACACTGTATTGCCAATTATTTTTTTAAATTTTGTAATCTTATTTAAATTCTACTTAATTACTCTACAGTGCCAAAAAATAATATTATAATTATAACTACAGGAGAATTACTCAAAGCAAAAGCGCTAAATAAATGCAATAAAAATTGTAAAAGTGCGAAATAAAATAAATACATTTTATATAATACAGATTGATGTGTTTGTGTTCATATAAAAGCTATAAAATTATTGTGTTGTAATAAAACCTCCTTGCCTTATAAGTATTGGTTGCCTGGTAAAATTTTTATTCTGTAATTTTTTAAATTCATTTTATGTTATTGCTTATCGTTTACGATTATTCTATTGTACGAATATTTTTTAGGTATTTCAAATATATTTGTTATAATATGAATGGGTATCATGAACGGAAATCAAACCCACTCCGTCTGAAATATCAAGTCATAGATAAGTAATCATTGCGTCTGAATATTTTAAAAATATAAATCTAATGTTAATATATAATTTTACTTGACGTTTTATAAATATCTAATAACGTTATTACTTAGTAAATTAGTAGAGTCTTAAATATGTATGATGACATACTTCATATAACAGTTTTTAATTTTAAATACTATCTTCTAGTTTGCAGTTCAATATATATTACAACTAATTCATCAATCCTATAATAAATAATGTTATAATTTTTGTATGTAAGCTGTTGGAATACCAAATGAACAAGATAATTGCCTATTCATAAAACTTTAATGAAAACTCGTTTGTACGAAAACATATTACCGAAATCTGAAACTCAATTTTTAAAGTTCGAACTAGGTCATTTTTTTTTTATTGCTTTAGTTCGAAGTGTTACACTTGCAAACTTAAAAATTTAAACCAATATTTTTTAAGGCGTAATTAGTTATTAAAAAAAAGTGTTTTGTTATAGTTGATAAATTAGTTTGTATGTATATTATGGAATGAATTACTCACAATTTTTTAGAACTTTCTTTCTTTTTTTTTTCCGAAATGTCCGAAACTATTTTTTTTAAATAATATTAACGTTATCCACTTTTGCAAAACATTATGATTAAACGTACAACGGCATTACTGACAAAACGTTGTAGAGCGAAATAGATACACACTGATTTCTCTCTTTCTGTCTTTAGTAATTTGACATTTGGAAGAAGAAGACCACGCATGTTCTATCCATACCGCTTTAGATTACTTATTTAATAGATAAGCAAATTATTCATTGATTATTTGTAATTTGTATATCTGGATAGAAAAATAACTGTTGGTCACAATTTCTAGTAGTAAGTACAAACACACTAGAATAGGATGACGTTTGACGTGTGCGTAGATGTCAAGCACACCAAGATAGTAATGTTGGCGCGGTTTTTTTAATAGTAGTCTTTTGTAGGGCGACACTATTTAGATATATAAATAGTCGAAGTCTTTATTATTAAGTAGTTTCGAAATGTGTTATTTTGCTTTTTATGCCTTACGTGTGTTTCGATGCTCTCGTGCGAGTGTAGCTTCGGCCTACGTGAATGTCGTGTCATGTGTCGTGATAAATAATAAATTACTTACCATTCTTGTCCATCGCTATTAAATTTTGACCTCTTTTTAAATGTATCCTAAGTTGAAAGAAGGCATATTGTCGTAAGTGCTGTTCCCTTAACTTTTGTCCTTCGTCTGGTTCCTAAATGAAAAAAAAAGAACGTTATATTGATGACAGACAGAAATTTCAGTTTTCTAAATAGGTATCGCTGTCGCTGAATCGCAGTACAACTTTTTAGAATATAAGAAAGCTTGTCATTTTTTTGTTGAAGTTATGAGTTTTTTTGTTTTTGTTTGAACAAAGTTCTTATACGCGGCTTATACTAGTGAACTGGCAACAATGGTTACGTAGGGGAAAAGCGTTACACCCCCCCCCCCCAATGGTATCTCTGGTTTTCCTCTTTTTCTCTGTCTCTTTCTGTTATGTACAGTTTAATATGATATTATTTAACCCTATTTTTGTTATTGCCTTATTTAACACGAGATTTAGTGAAATAATGTTATTCCTTGTTATTGAATTATTCTCAAACATTTAATTTATTACATCGTGCCTAACATTGATATACATAATACATAGCGAATCCAACTTCGTTTCAATCGGGTCTCACCCCACATCCTGTCACCACGACATCTATCTATTTTTGAAAAACTGAATACGATTACATAAGTAGTACATACAACTTGTTTTTAACTTTAACTAACACTAACAGTTTGTTTATTTATCAAAATAATTTACTATTCTATGTTTACAATTATGTTTAACGTATAAAATATAACCATATAGATATTGCATAATTTTGGCAAGATAATTAATACATTAACAATTACCAATAATAGGTACAATTTATTTTTTAGAATTACATATGTGTGAACATAGTAGTATTATTACAGTTAAATAATATATAAGTAAATTTATTCTATTTAAAAGATATTCGTTCTAAATTTGATTATAGTGATATATGAAAAATAATTAATACAACAGTATTTAAAACGGGATATTTACCATGTTTTTTTATTTTTATTTGATGGAGCTCGATATTTCGACATTATCTACGAATCGAAACGAAAACAAATAGTAGGGGTGAAAGTGACAATGGTAGTGGTGATCAGTGTTTACGCAGCGAACGTACGAGAAAGGGGGTAGTCCGATATGGACACTTCTAATGCCGTCAACATCTACCCGCAAACGTCAGTCTCGTGAACAAGACATTCGTAGATAATGTCGAAATATCGAGCTCCACCAAATAAAAATAAAAAACATGGTAAATATCTCGTTTTAAATACTGTTAGTAATAAAAATAACCATGTTAATTTAAAATCTTATATAATTAATACAGTCACTCATCAGATATTCGACCGCTAAACAGTACACAGAATTGTTGTGTTCCGGTTTGAAGGGTGAGTGAGTCAGTGTAACTACAGACGTAACATCTTGCTTCCCAAGTTTGTTGGCGCGTTGGCGATATGAAGAACGGTTAATGTTCCTTACAGCGCCTTTTATTTTTTAGAGAGTTATATTTGCCGTGGTGAGAAGTTGTCTGAGAGCTCTTCTCACAATCCGACCTCAATTGCATAATTAGACGAAGAAAACTCGTGCGTTCGAAGTCGCTAGGAAAATTAAAACGTTTTGGTCGCGGTTACAACCTGAATAAAGGAAATAGTATTTTCTTTATGACTCGCTCGCGTTGTAGATGGTTTCTCCTCTGTCCAAATAGTTGTAACTCGCTACTAGATGGCGCTGAGTTTCATTAACGTGTATTCCCGTTTAACCGATCGCCATTACAATTGATATACAAGCACAACGTCCCGTCGGCCAGGGCGCCAATTCGACTAACAAATTGTGACCTTATAGCGAATCGAAATGATATCGTTGCTATTCAGTCGTTTTCCTATTTAACTAAAACAATGGTGCAGTTGTTGTTTGGTCGAAACTGGATCGGGAATGTATTAAAATCGCTATGCGTTAGTAGACTTAGTCCCCAGGTTTTTTGATGATAGAATAATATTAATAACGCCAACGTTTCATTTAGTAGTAAGTAATAAACCATTTTCGGATGTTTTTTGGCACTGATGTTTCGTCGACACGTGATTTTAACAAATAAATAAATATTTCGCTGTTGAAAATGTAAAGTTTTTATTATATTTATAATTGTTTATTGCAAGCTGGTATAGTAGATATTTAGTATGAACGAAAAAAAAACACGTAAAAAGTTTCAATATCCGTTGAATTTTATGTTTTTATTTCACGGGTACAATAAGGGTTCATCTACACCTTTTATATTGTAAAAAAGAAAAAAAAAATCCAGGTTTATTCTCTACTATAATATGCATGTATTATACATACAAACATTCCTCGCACTAATATCCGTTGCATAGTTTAAACGATCTAAGTATATAGATGGTGGTAAACGACTCTGTTTTATACTTTTATAGAGATACCTAGAGGTTCCACTGGCACAAGAATACCTGAAAATTTCTAAAATTAAATATATTAATGTTTAAATGTGGTTATTGTACATACAAACTAAAGACAATAAATACTGGTCTAACGCCTATCAAAAAATATCAGCAATGTTACAAGAAAGAAAAATTGCTAATGTTATTCTTAATTTGAAGTAATGATAGAACATTAATATAAAGTGAAATAATGTACCTAATCTGTTATGTAAGCTATAGAAATGTATTTAATTGAGAATTTGTTACGAAACGATGCCGCTGACACTATACTAAACGAATTTGAATGGCTGTTCGTCGTCAACGCCACCGGCGTAAGCAATTATTTAAAAACGTTTCATATATCATGAAGTAAAAAACATGACTATATTAGTATGATAAATTTTTGAACTAAACAATCGTTTCAACGAAATGCCAAAAAATACATTTGACCGATTTTAATTTGATTCTTCGCAATGATTTCCTTAATCACAGAAAACGGGATAAAAAATACACAACTATTTTGTACAAGGAAATTGAGTAGTGTTTAGGATTCATATGTTTTAATCACTGAGCCATCGCAGTCAGCAGCTTCTCGTTCTTTTAGAAACAGTTTACATATCAATTGCTTGATTTACAATACCAATGCTTGAATTGTATTGATGCATCTATATATCATTTCTATAAAATAGCATTTAACCCACGCAAGGCTACACGCAATATACCAGTGATATTCGCAACAAAAATATACCCATGGTTTAAACATAACCAAAAGACGCCTGAACAACCCTATACGTAAATAATTTTAAATAATAGAACAACTTTGAATATCACTTAAATTGAACAATCTTTCTAGGCGATTCATGCAATTCTCGAATAAAAATTGTATATGGTCCACAAACTCTTGTAATTCACACCTACAAATACGTCCAAAAATATTAAAATCCATCAAGATTATGTCAATCACAACTTGGTTTTGTTAACGGGCCGAGCCTATATAATACATATACTAACATTCTTGAACATTTAGATATTCTTCTTAAATCTTACCTTGATCGTCGTTTTATGCTATACTTTATCTATTTACCAATAATTTATCTATTGTTAGTAATAATTAAAGTAATTTATTACACTTAAATGCTACTCTAACTTAGACATTACATTTATAGTACTTAAATTAATAACTATATACTTGTATACATAGACTTATGTTTACTTAGGCTAATCCAAGGTGGAGAGAATGAATGCGAAACAAATGCAGACTTTAAAACGATTCAATTGGTGCTTTAGAATAACAAGTGTTCGCTCATTGGTCGAAATTAGACAGTATCATTATTTTTTTTAATGTATTATTATTTCTCCCCAGGCATGTTTTCCGTGCCGTTGTTATATCCGATTATTTATAATTGTTATGTTATTTTAATGAGAGTGCATTTTATTGACAGGCATCATTATTAAATTATTGAATTGCAAATTGCGCAATTGCTATTGAAAATTTGTGGGTAACATACGAATTTGCATTTTTTGGAACGTTTTTCTGAAATTTAATGCATGCTACAATTTACAAAAAGAAAATCTTAGTCAAATGAAGGAAAGATAGGTAGAACAGTTTTGCCTTTGCTTGTTTTTATATATGTATATATGAAGATTCTCCTTATTGATGTCAATTGCCTTAGTTTGTAAAGGGAATCATCCCGAAATTTTCAAATTATACCCGAAGTACCTATCAATAAAGACATTAAACTCCAATTAAGAACTTTGTACGTATTAGGAATACTAATTACGTGATAAATTTGAATATTGACTATCAATTTACATAAATAATGTTTATTAATATTAATAATCATATCAAAAGCCTGTCCTTGATGTATAATGTGAATTTATAATAAGATTGTCATGAATACTTTCTTTTATATACAATCGTAAATGCTTTTAAACTATCGTATAAGAGAAAGTCAATTCCCACCGCTGGGCAAATTTCATATTTATCGTACTAGAATTGATTTAAGTGTATTTCAAATAAACTTCCAACTATTATATTCCTATTTACCTCTCTAACCAAATATAAAGCTTGTGCCAAGAGTGAGAACGAAAATAGCTCAAGCGTTCAGGATCCTGCGTTTTTCGCATTGCTAGGTGGCCTGTGACCCGATTCGCTGTTGATGTTTACAATTGTACGAGAATTGCCAATTGTGCAGCTTCCTTAATGAATATTTTACTGAAATATGTATTTATAAAAACTTGAGTCTTGACTGACTATCAATGCACAGCCAAAACTACTGAGTCTAGGACGTTATTTGGAAGATAAGTTTTTTATAATATAACGTTAACATCGGCTAAGAAATACTTTTTGTAAATTTTAACTTTAATGTAACTTTGTTGTTTGTATGAACTGGTAAATTTACAAAATCCTGTACTCTATTCATATATTTTAAAGTCTTACTGTACGATCTAATGTGGTTTAAAGTTGAACATTTACAGGTTTCCAATTAGTATAAAGGCCTATGTCACAATTAATTATTTTCAACTTTATCGCACGCGAAAGACATACTTTAATACCATATTCTTTTAAATTTCAAAGTGACCTTAATGATAACGATCTACCTAAGATTAATCGAAAAAGATAATTAGTCTGAAATTGAGACTCTTCAGGATCTTTTTAATAGCCATTTAGCTATAAACTTGATAAACCTCTTAATATTACAATTTAAATAAACTCTCTTGTTTTTGTTCAACTTTTTCCTTGAATTTTCATAAAACATTTGATATAATTTTGACAATATAGATGCAGAAATCAGTTTTTTTTTTGGAGAAATTGTTGACAAACGATGTCAACTTATTTTTTATTTTATACGTAGGTGGACGAGCAAATGGGGCATCTGACGATTTGTGGTCACCACCAGGATAGAAAATGGCGTTATAAGAAATATTAACCATTCCTAATAATGGCAATGCGGCACGAATCTTGGAAACTAAGATGTTGTGTCCGTTGACCCTCTAGTTATACTGGCTCACTCGCCCTTCAAATGGGAATACAACGAGACTGCTGTTTGGCAGTAGAATATCTGATGAGTGGGCGGTACCTACCCAGATGGACTTGCACAAAGCCCT
This sequence comes from Vanessa tameamea, assembly GCF_037043105.1. Lineage (NCBI taxonomy): Eukaryota > Metazoa > Arthropoda > Insecta > Lepidoptera > Nymphalidae > Vanessa > Vanessa tameamea. The sequence continues at coordinate 2,930,835 of NC_087331.1, forward strand.
ACCACCAAATATTAATGCAAATTATATAATATAAGCGAGAAATCAAGCTGAGCGAATAATTAAGCCGTTTATGATTGAAAACCTATACAGAAATACATTTGAAATTAACAAAAATATTTATTGTTAATTGCAAAAGTAATATCAAATAAATGAAGCGGACACATTGTTAAAACGTAAATCGATATAATTAAACAAAATCGAACGATATTTGATCGTAAAATAAATACGTCGCAAGGAAAAATTTGTTGTTATAGAAAATAGAAAGAAATTATTGTATAAAAATATATGAACGCATTGTTTGAACAACAATTGAATGTTCAAACATTGATCAAAGATATCAATTGATACAACAAATTGTGACCGTTTGGTATAAATTGTCCGATTTCAACGAGCGAGGATTTGAATATGAATTGAAAATATTTGAAACGGCAGCACTTCTATTTTTTAATATTCGATTATTTTAATAAAATATTTCCTTAAATGAAATATCGAATTGCTAGTAGTTCTTAAAATGTTTTTCGTTCATCCAACATCTGCAGTTGCTTGACCACATACGCATATATTAAATGGCAATCAGTTTATTTATATAACTGTTAAGTTGACGGATAAATGGATCTGGGGATTAGTGGTCACCACTGCCCATAGAAATTGGCGCCGTGAGATTTTTTTACAATTCCTTACATTGCCAATACGCCACCAACCATGGCAAATAAGATGTCGCTTGTACTTTTAATTACACTTGTTAGCTTAGCCTTCAAACCGGAACACAACAATACAGAGTATTGCTGATTGACGGTGAATACTGCTCTCAACTCTGGGCGGGTGCTCCTCAGTACCAGCTCCTTCCATTTGATCGTATCCAACGTAGAGCGGCTCGAATTAACCACGATCAAGCCCTTTCGGATCTGCTTGATCCTTTAGCTTTGCGTAGAGATGTTGGATCCCTCTGCATCTTCTAAAGAATTTATCACGGGGATTGTTCCGAGGAATTGTTCGGATTAATCCCGGCTGCTGAATTTCACTTTCGGACATCTCGTCAAAATTCCAAATATCACCTGCACCACCTAGATGTCCGAAAATCCACAACAGCGCGATTTTTAAGACATTTTCTGCCTCGCACAACCACTCTGTAGAACCAGCTTTCGCCGGCGGTTTTTCCGAACCGATACGACTTGGGAACCTTCAAGAAAAGAGCGTACTCCTTCCTGAAAGGCCGGCAACGCACCTGCAAGCCGCCCGGTGTTGCAGATGAACATGGGCGGTGGTAGTCACTTTATATCAGGTGAGCCTCGTGCTCGTTTGCCACCTCTAACATAAAAAAAACCTACCCTGTCACGTACCATCAAGTAAGCTACTTTTTTTCTTTCATACCTACATTGTATTAATGACTTCTCCGATTTTGTTATTATGGAAATTCGGATCTTTAATTCTGTGTTCGAGTTTTCATCATCAGTGTTTATTTTAAAGTTCACGTAATGAAGTGTGTAAACAAATGCTGTCAGAATGGTTAATATTAACATAATTGATTATTATAGAAATAATAAATAAAAAAAACTAAACAAATATATACTGATAAAGAATTGTTTTCAGTACCAACTGCAGTAGATCCACGGGCGGACGCGAGATGTGCGCAGGAGTGCCCGACGTTGATGGCACTGGGTCGATTGATGTTTGACGCGTTAGTGAAGAATCTGTTGACAATCATTAAATTGTTAACCATTTTATTTTCACTATACAAATTATTATTACTTACAAAATAAATAAATAGACTATTTAAGGACTATTTAAGGTACAGATAATAATCAGTTATTATCAAATATATTATCTGCTTACCTACTCCCATTACGATACCTATATAAAAATCAGATAGATTGGCTTTAACGTAACTTGGTTCAAATGATAAATTGTATATTATATTAAGTTCTAAGAGAAAGATTGAATTTAAAATTATTACATAATTTATAACAACCTTATAAATTCATTTTTTTTATTCACAAAAATGGTTCATGTATGTGAGAATCGGAGAGACTCTTGCAGCAATTTTCAAATATTAATACGAAATACAGCTTCGTCTCCATAAAAGTCAATCCAATATGTTCTTATCAAATATTCAACCAATTTCAAGCCTTGTTCGAAACACGTCTCCACCATTGCCTATTCTAATAACTCTACAATATTACGCACTACATAAAAGTCTTGTATAATTGTAAATAAAGATAATCTACCTAACTTATATACACTATAATTTGATATCCAAAGTTCGGATAAAAACTTCGCCGAATATCAAAACGCATCGTGTTCTCTAATCCATAATGATTAAAATAGATTATTCAGGTTCTCGACCAATGACATCACGCCAATTAAATGTCAAAGTAGTTTAGTTGTTTTAACGCCTCATTTGATTGGCTATTGAATTTTATCACCAGCTAATTATTATTTAAAATTACTCTGTACGTGGTATATCATAATAGCAGTTCATAAGTGCTCAGGTCATTGTTATTTCAAACAAAAGGTATGGAAATCTTGATACCCTTGGAGCAAATCTGTGACCCGTGAGTCATTATTCTATAACCAAATACAGTTTGGTGTTAATATTCAGACATAAAAGTCTAGTTAACGATTCTAATTTGGACAAAGAGCTAGAAGGACTTTATGAAATGTTTCACAATGGTTCGCTATAATTGCTTCGTGCAATTCAGGTCTATTTGATAGTTTGGTTTTCAACTGCCATTAGAGAAATAAATGCAGAAATTTCGACATCAGAAAATTTTCAACTAACATAGAACTACAGTGTTTATGTTGTCTATGGAGATTTATTTTATCTGTTATATACGAATGTACATAGCATGTGTTATGTATAATTGTATGTGTGCAGGTTAAGTTGTAACATTTATTGCATCTCTTCGTATAATTTTTTTAAAAAAAATAACGTTATTTATAAAAACCAAGATTTTTTTTTTACTTACGCATCGAAGTGTTATAAATAACTTAGAATACGAACCCGTAGGACAAGGATGTTAATACAATCTTTTGTAACGGTTCCTATTTCAAAAAACAAAATCATATATATAAATCTTCCATTACACGGAAAGGTCTTGACTGGTAAAAAAATCATAAAATTTTAGTCAATACCGACTGAACTACTTAAGCAAAGCTAATCAGGTTATAAAATTGCTTCCAGCTTTCGTATATTGAGATCTAAAAATATAATTTTACTGATATTGATCAACAACATATTTATGAAAACAACTAACCAGCTTGCATTGCAACGTTTTCTTAAAATCTAACAATGATCTGATATAATAGTACTAACTTTCACGCCAGCGCCAGTCATAACTGTACAAAGTTTAAACTCAATCAGATGAACGATGGTGAAAGGGATCCCCCTTAACATCTATTAACACACCTTCCTCATACCTCCTAACAATACCCCTCACATTACTCCCTACAACTTTATCCAACATGCTTCTAAAGCTTATAAAATAGCCGTCCGAAGTAGTCTCTGACTTAAAAAAAGTGGGCCCAGGTGGATGCTTCCTCGTTTGCCTTTCAGTGAAAAACGTATAAAAAAAGTCTTACCATCCCTCTTCCGGAAGAGGCGCATCATCCGCCACTTCCTGACAGCTATCTTAAGTTTCTTCATCAGCAAACAGTTCACAAAAGCACGTATTACTCTGTGACGCCATATTGAACACATCTACTTATTGTCTATGGTTGTATAGCTTAACACTTTAGTCATTTAAAATTTTTATTCTACAAAAAAGATACCATTTCAACTACATTTAAATGTTGCTGCTGTAAAAAAGAACAACGGGTATTTCAACTAAATCATATATTTAAATATATTATTTAGACTGAACTAGCTGTCAGTCCTGGGGTATATCGTATAACATATGACTTAATTCCTTAGTCCATTGCTGAAAGATGTAAAAAAACTTATTCCATAGTTTTTAGTTTGTCGCTTTCAAACAGACGAGGCCGCCAAAGACGAAGTCCTCTTAACTTTAGTTTCTTTTTACATTAGCAGCCTGTAAATTTCCCACTGCTGGGCCAAGGCCTCCACTCCCTTTGAGGAGAAGGTTTGGAGCATATTCCACCACGCTGCTCCAATGCGGGTTGGTGGAATACACATGTGGCAGAATTTCGTTGAAATTAGACACATGCAGGTTTCCTCACGATGTTTTCCTTCACCGTCGAGCACGAGATGAATTATAAACACAAATTAAGCACATGAAAATTCAGTGGTGCCTGCCTGGGTTTGAACCCGAAATCATCGGTTAAGATGCACGCGTTCTAACCACTGGGCCATCTCGGCTCTCATTTATATCGTAATTAAAATAAAAAGTTTGATTGTTGGATGTTGTTGTATTCCTATTTAAAACCATTTTATAATGGTAACATTCGCTGCGATACAAGGCTCAAAGACCTTAAGTATGAACTCGCAGTCAGTGTGGAAGGAAAAAAAAGAGTAATCTCTCTCTATTGCGGAAGGTATAACTTGAAAATTTATAATAATAACTAATAACTTTTCAGATTGTCTATTGAAGGGCCAATCATTTTTGTATTAATATATATGAGGCCTTTCATCGCTGTTTATAGCATACAAATTGTTATTCCTTGCGAATACAAGGTCGGAAGGCTTTCAATGAAATGTGAAGCATACCGCAGCGAACGTGTTAAGCTGTGATGCGAATGAACGTAGAAATGTTTTTTTTCGGTTCATCAAGAATAAATTAAGCGAAAAAAAAGTTATTGCGTGTCTCGTTCCAATATGCACTTATTTTTATTAAATTCACATGAAATGGTCGCTGTTGCTGTTGGTAATATTTGGATTGAAAGATTGTTATCATGATTTGAAAAACTGTTAATGAAAATTTAATGGATATTGTTACTTTATTAGGTTGTGTATATTTACAGTAACATTGAGCACTTTGATAGAATCAGTGATAATCATAATCATTAAAAGTCTTATATAAGCTTTTAATACCAAGTTTCCGATTTCGCAAAGTCAATAAATCCTTCTCTGGGTAAGGTAATCTCTTCTATAATAAAATTCGGCAGATTTTTTTAATTTTGCTGGTTCATAAATTCAAATCATTTGTTTTAAACATGAATTAATAAGGCATCTTATTCAACTCAAGATTATATAGATGATAAAAAAGCGTGGAGCTAATAATTGTTGACTTTAAAATATTCTTTATTCAAGTAGACTCTTAAAAGCACTTTTTAATTTTTAAATAATTATGTTCCGTTATACTGAGAGGAGTTGATTCGATTCGTAATTTTGCTAGACACGCATTTTGTATAGGCACACTTGACACTTTAAAATAATTGTTATCCTTCTAATGAGTTTCAGTCACAGCGCCCAATCTCAAAAGAAATAGTCAACTGCGCTTGATGGGACCGGAGTGTATATAGTTTTTCAATTTCTTGTAATATTGCAAAGTCGCTCTCTAATGCTTGTAATATTGTAGTTGACCGTCTTCGTGAGTGAATAGATCTATACCCCGCGGAATCTCTTTCGTTTCCCAACATAACACTACCAAACGTGGCTAACCAGGTTTTCCTTGAAGCACAATATTCGATTCTAAAATAAAAGCCTACTGATTATTTAACTCTTAGCATTGAGTAAATCTAAACCAAACATATGTATGTATTGTGTACAAGATTACATAAATGATACAAGAACTTGAAGTTAATATTCGTTGGTTGGTTTTTATGCTGTGCGATTCTGTTAATATTGACTTTGTATCTCCCGCGTGAAATGTTCACAACCGTACTACGGTGATATGCCATTTTGGAACGTGTGTCCTATAAATTTGATAATAATTACAGTCAATATCGCATATCACACTCTAACACTTTACGCCTTCGTGCGTTATATATATCTATAATGACCACTATTACACTTTTTTTTTTACTCGCAGTGGAGACCTTTAGTAAGGATCCCAACTGAAGGGAGGGACTAGGACCAGGTTAAGTGGTATTCTTATCCACTAAAATCACTGCAATGGCCGTCCTCATTGCAGTTCAGTGAGGTTGTGGGATCGTGTCGATATGACGCATCCAAGGCCTCCAACTACTATAATACTTTAACAAAATTGTTAAATCATATAAACATCGAAGTTTGTTCATTTAAATCTGTTGTTAGCGAAAAAATGTTCGCATAAAAGTTAAATGACTCGAAATACTTTATTGCGGATATGACATTGCCTATCTGAATGCTCATGCCAGTTTCATGAAAGGCATATTTTGCGAATTACATAAATATACTGCATTCGGAAGGCTATTTCAAACATTTTAAGCTGTTCCAAGTAACAGATGTGTTAAATTTTAGTTTAACGACGTACGAATGAATAATGTTTCATGTAGAATTTTCCATGACATTCGCGTCACATCGGACTAATATCATAAATGCGGAAGTAATTTTGACTCCCTCTGTTACCATATCACAACTATCACTGTACCGATAAAGATTAACATAATATATTATTTTCGTTGAGAATAATTGAATTGATTAATCTAAAATGATTTTAAATCAATTGAATAGCTACCACCGAAACTGAACTTGAAACCCTATTTGGCTGTTGTAAGCGTCTACATGGGGGAAGATGTAACACTAAATAAGGACATAAGCGTTTAACTTACGAGTATCAGGAACGGCTAGCTTATACATATGTGAGTGTATATTTATTTTGTTTTTACATTGACTAAGTTTCAGTTTCTTTTTCATTACTTGTGACATCGTGTAATGTTTGTGGTATGACGTAATTATTACGATATCATCAACCATTAGGTTTTTTAATTCTAGTATTTTAATATTAGGTTAAACATCTGATATTATGTGGTCATCACCGATAAAATACATTTTTACATTAATAAATAATAACTACTCCTTACACTGTTGCCAACCATGGATATAATTTATGTCCCTTTAGGTCCTAATGGTTGTATATAATATCACCAAGCATATCGCTAAAGTGGGTGTGCCAACGTTTATTTCAAATAAAACGTACGAACAAGTTGGTGACCAATATTGGTGGCGCATTGGTGATATAAGGACTACTTCGATTTTCATACATTGCCAGTTTTAATATGTATGATCAGTAATCATTTGCCAACAGGTAGCCAATTTGCACGTATGCCTTTACTTTAAAGATAGCTTTAAAATAATATGCATACGCAGATCTATAAACTATACTCATTATTATGTAACTAAATTGAATGTTATGTTAATGTGTTCAGTTATAAAGATCTAATCGACCAATCTAATTTGCACAAAGAGCTAAAAAGGATTCATATAAATTAATTTATGTTTCGTGCAATGCAGTTCTTTTTGTCACTTTAGGTCCCAACTGTTTCGACGCATTCGCAATCAGAAACTTTTAACCCAACATAGAACTGCACTATTTGTGCTGTTTGTGGATATGTATTCAGAGAACTTTTCATTTCGATATAAACATTAGAAGGCGGAAAAGGAAATTGGCTTCTTAAATATGCAATCGTTCTACCTTGGGGTATCATAAAACGATTTTCGTATAAAAATTTTACTATCCACTCAAATATCAGGTTACATAACGACCTGCTGTCGGCATTTTTTGCTTTAATGGAAATTACATGGAATATAATCGTAAGGTTTAATGTCTTTATATTTAAGACATAAATAAACATATTACACGATAATAGGTTCTTTGGGTACCTATTACATACAAAAAATACAACTTTTTGGATAAAGAAGTTTGGATTTAGGTTCGGATTCCAACGTATTACTCATTTAGAACAATAATTGTTAATATTAACATCATTGTAAATCTGGTTTAATCTGGTTTGAAAAGAGCAAATATGCTAGTTTCTTTGCGTTTCTTCTCACTGAAGCCTGCTTTCTGAAACGATGGAACAGTTGAAATACTGACGATTCAAAAATATTTTATTGTAAAGTTTACTTGAATAAAACACATTTGATTTCAAACTTTGTATAATTAATGAGGTGCTTTACGCTTTTCCAGTCACGTGGCCATTCTTAATGGAGAAAAGCCAAATACGCAGAAAATATTACGCTGTTTGAGTTTGCGTAAACACACTCATAAACAAATTGGACGACGATCCGAACCGACTGGAACAATTTCAGCCACAGGACCAATTACTTTACGTGCTCACTGGGGTGTTCAACACTGCCAAGCCTTTTTGAGCTAGCCACTACAGCAGCGAGACTGTCAAATTGGAGCGTTGCTATTAAAAAATATATAAAATAAATCTTTCATGCATGTGCTGCAGTTGCATGCCCTAGTTACTTCGTGACAAATCTTAATCCTTTTTAAATAACAAATAAAAAAATGTCTCTAACCAATATGTGTATATGCAAACAAAATTTAAAAAGAAGAATATTCGATTTACCTTCGATTATTTAAATCTAGGTAGATTATAAAAGCGAAAAACGCGTCAAAAAATTGTGGTCAATGATTGGCTAAGCTCAGACACTCTAGTAAAGTAGTATGACGTTCGGCCAGTGTCAAGCGGAGTTAAGTAAAGTTGGCTCGTTTGTTTTAGTCATTTTTTAGTGTGACACTCAATCTAGATATATAAATAATCTAAGCCGTTAAAAACTATTACCTAAATAATAATTTAGACGACTTTAATTAATTTCCTTTATATAACATTTTAGTATCTTAAATATGTATTATTGTATAATAGAGATATATATTATATATACATATGTATATATGTAGTAAGTATAAGTATTAGTGTGTAAGTATTTGTATGTAAGTTTATGACTGCACCGCCTACGCCGATGGTTTTAAAAATTCTCTCTCAGATTGGGTTGTCTGGAAGAGATGGCTAATTAGCCATAAGTCCGCCCGTTGTACAGCACTCGTTTTCAACATTTATTTTTCGTTTTTTTAATTTACTAATTTTGTTTTACTTTTTTTTCTGTGTGTTTCGTGTTGTTTGTGGTGTACAATAAAGTATATTTCGTTCATTTCATTTCATAATCTAAGACAAATATGTATATATATTTTAAACAGATTATATTTTGATATACAAGGACAAGACATATATAGATAGGTATTAGATAGGTATTACATGTAGTCGGTTCATAAATATAAAAAAAAAATCTACACCAATCGTTATGATGAAATGTGAAAAGGGTTGATTATGTTATAAATTATTCATGCTAGGGCTTCGCGTTTTGCAATATGTAAAGAAGTCGTTTAATAATATTCGTTTCTTTGCGTTTCTGTAGGTCATTAGAACCTCTCGCGAAACACGACACTGATGCGCGTTTCGTAGTGTATTACAAAGTCGTTAAATAATATTCATGTAATTGTAATAGGTCGTAAAAATCTCTCTCGAAACGCGACACGGATGCGTGTTTTGCAGTAAGTTAGAAAGTAATTCAATAATATAACTTTCTGTGCTTTTCAATATGTCATAAAAACGTCTCGCGAAATGTTATATGAACGCATGTTTTGCAGTATGTTAAAAAGTTGTTTAATAATATTCGTTTCATTGCGTTTCGATACGTCATAACGTCTCGCATAACGTACCTAATACGGACGCGCATTTTGCAGAACGTAAAATAGTATTTTTATCATATTCTATTGTTTGTATTTACATACATGAAAAAGTTCCATGAAACGTTGTATGGATACGCGATTTTGCATATTTAAAACGAGTTTGCATTATTGTAACGAGCGTAAGTACCATGCATATACATATCAAGGGAATTCAGAAAGTCGTAGCGTACTTGTAATGCGCTTTTTATATATTTTTCATGGCGTAGATATAAGCAATGTAAACATAAATATCAAATAATGAATAATTAAATTATATTTATTCTGTGCAAGTATTGAGTTAATTTTAAATATTATATTATTATTAGAGGATAGTTTTAAATGTGGCACTGCGTTCTTTATATCTGGACTGGCAAGGGTTAATCTCTTCAACGTCTTCCAACGTAGGTATACGATAAGTACCTACACTACGCACAGCAGTATAAGCTACCTATTTACAATTATTATTGAACATTATACTGACTGACAGTTTAACATTATATAAAAATCGAGACTTCAATCAACGAGCCCTACATTTCGTAATGTTTCTGGTAAACGCCCGCGAGGTCTAATTGACAATATTGAATTGAGATTTTATATATAATCGTTACAATATTATACAAAGCTTTTAATCATCTTCTATAATACACTGGATACTGCAATAGCAACTCGTCAAAGAAACTATCCATTTCTTACATTGCTAATGTGCCACTCCTTCCAATCCTTGGGAACTAAGATGTTATGTCCATATAAACCAGAATACAAAAATACTAAGTATTGCTGTTTAGCGGTAGTATATAATGTAGTATATATGATGAGTGGATGGTGGTACCTACCCAGACATGTCCAAAGTCCTAATAATTATATTTCGTCTCTATTTTCTAAAATCATATTTTAACGGAATACCATTCCCGATTTCTGAGTCAGTTTGTGTCGGTATAATTTTTTTAACCATTTAACAATTTTCGTTTGAAATTAACAAACGAAAGTTACTTAATAAATTTGATTGAAACAGTTTGATAAAGTTCGTACTTAATTGCCAACTTCATAGACGAAACAGTTACTACTCGGTCATTTTATTGCGCAACATGTGTATCATTTTCAAGGAATGTAACGAACCTTTTTCGACAATATTACTAACCATAAAAAGCGCTATAAAACAAAGAGAGGAAACCCAAGTGATGGCCATCACCTGGTTTTATGTGGAGGAATTCAACGTGCCCTATATTGAATGTCTAATGACGTAATATATCTAGGGATTTAATTATACTATTCGCTTCGTTTGCTTTTTTATAGGATAAAAAAAGGTATTTAAAAGTCCTCTTTTCGAAAATCGAATACAATTTTTAAACGATTTTTTAATGACATCCTTATCGATAGTTTCTTCTATTTGAACCTGTTTTCACAAAATATAGCATGTTTTTTTTTTAATAAATAGGCAAATAAGTTGAATTGTAAATCCTTAAACAAAATTAAAATAATTATTCAATAAAAAAATAACTTTGCTTTACTTTAACAAACTAAATTTTTAAGTAATATATGTCTAGTAAGTCAATCATATAGTGGTGCCCATCAAATACAATATCATTAGTGACATAATACCTATTTTTAATTTAACATGCCAAAAGAAGTGTTGATTTTGATTGGTCAATATTTCAGTAAAAAGTAATTCATTCAAAGTACTAACATTGAGTTCCTTACAAAATACTTTAAGTTATTGACAGCGGAAATCTAACTAATCAGCGTTTCGTCCAAGTTTAAACAATTTCAGCTAAAGTTTAGGGCGAGTACGAAAGACTTTGACACGACCCAAATATAAGTTGAATATACAAAAGTTATATCCAAGTCTCTGTAAAAAGAAGTTACAATGAAAGCCCGCGGGATCAAAATAATTTCGAATGACCTAGAAAGATAATTTATTCTACCTAGAAGGGTACGGGGCTTATGTTTTATGTATTTGAACGATGAAAGCCACCATAAATAAACGTTATTACGCCATCGTGTGTTAAAAGAGTGCCTGTCTTCTCTGAGTTTAAGGTTGGAAATTTAATCTTTAAGTGTCGTTGCTAAGAGTCTGGATATGTTTTTAAGAAAGCACCGGTTGATTGATGAGTGTGAAATCAAGGTCGAATAAGGTCGAATTTAATTTGCGAAATTTTCGTGTGTAGCGTCGTCTATAATGATTTAACTTTTCTATTTATTCGTGCAAGCTTTCTATTAAGATATTGACTTAAGAACGCAAGGACAAGGACACGAGGACGTAAGTAACTATATTTTTAATATTTGATTTATACAAAATGGGATGAAAAACAAATTGAATGAATTGCAATTATAGGTAATTGAAAATTACACGATTAATTTCTCGGAATCGTTTCGAATATTAAACAGATCAATCAAATTGGTTATTATATATAGTTATGCAATGATCACCATAAAACATGGATCCTCATTTAATTTAATTGAAGCTACGAAATAATACTAAGAATTATCTTGCTTAGTAAAAATATACATGTAGATTTTGACGTTAATTTCATGCGAATCAATATTGAACCTACTTTTAATATGGAGTTTTCTTGTGTAAATATAGGCAAGAGGCATTGATATTTAAGTAGACACGCGATGGTTATCCATTTAGATAAACAGTTAAATTGTTCGTCTTATGTTAACAGTCGCATTAAATATTAGAATTGCGTATTTTATTTTGCAATATAAAATTTGATGTTTACCCCTTATATTTTTTAAACTCTTATTATTTTAAGTGAAGGGAACAAATTTGAAACGGGTTGCTAGTTTTGTATACAGAAAAATATATTTTAATGACTTCATAGTTTGTTTCATTGACGCAACAACGTGATCGAATTATATTTGGTACACTTTTTACAAATTCCTACCCGACACTTTCTTGCCATTGCTGGTGATTTCCAAGCACCAAACAAGTTATTGAGATGCTCTGATGGTATTGGAGGATATTCATACCACAACAATCCTAAATCAGTTTTTATGATACTCATAGGATATTCTTTTAAGGATTGCAAAGATTATATCACATCCCTGAGTTCTGGCAGACATGATGGAAAAGAGGAAAGCCGTGTAGACATTATATTAATTAATTTAAGACAAAGATAACGCTTCTTTGTGAGTTAATGTATCTGTTCTATATTGTTTGTTTTACTTATGCGAACGTTGCGTAATCTTCCATTCTCCGAAGGTTATAAACAAACCGTTGATTCGCTGGTCGTTTGGCTGGCATTTTTTATATGGTATAAATTATATATTAATAGAATGCAATCCCTTAGACGCCGGGGTATCCATCCCGGCATTTAATGGATTGAGTTTACAGATATATAGTGCCGGGAAATCTTCACTGGAACTTTATTAGGGGTTAAATCGACCATCGAATATTATGATATAGCTGTATAGATATACTCAGCGCACGTTATGAAATCTCAAGAGGCGACAAATACCATAATAAATCTAAGTGACAATTAATATTCAGATGTTTTATCCAAACTTCTCCTCAAAAATAAATATGGATATGTAAAAACAATTAAATCACACACATGGGAGCTTCTATTTGTCAGTTTTGTCTACGACGGTGACTATCTTTTTGAAATGGATACCGATTATAAGTAGTTAGAAAAGTTAGTTATTATCTCTTGCAAAAGTGCAAATGCAATCGTGCAATAGTTCTGCAATATGCCTTTGAGACCTGTAATAATATTTTTATTCTTCAGAAGTGTTATTCTGTAAGAACTCACTATTCTATTTTGCTCGTTAAATTTCTCTAACCGTCTTACGATAATATGTTATTTTGATATGTGTTTCCTTTCAATATTTTAATTATCAAAGTCACTTACTGATACTCGTACTTCATTTTCATCATCTGCGGCGAGTTTACTGTTTCTTCGTAAAGAATCCGCATGAATATATCGTATATTTCATTGGTATACGATGTTGATTCTAAATTGTGTGAAAAACCAATATAAACCTACTACTGGATAGGCGATGTTATCAACGACGGATCGAAGTTACCGGTATCAAACATTCCCGGTGAGAGAAGATCTTATGTCATGCATGTGGTATTCCATATTAAGAACTACATTTGATAACCTTAAATTTTCCGATGATATGATACGTATTTAAGCCAACTGTACTGAACATATTGAAGCGTAAAAGTGTAGAAGCAAACACAGGTGTATGGAGCACATCCACTTTAAAAGTGTTACAGGACTGCAAGCCGTCACGATCGGCAAGAGACCTAGTTCCACGTAATTCAATTTAAGAATTCTTATATGTTTCGAATTATGACCATATGAAAAAAAAATTGTATTGTTTATATTTATATTGTAATTCTTTTACAATAAACATTATTTCCCGAATTTTCTTTTCTGTCGATGTTTTACTAAGAGCGTGATTAAATAGTATAACGATAGCCTTTTGTTTTTGTTTGTTATTCGAAATATGATAAAGCTATCAGTAATAAAATATCGATTAAAGATTAATTAATAATCGATTTTTTAATTGAATTTTCTTTTGTTATGATGAACGTAAATTTTTAAACTCGATTGTGATTGCAATGGGGCGATTGTGATTGCATTGCTCATGGGTTCAAATACGGGTTAAGACCAAAAATATTTTATTGGCTTTACTTCTCAATTTATATTTCTGAATTTCAATTTTAAATTCTTTTGTTTTTCTGATGAGTGGTCACCATCGTCCATAGACATTGGCGCTATAAGAAATATTAATCCTTACGTTACCTATGCGACTTGCGATTACACCCCTTTTAATCGAAACGCAACTTACCGGTGGTGAAAGAAAATCTAATGACTGATGTATGGCTCCCACCCAGATGGTTTTGCAAAAATCCCTACTATTAAGTCCGCCAAGTGGTAGTGTTGGTTGTTAAATCTTTATTTAACCTGTGTCCTGTGCATAAACTCCTTTCGGTCGCGTAGGATTGCCGAGAGGATTATGAATATGAGTCTCTTTCATACCAATAGTTAAAGAATTTGCTACGACGAAATCAAGATCTCACACATATCATTATGTAATTAATGTTGATCGTGTTCCTCGGTATCAATTTGATAATTGAAATGATGAGATATTGTTGACTCCTCTGAATTTTATATACCTTTACAAATACCATTCTTATGTACGTGTGTTTGTAAGCTCGTGCAGACTGGACCGATTTTGATAAAATAAAAAGTGTGTTTGAGAGGTCCAGGAAGTAAATAACATTTTTGTTTCAGCCGTATTAAACGAGCTGCTTGTAATTGTAAAAATATCTTTTTAAACCTTTAATTCTTTGATGACGACTATCAAATGGCTGATGCAAATCAAAACATCGTATAATAAACGTTATTTTTAAGATGTTTTTCTGTAATATTTTGGAGTTCTTGTTCGTGAGGCTCTTCTTCCGATCTGTCACAAGTTAGTTTAAAGAGCGAGAAAGTAGAGAATATTTCTATGTCTTTTTGCACATATTTACGCAATATAATCTTTCTTCTTATCTTTTGCACAGTTAGTTATTGTTTGACATTCAGTCGGTCGAAATGCTTTCAAAAGACAGTAACCTAAAATGTCAAGGGTATTTTGTATATTTAATATTTTTGTTTGTTATTTTTAATTTCTTCGAAATCTGACGTTTGTAATGTCATCAAAGGTTAAATAGTTTTTTAAACTATAAAACATATCAACGTACATTTCAGTTATTAAAACGTCAAAAAGGTATTAGTTTGTTATTGAAATTGGTGGTTTAAGGTTGATTGTTAATCAATAAATTATTGTAATGTTGGTAAGAATGAAATAATCAGATGATAAAGGCTTCATATTCTCAGTTTGTAAACGTAGTGTTGTAAGGTAGTTTGAAAATATCTCGTTACTTGGTAAAGATCTTCGGATCTGTAAGGAATTAAATGTTTAATCCGCCGTATTGCTCTTTTACGAGCTCCCACAAGACGTGTTGTTTTTACCTTTTTTTAATGGACTTTCCACGATTTTACTTGCACTGTAAAACACGATAAATTGAAAATAGGGCTTAGACGTACCGTGATGGATCGTGAATTTCCCACAACTGGGCATTGGTCTTCATCGTCTGCTAAGGACAAGGACCTATCCAGTTTTAAAAATAAGCGAATCCAATAATAGTCGTAGTTTCTCGACATATTGCTGACATACAAACTGACCCGTCCACGATCGATATGTGGCGTCAAATTTGCACCTTAAATGGAACGGAGTTTATTTTGTTGCACATGATTGATTGCCATACGAAAATTATGTTTCAGTTTTTTTTTTTATTTATATTATATAAGTTGTGTGTATACTGTGCCTACGTATTATCTTTTATTAATGTAAGCAAAAATCACTGTCCATAATGGCACCTAGAAACAATTCGATATTCGATATGCTACATTGTCAATTAATACATTATTATATGTTCTGTCGCCAGTCGCCATACTATACATATATTTATACTCAATTGCCTTTCATTACATAACCACGAGACAGAGAAGGCAAAATACTAATACTAGTTGTCTACCGCGGCTTCGCTCGCGTTTTAGGGTAGGGGCTTGGAGTTCAAGTTTCATACCAAATTTCGTCAAATTCGGTTCATTGGTTTGGCAAGGAAAGAGCGACAGATAGACAGACAGACAGACAAAGTTACTTTCACATTTATAATATCAGTATAGATTATTTTGATACATGATTACAAATATATGGTATTATGCTATATTAGCACAGAATGCTATATTAGGTTTTATGTTTGTTTGCCAGATTCTTACAATAATTAAATCTACCTCGTAGGGTTTTCTGCAGGCCTACCTTTGTCGCTAACAGTGACTTACCGTTTATTGTACCGACAAATATATTACAATTTGGATAACGATGTTCTAGTTTGAAAGGTAAGTAAGCGAGTATAGATACACAAGGGACATAATATTTTAGATACCATGGTTGGCCGCGCATTGAAAATTGTCAGTGTAAGTTGTTCATATTTCTTAAAATATCAATGTAAAAAATCTAATTACAATGCGATAGACAGATACTGAAAATGAAAAAATATTTCAAAAAGTCGTACTAACCACTGATCAATATAAATTAAGTTACATGTTTAATGTATACAGAGGAAGCAAGGTAAATAAGCTTTCGTTGAATATACGACATTGCTATTGACATATCACTTAACGTTACCCTGCTTGTATTGGGTAGATAAATTATACTTAGGAACGATTGATTGAAATACTGTCAGGTTTCAAGACAGATTACAATAAGGTCTGTAAATACATCTGTTAAGTAATTTTAAACCTTATGTTGAATGGCATAAGCGCTATGCTACATATGTAAGATGTCAACGTAATTTGAATTGGCATGTAGTATGACAGTTATATGACAATTGATGGACCCTCTAGAGACATAATGTCCTACGAACCTATTTCTGCAAAGGCAGACAAGTGGGACCCAGGTATCTGTACTGGACATATTTTGGTTCTTTTTATGTGGTAATTAATGGATTTATGTCTTCGAGGATAATCACGAATATGATCAATTCGTGCATCCCACAGGGTTCACATCTTGGTCCTATTCTGTTTAAAATATTTGTACTAATTGCAATAATCCGACGGGACGGCAAGGCAACATTATAGGAAAGAGTTCAGACACAAGACCAACAGCTTGACGTGCCTTCTGAGGTACGAAAGTGTAAACCAGTCGGAGTCTGGCAACATTCCAGACTCCGGTCTGCTACTGAAATTTTTTTTAAAAGAAAAACCAATTACTTTTTTATTGGCATGACTTGATGTTTGAGCTCAGAATCTTTGGGTCTGCCATCTTATAAGCCAGAGAGACACACTAGAGGTACTAAAGCACTCGTGATAATGACATCGTTTGATAAAGATAAAGACGCCATTTTAAATTTAAAATGTTCAGAACAATCATACACGCTTCGGAACGCTTTCTTTGTGATAAAAAATAAAAAATTGACGCTAACCTTAACTGGAGTATTTCTAACAAATGCAATCAATTGTATATTTTTGTTCCTTATTCATTTTTACAAGTTACGGTTTACGTTAATTAAATCGTCTCTTCGATGCTTCACTAATTGCACATCAAGAAGCAAGTCAAGTTGGGTGACAGTGGGGCAATAAATCGATGAAATGTTTTTAATGTATCGTTTAAATCGAACACATAGGTACCATATAAGTATTATTTCATCGTACACTATACCTGACTTATTTCAACTTTTCTTAATATTTTAATAATCGAACGGTTTGAAATGTAGGTAACGTCTATTTTGAAGAATAGAATATATAACCATACATAATTATATAATAAATTATAAAGGTAGTATGTAGAAATTTAAATTACAATTTTTAATTATTCTGCATGTTATCGGACGACTACTAACTCAACTCATTTTCATTTGTATATCTCTATACTTCAAAAAACTGCGATGATTTTTACTGTTCTAGAGTGAAGGATAAGTGAGCCAATGTAACAAAAAACACAAGGGCATAACTTCAAAATGAAAATATAATATTAAAAAAGCTTAGAAGAGATCCGTCTCGCTCGTTGTATTTCCAAGAATTCCAAGCAATATTTCGTAGCGCTATGCAGTATAGTAAATTTTGAAAATATCTAGAATTCAAGGTGGATTCAAGGGATGGTAGGAAAAATATATAGTAAATACTAAAACCTATTTCTAAACGCGATGCATCTTCTGGTATATGTTTTACGTATATGTTACAAAAAAAAAACTACTCTCTTATCAGTACAGAATACATCTATCAGTATAGTAGTAGGCATCTTATATATTAATAGTGTAAGCCGATTTTTGTCCCGGTGATTATGGGACGATAGCTGCACTTAAAAAATCGGTTATAGTCCCTTTTTTAAGAAGCAGCGAAATTAAGAGGAACCTTGATTGCAATTTATTAAACTGTTATGTATTAGATTTTAAAATGACATGGTTTTTTTTATTTCTAACAGTATTTAAAACGGGATATTTACCATGTTTTTTATTTTTAATCTATGAGACAGTCTCGTGAACAAGACATTCGTAGATAATGTCGAAATATCGAGCTCCACCAAATAAAAATAAAAAACATGGTAAATATCCCGTTTTAAATACTGTTATGTATTAATTTTAGAGAGCGGGAAAATGTTACTGGCCACGTAGAAAGCGGCGCTATAACAGTATAAAAAAATGAAAATCGTGCGATCAGACGTCGTCAGTTTACAATGAAATTAAATAAAAAAAAAATCTGTGCGCGTTCGAAATTTGTAAAAATCTGTTGAACAAACGAGAAGTTTCGCGTGCGACCCACTAGTGATAGATAAACGTTCATATTATGTGATCCTTCGATATTGGTGACGTAAGATATAATAACTATTCCTTACGTCAATGTTTCATCCTTGGAAACTAAGTTATACCCCTATGCCTGTAGTTACTCTACCTCACTCACCCTTCAATTATACTAAGTATTGCTATTTCGCGGTAGAATATGGGACGGGTGGCACTAAGCCAGAAGCTATCACCAAATAATCTTGACGTGACCTTGACAAAGAATAAGGAAAAGCAACGATATTTCCATATTAAGTCTCATCAATCAAATATTATTATTTTAATTTTCTATAGCTATGGTTGTCCCCACTCCTAGCACAAGCTTTAAGCTTAGTTGGTGGGATAAATGGGAATATTAGTAATTCCTTATAATGGATATCACTATTAGTCTTTTTAAAAATACATATATTAACTTTTGTACTTTAAAATTAATATTATATTTAACTTCGTTTAGCAAAATATTTACGTTTAAATAATTAATTTACCACGTAGTTCCTGATACTGATGATTCGAAAGAATTAATGAAAAAAGCTGTGCGGATTATTAATATTAAAAATAATGCCCAAAATGTAGCCTTCAGCAGTCGCGATCCATAGCCTAATGGTTTTTTGTATCAGACCACTGCCCATTAAAAAAATATTTTAAATAAATGAAGTCTTGTTAAAAATAAGTAAGCCCCTAAATGGCTCACAGCTAGGCAAATTCCTCCTCTCATCTTTAGGGGAAGGCTTAGAGATCAATACACCATGAAGCGCCATAGCATACCATTTTGAGATAATAAAGATATTTGGCTTCACAGTCGCGATGAATACGTATAAAAAAAATTGCTCGTTGAAACTCAAAGGCTCTACACTCATTCGTCTCTCATTTAAAATTAAATACTTTGACCTTGGAACAATAGCGGGAAACAATACAAAAAACGCTCTATCTCGTCTTATTTCTGCCTTGAAATTAATTCCAGGTAATTCTTTGCCTAGAGGAAATAAAATCAGAAACGCGATTCGACGAGGAAATGCAAACAACTCCCAACATTCTGGCAAGAATTTCAACCCTTCCACGCGGTCTCGACTTCACTTGTATTAGTATTGTGTTATAATACTTATTTGTATTTTTTATTCAGTATAGACTTACGAACAAAAGTTATAACATTTTAATACTTAGGCAGAGATAACTTAAAACGATACGATAAATTAATCACACTTTTAATTATTATAGGTAACAATAGCATCCTTAATAATTCATTAAAATAGAATAAAACACAAATGTTTATTTAAAATGTGATTATATATAGACTGGGTTTCGATAAATTAACTTACTTCAAAACCAAATCGAAATTAATAAAAATATAATAATTGTTGTAAGGTTGTATGAAATAATATACCTACACATATAAATGTCAACAGTCACTATAAGAATATTACTATTAAATATATTTTGCTACCGGAAATGACAATTTATTTGAAAATCGAATTCTGTATATTTATCTGATGATCTATAACCACTCGTTTATGTGATACAACATTACTGTATCGAAACAATAATTACGACGAACGAGAGCAATCGCTGTACTGGCAAATTGATAAAATAATCGCTTGTAAACTCTTGATGATATATAACTTTTCAATAAATATATGCAGATTTTTTTTTACATTCCTTAAACAAAATATAATATATTAATGTATTTCAAATTTAGAGAGTTTCTTTTTGACTTAAATTATTATAAAATCGTGTCATCTAATATTTTTTCTTAATGGTAGGGCTTAGTACATGCCAGTAGATGCCACTCACACATCGTGAGTGAGCTAGTGAAACTACAGGCACAAGGGACAAAACATAGATCCCAAAGTTAGTGGCGCATTGGTGAGATGTGAGGAATGGCTAATATTTATTACAGCGCCAATATCTATGGGAGGTGGGATCATAGATTACATCAAAAAAATACCAGAATTTTATTGTGATTGATAATTATAATACTTACAGGCAATATTTTAAGACGATACATACGATATACGAAAAAAAAAAACATCAATAAAGCTCATCTGAATTGATGCTATTTTATGAAATGTATTTTAAAGAAAATGTTTTTTAAATATAATTGAGTTATATTTTTACATGTCTAATCGAGATAAAAATAACATCGTAGAACCTCTACGATGGTGTTACGACGTTCCATTTGTGTCTCCTTTTAAACTGCGGATTTGTAACTATCATTATTATATTTACAAATATTTTTATTTAGATTGAACATATACTATGATAAGGTATTAATACAATTACAAAGCTCCTTGTCTCTATATTAAGCTAATCACTCGTGGAACAAGCATTTGAATTCGATTACAATGAAATTATTCCTACAGTTCTCATTACTTATTCCTGATTGCTTAAATATTTATGATATAAACGCTCTATCTAAAGTGTTAACACGACCTATGAAAATTATGTTTGATTTTCATGTTCAATTTTATTTTCAATATTCAAATAATTTTGTTCAATTTCATGTTTAATATTAAGAAATAAATTCCGAGAAATGTTACAATTAATTTTCGTTTAATGTTGATTTAGGACGAAGCTATTTCAATTAAAAATTCGTTAATTGAAAGCTAAAATACATTAAAATTTCTAAATATCTATTTGAAGCGACAATATTTGAATATTTTCATTTATATACTTTGATTAATATTAGTCAATTTTAATAAATAACCTAATTGTGTAAAAAAATATCTGTACATATAATAATACTGTAATACTACTTCTGTACATTATCTTTTAAATCACTACACACATACTAAACACTGCATCCTGTTACATTTTTATCACACAGCACGAAAAACAAATAAAATTCCTTTGTGACATAAACGTCAGTGCCACAGATAAAACAGAATTGAATGAACGTATGAAAGGCGGGAAAAACGACAGTTTGTTAAAGGAACGCGTCCTCCACCCGCGGAGTCTCGTGGCCTACTGAATTGAATGCTGAAGCTGAATGTGCTAGGGTCAAATAAAACACTGGCTGATGGTATCGGCTGTTTGATCATAGGCCAATGCTTGAAACGATGTAAAATATATTCTATCTTGCTTTAAGAAAATATTAGAATTTATTTTAATAAGCAATTTTAAAATAAATTTTATAACGTAACAATACGAAATAGCTTAAATAAAATATTTTAACATTTTATGTTGCAGTCTTATTTAAATACTTGGTTAAATGTAAGAATTTAATTAAACATTTTAGCTTACTAACAAGTGCGAGATAATTTTGTTTCGTGATACACGTATCCTAAAACAATAAAAGGTTTGAGATGATATCTTAAACCGTCAGACATATTTAAATCACGTTTAATTATTGTTCATTCTATTTTGATAAGAATTATAACTAATTTTTTTTTGTGGCTTTTATTTGCGCAGAAAAGGCACAGATTATTTCGCCAATGTCACGTGCGAACTATTTTAAAGAATGACATTTAGCAGTAACAGATTTAAGAAATATTTTCTTTACATTTCACTCTCATTATCGGATCGACTTCAAAGCATTTTATAACGAATATTAAAAAAAAATCCATATTTTATTCAATATTAACTTAGTAAGTGTAAAAATTTCATAAAAACTCCGATTGACGTGCTAGCTTTACCGATGTTATGGTAAAGCTCGCTGGTGGATCATCGCTAAACTGCGGAACGTGAATAAAATAAAGCGACTCTGACATGTTACTTTACCAAAACCAACTACTTGCTCTCGTGTTTCGGGAACGACGAGCTGCGAGTAAAGTCGCCGTAATATTTACCGCAAGATGATGGTTTGGCCGTCGATCACTACCTTAAGATAATATCCAGCGTTACTCCGAAAATCAGTACCTATCTTGAATAAAATCGTAATGAATAAAAAGTTTAACACCATTGCTTTCGATTAATCTCATCTCTCAGCCGGAGGACATCCACTGCTGGACATAGGCCTCCCCCAAAGATCGCCACAACGACCGGTCTTGTGCAGCCCGCAACCACCGGCTTCCCGCGACCTTCACTAGGACGTTGGACCACCTTGTGGTCATAATTTTTGGTACGAAGTTCTTTTACGCGGCTTACAGTAGAGTGAACTGGCATAAATGAACACATGAGAAATGGAGTAATGTCTCTCTAGGCGACCTTGCTCTATATTTCTCTTTCTAGTTATAGTATTACATACGGTTATGTATAATATTATTTTAATTATCTTTTTTGCCATCGTTTTAATTCACGTGGGATTTTCGATAACAATTTTTTTTTTCTTGTCATTTGTATATTCTCAAGCGTCGTTAATTCCATTGTCTGTTTAATACGTACCTAATTTATAGGGAAAACAACTTCGTTCCAGATGTGCCACGATAAGTCTCCTATTATTTTAAAGCATAGTAAAAATACATTACATATTAAACGATAAAGTTGGCACAGTAGTCACTGCAGGTACCAGTAGTACGATTCTGAAGGAATTCACTTCATATCTCACTCGTGAAATGTTGATAATACGCCATTTTGATTCGTGCGTCCTATACATTTTATAATTAGTAGTCAATGTCGTTTATCACATTCGTACACATCACACTCGTCAAATGCGGTGAGTTTATAGTTTCGCTTTACAGAATACCACTGCTGCACTAATGGTCTCAGTTTTTATTCACAAATGACAAATATTGTCAGTAATTTTTTATAGACTTAATAATATGTTTGACCCATGTTTGTGCTTATGTTGAGGGCGGTTCAAGAAACAACGTTGTTATTTTAAACGCTTATCTATAACAAACATATATAAATACATTTTTATAATGATCTTTATACACACACGCACATATATATAGCCTGTAAATTTCCCACTGCTGGGCTAAGGTCTCCTCTTCCTTTAAAGAGAGGGATCCTAAAAAATAGTTTCATTTGAAAACGGATAAAGTGTAGAATAATTCGTAATTCAAATATTTAAAAATACTTCTATAGTATTTTCACCGGTCGTTGCAGTAAAATATAAAATGAGTTTGCTACCTCATCAGTTTAAAATAATTCGAAATTCAAAAACCCATTTATTATTCTACCGTAAACATCAATACCTTATATTTAGTGTTCCGGTTTAAAGCCTGCAAAACGCAATGGAAATTAGCTTGTGACGCTTGTACCATATATCTCTAAAATAGTTGGTATAAAAAGTATTTATTTACTATTTGGTTACGTTCGATGACAGCGATCTATAAGCAAATAACCTCATAACAGTAAGTCTCTGCTCGCTACCTTCCAAAAAGAAACAAATTAAATAAATGTTTCTCATTTATAACGATCATTGATATTATTTTTTAACAAAATACAATAATAAAAATTGTTTGTAGTAAAAACTTTTTCAATGAAACCTCTTTCGAATTAAATGTACGACTGTTACTGTAATGGCCCGTAAATTTAGTTGATAAAGGCCTCGTTAAAGTGAAGGCTTTGTAACTAAACCCGTTCGTGTGGATCGTCAGATATGTCTTAGAAATATTTCCGAATAAAAAATCTTATATTAAGATGTGTGTTATTTGTAATGTGAATTTATTTTAGTGTATAAATCTGTTAGTGAAAAGATTTTCAAAAGATTCTGTTTTTTGATAAAGTAGAGTATGATATTTAACAATAAATTTGG
Source organism: Vanessa tameamea (assembly GCF_037043105.1). Lineage (NCBI taxonomy): Eukaryota > Metazoa > Arthropoda > Insecta > Lepidoptera > Nymphalidae > Vanessa > Vanessa tameamea. The sequence continues at coordinate 2,955,364 of NC_087331.1, forward strand.
TATTGTAATTTTAATAATCGCACGTGTTTTAGCGGTCGACTCTCAGTATAATTCATAGAATATCTTAATAAATTATAACCTACATATGTGTTATTCTGATGTATAAGCTATATTAGTAAAGTTTCACTAAAATCCGTTTCGTAATTTTTGCGTGGCAGAGTTGTGATTTATGATTTTAGTAAGGATACAAATTTGTTGCGTAAATAATAATGTAATACGTTTACTAAGCACTAAGATTATGTAATTACTGAAACAGAATAACATATATCGTATGTAACTATACTATGAGTATTACATCCCATAGGGTGTAAATATAAAAACGAATACTCTTCTATGATAAAAAAATTACTCAAGCAATATATATTTAAAAAAATTATGTAGAATGAATACTATCGTATAGCAGTTAATGCTTAGTATTTTTTAAGAATAGTATTTTCTTAATTATAACAGAACTTATTAGCATATAAGCCGGACGAAGGTATTCCAATCTAATTTAGACGTGGACGAGTTTAACAGCGGAGTATTGATCGTATTTGCAGTAAGCTTGCGTTCTCTGGTCCTGATATTCCCTAGGTGGAAAGAAATTGAATCATATAGTTCGATTTACTTCTTAGTATGTCGATCTTGAAGTACTTAAATGTAATCGAGTCTTGGCTCAGTCGAACATTCATTTCTTATACGCACAGCAAAAATGTGAAATATTCTTCCGGCGTATGTGTTTCCTGAGCATTATAATATGGGTGTCTCCAAGGCGAGAGTAAATAGGCATTTTTAGACGAGTGCGTTCAAACTTAAACCTTACCAGTACTTACCATCGGGTATGCTTTTAGTCGAGCGTAAGCCCTTATATAAAAAAAAAAAACTATTTTAAACGCAACTATCAAACTATAATTATCTACTAAATATTAAAAATATACTTTTCTGTGTAATACGTGTTTTCTGTGGCATAGACCATAAAACGTCTTGGTGATTATAATAAAACACAAATATCCGTTCCAAACTGAAGATAATCCTGAGACTATCAACATTTAAAGCAACTATCGATGCATTCCTGTGCCAAATGATTTTTGTAATGGGATTGAGAATATTTTCATATACATAAATATAAGAGGCCAGGTGACAAAATGGTTAGATCTCGTTATTATTTCATGGTAAGATACATTTTAAATCTCTTGAGGCGAAGAGAAGAGATTTTTAGATATCATATCAAATGAAGTTTTAGTAAAAATACGTAAAAATGTCTGTCGCGTTTACACCACTTTTCTGCTAGTTCCGGATTAGGGATATCCCCAAAACCTTTTGGACTATTTCGATTTTTTACTTATGAATCTGAGAATTACTTTTGACTAAAATCGGCCATTGTTATAAAAAGTTTATTTTGCGTGTATGCGTAAAGCATACACGTATTATGTTAAAAAAAAATCTTATGGGGACCGGAATCACGACGGAGTCGGTTTGAAAGATTAGCAGAGAAGAGAGTGAAAAGTTCAGTAAGACCAATAATAATCAACCCGTCAAAGAATACATCTCTACTGAATGGAAGGTCTTGCTATTCTAGTTTTGGTCTATATGCCCATTAAGATAGCGCCTCTGATAACCAATATATTTTTATCAAAAAATGTACAATGTAAATGGCATGACAGAATAGATGACCTGGGTATTGATTATATGCCAGTACCCCTGATCTTTATCCTGATTTATTGGTTATCCGCGGTGATATAATACATCGTGAGGGCATCTACATGACTGTGTCAGTCAAAATTTTGACGCCAGAACATTCTGAGCAGATTGGTGAAAGTTCTAGAAGACTTGAAACTAATTCAAGAGTGCAGTGTGCCTGTCCAGTACTTGCCGGCTATGTCTGTATGTGATTTTCAAATTCAATAAGGACAAAAATTTTTAAAACAACATACATATTTTAAAGATGAAACGTATGTAGCAACTATTTATGATAATTATAATTCAGTCATATTTATTATATACTCGTAGCACAAGTATGAACGTAGCATTATAGCTGATTCTGCACCACGTATTCTATTTCCTTCACTTGGTTCAATATTCACGGTATTCGATCCTTAAGTCGGTAAATGGAACGTCTATTTCTATAATGAATATTTATTTATTTACATACTAAAGAATTACCAACAATCCTAACAATATTTAAATAGAAAGAGATAGATATAATAATGGTAAAATAATTACATTTTTAATTACGGTTAATAACAGTATGTTTAATATTTTATTAACATCAAAACACAGAGATAACTTAAAATGCTAACAATGTTCTTCGTATAAAATTCAAAAACAAATCGAATATGAAATAGAAATCATAAATTTTGTACAGGAGTTGTCCTACTTATATATTTTAATCAATTTATTGATACTTATTTTAATCTGTGCCATATGTTCAAATTATGTATAACTTCAAATAAAATATGCCTTTAAAGCGAGACTTCAACATCGCATGAAGCATGCTCTATTGAATTTATGAACTTTAATTTACTTGACGAGTACAAGTTGTTACTGTAAGACTTCAACTTGAGACTTAACATAAATTTGCAATGAAACTTAAAGTTAAGACCAATGGAATTTGTTTTTGACATGTTTAAATGACATTTCATTTAGGTAAAAGAAAATGTTTATTTTGGTCAGTTTATTTTTTAATTACGCTACATTTTATGTATATTTTGTTTGACGCGAAAGTCTGACAAATTGATATCTGATCATGACAAGGCTAATGAGAAAAACATAATATTTTATATTTAAAATTATTAAAAAAAAAAAAACAAATAAAAATAAAAAAGCAACAGTTACATGTTGCATCAAGGTTGAGACTGTTTTCATACAAACATAACAATCGTGAAGGAAAACATCGTGAGGAAACCTACATGTGTCTATTTTTTCTGAAATTCTGCCACGAGCCGCATTAGAGCAGCGTGGTGGAATTAGCTCCGAAACCTTTCTTAAATTAAGAAGAGACCTTAGCACAGCAGTGGAGGCATTTGCATACTGTTAATTTGTAATAATATTTAAATAAAAGAGTTCCTGAAAACTACAGGAATATTAATTTTAATCCTCTTGAATTCTGTGGATTTATTAGTTTTAATTTAGCAGTATATTGACAATAGGCTTAGCTCTTAAGTGTGTGAAGAGACGTATTTAAAAAATTAATTAATTGTCAAATATCCTAGTTGCGTCAGAAAAGCAATCGAAATAAAAAAAAAAGAAACTCTCAGATTAAATGAATAAATCGATGTTATTTGAATATAATACTTCAGTGTAATATTGTATTATAATATTAATGTTTTGAAGACAGTTTTTGTGGACAGTCCATAGGGGTGTACCCGTTGTGCAAGTTTTGTCCTTGGAAAGTATTGTATAACTGGTAGTCAATACTTTACTTAGTCACTTTGTGTGCAATAACGTACATTCACAGAAATAAAATGATTAGTTCCTTACTCTTTTATTTTATTTTATAAACAATAGGGTTCCGTAATGATTTCACTCTTTCTGTCATATATAAATATACATTAGAAAGAAGACGACAAAGCTATTTCTAAAAATTCAATATGATTATTTAATATATGTCTATAGTTGAGTCTAAGATTGTAATTGCGTACCAGATGAAAATAAAAAAAACGTTAAAACGAAACCGCCATTTGCCGTTTTGCATTAACGATCAAAATTTAGTAGATTCCTCTTCAGTTCTCAAAGTAGTCATTTAAAGGTCTCCGTATATTTCAATTCTAACGAGCCTGATTCTTTCAGTAAATTAAAACGATTTTCTTTTACATATAATCTTGGTATTATTTTTAAGCTTCATTTCAATTATTTTTTATTATTTTACAAATATTATATAATCTATATCTATAAAAATATGATATTAATAAACAAATTTCAGTTTATGTTATAAATCTTTCCAATTGAATTCATACAAGTACATTTCATATTTTGGATGAAATCCAGCTCACGTCAAACCAATAATATTATACCGAGTTAACTCGGTATAATATTATTATTTTAATATTTACAAATATTGAATATAATCATTAAAATTGTTGTCGTTTAACTTGTACGAATTAAAAAAAAATGTTACGTTTATATATTATTTTTATTTTAATTTCATAAAACTACGCATATGTATTTTTGTATTCAGCCAATAAACAGTTCATAAAAAAAAAGATGGCATCAATTTAATTAATTATATTTTTTTATCAACGCATTCATACTATTTTATTCAGCCAATTCATCTGTCTAGCATTTATTTATACATTCAAGCTGCAATTCATGTTGAATCGTAAAGACAATCAAAAGCGTCTGAACTGCCTCTCGTTCGCAGTGAGATTTCTATTAAACCCACCCCAGTGTCTTCACGCCCACGACAGTAACGAGGGTGGCATGCTTTGGAGACGCTGCGAACGTGGAGTACAATTTTCAACGCATTTCACATGCGGTTAATATTAAATTCCCTTTTATTTTGTAACTTACGTTATATTTACGTTATAATAATAATATTCGCATCGTTTTATCCAATAAAAACTATATAAATTATCATTATATAATTACCTAGAGGGTAAAATTAAACTCGAAAGATAACAAACGTAATATTAAAATTAACTTTACTCGGTTAGTCGAGGGATCTTAGACCGTTGCTTAAGTCTCTTTAAAAACATTATATAATGCAGATAATATTGCACCAAACTAGTTTTGACGAGAGATAGCGGATTAAATAACAATTTCGGGAGCGCTAACATTGCAACTTTCCTGCAGGTAACGTTACGTACAGTTTATACGAGGGAGATTATGAGTTTACATAATAATCCTATTTAGTAAAACGAAACGGTAACCATTTATTATTTTTAGTAGTAATCATTGTTGCTGCGAGTTTTATAAGCAAATATTATTACAGGCATTTTAGTCGTTTATATTAAATGAAATGTTAAGATATCGGTTCGGCATGATCGATTAGACAGATAAAAACTCAGTAGTTACACTTTTTCAACTATGATATTTTTTATGAAACTAATCTATATTACACTAGCTGTTACCCGCTGCTTTGCTCGCGTAGAATATGAATATATTTACAAATCAACTTAAAATATTACGTTAATGTAAGACCTCTTTGTATACCACATCGGTGTGTATTTCAGCCCTTAGGGTAGAATATCCAGAAATGCTTAAATGCGCATCAACTCATTTTTAATCAGTATCCCAAAAAAAGACCATCATATTTTTAATTAAAAAAATGATGGTCTTCCAGAAAAACTTTTATCTTTTATTTCACCCCTTCAAAGGTAAAAATCCAGAATCGTTTTAATACGTATCAACTCATTTTTAATCGGTATCCCAAAAATAAATTTTGAATGTTGTTGTTGTTGTGTTGTTGAATGTTACAATGTTGAATTAAATATAAAGCTACCCGAAATAACTGGCAAGAAACTCATTACTTACGCTATTCCACAATTTTAATAACAGAGTATGTCAGTAAAGAACAATTTAATTTTTATATATTCTGCCTAGAAATATAATAACATTTTATTACCATGGAATAAAATGTGAGGGGACCTCGGAATCAACAGATTTATAAGACATATATCAACTAAAAATATTTTCACAATATGACCAGATTATTTACAATCCTTATAAGTTTTAAACAAATTATAGCCACAAGATCATAAGGCCTTGTGTCTATTAAACTTCTTCTATTTTATTCTCTGTCTCTTTCTATTCTCAACAAATATTTGATATTTTAAATTCATCTACCTTCATAATTGCATTATGAAATTGTTACAAAGTTTTTCTTCAAGGTCTAAAAGTGCTTGACCTTTAAAAATAGGGCAGTTAACTTCATAACGACGAAGGCGACAGTTCGTGAAATATCGATGCTAAAAATGACCTCAAGCACTTCAATTTTATAGCCTCATTCATAAGGTTTGAAAATCGAAGCCTTAATAGCCCAACGTTACACGGGCTCCTTAGCAATCTGAAGGTAGCAGGTTCGATAGTCACTATGGAACCCAATCCCTCCCTCCATGGATGTCATCAATAAGGAATTAGGTATATAAATTCACAATTCTTTTTTCAGTTGCTGATAAATACGTTTCCCTTGGATATATTTTTGGAGATATGACAAAGTATTTAAAGATTGATATTATAAATTTGGTCTGATTTTAATGCCGACGGTATTCACGAAATTTTGTAAAGAACTATAGATAATAACGGTCACATTCGAGTACACTATAAATAGACTTACATCGTTCAAATTCAGACATTGAAATCGATTCAAATGAAAATCAGATTGGGTACTCTTATTTTGAACTCAATTTCTATATATATTAGAGCTTATAATCTCCAATATAATCTCGTAATCTCTAATATCTCTTATAGTTTAATTAGAAAAAATAATTCATTCATTCTCAACCCGCCATTTTATGACGCACTTCATAAACTGTTTTAAACGTTCAACCTAGCACCATAATGACTATCTGGTTATGCTAATATTATAATAATATTATTTGAAGTGCAGTTACGTCGTTAAGCGGGTCGTATCAGCTCTTTGTATTAATATATTTTTATATACATATAACATAAAGATATATATATATTTAATATACATATAACCTAAAGCTTGCGTATACGTCCGTTACATATGTACATATAAAACAAAACGATACCACATTTGTTATATATATTTTATAGAAGGGCGTTTCTTTTTATATTAAAAATCTTATATATAAGTTATATCATATATCATATAATAATACAAATCAAATCAAATCAAAATATACTTAATTCAAGTAGGCTTTTACAAGCACTTTTGAATCGTCATTTAACAAACTATTTAAAGTAAAGCTACCACCGGTTCGGAATGTAGATTCTACCGAGAAGAACCGATAAGAAACTCAGTAGTTACACTTTTTCAACATGTAAAAATAAGGTCATGGTAGTTAAATACAATTATATATGTATGTTATGGTCTATGTACAGCAGACCCATCACAGATAATTGTGGATAGAAGTTAGTTGTGTCATAAAATGTGGCATATAATTTGTTTGTTGGACACGAGGAGTGAGTAAGAACTTATAAAACACGGTTACGTCATAGCCTCTATGACATAACTGGAAAAGTATGACGAATGACACTTGCTTTATTAGAAAAACTTTTATTAAGCTTAGTTTATTATTTACGGGTTGTGCTCGTGTTTTCTTTCCTCGTAGAAGTTCAAATGAGATACTCTTTAATTTTTCCGTCTACCGCAATATAGTGTATTTTTCACACGCGTCCAACGCGGGCGAATCCTCGAACGAAAATTAGTTTTTATGCAGTATAAATAGAAAACAATCATATTTACTTTCTTAAAAATCGAATGGACTTTTTTTTAAAGAAATAAATAAAGAATAATATCTACGTTTTCAATATTTAGCGGAGTTTAAAAATTACAATCAACGACGATCTTCGATCTAAAGTTCCTCATCACTGATGATGATGATGGAGTCATTACCGATTTTGATCATCACATGCAATCTCAAGGGTGACCAGCCAACTACGCAGGTCCTATACGAGTAATAATGCATAAGCGTGTCTGGTAATACAGTTGCACTCCTCAATTAGAGACCCTCACTATTATGGGATAACTTATCTGAGAAGACCGAAAAGAGTTCGGGTTCAGAACCAACGGCTAAGCGTACTTTATGAGACACGGGGATGTAGACACTTAAAACTTTAAGACTCCAATTCAATTCAATTCAATTCAATTCATTTATTTATTTGCAAGAATATGGTACACAATACAGGTGTTCATTAATATAAATTCTCATATTCTACCGATTTATCGGTGTGCACAATATTAAACATGCAATAAATAATAATTTATATAACATAAACAAAAGCAAGACTACCATACCCGGGCTGTTACTGAGAATTTTCAGACAAAAAACCTAATAATTTTTGCTCGGTCCGACTTCTGTGGTTTTATATCCATCCATTTGACCAACGACGCTCTCTAATATTCAGATACTGAATATTCAATGAATAGTCAACAGTGTCTTTTTCGCCCGAGAACTTTATATTCATTGAATACACACATTAAATATGTATGTATGTATTCGTAAGAAAGTCGAACCTACTATGAATAATGCTTGTAATAAAGCGTCTTAAATTTGATCTGATCGTATTACTATTTCTATAAGAATAAATTTATCTACATTCCTAATATTCATTAGATATCATAGATTTGAATACGTTAAGATGTGTAAATATAATATGTCTTATTTCGCTGGCGTTCGTCATTAAAACGCTTGAAGATTATTTCACCACGCTTATGTACGAGCACTTTTGAATCGTCATTTAACAAACTATTTAAAGTAAAGCTACCACCGGTTCGGAATGTAGATTCTATCGAGAAGAACCGATAAGAAACTCAGTAGTTACTCTTTTTCAACATGTAAAAATAAAGTCATGGTATGGTCTATGTACAGCAGAGCCATCACAGATAATTGTGGATAGAAGTTAGTTGTGTCATAAAATGTGGCATATCATTTGTTTGTTGGACACGAGGAGTGAGTAAGAACTTATAAAACATATGGTATATATATATATTATATATATATATGTATATATATATTATATACATGTGGTAGAATTTCATTCACCACACCACCGAGTACGAAGTTCAACACACCACTATGAATTTGAACGTGCTTTACGTTCAAATTCAGGGGGGGACAACGACACCTATGTACGTGCTGTAGCTGTTGGACCATCTAACTTCTTTTTTCGAGTTAATAAATATTTGCAAATATTACTATTGATGCAATAAATCAAAACTTCAAAATTAATGTTGGTTATACGATATGCTATCCTTTTTTAAATACCACTCATAAGAAAGATATAGCATCATGGTAAGATTACTTATAATCTATATAAAACGAGCGGTATTCCACGAAATAAAAGTTAATAACAAGCTTTATAATTTAAATTACGTATCTCAGCTAACAAATATTTATGAATATCAGAACCTTTTGATATTTGAATTACAGATAATACTTGTATAGCTCTCCACAAATTATAGAGTCAAGGTCGACCAATCGCTGAGCTGCATGATGTGATCATGACGAAGATTCTCGTGTCACGATAGATCTCGAGTAAGTTTGACTTAACTTTGTTCTTGAGTAATTATTCTTCATAATATTCTTTACAAGACGCTCTATCTTTTTACAAACATACAATACGTTTCAATACATTTTATATATTAATAGCGTAAGCCGATTTTTGTCCCAGTTCATAAAAAATCGGTTATGGTCTCATTTTGAAGAGCTCCAGCCGTAGATGTGCAGAAAATTAAAGATAATTATTGATTGCAATTTACTGAATTGTTACGATTTAGCAAAGAATTTTAGATAGCGAAAAAAGTTAGTGGCCGGGTAGAGAGCGGCGCTATGGCTGTACAAAAAAACAAAAACAAATGAAAAACGTGCGAACAGACGTCGTCAGTTTACGATAAAATGTAATCATAACAAAACCTATCATAGGTTTCAAATTCCTAAAAATCTATTGAATAAAGGCGAAGTTTTGCAGGCGACCCACTAGTTTAAATTTAATGTACCACTTACGTACGTAAAAAATAAAAAAAATAATATTTTATTAATTTAATATTTAATATTTATAATGTGTTTCTATACTATACGCAGGGTATCTTGTTAATTGCTGGTTGTGTCCAGTCAATAGATAAAGTTTGCTCGTGCCTCGGGAAGCGCGTAAAGACGTTGATCGTGCGTCTGAACTCTATTCAGACGCGTCTATTGCCGTTCTGTCGGTGTAAATTCTAAACTCAAACTCAAACTCAAATTCCATTATTCAATATAGAAGCATTCCACTTACTTATTGATTGTCAAATTAAACAATACGTAGCGGTAAACTGAGAACACGTTTGTACATACGCTAATTATTTGAACTTATGACTAATTATTTGGATATATACCTATGCTTTCAAAAAGAGTTACGTAAGTAAAGATTGATAACCATTTTTAATACAAAAAAAAAATACAGGTCGTTTTTTTTTGTTGGAAAGAGTTTTTATATACAAAAATAATAAGCTAATTCTATTGTAACTTTAAATACTCCATTCCTCCATTTATTTTAATGAACTTAATACGTATGTGAGATATATTAATATATATAATATGAATATATTATTGGATACAAATACGGTAATCCGTAGCAGTTCTAAAGGTGACAAGCAAGTGGCTCACCTGATGGAAAGTAACTACCACCGCTGCGTTGCCGGCCTTTAAACTAGAATGAGATGGAATGTTTACTAATATATTTAATTTAATATATTAATAAATTATAAGATGGAGATACTAATGTGTGTCCTCGACCACTCCCATAAATTAGGTCACACGATAAGGATGGTACATTAATGACATTAAACATAATTGCTATTTAGTATGTAGCCTTCATTTTTAGGCATGACGTAATTTAATTTAAACACATGCAAGGGTTGGGTCGTAAATTAACGTGTCACTTTTACAGGAGCCGCGAAAACAATTTTCATTTTTAATTTCGTTACTTTTATAAAAGATGAAAAATGGCATTCAATGGTTTCTATGCGGGTTAAATAGTATTTTTTTTATGATATAGGTTGCCGGACGAGCAAATGGGCCACTTGATGGCAAGTGGTCACCATCGCCCATAGACAATGGCGCTGTAAGAAATATAAACCAAGTTCATCGCCAATGCGCCACCAACCTCGGTAACTAAGATGTTATGACCCTTGTGCCTGTAGTTACACTGGCTCACACACCCTTCAAACCGGAACACAACAATACTGAGTACTGCTGTTTGGCGGTAGAATATTTAATATATATATATATATATCATATAGAGATTGTTTGCCGACTCTTCTCGATAAAATATACATTCTGAACCGTTGTTCAATTTATATTGAATCATATATTGTTATGTTATATAAAACTGTGTGATTCAGAAGTACTCGTAAGGGTCTAATTAGATATAATATATTTTGTTTTTATTTTTTTTAATTGTGGTAGTATCATTGGTGATTATTGGGAGCGCTGAGCATAAGGAGCGATACAAATTTTGGATAAAAGTGTAGCAAAATCGTCATAATTTATTCATACACTAGCCTATCCGACCCGGCTTTACACGGGTACAATAAAGGTCTGTATGCACTTTTAGATTTAAGAACAAACATAAAAAGAAAATTAGTTTTTGCTTTTCTTGCTAGGAAAGTTGAAGTTGAATTGAAGTTCTAGGCTTTTGCTCTACTATATGTATTATTCGTAAAGAATCCTTCCTTTATTATTTTGATTAACTCTATTTATTGATGGAAGCCGAAATAAAATCCATTGAGTAGCTTAAAATACTTAAGCGTACAGACAGCGACAAGCGACATTGTTTTATACTACGTAGAGATTCTGCCAAGTCCTGAAGACGTAGACGTAGAGTAACTATCTAGTTTTACTTTAAGCTCCATAGATGGCGCTTTAGATAATAACTTCAGCGAATAAACTACAAACAGTTACGTTATAGAGGGAAAGTGAAAACATTTAGCTCTTGTAGTTTCAAGCTAAATCACTAGATGGCGTTACTACATAATTTTACAAGAACGGTTCGATACATTTTTGTTTCCACTTACTGTTTTAAACTAAATATACAAAATAAATTATAAATAAAAATAAATATAAGTACATGTTGTTTTTAAACTTTTTCAAGCGTTTGTAAAGTAAAAATCTTACAATTTTTTATGTAAATCATGTAAAATGCGCAAAATGTCACTAGTACCAAATTTACTTCTGTATTTGAATGTTCTGAGCACTATTTAGGTACTTCTACTTAAATATAACATGATCAACTCAACTAAAAATACTCATAGAATATTAAAATTATTTAGACTAGTAAAATAATAATTTTAAACTAAACATCGGCGTCCATACTTCAGCAACCAGTTAATTGCTATATAGTGTAGAACAAATACTAATAGCTAAATAAAACTATAAATCGATAATAATCCGGCATATTGATGGTAGTCGGTGAATATTTACTCGGTGGCAGGTCTTTGTCAATGCCCGTCTGGGTAGTTACGATTACATTACATTAGCGGCCTGTAAATTTCCCACTGCTGGACTATTCTACCACGCTGCATATTCCATCACGCTGGTCCAATGCGTGTTGGTAGATACACATGTGGCAGAATTTCGTTGAAATTATACACATGCAGGTTTCCTCATGATGTTTTACTTCACCGCCTCCGCCTAGCACGAGATGAATTATAAATATAAATTAAGCACATGAAAATTGCATGTCTGGGTTTGAACCCGTAATCATCGGTTAAAATGCAGGCGTTCTAGCTACTGGACAATCTCGGCTTTTATCCATACTTATCAAAATTGCCCAATATTCGGATGTTATTTGTGATGATAAAGATTACTAACACATCCTGTGCAACAGATAAATTGAAATCTATCGTTTATTTCATGGAATTTTCGAAATATAAAAATGATAAATGCCTTCGTAGAATTTTCTACACTCATTTTAGAGATCTATAAATCTTATGTACAAAGATATCTTACATTTGTTATATTTTTGGCAACGTTTGCAAATTTCAATGAATAATCCAACTGCGTTGATAAAATATATAATATTTACCTACTTTGTAAAATTTTAAAACGACTGGCTGACATACAGCGCACAGCCTAAACCGGTTGATCTAACAGAATGAAGTTTAGCACGAATGAGCTCGAAAATTGGTATCTTCAAAAATCATCTCCGTATGGAAATTCGTCATTTCTGTTGTTAGAAACTGTTGTTGTGTTTAGGCCTCTGTTTATCAGTTAATGACCAAAGTTACGTGTTTTCCGATTTTCTTACTCAAATTCGTTCTGACATATATTTACTAAAATTCTATATTTATTAAATAAGTCGTTTTAACGTAACATAGAAAAGCATAAGTAAATATAATGTACCGTTTTTTATAATATTCGTATGATAATTGTTTATTACTATTTCTGTTTCATTCTAATCGTTACGAAACAAAAAAGATAGAATACCTTTCTTTCGTCTTGGTGAGTTAGCTGGTGTGCTGTGCTCCGAGCTCTGATCTGCTGCATACTCCGTTCCACTGCTGTCTTGTGGAGCTAGAGAAAAGATGGTGCCTGCTGGACAGCGTTCTCTACTTCGACTGCGTTGCCAACGAGTCTAGAAAAAAAATATGTTTCACATTAAAAACGAAAGTTTTTTAAATTCTTTTTTCAAATTTTTTATCATGTCGATACCTTTATTTTAAAACTGAAGAGTTTGCTATGAAGTATTAATATTAAACTAGTAAACCAACAGACAATCTGGTATTACATAAACCTCTCTTGGGATATGTTATAGTGATTACAGCACACAGATATGAATAAAATTGTATCAATTAAATTCCTAATAAAATTAATTTCTTAACAATATTATTTAAATAACTCATTATTATTTTAAAAATAGAATTAAATTGTTTACGTATGTATATGTCAACGTAAAATTGTAAATACCGTTAGATAATAATCTACCGAAGTTAATTAAAGTTAAATTACAAAAAACTCTAACCTAACCTAACCGAAATATCCTAAACTATTGAAAATTTTGAAGTTTAATTTTGAGTTAAATCAACGTTCACAATATTTCGACAGCTTACAATCTCGCGAGATAGATTACAGTCTAACGGTATTTAAAATATATATACATAATAACTGGGGTTAAGAATAGAGATTATTATTGACGACTGTAAGTCTGTTAAAGGGAACGTGTACGTGGACGTGCACGCTTAGGACGGCAATGATTTAGATAATGTTACCCATATGCATAACATTTCAATAAATTTAAGCCATCTATATCCTTTCAACGTTAAAGCGCTACGAAATCTATCACATGACCCTTGTGACTGAAAGTACACTGGCTCGAATAATCTTCAAACCAGAAATAGTAAAACAAAATATTTCTCAATAGCACTGGAATAAATTATGAACAGTTAGATTAAATACTAACATATTATCATACGTTGCTTTAATCCTAATATCCAATTATAGAAGACGTTATCCAAGAAGTTTATAAAAGGGCATCGCAATAGGATTAACCGATTAAGTAAACCTTAACAGTTTAATCCCTTCACCTTTTAGCCTTGTTTATGTAGTCATATTATTTATATAATTTAATAATAGCTGCTTTGCGCCATTTCACCCGCGCTACATATTCTACGCCGACCTACGACGCTACGACCGTAGCGTGACGCTACGTAATTGAACCTTTGCCCATAAATTGGAAAAAAAAAATTATGCTTTATAATATTAGTATAAACATTGCTAGCGTGAGCTTTAGAAAGCCCTTGTTTGATATTTAAATTTAGAATAGGGTTATTACAAAGTCCAAAATATTTGTTTAATTGTATATTGCGATTGTAATTTTAAATGCAAGATCGGAGTGACGTAAAGGTTCTAACAACTAATATCTTTGCAGATATATTTTATACCGAATATATCTCGGAGGATAAATAAGAAACTTGAAATAAGAAAAGTTTAGACATGAACTCTTTATTTGGCTGAAACACAATCTCGGTCTTCCGCAAAAACTATTAGAGTATATAAAAAGACATATTGTTATATATTTTTTTATGGCATTGGTAGGTGGACAGGCAAATGCCCTAAGTCATCACCCATAGACAATGGTACCGTGTGTTTAACCAGTTCTTACATAACCGATAAGATATGTATAACCAACTTTCGAACTGAGAGGTTATGTCTTTTGTACCTGCAGTCAAACTGGCGTGATTGATGAACCTTCAAATTAGTATACAACAATACTAAGCACAGGTATAATAAATGGTAAGCACACACATACCCAGACGCTTGCGCAACACCCTACCAAACTTGAAATTAGTAAGAGCCCTCTGCCCTTATTAATTTATTCGATGAGGCCTTGGTTGCTTTATTGATGAAGCCGCCTGTTGCATCTTGTGAAACTTTTACTAATCTAGTTTTTTAAGTGCAATTACATATTTAAATGAATATAAATTTAAAAAAAAATACAGTACAAACGGACAGTCCTATCGGTCAACATTTATAACATAATAAATATATAATATTAGTTAATAATAATTTTCAAATGAAAATAATATTTTGGAAAATAAACTGTGAACGAATAACAATATTCTAATTATTCAAGAATCGCTTTGTAGTTTGAAAACAAGTTTTCTAGTAACCCTAACAGTTCAATTAAGCGAGTAAACTGTTTTGGTGAAGAGGGTTCTAGTTAAACTGGTTCAATCAATTAATCACTGAAACATGTTGATTAAATGAAATTTCTATTTGAACTTTCTAAAGTAGTCTTCAAATCAACCTCCGTGGTCGAGTAGTGTGTACACCGGTTTTCATGGGTACGGCGCTCCAAGGTCCCGGGTTCGATTCCCGGCCGAGTCGATGTAGAAAAAGTTTATTACTTTTCTATATTGGCTTGGGTCTGGGTGTTTGTGGTACCGTCGTTACTTCTGATTTCCATAACACAAGTGCTTTAGCTACTTACATTGGGATCACAGTAATGTATGTGATATTGTCCAATATTTATTATATTTATTTAAATTAAATCAATATGTATTCAATTAAAAGGTTTAAGTTATAGTGTATAATAAAATTGTAACTAAAAGATCTATGGTAAGATTTATATATTATTATTTATATATAAAATAATTGGATACTCTTATTGTAATGCTCAACTATAATAATTACATAAATCTTATATAAAAAAAAACAGCCAAGTGCAAGTTGCGGTCGCGCACAAAGGGTTCTATACCATTATTATTATTGTTTATTTTTTTATTTCAATTTTATTATTTATTAGTAAAAACTATATTTATTACAATTAAGTATTTTGTGAATATTTCAAGTTCGTACCTGTTACCATAATTGATATCGACCAAAAAATAGTTTATTGTATGGAAGCCCACCTTAAATATTTATTATATTTTGTTTTATAGCGGGAACATAAGTACACAACGTGAAAATTTCAACTGTCTAGCTATCGCGGTTCTTGAGATTCATCCTGGTGACAGATAGACAGCGAAGTCTTGGTAATAGGGTCCCGTTTTTACCCTTTGGGTACGGAACCCTAAAAAAGATGCAGTGCGGTGATTTTTCAGAATATTACAAATATATATTTTTATGATATAGGACTAACAAATTGACCGCCTGATGGTAAGTGTCTTACATTGCAAATACGCTACCATATTTGTGAACTAAGCTTTTATGTCCCTTGTGCCTGAAGTTACACTGGTACACTCTCCCTACGAACCGGAACACAGCAATATTGAGTTCTGCTGTTTGGCAGTAGGATATCTGATGAGTGGGTGTTACCTGTTTCTTGCTGGTAGGGCTTTGTGCAAGCCCGTCTGGGTAGGTACTACTCACTCATAGTACTCAACTCACTAGTACTCCGTATTGTTGTGTTCCGGTTTGAAGGTTGAGTGAGCCGGTGTAACTACAGGCACAAGGGACGTAACATCTTATTTCCCAAGATTGGTGGCGCATTACTAATAATTATTAAAAAAATATCTTTATCGAATTGTGACAATAGAATTTTATATGCGCGAAACTTAAATAATGTATAATATAAGTGTTCTAGGTAGGAAGGAGGCGTTTAGTTAGTCTCAAATTATGGAGCGCAGAATACGTAATTATGCTTCTATCAAGCCAGCCCTTAACTAGAAGTACTTCGTTTTACTTACGTTATCAAGGTAACGTGTGCTTTCGTAATTATACCATGATACCCTTGAACTGAGCCGAGATGGCCCAGTGGTTAGAACGCGTGCATCTTAACCGATGATTTCGGGTTCAAACCCAGGCAGGCAACACTGAATTTACATGTGCTTAATTTGTTTATAATTCAAGTCGTCCTCGGCGGTGAAGGAAAACATCGTGAGGAAACCTGCATGTGTCTAATTTCAACGAAATTCTGCCACATGTGTATTCCACCAACCCGCATTGGAGCAGCGTGGTGGAATATGCTCCATACCTTCTCCTCAACGGGAGAGGAGGCCTTAGCCCAGCAGTGGGAAATTTACAGGCTGATTATGTACCCTTGAACTATTAATTAAATTAATTTGTACGTCGTATAGAAACCTACATGTGTCAGATGAAAGTCTGGTACGTATCCATCACCCCGTAATGAAGCTGCGTGGTGAAAAAAACTCTAAACCTTCTTCACAGTAGAAATAACCCGTATAGGAATGAAAGCAACTTTCGAGCTTAGTCTTACATCAGAGTACGAAGTGAATTAAATTAAAATACTTATTTTAATTAAATACCTTTAAATTATTAAAAAAATGTTGCGTCCGATGTACAACGGATAACGGTGCGTGGTGGTGAGCTGATCGGGCACGTGGCGGTGCTGTCCGTATCGGAGAGGAACAAGACAGCTCAGAGGCTGACTTAGACAGCCTCCCGGAGAGAGCTTCTGACCGCTCTGGAATAGAACAATGTTAATTATTTATAATTACATTATAGACCTGGAGTATCTGTACGGTTGAACGCGCTTTTCTTAGAAACTACAAATCTGATTGGAATTATAGTACTTGCATTAGAGCACATTTATTGTGAAAATTAATCACTGAACAACCTCACTAGCTAGAACTCTTAAACACTGGTAACCTAATTGAGCATTTACCATAAATATTACACAATATGACAAACTGTAAAAAAAATCATCATCAATATTTGTATAAGTCAAGAACACTGATGAAACCATGAGGCTAATTGATATACTAAACAATTCAACAAACAAACTTTTATTTTTACTATATTCGCAACGAATAATATATCCGTCGAATGGTTTATACCTCATTCCGACTATAAGGAGAGATCTCTAAACTAATAGCCGAATATTCTACCTATATTTGATACATATTTGTATAATCACGGTACTGTCTAATAAAGTATACCATGTGGTTAACGCTGATAATAATATTATATTTACGTTTTATTTTGATATTGCGTTGATGTGACATTTATATTCGTATATGATTGCTTATTTTGTTTGTATCAAGAAATAAATATATATGAAATTGTCTTTCATTAAATTTGAAAATATCTTATATATTAATACCGTGAGCCGATTTTTGTCCCAGTGATTATGGGATGATAGCTGCACATAAAAAAAGGTTATGGTACTATTTTGAAGAGCTTCAGCCGATGTGCAGAAAATTAAAGAGGATTCTTGATTGCAATTTACTAAATTGTTACGATTTAACAAAGAATTAATTTTAGAGAGCGGAAAAAAGTTACTGGCCGTGCAGAGAGCGGCGTTATGGCTGTATTAAAAAAAAAAAAAACAAATGTAAAACATGCGAAAAGACGTCATCAGTTTACAATGAAATTAAATCAAAACAAAACCTACCATAGGTTACGAAATTAGTAAAAAATCTGTTCAATAAACGCAGTTACGCGTGCGACCCTAGTATTTTAATGAAAATAGGTATTCGACTGCATACAAAAAAGGTCAATTACAGAATTATGAATAAGTTTTTAATAATTTGAAGCTTATCACACTTTACATTATGAGATATTTAATACGATTTTATTTGTAATATCGGTCAATGACCTCGTTAAAACGATAAACGGAAATAACAGTTTCTCGGGGAAACCTATTAATTTCCCGAGTGATAAACTTTTCGTTTATAATGATCCAGGCTTACACTATCATCTTTTTTAATTAATTATAATTAAATCTCCGCAGACTTTATTTATTTGGATACGTATTGCGCGTCTCGCCTTAATAAGAAATTCATTTACTTCCCGATCGCAGCGCCACCTACCGGATCCTATCTAAAGGTCCTATCAATTCAAATAAACACAAATTTCATCGAAATAAACTAAACTGGACCCGCTTAGAAGTAGTTCTGTTACGTACTCACATATAGAAGTTAAGTAAATAAAGACTCTTTTTATACATACATATATCTACAATTCAACATAGTATATAATGACGTTTGTTATGTATTAGATATCATTATTTAAGATACCTTTATATAATCGTGGATCCCGCAACCCTGGGACTTGGCAACTTACTACTATCAGTCTACAAATACATTGTGGACTGTAAAAAAACGTCTTTAGAGTGTTTTGAAGTTGGTCTCGTATCGATTTATTTTGTATCAGCAAATGGTTGTCGATGGTTGCATCATTAGCAGCCTGTAAATTTCCCACTGCTGGGCTAAGGCCTCCTCTCCCTTTGAGGAGAAGGTTTGGAGCATATTCCACCACGCTGCTCCAATGCGGATGGTTGCATCACACGCATATAAATATCTCTTTTCACACTTGGTGGTAGGGCTTAGAGCAAGCTCGACTGGGTTTGTTCCACCCACTCATCAAGTATTCTGCCGTCAATCAGCCATACTTGGTATTGTTGTGTCCGATATGAAAGCTGAGTAAGCCCGTATAATTACAAGCAGAAGGAACACAACATCTTAGCTCCGAAGGTTTGTGGCGCATTGGCGATGTAAGAATGATTAATATTTCTGTCAGCTTCAATGTGCGTGCGGTTGTGACCGCTTAACATCAGCATACCCATTTGCCAAAAAGATTAATTTATACATGTAATAAAATTGGAGTGTCTGTTTGTAATATTAAAATAACAGCTTTTTACTAAATAAATATGTATGTTTACACGGTACATATACCAAAATATTTTTTTTTACAATTTTTGTATATCTGTCCGTCTGTTTGTTCCGGCTAATCTCTGGAACTGCTGGATAGATTTTGACGTGACTTTCACTGGCTGATGTAAGAAGGAGTAACTTAGGCTACAACAATAACTTTTTTGTTAAATTCAAACGCGCTCGAAGTCGCGGGCACAGCTAGTAAAAAATATATTTTTTTATAAATAAAGAATCTTAAAATCCAAGTTCACTACTTATCGTTTACCCGAATAAAATCAAATCAATTTATCAAAGCTTTTGACGGGTGACGCGTCTACTCTTTACAAAAACCTGAAACGATATTAAATTGAACATACAGCGACCCTTCGGAACCCCTCTGTGGTAATACTCAAACTCTTCTTATATAGAATCAATCCTTTATCCGCCCTTATTGATACGACTAGCTAAAGTCCCCGTTTTCACATTCTATAATTGGTCTTACGTTTGGAGATAAATATAAATTTCGAATTTTTTTTTTATTGTAGAAAATGAATGAATATCAACCGAAGATTTTGATTTTGTAGTAAAATAGTCTCTAAGCGAAAGTCCTCAAAAGAGGTCTTAGCCCAGTATTGGGACAATAGTACGCTATAACTTTGATTTTCTTTCTATTTCGGTTGAATACCTATTAATCTTCAATACTAGTTTAAATTGTTTTTTACATTCAATTCAAACTCAAGTAAAATGTATGCATTTTGTTTTTAACTAATTTAGCATTAATTATTCATTTCTTCAACTTCAAAAGTAACGAAGCAACATTAGCGAGTAGTAATAAATAAACATAAAGTAAAGTTTATTTATATTTATACGAACGGCCGTTGTTGAAAAGACACGAAGGAATCTTGAAACTTTTCTTCTTTGTTGAAAATAAACTTAAAATAAGCTGATGTACTTGTTTTTGATTAATTTTGCTATTTACTCGATGGAAAGACAGCAATAATTAGTATTGTTGTATTGTATGAAAAAAACAATTCTAAAATATGACATTTAAAAAAAATCCCGCTGAGTTTCTTTCGCCAGTTCTTATCAGATCCGAGGTACTTATTTCCGAAATGGTGGTAGATTTTTGACTATCAATTGCTAGTGTACTTCTATATTGAATAAAGATTTTTGACTTTAACTTTGATTCTGGTTTGAAGGGAGAGTGAGCCAGTATAATTACGGGCTCAAGGGACATAACATAAGGAATGGTTAATATTTTTTTCAAGGTCTATAGGCAGTCTAGGTTTAGGTCGGTTGGCCATTTTACAATCAGTTAATACATTTCAATCAATATATTTCTATATATCTTATTAACAAAATAAATATATTGGTGTACCAAAAAAAAACAACAAACATTAATTAGCAATTTATCGATTAAAATACACTAAGTTCAATATTGTATTAAACTATTTGTTAAGCTTATTTATCAAAAGAATGGAAAATGTTGATCGCAGTTAAATAAAATAGTTTATTCTTTCTTTAAAACTTTTCACGCCGCTAATGACCAATTTCAGTATGAAATGCACCGGCAATTTATCATTTTCAAAGATAATAAGCATAAAGTTTATTTTACAATTCGAGTTATGATAAAATAAAAATACAAAGTGCTTTTACCGTTTCTAAATATTTAATATATTCAATCTATATATTTGAATAGGGATTTTATTGTTATAGCCTCTTTGGTTTAGTGGCTAGCTTATAAGGCTACAGATCTGAGATTCTGAGTTCGAATTCGGTGAGAACTCGTGTCAATAAGATTTATTGGGATTTAAGTGTTAGTGGTTGTGATAAAAACATAAACCTCATGCTCCTGTGTTTCGTAACGTACGCTTGAACCTTGCGCTGGAATTCTCTTCTATTTTATGCATAGATAGCAAAAGAACGGGCAGCTAACCTGATGAAAAGTGACTTCCACCGACAATGGATATCAGCAATACTAGAAGGCTTACAGGTGCGTTACCGACCTTTAAGAAATGAGTAGGCGTAAAAGTTGTCCTGCCGAGTTGTTGTATTAACGCACTTGTACGTTATAACCTTGCACAGTTAGCTAGTCTTTAACCTTTGTTGAGAACGGACAATAGTGCTCGAAATCGGTCAGCAGGACATCAGGGACTTTAACCTTTTATAGTTTGTCCTTAGATTCGATCAGCTACAGGTCAGCTACAGGTCTTATATCTGGTTACTCGATTCAATAACCGATTTGTTTTGCATGCACATGATAAAATTATTTATGAGTTGTTATTCATAAGTGTCCCAGTAAAAAAGATTCTTCAGCATTACGTAATGTGTCATATTTTACCGAAAAACAGCAAATACTTTGCTGTTGTGTTTCGGTTTGAAGGTCGAGTCAGTGTGACTACAGGTACTAGGGTCATGACATTTTAGTTCCCAAGATTGGTAGCTGTATGAAAGAAATGGTTAACATTACTTTTGCCGCCTAATTCTACGGGCGATTGTGGCCACTTATCATCAGGTGATCCTTAAGAGCGTTCAAGTATTTAAAAAAATTGACGTTTCCAATACATCGTATATACAATGTATCTGTCGAATTTGAAAATGTTTAACAGCTCGTTACTTGTGCCGCAAAAATTATGTATAACGTTTTTTTTTAATATAAGAACCATGCAAATTTCATACATTGTGATTTTTTAAAGTAAAAGGAGTATCAAGAAAATTGGGTCAACCGTATCATTTTATAGGATTCCGCAATAAAAAAGAAACCCTAATAATGTCGTTATGACACTCCGAACGGGTCGATTTTAAGAGATGCTTTAAGTCTAAATTTAAGCGGCTCTCTACAAACGTAGCATAACCTTTATTTGTTAGCCTTCATATATTTTTAGCGTTGCATATTTAATGGATTTTTCGTGTATTTTTTTTTAATATAGATACTACATAGTCTACCAACACGCATTGATAATCGTTGATGAACATCAGCAGCCTGTTGGAATAAGCTGCAAGAATTCTCCTCAAAAGGAGAGGCTTTAACCCAACAAACGTTTAGAGGCTGTTACTACCTTAAGTCATTCTGTCACAGTCTTCAGAGATCTGTTTTAGATTTTATAACTGTCAGTGCACTGACAGTTTAAGGAGCAGTTATTGCTTCTTCCAGTGGCAGTATTTATAGGTAATGGTGACTACCATCACTAGACTACTAAGAGACGTAGTTACTAAAATATTTTTAAAAATAAACCTCATTCATAATAATATATAAAAATTATTGAATATGTATAAAAGCTGTTCCCTCTTTGATTTATTCCCGGAAATCCTGTAATGCCTGTGTCCTTATCCACGTCCCAAAATATGTCAATGTGAAATTGCATTAGTGTAATGAGGTAACAAGTTATATCCATATAGATAGCTTCACTTAATATATTTTGTTAAATGACGATTCAGAAGCGCTTGTAAAAGCCTATTTGAATAAATTATATTTTAATTTGATTTGATTTGAAAAACACAGCAATATTAGTCTGACAGAAACACTGCGATAATATTTTTATTCGTTACCTTAATGTCTGATACAATTTTCTATCAAAATTCAAATTTATATCTCAATTTGTATTTTTAGTATTGTGCTGATCCGTTTGCGCTGTCCTCCGAAGGAGGAGTGAGCCAGTGTGACATAACATGTTAGTTCCCATGGTTGGTGACGTATTGACGGTTAAAATAATGATTAATATTTCTTACATGACATTTATCTGCCTAGATGTTTTAAATGAAAAAAATGTATTATTTTCCAAATTTAAACGACGCGTAACGCGCATAATTCAATACACGCGAGGAAGGAAAAGTATCTTGTGTCCGAAACGTTTTATTTTGAAACGTTTTTTTTTATTTATATACATATAAACGTTAGCACTCCAATTAAAACTTGAATAGTTTTCCCAAAAAAAAAAAACGTACCATTCAGTTCAACGTTTTCGTTTTTTACATCAAATATTGAAATATTCCAGACTCACGGTTAACGCAGGCATGAAATGTACCGTTTGGAACACGGATTGAATATATGATCGGACACTTCATCTCTTTCTTTTGATACCGGCGGAAGCGAGATACATGATATGCGGATAACCAATAGAGATATACATTTTACAAATGAGGGTACTCTACTAGACAATAATATTACTATGTTATTTGATAATTATAAGATGATTATTTATTAAGTAGCCTTCCAATAAATTAAGTTGGGAAAAAGAACAACTTAAATTAAGAATATATTAAATCCAGTAGCGTTTTAATCTTATATTATTTAAAGTTCGAATGATTTTTTACAATAAGACCATCAACAAGAAATAAAAGACGATAAGTATGAATATCAAATTGTATTTAATAAATATATCTATGATGTAAATAAATAGAAAAAAATACAATAATTTTTCATATTCCCTTTGGTAGGATCTTCATTCCCAATTTTTAAATTGATTGAAATACATACGATGATTTAAAACTACTTTTCGAGCTTACTTGGATATCCTTCATATTTTGATTTAAATTTATTTATCACTGAAACTATTCATTTGTTCCGTTGACCGATTTCCAGAGACCAGCCTCGCAGAACATATTATAGTTCACAAATGTGTGCGTTAACAAATATGCAAATCTCTATTCCTTCATTCTTATAATCCTATTGGATAGCAAATCCAACATGGCTGAAAAGAGATCTGGCGCGCTTTCCGAAGTACGGAAGTGTACACTCTTCCAACTGTCAGACTTTCAGTTAGAAAAACTCAATATCTATCTATCAACCCGACTTGAGGTTTGGACCCTGGAACTCAGGATCTGCGGCCCTATTAGTCACTAGACTAAAGAGGCAGTAAAAAATACAAGCATATGGATGGTTCAAAAACTCTAACTAGGCATTCTCAACATGAGATCTTCAATAAACTGAATAATGTTTAATAGCATTTCAAAACATTATGGACTTTATTTTCAAAATAATATTCACAGTATATATATATATATATATGATCTATGTGCGAATGTGTTGTGTATGTTAAGATTGTGTGGGTACATTAAATACTAGTAGTTTTCGCCGTCGTCGCACAGACTACAGAATACAACATATTACAGAATAACCCGTAAGCGCTCTGTATGACCGGATGCAGAAAATAATTTTTAATGCACGCCTTGTATATTTAAGCATTCAAATGCATAAAACGTAAACACATTACCATACCACTCAGATTATAAAATAAGTATGGGGCGCGTGTAACTTTGTAGAGAAGCGACAAAAGCGAATACAAAATCAAAAGCGAAAGCAAATTCCCAAGACAAGAGTCTTTTTTGATAATAGGTTTGCATTCGCTTTTGTATTTGTATTTGCTTTTATTGCTTCACTTTGGAGTTGTGCGCAATCCATTGGCTTATTGTTTCATAAGCTAAGCCATACGAAAGCCTAAAAAAGAAATTTCATTAAAGAAATACGGACACTTTTTTGAGTAAATTTTGTTTAAATCATGTATATAGTTCGCGCGATAAACTGTCAAACAAAAAACCTGTCGCAATTATAATGTAGAATACTATATATATTTATATTTGCAAATAAATTGACATAAAGTAAATATTGTTACTCATCTTTAATACGTAAATTGGAAATATGTATAACATCGATTGTTGTTTTTCATTTCAGCGAAACTTCACTAATAAGGAAACAAAACACAATCAATATCAAACCGAACGTATTGGGGTTTGATACGACTTGCTCGTGTAACGCACCTCACGTCTTTCTTATGAGTTTATTCAAAGATTTTGATTTTTCTGAAAATATGGGCATGTTATGCTTAGGAATGTGGACTATGTTGAGAGGAAACTCTTGAGCATGGACGTGGATAGATATAGAGGAAGAGGACGATCAAAGAAACGATGGACGGATTGTGTGAAAGACGATACGACTAGAAAGAAAGTTACTTGTGAGATGACGTCAGACAGAGAAGTATGGAAGAAGAAGACATGCTGCGTCGGCCTCAAATAAAATTGAGATAAGGCAAGAGGATGATGATGATGATGATCACTGAAAATATTGGTTCAAATTGCAAAATGCTATTTGTTTTTAGAGATACATTTTTAGTTTATCACAAGCAAAATGGCCTACTAAGGGGTCAAGTATGTGGTCACCACCAGTGCACTTGGCGTGGTAAGAAATATTAAGTATTCCTTACATCCGATTCCTTACATTCGAAGGTAAGATGTTATGTTCCTGTAGGTGTACTGACTTACTCACCTTTCTAACCGGAATACAAAATAAATAGTATTGCTCTTTGACGGTAGAATGTATGATGAATGGGTGGTAACTACCTAGACGGGCTTGCACAGAGCACTACCACCATAAAATATACATACAATATAAGTTGTATTTCATGAGGAAATATAGTTATAGAAAAAAAAGATTACATTAATTTATTTATAAAACAAACATAATTAGATATGACACCGCCATTAGTTTTCGTCGTTAGACGTATAATGATTTGGTACATCTCTTAAAGTTTAAAACTATACGCTATCATAATATGAAAATTACATATCATTCAAGATTTGTTCATTTCTGTGAATCTTTAATTAACTAATAAACAAAACTTATCTATGCAATATAAATAATAATAATAACACGACGGTTGTGGATTTTCTGAACGACAAAGACCAACTGAAAAATTTGGATATTTTTACAAATGAACGAACAGTGTTTGTCAAGCAATATTTTTTTTTTTTTATGAAAGAACCAAAATCATAATAAATAATACGACAAGATAAGAAACGGCATTGGTATATTTAAAAAATTTGACGTCAAAATGTCAACTTTATATAATACTATGTAATAACGTAATGATCATAAAGATTTTAGTGCATAGCTCTTTTACAGCTCATAAATTTACCACCATATACAATATGTAGTACTTACTCGTAATGTGTTGAAGAAATCATAAGAATTATTTTGTAATAAAATTTTAATAGATTAAAACGAGAAATTATTTATTCCATGCAAGATATTATAATTGAATAATAATCTATACAAAATTCAAAAATCTATATACAAGCATTACATAACAACCATGAACCTTTCGCCTTTTTTTAAATATTTGTACCTAATATTTCAGATTTAGAACTATTTTCCCAGTTAAATCCTCATTAAGTGGGCAAACTGAAGCAAAAAGTTTTAGTTCAAAACGAAGCAGAACTTTCAGAGATACGTACATTCAAACAAACAAACTCTTTAGCTTTATAATTAGTATTACTTTACTACTTTACAGACTGAATAGAGAACACTAGTCTTTATTTTTTTAATGAGAAATAATCTTTTCACTTAAAGGACCTCTTTAATCATCGAGATGATTATTTTACTAACTTAATTTATACATCTCATCATTTCCCAAAAACACCACTCGCGCCTCAAAATACAAAGGTCTCAACACGCCTTCCGAAGCTAAACTACAAAACTAAACTAAAACTAAACTAAAACTAAACTAAACTTCCTAAATTACTGATAATTTATTTATAAAAAAAAAGTGTATTCAAACCCGATACCATCAAACAGTTGCAGCTATAGAGGCTAACGCATAGACCAGTTGAGAGTTAAAAGGCCAAGGTATGTAATAATTCAGTTTGTTTTTCGTTACATATTATAACACTTTAAAAAAAAAATTGTATTAACATACTTTGATTATCGATTAATAACTTATTCTTTTTTCTTCATTAGATTTACTCCATGTTTTAATGCAACAGTGGAAACTTTGTTAGCTTATATAAGACTTACTTTGGTATCAAATGTTTGTGTTTTATACTATGCTGTATGTTTCCCGAAAATAAAAATAAAATAAATGTACTATATAATCTCGTACTTATACCTACCCATAGTGACCATTCTTAAAGGCTATCTGCGCCAAATTATAATATGAGTGCGCTCTCTATTTGCGCTCTCTATCCCTCCCTCTCTCTCTCTCTCTCTCTCTCTCACTCACTATGTCTCAAAATGAACTCCAATCACCGTATCAAATGTTTTTGATAACCCACTCATCAGATATTCTACCGTCAAACAGTGTGTTATATTCCGGTTTGAAGGGTGAGAAAGCCAGTGTAATTACAGGCACAAGGGACATAACATCTTAGTTCCCAAGGTTAGTGGTGAATTAGCGATGTAAGGATTGGTTAATATTTCTTACAGCGCCATTGCTGTGGGCGATGATAACCACTTACCATCAAGTGGCCCATTTGCTGGTCTGCCAAACGATATCATAAAAAAAATATACAAAACTCACTAAAACTACGTTACGCGCGTAACATTATTGTCGTTTCCAATTTCAAGAGACATTTATTTATCTAAAACCCCTATTAAGGTCTCGTGTTACACTACAACCTTTTTGTTTTAACTCAGAAGGAGTGTCACAAAATTCGCTTATTTGTATAAAGATACGAACTAGGGTAATACTGTTAACGAGACCGCGGGGAATGTTTCGTATTTCCGTTTCTCTCAAAAGATTGAAGCTCTTCTCGCTTACACGTTAATTTATAAAAGTTGGATTTTTTTTTTGTCTATTTTCATTGAATCTCCACAAACTAAACGTCAGTGCCCTCGTTTAAGTTAATTGCTAATTTTTCTTTATTACTTCAAATATTTAATGAACATTTCAAGAATTAATAATAATTAGCGTTTATGTGGTTGCGGTTCAATAATTCGGGATTCGTTGTTTAAATTCCTCTCTGCTCCAGTAAGCGTTTTCATCACGGTCCAGTATCCTAGCAGATAGTGCCGTTTTGACTTTACAGGGTGGGTTATAAGCTAATAACTACATCTGGGTAGCTACGATCTACTATCTGTACATTCGCTTATTCTACTGCCAAGCTGTAAATGCTTGTATTGCTACGTTTCAGCTTTAAGGTAAATTGAGTCAGTATAATTACAAAATGGTTAGCGGTACATCGATTATGTAAATTTTTTACGACGTCAATGACTGGGCTGTGGTAACCATAAAGTAAGTTTTACCTATCATATTTTAAATAGAAGCGAAAAAATATCACCGAACTGTTTAATGAATACATTTCTAAGACATCGATATTTGTTAATGAACTTGTTCATAGGGTGAATACATCAATCCGAAGAGACTCGACTCTCGACATATAATTGTAATAGTATTGAAAAGTTACTTGTATTTAAACCATAATAGGTACAAAAGCAAATTATGTATTTTTAACTAAAAACGAAAAATATATACGATATATCATTGAACCGAATCACACTTATGTTTGGTTCAGTTAACCCTATAAAGTCTCTTAGTATTAAACATTACGGTATCCTATCTTGACAAGCCGTTAAATGCTCATAGAAGACTCGCACGAGACAACACAGCACAGACCAAATAAGCCACGGTTAAGGTCATGTCAGTCGCGTCATTGTATCAGTTACATATGATACATTTAAATACAAATATCATTCACGTATTTGTTTGAAGCATTGACTAACATACTTAAACTCGAAAAGTAAAAAATATAGCACGACTTTTTTTTCCATTTATACTGATATTATAAAAATGTAAAAGTTGTTTGTTTGTACCTACGTCAGTCTCTAATCCATGCAACTTATGAAAAAGTTCTATTATTTTCTGTCTGGTATTAAGCAACATTGTTCCTGAGTGATAAAGGGTATAAATTATTTTTATATCATATCATATTCCTTAATAATAAATTGTATCCGTAGGAAGGGCGGATAGCTAATTTTAATATTATAATCGTAATCATCTTTCCTGACGCTAGATAACTTTTTTAACAGATAAGACATTTTTTGTAGAACATAAATGAAAAAATTATAAAGCCAATATAAATAAAACTTATACCAGAAAATCCAACGCGTTTCCAAGAAGGTTTTAGTGTATAATAATATAAGCAACATTGATTCGAAGTTTCAACCGCTTTTAATTTAGACTATCGACGGGAATACTATATCAAAAATCAATTTATATTCAGGTTCAAACCCAAGTCGGGCCAATAAAAAGTTATGGTTTTGTCAGGAAATTTCCAATACCAGTCATATCTTGCGCGTCCTCTTAACCCGATATATAATCCAAACTTAACGCGATTAAACTAGCATTGACTGCTAGTAACTTTGTATCGAAGTTTCTTATAAATAGATTGTAATGTACATTTATTTTTATCGTGCTAGGCAGATTGGCAAGTAGGCCAGACATTGTTAGAATTATTAAACATGTCTTATACCACCAATGGGTCACCAACTTTAAACTCTTACACAACTTACCCAAACGAGTTTGCACAAAGCACCAAGTAAGAATTAATTATCACAAAATTCTAAACTCTACTGTTATCAAATTAAATGTGAAAAAAGAACATACTCTATCCTTTCCGAATAAATCATCGCAAAAGCGATAGAAACCGCATCAAAATTTAACCTGTTTAGAAGTTAGCGAACAAACAGACAGAGATGAGAACATACGTTTTAAATATTTAACAAAGATCGCACACGAGACTATAACATTTAAAACAGCTTCCATTTTATTAGAATTTTATAAGAATCATTTTCGTTTTATACTTTTGTAAAAAAAAATATTTTACTTCACAAATGAGCGTTAGTTAGACATTCGAGTTCTTTAAATGAGCTTCGTTTAAATTCATACAATCAGATTACGAATGTATTGTCCCTTAATATTAAGAGATATATAAAATAAAATAGGTAATTTTACTCGTTTATTTCTCTTAATTTAATAATACTTAGTTTAAAAATATTTTTAAATTTAAATAACTTGGAAGGCTGGAAATTAATCGCCTGATGATAAATGCTCACCCATAGATTAGACATTGTAAGAAATCTTATATATTAATAGCGTAAGTCGATTTTTGTCTCTGTGATTATGGGACGATAACTGCACATAAAAAATCGGTTATAGTCTCATTTTGAAGAGCTACAGTGCAGAAAAATAAAGAGGATTCTTGATTGCAATTTATTAAATTGTTATGATTTAACAAAGAATTAATTTTAGAAAGCGGAAAAAAGTTACTGGAGAAGAAGAGAGCGGCACTATGGCTATATTAAAAAAAAAAAACAAATGTAAAACGTGGGAAGAGACGTCGTCATCAGTTTACAATGAAATGAAATAAAAAAAAAACCTGTCAAAGGCTTCGAAATTTGTAAAAATGTGTTGAATAAACGAGAAGTTTCGCGGGCGATGCACTAGTATTAACGATTATAACGTCAGTGCCCTACTAACCTCGGGAATTGAGATATTATATCCCTTATACACTGTAATACACTAGCTCACTTACGCGATTTGGTTTGGCGGTCGAGTAAGTGATGGTACCCACTCAGAGAGCCTTAAATGTACCATCAACTATAATTATTATAAAAATTGATGGATACTCATCAAAATAGTGTATTATCAGCATTTACCCCAACGATGACACGACTACCCTCACGACTGCTTATAAAAAGAGCAGGTAGACCGCCGGGCGCCCACTTAGATCCGGGCCTCCGACGGGTACACGTCGGTCGTATTTATTTTTTACATTAGCTTTAGGCTAATTTCTGCTTCTGGTTTCTAAAAGTATAATCATCAATATAAGTCATTCAATATTTCAGGGGTGGCATGCGAAGTGAGTTACTTTTGTTATTTAAATGAAGTTTTTATTGAAACAAAAATAGCTTCAAAGAAGTATATATCTACTTCTGTATCAAAAAAGGTTGACTCATAAAAATTTTGTAACTATGCTATAATAATAACTCCTAAAATTTCCAGAGGCTTTTACATTAAAAATTTTGAAGTCGAGTGAAAGAGGCTGTTCGAAAAGCTGACGCATTCAAACAATGTTATTAGATTAATTGGTGAGTATTCTCTAACACATAAAATATCAGATTGCTTCGAAATGAGACCTAAATTCCTTTGGTAAAGCACTGTTTATTTTGTTACCCACTGGTCAATTATAATATAACAAGATACGAGTTTCATCACAATATATTCGTTTCATAAATAGCACCAGCAGAAACTAATAATATATATTTTTCTGATAACCACTGGATTAACATAAAAAAACAAAAATAATACTAATGTAACCTGTATACGAAGATCACTCGTAGTCCAGTCATTATATACATTTAGAAATCCAAATGAACCAGAAGGCTGAATTTTGGATATGTCGTAGAGAGGGCTCAGAAAAGCTTAACTTGAAATTGTGGACATCGATTTCCTATATGCGTTCGCCGCCATCTTGAAAAAAGCGTTGAATTTCGTTTTCTGCGATAACTCGGCTGTGCGTCGTCATATTTGTTGCTTCATTTATGCTCTACAGTTTAGGTCCTATCGATTTCTAACCTAACGTTGGTATTTATTGTGATATCGAACGCGAACGTGACTCGTGAAGCATGCAAATTAGATTTTATCTTCCAAATGACCGCGGAGCTGAACGAGACTCAAACGCCAAGTGTTCCGTACGTAGTTGTGGCAACAATAAGAATGTTCTCAAATCGTGGACATATGAGAAATGGTGATATTTTAGCAGTTGGTATCTGCTAATAAAGTGCATTGTAAATTGCCATTTTTTGTCTATAATAAAACTCCTAAATCGCGTTTTCTATCTAATCAAATTCACATTAAATCGAGAATGAAAATGAGTAGAACAAACGCACACATGAAGTCATTATTCATTCCGAGAATGTTTATTACTATATTATAGACGTTGCTACAAATAAATGTCAGTCGAAGCATCTCCATCCGCACCCACAGGAGTTGGTGAGTCAAAAGTCCAGGTGGCAAGTAACATGAAATACTTGGGCTTCACTCTGGAGATTTAATGAGCACTTCGAAGCAATCGTCTGAAAAGTCATTACTTTTGTAATATCCTTTAGCGTACCAACTCAATTATAACTGAACATAAGTTTTTCTAGGACGCTTTTGTAAAAATGCATACAATGTCCCACAAAAAAATGTACAAATTTTCAATGATTATATGGTCGAATTTCGAACAAAAGTACAGAAAAATATTTATTCTTTCGCCAATTTTCTAAAAGTAACATCCATAATAAAATCACTCAATTTAATTAAAAAAAAACTACACAATTAAAGCTTTTTATTTAAACATATAAGATTTACTTTAACATCATTCGACGTATCAGTAACAAATGGAAAACTATTATCGTTTCAAACACTGCTTTGTTCATTCAATCATAGATAGATATGAATTCAATAACTTTATTGCACTAATATTTGTATCATATATTATTTCATTTACTTATTGTATTTATCTCATATACATAATATATGTATATATTGTGTTTAGAACGCGTGCATCGTAACCGATGATTGCGGGTTCAAAACCAGGCAATTTTCACGTGCTTAATTAGTTTATAATTCATCTTGTGCTCGGTGGTGAAGGAAAACATCGTGAGGAAACCTGCATGTGTCTAATTTCAACGAAATTCTGCCACATGTGTATCCACCAACCCGCATCGAAGCAGCGTGGTGGAATATGTTCCAAACCTTCCGCCCAAAGGAAGAGGAGGCCTTTGCCCAGTAGTGGGAAATTCCCAGGCTGTTACTGTTAATGTAATGTAAACATAATATATAATGATTTTTTAATTGGTTAATATCCCTACGCTCAAAAATGTGCTTCCATTTTTTCTTAATTCCTAGATTTTTTTGGGTAACAATAGAGTATAATTATTTCAATCGTAATGATTATCCCCACTTTCTTAAGACGTAATATTCCTTTGCTAAGTAGTTAAGTCACATGTGTTCAATACTGTCCTAATCAACAGTACTTTATCTCTCGTATAGTGTCTCCTATGACTCATTCATTCCTATTTTAATATATCATAACGTCAGAATATAGTGCAGAATTATGAAGAAGCAAGTTGTAGGTAAAATATGAAGAATATTTCAAATATCTCTGAACTTTTAATTAGTTTTGCAGTTGAAAACTTCTAAAAAGGTTTAAAAGAAATAGAACAATGGTAGAAATTTAGAATGCCAAGGGAAATAATTGAAGCAGTCGAGGAAATTAGTTTTGCGTATTTAGTACACAATTACTGAATAAAGTAATCTAAAAAAGATAACTCATTTTATACGAAGTATGGGCGACCTTTTTTATGATTTGTATCCAATATCCTATATACATTCATAAGATAACTAATTATATATTTTTGTGTCCAACTGTTGATCTGACAGCCCTGCTGTTCAGTTCTCACTAGAAAACGTTCTGATAAGTGTCCAGCAACATTATGTAGCAGTCTGAAAATATCCCACTATTGGGATGATGCCTTCCATTTTTAGTGGAAAAAGCTGGGATCTTATTGCGCAACGCTACTTCAAAGCAATTACGATTTAACGTATATATAGTGTTTCTATACGCGTTAAATTGAGCTAATTATAACAACGTAAAGTTTATTTTGAAGATAAATTCAGTTAGAAGAAGTAGATGAACTCGCTATCCTGCGTTTTATTACTAAAGAGATTTAGAAAGTCTTTTGCTTCTGATATAACAATAGAAGTTACGCCCTTCAATTGTGAGGCGTAAAATTTATTAAAAACGGCTTATTATCGTTTTTTTTTTATTTCAAACAGGAGCATACGCGCCTAATTAAGACTTTTGCTCATAAAATTGGACTGAAACTGATATTATAAAAAAAAAATTACAACGTCAATACGCATCTGACTATGCCATCTTCGACGTTTTGTCCCTTGTGATAGTAATTTTGCGATAGCTTACTATCTGATAAAATTCCAGTAGTTGATTTGCATAAGTGAAATATTTAAAATATATTTTCTTCTATCTATACATATATGCTACTATACATGTTTAATATTTTGTAATATAGCTTAATATAACCATAATATGATCAAACAAAAACAAGAACCAGTGCTATTTAGGGGCGTAGTATGTGCTGATACATAGGCGCCGTGTCGGGTATTTTGTTTTGGTTTTTAAAGCGAGGTTACGAAAAATTTATCTCTAATTACAATTTTAATATATTTTCGCACTTGAGATACTTCTAAAATATATAGCACCCCTTAATTCAACGGAGAACCACAAGCAGACATGGTTTGCGATTTTTTTTTTAATTTTGTTATGTAAATAAAAATATGGGTATTTTGTAATATTGATCTCATAATATTCAAAATTCGACATTAATAACTTTGAAAGTACGGAGAAAACACAAATGTTTTTGCACGTTTTGATTTTTTTTTTTTTTTATTTCACTGAAATTCTACAAACAAATAAATCGCAAAGAACATCGGTTGGCAAACAGAGAAAGAATAAATATTGAGCTGATAATTAATTGGTCTTTGCATATTCATATCATATGTATTACAATATAGAACATTAAAGATGTATCTAGTTAATTAGAGATGCTATGTACACTAATACTGCAAATGGCAATTTGCTCCTCAAAACTAAACCACTTTTGTGTGTAACCACTCATGTTTTTGACAAAATTTACTGCGGATATAACGTGTCATTGTGCCCTAAAATGGTAAAATATAAAAAAGTAGTTTAATTACAAAAATCAAGAGTTATTTCAGTGTCAACATAATATAACTTTTTCGACAGCAAAAGTCTCAGCAAATCAAAAGTAATTACATGACGTGAAATTCGTAAGGTCAGAATTTATTAGGAGAAAATATTTAATGTAGGCCAACCACCTTACATATAATCCCTTTTAAGATATCCTAAAATTATCCGACTTGCAAGCAACTTTTAATTCAGCAAAAAACACTAATATTTATTTTTTCCTCTTTTAATCGTGTGTTAATTGAGCAAAATCGGTTTGGTTTCGTGCGTCTTGTCAGATATGACAAATTTCCGAATGGAATTTACTAGATGCATATTGCATACCTTTTTTTGCATACCTTCATTACTCCAGGACAACATTGCCTCTTAACAATACAAATGGTTCAGCAAGATTTAATACTGATAGGTGTGTAGATGAAAGCAACATTTGACGACCTCCATGGTCGCGTAGTGTATACTGGTAACACCAGTTTTCAAGGGTACGTCACTCCGAGGTCTCGGGGTCGAAGCCCGGCCGAGTCGATGTAGAAAAATTTCATTAGTTTTCTATGTTGTCTTGGTTCTGGGTGTATGTGGTACCGTCGTTACTTCTGATTTTCCATAACACAAGTGCTTTAGCTACTTACATTGGGATCAGAATGATGTATGTGATTTTGTCCAATATTTATTTATTTTTTTAAATATCACATGTAACGTTTCGGTATTTGAGCATACAAATCATCATGTCAACATGAAAATCAAACTTTGCCAAATATGACTGGCCCGCTGCCCTTTAGCTTGCAAATTGTTTGGATTATGACGGTCTAGGTTTGTGTCGCATCACCTTATTTCTGGATTGCAATCCTTCAGATTATTATCGGGCATAGCCCTTTTCATAGCTCGCTCTAACATCAATTGGAGATTTATTTATTGTCGTATAAAATACTTGCTGGTAGGGCTTTGTGCACGTCTGTCTGGGTAGGTACCACCCACTCATCAGATATTCTAGCGCTAAACAACAGTACTCGATGTAAGGAATGGTTAATATTTCTTACCGCACCATTATCTATCGGTGGTGGTTACCACTTACCATCAGGTGACCCATGTACGCGTCCGCCAACCTGGGCCATAAAAAAAAACAAAGAAACCTTACTGCTTACTTTAAATTGTTAAATTTACATTCATTTGTTCTGCGTCACCGAAAAACGAATACGAACGAAATAGTCTAAATCGATTTGACAATTAATGTGCTATTATTATCCTTCTACATGTTTATGTGACGTAATTGATACTTTTATAAATATTCGTTATTAATGAACGTATTACACTAACTGTATGAAATATCAAGACGTATCGTTAAATTCTTGCTCGTATGTTTACCTTTTTAACTGCAACGGATATAGGTAATTATATTTTAGTTCTATATTTTTTTTTATATTAAAAAATAATTTGACTGCCTCGTCGAGACGCTAGTCGCTTATCCCGTGGTCCTGGGTTCAAACCCTAGTTCGGGACAATATTGGGTTTTCCTATCGAACATTCTCATTAACAGCACAGAGGTAATAAAGTGTGCACCTGTGTTTGTGCACACACTTGTGCACTATAATATCTTGCCACTGTTAGTAGATTATCCGCCAACATCTTCGTCATACTTATTTGACGTTTTTTTTTTTTTTTGTTTAGTTTACTAATTACTCAAAAGTTGATTGATCAATTTTGATATTTACACACACATATTGACTATTGAAGTAGGTTGTCCCTTATATTTTTAACGTATAATATAACGTATAATATATAATATATTTCAAAACATTGGAAGACATATTTTTTATTTCAATTTCATCAATATAAGATTTCCTTGAATTTCGTATCATTGGCCAATAACGTGAAATCTGAATATTTTATTATTTAAATATATGCATGATATCACGGACTATGAAGTCATACAACTAACATTAGCCCTTACTCGCTGATATTCGCCCACTTCCAATAATGTTGGGTCAAATTATTTGTCATAAACAATTGGATGTAATTACTAATCAAAATTAATATCTTATTCATTTTACACGTCATCTGTAAATAATAAAATACACCCTCATAAGTTACTGAAAATTGGATGGCCGGCAAATTCGAAATATATTTTTTTAAATATTTTTTTAAAAAGTTATAAGTACAGAGTTAAAAATAAATATAAAAATAGAGTTATTCATGCTTGAAACGGAAACAGTTAAAAGTAAAATCGATATGTGTCAAACTTTGAAATATTCGTAATTAGAATTTCTCCATTAGCTAAGGGTCAGTCGAAAATAAATCAATATCTATTAAGAGGCGGTAAATAACTATAATTATTTACTCTATTTAGATTCTAGATAGCAAATATTAGAGAAAGATCGTCGTTACCAAAATCCACGTGAAATGGAAAGTCGGGAGCAGTAGGATATCCGCGTTACAGAACAATGCTACCGGTATCATAACTCACAAAGACAAAGAATCGAGCGCTTATCTCCGTGAGAGTGTGAGTATCATTCGTCAGTCAGAAACTAATTTTGCTCGATAAAGGCGTCTGGATACTGCTAGAGAAACGACAAGTTCTCTGCGAGATATTCAAAGTGAAGCAAACCGCAACAACGACTGAATAATGACCAAATAAGAAGGACCAATAGACGTAATATTGCATGGCGAGAAAAACTTAATAGTGGGTTCAATTATGATGCCCAAATATTCAGCTGCTTCTGAGATAGGCCCTATGAATGTTTGTTGCAACTACTGTAAAGCTTTAAGGTGGAAAAACGAGTCAAAAGGCATTAGATATAGATATAGATTTTCTATTTTATTAAACGTACAACAAGATCGCATCATAAAATAATTTCGTCTCTAACTACATACAAGAGAAGTTACATGGATATTATAACTAGATTCTAAATATCTTTTAAAATATATTATAAGTGAAGAAGGAAACACGCGGCGCTTTCAGTAATATACATTAGCATAGTGTGTACAGGCGGATAGATTGGATGGCCACGTGTTATCGTCGATTTTATTCTTATATAACAATATAAGTCAGTATTAGCTTCCCAGCTCACGAGTTGGAATTACATTCCACGGTCCTAACCTCTTATTAGTGATTTTATTGCATCATTGTAGTAGTAGCCGTGCCACGCTGCTTTTTCGGGTGTTGCCTAATGGACCAACATGCCCGGGGAAGTACGATTCTCTCACTAAAAATATACCGATACGATATGGGAACCCTCGCACACATTTCCTAAAGGCCGGCTATGCACCTGCAAGCCATTTTGCAGATGTCCATGGGCGGTAGTAGTCACTTTCCATCAATTCTTCTTCTTTCCATCAAGCCTGATTGTTTGCCAAGTATACCATAAAAGATAAATCATCTCCGGCGCTAACACGGTTAGAAAAGTTGGACAATTATTTTAATTCTTCATAGAAACTCAAATACGTATTAAGATGTGGTTTCACAGCGGATAGACAACGCAATTTGTTCATAAAAATAATGCTTAGTTAAGGTAGGTAGGTAAGTAACTCGAAAGGCATAAATTAATCAACGTAAAGAGTTAAAGACTTCGAAGTGGCAGTAGACGTGAACTTAATAGAACAATCATAGATCAATATTCGTCGAAGTGCACAATTTGAATATTATTTGTGAATTAAATGGCTGTCCACAACAATTACTATGAGAAATGCCTAACTGAGCATAGCTTTGCTTCCACACTGACCAAACTATTGAATACAGGTGAGAGACTATACGTCGCACGTAAGCTTTTAAGGTACATCTTCACTAAGGTTCCTTATTGCTATAGTTACAGTAAATATATCAATAACAAAACATATTATTTAATGTACTATCCGTTTTCAAATGACTCATTTATTGGGTGATATTACTGAAGCTAATTTATAGTCGTAGGTAGGTAGTCGTTAACCAATATCATGGGAATGTCTTCTTCCTCGAAGACGGTTAATAAATTCAATTTTTAGTATATCTAACCGTATCAGATCTACTGTATCAGAACTATGAGCTCAGTTGAGTCGTGAGCAGCGTACGGTCAGTTTCGACTTCGATATATTGATTCGACACATTGAATATAATATTGAAAGTTCAGCGAGCAAATATTGTAAGATAATCTTGAAAACCATAACATATCAATTATCTTAAAGTAATTATAAACTTTGCAGGAGGGTTAATTTAATGATGCGTTCAAATTTAAATAAAGGAAGTGAGCTAGTGTAGATAAACAACACAAAACATGTAACGCCTTAGTTGTCGTTGTTTGGCAGGGTATTGACTGTGTAACGTTGCAAATAGTGCCAATGTGCCAAATAAAATATATAATAGGTATTGTATAATTTAAGTATTATAAAATACCATTACAAATATATTTTTAATTCTGCATGAATTTTAAATAATTGCAAAAATACAGTCTCATTTTTTATTTATTTTGCCAACGAAATGATTATAGTTGGCATATCATATAAATCTAATTTATTCAGTCATTTGTACTAGTTGTAAAATTCTTTGTTTTTATGAGTAAATAAGAAGGTTTTATTAGTAAGAATGTAATTTAGTTAAGAACACGTAGTTGAAGTAAAATCTTTTTGCGAAACAAAGTTGTTCTCCAACATGAACGTAAAAAAAAACTTAGTAATCAGATTTACCACGAAATTTTAGTGTCGTTTCATCGTATGAATTTTTCGCTTTAAAGATAGTAACAACTTTTCTCACTGTTATTTAAATCAATCCAATCGTATTCCAATTACGAGTACGTAATTCCAACATGGATTTAATTTTATTAATTGGATTTCCGACTTAAGTTGTCATAACTCCATTTATAAATTAAACATAAGTTGAATTTTTTATTTTACATATATATTAAATATCGTTCTGACCAAATAAAATAACAAATGTATAAATAATTATCACGTGAAAACGTAACAAGAATACTCGCAATATATCCATTTAACCACAATAAATGACTTAGATAATTATTTAAACATCTAAATGGAAACATTAAGCTTACTTATTCATAGTCCAAGTAAATATTTGGAGGTAGGGCTTTGTGCAAGCCGGTTTGAATAGATACCACCCACTCAACATCAGGCACATGTGACGTAACATCTCATTTCAAAGATGGAAGTGCTGATCCACCTATGATAAAAAGCACCCACACATGAAAAGAGACTGTGAAAATGGTCTAAAACATCTTTATTTTACGGTTTATCTATATGAAATAAATAGATTTTGACCGTTTTACCACAGAAGTAGATGTTTTTATGTCAGCACTAGATGGCGGTGCAATATAAAAACTTTTATACCGTTCAAATATTGAAGACGTGAGAGTGAGTTTATCTATTACGTCTTATCTTATTCGTTCCACGTAATAGCTGTCAGAGGTTATAGACAAAGGATAAAGGGTACCAAACACCTTCATACCCCATCACATACGCGGTTGAAGTTTCCCGCAGTAAATCTGAACGTCGGCCAGATTTTGCTTGTAATATATATAAAATAGCCTTACAATCGTTCGATTCTCGAAGTTTACCGTCATCTATAAGAATAATTATTAACATTGTTACCTATCAAGCGCCGTAACAACTACGTCAAGGAGAATGTCACTAACGGACTGCCTATATTAACTTTGACATATGCAAGTTTTCGCACGATTTCTTCATGGTGACCGGAGTCAGTACAAAATTAATAATTTACATGTAGTTTCTTCTAGGAAAATATGATTCCATTTGCAGCGACCAGGAGTTGAATAGAGACTTTGTTTACACTCCTATAAAAACTGTTCGGACAGATACTCTAAAATGGACGATCGCGTCGATTTGCCGTCTAATTTGCCATTGCAACTAGCTGCTGTGGCTGAAATCTTCCTGAAGACATCAATATCATCATCATCACCATAATTTTCATTGTTTGATTAGGATCCAAGTGCTTTTAGCTAATTCATATCTCCTGGTTATAAATGAGCAAGTTCAAACATTATGCAAATGTAGCCAGATTTTATTCGTTCGGCAACACCCCCACATTTGCGCTCGTAAATTATCCGGCATATTACCAAGTTCTACTGTTTCTTCTGAAATACACCTTATTTTGCCTGACATAAAATAAATCTTAAAATCGTAACACTTTTCCCGTCACGTACACTTTCTTGAGAATACATTTATAAATTACTTTAGAATATTATATTATAATTTAAAATTGTATATAAATATGTTAGTATTTAAGGTAGATTTGAGTACCTGACTTTTTATCTCACCCTATAATTTTTAAATTTCCAATATTTTTATTTTTATTGAAATATTGTATTTATCATTATGTAAATTTATTAGTTTATTAATAAAACTTCGATTATTGAATCGCCATTGTTTTAAAATGTATCTGTTCGTTTTGTGAGATGGCAGCAATGCCTTGTCAACTTCTACGTCAACTTTTCGATTTTCTTTAATATCAGAAGTATTCTGTTCAGAGACAGACATGAGTAAATCATTAAGTTTCTTTACCTTTTATAACAAAGCCGAAGAGCAGACGTGGTTTATAATATATTTTATGGTATAATTATCATTATCACTAATTTTATAATTAATTATACAATGATTTTGTTTTATGATTATATTTTTATTATAAACTATTATACTATTATAAATATTTATTTATATCTTATAAGAATAAAGAAGGAATGACTTGGATTCGATAAAAAAAACTATTTCAAAATTTCTTAATTATTTATTCTTATAATTATTATTATATATATTATAATAAATAATTAAGATATAAAAATAAATTACTATCAAAAGTAACTTTATCCTGTAATAAAACAAAAGCAATTAAACGCTATTAAAGTCTCAACGATCATCAATTAAAACGAACTCGAGCGACTTGAAATGGCTTCAATCATTCGCATTTGAGTTGTGTAAATATTGCCATATTTGCATTTTCCGATCAAAGCTTAATTGATTGGCTATTAGCCTTCCTGGAATGTAAAAGTAATTTGTCATTTCTTCTTTATACTTAATGCTTTATAATCGAAATGTCTTTAGACGTTCTTCTTAACATTTCAAACTTAGGTTGGCATTACACGAGACTCAATAATTTTAATACTCGTTTCAACCACAGGCAATTATTTAATGTAAGCCTGTAATTTTTTTAAATGTTTTTATATCATTGTATTGACTAATCAGTTGTATATTATATGTGAACAATTATACACTATGTATTCAAGCGTTTGTGTCAACACATAATGTGTTTATTTAAGATATTGTATGAAATTGTTTACGATAAATATTTGAATTCATTTGATAGCATATTCTTAATCATAGTAAAATATTGCTTAGCCGTCGAAAAAAAATTGTTTTAGTTAGAAAATGGTAAAGGTGATGATGTGCATTGCCCCGCATGGCTACGTCATGGTTAATCCTGACTAAGTTTAAGGACTATAGTTATAAGAAATCTTATTACGCTAGAGAATTCTTACAGCTCTAGTACTAGTTGAGGAACGATGCCTTGAAAAAATCACTGTTAATTGAAAACGCAGCAAAGTTTTTTTTTTATGTACTATAGTAAAATATACAAGTAGTTCATATTATGTAGTACAACCAAATATATATACATTTATGAGCTCTTTTATTTTACACCTAATCTCCGCACAAAAATATTATACATTTATTTTTAAAAAAAAATTTAAATATTTATGAGACTTTATAATAGAAAAAGGTAAGTGTAAATTATTTATAACAGACTCAATGAAAACCTTAATTTATTTACGCTCTATGTTTATTAACAATAGATATTTAATTTAGCGTCGTCCAGACATGAAAATTTTCTGCCCTTATACTTTCAATTACGTCCAAAAGAACTTATAATATTGCAATATTATTTCTAAATAAAAGTAAATAAATATTATTTATTATTCTAATAACTCATCTAATAATGTCATGATTTATTAGTAACATTAAATTACTTAATAAAACTTTGCAATAAAACTAACATCGCAAGCGAAAAATTGAAAATTAGTTTTAATATTCAATTTTTGAGTCTTGTATCCGCGACGTTTTAACGTCTATTTAATT
Source organism: Vanessa tameamea (assembly GCF_037043105.1). NCBI lineage: Eukaryota > Metazoa > Arthropoda > Insecta > Lepidoptera > Nymphalidae > Vanessa > Vanessa tameamea. The sequence goes on from NC_087331.1 coordinate 2,998,649, forward strand.
GCATTATCACCTGAGTGGGTTTGTTAATATTAAAATTATAATTTCTGCACATAATGTACACAAAACATATGTGTATTATTTATTTGTTTGTAATTCATAAGAGTGTTAATATAATACGTCTTATTAGGTACCAACCGTTCAACTAAGCAGGTATGCCTACCCCTCCTACGATTGTATAAGAATAGGTAGGTATAGGTACGTACGTATAGGTAGAGGTAAAGGTAGTGAAATATAAAATAGCATTCCTTCTTTATCTATCTATATATATCGCGTCAATCAAATTTTAACAAATACAAACTCCACGCTTTTCATCAAATTAATTAATTATATATATTTAAATAAATGATTTAAAGTTAATAAAAGGCAATTATCCAATAATATGTTGATCCTTCTCGAAAGGTAAATTCCAATAGTTTTGCCCTTAAAATCGTAATACGGGTAATTCCGAAGGATCTGCTCAACTTACATTCGAATTCAGTCGCGCAATATTTATGCGATATCCCGGTGTAACTATTTTAAATCAATAAATTCGATTTTAGATGTTGTTTCGCATTCAATTTATTACAATCATACAATATTATATTAAGAGCCGAGATGGCCCAGTGATTAGAACGCGTGCATCTTAACCGATGATTTCGGGTTCAAACCCAGGCAGGTACCACTGAATTTTCATGTGCTTAATTTGTGTTTAAAATTCATCTCGTGCTCGGCGGTGAAGGAAAACATCGTGAGGAAACCTGCATGTGTCTAATTTCAACGAAATTCTGCCACATGTGTATTCCACCAACCCGCATTGGAGTAGCGTGGTGGAATATGCTCCATACCTTCTCAAAGGGAGAGAAGGCCTTAGCCCAGCAGAGGGAAATTTACAGGCTCTTTATGTATGTATGTATACAATATTAATTAAACTTAATTTTATGGTTTCATTAATATAATTACTTAAAAGAAATGTCGTCGAAAAAGAGATAGTAGATGTCATGGTATTACACGAGAGAAAAGGACAGTAATGCTATACATTAAACTCCATACTCACTAGCTTGCGGCGAGTGTTTCTTGCTCGACATGACGTCATTCAGCTCGTGTCAGCTGTCACAACGGACGCACACAATCATCGAGGACAGCAAGCAGACCAAATCACGTGTGACAGAGACCGACTAAGTGTTTCCTGGTACTGGAAAGAGAAAAAAGACGCATAAAAATATAATCATATGATCCACCAATCGTTTGAACTTTGAAATGAAGAATAAATCTAGTAAAACTTATTAATAGCTTCTCTTTTTGCTGTTATAAAACATATTCGTACTGCGCACGCGCCCTGGCTTCAGACGGGGGCGATTTATTACTAGAGAAATTAAGAAGTGCACTAAACAAGAAAATATTAAGTAAATATATTAAATAATGAATTGCATAACGTTTGAGTCGTAATTTTACTGTGAAAGATATATAAAAAATTGTCTCGGTTTATCATTATCAATAGTAGCCTTTATTATCAATGGTATTCAGCACACATTCTGTTTATAAATAGCTTTTTGGTTAATTGCAAAATATAATACCTAGATACAAGTAACTAAACAAATATATCAAGATTTTCCCATAGACGATTTACTACGTTTTACTGACTTGGCACATTCCTGAAATATTACAATTTAATAAAATACATAGGGGAATGTAGCTATTTTTTTTGTATCGAAACGAGAAAGTCAGCTAGGCAGACGACCGTATCACTGTTAACATGCCAAATACATTTTATTATTAACATAGAATTTGATGAGTCTCTAAAGTAGATGAGTATTTTGTATATCCATTGATCATTCATCAATCAATAAAAAATGATTATCGTAATCGAAAATATCAATACGATAATTTTTTAGTTCAATAATCGTCACGAATATTCATCTCCCATTTCAAACTTGATCTTAATACCATTTGCAATTGTAACTTAGGACCTTGGAGTAATAGTAGTAATAGATCAAAATAATAATTCAAAAATATATAAAACCTCTTTTAATTACCTTCATTGGTTACAGATAGCTGGTGTAGGAGAAACGAAATTGTGATTCATTTCGGAAAAGTGTGAGGATTCTGTCAGTATTAATGTATGTGTGTGTAAAAATCCTTTAGTATTCATCATGTGTTAATAATTGTAATAAAATGATAACTTTAATAAAATTGATATGCCGTCATATAAAATGCGTACTGGCGACGTCTAGACTAGGAAATAACTCTAAATGGTCGAATTGCGTGCAGTTATACAATATGAAGTGGGCTTCAAAAAGAAATTGGAGAATACCCAAAATAAAAGCCTGTTTGCCTAAGTTAAATTAGTCTCAATATTTTTCCATTTAAATCAACTCTGCCGTTATGGCAACGACACACGCATACATATCCATAAAAATAGGACTTGTAAAATTGTGGTTTTGTTTCATATTGTTTGAACGAACACTGATAACTGATAAAAAGTGTAGTGTAACTAACTATCGGAAGGAAGTCTAACCATCTGAGCAGAAAATATTACGTCTATTTCCTCTCTTCCATAATCCGATGCGCTGGCGATTCCAACACGATTGGAAAAAGTTTTCAACTCTCTCATTCTCATTTCTTTCTTTCAGGCGCAGGAACCAAAAGCTTTAAGTGCTGTCTGAGGAATTTTAACACAGCTAAACTCTGCTAACTCCCAGTATTTTCTCGGCTAGAAAACCTAATTTTTTTTTATTGGCGCTTCCAGGGTATCGGAGCCAGACCTTCAAACCAGAACCTGGACATATACCGGACTATATTCTTATGCTAGCCACTAGAATACGAAACAGTCAATCGAGAAATGTATATAATATTGTGAACTAATTACAGATGTAGTATCATATTAATGATCATATTCAGAATATTCAGATTCTGATATAATAACATACTCTTTATTACAAAAAACAAGACCCATATTAACCAGCAAGATAACAATGAATATTCTAATTCTAATTATACCTTGGACATTTCGTATTAAATATAAAATGTACTTTATGTAAATTGACTTAAAAACTATTTTTGAATTGAAAGAAAGAATTATATCAGAATATTTGAGCACAGGACTACTGCAGGAAAACGCAATACATTTAATGGAAATCTAAGGCATCGTTAAAGGCAAAATGTATTTACCTAACTATTCTCTGTACCATAATTTAAGGGTCACATTTCTCAGGAATGCTTTATGTAAATTCCACTAATTACACATGATTAAATATGACGCAAATACCAAATGTAGTCTCGTTAATTATTTAACCATAAAAAAAAAATTGCATTGCGGTTGTAATGGCCAGTATTCAAATAAACTATATGTTTCATAGTTGGCACTTTGGCCTTTTAAAGTATATTTGATAATATAACGTATTGAGTATATATAATGTATGGGAAGAAATTATGACTTAGGTTACCAATTGAAAAGATTAATTCTACCAAAGAATCTCACTTACTTTTTTAAACAATTCGTAGGATTTTTTATATAATTAAATAAGTTAATAACATAAATAATTCCAATGATTTAAAAAATATCCATAATAATCTTAAAACAACTTCGGTGTGATAAACTATTTTGTACAATTTCATATCTAGTTATATTTATAACACAACACAATTGGAATTATCATATCATGGAATTCCCACGTGTAAATTGGTATTAATTACATTCGAAATTGTGTCTTTAACTCATGGGGATAGGGATTGTTTTTGATGTTTACGATTATTCGTGTGACGAACTATTTCAGAAAGTGTAACACGATGTAGACACGCTATATTTCCACGTTACGGCGATAAGCATGCGATATAGGGTTTTAGCTTATTGTTTTTAAACAAAAACTACTTTAGCTGTAAATGCTGTTTAGTGGGCGAGTTGATAAGTAGTGCTGTTTCTTCTTTCCAATGTCAAATCAATGATGACAGAAAGGGAGAACACAGTGTTCAAAATATAAATCTAATAACCCACTAAATACAATTATAAATATATTATTAACTTTAGTATAAAAAAATTGAAGTCGAATGATAATTATAAAAATACTGCTGATTTTTAAATTAAATCACAATACCAAGAATTGTAAAATGATCTCTTTATCATTTTAATTACAGATAGAAGGAACAAGGGATAACAAGGTATTGTGACAAGGATCTCACAAATCACCGTCCGCCATCTTGTATAAAATATTGTATTTCAAAATTATTCATATAATTTTGATTTTATTAAAAACAACAAAACAATAACCAATACTTTAGAATAATTAGATTTATATCATAATAATAAAGAAATGTGGATAATTGTCAGTCATAAAACTAAAATTTAATCTCAATTTAATTTAATCTCAACACCGTTTTATATAACTTTATGAAATTACAAAAACGTCCTGACTTCCTACGTGCCAGCAGCGACAATTTTCTCTCTGACTGCGTCAGGATATTAAGCTATAACTGAAAAACAATGCAACATATTAACATCTATATTATGTTTCTATCTGTTGATCTTTCACGGCCAAACCACTGGACTAAATTTGTTGATATTTGCTATGCAGCAAGCTTAAGCTCCAAGAAAAGACATAAGGTACTTGTTTATGCCCAACTCCTGATAATCGACCCCTAAAACTTCTCCTGACCTATAACTATTAAGTAAATATCAAGGAAATTGATTTTCAATAGAATAACAACAGTACTTTTCGCGTGAAACTGGAAAAAAACTAGCTTTTTTATAATATTAGTATGAAACTCAAACTCATAATCGTTATACTTACACATTGATTTTCAAAGTAAAAACCACCACAATCTTGGAAGAGAAAATACCCTAACATGTGTGAGACTCAATTAGAATGTAACACTTGATATTAAATATTATATGAATTATTAATATCTGTGCATAGCAGACGAGTATCTGTCACTTTGTCTATTAAACATTATAATAATCTATTTTTAATCTGGTAACATGAATATTGACAGGTACTCGTCATGGCGGGAAAATTGATTCTCGGATGTATATTTTTAACTCGATACGCGAGTAAAACATTATTATATAATAAAATCTAATAAACAATAAATCTAGTTAAGACATGTGATGAAACTGGTGATGGAAACTCATAAGGGTTCTTTTTTTTGTAATTTCATAACCATAACGGCGATGGTTGCCTTTGATAGTGCTCGTCCATCTGTTCTCCATCAGAATATGCCCTTACAAACTGCAACAAAAGTAATTGTTGCGAACAATATGCGTTGACACGAGCCCCGTTTCATAACAAGGTAAAATGTGCAGGGCGAGAATGTGCCGGAAAGCGTTGAACACGAAAATCCGTCACCATTTCAAAACAAAATCCGTTTGAACCATTATGAAGTTTTGAATTAATAGTCCAAAAAAGCTCAAACATTTACCATGTTCTAAAAAATACGGAGATTCTTATCGGTTCTTCTTCTCAGTAGAATTTACAATCATATTCAATGTAAAACTACATTGAATATGATCCAGCAAAATGAAGATTCAAAAGTATAAAAGCCAGCTTGAATAAAGTTTTTTTTTTTTTTTAATTCTTGTACTGAAGAGCAGCCTAATATCGGTAGAAATAGATTAAACTGGTACATGATTCTATCACTATAACGATTATTTTACGAAATATTTTTTTCGTGCAATAATTGCCTTAATTGCGGCATCGAAGCCATTTTGACAAATGGCTACTAATAACTCGAAAGACTAACAAGTTAATCTTAATTTATAAATAAACCATTATGATTTTAAGCTATTATTTATTGTAGTAGTAGTGTTTTTTTGTTAATGACAGATCGATAATTTTTTACATTGCTAGGTTTTTTTTTTTTTTCGCATTAGACATATGGTATGATGTTTTGATCGATAAAAAAACGATACGTGAACGCAAAGTACACGAACAACAACAAGTATTCTCGTTTTAAATTATACTAGCAAAACACGGCGTACATTGTCCTACGTGTGTACACCAATATTTTCATTGCTGTAGAACGGTAGGGGAAATGCTACAACGACGATAAAAATGACAAGCTTAAAAAATATAGTACCTTCGATATTCAAAAAAATGTGCCAACTATGGTGATCGCTCAAAACAGTGACGCAGTTTATTAACCTTAAATACATTTTTATACATAATATATGTCTCATTATTATTGTTATAAAATTTTGCCGCTCTAACCGAATTCGGCTTCGGCTCAAGGGAGACCGGCTAGTTAGTAGTAACGTAGGATATATTATAGCAAGCAAGTGTGTGATCAAACACAGGTATACTTTCTATTCCCAGTCTTTATTTAATGGGATGGCAAATCCGATACACTCAAAGAAAGAAAATAATTCAGGTCCACGACCAATGACTTAACGTGCTTTTCGAGACACAGATAAATGTACACAATTTCAACATCTAGACACTGACTGTGACAGATTTTCGCAAGAAAAACACAATAACTCTTTACGGGCCTGACCTGAGATACGAACTCATGACTATCTGTTGCCTAGCGACTAAATCAACGAGGCTGTAATTGATACTAAAATGACAAGCAACTGTGTTCGTCTCATATTTACATATGGTAGAAACAAAAGCTGTAACAACATTGAAATGTCGGAATTTTTTAAAAATAAGTTAATCTCAAGAGAGACTATACTATTTGTATTAATGTGTATATGTATGCGTAAATATATTCACTTGTATTCTCCTAAGAGACTTCAAGAAACGAAGTGCATTAAAGAATCAATAAACAATTCATGACGCGATCAGATCTACGCTGATAGAAGTTCTAAGCTGATTGCCTCAATCGATCAGTAAATCTCCAAAATGCGATTTAATGGTGGAATGTCGTAAGCATGATCACTGCCATTGAAGAGATTTATGTGCCCGTACCGACTTTGCAGCAGGAAAATAAAGGCTTAATCTTTTTTAAAATATTTCTTCTGATAATAATTTATATAATGTTTATATAATTTATATAATGACATGTCACGATAGTCGCCCTCAATTCAATCGAAAAATAAATAATTTTATTGTGCTCAATTCTAATCATATGGTTTATCTTATTATTATTTATTATATAATAGTTTAATGTATTATATTTCTTAGTTTTAATTATTATGCTTCTGTTTAATTTATATTTTCAATAATTACATTCTGTAATATGACAATGCATGGTGAGACTACCTGTAAGTAGTAGAACTTTTGCCTTGATAATTTTGAAATGTAATTTTTTATTATTTATTTTGGATGTGATATTGTATCTACTGTTGGTTGTCCTAATTAAAATAAAATAAAATATAACCTAATACTATATAATATAATACTCTATTTCAAGCTAAGAAATCTTTACGCCAAGTCTGAGGGAATATTTTTTATAGTATAGCTAGTGGACGGGCTAATTGGCCACCCGATGAGAAATGGTCACCACCAACCATAAACAAAAGCTCTCTAATAAATAATAAACATTCCTTACATGGCCATTGGGCCTGTGGTTACACTGGCTCACACTGTACCTCTGTACTCACCCTTTTAACTGGAACGCAATAATACTAAGTATTGCTATTTGACGGTAAAATATCTGATGAGTCGGTGGTAGCTACACAGACGGGCGCAAATCCCAATCCAAGTAAGTATAAAAAATTATACAACTTATTAAAGTCACATATTTTGATACGAAATATTAAAATGATATCGTAGGTAAATGATTCCCATTTTTAAGCATCGTAATGAGTTCTATAAAAGATATCAAATCAAATCAAAATATACTTTATTCAAGTAGGCTTTTACAAGCACTTTTGATATTTAAAGTAAAGCTAGATAGATAGATAAAGCTATCTCGAACTTATTTACTTGTCATGTATCGCCCAATAATATTTTGGAAATCCATAATATTATTATAATTTCATAAAAAGAACACGTGTGTAAAAATTCACACACAGTGAAACTAAATAATTAAATTATTATTTTTTTGTGTCTTTGATGTGGAGCATTTTCTTTCGATGGAATTTCAAATCACGATTCTAAAGAGGTTTCACTTCAAAAACTAATTTTCTTTGTAACATAAAACTTTCAATTCCATAAAATAACATAAACATTATTATTTATTATACAAGTGTTTTATTTTATTGTGTCAATCGTCTAAAGCTTTGACATTTTGATAACAATATAACTCGACGAGATAAGAGATTTGCATTTCGTTCGACTTATCAAGGCTTATCAGATATTGGTATAACAGCTTTTGTGAATGCTGAATGTGGAAGGTAAGATTTATCACAGTAAGGTAAAATCTCGCTTCGGCTTTTCTTTAAGATAGTCGTTCCTTGAATATGAATGTTATTTTGATATTTAAACAAGCATATGTGCTACAAAATCTAATTCTATATACATTTTTTTTTACATATCACCATATATATTGACCAAACGTGATTTTTGCTTTTAGTCGAAGATTTTTACAGCTATTGTTTCAAGTATCCTTTGATTCTTAATAAACTCTTTAATGCTTTTTTTTTCAGTTTCAAAACATTATTTAAGTTGTATTAAAATGAAATTGATATCACACGAAAATTGCACGTTTTTGCTCAAGCGTTTCGTATACAGTATAAAATTAAAAATCACTCAAATTGTTTTACTTCTTTCTACTTTAACGCGACCTGCAATCTGTGGATGTCACTGTCATACAGTAAGGTAGCGATTTCTCAAAATTTCTATTACAATGAATCGCTCATCTCTAGCCGATGATCTTACACCTCCACTACCAAATATGTGGTTGTAGCTGCCAGTCTCCTGGCACTGTTTTAAGGTTTACTGCGTTGAAGAACGTGGTATATTGAACGTTGAGCGTTTAGCATTGCGCAACTCTTAGTTATTTACAGCTACGACTTGTGCCATCTGTACTGGTATTAAAAACCTTTTTATTGATTTATATCACAAAATGTCTGCAGCGTTCCGGTTCACTTTTCAAAATGACAAATTGTAGTTTATTACACCTAAACTGTACAAATGACTCGATTTAACTGAAACTCAAATAACCCATCAGCTGACTCTTAAGCATAACGAATAAAACACTTCATTAACTCTTTCCCAAGAAAAACACTTAAAGACTATTTTCATTGTGAAATAACTGTTTTTCTAAGATTGTGTTTTCCTAAGATGTATGTGTTCTACGAGATGTGTACGCTATTCTAAATAATACTAATTATTTATAATTTTAAAAAAACCACATCCATCAATTAAATGTTCCATAAATTTTAAAACAACAAAAAAGCAACTCAAATACTTAAGCCTAATCTCAATGGGCTTACTGTTAACTTTAATAGTTAATTTAGAAACTTTAGTAGAGAATTCAAAGACCATTGTAGAGATCAAATATACAGAGTGCTTATATAGTAGCAAACTAAACTTTACCCATAATACACATATCGTGCACATTTTTTTTCAATATTTCCCGAATGAGATATGAATTGATAATAAAAAAATATATAATCTGTAAGCTCATTACTGTCATCCAAATTACATATACTTACAAAGTAATTAGTTGTGTTTAAATTAACTTCCCAGATTTCCTTAGAGCCCTTGTAAAAAAAATTGACCCTTTAGCCTTTTCTTTTTATTATATTTCGGTGAAATTGTATACTTTAGTAATTGATTGCAATTTTGTTTTATCTTTTTATGTTTATATTTTTACCTATCTATAAATAGGTAAAGATAAAACAGCTTATTACCTTCTACTGATCTGTTTATCAATCGATTAACTTTATTTGTTTCCAAGTAATGTTTTCATTTAAAAATATTAGACCATGAAAATTATATACTACAAGGTGAACTCAAGTTATTATTTATCAATTATCACAAGGACAAATACTTAAGAATTTTACTATATCTGAGTTATTTTACGGTAATCAAACATTTGTGGTGGTAGATTCATCAGAGTGGTAATAAAAATCTCTTATGAGTGGAATTAAAGTACTCGTATAGTTTCTGAGTGATATCAAAGACTTTTATTAGTCGCTCTAAGTAGCCTCGGATTATCTATAACGGCAATTTATTATTTATTTAGGAGATGACCTGCTGGGCCCACACTAGCTGTTTTAATGTACTTTTTTTTTACAATACGTTACTTCAAAAGTAACGTTATATATAGTATTAGTAACAAAATATTAAAGTATGTTCTGGTTTAAAACCTTGGGAAACAGAGGCCCCGAGACTGCATTGCTTAGAAGCTTCTATATGTGTATTAGATTAATTATTCGTGAATATAACCTTTTAATTAAAAACCTAACCAAAAATAACGTCAAAAAATATAGACTTTATATCTTCTATTGTACAATAGATTATTACGTGAGTATAAATATTTATTTAAAATTTATTTATTCATATTATTCCATACCCAAACTCTGTGTTTAAATATATTCGCTTGAGTCATCTGAAAGATGTGGCTAGCTTGTAATAAGACCGCCCGTTGTAGTAGACAATTTAATTATTTGTCCTGTTCTGAATTAAGTCTATGGGGAGGTATGTGGTGTAAATTAAAGTGTTTCAATAACGTTGATCATAAACACATTACATGAAAACATTTGACATTTCTTAATTCATTTCGAAATGATTTGATTTTATCATACCTACTAGGTATTTAAACAGTACCTAAAAAGTTGAAAGATCATATAATTGGCAACAGAAATCCAGTTTATAAAACTGTCTTGTAATATTTGATGTAAAAATTTAAGTGTAAAATAAACTTTGCGAGTTTTAAAAAATGGCATAGAGATTGTATTAATTCCCTAATTTACTGGAGTGTTCACTTCAAATTTAATCAACCATCAAAAACGTGATGAACATCTATAATTTATTTTAAGTTTTTTTTCTAATACGTTTTGTTATTTTATAAACAAAGATTTGTTATTGTATAATTTCAGTGCCCCAGCGATATAATATTTGCTCCGTTGGCAGCCTTACTAAAGAGTTTATAGATCACAAATATTCAAGCTTCTCTAGAGCTATTCCGTAAGAAGAAACTGGAAACTTACCACAGCAGTACGAATTTGTAAGAATTCACTTCGTTTGTCACTCGTGAAATGTTGACAAGTGACTTTATTACGCCATTTTGATTTGTAACTTATAAATTATTATAGTCAATGTCATATATCACATTCTGACATTTCACATTCGTGTTCTGTGGTGAGATTCGAGTTTCTTGTTACAGAATAGTCCTACCAATGCAATCACATTATTATATTTGTAGAAACCAAACCTCATCCAGCATGTGAAATTTCCATTTGATTCAAGAAAGAAAACTACGATATTTCTTATAGCATATTTCTTAATGGAATGAGCTTTGGAATGAAAACTCATACAATTTTCATTTCTAAGAAACTGACTCCCGAGACGTTGAAATTATATGTTAAGAGACCGTGGCGACCAATAATAATATGTATATCTTGAATATGTGTGAGATTAAAAACTTCAATATAGTCTTAAGAACATTCTAGGAATTTCTAGAATTTTCTTAAGACTCAATAAATTTTGAAGTGTCTAGTTTTATTTTTCGAGCGGTACAAGCGTAACATAAACACAGGCCATTCGTTCAACGAGGCGTTTGTTATATATTATATACAATAAAGCGTTAAGTAAATAGTTCCGTGTCTATAAAATATTGAGACACTTATCCTCATCTCTACCTGTTACATAAAACAAAGTCACTTAACACCGTCTGTACGCTTAGATCTTTTAAACTAGACAACGGATTCCAATGTTTCATCAATAAACAGAGTGACTCAAAGGAAGAGATTCATGCAAATTACATGCATTTCAACTTCACAAAACTCATATACATATATGTCGGAGGAGCAGGATGCCGAACCATTGGGTTCGGGGATTGATCCGACATTTGGAAGACAAGGGAGGGGGGGGGTGTGCAATGGAGATGTTCACAAAATAAAACGTATTTAATATCGTCTAACCACTGTACTGATTGATTAAACAATCGTACACCACAATAATATCAAAAGATTAAAACAATTCATCTCGATTAAGAGCAAATGGATTTGCAAGCAACCATCGCATTCTAGTCGCTTGTCAAAACATAACGACTCGCGTTGCCATGACACTTACAACTCCATTCGGGGTGACCCGCTCTTAAAAGTAAATCAGCCATCAAACATTATTGCCAACTACTCGATTTCTTAATTATCCAAATCAACAACCAAAGTAACTGCGCCCCGTTTTATAGATATATTGTACAAAAATACAAGAAGGACTTGTACCCGTTTGAAGCCAGGAGAAATAACTAGTATATAAACTAGCTAGCTATAATTCACGACACGGTTTGGTTATATAATCTATTCCACTCAATCACGACGTCTCTCTGAATGTACGGATCCAATTTTATCTTGAAGACCGTATTTATAAAGAACCCTATTAAAACAAACCATGTATTTCACTCATATAAATGATACCCCGTTGTCTATACACACATTTCTCTTTAGGATAATAGTATTCGATTATTAAATAGAACACAGACTTTGCATTAAACCTTTTTAGAACATCAGTATGGTAAATATTCCACTATCACCTTGTGGACATGCATCAGAAGTGCTACTCTTAAGGGGTAGTATTCCCACGCCCTTTGGGCGTATATAAAAATCGTTAATGTTAATTGTCCTACAATTGCATTTGTTTTTATTGTCTTTTTTATATTACTAGTATTCGTGCAGTTTTCGAAATAATATAATAAAAGCAGAATTGAAGATATTTTTTCTACTCCCAAACATCTGTCAGTGATAAAAAAGTGATATGAAACTAAAAAACGAAAAAAGTTTGACAAACAGAAGAGAAAGGGTAACTGAATTGTTGTTTTCTTTGCCTATATAATTATATATTTTATAGGTAACATTAATATATAGGGTATAAATTCCAGTTAGTTCACCAAAAGTGTAAACAAATGGCGCATTATTCATTCGTGTTTAACCAGCGGATCAGAATAGTCATGGCGATTGTCGATAGCCAAAATGTATGGAATTATAAAGTTATGTATTCAATTTAACACGTGATCTACACTTGACGTACCTATTGAAAATGATATTGAGGAAAGTCGAAAGCACATTAAGTCTAACCCCTCTGTAAAAATATCTGTAATACGCGTAACATTCTGCGCATATTTGGAACAACCTACTTTTACGCGGCTTACAGTAGAGTGAACTGTCAGACATCGTCACTACCATTCCATCTCTTTCTCTTTCCCTCTGTCTCTTTCTACTGTAACATTATTCAAACTTATTTTTTGTTATTGTTTTAATTCACACATGATTTTAGTAACAAATTTATTTCTTGCCATTTAATTATTCTCGAACATTTTTGATTTATTTCATCGTGTCTGTTGTTAAATCCATACTAATATTATAAATGCGAAAGTAACGTAAGTAACTTAAATTAAAGCGAAAGTAACTTAAGTTAAAAATATGAAACTTTATTTTTGGAATACTGATTAAAAATTGGTTAAATACGTATTTGAGTGTTTTTTGATATTCTACTTCTGAGGGGTTAAAATAAGCTTTGAAAGTTGTTATGACAGTCAATCATTTTTTAAGTTAGAAACGTGAAGCTTTATTTTTGTGACACTGATTAAAAATGAGTAAATACGTTTTTAACCATTTTTTGATATTCTACCTCTGAAGGGGTGAAATAAGGGATGAATGTTTTTATGGAAGTCCGTAATTGTTTTAGTTTAAAAATATGAATCTTTATTTTTGGGATACTGATTAAAAAGGAGTTATATTATATATAGAGAGCTATATATAGAGAGTACTTATTTAAGTGTTTCTGCATATTATACCCCTACGGGAGTGAAATAAGGGTTGAAAGTTTGTATAGAAGTCCGTCATTTTTGAAGTTAGAAGCATGAAACTTTATTTATGGGCTACGTATTTAAGCGTTTCTTGATATTTTACGGCTAAAGAGAAAAAGTAGGGGTTGACATTTTATATACAGGTTAGTCTGGAAGTCCGTCGTTTTGAAGTTAGAAGCATGAAATTTGATTTTTTGGCTACCGATTAAAAATGAGTTGATTCGTATTTAAGCGTTTCTAGATATTCTACCCTAAGGGCTGAAATACACACCGATATGGTATACAAAGAGGTCTTACACTAACGTAATATTTTAAGTTGCTTTGTAAATATATTCATATTCTACGCGATCAAAGCCGCGGTTAACAGCTAGTGCGTAATATAATTTAGCAAAAGCAACTTCGTTCCAACCGAAAGTCCCACGAAATCGTTTTTTTTTTATATTATTAAAGTAACTATTTTATAAACTTGTATAATATTATTATATAAGTTTATACACATTTGTACATATCATTATTTTTGCTTTCAATATCAAGTATTTATTATACATACATATTACAAACATTTTCTTACTAAACGACTTTTAAATTAAAATCCAATCCTTCGCATAAATTTCTTATACCTTTTAAACACAGGAAGTAGAAAATGACGTTCTTTATTTATAACAATCTTATTTGTGAAATAATTTCGCCGACATTGATTTTAATTTTAAATACACAAAACAAAATTATCGTACTAAAAAGAATGTATTTAGAGCACCAGTCTCTTTTTTTAATTGCAATATTTTATTTTATTTTACTTTATTGTACTTGTAAAGGGCGTTTTTTTTATATTTATTCTCTAACATATATAAGGACATATCTATTAATAAGCTACTTACGATTTTAGTTTATTTCTATTAACTGCTTACAATTTTGGTAAATTATAATTTATCGAAGTGTAACCTAACCTACTCGTAATAAAAGGGTAACGAACTATCGACATTTCATACGTTTTATTGTTAGAATCCGTTCACAATGTATCCACAGTTTACAATCTCGCGAGAAAGATTCATAATCTAATGATATTTACAATTTTATTTGCACTGTATGATATGGTGTTTAAAAAACTCATAGATTAAACTCACTGATTATGTTATAAGTCAATATACATCTCGTTTCTATCAACATAACTATGCACACTGTACTCCTGAATACGACCTGAACGAGCCTTTTGATGTATCTCCTATGTTTATATATTTTAATTTATGTATTTCAGGCAGGCAGTCGAATCAACATGCCACCTGCTTAGAAATATCGATCATAGCTACAGAATTATTAATTTGTGTGTAAAAATACATAATGTATGGAAACAGCATTTTTTATATGTCACGCAATTTTTTATTTATTACATATTGTAATAGTAGAAGCTGTAAGACCTTTTTATACTAGCATTTAGCTTTCGTTTTGAAATATTATATATTTTTTATCTATGTATGTATGTCTTGTAACCCTTTTTGTTTATGAAAGGATTTTTATAATTATTTTTTATTCAGTACAACTCCAAGGTCTTATCTGAAATGTAGTCTTATCTCAATTTGTTTGGTAATGAAAAATGTTTTTATTTGAAGCAAACATTTAGTCCCGTTTTTGAAGTCATTTTTATTTATATGACTCAGAAATACTTGTGCGTGACCTTGTATAAAGTACACTTTAATTTTTGCTTCCTTGGAAATTAGCTTGAATAAAAACAATTTACAATAGTAATTACAATTAGCAGCGGTCCGCACTCTGCTTAAGGTAATTACAAGCACAAGTTCGTTCAATTAACCCGACTTAACGTATACGCGTCATGGTAATCCGTTCAAATGCTTCGTATTTTCAGGTAAATACTAAACTTTTGGGTTTACCACTTTAGTTTCAATGGAACGGTTGCTTTCGGGATTAAATATCGTTTCGTTTTCAACAAGTTGATATTAAATATTTCTAATATTTATTTCTCTCATATAATTGGTATTGATTTTTACAAAAGCCAAGATGGCCCAGTGGTTAGAATGCGTACATCTTAACCGATGATTGCAGGTTCAAACCCAGGCAAACAGTACTGAATTTTCACGTGCTTAATTTGAGTTTATAATTCACAACTAACAACATTTTCTGTAGTCAGTGCATTCAACAAAACCATCGGCGACTCGACCACCTGTATATATTGTGGCCAAAAACCAAAGTATTAACGTAAGCATTTATATGCACGGTACTGTATGGTAGGCATCGGGTCACAAAAATCTGCCAAAGACAAGCAAAAAATCACAAAAATCTGCAAGAGATCAAGCAAATGACGATGGTAGTTATATAAATCTACTTTACACTGTCTCATTTTCTCTCTTGCTGTTCACACGGTCTTATTCGTATCGTAATAAAACTAAAATACTTTCTTTTCATTTATCATCTCATCTCTCAGCCGAAGGACGTCCACCGCTGGACATAGGCCACCCCCAAAGATCGCCAGAACTACTGGTCTTGTACAGCCCGCAACCAGCGGCTTCCCGCGACCTTCACCAGGGCGTCGGACCACCTTGGGGGGGCCTACCCACGCTGCGTCTTCTGGTCCATGGTTGCCTGTCGAGAACTCGTCGGCCCCATCGGCCGTTGGTTTTTCGAGCAATTAGTGACTAATTATTATCAGGTTGCCAATATATCAGTCTGTCTACCCGATTTAAATTATATATATTGTACGTTTACGTCACCAAAACGTATAATATCCAAATTCTCCTCGATATATTTTCTATTCTAACACTGCTTTCATAAAAAAACATGTTGAATCTTATAGTTATATTACAAAAATAATACATACTGTGATTAAAGTTTGTCTTTCAAAGTAACGTGACGTAATTAACTCATCAACGACTTGAAACTAAACAACCTCGCCGTTGGTTTTTAGCTGTGACCGTCAGCAACAGTAATGGCTGGCCGGCTAAAATTACAAGGCTGTCTCCAAAAGAATCAGAATTTTTACGAGAACGTTGGATACAAAAGAACTGGTATGATAAAATAAAAACTTGATACAATAATTTTAATTTATTAAAAGAAAAACAATACTGTTATTAATATAAATAAAGTTGAAACTTTATTCTAATTATTTCGAGTTGTTATTTTTTATTATACCTTTTTGTTCAACCCGTTTGAAATTCATCCCTAGGCTACGGTATAAATCAGATCGTTTAATTAAAAAAAAAACAACTACGACTACAATGGAATACTGTTATTTTTATAAATACCTGCCTAATAATTGAATAAACCTGGCAATAAACCGTAAATAGAGGCGCCGGTAGAAGATTTTCACTGTAGTTATATTATGAATAAAATCTTTGTCTTTTTTATCATTTTTGCTGTACAAATCTATCTTAATTATCTCAACAGAAAAGCTTATAAAAGTTAATTACAAATAAATAAAGACTACAATATAAGCATATGATGGCGTAACAATTCTTAATAAAAAGGTCCCGTAACACTTGTTACATATAAAGACACATTTAAAGATATGCAATTGTAAAATCTATTTATCATCGCCCTCAATAAAAAAATCTTTCAAAATGTCCAACAGAATCACAATAAATACTTATAACTATAATAATTAATAAAAAAAAACAGTGAACAGATACCAAGAGACTAATAATAAATAAAACTATATTTATTCTTCAAAAAAACATAAAATGAAAATAAACATTGTGAAAAATAAACTGATATTTGTTTTTCAATTTCAACGCTTAAAACGAGTCCGCTAGAAATATTTGGATAAATCTTTCAACCGTATAGAGGATCGTGGCCAATTAGTACGTTACGTGAACGGACGCAATCACAGTGTGCAAACTTAAAAAATAACAGATGACTACATACAATATAAAAATGATTTTAATAAAAAAAAAACAACTCACACACATACCACGGGCATCAACTATCAACATCAACAGTCTTCTATATAATCTTATAAAACATTAAGGGTCTCGACGTCTGACTCGACGACATACGTATATATGTATAACCGCCGGAGTGTCATCATCGCAGGTTCGATACAAAGCCCTTGTCTATTGTGATACTCAATCCTAACACGCTTTACGCTAATTGGAGCGGGAAATAGGATGTTCACAATTTCATCGTTAAAGTTTCAAGATTTCCTCTTTAAGGCCCATTAACCCCAATCACTGGATAAATCGTGTCATTATCACAGACCAGTTACGTAATCTGGCTGTATCGATCTGCTCCACATCATTGAATGCGATAATATTAAAACGCTAAAGGTCAAATACCACACGTCTTTTTTATAATTCAAAAGTGCTGTGATTTTAAATATTAATTATTTATTACATCGCACTTCTGGGATTTTTTTTAATACGTCAAATGTGCTGTGACTTTAATTATCGGTGAGTTCACTCCGTATACGTTTTGTTTTTATTATAATGAGAGATATATTATATACATTTTTAAATACTCTTGTATTACAAAGCGATTGATTGAACGATAGCAATTGAAAGGATTTAATAAAACAATTGAAGTTCAATTCCCAACGTACCCAGTGAAGTAATAGTGAGTTATTTAAATTTTATACAATTGTCCCCGTGGGGTACTACCTACTTAACATATAGTAAATAAATTACTGCTATATGTAACATGATCAGAAAAAAGTACACAATGTTTATTATATACTAACAATGGGAACTTCAAGTTGTTAAGTCATGATACTCATATGCCAATAAAATAGATAGACAGTTCTAGGCATGGCATTTATCCCATATATGTGATACAAGCAGTTACTTGCAAGAATTTGACGTACCATGTGCAAAATACTAGCACTAGCAAATGTTTGTCAGAGCAATACAAGCATTCGATAATTGATTAATAGGTAACGTCCGCATTGCAAAATTGTCCGCAAAATTGTGACATTCTTCAGCAAAGCAAATTACATGCGACATCCATCAATATTTTTATCTTACAAAAAATATTGGTATTATGCAAGCGCGTCTAGACAGACTAGAAGTTCAACCGACTTGTCTTGTTATATTCTGGCTTAAAGGTCGAGTGAGCCAGTGTAATTACAGGTACCAAGGAACATAACATCTTAGTTCATAAGATTAGTAGCGAATAGGTGATGTGAGGAATGATTAATATTTTTTACAGTACCAATGTCTATGGGCAGTAGTGACACTAACCATCACTTGGCCCATTTGCCTGTCCGCCTGACTATGACATAAATTGCCTGAATATATCAAATTATTTATAGATAAAAGTAATTAATTGCTATAGATCATGAGTCTGTTTATTCAATATGTAATCGAATTGATCATCGTCGTCATCATACATCGAAGATTACATGGCAATTCAAATTAAAATATACTTTATTGAAGTAGGCTCATAATATATAAGCTCAATATATCGAAAAACCTGAAACGGCATGATAATGCTCTATTATCGCTAGCAAATAAAAATCTCGAATCATTTATGATGATATGTAGGTATATACTTCTTCTGAATAACCCCAGTAGTCGTGGTAATAAAACTTCTATGTAAATTGCAAAACAAACTTCATTGCCCCTAATTTTTATCCACCTTCAAGCATCAGTGTCTCTAGAGGAACCAATATATTCACAAAGTAGAACTTGTAGCGAGAGACAAAATTATAAATTGTTCAAACGAGAAGAGAAGATAGTTTTTCGAGAGCAGGGAGGAACATAATTGACAAACCTTGTACGTAAAATATACACTTATTCTTAGCGATAGTCAAGTTTTTTTCTTAACAAAATAGTCCTTCGTCGACAATTATTATGAATACGAAAAACCATGAAATTCACGCTCAACACGTCAATAGTCGAAATTTAAAGCAGGTGAACAACTAGGTACAAGGTACAATAACTAGCTGAACCTGCGGTTTTACCCTCGCGAAATTTATATAACACAAACTTCCAAGCACCGTTTTACCCCCTTAGGAGTGGAGTTTCGTAAAATCCATTCTTAGCGAATGTCTACCCATACCTATCAAATTTCAAGTTTCTAGGTGTTATTGTTTCTGAGATTTCTTGATTAATCAATGAGTGGTATTTCACTTTTATATACTGGGTTAGATTTTTGGAACAGTAGAATGAGCTGGCAGAAATCGTCACGGAAGAAAAAAGCGCTATCCCTCCTCCAGCCGACCTTTTCCTCTCTTTCCCTTTCTCTCTGACTTTTTCTGTTATCATGTGATTTTATTTTGACTTATTTTTATATTTGTTTTTATTTCCTGTAGTTTAATTTGTAACGTTACCGTTGTTAGTTTATTTGATTGTATGTATTATTTAACACATAATACATGGCGAAGCCACCTTCTTTCCAACTAGTTGTCCTACGAGACTCTCTTTTTTTAATTAAGCATTACAAAAATAACGTCACCTCATTTATTTTTATCAATTAAAAGATGAAAAAAATATGTTATTATATTGAATGAATCACTTCCGAACTATTTGAACTGTAAAAAGCACAAAGACGTCATTGAGATTTAGAGCTCGCTTCAGGATTTTCCACTCCGGTTTCTGATATAACACGAATCTAACGTACTTATGTCATCACTGTAGCGTTCAGCAATGAGACCATTGTCAACCTATCTGGGAAATAATAGATTGATTGTTTAAAAGTAGGTTTACTTGGTCATCATAGATTCTACCGCCAAGCAGCAATATTTGCTATTATTGTGTTCCGGTTTTAAGGGAGCGGGGGCCAGGCACAATGCACAAATGTGTGCATGAAATATCTTAATTTCCAAGGTCGATGTAAAGAATGATTAATTGTTTTTACCACTTACAACGACAGTCCGCCTTTCTATGCTATAAAAAGGCGATCTAAGAATGCCGCTTCAAGCCGGGTAAGCACAACTTTTCATAATTATGAAAACGCAACGATGCTATTCATCCATCAACTAACAAATTCATCTCATCCTCGGCGTTGGCGGGAAGAAATTTTGGCATATTTATCCACCTTTGGGGCATGACTTCATGCATTGTGGAAGCGGAATATACGCTTTATATATACATACATACATCAATGTTATTTAAAGTTTATAAGGTTATCCACAAAGTTACTTATGGCTCGTTTTATCTTTATCAATGTAAAATTAAAAAAATATATTACATAAATTTACTCTTACTAAAGAGTGGATAAACCAAATATGTTACATTTAAAACACTCATTAGCTCCTGACCGTTACGATGGTATTGCTTCTATTAGATACTTGACATAATACCTACCAATTCGAATTAATAAAACTATTATGGAATTACAATTTTTATCAAACCACCCATACCTAGATATATTTAACAAACTTTCCGTCCCGATATCGTACGAGCAAAATTTATACAAAGATTTCTCTCTTTAAAGTTGAAATTCCTAAAAATCCTTATAGTGGTGCTCATGTTATAAAATAACTATGTTCCAAATTGCAAACTTTTAGATATAGTTGTTTAGGCTCAAGTTGATATATTTAAGTCAGGGAGATTTTAAAGAATTTGTAAAAATAGATTAAGACGTAAAATAGAATCAAATGTGTATTTTTATACTATACGAGTAATACGAGAATATAATTCAGAGGGTTGATGTTAAAGGTAAAAGGACAATGAAATATTATGTGAATGATTTGTATGTACGGAAAAACATCAATGATTTTATGAGAAAATGTGGTACTCATAGCATTGGTACAAGGAACAAACACAAACTTGTTACTCATGTTACTAGACTGCATAAAGTGAGTAACTCTTTTGTGGGTATTTGTATACGGTTATACAACAGGATCCCAGAAAGCATTCAAAATGCTTCTGTTGCCAAATTAAAAAATATATATTAAGGAACGCTTGTGAGCGAAAGGTTATACAATTAGTGAGTTTATGATTGACAGCACACCTTGGGAATGAAACGATAGCCTCCTGGCCATTTCCAAACATATAAAATATATATAAATAATAAAATTACCAAAGAAAAATACCTGCTGAGTTTCTTTCGCCGGTTCTTCTTAGGTCAGATTATTTTCTTTTCCGAACCGGTGGTTGTGTTTAATTTGACAATTCAATAAGTAAGTGTAATGCTTTTGTATAGAATAAATGAATTTGAGTTTGAGTATAACATTTAAAAAGGAGACAAACTCAAGCCGTGTTAATAAAGGAGAGAGAAAAATTTGTTTTGATATAAGTACTATATATACTCTTTGTGTTTGTGTAGTCTAGGTAGTGCAAGTATTATAGATCAAACATATTTGTCAATATCTACTATTTAACCAATATTTACTACAAGACAATTAATTCCGATTGCAACAAATATCCGAGACAAAGATTTAAAACGAGTATATCACTTCATTTTGCCAACGCTCGCCAGAAAAGCGCTCGGATCAACGAATTAATCTCTGCCTGCGATGACATAACTAACTATATCTAAAAAGAGACAACGAACGCACAAAACACAGAGTATATTAAAACTATTATAGATTATAAAGTTCCGTATTAATTGAATTGTCAGGTTAGAATTTTATTCTTAAATTATTTATCTATCTAAATAGAGTGTCACATTACAAAATAAGTAAAACAAACTATACGCGATGTATATGCATTTGATAGCTACGCTCGACAATTACCAATCATCTAACTACTTTACTGATGTGCGTGTACTTACTGAGTATGAACTGAGAATACGTTGCCTATAGTTGGCCACTACTTTTTCTCTCGCGTTCTCAGCTTTGACAGTCGCTTTATGCCGTCTATGTAGGTACCACCTACTCTTCACATATTCTACAGCCAAACAGCAGTATTCAGTATTGTTGTGTTACGGTTTGAAGGGTAAATGAGCCAGTGTAACTACAGGCACAAGCAACATAACATCTTAGTTCTCAAGGCTGATGGCGCATTAGCGATGGAATTAAAAAGGAATTATTAATATTTCTTACAGCGCCATTGTCTATGAGCGGTGCTGAGTACCATCAGGTGGTCCACGTACGACCAGGTAGGTCGTACGTGATCCGTCAATAAAAAAAAGTATACATAAATAATCAAAGCATTTAATATTTTTACAAATGACCAATATTGACCAAATATTTTATTACGCTGAGAACATTATTTAGAAAAACAACCTTTTTTTAATATTCGTTACTGTCTGTTAATATCAAATTGCCATTTACATTTTGTTTAATAAAACAATGGTTATTGTATTTTTATAATTGTTTTACATCCACAGACATTTGCGTCCGTGCCATTTTTCGAGTCGTATTTTCTTTGTGTTGTTTCGCTTCGTTAATTGCGAATCCAAGAGTTATTCGATTAACGAAGACAAACCACGAACTTAGAGAAAAATCTACGAATTGTAGGTATTCTAAATCCTATATTATATATAGCTATATCTACGTGACACATTTCTACAAGAGATGCTAAATATTATTAGAATCTTTTATTTATTTATTAGGTAAGTTTTTGGGAACATTCAAGTCA
Source organism: Vanessa tameamea (assembly GCF_037043105.1). Taxonomy (NCBI): domain Eukaryota; kingdom Metazoa; phylum Arthropoda; class Insecta; order Lepidoptera; family Nymphalidae; genus Vanessa; species Vanessa tameamea. The sequence goes on from NC_087331.1 coordinate 3,021,946, forward strand.
TTACAATACACTGTTAAACCATAAAAAAATAAGTCACAAATTATCAAACTACTGGCAAATAACCTACTTTTCTCTCGAGGAATATTTTCGAAACAAATCCAACTCCTGCTCCAATGCGCCTCGGTGGATGCACATGTATCATTATTTATATGACGCATGCAGGTTTGGTCACGATATTACCCTTCACAGCTGAACACGAGACCAATTATATACCCTAATTAAATACCCAAACTCGAAGGTGACCTGTATTTAAACCTAAAATCTTCTGGCTAATATTTATATGTTCTAAATACTAAGGTATCCCGACTCGTTGAACCGTAAGTAGATTGTAAACTATAACTATAACTTAAGAGGAACTTGAGAAGTTTATTTTTATGTCGCATTTTGTTAACATTTTGTATTCGCGCATGGCGGTTTTCTTTGTAAACGTTTTTACAAATATAATTTATTTTCCAAATGTTATTACAGTCTGTATCTTGTACACGAATTCCCCAGTGATACCCGGCTCTAATGTCACACGGTACTGCACGTATAATGCATTTTTATGCGCTCTTTCACGATGTCTTATAATTCTCCATAAATACCTAATGGCAGGTTACGAGTAAATAACAGTAAATATTTAATATGTCTATTCCAACTCGCCTGTTTTAGATATTTCGATTTACAATATGTCAAATAGACCACCAAATGAGGTAAGTAAAAAAATAATTACTTTAAACCTTGTGAACTAAGATATTATGTCCCTTGTGTCTGTTGTTACGCTGGCTCACTCACTCTTCAAACTGAAACACAACAATACAAAGTATTGCTCCTTGGCGGTAGAATATACGATGAGTGGGTGGTACCTACCCAAAGCCCTACAACCAAGTAAACTTGGATACAATTATCGATAATATTTTTGCGGATTCTTTCTGAACGTATTCTGATCCTGTGCAAAATTAATCATAACAATTTTAGTTCCAACTATGGATACTTTTAGGTGCAACAGTATAAACAGATATAATATATGTATAAAAGTATTTTTATATACTATTTCGCCGAAAGTGATCGAAATTAGACTTTATAATTAGGTGCTGCCCGATGTCCGCCTACGCCTCAAATTTTCCCTCTTCAATTTGAAATTTCTAAAAAATCCTTTCTTACGAGATTCCTCGTACTACACTCTCGCTGAGAAAGTACTAAGTATTATGTTAAGTTTCAATGCGTGTGTCAGATTAAGTAAGAAATTATTACAAAATTATTTTTTTAGATTTTTTAAATTTTAGATGTTTTAAATCAATTCTGTAATAATAATAATAATTACGATTTAAATTATTTTTGAATTGTATTGAAAACATTGATATAAGTGATTATAAATAAATCTAACGAGTGCATGTTAAACGATGAATGCGATTTAAAACCTATTCAAGTACCACTGAATTTCCATGTGCTTAATTTTTGCTCGGCAGTGAAGGAAAATATATTATGTCATATGTCAAATATCTAATTTCGATAAATCTGCCACATCGTGTATCCAACAACCATACCATATACGATAGGAGCAGCGTGGTGAAATTAGTTCCAAACCTTCTCCCCAAAAGGAGGGGAGGCCTTAGCCCAGCAGCGGCACATTTACAGCCAGATACTTTACTTTACTTTATGTATGAAATTGCATGGTTTGATTTTTTTTTTTACAATTATTTCCAAATTTATTTTATTGACAAACATAGAAAAAGGTACTGAGATGTTTCTTCTTTACCTATTTTTATACAGATTAAATAAATATTGGATCTTGAAAGGTTCAAAAAAAAAACCTCTTTGGTAAATACGAGTTCGCTGACACGTGTAACTTTTTTTTTATAGAGCTTTTGCGCAGTCCGTACGTATTTACTTTTCCAGTTTGACCTTACTGATCAATCTTCTGAGTGTCTACATCATCGCCCCTGACATTAGCAAATTAATCTAGCCATTATTTGACTTCCCTAAAAGTTTTTAACAAAGAATTGAGAGACATTTTAATAATAAATTTGAGTACAATATAATTAGCATAAAATGAAAATGAACTGCTTTATTCAATTTATTTTATAGCAGTAAATTTCATGACGCGTATTTTAAATGAATACGCAGCGCTATGATACGTTTAATAATACGTTTATTGATAAATGCCCAAAAAACTTGCTATTAAAATCTTCAAATAGTGCAGGAACGCAAACGACACATACAAAATGAACATAATTTTTTTATTCCAGTAGCACCCCGCCTCGGATTCTCGCGAATGCAACTTATTAATTATGATATAAAATATAAAATGAAGTTAATGAACCGTCAATTAAACTGACATTTTAATTTAAAGGTATTGTGCAAAGGTGTGGTATATATTTTAATAAACTCGAACTTGACTACACTCGATGATGACATTTCAGAAATAGATAGTTTTTCAATAACCAATGAATAAAAATAAAAATATTCAAAGTCAACACATAAATATAACGTATCATCGTAAATCGCATCGAATCGCGTCAACTGTCAAAGATGTCATACAGATTAGCGTTCAGTAAGCAGCGACTTATAATTTTGATTTTATACGTACGTTGTTGCACCAAAGATTCGTTGAATTTTTTCAGTAAACTATATCATATGGTTTCGATGACGATATCTAAATAATATAATATATTAAACGTTTTAAGTAACAAGATGAAAAGTTATCCAACTTAAAAATTACTCAACGGAAAGGACACGTAAATCTTCAATTAGATGGCCATTTAAAACGGAACATGCACTACCAAATTTGTGTTTATAATTGGTTCCAAATTCTAAGGAAAACAGCGTGAGAGACTATGTTACGTGTACATATATACGAATCGGAACAGCGTGATACTTAAGCTCCACAGCACATTCTCCTCGAAAGGCCTTAACCCAACAGTTGTACAGTATCATTTATGTTGGCATGTAATTAAAAAGCAAATCTTTTATTTTAATGATTAAAAACTATTGATTTGATTGTTTTATATCGTAAAAGTATACTGCAGGATATGGCTGTTAATTTGACTAAAAACGCTGACAGCATTGGTGGATTCCTTTTTAGTTTGTCGTGAAGGATACTTACGATAAATAAAACAATGTAATTATAATATTAATAGCGAAGAAATATATTGTTTTCAGTGAAAGTTGTTTTACTATAAGTAAGTATAAGTACCTATATTTAAGAATAAGCAAAGACGACTTACATTAGTCACGTTTATTTGATATCAAAAAGGCCGTAAGTGCAATAACATGTCAAAATATTTCCAAGTCGAGATAGGAAAGAATACCCAATGAACTTATGCTGGTTCAAAAGTAACATTTAACGTAAAACTTGGCTTCTCTCCAATGTCGACAAAGCCCTACAAATGTAGCTCAATATTAAAGACATTTTTACTTTAAATATTATAGGACTATATAATAAACTATACAACTTTGTGGTAAGGCTTTGTGCATACGCGTCTATGTAAGTACCACCACCACATATTCTACTGTCAAACAGCAATACTTAGTATCATTGCGTTCCAGTTTAAAGAGTGTCTGAGCCAGTGAAATTAGACCCAAGGATCCTAAGATCTTAGATTATGAGGTTCACGACACATTGACGATGTTAAGAATGATACAGCGCCGATGTCTATGGACAGTGGTGACATGTCATCAGATGGCTCTTTTATCTGGTCGTTTTTTTTTTTTATAAAATTTGGTATTTGTTCCGTTTACAGTTGAAACGTTTGGATATATAGGATGGTGCAAAACATTTCTAAAAACAAACAACAACCCCGTTTTCACTCGTTTATTTTTCGCTCAGAGAGTCGGAATTGCCATTCATCAGAGATTACTGCATTGCGAGTATTGTTGCCAATATTCCACGCGGCCATGATTTGTATAGCAACCAATTTTAATTTAGGTTCCTAGGTATGTATTAAGTCGTCTTAAGTATTTTATTTTATTCTTATATAAATAAATTGTTAGTGGGTTAAATTTTCGTAGTGACTCTTCTCGTATATGTAACAATTACGTATTTATTGTTTTAGGGTATAATTTTACTTAATTCAGGTTTATTATTTATGATGAAATATGTTATCGGTTAGTAAAACGACTCAATGAAGTGACTCAATACTTACTCTTTACCAGGATCGGATTATCCATTTTTCTTATTATTTGTATCAAATATTTAATAACGATTTTTTTTATTAATGTTTTTATAACAAAAGATTTAATATACTATCAGTAAAAAAAGTATCTACTATTTAATTAACAGACAGAACTGTCATAGATGTATGTATAGTACTTATATATTGATATCTATCAGAAGGGGTATTCTGTAAAAAAAAAACTCGAAAGTCACCGCAGAAAACGAGTGAAAAATTTATATGCGACATTAAGAATTTTGTGATTATAACAATTTTAAAAATATATATGATACGCTTCTAAAAATGGCGTATAAAATCCTTACGTCACTTGACAACATTTCACGAGTGAGATACGAAGTGAATTCTTACAGAATCGCACTGCAGGTCAATCTAATTAGCATATTTTGTGACGGCGAGTTTTCGCCTAACCCGCCAACACAAAGAATATTTTTATACCGGAAAATATAACAGTTGCCGGAAGAAAATAAAAAACCCTAACAAAATCGAATGATGTCGAACTTTCGTACTCGTGGTCTAGCACTTCCTGTTTATGAAATAAATTCACTTACACAAAGAAGTTGCTTTATTTCCCATACTTTGTTATATTTCGATCGAAAGTATTGATCTTAATTAACTGCTAATTTACAAAATACACATTCGCTGACAATACGTCGTAACGTATAATATTAAAATAATGTGACAAAGCAGTGTATCGAAGGATGAGCTTATTCGATATAATGTCATCGAAAATATATTATATTTCGACGATAATTTATCTTAAGTATTATAAAAGCTGGTATCTACTGACAAATTAGGAGTAATCTTATATGTTTAACCGTCTTAATGCTCGACTATTTTTTGAGTATTAGCATATTATTATCTCAGTCGCTCATGCAGACACGTATACTGTTCGATCTCCGTTGTTTCTCGAACAATTAGTGCGGCCAGTGCCGTTTTGTGAACAACCACGTATTTCACGTCGCTGAAATCGTAGATAAATTTTAATGCAATATTTTGTCAATTAGTTTGCTTTAATATACCGTTATTATAGTACATTTACATTTACAGGTACTTAGTTTCATCTGTTTTTTGAATGAAGTACTTTCTACTTTAAGTTCGTTAACTATTTCAGATGTCAACGAAAACTCCAAGAAACGTCTAAAACGCTTTTTTATGATTTGTCGATGAATTTGGAAATTGAAATATATTACACTAGGTATAAAAAATATTTTATGTGGTATCAATACCGATGGTCCCATTAATTTTTAGTTGAGATTAGGATTATTTTTTTACAAAAGTCTTTTTATGATATAGATAGGCATGACCTTGTGGTAAGCCGCCACCGCCCAAACAATGGCACTGTAAGAAATATTAACCATTCTATGAACTAAGATATCCCTTGTGTAGTTATAATAGCTCTCTCACCCTTCAAACCGGAATACAAAAATATTAAAAAATATTTACTATATCATAGAGACTTGTCTATGATAATAAGAGATTATTTTGCGAAATTGTCCTTTTTAGAAGACGATTAGGTCTTTTAAAGTAGAGAGATAACGTCGTGAGACATTTATATCTATCAACGTAGTGTGTCATTAACACGAACACACGGCCAACATGACAATACATCCTGAGAAGTAGTGTCATGTTGGCTGAGATTACCACCAATCACTTTCCATGAGGTGAGCCTCCTGCTCGTTTGCCCCCTATAACATAAAAAAAAAATCTCAATAATAATATATATTATATAACTATAGACTATCAAAATACATATATTTGTTTATGTGTTTAATTAGTGTTTGTTATTCATCTCGTTCTGAGACGTTAAGGAACACATCGTGAGGAAATCTGACGAATGAAATAATAGCACATACATCTATCTATACTAATATATAAAGCGGAAGAGTTTGTTTGTTTGTTTGTTTAAACGCGCTAATCTCAGGAACTACCGGTCCGATTTGAAAAATTCTTTTTTTGTTGAATAGTCCATTTATAGAGGAAGGCTTTAGGCTATATAACATTACGCTGCGACCAATAGGAGCGCAGCGACAGTGAGAAATGTTGCAAAAACGGGGAAAATTATTCACATTTATGGACTTTCGATGCGTGCGCAGCATAAACGTTTTAAGTTACTCAAAAAATGTGTATGAAAGATATATTCCTCTTTTAATAATAAAAAAAAAGTCCGTGACACTATATGTCTATTTGTTAAGAGTGTGCTAGCAGGCGGGGCGCGGCGGCGGCTGAGGGGGAGGCGGGTCAGCCCCGCCGCCGCGCTCGCCACTCTCACCCGCGGGTGTAGTTCTGCGAAGTAGCAATGCACATAACGACTTAAAAAAATTAACATTCTTAATAGTTAAATTATTTATCAAAATTAGGTTTTGTTATCAGCTTATTTGCTCATTATTTTTTATCGTTTAAAATCGATTACATTTAAATCATAATCTGCTGTAGTTTTAACTTACGATATAAGATAAAATTTCAATGAACATTCCTTCGTACTTTGCAAGTAAACAATTCAAACGTTTCACGGTATAAATAAGGTATAAAAATTACATTACACACGTAAAAAAGTTCAAAATGGCGAGCGATACTTTCACCGATGCAGATTAATCATCACTGAGAAAATAAATTATGCAAATAAGCAAATAGGTGAATATCGTTTAAAATGACTACACAAATAAATTAGTAGTTCAATATTTCAAGTAATTTCTATTACGTTCAAGCATATTCAACACGGTTGTACTATAATCACCTTATGAAATAATAACACCAAAGGAGAAACAATCTAAACTTCTTATTGTTCGGTTTGTTTATCTTATTACGTTTAAGTTAATATTGTTTGTTTTCAACCGGCTTCAAAAAGGAGGAGGTTATCAATTCGTCTGTATTTTTTTTTTTTATATTTCTGTTACCTCATAACTTTTCACTGGATTTTGATATTTTTTTTTGTTTGAAAGGTAGTGCTTCCAGTGGGGCCCCATTTTAATTTTATCCTGTTACGATGATGGTATCCCTATGAAAACGATATAAGTCTTAAATGTGCATTATGTATGTGCGCGATAAATAGGTGAATAACTCAAAATTGTGCCAACCAATTTTAATGATTCTTTTTTTATTATAAAGGATATACTTCAAGGGTACTATGCTGAAAGTTTGGTAAGGTTCTGAGCATAGGATCCATGACAAAGTAACGGTACGGAAGGGAAAGGAACAATTCTAAGGAGCACGTTAGCGATACTCGGCCGAATCTTTTAGAAACAAAAATTTTGACAAAAAAAAAACCGACTTCAAAAGAGAAAAAAAATAATATGCTCTAAAAAGTAAAAAATAATTGCTTATTATTCTACAACTCAATAATCAAGTAACTTATTCTACTTACCAATATGTAGGTACGTTCTGTGTTTCCACGCAAGGAGATAAGTATGTACCTACCCACTTTAAATCTAACTTAACACAAACCTATGAATAACAAACAATGATCACAATATTTTTTAGATTTATACTATGTAAAATGAAATTAAAAATATTTAGACTATTTAAAAGTCAGCAAAGTTATTACGATAATATATTATAGTTAAAATTATTGTTATTTTTGGAGGCGGTGTCAGCCAAGGTAGGTTTGTAAATATATGATATACTCCAAATTTGTAAATCTGGTCTTTCGATAAATACACTTCTTCTTGATGTTTTTTTAAACCCTATACGTACATAGTGGTCCTATATAATGACAGAAAATTGGAATCAAAATTGAGTGTTTAAGCAAACATGTCTACCGTCAGGTATTACAATTCATGAACTTTTCTCCTAATCCAAGATAAAGAAAAGTCATTCAGATTTACTATTACATTTCCTGTTGAACGTTTTGTTTGTTTTGGCAGAGTATGAATTTTGTTTGTGATTTATTTATTTACAATTGACTTTTTCTTTTGTCTTACATCCAGATGTCGATACACCTGCATCGAATTGTTAACAAAAAAAATATTCGCAATCGTACACTATTGTACAATATTTCTTTTATGTTTAAGAAAAGGGTTGTCATAATTGACCGTATAACAATAAGCAATAAAAACACAGATGTTGGTAATTTATTTAGACAAACTTTACCGGTAATTTTAAGAGGAACTAGAGCAGACATTGTAAGGTCTTGCCTTAAAAGTTCACCGTTATGGAAATTTGTCCATACCTTAAAACTATCTACGAATATGAGAGCACATTTGGGGGGAGGAAGTACAAATTTTCCTTCAAAGTTACTTTTAATAGGAGATGGAAAAGTACCTCATTCTGAAAATAAAATTGAAATTGATCGCGATTTAGGAGAAAAAGTGACTAGCATAGAGGATTTAATATCAAAAGTTTACCCTAATATCGTCGAAATAGAAAATAAAGATTACCAATGGATGTGTCAAAGGGCAATATTGGCGGCGAGAAATAGTAGCGTTGACGAAATTAACGACCTAATTTTAACCAAACTTCCAGGCGATATAACTACCTACACATCTATTGATAATGTAATGGATCAAGAAGATGCTGTCCATTACCCACAAGAGTTTCTCAATTCTTTAAACCCGAGCGGCCTTCCACCACATTCCCTGAAGTTAAAAATAGGTGCTGCGATAATTTTACTCAGAAATCTTAAACCACCAAATTTATGTAACGGGACCCGCCTTCAAGTAAAATTCCTTCGCAATAACGTGATCGTTGCAACAGTTTTGACTGGTCCGGCAGTTGGTCAAACAGTGCTTATACCTCGCATCCCAATGATTCCAAATGATTTACCTTTTAATTTTAAAAGAATTCAATTTCCCATTAAGTTATCTTTTGCCGTAACCATTAATAAATCACAGGGCCAAACATTTAAACACATAGGAATCGATTTACGTCAAGACTGCTTTTCACACGGCCAACTATATGTCGTGTTGTCAAGATCGGGTTGCGGGCAAAATCAATATGTTCTTCTACCACAAGAAAATAAAACTAAAAATATAATCTACGCTGAAGTACTGTAAAACATATTATTAAATCTTATTGACGATTATAATAACAAAAACCAACGTGAGCAATCAAACGATAATCATGATAGTGTTTCCGACAACTACGCGAACGAAGTCGCGGGCACAGCTAGTACTAATATATAAAGCGGAAGAGTTTGTTTGTTTGTTTGTTTAAACGCGCTAATCTCAGGAACTACTGGTCCGATTTGAAAAATTCTTTTTTTGTTGAATAGTCCATATATAGAGGAAGGCTTTAGGCTATATAACATTACGCTGCAACCAATAGGAGCGCAGCGACATTGAGAAATGTTGCAAAAACGGGGAAAATTATTCACATTTATGGACTTTCGATGCGTGCGCAGCATAAACGTTTTAAGTTACTCAAAAAATGTGTATGAAAGATATATTCCTCTTTTAATAATAAAAAAAAAGTCCGTGACACTATATGTCTATTTGTTAAGAGTGTGCTAGCAGGCGGGGCGCGGCGGCGGCTGAGGGGGAGGCGGGTCAGCCCCGCCGCCGCGCTCGCCACTCTCACCCGCGGGTGTAGTTCTGCGAAGTAGCAATGCACATAACGACTTAAAAAAAATTAACATTCTTAATAGTTAAATTATTTATCAAAATTAGGTTTTGTTATCAGCTTATTTGCTCATTATTTTTTATCGTTTAAAATCGATTACATTTAAATCATAATCTGCTGTAGTTTTAACTTACGATATAAGATAAAATTTCAATGAACATTCCTTCGTACTTTGCAAGTAAACAATTCAAACGTTTCAAGGTATAAATAAGGTATAAAAATTACATTACACACGTAAAAAAGTTCAAAATGGCGAGCGATACTTTCACCGATGCAGATTAATCATCACTGAGAAAATAAATTATGCAAATAAGCAAATAGGTGAATATCGTTTAAAATGACTACACAAATAAATTAGTAGTTCAATATTTCAAGTAATTTCTATTACGTTCAAGCATATTCAACACGGTTGTACTATAATCACCTTATGAAATAATAACACCAAAGGATAAACAATCTAAACTTCTTATTGTTCGGTTTGTTTATCTTATTACGTTTAAGTTAATATTGTTTGTTTTCAACCGACTTCAAAAAGGAGGAGGTTATCAATTCGTCTGTATTTTTTTTTTATATATTTGTTACCTCATAACTTTTCACTGGATTTTGATAATTTTTTTTTGTTTGAAAGGTAGTGTTTCCCGTGGGGCCCCATTTTAATTTTATCCTGTTACGATGATGGTATCCCTATGAAAACGATATAAGTCTTAAATGTGCATTATGTATGTGCGCGATAAATAGGTGAATAACTCAAAATTGTGCCAACCAATTTTAATGATTCTTTTTTTATTATAAAGGATATACTTCAAGGGTACTATGGTGAAAGTTTGGTAAGGTTCTGAGCATAGGATCCATGACAAAGTAACGGTACGGAAGGGAACGGAACAATTCTAAGGAGCACGTTAGCGATACTCGGCCGAATCTTTTAGAAACAAAAATTTTGACAAAAAAAAAACCGATATCAAAAGAGAAAAAAAATAATATGCTCTAAAAAGTAAAAAATAATTGCTTTTTATTCTACAACTTAATAATCAAGTAACTTATTCTACTTACCAATATGTAGGTACGTTCTGTGTTTCCACGCAAGGAGATAAGTATGTACCTATCCACTTTAAATCTAACTTAACACAAACCTATGAATAACAAACAATGATCACAATATTTTTTAGATTTATACTATGTAAAATGAAATTAAAAATATTTAGACTATTTAAAAGTCAGCAAAGTTATTACGATAATATATTATAGTTAAAATTATTGTTATTTTTGGAGGCGGTGTCAGCCAAGGTAGGTTTATAAATATATGATATACTCCAAATTTGTAAATCTGGTCTATCGATAAAAACACTTCTTCTTGATGTTTTTTTAAACCCTATACGTACATAGTGGTTCTATATAATGACAGAAAATTGGAATCAAAATGGAGTGTTTAAGCAAACATGTCTACCGTCAGGTATTACAATTCATGAACTTTTCTCCTAATCCAAGACAAAGAAAAGTCATTCAGATTTACTATTACATTTCCTGTTGAATGTTTTGTTTGTTTTGGCAGAGTATGAATTTTGTTTGTAATTTATTTATTTACAATTGACTTTTTCTTTTGTCTTACATCCAGATGTCGATACACCTGCATCGAATTGTTAACAAAAAAAATATTCGCAATCGTACACTATTGTACAATATTTCTTTTATGTTTAAGAAAAGGAGTTTCTCAATTCTTTAAACCCGAGCGGCCTTCCACCACATTCCCTGAAGTTAAAAATAGGTGCTGCGATAATTTTACTCAGAAATCTTAAACCACCAAATTTATGTAACGGGACCCGCCTTCAAGTAAAATTCCTTCGCAATAACGTGATCGTTGCAACAGTTTTGACTGGTCCGGCAGTTGGTCAAACAGTGCTTATACCTCGCATCCCAATGATTCCAAATGATTTACCTTTTGATTTTAAAAGAATTCAATTTCCCATTAAGTTATCTTTTGCCGTAACCATTAATAAATCACAGGGCCAAACATTTAAACACGTAGGAATCGATTTACGTCAAGACTGCTTTTCACACGGCCAACTATATGTCGCGTTGTCAAGATCGGGTTGCGGGCAAAATCAGTATGTTCTTCTACCACAAGAAAATAAAACTAAAAATATAATCTACGGTGAAGTACTGTAAAACATATTATTAAATCTTATTGATCAACCTGAAATCTGAAATCTTTTAAAAATCTTAAAACCAACGTGAGCAATCAAACGATAATCATGATAGTGTTTCCGACAACTACGCGAACGAAGTCGCGGGCACAGCTAGTATATAATATATCCCTAACCTGCCGTCGAGCAGTTTGGTGCTATTATTATTTTATAATATTCAAGCTTTTATTTTAATGTTTGTTATGTAAAATGAATTGCAATTTTATTCTTTATGTGTTCAAAATAAAATTTATTTTGAACAATAAAACATTATTAATAAAACGAAGATAATACATCTATATAAATATTATACATGCGAAAGTAACTCTGTCTTTCTGTTGCTCTTTCACTGCCAGACCACTGAAACGAATTTGATATTATGTAGCAAGTTTGTACTCAAAGGAAGGACATAGACTTTTTTATGCCTAGCACCGGATGACTAACACCTAAAACGCGAACATAGCCGAGGGCGATAACTAGATAAAGATAATTGTATTTAATTTTCTTGGCTTATAATTCACTAGTAGTGTTAGATTTTATTGAATTACTCAAACCGAAACTGGCATTCTGCCCAACACGAATGTAGTATAGGTGCATAGCTGTTTGCTCCTCACTACCGTCTGCTTCGGGAAGATAGCAATGTTCGGGAATAAATCATTTCTTGTGTTATCTCCTCTTAAACCGTACTTACGTAAGATCCAGGAGCCTATAGACACCTAAACCCTCTTCGAACTAGTCGTGGTTTGTAATTTAGGGCAGTTATCGATTTTAAGTAATACTGGCGTTGTATAGAAGAACAATGGCAATTTCAAAGTATCTTATACGGAATTTGTTTCTGTCCGTAACTATGCCCGCGGGGGTACAGTCAAGTATTAAGTTCTCTTTTCGGTACGACTGATAACGTGTAAGGAAATTTAATGTGATTGTTTGAATAGTTAAGACGTGAAAGCGTAACAAACAGACAAAATTCATATTCGTATTTTATTGATATATTATGGACAAATTATAGAAAAATATTTAAAAATTGATTTTTATTTTCATCAGAAAATAAACCACAGCAGCCAGTCTGGACATAGCGAAGGCCTTCGATCGCGTGTGGCACAAAGCGCTTCTTTCGAAGCTTCCTTCCTATGGGCTTCCCGGGAAATTATGCAATTGGATTACCAGCTTTTTGGCAGATCGGAGCATCAAGGTCGTTGTCGACGGTGCATGCTCCGACCAAAAGTTCGTCAATGCTGGTGTTCCACAAGGCTGCGTTCTATCACCCACTCTGTTTCTTCTGCATATCAATGACTTGTTGCAAATCAGGAACATTCACTGCTATGTAGACGACAGTACGGTTGACACCTCATACACCGGCCGTGCTAATATTTCTCGGGAAAACGTCGATGAAAACCGGAACAAACTTATGTCTGAAATCGAGTCTCCATTAAACAAAGTCTGGAACTGGGGCCAAAAACACACCATTCGTCGTATCTCCACGATTTGAGAACATTCCGATAGCCGCCACAGCTAGTATCGGTAATTACTTTCCATCAGGTAAGCCTTCTGCTCGTTTGCCCCATATAACATAAAAAAAAAAAATCCACAGATAACATTCTTAAGTGAAATAATTTGCTACTCCAGACTGATCCTCCAGGTGGCTTGTCTTTAAGTACAATATCTCAATGTGCTCACTGTCCTCTCTCTTTGCTCAATCCTCTTTGCTGTATTATGCGATTAAATTAAATAGTAGCTGTTTGTTGCGGATTAAGTGAACTTACTTGTGCTCTACCCCTAGCAGTGTTATCGCAATACTACATGACCAGTGACTATTCATAGACAAATACACTCACATAAACACATAATTCTTCATTCTTATCTTACACTAGTTTTAGTATATTCGCCAAATACAATACTATTGTCGCTTCGATAATAATAAATTACAAATCTGCCTGTATCTGACGTTCTGTAAATTCTATTGTAGGAGCTATTCACAACTGACCCCCTCTTTATATAGACATACTTGAAACAGAGAGCCCATATCGTATTGGGTGTGTGTGGTTGAGGAAAACATTTGTTTTATTGTTATATCGTATTATTTTAACGTGTATTATTTTCTAAGCCAAAATGTTATCACACGCTTTAAAAACAGAAATATTCTATTAAAATCAATGTAGTCGTTTATATGAAATATTCGAACGTTTCAATCTTACCTAAAATAATGAAATCTTAAATATTTTATCTCGATTACATTCCATTATAGAGTAAATCAAAATACTGTTTGAAACAAGATAACAAGAAACTTTTCGAATGCGGTTTTCGATATTGATTTGCGATATTGTAAGGGTATAATGAAACCGAGACACTTTCCGGCCGTGAATATTTGATTTTTATACAAGTTTTCCTATGTTTTTTTGTAACAAAGATTTCGTCTCGGGTATTTTCATTTCATTATTATTTCATATGTCTGTTAAAATGTGTATAATAATAATATTTATATTTTTATAACTACATAAAGTAAGCATGTACCAACGAGCAAGGTTCTAAGCATAATAAAATAAATACATGAGATTGAATGCGTTTATTCTGCGATTTGTCTAAAGCGTTTGATTGCGTGACTCACGAAACGTTATTATAAATCAAGCTTGAACGCTCCAGTGTCAAAGAAAAATATCTTGCATCATACTTGATTCAAAGATTTCAACAGTGTTCATGAAATAAATTCGATAAAAAATAGGCATTCTACAGTCATCAATTATAAAGCCATTTTTATAAATATCATTTAACTTTACTTAAAATATTTGTTTTATTGTATTGGTTCCTGATGAATCTTTAATACATTTTAAGACTGTCATTAAAATTCTAATATTGTCATTGGAAACAACGGGTGGTCATACACAGTTGTTTTGCACTTAATCTAAAGAGACACCAGCCTTCTAAGAAGAATATATTATACAGTCAGCTGCACTCTCTATTTCCTGTCTCTTATAATCCGATGGGTTGGTGAATCCGACACGACCACAAAGAATTTAGGCGCCACGATCAACTGCATTACCTACTTTCCGAAGCACAGGAATATATTCACTACCAGACTCGAAGTTGTTGCTAACAAATTTTCATAGAAAAACATATGTTGTTGACCAAACTTAGGCCACAACACAGTGAATAGAATATATCAAACACAATGTAAAAGTTAGCCCGTGGATTTTACAAATATTATAAATGTGAAAGTTTGTATGGATATTAACCACGCCAAAACAACAAAAAATCAAAAATAATATATAATTTATACAATTACTTTTACGAGGACTTTTGAATCTTCATTTTACAAACTATATTAAGTGAAGCTATCACCGGTTCGGAATGTAGAATATCGAGAAGAACTGTCAAGAAATTAAGTAGTTACTTTTTTTCAACATTTAAAATACAAAGATAGGTTATGGTTTGGAGTACCTAACACCTGCGTCCCTTCATCCATGTTCCTGGTTATAATAATTTAAACACTAACTATATCTCAATGAAGATAAGTACATTAATAAAAAAATTTTCTTAAGCAGTAACAACTCAACTAAATGGTTTTGATTAGGCAATAAATATCTATATTATTGTCACTCTGTAAACCTTTTTGTAAGGGCTAATCTCTTAACCCACTGAACCTGTTTATGTCAAATTCCACCAAGATTTTCTTTTCTTTTCTTTTCTAAATTATTTGTTGATGTTCTATAAGCAGACAGTAATATAAGTTTTTGGCATTCCTGCGCTTTTATTTATTCTTTAAATATAAATACATACTTAGACAAATATAAATATATTAGTAGTCTCAAAAACTTTAATTTAAATTATTTAGCACTGATGGTAGGGATTTATATTCTACCTCCAAACGGCAATACTTAGTAATGTTGTGTTTTGGTTTCATGGTGAATGAGCCAGTGTAACTACAGGCACAATCGATATACCAGCTCCTAAGGTTGATGACGTATTGGCAAAGTAAGGAATGGTTGATGTATCTTACAGCGCCAATGTATACTTACAAAATGGCGCTGTTGGCCCCAGGGCGGTCCTGACCCCTAACTATCAAGTGGCTCATTGCCCGCTATGACATATAAAATAAAAAATACGTATCGAAATAAAAATCAAATTGTTACCTTCTAGTCAAAAAAATACTGTTTACACTTTGACTTAGCACTTTCAGATATATAGACGAAGTTCGAGTTACGTTTAATAAATACAGGCGAGAGGCGTTCGGACAGTTTTGAAGTACATATAAAACCTTTTAATAAAAACCCCAAATCAGATACTTTTCACTGTTAATGCAGTTTTTGTATTTTCCTAATTCGTAATTGTATCACTGTTCGTTTATTTACTCTGCAGCATTGACTTGAACATATATTTATTTTGAAACAAAACAGAATATAACATGGAACGTTCTAGACCACAATGTGCTACTTTTTAAAATACAGCTTTTAATTAATTTCATCTTTAATTAATTAATGATCACTGCCGTGGTCGCTATGGAAGCACGACTCATACATATGTGTACCTACTTAATTTGTAGATTATGTAGTTTTATGTCCACATAGCTTGACCTGAGTCGGCTCATTAGTTGAAAAACGTGAATCTTTAACGAAGATTGCGAGTTCAAACCCAAGCAAACATCACTTCATCTCCACGTGCTTAACTTGTGTTTATAATTCATCTCATACTTCATGGTGAAGGAAGCCTGCATTTGTTGGTTAAAAATCTGGCACATGTGTATCGACCTTGTCTCATATGAGCAACATAAATTAATATCAAAGTTATTCCTCGAAAGTAGTGGAGACCTTAGCCCAACTGTGTTTTAGCCCAATTAGTTAACTTTAGAATTAAAGTGAACAACTGCTGAATTGCAATCTCTCGTACGTTATATCGTCTAAAACATTCTATATTAGAGTGCATCTCACTCGTATAATATATTTTTCTCTTTCTGTAGAATATTCTATTGTGCCTTTTGTAATCAGAGCACGTGTAGAAGAAATTTGGGACACAAAACTTCAACTACTAGAATTGAAACTAAAAATAGATGTTAAGATTGCGGAAATTTAATTGCGAGATAAATCTTTCATTCAGTTTGAGAACATGTTCTTTTTTCAAATCTTCGAATGTGGAATTTAGCCTCGTACTCGATCCATATCATATATCTGACGCGTCGCTTGTGTCTATCCTACATCTTGTCGTTATCTTTGTTTCGTAAAATCTTTCCGTTTTTGTAATTTTAAAACAAGTTTTCATTTCCTTTTTAGAACTTAATCTGATCTAGTAACTCACCTAGCTTGCTAATTGTTTTTTAATTATTTTTTTTTATTTAATATATAAAATGAGTTATGACCATTCAAAATAACAGACAGCATAATTTTCTCCTATTAAATCAATGTCAGTAGTATTCTGTAAGAATAGACACAGAGTTCACCGCAGAACATCGGTACCACCGAACCACATAGAAAAGTTATATAGTTATATATGACATTTACTGAATACAGTAAATTATGACATTTAAATGATACACGCATCAAAATATCAAGGTAAATCAGATTGAGCGAGATACGAAGCTCTTTGTATAGAAAATATCACAACAGCCAAAACAAATTTATATTTTAATTAAAATATTTATTGAAATCGTAATAAAATGTCTCCTCAAAAACCTTCAAAGCAAACCTTTAAGTTTCTGTGACTAACAGAATTGATAGTTCATAACTGGATATTAGATTTTATTATTCAGAACAAACAAAACTACCAAGGGAACAATGACTTCGTTCCAGTTAGTCACGTAACCGTCAAAGCGAATTTAAATTGGGTGAAAGAACAGGACCTGAGAGACAGCCGCTGAATACAATTACTTCGAGAAGAGAGAATAATGAAATTGCTTTCCCCTTGTTTTCCAATACTAATAAGTATAAGGTTATCCAATGAATGGATACGAGGCTAAATAACAGCTAATTGAGGAACGATTTCTTCTAGCATACAAATTAAATTAGAATAAGTTTGTTCATAAAATCACTAGAATTTAGTTCGTCAATATTCAAATATTTCATGTACATCCTTATCTATTTAGCACCCTAATCTGGGTTGCAAGTTAGTTTGCTTACAATAAACTGTTATAACCCTTTGTATACGGTTTCACTACATTTGAAAGTAATAACTTCCAAATCAATAGAGATATATCTTACTTGAAAACTATGTGTGCTAATTTCATTTTATCGTACGTTTCATCTTATACAGTATAATAAAACTACAATGTTGTATACGGATAAGTAAATACTTTAATTATTTACTTGTCTGGATAGACTGTCAAAGCTGAGAACAGTCGGTCACTAAATACACGCACACAAGTAAAGTAGTGATACGTTTAGCGAGTTAAGCGTAGCTGTCACTCACACCAAGAGTATAAAGTTGACTCGTTTGTTTTAGTTCTTTAGTTGTGTGACAGTCTATCTAGATACGTAAATAAATAATCTAACAGTAAATCTTTAAATGCGAAGATAATCTGAAGTCTTATCCGTACATCAAATATATATATATATTCAAAAATTTACATACCTAATAAAATACTCGTCTCTTTATCTACTATAACATATACATATACATAGGTATGTATATCTGACGTTTATCCAGACTACAATATATTGAGAAAATGTTGGTGTCCATTAAAAAATATTCACTTTTCGATATCTTAAATTGAACATATCTTATGACTACAACCTTTTCATAACAAATTACAATGAAACAGTAATTTAATCACGATAAACGCATGTAAATAAAATTATTACGTTTTACAGAAATTTATAGTAACATACAATCCGGAAAATATTATCGAAGGACCTACTGTTACTTCTTAAGACGAACTCGCTTAAACCGAGTTCTAAATTACATTACATTTTTAAATATTTACACGCGAACACGAAGCCTTTTTAATATACAACAGCATTAATTTGCAATTGTTTTCGCAGTTAAAGTAAACTTTTCGCAAAGTTTAAGTATAATTTGTTTTAAACACTAAAGTACTTGCTTCTGAATCAACTTAAAACTAGCTGAGCGATAGAGCTTAGTGTAAAAACTAGTAAAATGCTAGTTAAGCGTAGTAACAACCTGTAAATGACCCAATACTGGGCAAAAGAAACCTTTCATGTTGAAGTAGCCGCCAAACAGCTATATAATACTTGGTATTGTTGAGTCCTGGGACTCAACGATAAAAGAATTTATGATCGCGTTGTTTGCTGACGGTACATTATTGATTTTGACGGTTGACAGGAATGAAATGAATTATTACGATGTAAACAGTGCATTATCTTATATATAGTTTCCAAAAACAAAATGTATACTTCGTACGTACGGTACTAATATTAGAAAACAAAATTATCTATACCTTTAAACAGTAACGATTTTGATGGAACCGATGCTACTGTGTTTTAAGGAATAACATTAGATACTAAACTTTAGCGTAATTCTCATTTATCGCCCCTAACAAGGAGGCTCAGCTGCGCAGCATATGCGGTTAAAAAAGTTAGACAACCAACTGAAGTTGATACCGCTCGTTTAGTTTATCTTGGTTATTTCCACAGTATTTTGTCTTATGACATCTTACTTTGGGATAACCCTAATCTATTGCATATGTTTTCAGTTTACAAAAGAAAGCTGTGATGTTTTATTTTTGAAGCAAGAGTCTCCCTTCAGGATATTTTTGGCAAAGTAGGAATACAATAGAATAATCATTACGTCACTAATATTAATACAACATTATATATTTACATCAATGTTATGTACATTCAAAATAACATCGATCATTTTGATAGAATCATTGTATGAACTCTAGGAGTAAGAAGAGGCTTATATCTCCAACTCTCTGACTTATTCGTTTATACGAGGACTGCCTTTTAAGTTGTGTCGCTTGAAATAAGTATAGACAATCTAATCGATTATTACCATTTATTGTTTTGCAAAGAATTCTCCGCAATATTTAATACACTTCGGTATGCGTTCAAACTAGTTTTTTAAAAATTTATTCCACCAAGACTTTGCTTAATTTTGGAGAACGTAAAACGTCTTGAATTGTTTTTCAAAATTCGATAACGACTTGTAGCAAACAAACAGTGGTATACCAGTCAGCGGTAACCGTCTTGCGATCATCTAGTACAATAGTGGCAACGTGACCACCCTTTGCCACAAACAAGGCAACCATTTATTTTAAGTGCTCCGTGAGCGTATGACTTTGGTTCGTTTTGACTCATCCTGGAAGACCCAGATCCAGGTTACTGCTGGTTAGAATCTGGATCGTAAGCATATATCCAACACTCGTCACCACTAAACATTTACCGTTCTGTACTACATATTATTTTTAAAAGCAGTGGAACTTAAATACGTTTTAATAAAATTAAATTATTATTCAAACAGAGGGAGATAATAACATCCATTATTCTGGGCAATCTTCAATTTAATTTATAAACAGATAGGTTCATACCTAATTAATATTCCATTATGAATACCCTAACAATTGCTAAGTTGTAATGCCATTTCTACGTGTTCAATTATCCATTGCATCGCTACGTTGTTATAAAATTAATTATGTTTTAGTTATTGAGAAGAACTTGCACTAAAGCTCGCCATTTCAAAATAACACTGGATTGAACATTACGTTCTAAAGGTTATGTCTACAATTAACAGTGCAAAACGACATCAAGTGATTTTGCAATTCCAATCAAATGACAAAGCTATTCGTTAAAAGAGCTTAAACAGAGAATACGTTTAATGAAATTGAATTTAAATTTACAAAGCTTCATTTTATTTATAACGGCTCTAAAGTAAGCTTAATAGCCGCTCAGTGGAATAAATCTTTACTATATTAAAATGTGCACTACTCATTCGACAAAGGAGAAGTTTGAAATACTTTTCAAGAATCAACAATGCTCTAGATGCTTAATTCTGTATTCAAATTATTTATCTATTTTTATTTCAAGGTAAACTGGTTGACGGTTGTTTTCCATAACTCTTCCTTACTTTGATTTAAGATTTATATGTAAAAGATTAACAAAGAGGATTTCATGTTGGTGGTTAAAATAGTTCCATATAGCCTTGTGCTTCTAATCTATCTCGATATATCTTCATGTACACCTTGTACATGACTTTCTGTAAAGAACATCCACCAATCGTACCAGAAATATGCTCAAACTACCTAACCTAACCTAACTAGGGATCTACAAAGATACCGAAAGTGTGGCATATATGCCAGCCGGCCTAAAAACTACTACGAACTTTATCATACCATTTTCAATGTGCTGGTCCCGAATAAGAGCAAGCGAATGATAATATTGACATAGAAGTTTTGTGCAAAAACTAGAAGAAAAGTCATCCGAATTTTAAAAATAAATTCTGGCAACATTGACAACATGAAAATTCGAGTAATCTAAAATCTATGTTATGTTATATACATGATTCCATGAACTTGCATGATATGATTTCTTATCATCTCTGCATCGTGTCATACTATTGTAGCAGCTATTTCCTTACGGAATTATTCATTAATGAAAATTAATGAATGACTAAGCTGTGTATTTTATTTAAGTTGTGTTCATTCGTGTCTCGTTTTAAACCAAGACGTCAATAAAGCGATCGTAAACTTTCACTTTGTAGAAATTAAATACACTTTTTGTTTACATTCTAACAGTATTCGATAACACAATTGAAGTGTACGAATATAGCTATTTAAATAATGAAACTTAGATTATGTATAAATGTATAATAATAAATTCAATTTTATATTAAACTAGCTGTGCCCGCGCTTTGCCAGTGAAAGTCCCGTCAAAATCGGTCCAGCCGTTCCAGAGATTAGCTAGAAAAAAACAAACAGACAGACGGACAAAAATAGTCAAAATTGTTATTTTGGTATATGTACCGTATATATGCATATGCATTTAGTAAAAAGCGGTTATTTTAATATTACAAACATGCACTCCAATTTTTTTTATATGTATAGTAAATAGCATTTCTTGAAAAAAAATCTCACTGGTAGTAAACGCAGTAGGTATGTCGCTCTTTTTAAACCAAGTATAGCTAAACATTTCCAAGCCAGTTGATCCTAGAAATAAATAATAATTTTCCTTATTCAAACGAAAAAGACCTAACGCCAAATATCCGTAATCAAACCCGCTTTTCTTATACTATGTATAAGTATTTAAAACACACGTAATACGACAAATTGTACAAAGAGCATAATATATCTTTGAAAGTGGTATTGACCTGATTGCTTACTTAGTAAAACACAGTTCAGAATTTCAAAAAATAATTTTGGTACATTCATTAAAATAAAAACGTCCTACCCCTTAATCAGCCAAACGTATATTCATTTCAATCGTATATAAATCTAATAAATTGGCCTCGACATGAGACATAAAAATGAGTCACCAGCTACCGCAGTCTGATTTGGCTTTTAATAGCATTTTACATTAATAATAGTGATGGGTCAAATAGAGTTGGAAAATTAACTTATTGACGCGTCATAAACAACGAAGTCGTAATTCTACTTGAACAAAAATTTTATGATGCTCACGGTGTCCAATCTCATGGGAGACCAACCAACTACGCTAGGCATATTATAGTGCACATGTGTGTGTGTACAAACACAGGTGCGCTCCCTGAATAGAGAATCTGAGTGACGGAATCCGTCACTCTCATAATCCGACGGGACGGCAAATCTGACAAAATCGGTAAGAGTTCAGTCGCATGACGTGCTTACGAGGCTTTCAAAACCACAATAAGAATTACTTCATTATATATATTTTTATAGTATACTTACAACTACGTACATCACTATGTTACAACACGAACTTAGATAAACAGACTACTAAATATGTTACTTTTTCTAGATTCATTCATATTTTTGTTCAAAACAACGAAAGGGGAATCGGCTACCGTGATATTCGTGATCATCGTATAGCCAAAAAATTTGGATACAATGTAAAGTTCGTCAAAGACACTTACGACATAATATGTATTTTACGAAGTAGGTGTCGGAATATGGAGTTTTGAGCTTGACGCCATGTAAGTGATACATTTTACGTATGGATAATATTATAATGTTAAAAACATAAACCGATAGATTTCCGAAACATAATTATCATGAAAAAATACACGTATAATATTTTATTGTATTCGCTATGTTGCTAAACGACATAGTAATAGTTTATTGATTTAATATGTCGGTTGTAATGTGTTAGGTGACACGATTTAACCGCTTTGCATTTTCCGTAACGATGCGGTTTCCTTTGTTGTTCAAAACCTTGTCTATAAAAAAAATAATTCCATAACGCATTTAATAATGACGAACCGTTGTTAATTTGATTATTAAATATATCTCACTTAATTAGCAATGTATTAATATATAATGTATACAGCATTATATATGACGACCTTCGTGGAGTAGTGTGTATCCCGGTTTTCATGGATACGCTAATCCGAGGTCCCGGAATCGATTCCCGGCGGAGTCGATGTAGAAAAAGTTTATTAGTTTTCTATGTTGTCTTGGGTCTGGGTGTTTGTGATACCGTCGTTACTTCTGATTTTCCATAACACAAGTGCTTTAGCTACTTCCATCGGGATCAGAGTAATGTATGTGATGTAGTCTAATATTATATATACATATTATAATTATACAGCTTAATAAATGACTGACTGATACATAACGCTCAGCCTAAATCGGTAGGTCTGACAGTGTGAAAATTTACACAGGAAGTCCTACTGGCACAAAGGAGAACACTAAGAAAATATTTTTTGAAATTATCTCAAAATCAATGAATTTGTTATTACCTATCATACATTTCCTTAATAGTATTAAGAATTACGTTTAGAGACGGTAACGTATAATTAATTTAATACGTTAACGTTTTTATAAAAATTCTTCATCCAAGAGGGTGAAACTTAGGATGTAATTTTTTTATGGATATTATATTTGTGAGGAATCTCGTCTTTTTACGGTGTCAGAAATATGGAAAACGGTATTTAGTTACCTGTTTATGAGTAAACGATTGTCTTTACTGCGTTTTGGATATTTTTGAAAAACCTGAGAGGTAGAAATTGGTGATGACCGTGACCATGGTAAAATAATTTGAGGGTAATATTGAGATTTTAATAACCTGCATTGCTCATTACAGGTCACCAAAATCTTAAAATTAAACCTTTTCAAGGATAACGTTTCATTTTACAGTCATGGTTAAAGAACATGTATAATATTGTCTTAAAAGGCACAAAGTACAACTAGATTTAAATAGATGTATACTATAGGACTACGCGATTAATATATATTTATAAAATAGTCAAAAATAGAATCAAGCCACATTAAAAACACACTAAAATGTCTCCTCTGACATAAAATACAATAAATATTACTTTGAAGGCAGACGATCAGTAACAATCTTTACAAAAATATATTGATCTCTTTATAAATATAAAAGGGAAATCGGCCTACACGAAAATCTACTTGAAAGATGTTTTTCTGTTCTGATATATAACGACTGTCTTTTATGTATGATGTTTAGGTGACATGGAAGAGCTGCCCTGAGGCGTTACTTTGTAATGTAAAGTCAAAGTTTTCTGTAATTAAAAATGACAAAGTACGGTCGACCACACAAATTTCGCACTTATTTTGTAATTTCCGTTCGAATGAAATCGGTCAACGTGTTCTTAGGTAGTTAATACTTAGGTATAATTACTACTTATTGTTAAACCCTCGCCATGTCGGTCTGTCTGAACGCGACAAACTCAAAAACGAGCAGATTTTCATACAGTTTCCTACCAGGATATAGTAATTTATTCTCCTCAGAGACTTAAATGTTTGCTCCATTAGGTTTTCTGTAAACTAACTGACGATGACGGTGAATGATGAAGATTATGGAGAAAACCATGTCAACTGGTAACTTATATGGCGTGCATAAGTATTACATAAGTATTTTAAAGTAGATATTCTACTGCCCAACAGCAGTACTCGGTATTGTTGTGTTCCGGTTTGAAGGGTGAATGAGCCAGTGAAACTACAAGCACAAGGGATAACATCTTAGTTCTCAAGGTTGGTGGCGCATTGAATTGAAAGGAATGGTCAATATTTCTTACAGCGCCATTGTCTATGGCCAATGGTGACCAATTACATCATCAGGTGGCACATTGGCTCGTCCGCCAACCTATATCAAATTTAAAAAAAAAACGATACGATGAAGACCCTTATTCTTTCCGTGCGAAGCTTTGATTAAAATAATAATCTGTTTTAAAATATGTAAATAAATGTATTACATATAATTCATAGTCCTTGTGCTTGTTTGTAGTAATAAAAAAACAAGTGAACTCCAAGTAACTTGTACCCATTGTTTCCTTAA
This sequence comes from Vanessa tameamea, assembly GCF_037043105.1. Lineage (NCBI taxonomy): Eukaryota > Metazoa > Arthropoda > Insecta > Lepidoptera > Nymphalidae > Vanessa > Vanessa tameamea. Next base: position 3,047,206 of record NC_087331.1, read on the forward strand.
AATACGAACAAGCAACGTTTTTGAAGGGCGCGTAATCTTTATAAATGACAAGAAAAGATCTTGCCATGAAGGATAAGCTCTTAACCTTTTTAGCGTGGAAACTTAAGACAGATTTTTACTTTAGATACAATTGAATTACATCACAACTCTTATTCACCAGGAATTCAGAAATTTCCGTAACGTTAATGAAGCTATTTTACTCATTAACGGTATTGCTAATTATATTGTTGCAGGCGATGCAATTAAATTAAATTCGAAAGAATGTAATCATCAAAATCATAGTTTGGCCTAGTCATTAAGCCTACGCACATGAAAGTTAAAAGGACTTATATTATATAATGTAGCAATGCTGATACTAAATATACTACAGAATGTCTTACAACGTTCACAGTTTTTCAGTCATTAGACAATACAAACCGCTATGCCCCTGCGTTTTAAATATGTAATATCTTCGAAAATATTCATTTAAATACCATGCTGTAAAGGGCCATATTAATATATATTAAATGCACAATTTATTTAAGGTACTTAATTGGATATTTATTAATGCTATATTGCTTAAAATCGCTTCGAAAATAAGCCAGTATTTCTCGTAAAAAGTAAAGGATAAAAAATGGTTATAGTGGGCCAACCCTATGAGATATATGTACATATACCATCGAGGGCTTTTTCGAAGACCTTTTTAAGGTGTACAATACTGTAGTCTATAGTACATCATTTTGATCTATCTCGTAGGGTTCAGCCAGCGTTTGCAATGTAAGCGGAAAAAAAATGTGTTTATTTACGACATCACTTTAGAAACCTCTAAAATTATCAGCGTTTCTCTACTATATTGTGCATGTATGATACATATAAACCTTCCTCTTGAATCAATCTATCTATTGGAATAGCCTCATCAAAATCCGTTGTGTAATTTTGAAGATCTAAGCATACACAGAGACAGACAGCGAAATGCGACTTTGTTTTATACTATGTAATAATTCATTCTCATATGCAACATTTTAATTAAAAATGACTTTATGTCCTATGTAATACGGTTCAATATTATATTATCTGTCTCGATATTATTTTTGACATTAAGACGCCTTCAATAAATGTTAACCACTTTAAAAGTATTTTACAATAATGCTTATACTCGGTACCTATAAGCAGTTTTTAAGCCATTAAACTAGAGGCCAAATAACAATGATTATTTACTAAAATTACTAAAAATATTAGTCCTATTTTACTTTACGTACTTTATTGTACACCACAAAGAGAAAATAAATAAATAAAACATGGATACAGCACAAATTAAGGAAGCGTACAATTTTAGCGAGTTTAATTCTAGTAAAAATACAATCTGTAATTGTTATAAATTAAGCCTATACATGATCTAAAATCAAAAGATAAGGCAAGAATCGTTATAATAAAAGAAACACATTAACACGTTCAACTGTCCCAATAATCAAGTTCTATCACGTTCTGCGAATACTTATAAATATAATATTTATAATAAACACATAGTGGAAGTCAAATTGTCACTTTCAGAAAATATATATATTCAATTTACATACATAATAGTTGTTAAAAATATTTAATAATAATTTGAATATATTATTTGTAAATATTTAGTATTGTTGTGTTCCCGTTTAAAATGGGAGAAAGCCAGTTTAGCTATAGGCGCCTCATAACATCTTAGATCCCAAGGATGCTGTCACATTGGTGATGTAAGGATTTTTTTTTTACGGCACCAATGTCTATGGAAAGTTGTAATCGCCCACACCTGCTCGCTAGTTGCTAGACATAACTTTTAGTCCTTTCGTTTTATATTCGTGGTTCACGGTTTTAATTTTACAAGGATTTCCATAATTATATTTAATACTATTTCAATACTGAACCTTTCATTTCGATCTATACTTAAGTTCCTATATTTTTAAATTAAAAATTCGTAAAATCAAGTTGATGAATTCCGTATACTAATATCTAAAACGACTATTAAATATATAAAACGTTTAGGAAGAAAGCAAAAAAATTTAAACTAGCAAGTATATTATTTAATACTTAAAGTAACATACTAGATAGAGTATACGAAAAATGGCACAATAATTACTATTATTTAGTTCTATGATACGATACGATTAAAATTCCCATGTCCCTGAGAATTCACTTTATACTCGTATATTACACATTCACTTATTTATCTACAGGTGAAAGCTTATACGATTTTTTGTATAACTTACTCATTACTTGGTGGTAGGGCATTGTGCTAGCTAATCTGGATAGATACCACCCACTCATAACATATTCAACCGCTAAACAATACTTTGTATTGTTTGTTTCTGGTTTCCCGCATGAGTGAGCCTATAGGCATATCTTATTTACCAAGGTTGATAGCACAATGGCGATGTAAGAAAATGTTAATATTTCTAACAGTGCCAATGTGTATGGATGGTGGTGACCACGTACCATTAGGTGCCCCATTTGCTCGTCCGCCTACCTATATCATAAAACATATATCACTTCATGTAAATCTTCCTTTTTTGTTCAAAATTTAAAACATCTAATTATGATTTTTAGCAACTGGATTTATTTTTATTAATTCGTAAACATCGAAATTTGTCGTTCGTTAATTTGAGAATTTCAAAAGGAGGGATATAAAACTTGTATTATTCGAACACCGTGCCATGGATATTTACGAAAGGCGTATTTCTAGCACATGCGATATTTGGTTCACTTAAATTTAATAAATAAGTAATAAAATTAATATTAACATTCGTATTCATTTAGGACAGAGTTTGGGTTGTTACATTTTTAATTAACCTTAATATTACTGACTGGGTCATTTTAAATACTTACACGCCATTTTCCATTTAAACACGCAGCCGGCATAAACTATAAATTAGAATTACATGTTAAAAAAATATCACACAAAATTCACGCTCAACGGCTAATCTCACGCAATGATTAGCGCAACTAAACATAGAAATGTGCACAAACATTCACACCGAACAGCACATCCCCGATTGCACAGACACAACTCTAATGCACAGAAACAATTTTTGTTATTAAATAGTCATGTTTTAATAAAAGAACAATATGATTCAATCACAAAAGATCGGTTACGAGACCGGCGTAGACCCGGGTATGCGCTACGAATAACCGCGAGAGACTGACGTAGCTTCGTAGCAAGTTGGAGCCAAAAGCTTTGCGCAAACTGTACGGTAGTCAATTTCATACATTCACAAGTAGCTCTTAATTCAATAGTCATAAAGATCAATATTCAAAAAATAATACATGAGGTTTGGTGTACATATCAACCACGTTGTACACTTGTGTGCGTTTACAATAGCAAGTGAAAACTAAATACATACATATTTTAGTTAATTAACATGTAAAACGTGGTTGGCTCGTTGAAAACTTTTGGTGGTTTATTTAAATTCATTATAAAATAAAATATTTTTAAGTATAACATTTAAAAATAGATTCATAGTCATTTGTAGAGTTCACAATGTTACAGTATGAGTTCACAATTCAATAAATTGTTTAATTTAATAAACGATTTAAACTATTTTGCAATATACTTCTATAGAAATTGAAGAATTCTGACGATTAAAAATAGTATTAAAAATTCAAGTCATAAAATTCTGACCTGGAAAGTTTTTATGAGTGAAGTACGTTTATTTGTTTTTCTGAACGTTTTCTAAGGCGTCATATATAAACTCCAGCTGCATATTGCCTGGGTATATATTATGTTTTTAGCTGACTCCATTGTTTATGTAATTTCACTCAGTGAGGTATTCAATGTATGAATAAAAGAAAGCTCCTATTTATTTTTAAAACCAATAATAATAAGTGATTGTAGAAAAACAAATATTTATAAATACGTTAATATGATTGAAATGTTTTAATCACTTTATCGAAGATGATGTATGTGTATAAAATACAATATCCGTTTATAATAAGATCAATGAATATAGGCCAACGGGATGACTGATCTCTGCTTATAGCCTACACTCAGGCATATACGCAGTAATTGGTAATACGCCTACGGTAATCCATTCACGAGTCGTAGAATGCAATAAATTAAGATCGAAGTATAGTCAACGAAAGTAATTATTCTTTTATCAAAACTAGGCAGAACGTATCAGTTCGTACATATGGGTAGTACAATACAGGATAAAGAATTTTGTTTTAATTTGTAGATAAAACTAAATATTTGGATATGCTCTTTGTAAATTTTTTTTATATGTGACTAAACATTCCAAAAGATACGCCATGTATAAACTAGCGCCAGTGATTTCTGTTGATTAAGGGTGAGTGAGCCAGTGTAACTACAGTCACAAGGGACATAACATTGTAGTTCCCAAGGTTGGTGGCATGAGGTGGCAAATATATCATAAAAAAACAACCACATACACGCTATATAAATTCAAGAAAAATACCTGAAAAAATGTTTTGGAAACATAGAACTGTTATTGGCCAAATAGTTATTAAGTATTTGTTATTTTTGTTTATCAACGGCTGTATGTTCTCTAATTAAATAAATAAATAAATATCATTAAATCAAACATGTATAAATAAATTATCACAATTCGAAATATAACGCCAAAAAAGGAATACAAATAATAACTGATCTACTTAAAATTAATTGACTAAAATCGTGTTCACACGAGTCGAACTTAATTAGCTTAAAATTCAATCAAATTTGTAATTAAATCAAATATAAATTGACTAAAGTGAAACTTTTATTGGATCGAATTTTCTTCCTTCGATTTGTTGTAATTGAAAGTTGTAACTCAAAGTTTTATTTTTAATTGAAGTGAACTTAAATTATTTGGTTCACAACAAAGATCGTTTTTCCTTTATTTAAAAAAAAAACTAAATAAAATATAGAGATAGAATAAGCATACTATTAACATTCAATATAGTTTTATGAAGGTTTATCATAAAGCTTGTATTACGTTATACTTAATATTTGGACGTATTAAATGATGCCTATAAGCGAAACGAGATGACGTAATTCGCAGTTTATACCCCTTCGCTCATGTCGCTCGTGAGTCAAGTACGAGGATAGTGTATGTATTTTTTTTGTCTGCTGTAAACACGCAACATGCATATTTGAATCAGCCTTTACATTGCCTAACACATTGCTCACGTCAGAGCGTGAAACCACTATTTATTTAGCGGTGAATGTATTATCCTGTAAAAAACCTACTAATAATACAGAGTATATTATCTTTTAATATACTTGTTAAGAGTATCTCAGACTCTTTAGAAAATAGTAAATTGACTTTGATTATTTATATTCGTATCTATATTATTTGACACTACGCCAGAAAGTTATGTATGAGTATGATCTATGCTGGATTTTCTATAGTCATTAATTCGTATAACATTGTGTATCTCTACAAAATATAAATAGATAATAGTTATTCTTTTATCTTTCTTCCTTAATATAGACGTATCCCTGTTGTACCAGTGTAAAAGTACATGTTAGAACTTACTGTCATAATAATGAAATATTTTCGATATATGGAAAACATATTATCACGTTTAAAGAATCTAAAACTGCTTTTATCAAATAGGTAGTAGTAAACACCAAGTATGTTATGGATTTATAATTTCGGATCTGGATATGGGTACGAATATATGAATAATATTTTACTGGTTTCGGATACGCATACATAAGAATATACTGGAAAATATAATTTTAAATTTTAAAAAAATAATGAAGGTTAATGAAAACTTGTTAAACTGAGACTAAATCTTATTCTTTATTCAAATAATACTTTTTCGAAAAAAACGTCTGGATTTAAACTGGGGTTTCAAGTTTAACATTAATTGTAGTATTGGAAAAGAGCAAATATGTCATTTCTTGCGGTTTCTTTTCGCCGGAACCTGCTTTCCGAAAAGGGTGGTAGTGTTTTAATACAAGACAATCCAAAAATGCTTTATTGTAAAAATAATTTACTTGAATAAAATACATTAGATTTGATTTGTTATTACTATGCATTATTCGATTCGATTGTTTCGGATAGTTACACTTGAAAATATTTATTTATTAGATTATATTTAAAAATTGTAAAAGAAAAAATACAAGGTAACAATTTGATTTTATTTGTAGACTAATATTAATAATTTAAATTAATATAATCATAGAGAAAAAAAAACAGCTAACGACTCTCTTTAAGAGGATGAAAAAACAAAATAAAACATATTATTTTATCGGATCCGCTTACGGCTACGGATATATTTTTATTTACGATATCCGATCGTTTCGATTACGGTTACGCAGCTCCATAACATCCCTGATCAAAACCCTATCAATCGATGATTGATATTTAAATATGACGTGTAAACTCCACTTTTTGTATAACTATTTTGTGTATTGTATATATTCTTCCTTTTCTCTTAGTCAAATTGCCCAAAATTTTGAACAGTTTACCCTGCAAGATAAATAAGTTCAAGTGAATCAGAATTTAATATCAGTTCTCAGATTAAACGCGTCTGATTCTAATAGCAAACATCTAGTGACGCGCCTAGGGAGTAGAACCGACTCATATGCCATAACGGCAATCGGTATCACGCTCATTTACCCCGTCATGCCCCCACTCCGCCGCAACTCTCTACTGCCTTGTGTGCGTAACGTGTATATGTACTTCGTTACTACATATGTTTATAATAATAATAAGTACATTCTTAATTTTAATGAATTTTTTGTATATATATATATATATATATATATATAAGATATATATATATATATATATATATATGTATATATATATATATATATATATATATATATATCTTTATTCTATGTATAATAGGACTACTGGTTAACTTAACATTTCATGAACTCATGGCTAAATAGCCATTCGTATACTTGTTGCGCAACGCAACTGGCCTTTTAGCCTTAACAATTTTATATATTGTATGCACAAATTATTTATATTATATCTAGATTGAGTGTCGCACTACAAAAAACTAAAACAAACGAGTCAACTGTATTAACTTGTGCGTAACACTAACTGAGCTATGCTTGACACTCGCCAAATATTTATAAAATACACGCACCCTTGGCACACACGCACAACCGTTGGCCACTATTTTTTCAACGAGTTCTACCTTTTGACAGTCTATTTAGACATAAATAATAATCAAAGATTATTTGTTTGTAGTGTACAATAAAATATGAAGGCGCAGAACGGCGTTGAGCAAAATTAATCATGATTTATATTACTAATATGTGTGGGCAAGTAAAACTCTTAAATTAATTCTTTTCGACAACAAAATATGACAATCTTTTAGTACCAATTATTAACAAACATATAAAAAAATATTCTATAAATTAAATTGGAGATTGAGAATTGTAGCCGTCATGGCACGCTGGTGACATTCCGATAACTTCTTAAACAAAATGGCCACCTCGTTACCATAGACACGATGATTCGCAAAATAACTAGTAACAAGGCCTTTCTTTACATATCCTCAAGTATATTAACTTTTGGGTTCTTATCAGGTATAATGTCTGCGACAGATAGCAAATAAATCCTTTATTTAACAAATTATTAATTTACAATAAGAACAGTGAAATTTTAAAGTATTAATAGATTAATCTTATGTACTAAATTCAATAAATAAAACAAAATAAAATCGACAAAAATATTTTTTTTTAATCGTCGTTTATAAACAATTATATCACAAGAGCTGGATTCATAGCGAAAACAAAATTTAAAATATTCCAGACATATTGTCTCCAATTTCATTGCTAGATTTAAATAGTCATAAAATTTAAATATAATAACAGTCAATCAAATTTCAAAGACATAACGTAAGCGTATGACGACTACCTGCATGTGTCATACAGGATTGTGTCCTTAGGCCCGTTATAAAAGAACCTATGCAGATATGCTTAAAAAGTGTTACAAAACGGTAAAATAGTAACATTAAAAAGTCATCACTCAAGAGTAAGTCGGATATCCGTGACTCCTAATCGTTCTTGGCCGGTTTATTATATTTTTTGACGTATAGTGAGATGTATTTCGCAATCACTAACATGGGTCTCTCTTGCCACTCTAGTAACTTGGACTTAGATGGAGTAACCTGAAAAATAAAATACAGCTTTTATAGAACACCTTTCATTTATGAAGTTTATTTATGATTTTTTGAACGCTGAGGAACCTCATAAGTCATATCATCACGCTAGTCCTGAGCGCATAAGCGCCAACCAATACGATAGACTGTATTAAAACTAATATCTTATCTTTAAAATACCGAAAAAAATTAGCTCATAAGAAACTGCAGGTTTTTATAAAAATCTTTATATTTATAAGTATTACGTCTTTATTAACAAAAAATAAAAGACCTTATATATTCTTTTTTATCTAAATATTTCAAATGAGTCACCGAATTTCAATCAATAAGTCCAAAAAATTAAATACCTGATCTTCTTCCAATCTATTGACCAAAGTAACGCAGACATCCGCTGATCTCAAACCAGCTTCTCTCGTCATGGCAGCAAAGGCAGTTGCCTCCATTTCTATGTTCTTAACTCCCAATTCCACTAAAGTTTTGATAAATGCCATTTTGTCTTCTTCAGTGTAATCACAGAATGGACCGTCCAAACGAGCTTGACCTGTCAAAATATTTTAGTATAAATGATTAATGATATATTTTTACTTATTTATACAGTCATCATCATAATCAATTCTGATATTGATAATCTTTTGAAACACTTGGACCTTGGTGATGTAGTGCTAAAAGCTTCATTAAAAGTATAACACCTAGCCTTATTGCCTGCACCGGTGACAAAAGGGCTAGTTCATTTTTTGCCCAGAGGATCGGAATTGGGATTCAACGAGGAAATGCTGCTAGCATTCTTGCCACCATTCCACGCGTTTATGATTCATACAGTAATTATTTTTAATTCTTATTTGTATATACTTAAGAATAATCTTATGTAAATATTTTTTTTACTACAAAAAGAAATCTGATAAATAAATAAATTACCACATTTTAAATTTAGAATTATAATGAAAATTATAAATAACTCGGAACCTCGATAAAAATCATCAGCGGCCATCGTTCCACCTATATAAGTGGAAAAATCTTTTTCTTCGGATGCAATTGAAAGCAACTCTTCACTCAAACGTTTGTCAAAGTGCGATGGAATTTTTCTTATTTTACCCAATACTGGCTGGAAAAACAGAAACAGTTACTGTACTCATTGCACACATTTTACACTTAACCGATATTGCCCGCGGGGCTAAGTGTGAGCGCTCATGCTCTATTCCGTGTTAATCTGTGGACGGTAAATCCAACACATCAAGAAAGATTTCAGGACAAAGGGCTTTACTTGCATCCCAAAGCACAGAAGTGTACACAATTTTTCATGTCAGAAAACCCCGTTTTTTTTTATATGTCCCGAGCCGGAGATTAAACCCAGGCCCTCAGGATATGCAACGTCAAACGCTTATCACTAGATCAGCGATACGATAATATACATAAGTTTTATTCTTTAAATCTCGGGTCCGCGTCAATAAAAAACATAGAAATATATATAGAAGTCGAATACTATAGAGCAAATAAAAAATGTACAAATTAAGATCAAATATACAAAGACAATAAAAAAATAGTTCTGTTCTCGGCTAAAATAAAATTCAAACGTATATATATAACCACACAAGCCGATCTTGAGGTCCAAGCTTAGTAACAACAACAATAGAAATAATTACGACCTCAAATTATCAGTAATTCTTCACATAAATCCGGCGAACCTAAAATAAATCACCCGCAACTTTATGATTACAAAAAGTACCTACGATATCATACGATTTCTCCAATGTCCCGTTTAGACCCCACGACGAAATTACAACGGATCCAGGTGATATATTTAAACCACCACTCGTCCCTATTCTGAAAATAATAGGGTCTTTAGCTTTCGCATAACTCAATAGTTTTATTACTTCTTGAAGTAGAATCGTCATTGATGGAATTCCAATTCCATGCTGAAAAAAAATCACATATATAATATTTGTAACAACGATTTACTTAGCATATTAATTACGAATGCATATTCATAGTATATGGATAGCTACCACCCAGTCATCATATATACTACGGTTAAACAATAATACTCAGTAATGCTGTGAGCGGAGATGGCCCAGTGGTTAGAACGCGTGCATCTTAACCGATGATTGCGGGTTCAAACCAAGACAAGCACCACTGAATTCTCATGTGCTTAATTTGTGTTTATAATTCATCTCGTGCTCGGCGGTGAAGGAAAACATCGTGAGGAAACCTGCATATGTCTAATTTCAACGAAATTCTTCCACTTGTGTATCCACCAACCCGCATTGTAGCAGCGTGGTGGAATATGCTCCTAACCTTCTCCTCAAAGGGAGAGGAGGCCTTAGCCCAGCAGTGGGAAATTTACAGGCTGTTAATGTAATGTAAAATGTAATGTTGTGTTCTGGTTTGAAGAGTGAATGAGCCACTATCTATGCACAAGGAACATAACATCTTCGTTCAACATGATTGGGGGCACCTTGAGTAAATATGTGATGATTAACGTTGCAGTGCCAATGTCTATAGGCGGTGTTGACACCTACCATTTGCTAGTTTACCAATATATATGATACCACTATATGATATAAAAATGGCAAGAAGTATGTGTGTTGTGTTTCTCAAAACTTGTCTCATGCTTTATGGTCTTAAGCGACATCAGCATTGTCATTTTAAATTAAACTATTAAACAGTATATTTGAAATTCAACTTACATTAACAGAAAGCACTGGCCCTACTTTATACATGGCGTATCTATGCGAATGCTTAGTCATATTTACAAAATCTTCACAAGGTATAGCCAAAGATTTAGCTATGTATTTAGCGAATTCCTTCATCCTGTATTTTGTGCCACCCATACATACAAACTGAAATAATATATTATGTTAATATTGTCGTCGATAATAAACCGATAAAGCTAATCGAATAACAAAATAATTAATCTGTAAAAATATTTACATAATTGATAACTTTTAATTACTTATTAAAGATATGTAACAATATCATTATATTTTATGTAAAAAGATGTACATAATAAAATTAACACACATTACAGTAGCGAGATGGAGTAGCATTCAAACCCACCACTCAAAAAGAGGACGAGGCCTCAGCCCAGCAGTGGGATACTTAGAGACTGTTACTACTACTTTATGCAGTTATTGTATGTTTAAGTACGAACATATAGTACCTATACATATATTTATCAACAAGGGAACATTTGTATTTTGTATTATTAAAATTACAAAATTATTTGTAAAATATATTTGACACATACATAACGTTAACAGACAATACATTTAATTTGAAGCAATTAAAATGGATTCTGAAATTAATCAACTTTTGTTGATTAATTAACAAATTTTTTATCATTCGTCAGAATAAGAAAACCTTCGTCAGTTTTCAAATTCATTCCTTTATCAAGTCGTAAACTCTTAGTAACTTTTGAATCTAAAGCACTAAACAGACAACTGCATATAAAATTAAACTAACCAAGTATGATAACTTGGTTCAAAATAGTGTAACATCTTTGGACTACGTCTAGTGTCATATCAACATAAAAACTTTTTTATGGCCTAATTAGTCATTACAAGATTTAAATTAGATATGATATCTTCTACTGAATTGTCAGTCTGTCATTGTCATATATGTGACGGTTAATGTAATGACGTGACGTGTGATGAGTGGTTCCATCAGCACCGGGAAGTGGTGGTGATTCCTTGGCCTGCAATAGCGGCGGATATACCCTATCGAAAATCTATGGGATTTGATGGCGTAGTGGTGGATAAATCTCTACTCTAGTGGTAGTGCCACACTGCATACCTTCGGGTTGCAGCCGAATGGGCCGGCACGCCCAGGGAAGTACCACTCTCTCACTTAAAATAGGCGTAAAGTGGTAGCTATGCTACCGCGTTTCGTCCGGTATGTGAGAGTCCCGGAGGCCCGATCCCTCTCCCCCCCAAAACATAATGGTTGTGCAGAATTTGGTTTCATTACCCCAGGAGGGTACCAACAGCGACAGCGAAGCTGGGCTTGCTCTTTCTTACCGAGACCCAGGATATCTCTTGCCGATACGACTTTTCTTTCTTACCCCGGGTACAAATTGGAACATTCCTTTGTACCACGAGCTGTGGTGTGCGTTTACGTCAGAGATGATATCTGCTCTCGACGCCTCGGCAGCCTTGAAGGGCAGGACCTATCGATTATCTGGCTGCGTGTAGACTGCGACGACCATCCGCGAATCTACGCGTGTCTTTATAGGTCCCATAGGGGTAATGCCGAAACCGACCGACTGGTTGAGCACGTCCAAATGGCTACAGATTCCGTGCTGCAGCAGATCCCATCTGCAGAGATCGTAATTCTTGGCGATTTTAATGCCACCATGCCGAATGGCTTGGATCACGCACTACCAATCATGCGGGTAGATCTGTTCTCGACTTCGCTTTAGCATATGATTTGACACAACTGGTCACCTCGCCAACGCGAATACCAGACGTGGAGGATCATATACCTTCACTGTTGGACCTTCTGCTGACTTCCCATCCGGATGGCTACCAGGTTATCGTCGATCCCCCTCTGGGCTCGTCAAACCACTGTCTCGTCCGGAGTATAGTGCCGGTTGCGCGGTACTCACGACCTCGTTTCGTGAGCTGCCGCAGAGTGTGGCACAAGTCAGCAGATTGGGATGGGATGCGGTCCTTCTTTGCATCCTAACCATGGGGGCTGGTTTGTTTCTCGCCGGATGATCCGAGCGTTGTTGCTGACTCTGTCGCCAATGTGGTACTTCAGGGTATGGAACTGTTCATTCTGTATTCTGCGGTCCCCATCGGTGGCAAGTCTCAGCCCTGGTTTGGTCGTTTCTGCAAAACGGCTTCACGCCGAAAATGGGAACGCTACCAAGACTGGGCTAACGCATCGGCGTCTCGTGATGTAAATACCAGCGCATTCAGAAAGAAATATAACTTTGCCTCTAGATCCTTCAAAAACGTGATTGCTAAGACGAAGATGGAGTACATTGGCAGAATTGGCGAGAGACTGGTGCGCCTCCCTTCAGGAACACGTGCGTTCTGGTCTCTCGCTAAGGCTGTCTTAGGGAATTTCTGTCAGCCCTCTTTTCCATCTTTGCACAGAGAAGGTGAGTCATTGGCCCATACAGCGAAGGAAAAAGCTGATCTTTTAGGCTCTCTCTTCGCGGCGAACTCGACTCTTTTTTGTTGTATTTTTCACAAACTTCTTGGAAAAAGTAGGATATGGTGTTTCGAGGTACTCTGTATAAATACTCTAAAGATCCAAAACTATCACCAGTAGCCAGGTATCTCAGTACAATTTGAAGTTTTGTTCGGTTAGGTATACTATCTCTCTTTAAAGTGTTTTCTTTCGTTATTAATGGAGAAACAAGTAATAGAAGTTCTTCAAATTTACTGTTATCCATTCGCAGATGATTGCAATATGAATCTGGATCTTCATCAGCTAGTTCTCTCAACAATGTATCTGAAGCTCCAAATATATTTCTTCTTCCATTCCATGGTCGCACCCACCACTGCCGACGCTTTTTTTCCTTCTTTTTCAGCTCCTTGATCAAATGATCACAAATTAAACTTATTCCAAGAGACTTATTAATATCGTAATTGTTAACGAAAATTTGATATGAGGCTTATAAAAAAACAGTTCAGCATTAAGCGACCAATCTATCATAGTAAAACAAACCTCCAAAATCAATGTCTCGATACAATCAATTAACGAAAGGCACTTATGCTATTTCGCAATTTAATCGACATTGAGAGTTTTTTTTTTAATTCATCAGTTATGAAATATTGTGATACAACAGAATTCACGCAAGCTTTGCATATCGAGCCTAAAGAGACACTTATTGAATTATAATTGTCAACACTTAGGTTATTTTCATATTAAATCAATATGTTATAAACTAATAAATTACAAATATTAAATAAAATCGTTAAAATGTTGTAATATTCTAGAATAAATATAATATCATATTTTATAATACGTGAAGTTCACGCTTATCGCGTCTGTAGTCTAAATTAAAAGCGGGCGAAACTGCAAAGTGCAGTATAATATAATATTGTACACTAAAAGCTTCAACGTAACGCGTTGTATCCTCTAAAATGAAAACAACTCATCTTAGTTCGTTAATAACGAATGTAAATAACATTCGAAAAACATCCAATCTCACCTTAACGTCTCCGAACATTTTCGGCAAGTCATAATTCTCATTATCTAAGCCCAAATGATACAAAACATCTTGATTCAGCTTAGAAAGATGTTCATTCCTCAATCGAAACGTGCCGTCAGGATTTCTATGAAGATACAAATGTTATACATTAACCCTCTTACTAGTATTACTTGTATAGAAGTTGTATAATTAAACACAGCTTTGTCTTCTTCTTTCGATGTATAATTACTTTTGAGAGAAAGAGAGAAAGCAGAGTGTACTTATTCATCAGCTTTATAAAGTTATAAAAATTTACACGTCGTATATACATATATATTACTGGTTGAATGGACCGGTACACAAAGTCTTTGTATATTTTGTCACTGATATAAAATAATATTATAATTATAAAAACAAAACACTCCTAATTCACAAAAAAAAAAAAATGTTATAAGGTGAATGACATTTCTTGAGCGTATACATCATCTTCAGGTGACACGAGATAAAAATTAATGAAAAATAATCTCTTAGAGAAATAATATCAAACGCAAAATTAATGGTAATTATTGTCTGTATCCTTTTCTACGTATACGGGTCTGTCTATGTCTACGGGTCTGTCTGTCTACGGGTCTGACAACACATTCATAGAGAACAATACTTATACATGTTTAAAATCCTCCATACTCAAAAATAATACATATCAAAAGTACAATCAAATCAATTGTTAGATAATCACGAGATATTAAAAAACAGTTTCTCAAGAACCAGATCCTTGATACTTACTTAGGAGAAGATGATCCATAGTGCTTACGCCACACCGTGCTACAATTTTGATAATGAGGCTCCAGTCCTTCTCCTGTCAGTATATAGTCACAATCACATTCGGGTGCTGAATTTTTTTCACTTGCGCGAAACATAGTTCCTGTTGAAATATAAAGTGTTTTAACATATCGTACTTCATATAAAATCAATAAGCAACGTAATCATGATTGCATGGGGTTGCCATTCAAATGGACAACATCGTTTTATTGGTATGAAACATCTATTAGCGAGGTTTTGGAGTCGAGCTAACTAAAGCGAACGGCATCACGGTCCCTTAAGGCGTCATGTGCTCTCTTCACCACCGCTCTCTACTATTGTATGAGCGTACCGTATATAATATTTAGTTTGTAGCTATATATATATCTATATGTAATAATAATAAATATATATTTAATTTTATTTACAATACTATGTTTTTATTTTATGATAATTTTACTCTATACTCATTTATTTGTTGTCTTTAAACATAAATTCATTCATCGGTTTTACGTGCCATTTCAAGGTATTTAACACAAGTAATTAAACAACTTTTGATTAGGCCCACAACAAACAGGTAAGAGAAAAAAAAAATACATTTAAGTATAATCTAATTAGCTTCAAAACAAAATTACATTTTGAATAAAAAAAAATGTTAAAATAGCTATGTTCTTCTCAATGTTATTCTCAAAATAAACAGTATCAAAAATCAGTTCATTCATACGTCATAAATAATTCCTTGACCTATTTGTCCCTTTTAAAATCGTTATCATTATAACAAGATAAAAAATGATTTTGATATTTAAAATTGAAATAACTTTCTATGCACACATAAATCGTTGCACGTAGTTACTTTGCACTTGAAAATTATATTTTCAAAAGAATACTAATTATTGCTAAGGAATGACTACATAAAAGGAAGTTTGAAAGAGGTATCAGTAACGGAGAAGCTATGTGGAAACCCGCTGTCATGATATGGGCATGTTATACGGAGGAATGAGGACCATGTTGTGAGGAAGGTCTTGAGCTTGGACGTGGATTGATATAGAGGTAGGGGACGACCAAAGAAATGATTAAGGGATTGTATGAAAGACGATATGGCTAGAAAGAATGTTACTTGTGAGATAACGTCCGACAGAGAAGTATGAAAGAAGAAGACATGCTGCGCAGACCCCAAGTAAAATTGCGATAAGGGCAGGAGGATGACTAAGTATTGCTAAGAATTGTATATGAGATCTACCTAGTTAATGACACACATATGATGAAACAAAATGATTTGCATAACAACAAATATTACTCACGATTATACATTTTATAGTGATTTAATCAATAGATTATATATTAATATAATAAAATAATTGTTGATAACTCTACGACTTATATAGACTACTATATCAAGAGGTCTTTGTTTGAAAATGATAAAACAACTTCCTATCTCTACTAATATTATGAAATATATAATACTAGTTGTAACTCGGGGCTTCGGTCGCGTTTTAGAGGTACGAAAGTCTTTATTTATTTGAACATATACGCTTGACATTGTTGAAATAATTAAGATAGATTTTCAGAAATCATAAAATGTTATTTCATAATATAAATAGTTTTGGCGCGTTTGGGGAGAGGGCGGTTTTATTATTTATAAGCTAAAAGAAAAACGAAAGTTATGACCTCATCGAACACTCTTAAGGACTACCTAGTTAGCTTATATCGTTTCTGGGGGTTCAACCTTGAGTGTGGTGCGCCTTCGGATACGGCGCGCATCCATCATCTGCGAAGACCTCTCGCTGCCGAGCGTGATAATTGCCACACACCCCCTCCCTCAAGACGATACGTAATAGTTTAAATAGTTCGGCAAAGTAATGGCGTTCCAAGTCGATCAATAAAAAATTCAAATAAGTCTAAAAATTAAACTTTTATATGACATAATATTCTGTCATAAAATTTTGATTTTTGACAGTAATTTTGACACATTAACAACTTTGTACTTTTGACTTTTGTCAAATGTTCGACATCTACCAGTTTGGATTCGCTTTCGATTTTGTATTCTCGTTTGTTGCGTCACTATAATTGACACTTTGTTTAATAATCTGATCAGGTCAAACGTATTTTTTACATTCAAGTAAACTTATTTGCTCTTTCAAATAAACAGAATTACAATTCTGTTATTCACAATTATTGTTCAATCGAATAAAATCCTGTGACGGAACCCGAGCCTAAATCTTGGCGTTTTTTTTCTAAAAGTATTCTTCTAATGAATAATAAATTTTATTGATTAATTTAATCTCAATAAATTTTATAAGATTGTTACATGGTAAATTGGTTATATTATCAGGTATTATAACATTGCTCAAAAACGTTCTCTGTGCCGTATGCAAACGGAAATTAGGGGTTACGAATTTATTCTTATTTGTTGTATTAAAAGCTTATGATGTTGAATCGTATTAGTTAAGAGGCTATTAGTAATATGAGTTCATTGTGTCTCGTTATAAATGGCAATCGTATGTAATTAAGGAAACAAGGACATAACAACCGATGTTTAATTATTGCAAACGCATTAACGATATATTAAAATGTTAATACATTCAAAGCACGATTTCAAATGTAAATACAAATTTCTTTTTAATTTTAAAAATCCTTTATAATCTGTTATAATTGAAATTGGTTAAAATAAATATAAAACCTTACCATAACATATATCTAAAACGATTTAAAAATTAAAGCGAAGTCAGTAAGAAAACAAAAAAACATTAAAATATTTTAAAAATATTTTGTATTTAAATGAAATAAATACGACCGTTCGCGTTGTTAATGATTTAAAAAACACAACACACAAGGGAAATATCCTGTCAACGTAGTATGTAAATTTGTGACAATTAAAAAGGTATATATTTTAATAATCTGTACTATTTAATAATATTAACGAAAAACACTTACGATTTTTTTTTAAAACAATTTTTTAAACTTCACTCGCGTTTAACGGAACTATTTTATATCGTCGTCAATACGTTATAACCAGACGACGCTTTATCACGTACTGCATTATTCATTTATGTTACGTATACTTTGTATACGTAATAAATTAATAATATACAAATGGATAAAACTGCATTTATCTTTGTTATAAGCACAGTCACTCAAACACTACTAATATAATATTCCATTTTCAAATTACAATAGTTTATAGTTTATGAACATAATCTACGGACTCTGTCTGACTGATGGTCTTGTGGCTACGTATGATGGCGCAGATCCAGAAGTCCAGTGTTCAAGCCCTGGGTCGGCCCGATAAAAATTGAGTTTTTCTATCGAAAATTCTCAGTAACAGCCCGTAGTCTGAATGTTAGAAGTATGTATATATGTCTTGTGCCTGTTAGATTATAACATTGAGCGAATAGAGATGTGTGTGTGCACACACTTTACACTATAATATATCCCGCATGGTTGGTCTCCCTTGAGAGTGCCTTGGCTGAAAACGATGAGGGTGATATCATCATCATAATTATATGCTGTACTTATAAGCTGTATATTTCTAAAGATATAGCTTATCATGTCAAGGTGGCTGGAGACATAGTGATTGTACTCTTTAGTTGGAGAGTAAATTGTCGCTCATGGGTTTTTTTCCGTAACAATCGCTGTCAAAACTATAAAAGATAAACGAAAATATTGTTGATAAGATCTTGTCAATACCTACTGAATAGTCCACGAGAGATTACATCTATGCCTAATAGATATATTACATAAGTATTTCAGTTAAAAATAAAAACAAACGGTGAATTTAGTTTAATATTCTTGTCACACAAAAAACTATTTCATAGAATGGTAATTTCGAATAATAGAACTGATACAGAATTAGCAAGTCCGTAGAGTTTAAAAATTATATTTATTACAATTAAGAACTAGATAAAATAGCAAATATTTTTATCTTTATGTCACACAGTATTAGATGAATTAGGACTATTCGATTTTCACCAAGAAACCCGTGCCAAGGCGATAAAAAAAAATCAGTGAGCATTGAGTTATATAAGTTTATTGTTCGTAATAAACAAACATTATATATGTAACAAGTTATTAGTATTCTGAATACGAAAGTGAGTTAGTTTCATACTCTTAACTAAGCAACCGATCATTGCTAAAGTACAGGAAAGCACATAAGATACATTCGCTGTACAAATTTCGAAAAAAAAAAACTATACATAACATGAGTTCATGTTTAAGGAAGTATTCTTCGTTGTGGAATGAGGATATATTAAAAGCAATATCGTTCTTAATTAAATTTGTTAATTATAATATTTGAAGACGGCAATCCCAATATAATAATCAAAGCTATTCTGATAAATCAAATTCAAGGCTAATGAAATCAATTTCGTTTTTTTTTTCCTTTCTGGCGTGTAATAACGCTAGTAGAGCACAAAATATTCTGCCAACGTCACGAGCATAAGAGATGACGCATCTGAAGTTAATCGGTTTTAAATTTAAAAATTTTAATGATGATGATAGATATATACATCAAAACAAATCAATAATATATCATTACACATTACTATAATAGAGAAAACCAATTAATTATATTAAATTTCTGTCTAAAACAAAACTTAGATGAGTTCAGATTAAAAAAAAAAAAGAAAATCGGTCTGAACTGAGGACTCACTTTAGCTGAAAAGTCATTCTGCTATGAACAACTTTGAACTTCAAATCCATGATTAAACAACGATTTATTCGTTAACATTATAGGTTTATCAGGAAAAAGATATTATTGGGTTATCAGAAGAATCTAACAAATGAAGATTATCACAACAAAATGGCATGATAAACTCCTAGTAAACAAAGATAATGTAATCACTACTATAAATAAATACTATGTTTATGGCCACTGAGATTCGAAAATCAAAAAAACTAAACCCGAAATTCAAAAGAATGACGTTTAAAAGAACACTTCATATAAATGTCAGTTTTTATAAACTACTTTTTCGATAGAGATGTTTTTGTAAAATTATTTTCAGTTCCTTATCTATTTAGTTTTAGATTTATTTTTATATATTTTTATTACAGTGTTTTTACTCTATAAGAATTTTTGATATAAATTATGCCAGAGTAAGTGAATATGATTACTTTACTAGAATATAATGTTAAGAAAATCAACGCTTTAGTATGCTAAGGCGTTAACAGCTCTCGGCGAATACTAAAAATACCAACAAATTCCAAAAATAACGACTATACTATATACCTTTAAAATAGATATTCAAAATAAGTTGTTTTTTTTCTCAGTAGGGGCAGAATCTCCTAAGTCATTTATAATTGTGATTAGAACCCGACATTCATTATTTTTTTTAAAAGGTATATATATAACTATTTCAGACATTTTCAACTTTTCAAAAAATCAAACTCTAAGAAAAATCGAAGCTACCTCATAGCATTAAAATTTTATAATATCTTAGAGTATTAATATATTTAAAGCCGTAAGAAACATTTTCCGTTTTCAGTTTCTTGGAAAAATATATATAATTATTTTATACTAACGACGAGTTGTCGCCTGCGGCTACGCTCGCGTTTTTAGGGATCGGTCGTCAGGGGTTAGGTATAAAAAGAAGGCTATATCCTTCCTTGGGGTTCAAACTTGTTTCGGTACAAACAGACAGACAGACAGACAGAATTACTTTTGCATTTATAATACAAAAATAAATTTGGCAAAATAATTTGTCACTCATTTACAAAGCGATGTTGAATAGAGTTAAAAAGCTATTTAAAATTAAATGAAATCAATCAAAAGTCAACATTAAAAAACTAACAAATTCCTTTGTTCTCATTCACTATATTCCTTATTTCCAGGTGTGTACCTTGTGCTGCAGCGCCCTGCGCACCCACAGCAGGTATTAAAGGCGGTCTCCAAGATGGTAAACCAATGGACGGTAAACAGGAGCGACCATGCCCTTGTAGGACTTGCTGTTGCGGAAAGGCGGCCCCTGTCAAACCAGTTCAGTTACATAACTTACATAAATACACTGAATAACGAAATCATATGATATATCAGTCGTCCTTACTGGTGACAGCTGGGGTGGATAATAATATCGTAATTGATAATATTCTAGACACCATAAATTGTACATTTATTTGTGTTATGGATTTATCTAAAACTAGTTGTCGCCCGTCATGTCATGTCGTCGTCGGATTCGTCAGATATTTGGTACAAAAAGTAACTTAAAAGTCAATCTTGCTTCATACCGAATTACATCAAATCGGTTCAGTTTGGTCGTGAAAGAACAACATACAGTCAGACAGACGCTTTCGCATTTTTAATATTAGTATAAAAGTATAGATTATTAATGAATATATAAATATAGATTATAGAATAAAATAAAAATATGGTATTCATACTTACAATTTACAAAATATCTTATCGTCAAATTAATATTTGTAGAGAAAGGTTTTAATTTTTTGGAGAATTTATTTCAGTGTTACAAGCAGCCTAAGATACCCGAATCGTATGCTCCCCGGCGATGTTACATGAAACCGACCGCTCGAGTAGAATCCTGCACAACTTACAAGTTATCCTACCTTCCTGTAGACGGTTGCAAAAACCTCAGAGGAGAAGCGAAGAAGCCGCCGGTGAACTTGGTGCCCAGTTGCGAACCGATGGAATCTTGCACAGTCCAAAAAGTAAAAACACTATCATAGCTTACACGACGTAAACTCTAACAGTAACAATTGCAAAAACAATTTGAACAAGTAAATAAATTAAAAGAAAGTATTCTTGCAATTGTATATTGGAGTCTGGTTTAATTGAACGCACACTTGACCTCGCTATTGTTATGTGACCTGTGGGGGCGAGATTCAATCGAAGTATACACTAGTTGAAAAACAAAAGATACTTATTTGCTAAAGAAATTAGTAGGAATTTAATATCTAATATTAATGCATGAGAATTATCTCAACTGACGGTCAATTTTGCATGCTTTTTAATAAACTAACCCAAACAAAGTCAGTTATGAAAACCATGATCAGTAATTATTTATGTATTCTAGATGTCCTTCCTGCCAAATCCGGTGTGTGTGACGCAGTCTATACGGCCTTGTCACCACGACATGTGGGGCCAGGGGCCGATGCAAAACATCACAACTCAGCGGCACGATTACGTAGCCAAGCCATGTGTTCTCCGGGAAAGTTGCAAGCCACCTGCAAAATTTCATTCAGTTGAACAACCGTTTGAGAGTAAGACATTGATTTCTTTTCATACATTTCTTGGTAGAAGGGCTTTTGTAGAACCTATCTAATTAAGTACCACCCACTTATCACGTATGTCGCCAATCGCAATAGCGTGTAACAATATTGTTGTGTTCCAGTTCGAAAGTCGTATGAGCCAGTGTAAATGCGCTTGTAGCGCACGAGACAACATCTTAGTTTCTAATGTTGTTAGCGCATTGGTGTTGTAAGAACTGGTTGATAATAATTATTATTATTTTATTTTGTAAAACTACCACTAATTTTGAAACGAAATATTTTCCAATAATATATGACGAATACCGAATTTACCCTCCCCTACTTGCCTTCAGATCGCACCGTCAACAAACTATCGTATTTGCCTCCCGAAAAGATAGAGCTTGTGAAGTCGTTTGCACCTGAACGTTGTTACGAACGCCCCGCAGCTAAAATGGACGACAGCACCACACATAAATTGAGCTATATGCATAATCAGGTAATATCAAGTCATGCCTATATCATAAGGGTGTTCTACCCTTGGTCGTCGTTAACCTCCTTATAAATGAATCTCGGTGAAGAGACTTTCATTTGCATAGAATGTTAAAATTTACGTTTGAAGTTTGAAACGAACATATTATTTCAATTTCAATATTGAACAAGAGTACGTGATTACTTATTTATATATTTTAGATAAACAATAAACTGAATTTACAATACCCGTACTAATTTATTACCAGTAGAGGAATTCTCTAAGAAGAGAGTCGAAACTCACCGCAGAATACGAGCGTCAAATGTCAGAATGTGATGAGCAATATTGACTAAAATTATTATTTATTTATTTATTTATTTATTTATTTATTCATTACATATGGCACACAAGACAGGTAATAACTGATAAATAACCAAATAATAAATTACAGAGTTCGAAGATTAGTTACACCCCAATATTTGTGTACACATCAAGCAAGAATACATGAAATCACAGTTAACAAGGGCTGAAGCTATTACAAGTAAAAATTAAAGAAAAAAAAAAAAAATCATACGAATATTACATTTTTGGAGAAATTAAGCAATAAGTATAAAAAATAGCAGAAAAAAAAATAAAAAAAAAATATAAACAATATTACATAACATTGTCAATATATTACGTACTAAGTCTTAAAGATTAAATTCATCAAACACCTCCTAAATATACGAAACTTACTCTCGAAAATGTCAATGGAGTCATTATTAGCGGCAATATCGTTGTAAGTACGACACATTCTCGCAATGGGGTTATTATAGGATACATTATTTAAATACGGGTTGATGTTAAATGTTTTAGGATTTCTAAATCTGTAGTTTATGTTAAAATTGATAGCGGACAATAAATCTTGACAATCAATACAACCGTGGATGGTTTTATGTAGAAATGAAACATCGAAATATGTTCTACGAGATGCAAGGGATTGCATGTGGAAGTATTTTAATCTCTCAGAATAGTGCAGCAACTGCTGATACTTCATATGTTTGTAGGAGAGTATCCTCATAAATTTCCTTTGGACTTTTTCTATACGGTCGCGATGTACACCGTAATAGGGTGACCAAACTACTGAATTGTATTCGAGTATACTACGAACCATAGTGTAATACAATTGTATAATACTAGTGGGCTTCTTAAAGTCATTGGTGGATCGAGTGATGAAGCCAAGCAGTTTGCAACTTTTGGTTATAATGCTGTCATAATGATCTCTAAAGGTTAATTTCTCATCAAAAATTACTCCCAAGTCCTTGACAGAGGTCTTACGCATTAGATTTTGACCTTTAAGGCTATAATCAAAGACAATCTTGCTTTGTTTTTTGAGTGTGAAACTTATCACATAGCATTTGCTTGTGTTAAGTTGCATGTGATTTAAATCGCACCATTTTTCTATAGTATCAAGATCGTATTGAAGAGCCAAAGCATCATTGGTGTTACGGATCGTGTTATAAATTTTAAGATCGTCAGCATAAAATAAAGAAGGACAAGACAAGCATTCAGCAAGGTCATTAATAAAGATTATAAAGAAAAGCGGACCCAGATGGGATCCTTGGGAAACACCAGATGTAATAATAGTGGGTGATGATATAAATCCTTTGATTGCAACCAACTGCGTTCTTCTACTTAAGTAAGATTCGACCCATCTCAAAAGATTTCCACAAACACCATAAGCTTCTAGTTTGTGACACAAGATGGTATGATTAACTCTGTCAAATGCCTTGGAAAAATCTGTGTAAATGGAATCCGTTTGTCCCTGTTTTGCAAAAGTGTTGCAGATGTAGTTTTTATATACTAATAAATTCGATGTTGTGGAACGATGTCTAACAAAACCATGTTGTCTGTTTGTCAATACCGGGGCCACGTGTTGATAGATAGCATCGTATACCAGTGATTCAAATATTTTTGAAAAGCCGGAAAGTATACTTATCGGCCTGTAATTTTCACATTGTGAGCGATCACCGGATTTTAGTATTGGAAAGACGTAGGCATTTTTCCAGTATTATAAAATGGGATGCGTGGGATACACGTATCAAAATATCATTGTAAGTCGGTTGTCAAAATTTCACGAGTGAGATACGATATGAATACAGAATCACACTGCTGCCATTAAAATTTTTGTATTTTTTAATAATAATTTCTTCCGTCTACCGTCAGATTTAAATATTGTACAATTTCATAATAAATATCATTTTATTATAACTTTTATATTATGGATCTATCCAAGGGTCAAATGACTTGACCTAATGGAGCCAAGGGTCAACAGATATCTACATCTAAATAATATCCGATACAAATACATGATCATTGACTTTACGATCTTAAGCCCATTGATATGTAAGAATAGCTCTTATTCTCTCGAAACTACGGCAAACGTCTACGTTTGTACTAATAATAGACTTAGTTACATAATATAGATTCACCAAATAAGACCTGTCCACTAAATTAATTCATTTTTAATAAAGTAAACTCAACAAACATAATCTTTATTTATTTTTTTGCTGTCGTTACACTTAGTCGTCTCACGCACACACACACACACACACACACACAAGTCATCTGGTAAGCGCAAGCGCCACTCATACGTAATACATAATGCACGTCGATAATTTGACATGGAAGGGCGCGCCATATGGAGTGAATCTACACATACCGCCTTGTTACATTTTCTTATATATGAGCAAACATACAAGTACGATGCATATGTCATATATTTGTAATAAGGCTGTAATTGCGAGGCTGTAATTGCATTTATAGCTAAAAAGGCCAATTTAATCCTGATCCTGTTTCTTTCGTTCCGCTTGTTATTACTAGGTTTATATTTTAACTGTAATGAGCTATACATTATTATTTCAAGATATTACCAAAAGAACCGTTGCCGTGGGCATGTAAAGGACAATATCAAAAACCGTGTCAGAAGTTAGAAGCAAACACGACATACACTATGAGGTTAGTATTTAATGTACCAAGTACTGGCCTGACCGGTTATCGGCTGCGGTGACACTCGAAGAAATTGATAATATAATGCGGGCATGTTTGCACAAACCCAGCTGCACGCAATTCCCTCGAGACTTTGTACTCTAATGGGACAGTATGCTACCAGGGCTGCAGACAGAACAATTGTAGGATCAACGGCTTTCTGATGCCCGGAAATGCATGACTGTATTCAATTTGTCGCTACTGTTGAGATTTTTCACCACAAAAAGTCAAACCAAAATTGGACTAGGATTTGCAACCGTATGGAAAAGTCACTAGACCACAAATGCAACCAAGGCTTTCTGTTCTACAGCCAAGAAATATTTGAATGTATGTATGTGTGTAATTCTATAGCTTCCAGATTTTCACATAAAGTGCCATTCGCTTTATATCCAAAGAGAGCACACCCAGTGCTTTTTAATATCACCGAAATTTCAATTGTTTGTTAAATTGTACGTAATGTTAGTTCAGTTCTATTGTTTACGAATTCATGTTTTACTATTATAGATATTAACCGATTTGCGGTTTGGGTTTAATATATATTATTGAAAAAGATCTTAATCGAAAATATATTGTTGATTTAAAGCAATCCCCTGTTGAGCTTTAAAATGATTTTAAGTTTATTATATAAAATCAATGATTTCGGATTTTAAGTATATTTAAATTTATTGAATGAGGTAATATAAAATGTCATCATTATAATTTCTCACTAAATATTAGAATAGAAAAAGCAGGCAATTTTTTTTTTTTTTTAATTTTAAACAAAACTTTTATGTTATAAATTTCTAGCTACTTGGACTCAAAGAACGATTGTCGACGGAGAGCAATAATTCCTGATAGCGGTGCCAACCCCGTCACAGCCTCGAAAAGATTTGAGACTCAGACAATTTACAAAAACAGGTAAACATGAAGGAACCTTAATTATTTAAAAAAATATATATTAATTTTAAAAAAAATCTTACGTAAAACCTAATTCTTCCGCTTTTAGCTATCTTCCCGCATCAGCCACGATTCCGCAACCAGTAAAGCCCTTGCCTAATCTCGTTCCCTCCACCGCGTTAATGGAAGGAGATACCGTTCAGAAGGTACTAAATTACATATACTAACAAGCTATCTACTAGACCTAGACTGAATAAAATAGTCTCTCTCAGCTCTGCTCAAAAATATTTCTCTAATAAACTAGGTATAGGTATTACGATCCTTTTAGTTAATAGAGTGAGTGGAAATGATAAAGAAATCAAGAGGCGTCAAATTATTTTTTTTACTATTAGTTTTCACAACTGTTCGACAGTTTACAATTTCTCTAGATTTATTATTAATCTGTCGGTTTATGTGCTGCATCGCCATCTAGTGGCGAGTTATGACAAACTTTACAGTATAAAATTATTCATGAAAAAATGTAAATAGCATCTTTCTTGGTAATCATCAAAACGATGTCGAATTCTATGTTAAATAGATATACGATTCATTTTTATATACAGCTAATTTTGACTAAACATCAATATGGTTCAGTATCTATAATATAACAAATATGGAATTCGTTTGTCACGTTAATATTCTAAATTTAAAACGGGCGAAACAGCGAAGCGCATCTACTTATATAATATAAACAAACCCGTCAGTAGACATCTGCCAGGTATTATATGCCAAAACCTTCTCCGAAACAAGAAACATTTTCTGCTCTACTTTTTATAAGATTAAGTTGTTCTTTCAGTTAGATAATTTAGAAACGCCTCCACGTTTATTGTCGTAGATAGATGACGCATTTATTCACTCTTACTTAACGTTTATTTGATAAATTCGCTTATTAATAAAAAAATGCGGGGACTTATCATGTAAAGAGACGTAAGCAGCGAGTGTTGGCACCACATTCATTTGTAGAATAACAATGAGGACAATGAAAATACGAATTTTGTTCTGAGATACTCTGCGAGTTTGCTTAAATGTAGACTTTTGGCAAACTTTTTGGAAGCATTTCATTATTTATAGATCTGCATTTGCGAAAGAACATCTACATTCGTAGAAGATTGTGTGTTAGTTTTATTTTAACTTCGTGCAATGTGTGTACCGACTTAACTGATACTGTTCGAGTTAATATATGGACTACCAGATAATTTACAGATGAATAAGCAATGCTTTGATATTTTATATTACGGCCAATTATAATCGAAATTTGTTAACCGGTTTCACCGTAGAAGCTTATTAACAAATAAAATAAAAATTATTTCTTTTTTATTATATTACTATAATTCCAATGGCCTAAGTTAATCTCTTTACTTACTAAGAAAGACAAAGTTTACTTTCATGTAGGTACAACCTACCTCGCCTTTGCAGCTTTGTCGGGCTGACTTAAATCTGCAGATCCCTTTAAGCCCTTGGTTTTAATACCTATATTTCAATCTTCAGGCTGCTGAGAATTTGTTCCGAGAACGAGTTATTTAAAATCTGAGTTGTGTCGTGGTGGGTTTATTATGTTTACATTTCAGTTATCATTTCTACCGAACCCGGTGTGCGTAACGCAAGCAATCCGACCGTGTCACCACGACATGTGGGGTCAGGGACCGATGCAGAACATCACGACACAGCGGCACGACTACGTACCGAAGCCGACTGCATTGCGAGAATCTTTCAAGCCCGCCCATAAATATCATTGCGTTGAACAACCTTTTGAAAGTGAGTACTTATTTGACGCTCTATTAGAATATCATCAAACCTGCATATTAGATTATATATACACATATATCAATAATATATCTGTATAAACAAGATAAGAGATTTGTTTATTTTTAAGTAAGAGTATGTCCATATCTTTTTCTATGACAGTATTTTCAACATAACTTAAACCTATTCAATTGTATTTATAATCGTAGAACATGATTTATATATTAATGGTTATAATGTAGATACACACGAACATTATAAAACGAACATATATAAATGTTTATGTGTAATAGTATGTGTTTGAGTGTGTGATAAAGAAACTGAAAGAGTAGTTACATATAAATACGTGGTGAGTCAGTATGTGTTTGCTACAAAATACATAACACGTATACAAGAAATCATAGTGACGTTTGTTTTTTTTTTATGAATTTTCTCTTTTTTGTATTCACGTTGTTTCAACTTTTGAGCATTATAATTTGGTTTTATAATATACGTCGAAATTTGTTGAGTCGGCTTTAGGTGTGACTCTAGTTGTAACAAATTCTCCGAATATTTCAACAAAAATGACAATTATTTGACTAGGAACTTGTATACAATTATTTTACAATCATGTATTTGCCCGGGAATACTATAAAATACTTCAAATTACAACATCTTACGGAATTTATAAATGTTCTCTTGTTTAAACTATGATATATTTGATTCGAATAGATCGTACCGTGAATCGGATGTCATACTTGAACCCAGGACGTGTGGATCAGGTGGAATCTTACGCTCCTACCAGATGCTACGAAAAACCCGCTGGTAAATATACTAAATAAGCTTATCTCCTACATATCCTTTAATAGATTAATTTTAAAATACAAACACTCGAAATACACTGTATCTACCGAAAGTAACAGCCTGTACATTTACCCTCTGCTAGGCTAAGACTTCCTTTCTCTTTGGAGAAGGTTTAGAGCTATTAAAACACGCTGCTGCAATGCAATTTGTACGTAAGTCAAATTGTGGCAGATTAACATCCGCCACAAGCAGGTTCACGTTGATTTTAGGGCTGAGCACGAGATGAATTATAAACATAAATTAAGCACATGAAAATTATCAACATCAACAATCATCAGTTAACATGCTCTGTCCGAGAGGCAATCTCAGCCTACGCGTACCTAAACATACTAAAATCGTTTAGATATTGGTCTCGTAATTCGCCTTAAATAAACTTAAATAATTGTCAAAGTAACAGAAATAACAGCTTAAGTAGTTGCAGACTGTTCGTCTCGCTTTGTGCTTAATTTGTAGTTTCAATGTCCAGACTGTACGGTCATAGTTGGCTTTACACTAGGGCCCCTGGGAGCTGGTACCCAGTGCGAGAAATTTTCAGAAGCGGCAAAATTAGCAGGTTTAGAAAAAAGTCCTTTGCATTAACGCCAAAACTTTTATCTTCCAATATATGAATAAGAAAAAATACAAAAAACTGAGAAAAATTATGCACTGTATGAACCTGCGGCTTTACTTGCGCGTTATGTACCTTTACCTATAGCACTCAAATCGTCACCCTCATTTTACTCCTTCGAGGGGTGAATTTAAAAAACTCACACCTAAACACAAAATTTCATCTAAATCGGTTCAGCAATTTAAGCGAGAAGAGGTAAAATTTTAAGAGAGGAGTTAGTTTCGCATTTATAATAGATTTTCTGCTATAAATGAGTCATTTTATTTATGCAAAAATTAATCGAAATTTATCCACTTTATGCAAATTTCGATAGCAATTCTATTATTCTATGTAATTGTACCGATTTTCTTTATTATAAATTTTTATACAAACTTTTCCCATATTTAAGCAAAAATGGAAAGCGACACCATTCAGAAGATGTCGTATCAGCCGGTCTGTGCGTCTTCACCACAGCGGCCGCCCTGGGCTTGCAAAGGACAATATCAGAAACCATGTCAAAAGGTGACGAATATTATTATTTTTTCGATTTGAAAAGTTCTTAGTATTTTCAGTCATTTTATAGCATGTCAATTACCTACAGTTGGGCTAAGGCTTCTTCTCCTTAAGAGGAATGTTTGAAAAAGTTTCACTTACGCTGTTCCCTTGGTAGATATCAATATGGCCAAATGACATGTACTCGTATATCCACCAAATCGCAGTACAGCGTAGTGCAAGATTCTGTAGACAACCAAAAAAAATTACTTAAAGTAACAACCGCTAAATGTGTCCGAACTGGGCAAAGATCTTCAAGAAAGAAGATTCTTTAAGAAGAGACGTAAACAAATAATTTTAAAATATAGTTTCAAATAAATCGTTTAAATACACTTGAAAGGTGAACTATCTGACCCGGTATTTTCATTTATATTGAGTAGGTATTGTAGAATTATCATGATTGAATGGTCATGGTTGTCATGTCATGACATGTCATGATGATTATTACTACAGAGTCCTCCAAAATAGATGCTAATTTTGTAAAATCTGAACAGAAGGCTGTAGCCTTCTATTCAGATTTTACTACTTTTTACTGATTGTCATATTCCTAACAGTAATACTTATGTATAAGTTATAAAAATATGTACATAATATATATATATATATTACTGACTTGTTTTTTTAATCGCTATTTAAATTTAGAACAATATCGACGTTCTGACAATTTTATGTACGGACCCTGTAGATAAGACAATCTAATTCTTCAGTTATAAGTTCAGTTGCAAGGTTGACTTTAATTTTAATAATTATTCAATGTCTAGTTGGAAGGAACAACTGTCTATAAATCATCATTCCTACCCCCGGGCGAAGATTGCTCTGAATACATGGATCCTTGCTCATACGGAGACTGTAAACGTTAGTAGCTATATACTATATTACTATTGTTTTGGTATTTCTTTTTATTTAGAGATGTTCAGTAAAACAAACATTCTCCTCAATCATCAATAATTTGAAAATTGGAAGAAGGAAACATAGCTTTTATATATAGCTTCTATGCTATATTATCATCAGATATATATTTTGTATTATAGGTGGACAGACATATAGGCCACCTGATGGTAAGTTGTATCCACAGCCCATAGACATAGCTGCTGTAAGAAGTAAAAACCATTCAGTGCATCGCACATGTGTCACCAACCTTGGGAGCTGTGTCTCTTCTGTATGTAGTTATACTGGCTCTCTCACCGTTGAAACAAGAATACTAAGTATTGCTAATTGGCGGTAGAATATCTGATGGTGATACTCAACCAGACGGGCCTGCACAAGGCTCTACCACGGAGTAATCACGTAAATAATACCGAAAGTATCCGACTAAGACTCACTAATCGACGCGGAATTTTGCATTCCATTGATCCTTTCCTCTTTTAATTTAATATTGTTACTGGCGGCTAACATATAGTCTACATATAAAGTCGTTACACGTATTTCATTTATGGATATAGTCAATATTCACTTTCATATTATAAAAGTTACTTTCAGCCTGTTTTCAATAATTATTAATATATTTTAATTATTTACTTTTCAGCTTGCGATTGTGTCTGCCCTTCACAATGTATAGCAACGGATCCCTGTGCTTGCAATTTCCCCAAAGCTGAATGCTGCAGTTAACATCACATGTACAATGTGACTTTGAAATCTAAATTTAAACGTAAAACTAAGATTTTTACGAATATTTCATTATGAGTAGTTTTACTTTAGGAAGTTGTATACTCGTCCTCTAAAAGTATTTATTTAAATTTGTACATGCCTATATGTATGTTAATATTTAGATTTTTTAAAATAAAGTTTATATATATACAGTAATATTTTTTGTCATTTCAAATTCTCGCTTCAGATCAACATCATAGACGAAGTAATTGTTTTTTTATTTTATGGTATAGGTTGGCGCACGAGCATATGGGCCACGTGATGGTAAGTGGTCATAGACAATGGCGCTGTAAGAAATATTAACCATTCCTTACATCAACAATGCGCCACCAACCTTGGGAACTAAGATGTTATATCCCCTATGCCCGTAGTTAACCTCCTCACTCACCCTTCAAACCGAACGACAACAATACTGAGTACTGTTGTTTGGCGGTAGAATATCTGATGAGTGGATCGTACCTACCCAGACAGGCTTGCACAAAGCCCTACCACCAAGTAAAGTATTTAACAATTCTTCAAAAGCTACAATTAATAGTAAGAGGCTGCTTTAGATTGACTGTCTCGTTGGTCCTGTCGACTTGTCAGCTTAGAGACTTGGAGTCTGAAACTTGATTGCTTACACTACCGTGCCTAGGAAACCCCTTAAAGCCTGCACAAAACTTTTTCTGGTCGGATTAGCTGTCCAGTGTCCCGCAGGATTGTAAGAGTAGGTATAAAGAAGGCACGAATGCATTTATGGACCATAATAATAAATGGCTGCTGTTGAGAATGGCCGCTTACAATTAAAGCAACAAGAATAATTAATAAAACGAATTATAATAATACAACAACCTTTAATTGGTTCATAGTGTGAAAAACATTAGCGAACATTACAAAAAAAATATATACCTGCAATCATACATCACTTGGACTAGATTAATTGAATTGAGACAACTGTCATACTCTCAACTATTCAATTCAATTCAATTCTTAGTTTAATGGCTTTTAGTTGTGCCACAGGGCACAGATTATTTCGCCAATGTCACGTAGGATACTCTCAACTATACCCTGTTCAAGTTAGCTTGATCTTTTTGACAGACGGGCTAGTGATGAGAAACAGAAAATATAACATATATAACAGTCGATGGAACGATGGAATGCGTAATTCAAATTAGAATTCAATTTTTTTTTTACTTATTTTTCTAAAAAGAGTTATACCAGCTAAAAAGAATAACTTAACCTAACCCAACCACTAGCCAAAGAGACCCCCGTTCGTAACAGTAACTTTAATCTTTAATAAGGATTTTTGTAATCTATATTTGTCGTAGTTACTGCCTGTTATTCGCGTCCCTACCGTCCGACCGATGTAACATTGTACTATTATTTTCAGTGCTTCTATTTAAATTTTACTTTGAAGCAATAATATATAATAGAAAACGTCTAACGCTTTCGGATAACGATTGAATCTTTCGTATTTTATGTATTTTTTGAAACATTTTTACAATTTTTAAAGTCATTAAATTAAGAAAATAATATGTCGCCATTGCAAAGTTATGTCGATCAGAAAAATATACATCTGTCAAAAAGATCAAGCTATCTTGTACAGGGTATAACTACAATATAATTATAATTTGTATAATCAAGCAGTCTGTGTTCAAAGCAAGATCAGTTTTATTTTAAATACAATATTAAAAATAAAAAAATTACTTATGTTTTTTTTTTTATTAAGCTTACGGGTGAAATTATCTGATGGCCAAGCCACACATGAGAAGATTAAATATTTATAGCTTATTCCATTTCAAAACTTTCCATTAGTGATATTTGGTGGTAGTATTCAAATGCCTCATTAAATGATTCATCAGTTCCACTGCTGTGTTCAAATTTAAATATATAAGGCGAGTGTAAAAATTATCCCATTGCATAATATTGGCATTGTCAGTTACAGCTGTTACCATAATTGTCTATTAATGAAGGTCATACTACTAAGGTGATCTACAGACTTCATTGCTAGTTCATCTTCGCCTGCCTTTCTATGTTTATAAAAACAAAGACAACTTTATACTATATCTTGGCAGTATGTCTGATAAATTAATGGTCCCTATACTAATAAATTTTACTGAATTTAAAACATACAAATTGGATTAAAACTAGCTAACTACCCTCATCTTCTAAAAAGGCACACATTCTCTTTGTTTCTAACCAATGATATAACAAATTAATAAACAAAATGCACAACACATTTAACACACTGTAATAAATGTTAATTTCTATATAATACTATTTTGTTTAAATTCTATTCACTTATAACATTGTGGCATTTTTTTATTTTATGCACGGGACATAATAGCATATTGATTAGTAGCGGTCCCTGAAATAACAAGCACATGTAATCATTAGTATAAGATTAGGATTAAAACATGTTCTAAAAACACATATATACTATATAATATATATATATATATAAACATTTAACCAATAAATATAATTATAATCAAAACTCTATCAACTTACTTATAACATATCTCTGACATTATCATTATAACTTTTATCCCAAATTTGACCAGATCTATACAATCTATAAATTTTATTGCTTACTAAAGGTTGACCAAATTTAAGCATCGCTCCTTCAAACTTGTGCGGGAACACCTGCATTTCTGTTTCATTGTAGCCTTCTGGGTGGAATTTTTTGTTATCTCTACATACACTATACTTATGTGCTCCTAGTAAGTCTAAAGGTATATCCTTAATACTGGATGTTAGATTAAACAGATCATCAAACGAAGTCATAGTATCAAAATTTCTTATTTTTATTGGAGTTTTGTCTTGAGGCATTGTGTAATAATGAGTTTTCTTTGTTATATCCGGATATCCTATTTCAGCATTATCATCATCATTTTGGTTCAAGCAAAACATTAAAGGTTCGACAACATAGGTTCGTAGTGATCTTGTTGGATCAAAATCATCTAAAACATCTTTAAAGTTATTATGAACTCGGGGTACTAAAAATTCATCCCAAGAAAGTACTGCAACATGGCTTATTTTATCTGTTTCCTCTTTATCATATCTAAAGTGTCTGAATAAACAGTCCAGTTCAATTGCATTCCTCACAATGTCGTACGATTTTGAAAATAAGAATGGATAATTCAATGGATAAAATTGAATTTCCCACTGTGTTATATCAGAAGGAAACAAATTCAGTCTTCTTATAACATCCTCTGATATCATGCTGTCGTAAATAGTGAAATAATCAACTCCAATTAAATGGTGAAACACTAGGAATTCAATAAATTCATCTCTCGATACTATTGGTATGCGATTTGGTATGATGCATATTGCAGGCTCAATGTTATTCACAAATTTTATATTGCTTCTCTCCCTGGGCTTCCTTTTCGTATTAACTTGAATCATTTTATTGATTGGAGCATGCATAGGGTTTACATTGTAATCATTAACATAGAAACTTATGCCTCTTGGCTTTCCTAAATTTTTGCTCAATGTACATTCAAATATGTACAAACGATAATTATTTATAGTATCAGACACTAATTTATAGTTGAATCGGCCAGCTTTAGGCTTGGTATTATTTTCAAGCCAAATATTACATCGGTATTTCGGCGTCACATCGGCCTTACCGATGACGATCGTGTCTATAACATGCGGATTTGAAGGCGAAAGTTTATCGTATTTATTGTAAGATCGTAGGAAGGACGAATAGGAATAAAAGTTTTCATCAATTTCTTGGAATAAAGGTGGAGTCTCACGCACCTCCATTGAAGAATTACGAAGTATTTCAGACAGCATGGTCGCATTAAAGCCGGGACCGCAAAACTCAATTTCAGACAAGCCTGGCTTCCCAAAAAAATTTAGTACTTCTAATACATATCGTAGCCGATAGTATTCGTGACGATATATTAAAAGTGTAATAATACTTATAAAACATACAACAACAAGAATCAGCTGATAATATTTCCTCATTATGCTGCCGTGAGGCTTACGCGGAGTCTTCATTTATATAAATCAACATGTAAATTAACTTTTGATTATAATCGGCTTTTAATGGATTATAACTATCTACTATTGAACAAAATTGAACTAAAAATTGTAATAACAACAACTGACTGCATCACTGCAATGCACAAGTAATAAGTATCGTCAATGTCAAATTTTAATTGTCAGTTGAAGTATGGGATGGTTACATATATTTTTGTCAAAATGTCAAATGCGCCTGTTTTACTACCACTGACTACAACACCTTAATTTTACTTTTTAAATCTTTATACTATATAATAATACTTTAATTTTATTGCTACTTTATAATGTCTATAGGATAGAATAACCCATATTTTATTTATTACCCTTGCAGCATTTTGTTCTAGAATAATTTTTTTATCTTCATAGACACCTCTTCTTTTTTAATAAAAGATAGCACTTGTGTTGATATGTTCTACTATCTATGATTGTCTGAAAACCCCGATGACTTGCTTAGTTTTGATTTCATTTCATTTAATAAATGATAAAATAAGCTAATTAAAAGGACTTAATTATTTTAGTGGTATATTCTAGTTTTTACAGTGTTAATTAATTAAAATGTCGGTCAATAAGGAGGATACGATGCGGCAATTTTGCGATGTTACCGGCGCCGATGAAAACCGAAGTAGATTCTTTTTAGAGTCTTCTAATTGGCAGCTAGAGGTTACTATGTTTTGCTTTATAATTTCTAAAATAAAAAATTCATACGCAAGGCTCGCACTTATACATAGTCACACATATGAAACGACCATTGTATGAAACTACGATCTTTTGTCTTATGGAAATGTCCTACCTTTTTTAATTACAATTTATTTTTTTCATTTTACCTGTGTTTAATATAATACAGATCAAATACATTAACATGTACTATATCATAGTACGAAATCTCAGTAACAAACCTCAAAATAGACAACGTATTTTTTCCAAACATGATATTCAATACATTGAGATAATTCAAAAACGATTGTTATATTTATGTTAAACACAGATCTAATAAACATTAATCAAATTAAATAAAAAAAATGAATAATGTATGTTTTAGGTTGCTTTATCAAGTTTTTATGAGCATGGAGGGAATGTAGATGAGGCACCAAGTGCAGCACCAGCCGTTGCCTCACTCCCTCCAATGTCAGACAGTGACATGGATTCTCCTCCACGATCGCCAGCCCGGCCACAAAAGAAAGATAAAAAGAAAGGGAATCAACACTTTGCTACATTAGATTCATTGCAACAAGAAAGCTCCAGTGATGAAGAGGAAGGTTAGTATATAATGAAACTTAATTAGTATTTGATTACTTAGTGTTGCGACTAACGCATCGGTCGCAGACTTGCGCTTGGCAGCCAATGGGCGAGTGTGACGTCGTGTCTGCAGTGATGGGGGCCCGGGTATATAAGGCCCCGACAGGCCACACTCGCTCTCTTCTCCTACATTTTCAACATTTAAAATTGTAATAGTAATACGTGGTCTTGCTCCTAAATTAAAATATATTAACCAGTCTATGGACTTTTATTACGTCCCAACACTTAGTTGGTGTTTTGTTAAACTAGTGTTTGTTTAGTCGTCGGAATTGGACCATAATCATGATTTCATATTTGAAAAAAAAACAAAATAGGTTGACTAACAAAAACAAGGTGCCGCACTGTTTTGTCTATGCCTATCTATGTATTTGTGTCCGTTATAATATTAATTTTCACACTAAATCCTCAATGAATTCATAAGAATGCTACTAGAATTTAAAAAACTACATATATTATATACTAACAAGTTAATATAGATATAAATGTCTCTAAATATCTATTAAAAAAAATATGTAAATAGAGAAACTATTTGGTGTAGTTATTTATTTCAATACTGTTAAAGAAATAGGTTTATTATTTGTAGAGAAAAATAAACAACTAAATGAGACAAAAGATGAAATAGAGAGATTGAAGAATGAAATAGTTAGATTAACAAAAGAAAACATAGACTTAAAGCAAGCAATAGAACAGCTTAAAAACATAGATTATGACTCAGGTCAGGTATTTTATTACAATGCCTATATTAAGCTTTTATTTTGTGTCAAATAAGTTAATGACTGGCAAATGCCACCTATAGTAAGTTGTCAATACTGCCCATAGACATTATTACAGTAATAACCAACCACCAAGCTTGGAAGTAAGATATGTCCCTTGTGACTGTAGTACACTGTCTCACTCTTCCTTCAAACCAAAATGTGAACAATAGCATTGCTGTTTGATAGTAGAATTTATGAGTGAGTGGCACCAAGACTGGTCATGTTAATTATTCTACTTTGTCAAACTTCTTACACTGAATTCTGCTGACTTTTTATTTTAACATACCTAACTTGTGTTAATGATGTTGAAAAAAATGTTCTTAGTTTGAAATTATTTATTCAATCTTGTAATATCTTTTTTTATATTTCTAATTATGCTATCGTTTAAATTGCTAGCAAAATATGAGTAAGATGTTTGATTTTAAGTGAACTTAAAAATACTATTAATATATACAAAATTTGTCTAAAGACTACAGTACTTTGCTCTTTGTGCATTATTATATTTAATTAACAAATGCACTTATTTTATTTTACTGAAGAAAATACTTTTTTAAGAATTCTAAGTGCTGTTATTGTAGCAAATGATACAAGAGAGAAAGACATAAGATAGGAAAATAAAGAGTTCAAACTTGTGTCTGTCTTTGTACAAGGCTGCATGCATAGATACCATCCACTTATGAATTACGACCAAACAAAACAATGGTTGAAAGAATAGTTAAAATTTAATACAATAACAATCTTCATGGATGGTGTTGATCCCTTCCCATCTGCATTTCAATTTTAAATAACAAATAATTTACTTTTTTTTTTTAATTACAGGCCAAGCCTTCTATGCTGGAGGTTCAGAAAGATCTGGGCAACAGATTATCGGTCCAGGGAAAGGTCGCAAGGACATAGTCACAGAAATGTTTAAGAGTGTTAGAGAGTAAGTTATTATCCTCTATATGTATGAGGTTTTACCTAATTCTAATAGGCAAGGCAACATACGCCGACAATATTAATATGCGGTAGAATGTGTCGTCCTAACATACTTATTTCAGTTGAGTTGTATGTTGATTGTCAGTCAGCTAAAAGCCATTGCTTTAATCGCATGTATATAGAAAACCGTTTACCTAAACAATAGTTAATTCTGAATTAAAGTAGCTATAATTATCCTTTCCATCCTAGTCTATCAAAACCAAAGTACTTACTTAACAATGAATATACAAAGCAAAAAATTTCGATCCAGTAATATACGTAAAATATATCCTGTTTTTTTTTTAAACATCTGTTGGACTAGCAAATGGTCCACCCGATGTTAAGTGGTCAGCACTGCCCATAGACATTGGCGGCGTTAGAAATTTTAACCAATCCTTTCAAGACCAATGCACCACCAACCTTGGGAACTAAGATAACTTCAAACACAACAATACTGAGTATTGCTGTTTGGTAGAATAATACATGATAAATGGGTGGCACCTACCCAGATGGGCTTGGACAAAGCTCTACCAAATCCAGTAAATCCTCTGTTTAATCTCATTCCCCGTTAATGTTCCAGACGCGGAGCAGTTGTGTTCGATGACGAGCCCTCCTCGACGAGCCGAGGTCGCGGTGGCGTATTCGGCGGAGTTGGCTACAGACTAGGTAATTAAACATGTGATGATCTAAGACAGTCTCACCGTTCAAGACTAGACAACTGTGTAGGTCATATTATAGTGGACAAGTGTGAGAGCATGTGCCAAACGAACATGCACTGTCACCTCTTATAATCCGATGGGACAAATCTAACACTACCGGGAAGATCCATACAGATTAACATTTTTAGCTACAATACATACTCCGCGATATATACAGAAATATTATTACTTATTAGGGAAATTCAAAATTGACTGTATCATCAAACTTAGAAAATAAAAAAATATACTTGGGATAACATTCCGAAAATCTTAACAGAAAAATATAGGATTCATATTATAATAATGTTTTTTTTTTTTTAAATTGAATGTTTATTAAATATTTATACTATTACAGGTCAGACAGCAGATGACCACGAACAAGTTACGCCAGGAAACACACAGCAATCGGTAATTTTATATTTTAACCTGTTACAGTTTTATTATTTTTTGGACAAAACATCTTGTTTCCAAGGTTAGTGGCGCATTAGGGATGTAAGGAGTGGTCAATATTTCTTACAGCGCCGACTACGATTAAACTAGTTTACAATTAATAGGATACAATTCTAATAAAATGAAAAACTATATATTTCATTATTTTATAAATTTCGATGGTTCCGAGATGGCCTTGTGGTAGGAGGAATTGATAAACAAACAAACGAGAAACAAAAGGTTTTGCATAAAACATCCACTATATTCAAGTTCTTGTTATGTCAGAAAACATATTTTGCAATAAATTACAAATTAAATAATTAATAACACTTTGAATTATTAATTAAAATTATTGTATATTTCCAGGGCACTCAACCTCGCTCGGTTCGTTTGAGGCTATACCGTGAAGGCTTCTCAGTGGACGGAGGTCCTCTGCGACATTACTCAGATCCTGAAAATGCTGAATTTCTTAGCTGTATACGTCGAGGGTAAGCTGATGTGTTTTAATTTTTGCTTACTCTTCTTGAATATGTTTCAATATATTTATAAATTTTTGATTGGAATAAAATATATTTTGCAAACATTAAATGTAAGTTATGATTTTTTTATTATTTCTAAGCATAGACGCTCGCGTTTTAGGGGTGAGCATAAAAAGTAACCCAGGTCTTTCCTTGGAATTCAAGCTTGCTTTATACCTAATTTCAATGGTTTGGTCGTGAAAGAGCAACAGGCAGACAGGTAGTTTCACATTTATAATATTAGTATAGATAAGAAAGAATACTTACTCGGTGTCAAACAGCTCTATAGGATTTTGCTGCAGATGCAGCACTACGGACACTTGTAAAATTTGTGCAAATTGTGCAAATAAATATTATTTTAATTTGTTTCCAACAATTTTTTCAATATCGACAGAGAGATCCCGTCGGAACTGTCGGGCGGCGGCGCGGGCGGCGCGGGGGGCGCGGGCGGCGCGGGGGGCGAGGTGCGGCTCAGCCTGGAGGACCGGCGCCACGAGGAGTGCCCGCGCACGCGCTCGGCGCACATGCCCTTCTCGGGGAAGGGGCATCTGCTGGGGAGGTGAGCCGCACGCACCATACGTACAGATGTTATCATAAAATTACCACGTCCTATTCGCCTGAGCAAATACTGGACACTGCGGTCAAACTACAGGAATAGTCAACAGTGCGGGAGATATTGTGTATTCATGATGGTGCACCAATGTTAATATATTGGTCCAATCTTACAACCCGATAGGGCAGCATTGTGGTACTCGCGGAGAGATCATGCGCAGGAGCGAAAACTACGAGCTTTTTCCGCTACTGGATCGTTACACTGACAAAGAGCTAATTCCAGGCTGCTACTACGTTTTCAAATTGATTTATATTAATTATAATTTAAGTTTTCCAATTAAAAGTACGTTTTGACAATAATGCTATCTGTACCCGCCGCAGCCCCACTCCGGCCACAGTGGGCGCCACCGTGGCGGTCGCCGCCACCAGCGACGACCGCGCCGCCAACCAGCGCGCCGCGCAGGACGCCGTGCAGCTCGACGAGAGCGGACCCGTCACCACCGTGCAGGTACACGCGCACGCACATATCGCCTATTCCAATGGAAGTTGGAAACAAGATAAACGAACCTGGGATTTATGTATTTCTTGCGATTTGCTAATAACTCAGAGATATTGTGCACCACTAAGAGTTAATGATCAATATATCTTTATTTATAATACAACACTATTACATTTAACTACTTATTTCCACTTTAATTTTACTTTCAAAATTCCGATAACAGTTTCGTCGATGTTCAAAACGCCATTTTTTTCCAAATCCATAGTGAATAATCTAGCTCTCAACCAATGATATCGCGTCAAATGTTATTTATTTGGCTTGTTTCCTGTTATGGTTGGGATAGAGAATAACATCCACAAAAACATACTGACACACATATTATATAAACATATCCCAAGACTTGCATCTATAACTTACAAATTAAGTGCAATAACAATTTGAAAAAAGATGATCTTCTCATAACAAGTATAAATCAAAAATTGTGTATTACTATCTGTAACAATCTGTAATAACTCCACAGTTCCGCCTAGCCGATGGCAGCCGACTGACGGGAAGGTTCAACCACTCGCACACGGTGGGCGACCTCATGCAGTACGTGTCGCGTGCGGAGCCCGCCTACCAGCTGCAGGCCTTCGCCCTCTTGACCACCTTCCCCAGCGCAGAGCTCTCCGACCGAGCGCTCACGTTGGCGGACGGCAAGTTGCTCAACACCACTCTGCTGCAGCGACTTAAATAATCCCAACTTTTGTAAAATATTTCCGAATATAATAAATACGTATTTAAATTATTTATTTTTTTATTTACATCTACGATATAATTATATATTACCCATCTGATGGAGTACTTCTGTTTTTCTGATGAGGTCTTCTACATAATAACTTTAAAAAATCATTGTTTGAACGAAACGGAATTGAGATATTATCAGTTAGAATGCTTTAGAAAGGTGGCCTAGGACTGTCCCTCCAGTGGATTAGGTAACCGGGTTATGAGAGATTCCTAAACACTAAAACCATCGCGATGGCTGTTTTCAGCACGGATTCGTGTGCCTGTGGGATCGTATCGATAAAACGCATCTGCGGCCCTTCCCTTGTTATGATCTCTTAATGGGCGAAGGTAATCTCCTCCAACCCCTCCCCTGCACTCCGCTCGCGCGTACAGCAGCACAAAGCCCGACTGGCTTCCTTCTCAGAGCCGGTTGAAAATAGACACGCGTGGCTCCCACAAGAGCTTTTTAATTTAAATCCGGCTTTGTGTATAAATTATACTGTCATAGATTTACACCTGAATGACAGAAACATTTTACAATCGGTTTCAAGTTTGCTTTGAAATTTACTTAGAAATTTTAAGCGCGAAATAACTTCTACAGAATAATGTAGTCGGATCGACCTACTAGCAAAATTTGAAGTCTATAAAAAATGTTAAAGCATGTTAAAAACATTTGTTTCTGTCGGTTGCCAAATATCGGCTATTCGGGACTTCAAGGTATGAAAATTTTAATCGTTAAAAGTTATTTATTATAAACAATTATAAAACAGACTTCTGATCTACAAAATATTTTATTGAATTATAATTTTAAAAACATTAAATCTTAAAATAGAACAACTGGTTTAACGTGTATTATTTACCGCATATTTTTGGTTAATATTGACAAAATACTTGCATCCAATTTTAGTTTCGATATATCTACAGGGAAATAGTGAAAAGCATAATTATTCTAGGTAAATGTTTATTTCATTCATCTATTCTAAGTACATCAGGCAGATATTCTGCAAACTGCCACAGATCATGTCGACAAAGAAATAAAAATAAAAGAAGCTAGCCTGGAATTATTAAACCTAACGAACATACAATATGATTAATATCAATTAAATATAAGGGTAAAAATGAGCATAATTGAGCAATACATAACAGTATCGTCGTTGCCACAATTATAAAGAAATTGG
Source organism: Vanessa tameamea (assembly GCF_037043105.1). NCBI lineage: Eukaryota > Metazoa > Arthropoda > Insecta > Lepidoptera > Nymphalidae > Vanessa > Vanessa tameamea. The sequence goes on from NC_087331.1 coordinate 3,090,856, forward strand.
AGGGATTCTAAACGATAATCAAGGAGAAATTATAAATATAATTTAAAGCTAACATAACACTTAAATATTGCCGCGAAACTTATACAATTAGGGTCTAATTTAAACATTATTTTATCTCACTAAAGTAAACCTACATTAATTTGTCGGCGACAAAAATACTGTGATACGCTTGCAAAATGATTATTGACTATACTTAAGACTTTGTGAATTAATTGTGAGTAAAAGTCGAAAGTTCAAGTATTATTTATAAAGAACATTTGTAAATATGTAATCGTGAATTGAAAAGATATGATATTTATTGCAGGTATCTCATTAACAATTTCATATTAAATATAGAGAATCAATTACTACGCAAAGTATTCGAATTTTAGGGCCTCAATTTTATCACATACATACATATAAACAACTCCGACAGTTGGCACGATCTCGTGTACGACCACCCTCGTATTAATCGTAACCGATTATGTGTTTTAAACATACGATGTCGTATTAAACTAAATGCAATATTATGCTTACACGTCTAATAGAAAACAATATCCATTGAATAGAATATTTTATAAGGAACGATTAAGATAAATGCATTACGTTTGGCCGGTTTGATGCCTGAAGAGAAATTAAGCTAACGACTAACAACGAAGCCCTCATCAGATTTACATTCAAGTATTAACCTAATTATGTTTCTTTTTCTAATTTATACGCATAAAATATATCATAGAGACGATGAGAGCATTTTCTCTATCAATCGGAAAAATAGAATATTTACTTATTGTCATGATGTTTGTTGTCAGATATTCCGACGACGCACGATACATTTTATTCTTTTGTTTCGCTAACGAACAGCAATCAATCACAATTTAAAATATGCAAGAATTTCAATTCTGTATAACCGATTAATTTTTTATATATATATATATATATAATAAATTCAAGACATATCTTACATAATATATTCAAACATCAACGTCAACATATTTACAGTACGAAAGGTGTCCTAAACAAGACAATAGTTCAAAATATCACCATTCTCAAAGATTAAACAGTAAAAAGGATTACAGTAAATTCACGAAAAATAGTTACATAGTCTCATGAGTTCTTCTAACAACAATATACTGTGTGAGCTAACAACTTGCTTGCAGATATTCTAACTAATATTTTAATTCAAATATTTCAAAAAATCTTGAAGAGATTTTCATTAAAAAATATTCATATTTTTATTTTATCCTATCTCACCTCAACGCAGAATATCCGCAAACAACCCTAAATTAAATGCGTAAGACTAGCAATTGTATGTCATTTCATGGATTCGTTCACGAATGGAACTCATTCTACCGTTCTTCCAATCTTTTCCATCACGAATACAAATAATAGCTTCCAACGTAATAGACACAAATAAATGTGCATTAAATAAAATGGTTTATAAAAAAATATTGCTTAAAAAGACGAACAATCTACGCGAAAACATTCAATTGCCATTCTCAGTAAGAGTAAAATACAACTTTGTTATCGAATATAACATTGTGTTACATATAATATTAGTATTAATTTTCAACATATTTACAACTTACGGTAGAATTGAAAGAATCAGTACAATTAGATAGCACTTTCTGCATTAATAAGTTCGTATTATAACAATAACTTTGCAAAGATATACTTCTAATTGTGCTAACTTTTATATGTAGTAGACAATGATTTTATTATTCTAGACTTTATTCCGTCACGATAAGAGTCAAAATAAGCTCAGATGTGACTCGCCCTTATTACGAATTATAAATGTAATTTGTTTCAAAGTGTAAAGATAAAAGAAAATAGTGTTACTTTAATATAGTTATTAAATATGTAGTAATTTTAAAAATATAAAGCTTTACTTGTAGACATATCATTAATAAATTTTTGTTTAAAACTGCGTGCAAGAATTTTATTATATTATAAACTTTTAATAGTAACAAGTGTTTTTATAATTATATAATTTTATAGCTCTTTAAATGATTAATTAGTAGTAGTTAATTTTCTACACACATTGGGATACATTTTCATGAACTGAAATATTGCTTAGACATTGCTAAACTTTTAATTAAAATTACTGAGAAAACGATCCAAATATTCATTATTTTCCTTCTATAAAAAGTTACCATTGACTTTTTTGATAAAATATATCCTTTGTTAAAATTGTTTAAATTTTTTTTATTGATTAAAAAAATAGATTTATAAAACAATAATTTTATATTTCACCTAAAAACACTTTTGTAAAATAATTTCCCAAAAATTAATAGTAGATTAAATTCGGTTAAATTTCAAGTTAAAAGTTCATAAAACTCGTAAATTTTTTTACATAATATTAGATATACATCCGCAGATTAATTAACAGACAGTTGTCATTAGAATTAGAATTTAAAGTTCGTTTAGCGCCATACATACCTCTATTTTAAATTGTTCTCTACTCTACGCTAAATTTCAACCCTCAACAAGATATTTACACGCTATATTGTAACAATTTCTATATAGATTAATATATTTTCAAAATTTGACCTGTGTTAACCCACCTTTAACATTATATAATGTAATCAAGGTCTCTTTTCGAGTAGAATATTTTTAACGCGAGAAAATATGTTTGAAATGTTTATACTTAACGGTTTTGACTAGGATTATTTTGTTTATTTATTATTAGTAAAGTTTAAAAGATTTAATAATTATTATGTTTAAAAATAGATACTATTTAGCTGCTCAATACGTATAGGAACCGCGAAGTTTTAGGAGAAAAATATTTAACTTCAAACAATTCTACTCATTTGACGTACTCTTAGACATATATAGGTTATATTGGTGCCGGTTTTGACAAGACATTAATTGCTATCGCTTTTAATCCCACGCGCGAGACAGAGATAGCAAAAGGTTATTATTTGTCCTTAGTTTTATTTGAGATTATGACATAATAATCAACAAGATTTAATATTATTAGAACCACTGATTTATTTCATATTATTGAGTTACCACAAAAACTAATTAGTTATTTTTGTATGTTACATACAGTTGTTGTAAATGTACATACTTGATTTAATCTCAATTTTTCTACTGACCTCATTAAATATAATGTCGGTTTCGAATCTTTTTTAATTTTCGCATAAAATCGTTAAATGAGTTATTGAATAAAAATTAAATAATTAAATATACATTGATTTTCGGTTTCAAATTATAAATTTACAATAATATTAATTGCAAAATATTCTATTATTCCTATATGTAATACTTCAAGATAATTTCAAATAATAATACTCGCTATTTATACTTTACATCAATATAAAGTACATTACAATTGATTCGAAAAAAAACTGTTATTTAATTTTATTTCCTTTCTATTCAACTAATACACAAACATCAACATAACTTCTAAACTAGAGAGTATTCTATTATGAATCAAGTGGATACTAACATACCCAGTCGGGGCCAGGCAGGAGGAAGTAGGGAGATCCGGGAAGATGTTGAGAGGGAGATCAGTGGAGTGGTAGCGGAGGAGGCAGTGGATAGGGAGGGGGGATTCAGGAGATGAGGCAGTCTCAGGAAGCGGGCGCGTCGTGTCAGAAGTAGATGACCTCTTCCTCGGGCGCGGCGGGCGACGGCGCCGCCGCCTCGGGCGCGCGCACGCGGAACTTGTCCGGCAGCTTGGGGTACGTGTTTGTTCTGCGGGCGCGCGGGAGCCACGTTAGACAATAACGATTGAATTAATACTACTACTGAAAACTACTAAGCTAAAATATATATAGTTATATATTTTTATTTAAAGTTAAACATTGTTATGAGCATGTCAAATTTTAAAAAAGGAAGATAATCACTCACCTGGTCGCCTTATTGTTGTTGAGCTGCTGCTGCTGCGAAGGCAGCGGTGCGGGGGAGCTGCCTGTGCGGGTGTGATGAATCACAAGGCCCTGACTTACCTGAAATTTACCAAACTTAGTTTCGTATTTATAAAAAAAATAATGCCACACGTACGATATAATAAGTACGGAAAGAAAATCCAATTTATCAAATCGAGTTTTATTTTCATTATTAAAACTGATTTGACACAAATATGATAAAGCAAATGTATAAAAAATAAACTAAGCATATATACATTATAGAAATAATCAAAACGTTCATACACTTCGAAAGGCGTTGATTTTTTTTTTGTCGTAAATGGCCTTGAAACGAATGTATACGTCATTTCAACAGCGGTACAACAATTATTATCTCAAACAGTTTTTGTCAGCCGTATAAGCTAGCGACTATAGCAACGAGTCACTACATAGTACTACATACTGTGTAGTGACTCCTTGATATTATAAATAAGCCGAAGAGAAAAGCTACTTCGAAATTTAAAAATACTTTATATTCATATTATGTGGACTTATGTGTGTACTTGTCACATCATTCATAATATTATTGATTATCATATATTATGTACAGCGTACATCGTATTGTGATTATAAATTAATCATCAAAGACTTGCTTTTAGCCGTATCACTTTAGGTCAGCGCCGTGAATGAGCTGGAAATTATTTAGTTTGTATCTTAGTTCCTCGGCATCGAACTACATATATCTGCTTGCTATCTGTAACTGCAAGCTCAAGGGACATAACATCTTAGTTCATAAGGTCGATGGGGCATTGGTGATGTAAGGAATGGTTAATAATTCTTACAGCGCCATTGTCTATGGGCGGTGGTGACCACTTACCGTCAGATGGCCCATTAGCTCTTCCGCCTATAACATAAAAAATGTGCTGAACTGTAACAAAATATTTCATAGTCTGCTCTCACGACACTGCCGGTATAAAATTGATTATATTATACAATACCGGAACCACTCGGTAATTGTATTGTATTGTATTGTAATGTAAATAAAAATATTCTACCACAGCCCTAACACAACATCCATGCTACACCAAAAAGCTGAACAGATAAAATGGTTGTAGAAATACAAAATATTATTCACAATATCGAAGAGAAGGATTACCGTACAAAAGAATAGTTATTTGTCTACTAATACTACGACAAATAAGCTAAAATGGCGGAAGGAAAATGTAAATAAGAAGCTCGAACATATATTACTACTGCGTTAAATTTGTCTCCCATGAATGAGAGGAAATCACTGAAAAATATTTGAGGTTGTATTTAGAGATATGTAAGTACTGATTTATACAGGGTTATTGGTAATTCGACGTATTCCCGTTAGGTGGTGTTATGCGATGGTGGCGAATATCATAGTTGCGATAAATATAACTAACATATCCATCATTCAAAAGTGAACCATTTTTTAGCTTCTTTCAAAATAAGTCAAAAATGCAACTACAAACATTTATTAAAAAAAAAAATTCAATTTAAATATCATTTTTTTTTTTTGATTTATAAAAACGATTAAACACTGGTTATTATTAAAACAACAATTATCGTTCCAAATTTAAAAATGTGAGACGGAAAACGATATTAGTACAATGCTTTATTTTTCACAAAGATGCCTTTAAAAAAATTGAAACTTGTCACTCATCACCACCTAACGGGAATACTTCGAATTACCAATACCTTATATATTTTATAATCTATCGGTCTTTCAGTATGAGTATTATATACAGTAGAGTATATTATCGTAATTTTAAATATACAGCATTAAACTTATCAATTGAACGAAGATTATATATAATCACTTATTCAATTGTGTCCGAAGAAAACTGATGTTTTGACAAATTTTCTATACAAAAACTAACAAAATGTTATACATTTTTTTAAAATAAAATATGACTGGTGGAAACAGGATCTTGGTATTAATAATATATTTATTGGTGTACGATATTTACCTTGGGATACAAGTGTATATTATTTAGTCAAAAGTCGAGAAGTTATAGAAGAAAGTGTGCATATATTTAAAGAAAAAAAATAATATAAAAAAAAAACATAATGAAATTAGTTTTTGCAATTCAATTCTTGTGTTTGTCGCCATCTTAGCTTATCAATAAGTATAAAATAAATTGAATACAAAGATCTACGAGACACCAATTTTTTTTATTACTTACGTAAATAATTTTTTGTTCGTGTTAAAATACATTCGGATACTCCGCGTCCTGTAAAACAACCATTTGATCTGATTCGAACCTTTTACTCTATTCAATTTAAAAATATATATATATTACAGATCAGTTCACATCCAATCAGACGTAAGTCATTCTTTTATTGTTGGTTATATTATAAAAAACATTTATGAAAAATAATAATAATTTCTGGTAAAGATTTTAACAATCAAAAGAGTTGTTTATAAAATATAGACTACAACTACAAACTAATTTGATAAAATTAGCTTTATTTGACTACAGCGAGTCAACTAACTTTTACTCAAAGTATTAACGTTACACGACGGGTTACGTCTCTTGTAATATAATATAATCATCCTACATCGCGTTATTAGTATTATGATAATAAAAACATATATTATCTGTGTCTCTAGTCGTTAGGACACTATTTAAAGGATTTGTGTGACATAATGCGTTTTCCCACATTGTGTTGTATGAGTCTAACGTAAAAATGTATTCTAAAACATCGAACATTATGTTACTGTAAAAATTACCTTACGCAACACATACACTGAAATTTTCATAACAAAATAAACTCCACTGTAACAGCACAGAATCTAAAATTGCTTACCTCGCTGGGCGACTCGTGCAGGCGATGGTATCCAGGCGGCGGCTGCTGGCTCTTACCGCTCGCCAGCTTCAGGGGTAGCTGCTGCTTAACCACTTGCTATCAACGACAATATTTGCGTTAATTGGACTTGTTACTTAACTTGGTGGTCGGGCTTTGTGGAAGCCCGTCTGGGAAGGTATTCATCACGCACTCATCATATATACTACGCCAAGCAGCAATACTTTGTATTGTTGTGTTCCGATTTGAAGCGAAGTGAGTATAATTACAGGCACAACGGACGTAACACTTTAGTTCCCAGGGTCGGTAGCGCGGTGGCGATGTAAGGCAAGGTTAACATTTCTAACGCCGCCAGTATCTATGGGCAGTGATGAACACTTACTATCGGGTGGCTTATTAGTCCGTCTGCTAAATAAGGTTACAAAAAAAAAGACATTAAAGTCCATTCCATGAAACGAGCTCCCAAAGGATATTTCCCCCATGCGCTTAGAGGTCAATACGTGTGACTTATTAAACAAATAATTTCTTAGGATCGTGTTCGTTGGATTCGTCTCGTTAATATCCAGGTGCGCGCGTCGACCAATGAGGGGGGGGGGGGGCTTTTTATGGCCGAGTGCATTCCGCGAGCCGAGCTGATTGCGGAATGCACTTTAAACGCAGCGCAGCGGCGGCGGCGGCGGCGGCGGCGGCGGCGGCGGCGGGCGCGGTACCTGCGCGGGCGCCCGCACGGTGGCGCGCGTCTCGTTGTGCGCCGACAGCAGCTGCGGCGGCGCGCACGCGCCCTCCGACGACGACGAGCCGCGGCTGGCTGCGGCGGCACGGAGGCGTCGTTCGGTTAATCATTAATCGTTACAACTTTCACAAGTGAGAGTACTGATTAAAAAATATTTTTTTCAATAAAATATAAAAATGTTTACCTCTCCATTTTGGCTCTTTCCGTCGGTTCGTATCGCTGACGCTAGAATCGGGCGAGAGGGTTCCGACACTTGCGATTTCTTCTTGTGAACCACCTGAGATACATATTATATATTTATGAATACGTAAACGTTACTATGACTATGTAAATCATTATTATATCAACAATCCTAATATTATTGGCGGCACATCGAAGGAGGTGTTTTATCCTTCTTGCATTGGCTACGTCAATGGGCGATACTGATTTACCATTTTAAAAAAAAAAAAAATTTTTTTTAAAGAAAAAACGAGTATGACACTCGCTAAGAGTGTCTAAACAATTCACTTTAATCAGATAATTCTTTTGTACCGTGCTGTTGCAGTCGTTCCAACCGCCGGTAGAGCCGCTCCCTCTGCTGCTCGACGTCCTTCTGTTGCTCTTCCAACTCCTTCCTCGCCGCTTGCAACTGCCTCCGTTCTATAACGTACGACTGTATTACAACGGCTGTCCGCCGGCCGGCACAAGCAGCAACAGGGCGCCACTGACCGCGGTCGAGCGCGTCGTTGTCGAGCTGGCGCTGCGCCTCCCAGCTGGCGCGCTCGGCGGTGAGGCGCGCCTGCGCGTGGCGCAGCTCCTCCAGCTGCGCGTCGTGCGCGCGCGCCAGCCCCGAGCCCGCGCCCGCGCGCCACGCGCACACCTGCGCCTCCAGGCTGCGCACACACCTCGCTACACTACCTCCGCCACACTTTGCTCTCGGTGGTTCTCAATCTCTTTTGAATTTTAACGTTTTAATGATATCATAACAAGGATCGCGTTAACACAAAAAAATTAAAAAAAAACTAAATAAAAAAAAAAAAAACTTTTATGAGAGAAAAATTTATGAATTCAAAACGCGTTCAAATTATTTTAATTATTAGCGAAAGTTTTTTGTGTAATTTATTGCTCCGTTAAACAAATTATAGTTATATAATGAAGTTCTAGTTACGCTCCCTATTGCAGTTTTCTAGCATGAGGATGAGTGCCAGCCTAGTTTCTGCCAATATAAAGGCCTATCCTCGGAATATACCTGTGTATGGTGGTCAGTTGCTGCCACACGATACAGGCGAGCGTGTATATCGCGTGCTGCAGCTTGAGCGCTACGTCGGCCTCATCACGACAACTCCTTCCCTCGCCCTCACCCTCACACCCCTCAGCAGGGGGCGTGTCCGATGCTGACAATCGGACTGACATCTGGACTCCTGTATACGTTATATAAAAAGTGTCATCAGTAACTTTTAAATAACTAAAAATCTTTGCTTTATATTTTATTTACTTAAATAATAATTAATTTAATTGTATTCAAAATTAATGAGTTATTGCGATTTCGACACTAGATAACTACAATTTTATGAAAGATAGACAAATCATCAAATATTCCTATATAAACACGGTGAATATAATGTAAGGTTAACCGAGGCAGCTATACTACGGTCGTTAAATAAATCGGTATAACCTGCACAAATTGTGCAGCAGTTACACAGAATTGCACATTATGCAATCATATGACGAGGCAAGAAGCAGTTTCGACACCGATATATCTGCGTGGGCGTGGGCGTGGGCGTGGGCGTGGGCGTGGGGACTGACCGCGGTGCTGCGCGGCGTCGAAGCCGGCGAAGGTGTCGGCGCGGCGCGGCAGCGCGGGGCTGGTGTAGTGCGCCGAGTGGCGCTCGCCCGCCGAGCTCGTGCTGCGGCCCAGCGCGCCGCCGCCCGCCCACAGCGACCAGCCCGCGCTCGACGCCTCCAGCGCCTCCTGCCGCCGCGTGCCATTCAAATGTACATGTTTAGTTTGTATCATTTATCGTAAACTTTATATTTTATATTTCGTAAACGTAAGTGTTGCCGGCGTACCTTGACGACCTTGCAGACCTCCTGCCACAGCGCGTGCGTGTCGGGCGAGGGCGCGGCCAGGCGCACGTAGTCGGGAAACACGAGCCCGCCGGGGAACGCGGACGACGTGCCTGGACACGCGTGACGTGTAGCGTTACTTATATCTTTACGTGAACGCGGGAACTTTATGCTTCTACAGAGCGTTTTATGATAGAAAAATCCAGACGAAATCTTTTGTTCTTGTTGACTGTACTTTATTACATGAACAAAAAAATCTTAGCTAAAATACTTTCCTTAAAACAAAATCGATATAAAAACAATCTATTTATTTCCTTAATGTTATATCATATCTATATATGCTTACTATCTGAATTCATTTTGCCTTCATCCCAAGAAATACTTGCAGAAAAAAACCTGGAAGTTACCTGTATTTGGTACATCCGACGTGGAGGATCCGGTGTGACCGACCATTTTCATATGTAACGCTATTTTTTCTTCGAGAAGCTGAGCATGCTCTCTGTCCTTTGCTCTCAAAGCCTCTGATGATACAAACAAAACGATAATGAACGATTTCTTTTTTCGTTAAAAATTGTTCAAGCTACATTTATAAAAAAAATATTTATTAGTATTTCAGGAATTGTTACTTTTGAAGGCAAAGTTAAAAAAATTGTACTATTTAGCTTCCATCAAGTTTACATTTTCGAAGATATTTCTAATGATATATTGAATTATTTGTAGTACTAAGTACACATTTATCTTATAAGTTTAAGCATATATATTGAAGTTAAAATAAACGGAGAGAATGAGTCAAAAGATTTAGCATGCAAATTGTTGGTTTTAATAAACAGCCAACATTTAAATAAAATGCATACGAGTATTTGCAGTTAAGGAATAAACGTGAGAATGACAAACATTAAACGAGTTTTCGAACATAGTTAATTTTATTATACCTTTTATAATAAAAGTGTTAGAAACAAGATTGATAGAAATGGGAATTGTCATTTAAGGAGCAAGACTAAAGGATAATATTTTATTTTAAAACTAATTTTCTGTCTTTTCCAATACAAAATAGAAAACAAGAATTGGCATTTAATATTAAAAAAAACTCGAAATTTTCATTATTAACTTTTTTTCATAGATTATTCAAACTCGCAAAATAAATAAATAATGTCTCCATTAATGATAAACCGCTAAATTTCTTTCACCGGTTCTTCTCAGGTCAGAGTATTTTCTTTTCTGAACCGGTAGAAGTTATTACTTTGAATGATAGTCATAGTATATCTGAATTTACTTTAACTTGGTAGAAGAGGTTTGTATAAGTCTGTCTCAGTGAGAATGAGCACTAACTTATCACATTTTCTACTGCAAATCAGCAACTTAGTATAGTTATGTTCCGGTTTGAAGGGTAATCGAGACACTAAAGGCACAAGGGTCATAAACCAACTTAGTATCCAAGTTTAGTGAAACATTAGCTATGTAAGGAGATGATTAATATTCCTTACAGTGCTAACGTAAATGGGTAGTGGTGTCCTATTTACCGCAAGCTTGCCAGGCTAGACTATCTCTTTAAAATATTAACATTAGCAGCCTGTAGATTTCCCACTGCTGTGCTAAGGCCTCCTCTCCTTTTGAGGAGAAGGTTTGGAGCATATTCCACCACGCTGCTCCAATGCGGGTTGGTGGAACTTAAATATATTAGAATATAATCATAACGATTACATTTAACCCTTCTTTAACTTATAATCTATTGAAGTATACAAGAATTATTCATCTTATAACATTAATTGCTTTACTTAGTAAAGAACCATTTTGGTTATACCGTAATATTAATTTTTATGGCAATATAATAAGAATTAAATAAAAAAGATAAAACTCAATAAACACATATACTTTCTAAAGGATGGTTTAAATTGTGGAATAAAAACCATGCAAATTTGAAGAAAAGTTGACTTATGAGAAATTCACCTTCGATGTGCCACCAAGGAGTTTCATCTGTTTGATTATTGTAAAAAAAATATAATCTCACATTATGAATGATTCTTTAAAGGGTAGATTCTATTTATTGTAGGATAATAAGTTTAATAAATAATTCCTTGCTCGTGTGTGGGGGTGAGGCAGTTCCTGGGTAACCTATACCCTTCCCTGTACACCAACGTGTACGCAAAATATCTTGATGATCGGTTGAGCAGTTAAGACTTGAAAGCGTAAACAAATAAAACAAACAAACCAACCACCATCTTATTCATTATATTCATATGTTTTTTAGATTAGTTTCTATTTAATTCTAATAATTTCTGTTGAGAATCAAATTTGTGTTTGCGTGGGTACGACTCGCACGATCAAGGTATCGAATTTGCGGTTCTTCTTTCGCGAGGCAATTGACCTTGATATAATTAAGTTAGTTACTAGTTAGAATGATCGTGTATATTTCAGCATATTTAATGTCTATGCCGCTATGTTCATTCTAATAACTCATAAGGTTATAAATATAATTGCTACATTGCTTTAAGTGGAAACTTGATTGATTTGTGTTTTATGTTATTTTTGTTTTATATTACAGTGTTTTTAAAATTGTTTGTTTCCCAAATAAATAAATAAATAAATAAATAAATAAAATAAATAATACATACCAGTTATCAGTCTTATATTCTCGTGCCTCGCTTCTAGCTGTCTCTGTCTCTCTTCAGCAGATGTCGCCGTCACACCCGCTTCGGATTCCTCAACTTCTTCTGGGCAGCTTTGTACTGCGGCTCTATTGAATATCAATTTATGTTATACATTTCCTTGTAATTAAATGAATGAAACGGTCATATATCGCGATTATTCAACATAAATTCATCACATGCGACTTTATGGTCCGAATGTCAATCTACGACAACATTGATCTCTGATTTAGTTACCCAAGGAATTATTATTATTATTACTAAGCCCACTTCGTTTAGACGAGAAAGGAAGGATGGTATTTTATCGAATAATTGAGTTTTCCCCTTTCTTAATTATGTTTACAATTCATGTTATCCTTCACGATAGCCCCATCATGATAGCCCCGCGCCCACCTGACGGCGTGTATCCAGTGCGCGATGTCCTTGGGCCGGTGCACGCGCAGCTCGAACATCTCGGGCTCGGGCGGCCCGTTGCAGATGAGGTACAGCCCGCGGCCCTCCGCGCCCGCCTTCTCGCGCACCAGCAGCTTCCACAGCGACACCACGCCCGTCTGCGGCCGCACGCACATTGACGACTTTTAAGGGACCACATTGGAAATCGCTATTTTACAAACGTTTACGTTAATCGTTTTGCGTTTCAAATGACCCGATTGCATCCATCAATTTGAACGTAGGTTGGCGGACAAATGTACCACCTGATGGTAAGTGGTCACCGCTGCCCATTCACATTGGCGCTATAAGAAATTGAAATCATTCCTTATGCCATCAATGCGCCACCGACATAAGTTGTTATGTCCCCTGTGTCTGTGGTTACGCTGGCTCACTCAATCTTCAAACCGAAACAACAGGGTACCAAGTATTGCTGCTTGGCGTGTCAACGAAGTCGCAGCCTCAAGTATAAATAATAACTGACCTTATTGTCCGGCGTGAAGAAGGTATATTTATTGTTGTTATCGTGCAAGAAGAACAGCACGTCCGTCAAAACTATCACGAGTAGTGTCTGCATCTTGCTCCGGCCTTGCATCAACGTCGCGACACCTTCGAATCTAAACATTACGAATAAAACACTATTATTATACGAGAAGCGTTTTAACCCACTTCAGATTAATGGTAACAATTCTCCTGTATGTTTATACAATATTTAATAGATTGCTAAATTACTTGAATATATATTCTCTCTTTATTTTAAGATATATATATGTAGGCGGACGAGCAAATGGGCCGACAGATGGTAAGTGGTCACCATCACCCATAGACATTGCCGCTGTAAGAAATATTAACCATTCCTTACATCACCAATGCGCCACCAACCTTATGAACTCGGACGTTGTATCCTTTGAGCTTGTAGTTAAAGATAGCACAGCAGATATAAGTAGTTCCATACCAAGGAACTAACCCACAAACTAAACTAAATAATTGCCAAGTATTTTTCGACCGCCCATAGACAATGGCGCTGTAAGAAATATTAACCATTCTTTACTTCGCCAATGCGCCTTTGGAACTAAGATGTTATGTTCTTTGTTCCTGGAGTTACACTGGCTCATGCACCGTTCAAACTTGCACACAACAATACCGGGTGTTTGGCGGTACAATATCTGATGAGTGGGTGGTACCTACCCAGACGGACTAGCACGAAGTCGTACTACGAAGTGGTACTACCACCATATTTTCACTTACTTAAGACTTCTATTTCCTTGAAGTATGTCACTCTTCTTAAACTTCCTACCGCGAAAGTTGGAGAAAGATTTAGCGTCGATACGGTGGTATATCTCCAGCTTCCGATCCTCTCTCTCCTTAGCTGCCACTTGGTTGTCTACATCCACTAAGATTTCCTAAAAAGGAGTATTTATTTTTAATTTTAAGTATTTTGAATTGAAAGTGTTAGAAGCTAAAAGAGCCACTGTCCATTTTTTTTTGGACTCGGTAAACTATAATTATTTTTTTAAGGTACCTTAACTCCACATAGAGCTTTTTGTAATAATTCCCTTTCAGTGACGTCATCTCCGGCCGTTTTCAACAGTGGTTCGAGCAACAACGGATATTTTGTGAGTCGCTGTGCTACGAATAACACACATTCAGGTACACCCTGCAAGATTTAATATAATATTACAATATTTGAATTAAAGGTAAAATAAAGTATAAACATAAGTCAGTTTATATTTATGGTGTCACGTTAGTTAGGGTGTACCTTCTTCCTGAGCAGCGGGTTCTGCTGGCACTTGCGGATGAACCTCGCGACTCGCGGCTCGCGCGCGCAGCACTCCTTGAACACCTCCACCGCGTCGCGGTGACGCGCGCAGAACTCGCCTGCGGGGGACTCGACATTATCGTTTGTGGCTACAACTAGCCACGCAAGCCATTCCTAATATATCGTATTCTTTTTTATTACACACACAGCTGGACATAGATGCAATAGGTTTAACTGAGGAGACGGTTTTGAGCTGGATGGAGTACCATCACGCTGCTCCAATGCATGGTAATTGATACATGTGGCAGATTCTCACATCTGTCGCTACATTAGGTTTAGCTGTGCCCACTGATAAAGATGAACTTCAACAGAAGTTATAACGAAACATAAATCTCGTACCGTAGGCGGCCTTGAGGCGGTGGTGCGCGGGCGGCGCGAAGGTGTCGGCGAGGATGTCGGCCACGGAGGCGACGCGCGGCGCGGCGCGCTGGCGGGCGCGCAGGCGGGCCAGCAGCGCCGCGTGCAGCGCCCACAGCTCGCCCAGCCGCGGGAACATGCGCGCCACCTGCGCCTCCGACACGCCGCCCAGCCGCGACATGCCCTCCGCGAACATCTGCTTTGCCAACGGTTCCCACTTTTTAGTACACGTAGAAACATTTCAGTAGAGACTAGCCGTGCATCCGACAGTGTTCCCATTATAGAGAACACTCTTCCCGCATTGACCGGAAGTAAATCACCGATTTTCATGTTTTTTATTATTAAAAATGGTCAACCCAAAATTAATCCTCTTAATACACTGTATCTATCGCCTGTCGGGTACGCTTAAATGAAAGTCTAAACACCGATTTATTTATTTCCAGCATTGAAAAAGAACCAAATTTTATACAAACTTTCATCCCCAATTTCACCCTGTTGGTTTAGGTATTTTTTTAAAACACTGTAACTATCTTTTACTCATAAACAGAAGACTTTTAATCTAAGTTTCAAACAATTTCATATACTAGTCAACTAATAGTCTGTGCGTTATATGTCAAGTAGTCAATTTTAATATAAAAAATACTATATTGATATTACCTTTTGCATGAGACGTATTGTGAGACAATGATGTTTTTCCGTCAAAATTAATTCGTATATATGCTCCTGCCGCTTAGTCTCTCTATCGCCAATCGATCTGCAAATAATTAATAAATATAACTTATTATTTAGTAGTACTCATTTTTATAATAAATCTGTCTTTTTTTAATGGCAAAGGCCGGCAATAGACACAGGTGCCGAAGGGGCCTTTTGTCTGTAGTTACACTGGCTCATTCACCCTTCAAACCGGAACACAACAGTGCTGAGTATTGATGCTTGCCGGAAGAATTTATGATGGGTGGCTATTATCCACGCATAGTTTGCAAGTGATACACGTTTGAATGTTTACTTCTGTCAATAACTGTGTATAACAGGTTCTTTCTTTTTATTAATATTATCAGCACTTACTTAGCGAGTCCTTTAGGCGCGCCCGCTGCCCAGGTATCGGGTTCCGAAGCTCCTAGGCCGAGTAAGATGGCCTCCTCACCGAGTTGATCGGGAGTTATGTAAACTTCTGGCCATTCTGTTCCTCCAGCGTCATCTGATGCACTACAAACATAGAACGAGAATTAAAGATAAATTACATTTTTCACATCGAATTACTATGACCTGATTGGTCGAGATCTAAAATTATATGTGATAATTGTATGGAAAGTTATTATTGCATCTTTGGTAGTAAAATTAAAGTGTATCCAAGAAGTAAAGTGGATATATTTATCAAGAATCTACAGTTCGAACCAGTGGTAGCTTCAATTAATATAGTTTTTAAAATGACGATCAAAAGTGCTTTTAAAAGTCTACTTGAATAAAGTATATTTTGACAATTTGACCGGTAGAGCTAATTAGCAAATCGCATGAATAAATAAATCTAAGGCTTCTTTATGTCATTAGAATAAACAATAGTTAACTATTTTGTACCTTGAGTTTTAATATAGCTTTTAATAAGATGTGATATTATAAGATTCAAGTAATTTTATACAAATAATTGAACTTACTTGCTCTGATCATGCTTGTGATCGGATCCGTCCTTCTCGTCGTTATAAATGTGGCTCGTGCTAAAAGTGACACAGTGAGATCAAATACAACGATATTATTAAATTCACAAATAAACGAACATATTTATTTTCAAACACAGAATAAAAATATTAATTTAACAAGTAAATTATTATTCCGTGTTGCCATTTAAAAAAATCAACATTCAAGACAGGGTCAAATTTCATCCGACGAGACAAATCATCAATATTACTTAACAATTTTTTTTATTATATATTTTACTGGTTAATTAAGAAACATATAAAAGTATATCATTCAATAAATACATTATTGTAATTAAATATCAGCGAAGCCTAAATAATAAAAAGAAGCACTGATAGAAACGAAACGCTCACAATAAATAATTACATGCAAATTTGGAAAGACAATAATACCAACCAATTAAAACAAAATCACTATAAACCTAATAATTTTATAAATTAACGCTTTACTCCGCAAGTATTCATTTTAATTACCATGGCAACATTTTTGTAAAGGAAATTTTCCATCTTTGTATCCTAAGTTAATATATGTTACGTTAATACGTTTAATTTAAATATAACGTAATAGATAATTCAAGAAACTGCTAAAGTTTAACGTTTAAATCTTTGTGTGCCGTTACCGTTAACTGACGTATGTTAGTAGCGTTAGAAACAAAATAAATAATAAGCAATTGTATTATAAGTTGGTATATTTATGAAAGTCAATTATAATTTTGACAAAAAAGGCGAGTTAGAATTGTGGTTTCTTTTTATTATACTCATTGTTTGCTGTAGTTTCTAAAAATATAAATTATTTACTGTAGGTTTCAACAGATTTCAACACACTCGTATCTTGTTTTCATTTCAGGCATTATCTTTACGCTTTCATGTATGTATGTACGTATGTATTAATCTGATAGATCTAATAGATAAATCTGATAAATTTACTGCATATTTTATATAATTAATTAGACTGTTTTACAGCATTTAGAACAGATAACACAAAAAAATATCTGAATATTATCTGCGTATATCATGGGAAACACTTAAAATATATAAGTCTAATTGATTAAAGTGTTTCTTATCTGAAAAGTAAGACACTCACAAAATAGGGTTGTAAAGTTTAAGAATAAATACAAATATAACAACACAGTTAGTAACGTAGATCTTCCGTTCGTACGTACACTTTAACTTAAATCATATCATACAGCCAACTCTAAATCGAAATAAAAAAGAAAGAAAATAAATCATCAGAACTTTATCACGACTACAACAACAATATCGTCAAGAGAAAGTTCAAACTACCTCCAAAATAGACAGAAAGATACACAAGTAAGGCGTTGTGGATGATTCGAGAACAATCTAGAAGTATTTGTGAGCGATGACAAACGACGTATTGCTATGTCATTTATTGATTTGGGGGCACTTTTAATATTTGTCAAGGTTCAATTTATATCTGAAATCACCTTATGGTCAATGACATTTTATCTCCAGAAACGCAAACCAAAATAAAAACATCTTCAGGTATGAATGTGATACGTGTTTACTACGAATGCATTTATATTATGGAATAAATTATCAACCTGTATCATGCAATAAGTACTTTAGATTTAAATACAATTAATAAGTAGATCAGGTATTGCGATAACTTTGCACTTAAAAAAGGTAGTTCACGTGGCAAATGCAGCACCAATGCCCATCATCATTGGTTCTGTAAGAATAATTAACCATCTCTTACGTCGCCAGTGTACCACCACCCTTGGGAACTCTAATATCAAACACAAGCACCTATCAAACCCGATCACAAAAATACTGAGCACTGCCGCTTGGTAGTAGAATTTGGTATTAGTAAAGGTTACCTATCCTCAAGAGTTAATTATGATCGACTTAGAACAAAAAATTGTCTAGATTTAAAATATCATTGTTAAATACTTCCATGACCCTAAGATCGTTTATTAATTAACAATTAAAAGTACCCCTAAAGCAAATGAACCTTTTCGACAAAACTGAACAAAAACAATAAACAAAAAGAAATATCTCGACCTACTAGAAACAACGGCGAGTCGAAATAACGAAGATTTAGTACGAGACGATGGAACGTGCGATGGGAGAGTTGGAAAGAAATAACGACATTTTAACGGATTTTTATCGCGGGTATGTGATCAACCCCACAAATATTTTACCGAAAAATTATCGATTGATACGTAACTGAATAACATTTGCGTACATTATCAATTCTTATTTAACAGTGTATACAACGTACAATAGTCGGGATTAAATTTTACCCTAAAGGATCTGCTAATCCCAATTTCCGATTTTATCCCAAGAGAAACATTCAGCCTTTTTAAAATTAAAAAGATATCTTCATCTCTTCGATTTGTTTACATTATAATCATCACAACCACGATGAAAATACGTCAAAACAATAATGACGTGGACCTGATCGTATGATAGCGCACTTACTGCACGCCGAGCTTGGTCGCGACGCGGCGCCACGGCGAGTAGCACCCCGTCGACTGCTTCTTGCTACCAACACCAATATATATACAGGACTTGTTTACGCGATGTTAGTGGACCGATTGAGATGCTCTATCATTATCTAATATTCATATATTATACATACTTTCCATTCGCGTGTATTTTTCGTCACCTTTGATACCTTATTAGATGAGTATTACAATGAGCATGCTATAAAATAATATCAATCATATCCCCTGTCATACTTCGACGATTTAACGAATATACTTCTAGATTTTATACACCATTATCTGGATATCGTTTTATCCCTTGGTTGGGCAAGTTTTTGTCCAAAAGTACTTAGACAACATTTTTAGATTTACCAATTTAATTTAACTAACTATAAAACGATTCATCGATTATAGAAACAATACTCTTACATTATAGCGTAACTATCGTCTTTTACCTATATTATATTTTAATGCTGCATTGTCAGTTCCTCTCTTAGCAAGCATTTATGTTCAGTGTCCAGTAATGGTTTCATTGTAATTTGTAAATATTTAAATTTTACAGTGTACAATAAACCCCACGTATGAGTAACCTCGTTAAGAAATCAGCATCCGAACTTATATATATTATGTATATTTCATTTTAGCCGAAATATAAACATTAAAATTTTAATTCTGAAACATCTCCACGTCAAAAAGCTTTCATCTCATGAAACAGTATCAGCCTGTAAATTTCCCACTGCTAAGGGGCAATCCTCTTCCTTTGAGGCGAATATTTGGAGCATATTCCACCACGCTGCTCCAATGCGGGTAAGATACACTTGTGGTAGAATTTCGTTAAACTTAGACACATGCAAGTTTCCTCATGATGTTTTTGTTCACCGCCGAGCACGAGATGAATTATAAACACAAATTAAGTACATGCAAATTCAGTGGTGCTTGTCTAGGTTTGAACCCGCAATCTGGGTTATTCTAATGTGGATTTTACGTCAAATCACCCGTCGGTTCATGTGTTCTGAATACCGATTACCATTTAAACATATTGGATGAAGCTGTACTGATTTCTATCTTCCATTTTCAAACCAAAAGTAATCAGGCAAATAATTCTTTGTACGGCTATCATAACCCGTACAGTTTCAATAGACACATATACATGACTTTACAAAATGCCCTACTCGTATTTTCTATCCGTAACCAAAATTAAAACGTATCGCCTCCTTTTCAATAATTTTAAATATCAAATCTCTTATATTAATACTAAGTAGCAAAAGGTATCACAATTGTATCGAAATCGTGACCACACCTCAATCCATCCACATACCCAATTTCGTTATAAGAAGACATCCCGTTCGTCCCAACACAAAAAAAAAAACAAAACAAACAAAAACAGAAGACAGATAACCAAAACAAAAGACTACTGAGACCGCTAGAAACCAAGACATAAAAGAAAATCCAGCAACATTACGAAGCAAGTAAGAATAGCAGAGAAGGACGACAGTAGAGTGACAATAATAAAAACATCGGTGTCTCATACTTGTGTATCTTCTTATAATCAAATCGTTAATGTTTTTTTAATTCATATAAATTGAACGTAGTTAAAATATTCCCTGTATGAACTGCACGAGCTGCGTGTCCAAATAAATACAATCACACATCGTAATATCGCACGCAAATAAACATTAAATGCATTATATAAAATGGCGTCTTCTTCGATGTATACCGTCTTCCATTTGCCACAGGATCGTTGCAATGAAAAAATAAAGCAGCAAAACATATTGCCTTACATAAATATAATTAAATCCGTAACGTTATTTATTTAATTCGTTATTTTTAATATGTTATATTTTACACGTAATCATATTGACGGCTTCTTAATTAAAAAAAAAGAGGTTTCACTTACCTATTTGAGTTTTGCGACTGGCCAGATACAGAACTACGCTTGCTACTTTTCCCGCTGCTGGCTGTTAGAGATTTACCCACTGAAGTCTGCGAATGATAAATACAATTTAGTTTTAAAGTGGCATATTGTTAATTTTTAAAAAGATTTTATTTAAGCCTCCTCTATGCATAAACAGAGGGAACGAAAAAATATTTAACTTTCTCTAATAAAGATTCGAGATATCATTTTCCGTGTTTGCAATTAAACTGGCACACTCACCTTTTAAACTGGACCACAGCGATACAAAGATGTTTATATGTGGATTAAATTATAGTAATAGTGGTGATAGATATTTTTAATAAGAGAAAGAGTTATATTATAATATATATTTATTTTGAATATGGAGAAATACCAACCTTCGAAGACTTAGGTTTATTGCATTCCACGATGTAATCTTTGCACACATTCTGATGTACCGTCATTGTGCAATCTGAAATACGTAACGACATATATTATATTACAAAGTAACAGTACGGTACGAGTGTAATGAAATGATATGATCTTGAGAGAAGAATCCATATTTTTCTACTAGCCTGGCTCGGGGTTTTGAACCCAGGATAGCACCGGACAAATGTGCTGCCACGTTAAATTGTTAATATTTAAATTTGAGTTTCTCAATCGCGTAAATAGTCCTGGAGTACTGTACAAGCATAGTTTTTATTCATTTATTGATTCTCAAAACGCCGAGATATTCACAAATTATCGAGTAAAAGTAGGAAACGAGTTCTTGTAAAGCGTGTTACACCACTACAGGCGTCTACATGACATGTTATGTATATATAGTGGGTCAACATGAAGGAGCGACGCTGTCGGCCGCGGAGCTCGTGAGTACGCACGGTCGCAGTAGAGCGCGGGCGCGTCGGCGAGCGCGCGCGCGCACCAGTCGCAGTGGCCCGCGGCCGGCGCCGCCTGCCACGCGTGCGCCGCCTTGCGCGACTTGTCCTGCGCGCGGGGGAACCAGTTTCAAAAATAGTTTAGGGCATTTTCAGGGATGTTGTGGGTATGTAATTTCGTTTCTGGGTAGTAGATACGCATATATGAACAATGTTACGGGAAAATATAGGATACGAAATTATTTCGTATTGTCCGATTGTTTCGAATAGTTTCAGTGATAATCTAATATCCGTGATATTAGATTATTTAGAAAATGTAAAAGAAAAAAATTACAAAATATGACTTTATTTCTAGGATATTATTATTATATAGTTTTAGAAATAATCATAGGGAAAAAAACAAATAGTAAAGCTATTTGTTTAGTTACGAGCTAGGCACAAAAATAATTTTAATAAATTTTTTTTTTTATAGGTTTCGGATAGATTCGGATATCCGTTAGATTATGACCGATAAGATTACGGACCTCCGTAAAATCCAAGTAGTTTTATACGAACCTTCTTCTTCCTAAAGAATAAGCTGCCTCGTTTTCGTCGCTTCTCGGCGTGGTGGTCGTACGCCGCCCTATTCGAAGGAAATTAAAAATTTATTTTTAAACTCTGTAGTGTTTTCGTCTCATTCTCTCCATGCAAAACCCGTATTTCGAAAATACTAAACAAACACGTTAAGCAAAGCACTGTGCTTTAAGGTCATGCATAAATAAATAATAATTAAAAATTATACTAAAATATTTAAAAAAAACTTGTTGAAGGAATGAGCTAAAATCTTACCTTTTGTCAAACCTTTCAATATAGTTATTGATGTTTTTTAGTGTTATAGTAAAACTTCCTATACCTCAATTTTATGACAATGTATCCTTAATAATGTATGTCGTGCGAAACTAACCTCTATTCCTTACAATTTAGAATCCAAATAGCATATTGTTGTATACCGAGATGTGTCACCTTCATTGCAAATCGTACCCTATTCCTATCGTATTAAAGTCCACTCACTGTTCCAAGAAGGCCAATCGATGCAATCCGAGATGTTCCTGGTGGGTATTGTTCCTTCTGCCGGGTAATTGCGTGGTGGCGCCGACGGTCGCCGCGGACGCGTCTTCGTCGCTTTCCGTCTCGCTCGCACCACCGGCCGACAGGCTAACACCGAGCGAGACGTACAATACACGTGGTATACAATACTGGCACCATCGAGATTGTATACTACTACTGACCGGTTTCGCAAAAGCTAATCAAATGTTAATAATCTACGTAACATTACTCAACAATTGAAATGTTCGTATTGTGTTACTAGCATAAATTGCAGCTAGTGAAAACTTTTTTTTATCAATTGCACTGAAGAAAATTTGCACCAATGAAAACGTAAAATATAATTCAGAAAATAAGTATTGTATCTTCTTAATGTTCTTAAGACCTTTCGGCAATGAGCGCCATATGACGTCAACTGACGTCTCAATTATATGAGTACCGTTAACAATTCATGTAAAAGGAAATAATATTTATGCATTGTATTCATTATTCTCTTACATTTAAAAAAGTATTAAACGGAAGAAAAGTTTTTTTTTTCTTATTATATTGTGTTACCTTCGTTATAAAACGATAGAGGTAGTTTATTTAGTTATTGTCAATGAATACCTACGTAGCTTTTTCCTTAACTTCAATAGTATTTTTCCTAATCAAATTTGATAGCCTTTGAGGAACCGGCCATACGTGTAATAACGACAAAGTTTCTTGAGCACTTTTGATGCGATACTTTTAGGCATTATTACTTTACTTTTGTGAACACTTTTGACGCGATTATTTAACTTAAGATATCGAAGACGATAATTAAAAAAAAAAAATAATTTCAAAAAAGCAAAGTACGTTCATCAACGACGAAAAAAATGCCAGTATGTGTAGTTAACTGGTATTAGTGCCTTCCATTTCAGCTAAGCAAAACAGTGCAAACAATAAAACACATCGACTCATAACATGCACAGATTATAATAATGAATAATTTAATTAATAAAAAATCATGCACGGTAAATTTTACCTTATAAACCGTTATTTGAATAGTATTCAATAATATTACAATACACTATACAATTGTAAACCTTTAAAGCGAGATGACTATAAAAATATATTTTTATTACAAACAGTATAAATAATCACAGAAAATATATTTTTATTGACGACTTCCACCCAGTTTATTCCTACTATAATAGTAAACCATAAAGGTAAAGTACCTATGTACATACAGAGGGTTATTGGTAATACGACGTATTCCCGTTAGGAGGCAATACGGGTGATTATTTGCTATAATTTTAACTTATCACGTATTTTTGAGCTTATTTTCTAAAAAGCTAAAAAACGCGATAAACAATAAATGCATCAGGTATATGCGGGTTAAAATTATCGCAAATAGTTACCCCTATTACCTCGTAACGGGAATACGTCGAATTACCAATAACCCTGTATATCTGGACTTAAATAGTACCCTAACATGTCATATTCAAAATTAAATCCATCAATACCTAACTAAATTTTGGACTTTAATAGTAACAATATCTTGTGTATATTATATCGTTTAATGAAACGTAATATATGAATTACATATAGTCATATAATATAGTTAATCAATTTATAAATAGAGGTACGAGTTGACTATGTAACAGTTGATGTATATGTTGTTTATAATCATAACGGTTTTTATTAATTTATTTTTGGATAGTTTAGATTTAAAATCGAGTGAGAAAAATGGAGAGAGAGAGAGAGAAAGAGATAGGGGAAGAGTGAGTGAGATTGGTGTTTCGGCGTGTGTGTACTCACGCGTTGGGCGGCGGCGGCGGCTGCGCGGGGTGCACGGCGGCCACGATGCTGGGCGTGGACACGGACTTCTGCAGCGGCAGGCGCGGCACGAGGCGCGCGGCGGCCGAGGGCGCGGCCTCGCCGGCCGCCGCGCGCAGCGCCGCCGTCACCTTCTCGAACTCCTTCTGCGGGCAACCGAGTGGCATGGCTCTACATGCGCAGGACTGCACGACATCCTGCCCCCCCCACATATCTGAACACTTATTCATATTTTACTACTACGATCATGTTCCGATTATTTGGACGTCCGGACATCCGGTTAATGCGAATATTTTTAAAAACACTTTAAAAAATTTAGACAATTACGAATTTGAAATAGCGTGCTGGTAGTTATTGAAATTAATTCAAAGAAGGAGATTGACCTCCTCATTTAATTAACAAAAAACAACAAGGAAATTTTATGATATACGTGATTTTTAGGTTGTAAACTTAGCTCAGACAGAACGTCTTAAACCTCGTGGTTGGCAGTGCATTGAAAATTTCATCAGTGATATTAGACTTGTGACACACTAAAATTTTAACATCGAAAATTGCCTTCTCAAAATAAATAAATATAATAAATAAGGTCGACAAGCAATTTATCACTTCAATCATACTAACAGCGAGATCATTGTCATTCAGCGAGTGCGTCGAGTGCCGCACGGGCCGTGGAACTTCGCTCTCCGACTCCATGGACGATAGCGAAGCGCTGTGGCCATTGAGAGTACTGAAATGCATAGTCATATTATAGAAGAGCCTTATCAAACCAGTTCTCGTAGGGATGTGTTTAACGACGGAATGAAGATTGTACATATTTACTTGGTGATATGGGATTTGTGGAACCTCGTCCGAATAGATTCTAGAGAATATATGAGTGCCGCCCACTCGTATATTCTATCGCTAAACATTAGAATTTGAAGAGTGAATGAGTTAGTGTACAGACACGGGACCCAAAAGCTTCGTTCCTAATGTGTACGGCGCATTGACGTTATAAGAAATGGTTAATATTTCTTACAGCGCCAATTTCTGTGTGCGGTGTCTTTAAATAAATAAAATAGTTACCACTTACCTACGCTGCCTTTGCGTATCGTGTAACCTGGCTCCAGGCTCGAGCGCCGCCCACGAGCTCCGTCGACCTTCATCACGCCGCTCCCATATACCCCATTGACGAGATTCACCTAACAATCAATAAAAAATATGAGATACATATCATCATTGGGAAAGCGATGGGAAAACAAGGTACATATCCCGAGCAAAGACTAAAGGAAGTGCCAAAATCATGTTTGGCACTTCACCGTGGAATAAGGACACTTCGTTCTGATGCTGTAGAATGATCCTAACCAATTCCTACGACATTAATCATCTATTTATTCTGATAGTACATTCATTGCACAGTGACATAAACCCTTCGAAGAGTGCATTCATTATGTTAATAAAATTATGGACATTTTTATTTTGCTGATCACAAATAGATCCAATCAGTATATTTTTATTGAGTTATTTTACCCGACTACGGCGAAGCAAAAATGAGCGTTATGATTTAAGCATAAAACAGTAACAACCTGAAAATGAACTTGACTATACATTTCTATGACTTGAAATTTCCATTTCTGCTACTCTTCTTACTCGTATCTTTTTCTAAATCTAACGCACTGGGAGACAATAGACATACGAGAGGCCAAATTTTAGCCAACGAATGCTGATTTTCTTACAAATTATATATCTACATTGAGTCTTTGTTAGTTGCGCGACGCAGTTTACGTGCGCGGTGCGGCGTAAGTCAGGACGCACACTAAAGATGTGTGCATTATCATTTTAGCTAGACATAGATAGTAAAAAATATATAATTTATTCTTGCAAGTAATCTAACGTTATTACGATATACGTTATATGTCAATTATGTAGGAAAAATCGTGTCGCCTTCCATCGCGTCAATTGATAAAGCTACATGAATAAAATTAATGGTTAAAGAGTTCTAAAGGAAAATCCACGTGACTATACGTCTATTTACTTTGACGTGCGAAGCGTTGAATATCAAAAATAAACCGTCCTTTTATAATTTCTTTGTTTTATATAAAATACTTATATAAGTAGCATACTACCATCCGCTAAAGCCTTCTTCGATGGTCTAATACTCACAGCTGCCTTTTCTACTCTGTGGGTAAAAATCCAAGTGTGTGGGCGACGAACACTCTGGCTCGACGACGCCATCTTTGCAGAGTGATGGACATGAAGTGCTTAAACGACTGGTACCTGTTGCCTGGAAAAAGAAATATATACACACATAAGGCGTTTGTTTCTCGGATAAAATATATAATTGTTGCTTTGAATCATTTAGACTCAACAACACAACATTATTGGTGATTACAAAATTATGACATATAATTTTTAATTTCAATATGAAATTCGTTTTAATTTTACAAATATGTATTTGTAAACTAATTTTCAGAGAGCAGTGAGTTATTTTTCCTTCTTTAGTTTAACCAATAACATTATCTGCCATTCACACAGACTGTCAGTATGTGAAGTATTTATTCAGCTGTTTTTTTAATTATCTGTCTATCTAAGTGTAAAGATTAGTTATTTTTATTTTTAATATTTAAGTGTGAGCAGTGTATATTAAATATTTTAATTATTGATTAGTTTAAGTTGTGTACCAGTACCAGAAGTGGCAAGGGGGCAGCTCGCATACGTTGCACCGCCGCATGCAACCGTCGCAACTGTTGGAGACTGTCGTCGAGCACGCCTGGACTGTGCGGCGTCACGCTTATCGTGGGCACCTAATACGTCAAATATTTAAATTACTTTGAGTAGTTTTTGTACCTAGTGTAAAGTATTTTGTAAATTAAAGGTGCTCTTCTGCTTTCCACTTCGTAACAATTTTTTCCATGAATATAAAAGGGACCAATCTTGAATGCTGGGACCTATCTGGTAGTTAGCAGATACTCATGTGACATAAAATACATATTTTGCAAGATAACTATCATGAACGCTCCTTTTGTAAGGAAAAATCTACACAATACATACATTCACCATTTCCGCTGGCGGAAACGAGAACACCCGCTCACTAGTGCTCACTGCTGACTATATCAAACAAAACGTCGTGACGTAAATTCAGAATACTATGAAAAGAGCGCTTTCCCTTCCATCGATTACACCCTGATCGATCTCATAGAGGCTCTTAGGGTGGTCGTCATTCGGAGTTCGAGATGGCTTAAATTTTAAGGCGAGGTCTAGTATATGCTCCGCGGTAACCTGTAACGGTATGGCATTGACAAAATCAGAAAAAGAAAACAATCCAGCAACCTTTGTCATTGCCAGACTCTTATTTATATTATTTGCCATAAATTAGGTCATGTAGGCTCAAGTACACTCTTGCGAGCACTTTTGAGCCGTCATAATTCAATTAAATTAAATTTAAATTTAATGCTACAGCCGGTTCGGAATGTAGATTTTACCGAGAAGCACCGGCGAGCAACTTACTAGTTACTGTTTTCCGACAATGTGTTAAATGGATTGTGGATTGTAGATTCTACATAATCTTTTATCGGGTAAAACGATTTCTTACCTAATGTTTTTTTTAACATTTAATTAAAATTTATTAATTGTCAAAGCTAATATATACATATGTAATGCGTATAGCTTGTTAATTGTTTTTGTCATAAAGCAGTTCTAGATATTTGATATATTATTAATATTCAAATGATATGAGATTATCTTAGTACGCCCGTATTTTATTTCCTTACGTCTGACTTGGTTCTGCAAATATAATATCACAATTACACTTGTTCGGTATTTTGGAGTACCTAATATAGCTGTTACTATTTATGAACTTGGAATAATTTGATTTCTTCCCAAGTTATATAATTTGGCTCTTTTTTATATTTGCAAAATTTGAAATATATTTTATTAATACATAAATGTATGATACAAAACACAACCCATCAAAATTTAATAATAATTTCCGCATAACTCATGACTGTGTGGAATGCTTGCAAGAATGCCAGCAGCATTTCCCCGTTGAATCGCAATTGCGATTCTCTAAGCGACAAATGGACCAGATTTTCTGGCACTAATGGAAGCAAATATTAAGATAAATTGCAGATACATGATTTATTAGTTGAACATTTACTTGACCTAAGTAGATAAATATCGATCTCTTACATCTAATGCGTAATTAAATAATAATAATAATAATCTTATATAATATAAAATGTATATAAATTCAACATTACTTGTATTGGTACCTGTGCCCTGGCGGCGGCCATTGTTGGAGTTGGGGTCACGTGTTCCGTCACCTCGTCCTCGCTGCTGTCCGACCTGGAGTCAGAACTGCCGCCGCCTTCGTCTGCATCAAAACATTACATGACAAATAAAAACACTATGTATAAAATTGGGTACACTTTACTCACACAATAATTATTAACGTTGGAAATATTAGAAGTAAAAGTGTTGAATATAAAGCTTTAACGGCTTTACTTAAAAATGTTTTTGACGGACTTTAACAGTGTCTTCTTCTTTCGAATGTCAAGTTAATCACAAGAGAAAGAGAGATATCAGTGTTTAGCTTAACACCTAAATACTTTTATTAAAAAGCCGTTGATCCTTATTGATTAATGTATCTCTTAATTTTATTGTTTCTGAATTAGTAAGATTCAAATTAAGCTAGATCAAAGAAATTGTAACATTCAGATTCATTCATTGAAAGTTTGTTATATTCAGTTTAGTAGTTCGTTTAAGTCAAATATTTCAAGCTGAATAAGAACCAATTCCTCTTATTCTACGGAGTTGAAATTTTAAATTTTGATTTAAGTTTTAGATGCAGAAAACAATGCTAACCGTGACATGAGAATCAGGATTCTAAGTTTTAGGTCATCGAGACGACGGAACTCCTCATCGATCAACAGCATAGATTATTTATAAATTTACAATTCATTTATTTACATAATACGATTTATAATTGAATGTATGAGGCTAGATGATCATGATTAATCGCATGAAAACAATAAATGTGAATTTGTTCTTTACTGTTCACAGAGAATAATATAACAGGAAAAATCTCCGAACCTATAAAACTTCGTTCAGTACGCTCCATAAATCAATCTTTATTTCATATCGCGTTTAATGTTTGAAGTCTGTCCCTATCGTCCGGGAAAGCCCGTGAAACGGATATTGACTTTCCCAGTCAGACTATTATACCGATGTTTCTATCGGGATTAATAACATAGGGAGGACAAATATGACCCAGTTTTCTGTGTTCTTAACCCCCAATGCAAAAACCTCTCATGTTTTGTTTAACGTGTGTATCTGTCTGCGGCATCTTAGCTCCTAGACGGTTGATCCGATTTCGATTTAGTTTTTTTTTTGTATGAACAGTGACTTTATCGTTTGTAATCTTAGCTATTATTAACTTGAACTATTTGAAGATCATCATTACTTTTGTAGCAGTTGAAAGGATTTAAGCAACTTCTACTGGTCTCATTGGTTCAAAATGTATTGTATCTTGTGAATTCAATTATATTACTACAACATAGTAACCCTGATCTGATGCTACTACATCGTCGCGAATGAGAGGATACCCAGCTCCTTACCAACTTACAGCAGAAGTATCGTATTGGAGCTTATCAGAATGAATTACTTTTGAGACAATAGTTTTTCTCATTTAACTTTTGTTGTTTTGAGAATTAACATTTGTTAATTCTCGATGAATTTTATTTGAAGTTTAAACAATAGCTCTATTAGATACTTAAAGTAATTTAATTATTTAACTTTTTGTTTGAAGTTTTTTTGTAGCCATAAAACGTTTTGTAATCTTTATTAAACAGAACGTACCCGACGTTGACGATTAATTACTTTC
This sequence comes from Vanessa tameamea, assembly GCF_037043105.1. NCBI lineage: Eukaryota > Metazoa > Arthropoda > Insecta > Lepidoptera > Nymphalidae > Vanessa > Vanessa tameamea. Next base: position 3,121,188 of record NC_087331.1, read on the forward strand.
ATTTCACGCATGTTGTATTCCGAAACAATTAAAAATGAGAAATAAATAAACAACAGCTAAGTTTATCTGAATGAAACGAAAACTACTTTAATCCTATATCATTATTCAAAATTAAAATATAAATATTATAAACGTGCCCAAATTGATTGAACAATTTGATTTAAGCAAATGTACACAATCGTTTTTTCAAATCTTCTTTTACTGAAACTTTAAATACAATAATAATTATATATGAAGATAATACATTTCATTAATGTATAAAAATAAGCAAGTAATTGTATTGTAGTGTATTGTGATAATAGAGAACTTTATTGATAGTATCGAGCAACTGCTTTAAGTGATACAATCATTATTATTGTAACAGCGATACTTCACTTTACTTAACGTTTTCGGGTACGACATCCAATCATAGATAGCACAAAATCGCAAATAATACAAACAGCTCGTATGGACTGAACATACGACATACGAAAATATCGCAATAGCAATGCTACTGAGCGAGTCAAATGTGTACAGTCAACAAAAACATTTGCCCTATTCGATAGTTGACTATACATTTTAAAGGCTGATCAAACCTAACCAGAACACAACAGTATTGCTTTGGCGTTAGAATATATGCAACGACGGGCATAATTTACTATTATATAGTATAAATAAATATACTATTTACGTTACTAGGGGCCTATAACCATTAGACATAAACTATGACGACGTATTAATATAATGTAGGTCACAATTAAGCCACGTTAAGCTACAGTCCTACTTAATAGGATTTTAGATTTGTATAACGCTAAAAGGTTTTTCTGGGAAATCAATTATTTCGCTATATTATATACGTTTGTATTTTAGTAACGTTCGTCGTAGACCATTTCCTGAGGATGATCCGGTTATGTGACGAAACGTGAATTGAGTGTTTAATTGGTCGTATATTGATGGTAGTGTACAGTGCACTCTATTTTACAATATATAATTAAATCTATTTAAAACCAGCAAAAATAATAATAAAAAAATCCTGAATTAACGTTTCAAATATATAAAAAAAAACTTTACAATGATGACCAATGAAATTGAGACAGTATCTTGGAATAGCTTCAACGCTGAACCTAACGCAAAAAATATCGTCTAATCCAGTTATAAATTAAAAAAAACCGGCCAAGTCCGAGTAGGACTCGCACACGAAGGGTTCCGTACCATTATAAAAACTGCAAAAAAAGTCATGTCTATTGTATGTAAGCCTTCTTAAATTTTTATTTTATTTTGGTTATAAGTATTTTTTGTTATAGCGGTAACAGAAATACATTATCTGTTAAACATTCAAGTGTCTATCTATAGCCTATTCCAATAGGGAGTAGGAAAAATTATAAATAAACCTTAGATTTACGTATTTCACGCGATATGCTTATAACTCAGCTATATTGTGCACCGCTAAGAGTTTATGATTAATATATATTTATTTATAATACAACACTATTACATTTCAATACTTATTTCTACTTTAATTTTACTCCCAAAATTCGGATAACAATTTCGTCGACGTTAAAAACGCCATATTGTCGCAAATCTACAGTGAATATCATAGATTAATCAAGCTCTCAACCAATGGTATCGCGTCAATTTGTTATGAAATGTTGTTTATTTGGCTTTTTTCATGTTATGGTTGGAATAGAGTATATAACTATCATGGTTCATGAGATACAGCCTGGTGACAGACGAACAGACGGACGGAAGCACGGACAGCTGAATCTTAGTAATAGGGTCCGTTTTACCCTTTGGGTACGGAACCCCAAATAGACAACCTCCTACATATTTGTAATCGGTTAAGGGTCAAGTCTCGCGACTGAATTTAAAACCAGTTCTACTAAAGCGATTGCACGCAGTTTAATGCTCGTGACCATACAAACTTGTACATGTATTCAATTTGATTTGGTGACATAGATGCTTGTTCTACTAACGGTTTCTTTTAACTTATGTTGAATGCTTATAGAAATTATAGCGATTTGTTAGTATAATCGTTAATCTCAGATCATGGATAAGTAATTTCCTATAATGGAACAAAGTTGGGCGATTCTTAGAATTATAGAACTTAACCTTAACTACATAAAAATTAAAAAATTAAATATTTGCATCAAAATAGCCTTATATATTTTTTATTATAGCGACCATATACTACGTATAGAACATTTTGTTTGAGCAGCTGATACTTCAGGAATTTTTATACACAGTTTTAATCGGAGGTTCGAATAGGAAACCTGGTCTTTGAGAGGTTTAATTACAGAGAATTGCGAATTCTCATCACACAATCCTTTTATCTCTGTTCTCGTTCCTCGGTGTTTATAATTAACCGTTATCAGATTAAGAATATTTTAACAGGATATTGTTTTCTAATTGGTATGAAATACAAAAAAGAAAATAATATGTTCAACGTTATAATATACGTTCAGTGATATTAAAATATTTTATCGTAAGCAATATTTAATATGTCTGAATGTATGCATATAGTGACACTAAGTGGCCAACGAATGGCTGCTACTTTTGACGTCGTCATTTTAATTCTTATGAAGACAAAATTATTGTAACAATTTCCTATATAAAAAAAAAATACGACGAAAATATAACGTAGGAAATAAAAATATGACAATATTTTTTTTACTACGATCTTTCCATTTATCGGTAGCTTTTAATTCCAAATCTCACATTTTAAACTCTCTTACAATATTAAATCAATTAAAACTGTAAATAACAAAACGTAGCCGCTGCTGTGATGAATACTAAAAGCCTCAAACAATACCGTAACGGTTTTCCAAGTTTAAAAAGAAATACAAATTGCTTCAATTCATAACTCGTGCTACGGCTATTTCACACTTAATATTTCCAACCTTGGCTGTTCTACCGAAACGTTACTAAACGTTAATTCCAAACGCCTTAATCCTAATCCGTATTTTTACAGCGCAAGTTCAAAACTCGTGCGTCCATCACGACCTTGTAAATTAATCTTTACCTAATCTAGAATCCATATATCGTCAACATTAAACGTATTGAAGACCTATGGAAAAGTCCACTAAACGATGGTTACATTAGGCTTACGGAAGATCAGGGCGTCACGGTAGCATGCGAAAGCGATCCCGTTTCGCCCACCGATAAGACGGAGAGGGTACCGCTGGTTTTTTAGTGGGTATTCCCAGGTGTACCGGGGCGCAGTCGGCGTCCAGGGCACCGGCGAGTCCCAAATCCCCCCCCGCACTTCCACGTGGGGTAACGCGTTTTTCTAGCGAGTAAAAAACGGCTTACGGGAAATACTTGCGAATAACGACATCTCCACCAAGCGAACGATCGCATAAGAGCGACTATCAAAAATCAATCATAATCGAAATTAATTTTACAGAATTGCTTTAAACGTAGTGTTACCATCGGTTAGGAATACAGATTCTATCGAGAAGAACCGGCAAGAAACTCAGTAGTTACTCTTTTCCAATTGGAGATACAAAGTTATGTCAGAAAAATATAACGAAATTTCTGTGATATATCCTACCTGAAAGTCAACAAGTATTATCTCTACGCTTCAGTATGTCTATAGAAAAACGAATAAAAAAATACATTCTTAAAGTAGTCTCTTACAGGCACTATTGAATGGTATTTTCACAAGTTTATTAAACTCCCTACTAAAACGTTTTGAAATTTGGACTTTACTTAGAAAGAATTAGGAAAAGTAAAATACCTAATTAGATTTATTTTTATAAAATAGGTAGGCGGAAGAGCAAATAGACCGCCTGATGGTAAGTGAACACCATCGTCGATTGACATTGGCACCATAAGAAATATTAACCATTCATTACAACATCAATACGCCACCAAGTTTAGGGACTATGATGTTATGTTTCTTGTGTCTGTAGTTACACCCACCCACCCTTGAAACAGGAATATAAAAATATGTGATGAGTGGGTTGGACAAGTAAATGTATAGATAATAACACGTGCAGCTTTCTATTAATTAAAAATAAAAATAAATTACATTCAAAAATTCTAAGATCTTTCTCGGGATGTTGGATTCCAACGTTACCAGACATCCAAATCTGTTCAAATGTTCCAAAGTTATAGTGCAATAAAGAAACTCACATACATACATGAACCCTGAAAACATTATCAAAACAACATTAACAAAAATAATCCAGTATACCGCAGTACGCTTACTAATTATTCGCAAAAGATGTAACGGTGCATAATACGAATGAAGTTAAAACAGTGACCTACTTCTCGCTGTCAAGGTTTTATTTGTTCAACATATAAGAACCAGGCCATTTGAACCCTCGTCAGGGATAATATTCCCACATTGCTTATAAAGATCAAGAGCCCTTTTCAATTGGACGCTTGACGACACTTTCTTCCTGTAAAAGCTTTAATGTGAAGTAAAAATTGATAAAAGATGCCTTGATCGAGGGTCACTTACTGTTTTTTACGAGATAATCAAAATCTTGAGTGTCATATTGCTACAATGAAAATTAAAATGCTTTAATATATACTCTATTCCAACCATAAGAGTTAAAAAGCCAAACAAACAAAATTTGACAGCAAATTGACGCGATACCATTGGTCGAGAGCTTGATTAATCTATGATATTCACTATGGATTTGCGAAAAATTGCATTTTGAACGTCGAAGAAATGTTATCGGTATTTTAGAAGTAAAATTAAGTTGATATAAGTAGTTAAGTGTAATATTGTTGTATTATAAATAAAGATATATATTAATCATAAAACTCTTAGTAGTGCACAACATAGCTGAGTCATTAGCAAATCACATAAAATATGTAAATCTATGGTTTGTTTATCTTTATTCCTACTTCGATTGGAATAGGCTATATATGTTTATTTTTATATTATATGCAACAAACAATTTAATTAATTTTAACACCAGACTATATACACAGAATAAATAATATTGATTTTTTTAAATAATTTACAAATTGTACACATATCTAATTTTCAATTGGAATTGGTCCAGTATCAAACAAAAAACATAGCATAGTATCGCTTTTTTACAATTACATTGCAATTACAGGCACGAGAGACATAACATCTTCGTTACCTCGGTGCTGGCGACGCTTTGGAGGTAGAAATCATAATTATTACAGAATTAGTGTTAAAGGTAATCACTAGGAGATGGCCAATATACATAATCATAACATAATCAGCCTGTAAATTTCCCACTGCTGGGCTAAGGCCTCCTCTCCCGTTGAGGAGAAGGAATGGAGCATATTCCACCACGCTGCTCCAATGCGGGTTGGTGGAATACACATGTGGCAGAATTTCGTTGAAATTAGACACATGCAGGTTTCCTCACGATGTTTTCCTTCACCGCCGAGCACGAGATGAATTATAAACACAAATTAAGGCCAATATTGGCCTTACTAAAATATATTTAAAATAAAATAGGAGTCATATACAAACGAATAATTTACAAATCGAAAGAAAATGTTATATATTTTTTTCACATTATCATCACATCAAACAGGAACAAACTTCATGAACACGAATAATGTATGTATATTATCCAAAAAATATCACAAATAAGAAATATGTTATTCTATTCACTCGTCGGTACTTAGATATTGTAAATATATATCAGAGGATCGCGTGACCTTACTAAAGAAACAGGGGCTCATATCATCAAAAGGTGATGTGTTAAAGGTATTTTTTTTTAAATTAAAGTCTTGTTCAAAACATAGGAATTAGATTTAGGACAAGGAAAAAATATACTACAATTGTGTTCATTCGAAATTCAAACGTTTTCATTTTAACGTAATTTGATTTGATTTAACAAATACTAACAAATGTACCTACTTGAATTCATAGAAAATTTGAAATAACGAAATAACCGCTCATCAATCATCTTCATCTTTTGACAAACCATTTCATCTACAAATATAACCCAGTTAACAATTGTATAGCGTTTCGATAAAGTCTAGCAAGCAAATGGGTCGCTCTATGTTCTCAATGCGTTCGACGGCCGAAAGATAAACAAACATTGATTGCGATAAAAAAACCAACAACGATGTATTTTAAGGCGATTGTTGCCGCGATAATTCTAGTTTTCTTATGGGAACGTGTGGGAACATCACGCAACACGATCCTTGGTGTAACATTACGAACGAAATCGGTTGAGCGTGATGGAGAAACAATCTAAACTATGCAAGATTATAAGTCATTAACGACTAACTATATATATATATATATATATATATATATATATATATATATATATATATATATATATAGACCAGTTTAACCCAATTAGTACAATTTGTATCGGTTAGTTGATAATGAAATATTTTAGGAAACGAATAAGATGTTGCAACTACATAAACCATATTTAGAACTAAAGTAAATATTCCACTGCTATGGCTGTGGCCTGCTTTTGAGAAGGTTGCAATGAGGCCTTTATATTGGGTTGGCCAGTAGACAGATCTGCAGCATATTATTAGCAGCTTGTAAATTTCCCACTGCTGGGCTAAGGCCTCCTCTCCCTTCGAGGAGAAGGTTTTGGAGCACATTTCACCACGCTGCTCCAATGCGGGTTGGTGGAAAACACATGTGGCACAATTTCGTTAAAATTAGACACATGCAGGTTTCCTCACAATGTTTACCTTCACCGCCGAGATGAATTATAAACACGAATTAAGCACATGAAAATTCAGTGGTGCCTGCCTGGGTTTGAACCCGAAATCATCGGTTAAGATGCACGCGTTCTAATATATCACATATCAAAAATAGATTATTGACTGATGTGGATACGACTTGCCTTGTTACTTTAGCTACTTCCGAAGAATAATGTATAGAGCATTATGTTTTGGAAGTAAATAAAATAAACATATTATGTACACGTGATATCGTGTTCGTAGTAATATAAAAGACTTATAGAAGTTGTGTCGTACGTACTATTAGTACTAGGAACAAGCATAAGCTAGTTACGAATATTACCCGACTGCACAGGTATAATAATTCTTTTGTTGGGCAATGTACACTTTTACAGCAGGATCCCATTTCAAAATTATTCAGTCATTTAAAAAAATCGTTAGTTTGTATGTAAAGAATATTATGAGACTAATGAATACTTAGATGATAATACTTTGGGAATGAAACGATCGCCTCCTGGACGTTTCGAAGAGATCAATAATGGCCATCATTCTTAGTCAGGCAGAAAGCTTACATTTATATAATTCTATAGCATAATAACACTACCATAAGGGCAGATTTTTATATGTGCATGTACACTGGCTTACTTAACGTTCAACGTCAAGGTTGCGTTTTCTCTTTAAAAGAACTAATCTCTTGAGACGTTTTGTCATTGCCTTTGGTGTATTTAGATTGAGATTTTTTTATGTGTACTAGGAGATGTAATAGTACTCAAGTATGTTCGTAAATGTAGATGTACTCTCTATTCCGTCGCCCGTCAAAACCCAATTGGATAGCAATCCAAAACGACCAGAGTTCAACCAACATATTTACGTGCCTTTCGAAAAAGGCTGCTATTGATAATTTATTTAAAAACCCACTGAGTTTTGAATGAACAGGATATTTTAGAGTCAACAGCTCGGGATCTGCAGCACTATATGCTAGTCAATAGACAGAATCAGTCTACGAAAACTACCACCACTAAATATACAGTAAATTTAGTACATCTGACGTAGAACAACACAGTTATCACAAATACATACAAAATTAATCACTACAACATTATTCCAACATGTTTAATACCAATTATTCGACAATATTACGATATGATATGATATGATATCGATTACTTTAAGCCGTGATTATGACGTAGTGTCAAATCAAATTCCGCACTGCGAGCCGCGCGGTGAGATGCAGTGATGCCATTAATCACAATTAAAATGATTTGGTTGTTAAACTAAATACACCCATGTCTTTGTATTAAGCAACTCTTCAAGAATACACAGCATTATTGCTTAAAACACTTGAATTGAAACACGGAAAAAAAATAGGACGACAGCGAAATAAATATTTGTATTAATCATTTAAATTACGGCTCGTATATTTAGGAGACCCGGCTACGCATTGTGGTTATGTTAAACGTTAAATTATATTAAATGATAATGTTTGACTCAATTTAATGGTACAAATTTCATGTGATTATGTTCAGCGGTTTTTGTGGGATGCGCGTTCAAGAAAACATCGCTGTTTATAGATATAGAATATAGATTACATGCATTCATAATTGATAAAAAAGAGGTAAACATTGTTTGTTTGTATGTTGGGTAATCTTCGGATGTAATGAAACGATTCAAATTACATGATTCAAACAAAAAACTTCACAAGTAAAGAGCAAAATTATTCCTGAGTAGAAGTAGTTATAAATTATATTTATATCACATCATTTCCTTTATCAATAAACTGCACCCATGCGAAGCTGGGGCAGGCCGCTAGTATATTATGTAATGATGATTTAAAATTGTTTTTAAGAACCATCCAGCCAACCAGCTTGTTATAACATTTAACAAATTTAAAAAATATATTAAGACAAAGATTAAAGTTGGTTTTTAATATTTATTAAAATAATACTTTGTGGATAATGATGCCTAGATTTAGGATAATTATTGAGAATACAAACATAATTGTAAATCTGGTTAAATCTGTTTATTTAAAAGAGCAACTATGCGATTTTCTTGCAGCTTCTTCTCGCGGGATAAAGAAAGCCTTTCTTGCTTTCTGAAATGAGGGTAGAATTGAAAGATTGACGATTCAAAAAAATCCTGTGTAATAATTATTTGAATAAATTATATTTGGTTTGATTTGAACCTATTTGAATAAAGTATATTTATTTTTTGAGTTCCATAGTTGAAAATAAGGGGTGAAATCTTTAATCAAAATCTCGATTTGATTGATTCCCTAAAACTGTTTTTCCTCAATCAAAACTGTTCCTCCTGTTTCTCCTTTATTATCGAGTAAATTAAGCACTAAGTGGTGCTCGAAGTTTAGTATCACCCGCTTTGTATTAACTGGGTCATCTCGTCCTAGGAAATTTATCATTACAAGTATCCGTCCCGATTTTTCGACCCTTGTAGTTATGTTCTCGTGACCTATTCCGGCAACGACCACTCTCAACAAAAAAAAATGCAGATTGTTCAATGATTAAAATAATATAAATTTTTGGACTACAATTATATTATACCATATAAAAAAATAATATTTATAGTTTGATGATGATTTAAATTGGTGGAAGGGCTTTATGCAAGCCTGTATATGCTAGTACCTATCTCATCATCTATTCCACTTCCAAACGGCAAAACTTAGTACAGTGTGTTTGAAGGGTGAGCGGGCCATTGTAACACGCACAAGAGATATACCATTTTAGTTTCCCAAGATTGGCGGCGCATTGGCGACGTAACGACCATTCCTTACGTCGCCGATATATGAGAAATATGTATGTACATATATTTAACAATTTAAATACATATACATGAATGTCTATGGGCGATGTTGACTCAGTTGACCTATCTGTCTGTCTGCCTAACTACATTTATCACAAAGTAATAATTCGCAAGCACGTAATAAAAAAATTGATAAAATTGTAGACTAATATTGGCGGACAAATATCCATCGCCAATAAGATCATCAATTATCCGCTAAGCTGCAACATTTTTAGCGTTTAATTGTCGAAGATGTTTGAAAGAACCAGGTCAAAATTAGAGCTCAAAAGACAATATGTATGTAACGTCTATACCAATATCATAAATGCGAAAGTAACTATCTGTTATCTCTTTACGCTTAAAACGCTGAACCGATTTACATGAAATTTAGTATATGGATAGTTTGAGTACCAAGGAATGATCCACCCCTTTTTTTAACCACCTTTCCAAATGGCAAAATTAGGAGAGACTGTTTGTGGGCTATAGGTAATAGGCTATATAGGTCTTATAAATTTCGTGCGGGTAAGACCACAGGCTTAGCTAGTAATATCCGTGTTTATAGGTCCGTGTTTGACATAATGACTTTTATTTCTCACAGCGAACACTTCTACCATTAGAATAGCCCATCTGCGTTTTGACTATAAATTAAAAAGTTAGCGTTAATATGGCAATTAATAAATTATAGTAGAACAAGTAATCGATACATGTTAAGAGGAAATTAACTGCGGTGCGGAAACTGCACGTGTCTTCCTGGGGCGGTTTCCGCCCGAGGGAAACAAGGTCATGTGTCGGGAATGGAGTTCTGTGAAATTGGATACTATTTCTATTCAAATTTTTTTCTAAACGAAGGTATGTATGAACAACATTTTGAACATATTTTTGTATAATTATCTGCTTCAATTGTTTAATGCGCAAACAATAAACGAATCAGAATTATTTAATTTACATCGGATTAAATTCATCTCTTATCGGTCCTGTTATTTCATTAAGTGATTTTGATTAAATTAGGTTAACTAATTTACCGTTATATAAACATAAACACAGTTGTGACAAAGTTGTACAACAATATATTGTTATTTAACGAGGTAAAATTAAATTACGAATAATAATAATAAAATAAATTCTTTAAAAATACTTATAGACCGATATCATGACTTTCATTTTTAAATTAAAAAACGTCGAATAAAGTTACGACCGAATTTTTTTATTAATAATAAATGACAATAATCAAAACAATTCCAAAGGGAACATACTCAAATGGTTTTTTTTTAATTGCTATGTTTTTTATAATATCTTTTTCATGTGTATAACCATATAAGTAGTCTGTTTACAAGATGATTTCAAAATCAGAAGCGATGGAACTGCTTCTAAATATGAACTGCAGTTTATAAATAAAATTATAGCTACGTTTTTTTCAACCTTAGGCAATTAAAAACATTGTAATAAAAAACCACAGATATACAAATGAATGTGAATGATATATTTTATCTATGTAATAGATATGTTTACAATAATGTAATCATAATTAATAATATTGACAACAGTAACAGACTGGTGCGTTGATTAATTATTTGAATATGTCAATTATATTTTATTGATATATAATTAAATATTTTAATTTATTGTTATATATTAATATTATTAATGTAACATCGGAAACTATTTTTGGTGAATGTTTTTTTTTAAACTTTTCAATGTAATAGGACAGTTTGTTTCCAAAATAAAATAAAAAAATATATACTATATTATATTCGTCTTTATAATTTAGTACGATTTCTTTATTTTTATAAACTATTTACATAATTTTATGTTGTCATTTTCAAGCAACATTTTAAATTACAATATTATTTATTCATAGCTGAAGAAAGCTATATTAAATTTTTGTAACAGGCTACTGTTCAAGTGGAACATTTTAAAATCAAAATAATCGTTAATCCATTTTAAAATGTCACATTACGTAACTAGGCACAAAGGCGCAACAAGTAAACGAATGGAACAACTTTACAAGTAAGGTATACATACCCAAATACAATCGCACTACATTTTCGAAAGTGGAACACTAATTTAATTAAGTCTGGACCACAAAAAAACACATATTTTTATTTAAAACCAAACACTCATTATTGAAAAAAAAAACACAACAAGGCCCGAATTTTTAAATTTATATATCGAACATAGTTTAAAATCGAATGTAGAAATTATTCTAAAACAACAAAATTTAAAAATGGAATGTTTCGCGTGTGAAAATCGCTAAAATATAATATTATTTTGACAGTCGCTGCTCGGGCAGCTACCTAGCCTTTGTACGGGCTAGATGATTTGCGCATGCGTAAAATCGATCCACTCAGCACGACGAAGGCTGAACTATTCAACAATCTCAGTCACCCCAGAGATTTGGTCAGGATACTTACTTAAGTGGAAAATCCACTGCGCTATCGAATGAAAAATTCATATATGGATCTTTCAAGAGTCCCTTTTATATGCGACATAGATTTCGAATTGCCAATAAAAAAAATGTACTATTAACAATAATTAAGAGGACATCATCATCATCATCAGCCCATATTTGTCCACTGCTGGACATAGGCCTCTCCAAATGCACGCCACTGTGGTCTTTCTTCCATAGAGTATATGTAGGAGTAATTAAATGCATTCTATTTAATAAAAACATACTTAGAATATTATTTTCCATAGGTTTAACAATTACGAATATACATATATGGACGCCTAAAAGTGTAAAAATATTTCATTTGAACCATTTCTAATTATGAAATAATTAGGCGTAAATACTGACGTTATTCCTTGACGCAATTGTAACGAACTTGCCAAATAAAGATAAATTTACAAGACAAAACATCAGTTGCGGTTGGAATATAAATTATACTTTGTGATAAATCGCTTCATGTTATTTTCTTATGGATAAGTTAAGCAGCACAAATTATTTTAAAAATTAATATTAACAGAAAAGATTAGGATATATTTGAAATATAAAAAAAATCAAATGTTTCCCGCCCGGGATCGAACCGGGGGCCTTGTGCGTGTGAAGCACACGTGATAACCGCTACACTACGGAAACTATATCTCCTGGTGTAAAAATCTAGACTGTAATCTGATAATTGGAATTTTAATCTACAATTTATTCTTTTACTAAAGCGGTCATAGACTTTCTCCCTAACTTTTGATTAATATACTCAGGAGAGCTCAATAAAATATCTCATCCCTAGTTTAAGCAACGGATGCTTGCATAATATTATATATTTTCATTTTAAATGGCGGTGATAAATAGCCAATTTCGATTTTATAATATACAAAAAGTACGAAGAAATGTCTATAAAAATGGTTAAATACATTTTTAGAATTAAAAATGAAACAAATAGAAGTGTATCATTAGGGTCTATTTATATTTCAACTTTTATAGTTTCCCTATTAGTAAATATCTAACTGTTGGACAAGAGCCTTTTCTATTGAGGAGAGAATTAGGAGATTAATCCACCAAGAACCTTCATTTCATTTAAGTAGAAACACATGTGAATTGTGACGGAGTTTCATTCAATACGAATTTCTTTACGACGTTTTCCGTTCCGACGTTTTCTAAATTAAGCACATGAAAACTCAATGGTGCTTGATTGTGTTTGAACTTGAAACCCTCCTTAAGTTTCACGTGTTCTAATCACTGGGCCATTTCGGTTCTTCAGTGTAAGCGGGCAAATGTTAAATATAATTATATGTAATAAGTTTGACACTCAATGCAAATGGTTTGGGTCTGTTAGTCATGCAAATTATAAAACAAAGATATCTTTACCATCGGTTTGTATAATACATGGACATGTTAACACGTTTACCGTCCACTTGGGCTAGTGTTTTTTTTTTTTTTAAATTAAACTATAAAAATGGTAACCAAAGAATTTTCTGTTGTAATACGAAACTTATTATTGTTTATTTTCTTATATATGTTTATATTTGATCTACAAGTAAACATACAATAAACAAGAGGTATTCACCAATCTTTCTATTAATCAATTTTCTTTTAAAAAACAACAATACTAAGTATTGCTATTTGGCGGTAGAATATCTGATGAGTGGTGCCCAAACGGGCTTGCACAAAGCACACCAAGTAAATCATCAGAGAATAGCCAACTTACGTAGTTGTCTATTCCAACTTACGTAATATTATAGTACTAGAGTTATAAAAACATTGGAACAAACATTCGGTGGTAGGAGCTTGCATAGGTTGATTGATAAGCACTACCTTCCAAACTTCGAATTGCTACTGTGATTTTTTTGTCATAAAATCCCAATATTTTTTCTTCTTGCTTGCTTCGTAAATCAACCGAAACTCTAAACGGTATGAGTCATCAACTTAAACTAGCTACTACAAAGAAGTTTTATTTTAATAATACTGTTAGGTTTAAGATATGTTTTTTCTTTAATGTATAATACAAATTTATCGCAGATGAAACCGCAGCGCGTAGCTAGGGAAGAATAATTTATCCAAAATTAAAAAAAAACGTAAACCTATTTTCTGCATATGGCAATATATCAATCTCTACAATTATTTATGGTACACAGATAGGCTAGAAAAAATTTCTAATCTCATTTAACGAAATATTTGCATCTTACTGTTATTATAAATCATAAAAATTATGTGAAAGTATGTCTTTGGATATTTGATATTTCAATTGATCATGCTTGAACAGCCATTCGTTTTATTAATCTGTGGAGCCACAGAGACTAATATAATTCATAAGTCACATAAAGTCACAAGACATTTTTATAATATTTTTTATTATATATTTGAAATGAAATTTATATAGTTTAATGTGTTTGTAATTTAACTTTGACAAGACATTTTATACGTTGGTTACCAGAATCCATTATAATAAAAAAAAAGCTTATTATTATTAATAACACAGATTAACACTTGTCAATAGGATTTGTATCAGCACAATGGATAAATTTACTATACTTGATAATTTAAAAGAAAATAATATAACTGGAGACAACAAAAGTAGGAGGAAATAATTACAGCCCTAACTTTGATCGAGATTTGCATATATGATAAGTAAAACGTTATTAATATATAGATCTATACACTCACAAAGGCGTACACCTCCATGTAAATTATTATCGGCTTCCATTAGTTAGAGTGAGTACCAATCATGCTTACAAGATTTCCTTGTGTGCATGAGACAACTAAAAGTACATAACAGCAGAAAAAATAATCTATTTTATTAAAAAATCCTACGTGACATATTTTTTGTTAAATATATCATATCGATGCACTCTTGAACAATTTTTTTAATTATGAGACTGAAATTTCTCACCTAAAACCCCTCTTTAAAAACAATATAAAATGTTAGTGTCAGTAGTGTTGGTTGTGTAAATCATGATAATAAATAACAATTAACATAGTTACATAGTATTTTTTTGCCGTTAATGTGTATATAATATATATTTATTTTGGTACCATTAGTTTAAAAAAATTAAGTATCAAAATAACAGGTTATGTATTTTTATGATATTATGTTGATGTGGTTAAAATGTAAATTTAAGCATTATTTACCACCTTATTAAAACACTTTTTTTATAATGTATGGTTATAAAAATACACCAAAGTAAATGTGTTTGCTGACAGAGAATTGTCTATTCTATTTTTAAATTAACAACATATTTTGTCCTTTGTTAGCATACTTTAGTACTATCAAAGAATGAATCATTGAATGAGTTTATATTTAACGACAATTTATATTAGTATTATGTCCTGAGAATCTTTTCAAGTTTGAATTGGAATAATCAAAACAGGATCTGGTTTTATTAATTAATTATAAATGAGTTTCACAAACTTTACAATGTAAACAAGGAAAGAAAGCACCCCTTTTAGGAATAACATTAGAACATAGTTCACCACTCTGTTCCAGTTCTGGTTATGTGAAGAGATTAAAACCTACTATCCTACTATTTCCTTTAGTAACGATGGAAACTAAAGTTTTTCTATAAGACCAACTTGGCTCATCCAGTTTAGAGTATACCTTGGGATAACAATTTATTTGTGTCCAGAAAAATGATGTTGCATATAAATTAATTGAACACTGAATTAAATCAGTATATTTTTAAAAGCTTTTAAAACCACCTCTTTGATTCACAGGTTTTTCTGAAGTTATTTATTTTGGTTGATATGATTATTTGGGATTAATAGTTAATTAACAAATGTAGATACATTAGATAATGATGTTTGTAGCTGATAATTACTGATTATTTATTGTTTAAAAATGCTGAATTTTATATTAAGATTTTCCATATATTCATTAAAAATATATTACCTGAAGATATAATTCTGATATTATCTTGTGATTGTATATTCATTTTGTATCTACACCGGAGCTGAAAATAAAGAAAAAAAATAAGTGAAATTTAAGGAAAAAAAGCAGAGTATTATATTGCATAATTTAAATAAATTTATTTCCAGGACATAATATTGTTATTAAGAAAACCATACATATTTTGGAGTAGTATATTGTGTACATATCATTTATTGCAATAAGTGTGAAATAAAATTATTAATAGTCATAGTTATTTATATGTATTTGAAATGATTGATATTAGTAAATATAATCATTTAAAGCTATGAATTTATTTTATTATGCTAATATAAGTTTTGTTTTAGTATAACTTAAATAGTAATTTAGTTTATCAGTATCGGAATAAACAATAATTTAACTAGGTATATATAAAGATTTGTATTGTGAATAGTGTTAATATTTTACAAACATTTTATTTAGATATAAAAATTGATACATAATACATTTTAATATTTAATTAAAAGTCACTAGGTAATTATTTTTATAGGAAAGGGAATTTAATGTTTAAGGAATGTTCAAAATAATATAATAGATAATGCAGCTTATGCTACTATCTATACACCTTTTCAAGATAACTAAGTGGTTTATGAAGTAACAGTTACCAACTAAAACAAAATATTAGGATATATAATATAAAGATTTGGATCGATGTAATAAAAAAAAGAAAACAAAAATATTTACAACTTACATGTTTTTCCAAAATTGAGATCTCATATATCACACCGTCAATACACTACACTCAAACAATTAACTTCTTATATTTTACGCAAGGCACAAACTTGGCATTTTCTCAGCAGTTACCCGGAATGATTTAAACAATGGGATCTAAATTTTATGCGAAAATACACTTTCACAATGGGACAAACCGATCCACATAGATAGCCACCTACACAAAACAATAAACAGTTATACAACTTGAAACATCACAAAAAACTTTATTTAAACCTAATTTTGAACAGTTTATTTAGTTTCTACAATGATATTAATGTTATTAAAACTTTTTACATGACAAAAAAAAGTTACTTCAATAGTTTAAAAAACTTTTAAACTTTTAACAAATGTCGACGACTTCAGTTCTAAATTTCTCACTGACAAGTTTTGAGAATGCCGATAGTCGAACCAAGCTAAATTGTTTATACTAAGCAAAAGTTAACTTTAACTTCTTAAACTTATGATGTAAATTAGCTTACACTTCATTTGACACAGGATATATTTTGTCGATGTAATAGTTGCTTAAAATTTATTTATTGAAATATTAAGTTGAAAATAAAATGTTAATTTGTGTTAGATGTTTTATTTAGTTTTATTTTACCATTACAAATAATATTTTATTACAAGAAAGTACAATTACTTCATTTGTGTTTTTTTATATGGCAATATTTTTTTATTATTATTATAGAAGTGACCAGACTTCTATCACACAATGTTTTGTAAAATTCAGGTGTATAAATTTTGAATATAGAAATTAAATTTTAATCTGTATTTTCATTCTTTATTAAAGAGTAAATTATAGTGGGAAAAAAGTTATAACTTAGTTTGAAACTTTTGTACATGGAAACCCAAGAAACTTTCATAATTTGAAAGGCGCTTGAAACAAACAAAAAAATATTCCAAGTTACCAAGCAGAATATTGTTTATTAAATAAATGATATCGATTTTGTACTTTAAATTATATTTACCTATTCTCAACGAAGACTAGCCAACTGTGCAGGGCACAAGGCGTATTTAGAATTCTAGTGTGTGGACTCTTGCCGACTTTTAAACGAATAATTTCAGCTAAACTAGCAGCTATACAAAAATTCAATTAAAATGAAAAAAACTGCATTGGATATTTACCGGTTCAAAAACTACGCCAGACGTAATAAACGTTGCCACTGAGGTTAAAAAATATTAGTACTTATTTTTTTGAAGGAATAGTTTTCTCTGTTCTTTTACAAGTGTCAGTTGTGGAGAGGCATTGTGGGTACAATACAATTAGAATAAGTACATTATAAGAACGCTATTTGCTTTCTAATGAAGCAGTCACGTTTCTGCAGTTCGAAAGCCATATTTGCTACTGCGAGAGTGCCTGATTTCTTTGCCATCCTCAAAGCAAGGACTGCGACGCAGTACTCGTCAGCTTTCTGAAAATGTTGGTGTAGGCTGCATCGGTAAAGGAACAATTCCTTTCCTTTAAATTTTATTTTCATTCTTTGAAATATAATATTTTTGTATACTTTTAAATGTGGGTTTGGCTAAATGCCTGCAATAAAAGTTATTATTACTTAACTAAATAACATTTGAAGACAATATTTACGAGGCTATTATATTTATGAAACATGCTTAAGAAAAGGAAACTTTATATCATTTTATATATTTTTATTTGAAACTTTTCCCGATGTACATGTGTGACACAGCATAACATGTACTTATACTCGGAACATTTTAAAGAATAAGTATAATAAAAAAGTATTACGAACTAATACTTAACTTGATTTTTATATAGACTTCTTTTTTATGGTTTGTAGTACCTACCCAGTACGCATAGATAAACAGAGTACTTCTAGATTTCTTAATACGAAAATATCAAATACATATAAAAATTAAATTGACGATGTGTACTTCATCAATTCAACCTCTTAAGTGAAGAATAAAACTACTGTCATTTGTTTTGTCATTGGTATATGGACCAGAAAGAAAATATCAACTTCTACATGTCTAGCTTCAAATATGATATTCAATTCCTTTTTACCTTTACTTACAAGGATGAAATTAAAAAATCCTTATTACCGCTTAGTAACTTAATGCGAGAAACTATTGCGCAAATCAATATATTTTCAGACTTACCGGTGATCGGGACGGTTATCAGTACTCTACTTCTGTCAGTCAGTTTTAAAATTCTATTATGAAAGTATTGTATGTTTGATGTTTACAGAAATTTATAAGGTTGCAATTTGTAATATTTAATTATAAATTTATTTGAAATAACGTCATATGTAATCAATACTTAAATAAGAGCTTTTAATGTTAGTCTTCTAATGTTTATTATCATATCATCAAGCGTCTCTGCTTTCATGGTTCGATAAAGGTTTCGTTTATTAGCTACTAATATCAAAGTCATAACAATGATAATGTTGCAAGCAGAGAAAAGTGTTACATTTTATTCTGATAGATTTTTTTTAAACTAAAAATAAAACAAGAAAGCCCGTTGAAATTTTTTTATTCGTTATTTCTTATACAAAATAGTGACTGAAATTTTCCTTTATATTTTATTACAGCAATTATAAACCTTTGGTTATTGGGTAACAAACTAAACACTATTAATACTTATTCGTAGTGAGAACTTATATCCTAAATAGGTAGGAAATCTAATACACAATATAAAAGTTAATTTTACATCAAAATTAACTATTGAAATATAGCACGATATGAATATCTTAATTACAAAATTATCGTATGTAATAAGCACCAAATAAACTAATATTAAAACGATGGAATGTTCTAGCAAGTTCGATGTCAAATAAGTTTAAATATTGTCTACTATAGATGGCGCCACGGTCGCCGCAGAGCGAGCGCGTCGTTACGCTCTAATATAACGAATAAAATATAAATCAGGAGTTTTACAAACGTTGCATTTGCGAAACATTGATTAATGAAATAGACCGATTGGAGTAAACAAATCTTAAATTATATTATAGAAGGAGTAGAGATAAACAGTTCTTGATTAATAATATCTCTTCGTATAACACAGCACTATTCAACTACTTATCGCCATTTATATCGCGTCGATTCGATGTCTGAGTCGTTTATATATTTTACTCTTCCTGTGGTTACACGGCCTTATTTAAAATGGTGCGAATGCGAAAATTCGTAAAAATCCTAATTTACAAATTATTTCCGTGAGTGTGGATTAACAAGAAATCAGTCTATGGTCTTTTCTACAGGGCGACATCTTTATATTTCGTCAAGTCATCGGATTCGTTACCAACGGAATTGTGACTATTCCTCATGCCGTAGTACACCCTCTCCCTCGATCCACTGAAATGGTAAGGATCGTGTCTCAGATTCATTCCATACGGATCCTCTCTTTTGAAGTCTTGGAAGAACCTGGGGTCATAATCTGGAGGGAACATTCGGGGATCGTACATATATTGTCGGTAGGGATACGCCATTTCACTCTTGCAATCCATCCTGTCTTCGAACTCGTAGCCCTTGGCGGGGTATTCATCGCTATTAAACGCACCCACGACGGAATGTCTCCTCTTGTAGGGGTTATCGAGGGGTCCGGTTCTTGGGCCAACCCAGGTGCCGTAGGTTTGCGGTTGGGGGAAGGATTTAGGGTATCCTCGGAGACTGGCTGCGTACTGCCGGTCGGCGAGGTGTTGCCAGTAGGCTGGCGGGGGCTGCGGTAACATCATCGGGTAGCCCATGTTCATCGATTGCCGGGACGCCAAGTGACGACGGAGATCTGGCATCGAACCTGATTTACCTTTAAGAAGAAAATAATTATTTCATAACATACAAACAAAATCTCAGTTTAATCTTTTAGGGCCCAAATTTACCTATTATTCAAAACGACAATGAGTTAAGTATAATATCTAAATTAACAAAGTTACCGTTATCAGCCAAGAAACCATCATTGGTAAAAGCACTGGGCGTGTCTGGCACGAAGTGGCTGGCATCGAACTCACTGCCGCTCACCGGTACTGTGTTGCCATATTCACCTTTTCTGGAAATTTCAACTGATACTGTTTTTATTAAGATTATATACAGATTAATAATAATATAATTTATGTTAAGTGTTGCTGCGAAGTCATAATCAACAATCTTTCCAAAAGTCGACCCAATCGGTAGAAGAAGAATCGGTTAGGAATTTCAATAGATACATACATTATTATAGGTAATGAGTTTACACATAATGTATTAAAATGACGAACAGAATCTACATATTCTTTAACATATACCTATAAGTCTTGTAAATATTGAAATACATCTCAATTTTTTTTAAACAAATTTTAGTGTAGGCAATTTATTTATAATATAACAATTCTGATATAACTTTGAATTTTGATGCTAGATATTTTCATCAATTAGCAATCAAAAACTTTAAATAGCGATTCTGTCTGGCAATATAAAGAAAAAAATTGCATATATATTTAATGTTAAATATATTTATAATAAATAGCATGTATAACTTGAAATGAACGATAGCTATATCCAGAGCCGGATTTAGTTGCGGGCAACTGGGGCAACTGCCCTGGCAACCTCCACGAGAGAGGGTCACCCACGGGAGAGACAATAATTTGAATGTGTAAGAAATCAAAATATATATCCAAATTCTAACAATATTGCCCCAGGACCCCACGAGCTACATCGAGCGAGTGTGGGCCGTGTGGGGGAGGCGGACGCACCTGGCCTCCCGCAGCGCGTAGGCGGACTGCACGAGCACGACGCCGCACACCACGGCGGGCAGGCGCGCCACGTAGCACGCCAGCTCCGCGCCGCCGTACACGCCCTGCAGCCCCTGCGCGCGACACATTTTAATCGTAACTCACCCTTCTAACCGTAAAAAGTAATACGATGTATTGCTGCTTGGCAGTACAATGCACAAAGGCCTACTACCAAGTGACGCATTGGCGTCTGTAGGTGGTCATGACCACGTACTACTAACAGGCGATCCATTAGCCAATCCACCTACCTTTTAAAACACGTGTAATTTATTCATACTCGTATCGGTTAAAATTTATATTATTATGCTATTCACTCACGAAGACGTGCCCCTCCACGTTAGTTTACTATCGACGTGCATTAGATGAATGACACGCGTACATACACAATGTCTTAGTGTGCGTGTGACCACTAAGAGTACAGATGGCAAAAAAAAAAACAAATTATATTTTTATTATATAATACTAAGGTATGCCGATAAAATTTAGGTGGACGGGCTTCTTGAGTGGATAGATCTATTCTACATACTTACTTGCAAATTATACAATTTATAATAAAATTTCCAAATCTTAAGACTTTATTAACGCCACATAAAAACTTATTACATTATTACTTTATAGTCGTTACGTGAACAAAATAACTATTATATATAAATATGACCGATTTAATATTCGTTACGAATGTTAAGATAATGTGTTATGTAGCCATTATGTTTGTTGGTGTAATATATTTTTTTTATTATTATTACATAGCACTCGGAATTTACTTTCTATATTCGTCCTATTTTTTAATTGAATATCTGTAGATTAAATTAAATAAGTAAATTATAACACGATAAAGTAAAAACTACACAAGCGAGACCGTGGCCATAAGATATTATTATTTAAAATAACCACTCATATAATGTAGATACTGAATCAGGAAAGCTAATATATTTTGACGACCTCCGTGGTCGAGTAGTGTGTACACCGGTTTTCAAGGGCACGCCACTCCGAGATCCCGGTTTCGATTCCCGGCCGAATCGATGTAGAAAAGGTTCATTAATTTTCTATGTTATCTCGGGTCTGGGTGTTTGTGGTACCGTCGTTACTTCTGATTTTCCATAACACAAGTGCTTTAGCTTCTTACATTGGGATCAGAGTAATGTATGTGATGTTGTCCAATATTTATTTATTTAACTTACTGAGTCAAGACATATTTTACGATGTCGATTCAGGGCGTGTCATAAAATTAACAAAATAAAAATCACTTCTAATTTGATTGATGTAACTTTTTATATACATTTATCTAAAAATAATCTACCGCCAAACAGTAATACTTATAATAAGTACCGCTATTTGACGGTAGTGTTTCAGTTTGAAGCCAGTAAACCTGTATAACTGGCACAAGGCACATAAAATTTAAGGTCCTAGGGTTGGTTGGCCCATTGGCGACGTTACGTGGCGGTTTAACATTTCTCACAGCGCCACTGTCTATGTCCATAGAGGTTACTATTTAAAAAAAATTACTAGCAATGGTCCAAATGAATGAAGGAATAACTAATATTCCTGATTACCCCTCCTTTTAAGCTTATCACTTATTTTAAGAGACGGGACGACAATAGCCCAAGGCGTCAGGATCGATCCTGCAACTTTTTACATCGCTGAACGGCCCGTAAACCATTATGATATTGACGCTTAATTAATACCATCAGCACATTGCTGCACTCCAATTGCAACAGATTTAAATATAACATATTTTTATATTACATACTAACACTGTTCCAAATAAGAAATATTTATCTTTATTCCTCCTACCTTTGAAATACCTTCATCAGAAACACATATGAATTTTACAAAAGTATTGCCAAGAACGGTTGGAATGAAATAGTTGATCGGGCGTAAGAGTATGTCAAATGTTTTCTGAGCCCCAAATAAATGAAAAGCGATTGGTTATTTTGATAATAATTACCCAATGGCTGATGGACATATAGAAGACTAGAGCACATTCTGGTATCAACACCAGTATGACTGCGATCAGCCACGCCAGGAGGTATGTGTTATTTTTCTGAAAAAAGAAACAAAATAATGTATGAAAAAACAATTTAATTTATTGTCATTCTTAATTTTTATTAGTGAACTTTAGAGCTGTAAGGAAAAACTAAACCGAAACTCACCTCAGAAAGCGAGCGTGATATGTCAGAATGTGATTTGGCATATTGAGTATATCAATTATAAAATGTATAGGATACAAGTATCAATATGGCGTATCACCGTAAGTCTGTTGTCAAAATTTCACGAAATAAATACGAAGTGAGTTCTTACATAATCTCACTGCTTGTCTTTTTTAGTCAATGCATCATTTTAATATTGCTTTCGTGTAGTGGAATATTACTGCTCAACACGATAAATTCTGTGGTTAAAGTTAATTTTAATAAAATAATGTTAACATATCAGTACGACTTAATAGCTTAACGGCATGCGGGCTATCGGTACGAAGTCTAAGTTCAATATTGATTCATGGGCTATTGTCTCCAGTCCTAACACATGCGATACTCTGAATTGGACTATTCCATATATTAAGAATATTGTAATAATTGCGAATTTGTGAAACGCCAAGATGATCCAGTGATTAAACGTGAATGAATCTTAACCAAATATTACAAGCAGCGCTGAATTCAAACTCAAACTCAAATTCCTTTATTCAACATAGAAGCATTACACTTTCTTATTGATGCTCAAATTAAACTCTTCCACCGGTTCGGAAAAAGGAACACCAAATTGCATTGCATGATTTGTGGTTATAAATTATTCATCTCGTGGCTGCGAAGGGAAACGTGAGGAAACCTGCATATGTTGGAAGAAAATCTGTTCCATGTACTGAAAGTCTGTTTTCACAGACTAGCAATGGAATGAGTCCCATGATATTCTCTACAAATTAAGATGAAGCCATACGCAATAGCGGAACGTACATATGAAGCTTTTTATATTAAAAGCAAAACTTTCGTCCGTATGGAATTACTTTTTAAATTTTCGGACATTTTATGTGTGTGACAATAATAAATGAAATGAACTCGTTTGGTTTAATGGCGTTATCTATTTTACACAATTATTTTAAGTTTATTGTTAATAATTATTCAAATAAACCAGTAGTATAGAGTTGACCAAAATAACAAGTTCTTTTGAACTTTATATATAGGTACCGGTTTTTTGGACAATTAATTTGTATAAAATAAGCAATAGTTTACCATTTTCATTACTTCCCAGAATTAGATCCTGTTCACGGACAGTATAGGAAATAATACAAGTTTGCTAAACCAGGGTTTAATTAACGGCTGGACAGATTTGCCTAAGATTGCATGATGAATATTTTTTCATACCTCTTCGTAGCTCCTTTAAGCTTTTCTTTCATTTTCATTGTTTTTTCGAAAAAAAAAATATTATGATTTAAAATAAAATATGTTGTCTTGTCTGATTTCGTGCCTACAGTGTTATTCTGGTGGAAATCACTTCGTATCTCATTTGCATTATATATGTAAATCTACTAACAGTGTTACGCTATACTGTTTCCTGTTATCTTTAAATGTTATAATTTTTATAGTTCCATACTTTTCATTTCACATTTCACATTTGTGTTTTCAGTTTGTATTACGAATCCTTTTCGAAAAATATCGAGCATTCTTCGGCAATAAACGTAAATGAAACCATCTTTTAAGAAATAATTAATGAAATAAAATATGTATGTTTTTTTAAATATAATTAACTCCGTTGAATTAAAGTTTATGTACGATTACCACATTCAAGAAGTGATTGGTTTTGCTTACGGATGGTAAAAGTATCTACGAGGCAATTATAGTTAGTTTGTTTTTGAAATACATTCTTACCGATATAAGGCCATGGACCAAGGTGACTGTGGCCGCGATAATGATGCAATAGCAGATCATCAATAAAACAGATGGTATCGGCAATCCGCTCTGCGACTCCACCACCCAAACTATCTCGTAGATTAAAGCTATCGCGTATGCAACCTGGAAATACACAATTTACTATTTGAGATAATTAAATATTATAAATGTTTGCTCATTGGTTGAAATTTGACACTAATCATTGTTGAAAATTAAAAAAAGAAAGGCATTAAAAAAAGTTAGACTAAAATTTGCTATGTTTTATTCCCATGCCTCGAAAAATTCATAAAGTCTTCACGTCAAGCGCCTGATTTATCACTGGTTATATTGGATTATTACTGTATCTAAATAAGAATAAGGGAATGGATTATCAGATCCACTTGCGCATAATATCTCCTGCATGCTAGTCTTCATTAGGTATGCCCAACGTGCCAGAAGGACTTCAATATTATCCCAGCTGGTGAACTTATTTCACATGGTCTTTGAAAACTCTGACTATAATCAAAGTTTTAAATTACCATTTTACATGTTAACTAAACAAAGGAAACTTTACTAACTAACTAAAAAGTTTGTATATTTCTTGATTATATTTTCTACTCTCTCCTGTGGTTTCGACCTACAAATATTTTGCCACAGAGGGAATATTTTGACCTTATGCAATAAAAAGGATGTCTCGAATCCTCTTTATTGTCCTAAGATAAAGTGTTAAAATTTACCGTTCGTATTGAACAAAATTTAGTTCCGAGCATTCAGTTTAAAATAACCATTGGTACTTTACCAAAGAACGGTAAATATTCATATTTATTAATTTATTCATTTTTAATATTCATAATGGTTGAGTCTATTATATATTTTATTATACTGACTTCGACACTTTAATATTATCTACGTTAGAATATATAACTTATAGATACTGGTTATCGCCGGCGGCTTGACTCGCGTTTAAAAAGGGGTTGGTCGTTAGGTATTATACTTAAAAGTAGCCTATGTCCTTCTTTGCAGTTCAAGTTTTCATCATACCAACTCATCAAATTCGGTTCATTAGTTTGGCCGTGAAAGAGCGACAGACAGACAAAGTTACTTTTGCATTTATAATTGTAAAGATATAAAAAAGATGTTGTTACACGATTGACTTTGATACTGTTTGTCATCATGAAAGTTTTCGGTTATCATTTGATTTTTTTATAATGAAAGTTAATATGTATTTTTTATGTTCATTTTGTTATATCTCGACTCCAGATACAAACATCATCAACTTCTATACCATTCCATGTATCGCCATGACTATTAGTATATTTAAGCCCTGAAAATAATTTAACGCAAGCCATATGGGATAATTAGGCTACAAAATTAAAAAGGCATTGCGTACCATACAAGACGCTATAAATAAAATATTTTTCAATATAGTCATGTAAGAATAAATTTATTGGCATATAATTAGGCAATTATAATGCATTAATTATACTAACAGACATAAGTTGAAATAGTTCCAACCGAATTACTTCGCTTCGCCCGTTACATTACACAATCTTGCATTCAAAATGACCTAACATAAGCTTTCATAGCATATATTAATAATATTACGATCCGGTTAGTAATCACAATATAAAATCTGTTATCTGGAAGTCTGTGAAGCTTATTACGCATTCCGCTATCCGCTCTCGCTATTTCGACATCTCGTGAGATAACTTGGCCTTAGAACTGGTAGCCCCTTCTATTTGATATGAAACAATGTTGTTCAATTACTGAGGTAGCCTAGATTAGAGCCTCGAATCAATGTTTGTATCAAAAACTTTGCAGCTCAATTTATGCGATTACAGTATTCTGGTTGCCTTCAGAATTTTTATAACATATGTAAATACCATTTATAAATTTTGGTAGAGAAAGTAAATTTACAAATAGATACTCGAAGATCTTCTAGGTTTTTCATATGGCAGATTTTATGTAATAATAACTTTGTTAACTCAGAGATTTTTAGACTAAAGGGGAATGCTAATTGCTCTCTTGGCATGTTTCTTATATTTTTTTATGTGCTATTATTGTATGTTTATATAATTCTTAGTATTAAAGACTAGCCAACCGTGCAGGGTATATTAATTATAGACCATAAGTGTGTGTTCAAATACTGATGCGCTTTTTATCACACACATAGTCCAATAGCGCTTTTCACATAATAAATTACAAATTCTCACAATACTACAAACACTTTATTAAATGGATTTGTAAATGGGAATATAGTACGGAAACATAAATAGATTTGGTATTACTTACCAGAGCATAAGCGGCAACAAAACCTGAGGCTGCTGTCACGCTGCAGCAGAATATCCTGCTGATAGCTGGCTTCATCCGTAATTTCGGAGAGGAGTCTGTGTCGCTCAGGTCATTGCTGACTGACATTGTGTTTATATTATCCACCTTCATATATGACAAATATACTAACAAATGAAATCGATTGAACTTGAACGGCGACGCCAATTACTATTCAAAATGTTGATGCATTATTCTTTAAAAACAAATTGCACGATCTTTTTTCTTCGTGATATGTTCAAAATGTTTGGACTAGTATGACTTTTTGTTGGTGTCATTGGCTTTTTCGAAATTTGATTGACGCTTCTGCAGCAATAATTTTTGAGATAATCTTTACAGGTAAATAAAGATGGACTCCCGCGTATTTGAAACTGACATCTATTCAATCATCATCGAAAAGGCAGTTTCTGATGTCGTTTTCCACGTACGATTCTTCGTCATCCTGTAAAATAAAACAATTATGATTTAATACAATATTGTTATAAATTATACAATCGGATTATATTTTAAAATTTCTGCAAGCGTTTGTTATATTTTGTACCATTAGACGTGTTGATCTCGTTTTAGTGTATTGGGTAGATTTTTTTTTTAATTTAAAGTAATTAGGATGGGTGGTGAAAGTGACACGAAAAGAAACATTAACAATGGTTAATTAAAGCAATGCCTTGCATCATCAAAACAGGAACAGAACATTGCTGTTTGACGATAGAATATATGATGTTTGGTTGGTACCTACCCAGGCTTGCACTGAGCCCTACTGCCAAGAAAATACTTATTTTAATACAAGTAAACTCCGGTAAAAGAGAATAAACAATAACAAGTGCAATTTACATGACATGACCGCGAGGAATGGCAAGAATACCAATGGATTGTGGAATTATATGAATAATTTCATTAAGTGAAACATTGTTAGTATAAAAAACATACAACAATCCTCATCTGCGGTGTTATTGTTAATAATAGACGAGAATACAATAACATCGTAGTATTTGTTAAATAAAATAAAAAAAATATGCTACCGTTTTTTCCGGGTTTTGTCGTAACATTGAGTAGCTGGGAATCTTAAGGTCTTTGACGCTGAATATATAACTATGAGAACTCGTTTTCAATGTATGGGAAATTTAAAACGCTTTATCGTAGTAAAACATAGCAATTGAAAAATTAGTTCTTGTTTACAATAAATTAACATAAAAAAATTGTTTATTTAATGTTTATTACATGAGAAACTGAGAAACAGTTGAAGACCATCGCGTAATTGCAATAATAGTTATTTCAAGGATAAATATACTATTAAATTACCGAACAAAAACTTTCTATCGGATGCTTGTAACAAGTGTGGAAATCGCATGAATACCATTACGGTATTATAGTATATGCATTGATATTTAAATAATACATTAGCTTTGTAACGATAACTTTTAAGTCTTACCATTTTTTTTTATTTATTGTACAAATGCAATGAACAGACACCTAATGGTTGGTTGTCTTCGAGTTTAGAGTTTATTAACCAATTATATTTATATGGTAAAGTTGTTCGGAATATGGACTGAGATTATTTTAACCTAAATGAATGGGGAATCATCTGGTTTGGATAATATCTTTACGACATTTTTGTTCACCGCTGAGCACAAGATAAACTATAAACTCATACAAGATGAATCTCCGAAACGATCATAAACAGTATTTAAATTAGTCTCATTAAGCATTCCAGATTTTACGAATATATATGTATATTACATAAATTGAAATTTAAACATAATTATATGTTGATGACGTAAATACAATTAATTTATAGCATACTTTATAATATAAATACTTATATTACGATTTCAATAACACGTATACATATACAATTGCATAATAAATTGAATTAAATAATTAACAATTTACAATTAATATTGTAAATTTGTGTGCGGACAAGTAATACCGGGTGTAGGAATATTATTTATATAATAACTGTAAGTTAATAGTTATTCAAGATAAACGCGTAACAAAATAATACGCCTAATATTTACATGAAAAAAATCTGTATCTATTTTGAAGTCAAAGCAAATGCAAATGTTTTAAGTATTAGTTTACTTCGAGTTTCCAGAGCGTAAAAATATATACAAACAATAGTACGTCTTTTGTAAAAGGTTTTCTTCCGAATGCGAAAAGGGATAGAAAATACGGATAGGTATTTAAATAAGTACACTTTCTTTTTTACTTGATTACCTGTTACTAGAAAGCGCGCACTAAAAACACTGTCATTAGTTCCTAATTATTCTAAACCCGCTTTGTGAACTCGGAAAATGTATAAAGAAATTGAATTTTATAAAAAAAATATACAGAAAACAAATTTTCTAGCTAATTGTATTCAGGACGGTTATTATTTTATTTTTTTTACGAATTTCGTATTTCAAAATAATATTAGAAGACAATGCTCAACAAGAAAATGCTCCAAATATATTTTATTTTAAATGAATTATTATATTTTATTACCAAATAAAAAATAATGGGCGTGTAATTCAGTACATATATATTATTAAATATATAGCAATAGTTATTTTCCTTATAAATTTTCGTTCGATGTTGATCGGCCAAGGCACCCAAATTTTACCTTGAAATTAAACTCTTCGAACCCAAGTTTCAAAACGAAAAAGAAACATTCGTATTTTATAAATCCATAATTTAATCTTAGTGTGAAATATAGTATTAATTAGTATGACACTGGTAGGTAGATAGTAGGCAGCAGGTAACCATGAAATAATGCAACTTTGATGAGTGATCACGTTCTTACTCATCCAAAGCGATTATTTCAAGGATGTTTTGTAGAAATGCATACAACTTGTACAAAAGTATAAACATAAGTTATATATTTTGCCAGAATTGCGTATGATATAAAATTATCTTTAGACGGTCTCACGAGTATTAAGCTATAACACTTGTGAATACAATATCCTGTGATATAACTGCGAGTTGAGAACTGTCCTAGCGTCTGTCGGCCACTTTCTACTAACCTCAATAATCAGCCTAAATATGAAAACAACTGGGTCCATTTTACAAAAACATCAATTTTACAGTTAGACTACTTCCTTTCTTCAATAATATGGTAGGAGACGACGTGATTCGAATGGCTGACGGTTTGGATTCATTGTAATGTCTGAGGAACTCTAGCCGTGATTAGAATTAAATAATCGATGCACTATTGTCATTAGTACGGAACATTTTTTATTTAACTAGATCTAAAAACTTTTACAAGTACTCATCGAACGTATTACTTTAATTATTTGTATCAAAACGTTTTTGTTTTTTCAAAACTTTAATTGTTGTAACTATACAAATACAATATTTCTTCCATTTGATGATGTAAAATACAATAACCACCTATGAAAACAATAGCGACAAAATTGTACATAAATATATTCCCAACAAATTGTTGTAGTCACAAATGCATCGTCAAAAATTATCTGGAAGAGATTGCCATAAGCAATAATACGTAACGAATCTAATTATTGACATGACATAATTAGTCGTGATTTAAAATAAACATTGGTATTCTCATTGGAATGTAAAAATGCCGTTTGTCAATGTTGGCGATGTTGTTATGACATAAGTAGTTTAGAGGAATAGTGTTGATAAAGGACTATTCGAATGCAAAATCTAGCAGAGCTATTAGCAAATCGCACGGTATAATATAATATATATTCCAAAAATCTTGTAGCTTTACATTTAATTTAACTGGTAATACAACAAAAGTGCTTGTTATATTCTGCTACAGGTATTCTTCAAAGGTCGAAAAATGTTTACAAAAGATTCTCAAGTTTAGTGTCAATATTATCTCAAGTTGCATATGTAACGTAGTATGACGAATGGAGTATTTGTCACAGACCACGCTATAAAGCTTAAGAGTTTGTTTATTTTAAATGCACTAATCTCAAGATATACCGGTATGATTTTAAAAATATTTTTGCAAATTTTTTCTTTCTATTATAAGTCCATTAGGTTTTGAGTATGCAAATAATACTTTGTGGTGAATAAACATATTTATTATTATTAATTAGTATTGTGTCCAGTGTCATTGAGATTCTGTGTTGATGATACATGGTTTCTTTCAATCATGGATATTGTCACTCCAAGGAGTGAAAACCACTCCTAACACCGTCAATAGTTCCTTGCGTCGACATTGGAAACTTTGATGTTATGTTCCTGCATTAATTTAATTGTAACCACATGAATTTTAACGACCTATTAAAAATTACCTGCGCGAGGCCTAGAAGGCCTTATACCTCAAAACAATTGATACGATAGTGGTTAACGGCGAGTAACTGCCCGCCTAAAGGGGAGAACTCCAAGACCCGTATCCAAACTGTTTCAGAGCAGTCAGGCAGAACTCTGTACTAAAGCTCTACTAATTGCTAGATGTCAGTATTTTTAGGGTTTCAAATCACATTAATACAGATTTTTAATGGTTTGTTTTACTTTATTGAATGCGTTCGTTATATTTTAACTTATATCATGTATGTATATATTTATCCAACATCATTCTGCTATAATAATAAAAGATGAATCATTTCTATTGTAATAACCAACTGAAAAATACTAAAGAAATTAACAAAAAACGTATACCAGACGACGCAGCGCGTGTCGAAGATTTTAGTATTTATAAGTAGCTTCACTTCGCAGTTTCAACCGCTTTAAATTTATACTATTGACGTGAAAAACGTATATTTCTTGTTCTTTGTGAGTGCATAGTGTATGTATCAGCTGTTATGTTGCTGATACTTTTTTTCTCAAATATCTTTTATTTCCAATCAAAGTATTTATACAACGTGGTCATACGTAATAATGCGTAAATTAAACGCAACATTCAATCAAAGTTATTTAACGCGGTTATTCTATCCTTCCGTATATTACATTTGTATGATGAATTATGTTTTACAATGAATGGTGTACTAAGAAAAATATGTGATTAATCATACGTACCTAGATATATATATGTTTAAAACTATTTAATACTATTGTAAATATGGCATATCGCAATAATTGATACATTTACAGAAATTAGGTTTCAAAATTCATTGATACTAAAATGTGATAGCATAACTGCCTAATAAGTAAAATAAAACAGTAATTATGAATAAAACTTCGTTATGGTCAATGATCACTTTTCATATTAGTAATCGATATTTGTGGTAGAAGCACTTTGCTTTAACGCGCTGTTAGATGTATCTGTGGCATATCAATTTCCATAACGTCCAATCGTTCGTCATGATCTGTTGGTATATAGACACATACAGGAACAGGGTTTTGCTAGTTTGGTTTAAATCGAGTAAATATAGATAAAAATGTTTTGCGACATCAACCTTGGGAATTAAGATGTTGTATCCCTTGTGCCTGTTACACTGGTTCACACACCCTTCAAACCAGATCACAACAATACAAGTAATTCTGATTGGCGGTAGAATAATGTCTGGCTAACCTTTCCAGCCGGGCTTGTACAAAGACGTACCAACAAGTGTGAATTGGTCATTGGTTGGTACGTGATTACATCACAATTATGTCTTGTAATAACCCTTAGTTAACAATCTTAACAAGATTGTACACGAGAAACAAGAGAATAATTACATGTTTGAAAATATTGTATTGTTTACTTCGAGTCGTTATTATTTCGAAATGTAATTTAAAAAAACAAGATGTATTTGTTAATCACGTTAAACACAAAAAGTGTCACGCTATTGGCTTATCTTAAATGCTTTTTTTTTATTTTTAGAACGATTTATATAAAAATATATAAATATATATATATAAATAAATGTATATAAATAAAAGTCAAATGTAGTCAACACTAAAATAATGCAGTAAGTTTTAAAAATGAGCCCATAAACGATTAAATCGAAAAATATTCACAGTACCGTGAGTTCAGTGAGTTCAGCACTCAATTTTTTTTAATAGAGTACTAGTCGATGTTTTTTGTTTGTCACTTCCATTTTTACTATTTCTTTTCAAGCGTTCTTGAGACAACACATTTAAAAAAAAGCTATGTATAAGTTAAGAATATTTAATTTTTACTATTAGAACAAATAGCAACACCGCGATTTTCCTATTTAAGTTTATACAATACGATCTATAAGACGGTCATATACAACTGTAGGACGGTCGTCTTTTAATGTCTGTAATTTATAGTCCTTGTAATTGTAACGATACCGCTATCCTAGGAAACCGAGGAAACTCTTATAATTGGCAACTCTTATAGGCATTAAATTCGCTGCATAACAATAACGTTATTTCCACGTCATAACAATAACGTTATTTCCATATAATATGGAGTTACTAAATTCAACCCACATGAAGTAGTAGCATCTGATAAGTGTTTCTCTGTGTCAACGAACTCATAAAAACTACACGTAAAGTTTTTTTTTGCACGCACATACTGACAATGGAATACTTTAGGTACTTTTGAAGCCCAAGTCCTGATTACTTCTGAGTATATATTCTATATTAAGAATATAGAAGCGAAATACTAGTATTTAGATTAATTTATGGTTTAAGTTTAAGCTATTTATTTATTGAATCTGACTGAAAATACGGTCCACAGCGAAGATCTGAATGCATAGAATTCATAGAATTCATAGAAAAAAAATACTTACCTGATGTTTGCTTGGAACAAACAAAAACATTAGAATCCACAAAAATAGGTCTTATATCAAACTCAGAACGGTAAGCAAAGTAATAACCAAGGCGCGCATGTAGAAACTTAACATCGGAGAATTCGAAGGTCGACAGAGCTAAAGAAAACATGGGCTTGCTAAATGTTTGACGCGAAGGCTATGTATCAACAGATGTGACCATTAAAGTGGTTAATATCGTAAAGAATAATTTAGAAAGTCTTCACTTGAAATATATATTTTTTGGAAATATTTGCCTGTATAGTAAATAGTAATATTAATAATCTCGTTTCTAAATTTTTTTTAAATATTTGTGGTGAGATAATAAAAAATAAATCCTCAAAAGAGATTGCTTACGAATATATAATTAGATTAGAAATTTCGATCTTTATATTATACTGAATTGAACAATAGTTTTAATTAAATGAATAATTTCATGACGTAATTCAAATAGCACTGTCATAACAAGAAATGAGCGAATGAAACACTAATTCATAGAGTGTATATATTAAAATAGATAGCTATCTTAAATACGTATAGACGCCAAAATCTATATTGAAAATGATACTTTTTGATAGTTATCTTCTATATATTTATAGAAATATATCTATTCCCCTTGGTTATGCGGTTATGCCGTATTCGCTTAGACTGAGTGTCTATTAGAGACTGAGCCAATGAATATACATAAAATTGCACCCGTGCAAAGCCGGGGCGCGTCACTGGGTTCGTATAAATATGACTTTATTTAGAGTAGGTTACTGCAACATAACAGGTAGATAATAAAATAAGTTATGTGAAGTATTTGTGTTACTGATCGACCTTAAAGTAAGCATAGATTTTATTAGAACAGCGAACAGTAAAACAGTTACTCCTAAACATTGTGATCGATTGAATCATTGTCAGCTCAATTTGCATTACAAAACTGTTTTGTGACCACACTGCCTTCGGTTGTGAATGGATATTTATAGAAACAACACATACAGGTACTGATTTAGAAGAAAACCGGCTATTCGGCTTTTTTATCAATTCCACCTTTGATTTCTTTGTTTTTTTGTTTTTTTGAGATAAGTTTTTAAGTCGTCAATTTTTATTGTGAATCTGGTATTCCCAAACCATACTTAGTTATTATTTAGGATGATGGATGATTGATATATCATTATATATGTAAGTAGCAATGCTGTGTATGTGTGTGTGTTGACTGACTGTAAGTTTATTTTTATTATTTTCGAGTCACATGATACAGTTGCTCAGAACTCTCAGATGATATATTTATTTATTTGTATAAAGTTATCGTAATAAAACATATACTAAACTGTATAATAACAAAAAGACTTGATATTTACATATTTTAAGGAAATATATTCTTACTGATAATCTTGCTTACAAAATGTAAAGTTGTATACAATATATTTGCCTTATTCATTCTACGCATACTGGCATGCAGTCCAAAATTATTATATAATTTACTACAAAATAAGGTGTTGTAAAAACTTGAGGAATTTTTTTTTGGATTTTATTGAAGTTTTTTTTATTAAGTTCATACAAACTGTTTTTTTTTCAATTCATTTTCAATCAGTAGTATAACTCGAAAATTAAAAGGCATTTCAAATTATAATGGTGTCAGTTAAATCATTGCAAAGACAGTTAGATTTCTGCGGTTATAATATTTTATAATCAAAGAACCAGTGCACCGGAACATCTATAAAATTCTATTAAGTAGTAAAAATGACAAATCACATTTTCTACAATTGATCAAATTCAATAACATATTATTTATTCTCCATTTGAAAAAAGTGTTCTTTTTTTAAATTCTTTACTATTTTCTATTCCTTTCGCGTTTACTAAGAACCTCTTTAGTAAAATGTAAACACATTTAAAGTACGTATTTAAAACTGCTAGCAATTATTTTGTAAAAGACCTTTGCGATGTATTTGAACTGAAATGTGCTGACATATTTTATATGTATATTAGTTTAATTTGACATCTAAAAGTATTTATTTTTGCTTATATTTAAATAAGACATATTACTCAACACAAGATTATATTAAGGATAAAAAGTTTCTTAGTATTTATTCATTTCTAGGCAGGATATATAAAAATTAATTGTACTTTATTGAAATACTCCGTAATTAAAAAGGTGGAAAAGAGTAATTCTCGGTAGAATCTACTCTTCGAACCGGCGGTAGTTTATACATTTAATTCAACATTGGAAAACGACGATTCAAAAATGCTTTTATGTGCCTACTTGAATATTTAGATTTTAACAAATCCGTCGTATTCCGACTTTGTTCAATTACATCGATTTATTGAATTGAGGGAATATTAATAATATAATACCACTTTTTTGCGTCAAATTTAGACACTCGAATATACTGTCGATATGTTAAAAATGTGGAACGAGAAACATTCGTTTAAACATTGACCTGATGAAGTAGTTGTTCAAGTGGCATTACAATACACAATATTTAGTTCAACTGTAGTTTTCTTCGAAAGCCTCGTACGTTCAAGGTCAACTAGAACATTAAACCACATACTTCTGCAATGAATATAGCGACACTTGCTTTCATTCCATCCATCTTATAGATATTAAAAGAATTAATTGAATACATACACTAACTGTTTCTACGACTTCGTTCGGACATAGATCTGTTAAGTAGATAGAGTTGAACATACTCCAAATATATGGGTAAAACACTAGCTAAGAAGCTAAAAACTTATTTCAAATGACAATTCGTTCAGAATCCTTTATTAATTATCTTTTTTAAATAGTCAAAAGAAGTAAGTTTCTTTGAAATTATGTTTAAGGTATTCCTAAACGTAATAGTCGTTTTAATCATAAACTATTACTTTAAAGTATGCAGCGCGCTCGTGAAGTTTAAAATTGACGTCTAAAAAGCATCTCATGAAGTACTTAGGGTTCAATACAGGTAGCACTTAATATTGTTGACTTTTGGTAAGTATTAAGAGGGTCACTGACCTAAGTGCCTTTGGACTTGCTTTGATTCGTTTCTTCTTACGATGTCTTTATCCATCCATTAGCCCTAAATAATCCACTGCTAGACATTCCTTTAGTAAACGACATTAATGTGTCGTACTTTTTCCTCCAGTGTTATTTTTTCGACATCTTTCAAGCTTCGATACTTTGGAACTAACTTTCGTCTAAATTACTCAACACAACACATCAAAATGGTCACGTGATAATTCGAATACATAAGTACATCATTTTCCTTTTCTACTCAGGAAATCGACAATCGTTTCTGCTTCGTCTAAGCCCGTTATCCTCCGAATGACCATATTTTTATTTATTCCGCGGCTTCGTTAGCGTTTTAGATGTTGGTCTTGGAAGAACAACCAAAGTTACTTTCGCATTAATAATATTAGTACAGGTACAAACTGTGGTATCAATCCATGTGGACACGATGTATGCAATAAGCAGTCGTTTTAAATTCAACAATCATGTCGAGTCATAATTAAAATTATAATCAATACCGTGAATCATCAGACCATCAGACAACAACAATGGAAGTACTAAAGTCACGATATGATATTAATGCCACTTGAATTATATATATTTTTTTAATTTATAAACGATATAAGATGGGTTAATGATCTTGGCATGATTATTAAAAAATAAGAACTTTTTTTAAATTTAAATGAATGAGTTCATTCGGTCAGTCAATCCACGTCGATACTATCAGAAGCGTAACATTACACAGTTATCTCTTATAGTTACATTTTCTTAAATGAGTGACACTTAAAAATTACATATAATATATTTTTTAAATAATTATTTATTACAAATTGTTTAATTATTAACACACGATTAGTTTAAATGGTATATATCCCAAATACCACGATAAAATTGTTTTGACTGCATAATTTATATATTTTCGAAACAGGAAATATCCAATTTTAATTTTAGTACGAGCTCTAATCATAGACACATAAACAGTTTTGAGAGAATAATATGATATATGTCATCCTTAGAAAGCAGCAACTTGCTTTATATTTAATTACTCTACTCGCAAAACTCTTCTAAGCCATGTTCGTTACAAACGTCTAACAGCTTAAAAAATCTCACATAGCTCACTCGACCTCCTTTTCTTCGGCGCATTACCCTCATTTAAGTTTTATTCAATCACGTCAAATATTCTCAGGTCAAGTTAGATTCGAGACAAAAGCTTCGGTTCTCAGACGTAAGCACTTACGTAATAAAATCACAACGCTATTAACAAATGTAAGTGTTGCTCAATCACAATATTGTTTGAGAACTTTGATACTTTTTGTTTAGCAGTAAACAATCTTGATATTTTATAATACTAATTTAACGTTATTATTGAATCGAAGGAATGCCATGTTGAAACGAAATGTAATGTTAGTCTATTAAAAGGAAATCGATTAATTTAATTGACCTTGGGGCCTGGGGACAACAATTATTTTTTTATTGCGTTTTCCGAAACTCGTTTAGGTTTTATTAGTCAGTGACATTCGTAAGTAAGTACTTCGAATAGAAACAAATCGTATTATACAAATGATTAACCAAAAAGTTAATAACCCAAGCAACGTTTAATTGGCTGATTTTATTGCTACGCAGACTAAAATTTCGTCACATCAAGGAAGTTAAATTAAACGTATGAAGTCAAATCACAGGACATATAAAAAAGAGCATTTTAGGCTTATATTTTTATTGAACTTAAAAAAAGTACTCAGTTTGATTTATCAATATAAGAAATCCTAAATATAAATACAATAACAATATAAAAATATATTTTGATACCTGGAGTGTGATAGTACCTAAGTTGCAGAGTTTTCGAATTTTAGTCAACTAATATTTGGGTATCAACTCTAATGGGTATAAATTCTTTAAATTGGGCTTCGATTTAGCCGTAACAATGTTGTATCATAAGTTGGTTATTATAATTTATATGATAATATTTACAGTTCAAGGTCTTAAAAATATGCCACCAGTGGAGACAGCTAGACGAGGTGATATGCTTCGTATTAATATTTTTCACTATTCATCTTTTACAAGTTGACACTGCGTGAGTACACTCTGTAGCAGCTATTACACGAACCTTCAATTATCATTTACAATAAGTCACTATAAATAAAATTTGAATTAATAATTCTAAAAACTATTTCAGCACGTTCAACACTCCGTTATGGTTTTATTGTAATAATAGCAAGATGACATAACACGAGTTTTATTGCATTACGGTACAACATCATCCGAGTCACGATCGCCTTCATCTCACATGAGATCTTAAATAGAAACGATTGTAGTAATGATAGTAAATATTGTTATTTACAACATATATATTTTATCTACCTACTCAAAAAACTAAACTATTATAATTGTGGGAGGAGACAATTATTAATAACTGCCATATAACAAACCGTCTTTTTGTTGCATGAAACTACAACAAGATTTTTTTAAATTAAGTATTTATTTTATTTTCGGGAAACGTACACACTTGTAGTAGGTATATACATTCATCAGCTAAGTACGTACGTACATCAACTTGTACTACGATGTCACCCGATTATTCCATAGCTGATACTTTTTAATATGGCAGTATTTCATCTGACCATAATTACGAACAGACAGGTCTGATGATGATGATGATGATGCTTGGTCTCCAAATTAAAAACCGAATTACCAGCACAATAAAATTTATATTTTTTTATGATTTAACTTTTGTCAAGTTGGTGAGAAATATCATAGAAAACATCACTAGAACATTATGAACGCAGATATAGCATTTAAGAGATTCATTTTGAAAAATATTGGTTTAGCTGTGTAGGGCAATCATTATTTCGACAATGTTATCGAGGATACATCCTCGATAACATTGTACAGAAGTCTCAAATAAGATTGATCAATGCGGTCGAGACTACAAACTCAATTATGAAGGCAAATTGTCATTACCTATTGCCTATTATGAATTACGAATATGATATTAAGAGTAATAATATATACACGATTACTGTATTGACGGTTAATTTTTTTTTTTTTATTACTATGTTAGAAAATATGCATAGGGTACATATTGAACGCGTTTATTTGAAGAAATACAACAAGCACTCTAATGAATCTTTACCAAAACTTTTGGGTTTGAAATATTAAATCCGCATATATGCACCTCAAGTTGTCAAGTGCATAATTTGTGTTTATAATTCGGTAGTTGAAGAGAAAGTCGTGAGGAAACCTGCACGCGTCGGATAATTTTTTTTTTATTTTTTGGCGCAGTAGGCGGCTTTTCAAAATAAACTAAAAATAACTAACATCATTGTTAAGCCCAATTAATTAATAAATTGTCTATGTAGCGAATATTATAAAACAAAGTCGCCCTTCCGCTGTCTATGTCTGAAAAACTCAAAAACTACCGAACAGATTTTCATAAGATTTTCACTAATATAGGGTGATTATACATCCTAACAAACGTTAGGATGTATAATTCATTAAAGTTTTATGTAAATTGGTTGAAATAATACCATGTTTCAAAGGTGTCAAAAAAATCATACTGGGAGTTTACTGAATTGCGTGCTTTAACCGTGAAAACCCGCAGTGTTTTATCTTCTACGATATATACGTTTTATGAATAGCCTTGTCCAATTTCCAATTACAAGAGAACAAAAACCAAATAAACAACTTTGACATCAAATAGACGCGGTATCATTGGTCGAAAATTTGGATGATCTCTGATATTCATTAATATGGATTTGTGAATGTGTGAAGCTGCTATCGGAACTTTGGAGGATTAAAGAGGATATAAATAGTTAAATGGAATAGTGTTGTAATATAAATAGAGTGATTGATATTGATCAAGAACTGTTAGTAGTGTATATTTAATTTAGCTGAGCTATTAGCAAATTGCATATAATACGTAAATAAAATGTTTACTTATCATTATTCTTTCTTCGATTGGAATAGGCTATTGACCCTTGTTTTGCCGTAAAGGGCGGTTAGCTAGTCCATGATAAGATATGAAGTATACCAGAGGGCTTTATGTGAGTAGGGTCTATGCCAGATCCAAACCATTAAAGTAATAAATTCGTATAAAGAATATTATTACATAGTTGAGATACTTTTGATAATTTTATATTTCTTATCTAAGAGATAGATCTTAGAGTATAATCCTTAATAGTTCCCTTGCAAAGTCGGGATGGCTAAAATAGTACTATAAAGTATTCTGCAATTCTAATCATATTTGCTTATTATCTGTAGATTCCTCAGTCGTCAATCGTCATGAGTATTTTAGTTATAATAGAATAGCATTTGCAGTTACTTTTGTATATATGTTTGCGTGAATGATTAATTAATTAAGTATAAATTGTTATAGCATTGTGTACCGATTCGATTATTAAGTTGCATAACTTCGAACATTAACGTAATGGTTAAGTACTTAGATATAATAGTTGTGTTAGATGTTAATTTAATTTATTATTTTCAAGTTTAGTATTAAATTTCTAAAACATATATTAAGATAGTATTTATATTTTATAGTCGACAGTGTAACGTTTTAACATCTATATTCTAAAGAACTGAAAAATATTTTTCGATAATTACAGTTAAAATTATAATACCAATTCCTTTATATATAATTAAAAAAATCCTGTTCTATATCATTTCAAAAATAATATTTTTTGTAGAAATGTTATTTAAACTAAGAAAATTATGAATCTCTGTAAGTAAATCATTTCACTTTTAATTTTCAAGTGGCTCATAACTCATAATTATGCGCGTGTCCTGCTTAAATATTTAAAAAAAGATCATAACATTATGTTACTAATGACACATACGTAAAAAAAAATTAAATTATTATTCAAGATTTTTATGGCATCTTTTGTAAAATAGTTTTATTAAAAATTAATTATTAATTGCATTAAAAGTATAAAACAATCTAATGACGTATCAGACTACACTTATGATAATTATTATTAAAATATTTTAAAAAATATATATATATATATTGGTAGATTGTACAATTATTTAGAAATACCGAAAATATTTATATTTTGTTTTATTACCTCACAAAGAAACACAGACCATCCGTACGAAACAAGATATCGATACACTAAGACACAAAACACATCTTAAAACAAAGATTAAACTTAAATATCCCTTTTAAAACTTAAAAACAAGTAATATAGTCGTTTTCACATTAACTGATCACTAAACTTGAAAAAAGAACGCGCGCGCTTACGTGAAGTCTCAGCGCGATACTGGCCTCTGATTGGTAATAGCGATTAAAGCGCGGGAATGCACATGTCAATGTTTTCCGAACGGGTTTTTGTGGCCCGTATGCAAATATTTGGATTGTGCAATATTAGAAAATTAGCTTATTTTTTTCGAATATTCTGTAGTTGTTAATTCGAATTTTATTATAGACATAAAAATCTAATTTTAATCGTACTTTTAGTTAAATTAAAACGTAAAAATACGAATTTTAATTTTTTTATATATATTTGATTTAGGCACCTATAAAGAAATTATTTCTGGATTCAAAATCACAATATACCAAAAATTTCTAATAGACCTTGAATTTTCTTGAAACGAAATATATCGGTTAGCATAACATCAATTTATGTCAATAGATTTCACATGAAAGGTTTTTAAATTTGTTTAACTAAAACTAGGGCTCCAGCCACCAAACGCAATAATTGAAAGCACTACAACTTGCAAAACAGTATTACTATGTTAAATTCTTATTCGTACATACCATACGGGTATTTATTGGATTATAATAAGACGTATTTCAGCGTAAACAATTCGTACCGTATAGTTTCGTTTAAAACTTTGTATTTTTTAACTAAACGAAACGCACATGCAGGTCGTGACTCAGGCTGCTCAGCAGGAATATTAAGCAGTTGTTCATACAAATTTTGTCTCTTTATTGTCTACACTTTTCTATTTGGACTTCGTTTACACTTTACACCTAACTGAATTTTAAAACATTTTTAGATCGACTTAACGTATACTACACACCAAGTTATACAAAATGAATTCACAGATTATATATATTACGTTAGTCTTTCTCATTTATTAATGAAAATAAAAAAAAAAACAATACTAGAAAAATGCGTACCGTAACGGAGGTTATGCATCGGAAATTATGACCATAGGAAAACGTAAGGTAAGCGGGTTACAGAAATATTTTGTTAGATATATGTATATGTATATTTGTTAGAGACAATAAGATTTATAATTAACCTTCATGTCTTTGGTTAGAAATAAAGGCTTAAGTCGTAATGAAATTTGTTCCTTTTCTTGACTATAGCTTTTATTAAATGGTCAAGTGGGTAATGCTTATAAGAAATACAAAAACAATTTAATTTAATAAAATGTTTTGATACAAAATAAATTGTAATACATATAATAAATTGAATTGTCGGGAAATAAAGTTGAATTTAAGGCTTCGTGTTCTGACGAGTTGATACACATTTTTTGCGGCTGATTTCTCCTCTCAGTTATATGATAAAAAATATGTTTAATGGCTTAATTTATTGTAACCTGACATTTGACGTGTTTGCTAATTAGCAAAAAAACCTTTGTATGATAGAAGATAAAAGATTTATAAATTCTTTAATTATGATAATGCCTACCAATTTATTTTTTATATCTTGAACATTTGTATTACACATACATATGAATAATAAAGGTTTTATTCAAAAATTCTAATTTCTAACAATATAAAATTTCAGCTAGTTAATTTTTCAGTTAATCTCTAAAAACCATGAAATAAAGTATCAAGTTTTGTTGTTTTAGAATCGACTTCGAATTTTAAAAACATTCGTTATAAATTTTGATAATATTTTTTATACAAATATCTTAGGCACTGATCATAATTTATAAGTACAAGTAACTTACAAAAGTTCGTAGTTTTCGTTATTCATTCGCCGTGTAAGTATTTACTACCTATCGTTC
This sequence comes from Vanessa tameamea, assembly GCF_037043105.1. Lineage (NCBI taxonomy): Eukaryota > Metazoa > Arthropoda > Insecta > Lepidoptera > Nymphalidae > Vanessa > Vanessa tameamea. The sequence goes on from NC_087331.1 coordinate 3,165,162, forward strand.
GATTCTCATCATTATACGCATTTATCAGTGTCTCCATGTTTAGCGTGGTGAAGGTTAGAATAGCATCCTTCGCCGCATCCTCAACTATTAATGAATCATTAGTTTCTCACGAAACACAATGTCGTTTTTCTACTACCTCTTTTGCTTTATGTCATATATTTTACATTTTTTAGGCCCTTATTTACGGGGATTAAGACATATTTTCGAATGAAAAAATACAAGTGAACATTAGACAAAGGTACCATTACATTCAGTACGTAGGTATTACAATTACACCGCCAAGACCGCCCCAACAGTACCTTGAGGTCGAAAATGGTAATGTTTTTAAGCAAAACGTCAATCACTTCCTTTGTCTAAGAGTATTTTACTATGAGAACCAAATTTAAATGGACACCATTTTTGTTTCGTTTCAAGGATCTCTAGTTAGAATGGCGTACCAACGGCAAGTACTTTAAGTAAACTACTTATTTCCTGTTGCTGAAACAGGGGATAAAATCAATTTACGAAAGTAAATTGTAAGTTTGAATGATTATTCAAATATTTTAAACACTGGCTGGCCTAAACTCGGCATCTATCGATTAAGACCTTAATAGAACGAATAGCGGTATTTCTAGTATTCGCTAATGCAGCTTCTTAAATATGCATTTAGAATATAAAAAAAGTTAATTTTGACTGATTTTTGCCTATGTTTACTATAGAATAATCATTTATTGTATGTATTAGAGGTAATTTAAATTTAATAGTCTAAGAACGAACCTTCTCTTAACTATACGAAAATAAATTGAAATGAGAATTAGAGAAAATTATCGCCGTATATTATATGATACCTACTTGGTGGTAGGGCTTAGTGCAAACCCGTCTGGGTATGTACCACCCACTGATCAGATATTCTACCAGCAAATAGCAGTAATCAGTATTGTTGCGTAATGTGTTTCAGTTTGAAAGGTGAGTGAGCCAGTGTAATTACAGGTACAAGGAACATAGTTTCTTAGCTCTCAAGGTCCTTATAGCGCCAATGTCTATGGGCGTTGGTAACCACTTACTATCAGATCCATTTGCCCGTCCGCCTAACTATTATATTACATAAAAATATTTAATAAACATCTTTTATAAACAAATTACCGACAATCTTGTCTCGACTGAAATATAATTGAATTATAACTGATAATATAATACCACCTACGTCTTTAAAACAACATTAGGTTTCTACTTGATAAATACAGTACTGTATCAACCTTAACCTCATGCTCGCTGTGGGCGCATATTTCCACGTACGTGACGGTACACCTGTCTTCGTCCTACGACTGTTGACTCATGATGAATTACTGGGTTGTCTATTGTAAATTCATTAAATCACAGCAACTTAGAAAGCCTTGTATATTTGATCTTGAAGCTCGGTTATTATTTATGTTACATAATCATCTTGTAAATGTTTTTTTTTTTTGTACCACCTTGTAAACTTCAACCCGATGCGTTACAGCCCTAGGAAAGTAAAACATCTATACTATACAGTAAGTATAAATATACTAGTCTATACCTACTAATATTATAATTCCGAAGTAACTCCGTCTGTTTGTTGCCCTTTCACAGCCAAACTGAATTTAATGAAATTTGATATTAAGCCAATTCGAACTCCAAGGAAAGGCATAATAAGTATGCTGTTTTTTATGCTTAAAACCTGGCCAATCCCAAAATTCCATTGAGACAGCGAGCGATAACTAGAAATTTTTATATGGATCCCAGACACCTTTTTGGTTAGATATTAATTTCAGCTAAATTTATTTAAATTATTTTCTGTTAATAATGCATAACATCTATGGTAAAAAATCATTCTGTATAGATAACATTAATGCTGACCACTGTTATCCTCTGAACTGTCACTATATCTGTGTTAAATTTATATAAATAAGTTTTCCACGTATAACATGATAAAAACAGTTTCAATTGCAATTAAGAATGTCTGAAATAATATTATTTTGTATCCAATATTTATCTCGATATATTAACAACTAGTAATTAAACTTTCATATACATACTTTTTATACTATACCTACGTCGCTTAAATATCTCCTCATTTCATAAGTTTTTTATATATTAATAAAAACAATTATCAAAACCTCATATGCAATGTAGGTGATCACTGATCACCACCGCCCATCGCACCGTAAGAATAAAAACTTCATGTATGAATGTGCCAATACATCATCAACCCTGGGAACTAATCTCCTGTTACACTGGCTCACTCACACACCTTTCCACATGAGAACGCAACAATACTAAATATAAGTACCTATTGCTGTTAGACAGTAAAATATTATTATTAAAAAAGCTAAATATAAAAACACTTACTTATAGGTAGACAAAATTTAGTTTAGTTCTCAAACCAGCCTCCACACCCCCAAACAATTTACGATTTGAATGAAACAAAAACGCATTGATTTAAGGTCAAAAGGAAGTAATGTATGAACAAGAGCTATAAAAGCTGCCATATCGGTTGCCCACGTAATGAGCCCAACTACGTGACGGGTAATGATTATTGCATTTCTGTCGTACGATTGAAATTTCCGAATAACAAAGTATAACAGACCTAGTGCTATAAAATCCTAGTACATCCATCAATAGTTGTTATCAAGTGAAATTCATGCTCAAGCAAGATTGTTGAGAAATTATTTGTAACGCTACGCTATATGCTAAGCCGAGCCAAGCCAAGTTAAAGCTATGCCATGTTTAGTGCTGGAACTGTCCGCCAAGCTCACCTATGACCATTAGTGACGTCACATCCAACTATTATGTGAGAGGAATTGAATACCCGCACCATTTTTTTCGGGAAGTATTAGTTATTGCCTTTAGTTTCGTATAATAAAAATTATATTGTCTATGAAATTGTTAATGTGGAGTTGGAATTGTCATCGTGACCAAATAAAAAAAAGTGAAGCAACCACCTGGGGCCCAATTCTGCTAACAGGTAACGGTTATGGTACGTCGTAATTGAGGATTAATTCTACTTATTTATATCGGTTATAATACCATCCCGATTTTATTCCGATCTAACTTCAACTGAACTGCAACTGGATTGTTGTTAGTAGAACAGAAAAAACGACTGATTGGCAAACGATTACGTTTGATTCAATTGAGATGAAGTGATAATTAAAAAGTAGAATTAGTAACAGCCCCTAAATGTCCCACTGTTGAGCTAAGGCCTCCTCTTCCTTTTAAGAAGATTTGGAGCTTATTCCACCATGCTGCTTCAAGGCAGGTTGGTTCACACATGTGGCAAAATTTCGAAAATAGACACATACAGGTTTCCTCACGATGTTTTCCGTCCCACCGCGAAGCACGAAATGAATTATAAACACAAATTAAGCACGTGAAAATTCAGTGGTGCTAGCCTGGGTTTGGACCCGCAATAATCGGTTAAGACTTAAGATGCATGCATTCTAACTTAAACTTTGTTAGTAGAATTGGCGCCCAGAAAATACACCAGAGTCTGGCATGAGATAAATTATATTAACTTATTCGTTGATGCCAATACGGACTAGATTCGAACCTATAGATAACCAACGGTAAGTTTCACAGAGAATATGTAAATTAAAATATTAATACGAACCTGTAGGTAACCAACGGTAAGTTTCACAATAAAGTAAAGTAGTAAGTAAAATTTTAATACGCATATTTCATGACGTATTTATTTCCAAATTTAAATATTCTCAATCTGGGTACCTCCTATCGTTAATATTTACGATGTGTGATAAGGAAATATAATATTCTCAAAAACTTGATCGTAAGTCATTTACAATAATGTATATTGTTATATCTGGTAGGGATTAATAGATTTCGACGCCATTTGACCGATAGAGGTGAAAGTTTATACATCGAGGTTACAAGAGGTGTTGCACTACATACACCTTCAATACCGTTTAACAAAACGCTGGATGAACCCTACAAGATAGATCAAAATTGTACTACAGTATTGAAAACCTTAAACAGGTCTACAAAAAAGTCCGCAATATATATATGTTTGTATCATAGGGATAACCCACAATAACCATTTTATATCTTTTAGTTTTTACGAGTCGCTAGTTTTAGATAAAAAATAAAACAACTATATGCTACACATACGAATATATTTATAAGTGACATATATGAATTATAATATTATAATATAGAAAAAATACATTGAATTTTAACGGTTCTGTCAATGAAGGTAAAGAAGGTAAGTACAGGCCTTAGTTAATATTCATTTAAACTGTACAGATGCGACTTTAACGGTTTGCTTGAATTACAAATTCTATTTGTTTTTTTTTTTAAAGAAAATACAATCAAAGGTTTCAACCTTTTTGCGTTTTATGAATTACACATAAATTTTCTCAATATATGATGTTTATTATTAAATCCAAATTTTATTTCTTTTAAGTCGAGATAATTAAAATATATTTACCTATAATTATAATTAAATATTAACATTAAAATATATAAATAATAGAAGTCAATCTTGAAGAAGTGACATAATATACCTATTTTAAATATTCTTTATATTATAATCCTTTCACTCGGATAGAAAGAGTTAAGCAAAAAAATAAGTATTAAAAATTAATGTTTAAGTTAGAAATATGTTAATGTGTAGTAGTTATAATAATAAATTACGATTAACCAATATTAAAAGTTACCATAAAAGTAAAGTACGAATAAAAATGTTACAAGTTTTTAATATTATGACATTTCAATTGAAATTACAAATTTAAAAGATATAGTAATAATAATATATAATAAATATTTATTAGTATGTCGTGTAGCAGAAAAGATAAAAAGGTAATAAAATCGATTAAAATTGAACGAGACGAACGAGTGAATTGAAAAAATATAATTTTAATTATTGAATAATTTTTCTATTAAATGTTACCAATACGAAGTAGATTCGATAATTTTCATATAAACAACTTAGTTATAACTCAATACCATTTTAAAGTAACTATTGTTGTACATGTTTATTCAAACAAACGCTATAAACAAGATACATTGTTTATTTGATTATTATAAGGTTCCAAGAAACTGTTAAATGCGCATCAGAAATCAGTAAATATATAAATCTGATAAAATTTAATATTAATAATAGAAACATACATTTGAATATATCTACTAACATACAAGCGGTCAAGGTGGGGTAAGTGAACATTTGTATGCGTTAGTAACTATGTCACTTACTATAATAATGCACAAACTACGATGCAAATAGAGACAATGACAAAACACCGATCACATGAAACATCAAATCGAAAATGGAATCAAAACATTGACATAAAATGCGAATAGTCAATTCAATAATTTCGAAACGATGTATACAATACTTTTAAGATCTTAAAACATAAATAAACTCTCAAAAAATATTATACAAAATAGGCTCACTCTCGTCAACGCTTCATAATCTGTTACAATTAAATCATAGATTAAAAAAAAATTGAAAGTGAGCCTCTTAACACACTCTGATAACAGCTTTTAACACTTGTTGTTCCTAATACTCCTCCACATTCCCTTTATTATCACTAGAAGATGCATAAGTACAACAATTTTGATCTAATTCTAGGCAATTCGGTTAGCTATATCCATTAGTACCCGCGCAGTGACAACGTCAGATTCAAGTGAATACTTCGAAGAAATTTCGAAACTTAACTCAACGATACACCTTTGAACACTTTATTGTCAATTGGTAATAAAATAAAATAATTTTAATGGCAATACACTGTGAATTAAATTTCTTCAAAGATTTTTTCATGTATTTTTCGCGAAATGTTTAAGAGAAAATATGTAAATAGATTTATTTGCAATATGGCAACATTGTCACAGCGTAGCATAATGAATAGTACAACTAAGGGCATAAGCTTATAATTATAAGCACTAAAGTTCGTCTCGTTGATATCGTAAAATTCGTTACTAATTAATTGAGGTGGGTTGAAAAATGTTCATGCCCTTCGTTTTTTGATAGTTTTGGAAGAAATCAGTTAACCAGCTAACGTTAATTTGCTGCATATTTACGGCTGATTATTTAAACAATGATGTATTCTTCTTTCGAATATCAAACCAATAATGATAGAAAGAGATAAATCTATGTTTGTTCAAACCAGACCGCTATACAAAGTTTACAAGTAAAGCCGATAATATTTTTACATGATTTGCTATAGAAAAGTTATTTATTTGAAATGAGAACGACCGATCTGTTATACTATTATCTGTCAACTGATTTATCCAATTACTCATATTTTCACATTGTTTATAAAACTTAGCCGAACCGAATCAAGTTGTTTCACAGCCTTATTGAAGTCTTGGTTGTTAAGTCTCTGCCATATTTGGAATCAAGGTAAGTACGCAAAACTATTACATCTTTGGTGGTTTTCGAATTAATATTAATAATAGAGATGCGTACCGTCTTCAAAATAATTACGATATAACAAAGGGGATATATTTTTAAAGCTGTTTTTTTGGCAGAGACAAAATTATTAAAACAAGAGGCGGGAATGTATTTCCTTTGTTAATGTTCTTAAAATACGGTTGTCATTTGTATTTATATCACATTTAATTATATATATGTCAGTTGTCAATTATGGCTGTCAGAACAAAAGTGGCATATAGTTGATACGGAATATAGAGATCATTTAACCTTTCCACATTTAAATTATGGCTATTTTAAAAAGGTAAATATATGTATTTATTTTAAGTAAGGCTATTATTAAACTCTTATATTATTAATATAGTTTTGAAATTTGATATTTTTATATTATACAGGCTGTAGTAATAAATATCTTTGTACGCTATCCACTTTTGCAATGACCGCCACTGTTGTTCTTAATATTATTTTGTAATACATATTATGTTCTTATTTGATCTAAGCCTCTTCTATTTGTTCTCAGTCTCAGGGAATGTATGTTGGTAAGTCTCTTCGTTGCCTTACAAAATATGTTCTTCGCATCGAACTTTTTATAAACTTCTTAAAAAATATTTGAAGAAACCATTGTTTTTTTTTTCAAGTAATTTAGTGAGTTTATTTATCTAAAGTACTTAGTACTATAACCTACTTGAAGCAATTTCTTTTAATACAAATAAATTGGCCTAGTAAAGTGATTTTCGATTACAATAATTATTTAGCACAATTCGATATAACAGGAATCGAAGGTAAATGTACGAATATAATATTTTTTTTGTACACTATAATTAAAGGCATATTTTCGAATAATTGGGTTTATTCTTAAGATCACAATGTTTGTGCGTGACTATGATTTATATATTTATTATCAATTTTTGCACTCCTTGTATTATCATCGAGGAAAGCTAAAGCCGTTTCAATGTGTTTTAGTCAGTGTATTTATAAACGCAATCGTGTAGCGCTGGGGACGGACTATATATGACTTCACTGAAATAAAACTTTACAAATATCGGCCGATCCATATGAATATATACACGAGTCCACAAGGCAGTGCGTTTCGAATTTAAATCGTTCGTATGAAATAAAGTGTAATTTCAGTTTTTTCTTCACTCTCGCGGTCGATAATGTAACGATAAATGCAATGTCTTTTAATATTTGCTAAAAAATTACATTGTTTTCTACAAAATCGTGTTTTAGCTTAAAATATAACACCCTATTTAACATTCAATTCGGAGAAAAACTGGTTTCATCGCAACAACAGAGTGGCACGTATGATAAAAATAACTGTATTTGATACAGTTTTTGAGATTATTATTCTCTTAAAGCTATAGAGTTGATATAAATTATAATATGTATTTTTGTAATACTTCGTTACATTTTGTGCAATTCGATCTTCAATATCGCAGGTGAACGCGCTATTTTATATAATATATGTACAAATATCCCACGGTTCTGACTAGATGTTGCGAATGTCTATACCACCACGCCAAGTTACAAATTACGGTTTATCTCATTTTAAGCCTCATTAATTCCAACGTCAGCCATTGCTGTTTCACCCGCGAGTAACAAAATGGCGCGAAATTAAATAAATTATATATGAAAAATATAACATTAACCATCGGTTTACATATCCAAATAAGTTCAATAAAGATAATGAAATGGTTACATATATTTATGGATGTTTGTGAATATTGATATAATTGGTAAAAACATATTTTAAATTTTTTTACAGACTAATATGACAAAATACTATGAAAAAAAGACCAGTATTTAATTCCATTTGTCTTAGTGGTCATATATACAAAAACTACAAGACTGAATATTTTTCTATGAAAACTTGTAATTTAATTAGTCTACACCTATTTTTTAATCTCTGAATACGAATACTGTTGGATTTTATTTCTTTCGTTCATTATTTTTTTTAAAAATATAGTCTTTTTTGGTATCGTGTTATTTAACGCTTGTAAAGACAATATCAGCTGAACCGTCTTATACAACCCTTGGCGTGGGAATTCTAACTTTTTTTAAATTTTTATCATGACTTTTAACTACGATAAATTCGTATTTTTGAGAGATGATGCCAGTAAACATATCATTCGGCTTTTCTCAATTTTTTTATACATATTAGAAATTACTAGGAAACTCTATTTTTTTTCGAAGTTTTATAATTTAATCTGTACTCATAAGCATGTCGTTTAACTGAATTTTTGCTACCTTTGATATGATAATAGATTAAGATAGCACTTCTCTCTATTCGTTAATAATATAACCTTTTGGTGACAATAATTAATCAATCAATGTTCTACCGTGGACAAATTTATGACTACAGATTGAATATATATTTATACATATACACTCTGTTAGTAATTTGGTCAAAATTGACTTTTACTATGACTTTTGAATGTCATATTATTTAAATCTGTATGATACATATAGGATACAATTTTCACTGTTTTTTTTTTTTAATTTCTTCAAGTTTAGAAAACTTAAGCTATTTACAAGCGTAAAACATCTATGAAGGTTTCGCGTTTTCACTAAGTGCATGTTTAATTAATGTGAACTATTTAAAACTTTATTAGGTCTCCAGTAAATTCTAGATAAAGGAACTTTTGCAAATTAAATATTTTACTAATAGTTATGAGAAAATGCAATTTAAAAAAATACATACATGAATATTCGAGAAGAAGTCGTTTAGGCCTAAAGATATCGATTTTTTTTTTTAAATATTTCAATTGCGTACCTTAAAATAATATTTTAGGAGAAATTATCTAAAAACGATACACAGACATAATCGACATATTTCTAACGATATAATTCTTATATCTAAATATTATACCCAACAATGAATTTAGATTTGAGAACCCGAAACCAATTTTTGATTGAATATTCAATTAAGAATATCTTTTTAATATTTATGTTTTAAAATGGCATACTGCAATACTGGTCGGTACGAGAAATAACTGGTTATAAATTAAATTTTATATATAAAAAACTTTTAGTTATCCGAGTTCGGTACAAAATAACACTTAATTTCTTCGACCAATATCTGCAGCTGCATAGATCGTCGTAAATCAGTTCCTCTTCATCATGCAATTCTTTTAATACATGAATATCAAAAAGATACAAGATTGTAAACATTTGCGACAAACATCGCTTCAAGATCAGGCTTCGTAGCCTATAGAAACTACATCAATTTTTTTGACTTTGACTTTGAAATATTTCCAGTAAGTTTCACTGACCTGAGTGAATACTTTTTTATATTAAAGATCTTACTACAGTCCGTTGCTGGTAACCGTTGATAAACTGCATCTTCACTCTGAGATCATTTCCGAAGTCGATCCTAAAACCTGTTTAAAAAAAAAGAAAAATATTATATATATGACATTAAAATTACAATGACACAGATGTATAAAAGGACAGATTTTCAGAGCACGTAGTCGATGCGGTGTGTGGGGTGGGGGGTGGGGGGTACACTCACGTGCGCACGGCGGGGCGCAGGCTCTCCCGCAGCACGTAGTCGATGCGGTGCGCGAGGGTGGCTCGCGGGCGCAGTGCGGGGTGAAGTCGCTCCCACAGTGCGGGCGTCCACTCGAACTCCGTGTACGAGTTCACTTGCTGTGGATGATCATATCATTATGTTCAACCGTAACAATATCAGCCCGAAAACGTCATTCATGTGCTAGTCCGAATGTCGCTCTTATTTATTAAGAGTAACATGCTAAATAACTTTCGCAGATACTTCACGTTTGCGGTGCGCAATAAATACAATGATTGGGTTTTACATTAACAAGTGCACTCACTTGTATGTATTCAGGATCGAGGATCTTCTGGCTATCGGTGGCCAGCACTCGTACCATGTGATCGCTGCGTGTGGCCGTGGTGAAGCGACTTTGTCTATCGTATATGGCAGATATTTCCAGATCCTGTAGAGACCTACGGAGGCGAACTATGCCTAGAAGATCGTATTGCCATACCCAGTAACCTGAAAATACATTTGTTTGTCCAGTATAATGAATATTCTTAAAAAATATATTAAATATTAAATCTTACATATAGTATCGATTTTATTTTTTACGCATTCAAGCAACATTACAGCTCATTAATGGCAACACATAATTATATCAATTATAAAAAAAATAGTATTCGTTTAGGAAGTCTACAATTTCTCATTTAGCACTTAGTGACATTACTCACCATGTATGACAAGTCTTTTTAATTGAGTGCACTGCCAGCATAGTAATATAATCGGATTCACGTTAGACATGGTAAACTGAAATAAACAAAATATGTACAGACATAATTTATTCATTTACTTTTGTTTTATAAATATTTATTAATATTTTTCATAATTTAATATGTGAAATTACTTCTTGTGCTACTTTGGAATTAAATATTTTATGTTACTTTTGTATAAACTTGAAAATGAAGATGAAATTTACATAACTTTATATATATATAATGTTGTTTTTTTTTTAGTAGTAATTTAATTTAGTTAGATTAGGGTGTTATAAAAAAAAAATATTCATAGAGTTAAAATTTTTGCTATAAAACTAATTGATTTTGTAACAAAGACTATGTAACAAATGACAACTGGTAATACCGACTTGGTTACCATACCAAGTCTGAATTATTAATTTCAAGACTTTGGTAAGCATATGTAATAGTAATAGCTATAAGTGATTTTGACAGACACACATTTACGCACATAATTTTGTTTTCGTGTTTACAGCACAAGTTACACACACACACACATAAGTATAGCATAAAGATTATACCTCAGTGGGTTCCCGATGATGTTTGATAATCCTGCCGCAGACGTCAACAGTGTTACCCGGGGAGTCGATCCAAACGAATTCGCGTATCGTCTCCTTGTACATGAGCACAACGCGTTGGAGGATACCCACGTGTAACTGTCGAATAAAATAAAATTACCTATATTATATCAGGACTACTACTTCGAAGATGTTTAACATATTATTCATAGCTTATAGTACCAAGATGGACTAAAGCGGTATAATTTATCGAATGCTGTCAAAACAATAGCAGATACGCTAAAATTTTGTACGATTTTTGCGTACACAGATGTAGATAATAAAAACTTAGTCACTCACTGTTTCACAGAATAGAACCTTCAAAGAGAACAATGGTAAACCCTCGATGAAAACTTCCTCAATCACCATGTTCATCATGCAGTGTGGGACTGTTATCTGTGAACAAAGCAGATATTATAGATGAAATCTAGAGATCTTTGATATGCGGTGCCTAGAAAGAATGCTGCTCATAGTTTGGGCGTAAAAAATTTAACAAAATACAGAAATCGTTTTAGACTAAATAGAGCAGTAAACTGGGACATGTCCGGTACAGTCAGTGTACTTCAGAATATGTTATGTAGAGCAAAATTGAGGGACAGAGAAGCGTTAGCAAAAAAGAAAAATACGGCTTAGAAATATATTAAGATTGTATAATAACCAAAATTGGGGTCAACTTTCAATTGTGGAGTGACACAAGATGGAAAAGAACGTTCTGTTGTATATTTGTATCTACTGTCATTATTTATCCAGATATTGCTAATCGATACTCCAATAGCATTAAAACGTTATTAGCCTACACCTAACCATTCACTAAAATATTTCATTTAATAAACTTAAAATGTTTCTCTTATATACAAGTTTAGATGTAATGGTACTTTATATATCCAATGATTGAAAAGCAATATTGTGTACATATTCTAAAAAAACCGTACTTGATACATATTTATTGTGGAATATACTCACATCTTTACATGAAATTTTTAGACAACACAATAAATCATTCGTTTATTTTAAATGTTGCCAGTTCTATTTCATAAATTAAATTAGTAACTGTCTGAGGAGGTCGGTTATAAATATTACCATGTTGGTTCTTAATGGTTACCACCGAACAGCAATTAATATTATCATGTTTCGGTTTGAAGGGCGAGTGTAAATCAATCAAAATATTCAATTAGGCATTTACAAACATTTTTCCACGTGCTTAAAAGACGTCCGTATTACATGCAAAAGGGACGAAGATTCTTAGGTCTAATTGAGTTTTACTCATAGACGAAAGCCTTTCCAGTTCAAATTGTCGGCATGCATTCATGTGAGTTAGTGACGCTCGTGTTTACAAGATGTCTTAGTATGCGTGAGATGACTAAGAGTAAAGACAGACAAAAACACCCAAATTAGAAGAACCAAACCCATCCTGATTTGTTGGATTGTGATACATCAAATTCCTCATCAAATGATTTATCATAAAAAAGTACATATATGTTAATTGAATACATTTTATAACATACCTATTTATTTCTACGAAGCCCATTTTTTTAAATGATTTATAGGAAATAAAGATCTTCATGATTTTTTAGTATAAATCAACTTAAAAACAAATGGTCATCACTTTCCATCAGGGGATCAATTCACCGTCCTGCCTACCTATTTTAAATAACAAAAAATAATAATGCTTACAACAATCAAAGTCACGCGAAGGCTTCGGTTCGCGTAGTTCCAATCCACGAGGGGTAGGTTGACGGGCCGTTTTTGTCCAATATTCAGCGTGAGGTCTGTTATATGACCCATCTGACTCAGAGTCTGCAGTGTTGGCGTACTCATCAGGTCAAAGTCGAAGATTAGTTGCTGAAATTTAAAAAAAAAAAATTAAATTAACAGTAAGCAACATGCAATAATTTTGAGGCCAAGTTTGTATCATCTCCTACATAAGTCGATTGTATACATAATCTCTTAATAGTTGAGCACATAACACCATAAACATTGTAAATTAAAAATTTTGTCGCATCTGTCTTTGATCACAACAATCTCAGATTACCGGGTGCATTTTAATTTAGATTTCTTCACTACATAGGTCTAATTTACGAGAAAGGTTTCAGTACATTATTTATGAACATTTTGTGCGAATTAGCTGTACCGAGGACATAATAAATTAAATGTTCTTAGAACTTTAGGGCGTCGCTACATAAACGCATTCAATTTATATAATCTATAGTAATTAATGACGAGACGTTCTTTTGTAATTCCTAACTGAAAAAAAAATCACTAAACCAATATACATAAAACTTATACGAGAAGATGGAACTCTGTACAAAGAGTTAGTATATAATATTTTCTTGTAAGTAGCTGCGGTTCGCAGTATCAACAGTTTTAAATTTAGATTATTGGCTTGACAAGCAAGAATTACACGTTAATGTAATTAATAATATGAGATTGAAACGTTCATTTTAAACGTTAATATAAATTTTATATTAAAATCATATTGGTATAAAGGTTTCCCTTGAAAACAATAATTTTGCTTTTTGATATATGTATATGGTGGTCGGGCATTCTGCAAGCTCCTCTCGTCATCTCCACTCGCTCATCATATATTCTCCCGCTGGTTACAATACTTAGTATTCTTGTGTTCTGTTGGAAAAGTGAGTAAGCCAGTGTAATTACAGGCACAAAGGATATTAGTATCTTAGTTTCCAAGGGGTATTGCTTATGTCAAAATTTCATACGGCGCCAATATCTATGGAAAGTGGTAACCGCTTACCATCAGGTAGCGTATTCGCCTGTCCGCATACCTATATACCTTAAAAAAAATTATACATACATACATACAACATTCATATAATAACGTCCAAATTAAAAGTAGTGATTGATGTAGGTAAACCACTGTGTTATCGCATTACTCGTCATAATTACGTGATTGTCGGTTAAATACTCACTCGTAACGAGGAGAATGCCATCAAGCCAGCGTTGCAACGCGAAAATACTGTATCAAACGGTGAAACAGTGCTAAATGTAAGCGGTCTCGAATAGTACTCCACATACTTATGCTGAAAGAGATATTTAATTATATTTCGAAATATATATTAGAGAAATTACTTCATTCCTCAACGGGAGAGCAGGCCTTAGCCCAGCAGTGGGAAATTTACAGGCTGATTATTATATTATATACTTCATTCGACTGGTGAGTTCCGTTTCGGTGCTGTTCGGCAGAATGCACAATTTGAAACAATGACACTTCACCATTGCCGGCCATCCTTAACGCGACTTATTCTTATAATCTAGCTAGTAATTTAACATACATTTTACATGAACAGCCTATTCATTTCCCACTGCTGGGCTAAGGCCTCCTTTCCTTTTGAAGAGAAGGTTTTGGAGCATATTCCACCACGCTGCTCCAATGCGGGTTGGTGAATACACATGTGGCAGAATTTCGTTGAAATTAGACACATGCAGGTTTCCTCACGATGTTATCCTTCACCGCCGAGCACGAGATGTATTATAAACACAAATTAAGCACATCAAAATTCAGTGGTGCTTGCCTGGGTTTGAACCCGCAATAATCGGTTAAAATGCACGCGTTCTGACCACTGGGCTATCTCGGCCTAATCTAGCTAGTACGAGACTGCATTCTAAATTATATTTGCTAACTTTAATTAAAGTATGGGTTGTTTCTTGTCTAGACCAAGTGTGTTTCTTACTGGTTCTTCTGGGTAAAGGAAAGTGATCCTCGGTAAAAGGAAGTGTAAATTACTTACTGTGTATCTGTCGTTTTCATTCTTCACCGGTGCCATGATAGAACCCAGTAAACTGAATCTTTGTAAACAGTGAGAATTCTTAAACATTAAACTCTCAGTGATGATTCTGAAAAGAAATAAATTTTTAATTTTACATATCATGAATAAAATTCTATAAGATTATGTTTGATAATTTATTATAAAACATTCCCGATTTGAGAAAGTCGAGGACCGTTAAAAAAGTATTTAACATATATACAAATTATATATTTATATTTTGATCTAACCTTTTAATAATGTTCATGCTATATTAAAATAACATCAAATTACAGACAAATTATTAGATTAGTATAAAAAATGCAATAAGAACTCAATTTTGCAAATGTAAACGTTAAACCCACACACGTGTAAACAACAAAACCGATCGTAATTACATTTATATAAATATGTATACGACAGGCATATAAAATTACTACCTTTGTTAATATAAGATAATTATTTACCAACAATTATAATAGCATCGAGAAACTGCTGACGTCATATAAACTCACCGATTTATTTTGGACGCTGATATGATGTTCTTCTGTTGAAGGTAAACGGGTCCAATAAACACTAATTCTTGCAAATTCTGCGTATCGAAGAATCTGTAAATGTAAGTATTTTCATTAATATGAACTATGCATATAAATTCTTATTACACCATTGTGATGTCGTTACAAAAACTACGAAGAAAAAGTGTCGTTATATAAATGTTTTTAAATTTAAAACATGTCGGCGGGCCAGGTGATCTCAAGTGGTAACTATAGACATTGGTACGAAATATTAACCATTTCTTACATCGTCAATGCGACACTAATCTTGGGTATTAAGACGTTGTGTATCTTGTGCCAGCAATTAAAATAGCTCTCTAATCCTTCAAAGTGAAACACACTTTGATGTACCACACACTGATGATTGGGTGGGACTTAACCAGAATTAATTTATAATCTTGGAGGTAGACTCCCGCAATGTTTTACCAAAGTAGGTATACTCACAGTTCAGTCACAATACATTATATACAACAATGTTACGTATATTCACAGTAATATTGAGCACTTTGATAGAATCAGTGATAATCATTGTATGGACAAGACATAAGGATAAGCATATAACTTCAAGTTTCCGACTCCGCAAATAACTCATTTGGGCTTGGTATTCGTTTCTACAATAAAATTCCGTTGATATTTTTAACTTTGCCGATTCATAAATTCAAATAATTTGTTTCAACACAATATTACATAGATGATAAAAAAACGGATAGCTAACACTTGTTGACTTTCAGGCAATGTATCTCAAATTTAGGAAAAGAGTAACTACTGAGTTTCTTTCGTTTCTTCTCGGTAGAATCTACATTTCGAACCGGTGGTAGCTTTACTTTTATAGTTCTATTAATCGACGATTTAAAACTGGTTGCAAAAGCCTACTTGAATAAAGTACATTTTATTTTGATTCAGATTTTATAATAATAACAACGCATATTAAAAATATTATTGTTATTGAATAATATTTATGAATAAAAAAATAAAGCTGTGTAACCTAAACTCACGCCACGTGATAAAACTGTGTAAAAATGCAAATTGAACAATAATGTATTTAATTTAGCTATTTATGTAAGATACGCGCAGTACACTCAAATACAATTTTTACGAAGTCAAACCATTTAAATGTCGAAATAAAAAGACGGCTTTTGTTTATTTTATATTGATTTTTTAATAGGAAAAGTTATAAATACAACGTAAATTAAACAAATTTGAAACGAGAATCTTCAATTTGAATATTCTTCAATTGGATACTTTACAATAAAAACGTAATTGGATACTTAACTATTAATAGACGGTATTGAAGTAGATATTCATTTAATTATTATTACGAGGATGAATAAAATTTCTTGGAATTAGCATTTCAATACGAAAAAATATATTTTACGTTTTTACATAATCTCCTTCTTATTCAATACATTTACAATACGCATATCGAAATTTTCATTCCTTCCGCAAACAATTTTGTTAACTGCCATTAAAGTCATCTACGCCACCATCATCAACTTTAGTTATACGAATATTATCTTAATTTTTGGGAAACAGGAGCCAAGTCCGGAGAATATGGTGGATATTTAAGGATACCGAAGTAATGCGGATTGCGTACAACTTCCGATCGATAAGCAGGAGCGTTATTGTGAAGAAACATCACGCCCAAGGTCAGTTTTTCAGGACAATTTTTATTAACCGTACTAAGCATTTTTTAAATTACTATTGCATAATAATTTTCAATAATAATCTATCATTTTGGCACGTTATCAAGATATTAGTATTTGTAGTGTTTAATAAGCAAAAAGACATAACTCGAGCTTTGTACAAATCTTTTCATAGCAATAATAACTGGCTTTAGGGTAGGGCATTCTAATAAAACTCAGCCTTATATAATTTTTAAACTCCAGAGGCGCCTTTTAACAACACTATGTACATGCCAACATATATTTTGATTCACTCTCGTATCGACGCAGATTTTTGAACGACCATGAGTCGACGATATATTTTGGTGCTTTTTCCGGTTAATGTCGAATTCTTCGATAAACAACACTAATAAAACTAAAAATAATGATATATTTAAAAGAAATAAGGCTAAATTGTAATAAATTTATTTTCTTATTCGTTAACAAAAACAAACATGAAGATGTTTGAGATTTCGTTTATAATATTTTTTATTACCACCAATTTCTATTCGTATCTCTGCTTTCTCAATTCAAAGATACCTGTGCAAATATATATTATCTTTGATTACATTATTACAAAATGACGATTTAAGTGTTTGTACTCGAATAAAGTGTAAATATGATACTTACTTAGTAAACTACTTTCTATTCGGTAAAAATATTAGTCTATTAAATTACATGGAAAAATATCACGTTATTTTCTAACGTTCTTAAACTTTATTTTAATGAAACGTTTTATGCATTTAATTGAAATAAACGATATACTTTACATAAGCGGTCGTTACAAAAGCAATACATGATTTGAATTGTTAAACGTATCGTAAATATTACGAAATTTTACTTTAATCAACTTTCTATTGCGCAAGATAACAATAAAAATGCTTCATAACGTAAATGTACTAACATTAGAAAAGAGCAATTTATAATTCTATTAACAGTTCAGTCTTTTGAAATAACGTTTAATTTACTTGTATTTTACTTTTGATATAAATTTACTCGTGAATCTTGAAAGATCGTTTAAATTCGTATCGTGATCGCCAGTAAAGAAATACATCACGAAGAAGTCTACATATTTGTCGCAAAAAAATTCTGACATGTAATGTTCATGCCTACGTAGTACATGTATGTATATATATGTTAAAAAGATCATTGACCGATAAAATCTGTTAAAAAATATTTTTAACAAATTTAATAATTTCGCAAATTGTAACATTTGATTGATATCAAGATATTATGTTTCATTTTCGATTCGAATTTTCATCCAATGAACAAACTTTCTAATTGAAACACGAAATTAAAATCTTAATTTGATGTATGCTATAAGCTTGCGCCTCGAATGCCTCAGTGTACCGCTTATCAAAACCAATTAGTAATATGATTTCATAGTTTGATATTTATGAATTTAAACCTTCAAAATAGAATATTGCTCGTCAATAGGAAAACGTTTTTCTGAATATAACTATATTTGTACGTGATACGTCAATAAGGAGACAATACATAACAACAACTGTAGAGATGGATCGTACATCACTAGTCACACAACAATATTAATAACATAAGCTACATCGCTCGCGTAGCAGGCCGATGAATTTTAGAAATTTGTACTCTCCTGTAGTTCGAAAAGCACGGCGTGTCTGTCTGGCGCCTGAACTCTTTCCGATCTGGTCGGATTTTTCGTTCTATTAGATTATAAAAGTGATAAGATATGGGTTTGCACATACGCTTGTGCATCGTGTGTAAGACGTCTTGCGACGTTGGTAAGTCCTCCATAAGGATACAAGCCGCGGACGAAATCGTTCCAAGGGCACAATAAATAACATAATTCACGTGCCACGATATTTATATATATCGTAAGCATATCGGGCGAGGAAATATCTGGTATAGTACTTACAAGAACTTTATGATCTCGTGAGAAACTATTTCAATTGTCGTCGCCCCTAACTCACAGCGGTGTTATTGTTAGACGTTGTGCATAAGAATTTAATAATCTCTTTCGATTTTTTAAGTATTTTTAAAAACAATCGTAATATATTATACTATAACACTAGCCTACTTCAACATACTTAATATTATATTTTGTTATCCCAAAATACATTTTATATAATGAGAGCGTAAGTCAGGATTTTTTTTTAAATATTTTTATTCATAATATATAATATATTGCGAATTTCGGCAACAGCTCCATCTGTGTCCTAAGAAACATCCAGATGATCCTTAGTATAAAAAAATATTTTATAAAAGTCAAGTCGTTCAGGAAAAGAATAATGAGAAGTCGTTCACCGAAATTTTCTTAATGAAAATAGAATGTCGAAATTTATCACCATTGATGTCAGTAACAAAAGTAATTTATCTTTGTTATAATACATTATATGTTTGTAACAGCTTTAATTTGTATCGCTAACCAACTTTATCGATTAAAACAAGTTTAGTTATGATATCGATTACATTGCGTGATACGATTGTAGCTAATGTCCCTTCATACATTATTGTTATGCCATATCGTCATTCAATACACGTTGGCCCAGTGTGTTGGACCAATACACTTGGTCAAAAATTAGTATAAAAGTGACCAGGTTAACACATTAATGTACAAATCATTTGTCATTGGCCGTTTGATATTCTATCAAGTTAGTGTTTCCCAGGTAGATATGTTTTTGTACAGCGCGTCCTATTATTTGACGACCTCCGTGGTCGAGTAGTGTGTACACCGGTTTTCATCGGTACGCCACTTCGAGGTCCCGGGTTCGATTCTCGGCCGAGTCGATGTAGAAAAAGTTCATTAGTTTTCTAGGTTGTCTTGGGTCTGGGTGTTTGTGGTACCGTCGTTACTTCTGATTTTCCATAACACAAGTGCTTTAGCTACTTACATTGGGATCAGAGTAATGTATGTGGTGTTGTCCAATATTTATTTATTATTACTATAGTCGAAATTAATAAACGTAGAATATCTAAAAATACGAAACCTAGCATCATTACACTCACATTAAAATAATTATTAACATATCAGATATCACTTCATATTTAATAAGACCTAACTTTGGTCGGTTTAGCTGAAACATAATTGTAACAATAGTCGTAGTATCGTCTTAGTCTGAAAATAAAAGCCATATTTGAAAGGTTATAAATAATGATAATAATTGTTATAATTTGCTTACTTTAATTTTGAAGAATAGAAAGTGTGTCAAATAATAAGCTATAATTTTATATGTTTGAATTTAATGTAATAAAAATAACTTTGTTTTTAAGTTAATCATGACTATGATTATAAGTTCGATAATCTTCTATAATTAGTATTAATATGTATTCCAATACGTCATCGTAAACCTAAAACTTGAATTTAATTATACCCAATGCAACTATCTCTATTTAGGCGTAACTACAAACTGATTATGAGGCCAACACTGTTGGCGGAGAGCGCCAAGATCTTTTGAAATATATACGGTAAACCAAGGCGATTCGATTGGACAACAAGTACTCGTCGCCAATGACAATTTAGACCAATCGGGCCTGTAGACGTTCATCCAACACATTGGCCAAGCGTGTTGGCCCAACATGCACTGCAGGCTTTACATATTTTATCAAAAGTATAACATTAACGTTTTACGTTACGACTTTTGTATTTAATTGTATCATTGCAACTTGATTTATTCCGTAGTATTATGGTTTTATTTACGCGAATTTCGCTCGATTTGCAACTAATTGGGTTAATGTACATTACTAGACTGCCAGAATAACAAAAAATATAACAGTCCTAGCGTTCAATCGACACGTACGTCGTACTTAAACATCTAAAATTGGCGTACATTTTATAGTATCATTAAAATATATATATTATGTAGTAGATTTATTTATGTGTCAAAATTATTATATTGTTTAATATTTCCATAGACGAAGAAGGATATCTAGACTCTTGTCCCATAGAGTCCATTATATGCAGACGACATTCATGCAGGCACAAGGGCTCAAGAACAATGGTTTCTACATTTATCGTATTAAAACAGAATACATGAACTATATCGATCGTCAACCACTGCCTAAAGAAAAGCGATTTCAGTATCAAAGAAACAGAGTTAACGTAACATGACTACAATGGAGGCGACTGTCAGATTTAGTAAAATTTCGGTAGCATAGCTTGTGAAAGCAATCTTTGAACGAGTAAATATCGACATAACAATTTTCTTGGTGGTAGTTGTTTGTGCCAGTCCATCTGGGTAGGTACCAACCACTCATCGTATATTAAACCCCAAAGAGCAATACTATTGCTGTGTCCCGGTTTGAATAGTGAGCAATGGTGGTGAGTGAATGTAAGCAATGATTAATATTTCTTACGGCGCTTATGTCTATGGGCGGTGGTGGCCACTTACCATTCATTCGCCCATCCGTCTACCTATATCATAACATAAAAAGACACTCAAATTACGATCAAACGGATAGATAAGCGTTACATACAGATTAAATAATGTATCGTTCGAAATGTTACAGAAATGCAGAAGATATCAGAAATGTATTAAAAATACTTCATTTTATTTTTATAAAGCAAAACACCAGCTCTAGTCTGATTACTGCAAATTGTAATGTATGTAATCTTATTAAGCTAATTCATATTACCTAACACGCGTCATTACATGATTGGCAATTTTCATCGTAAGTAGATTATGTGTCATTTTGTCGTACAGTCAAGACTTCAGATATTCTTGAAAGTTCTTTAAAACTATAATTTTATTAAATGTCAAAATTCTATATCAAATTTATAATCCACTAGCTACCTATCCTGGCTTCGTCAACATAACGTTTTAATTGAAGGTCAAACCATACATAGAAAGTTTTTGGCGAAGCGATAGACGTACGCAGAACACCTTATCAAAAACACACTCGGATGTTTGGTTCAGGAACGCTTAATGGATAAACATACAAGGTATTTTATATTAAGTTCGATACGCAACACAGATTAAATATTAAATTAATTTCGAACTAAGAAGACAATTTCACAAAGAATTAATTTTAGAGAGAGGAAAAAGGTACGAAATTCCTAAGATCTCTTTTGATTAATCATCGAAATACAGAGGATTATTTAAATAATAATAATCCTCTGTATTTCGTTGTCGTCCTCTGTTTTATTATTAAAATAATATTATATCCTCTCTCTAAAATTAATTCTTTGTGAAATTGTAACAATTGAGTAAATTGCAATCAAGAATCATCATCAAAATGAGACCATAACCCATTTTTTATGTGCAGCTATCGTCCCATAATCACTGGGACAAAAATCGGCTTACGCTATTAATATTTTATTTATTAATCATTAAAATTGAATACAGTTGCCGTTACAAAAAACCTTATTTATTGTTTTCATCTTCATACACATAATTTAATTTTAAATATTTGTATTCAAGTAAACATTACAAAAACCTGTTGGTAAAATTTCTGAGAAACAATTTACACAGTCAGTAATTTCAATATCTTTAGTCGAATATTGAGCAAGGTAAGTTTATATTTTGCATTTGCTCCCGGTGTCGTATAATGTCAACAGTTTTTGTTCTACAATCTTCTGTATACATTTACATCAACAATATTGTATACATAATACCGTAACCGAAATGATGTTTACATTTAAGACAAATCAATTATACAATCCATCTGATTATTATGTCGGACCAGAGGAAGTGAAATCATATATTATGGAAGAGAATTTATTTTTAATATTTAATCATATTTTTAACGTATATAAAGAACAGAACTTTGTTGAGTTAAAATTGATCTTAATGATTATATTTAAGAAGATATTAAAACATCATTGAATTTTCTATGAGACTTTATGTTAACAACTCATCGCGTGCTCGCCTTAGAATTTAATAATTCAAAAAATAAAAACCTAGGTGGTGAAAAATTCAGACATATTCAAATTTGTGACGAAATCGAGACCCATTTTTAACGGAAACGCAGGAGACATTACGCTGTAGGCTTGTGTGACTGTATGTAAAAACACACACACTATATTCGCACACTATTTCAGGCGAAGGACACAAGGCTTCACTTGCATATCGAGACAATTAGATGTGTAAAATGGCTTACTTCCTACCTCCATGATACTAAGGCTAAACCCTATATTCGAACCCGAGACCTTAGTTGGGTTTTAAAGCTAATCACTAGACTAACGAGACGACTAGTTCAAAGAGTGATTTACTATTACATATATAATATCACATATGTTATAGCTCAAGGTGTACAGTTTATTGCAAGTCTATTTATATAAGGCGGATACATTAAGCTGGAAGTGGACACGACACGATACTTTCAAGGCACTGCACATTTCCTACACATAAACATCTGAGGAATCAAAATATATATATATTCTTAGTTATCTTGTTCAAGGTAATTATACATCATTACTTATGTTGTATACTTACATCCAACTAAACGATTTACCATTAACAAACAATACAAATTATTGCAGAGTTCCATTTTGAATGGGGAGTTAACCAGTATAATTATCGACACAAGAGACATAAGTCTGCCATAAAGGAATAATTTTTCTATTTATTTATACCTATATTAATAAGACATAAGAACTGTGATAAAATGTTACAAAATAAATATTAGAAAATTAATATTAGGTTGATTTCTATGAATATATCATCATTATATTTACTTTCTGCGGTGAATTGAGGAATTTATGGTAACTGATCCTATTAAGGTAAAATACAATTGAATTTGGTTGATGATAAAACTGCAGTTTTCTTAAATCTGTATTCCGAATGCTCTTATAATTAAAACAAAATTTTAAATATTTTAAATGATTTGGTGCAAAAGTATTTTAAAACATGTAATTATACATGGTGTTACAACATAAATTTAAATAAAAAAGAAAACAATTTCCTTTAAATTATTAAACAAAATAATACTCACTGTGGCAGGACAAAATTCATAAAGTTCTCCAAATCTTTGTTGTCACTATCAATGATAATGTGAAGTTTTCTTGTGTACTTCTTGAACAGCCGTGTGACAAAGAGATTCCTCTCGAGAGTTTTCACATTTAACTTGAGTAATTCTCTGTTAAGGAATAAATAACACATTTAATGAAAGACTTTTTAATTTTATATTAAAGCTTTATCTGCCTTAGCAACTTTCAGATTTTTAAATCAAATATTATTATTTAACAAAAAATTCAGAACTATTGGGTATTTCTAGGGAACAAGTTTGATGTTTGTTTTCTATTGATTGTAAATTTAACTAACTAACAATGGTATATATATAGCTAACAATGGTAAATCCTCTAAAGAAACAATAACTTATTCATTAAATACAGTAAAATATGGTCATTACATTTTGAAAATAATTTTTTCCATTGTTCTTTACTATAAAAATATTTAATAATCATTTTCAATTTTTATAAAGAAAATATAATCAATTAAAATATGCAAATGTATTAATATAAGAAAAACAATTACTACGAGTGACTAGAATAATAAGATCCTTGAAGAAGAGGGATTAGTGTGAACTTTAACTGGAAAATAAGTTAATTAATATATATAAAATAAATTATAAAGGTATGCAAATAAATAAAAGTTGCAATGGTTCGATGACTATTTAACAAATAGGATTTATAATGTATACTTTATTTCAACCATAAGAGGAAGGGTAAAATTGGATATAAGTAGTTAAGTGTAAGTGTTGTATTATAAATAAAGATATATTAATCATAAACTCTTAGTAGTGACACAATATAGCTAAAGTATTAGCAAATTGCTTGAAAAACATAAATCTGTTTTGTTTACCGTTATTCCTACTTCGATTGGAAAAGGCAATAGAGTAGTTATTTTAAAAACATGTTTTATGAAAATAGTTTTAAAACAAATTAATTGTGCTGTTATACTTACTTCTTACCCTCATATAGTAAAATGGCACTACGCCAGTGACGGCAAGTGGACAATGCAGCGAGCGCATCCTCTGTACTCAAATGATCTAATACACATCTCAGTGAGAGGAGAGGCAAGCTGCCCCATTCTGCAGACATCTATTATCAAAATGATTGATTAAAGTACAATGCCGTGAAGTATCTGTATGATGGTTTCATTATTATTTAAAGCTAAATAAAATAATTATAACAAATAATATTACAATTAGAAAAGTACTACTTTCAAGATGTTTCTCTGAGCAATGGTTTGATATTGCATAGTATAAATTATAATTTCTTACAAATTTAATAACAAATTTACTAATATATATTTTCACATATTTATATATTTTTAAGATAAATCAATCACTTTACGCACGTAAAATATTAATCAATATTTAATACGCATAGATAGAATATTGACCTTCACTTTCTCGTCAATTTTAAAATAATTATTGAAAGCTCAAAAACATGAAAAACAAAAAAGACTACTTTATCAGCTGTTTAGCATAAGGTGTGACGACGTAACAGCTGTTTTTGAGAAAGTAGGCTGTTTATAACAAACTGCGTAAATAATTATTACTTGTATAGATATAAACCACACCTATATGCAGAACACAGTAATACAGATCAGTCAAAACAAAAACAAATCTAAAATATATTGAATTATACTATTTCCAGATTTATTTAAGGTAAAAACAAAGAAAGGTCATTTAATAAAGATACATACCTTCAGATATGTCGTATTTTCTGACGATACTATACTATATTATTCCGTGTATTATAATATTAATACTCTTAAAAAACAGGTCTCATAGGGAAAAAGATTACAATTTTATTTAAACGCCCATTGTCAATAGTATTTTTATAAGAACCGAAATCACTCGTTGCAAACACAGATTACTGGACACTTACTGAATGAGAAAACTACGTTTTACAAAAAGTGAAAACTAACTTCAAGTTGTTAACCATAGAGTAAGCAGTGCCGTGTAAGGGGAAATGGGGAATGCAGTAGAATCGAGAAGAGTTGCCAGAAATGCTACATTCGTTTTATTGAAAGATTTCGTGCAGGTACAAATTAGACAAATGAACCCCTGACATCTTATAACTTTTATTTACAATTTTAATACATTAAAAAACAGCTTAGAAAAAATTGTAACAGATAGTCACACCAGAACCAACGATATTTTCCGAATATGTTATTTATTTTATTTTTCAAGAGTAAAATATTGCGTTATAACAAAGAGTAGGTAACGAAGTTACAAATTTAATAATACATAGTTCCATAAACGACATATCAACGACTCAGAGGCTTATAATAAAATAGAATATTATATTTGTTAAAATTGAGATATTTGTCAAAATTTTATTAATTATAAAATCTTCAACGTGTGGTTGAATATTATTTTTATAGAAATATATCTCAGATTAAAACCAGTCAATCAATTGTTATAATTTTTATTTATACCAATCCAAAATCTTTCATAAAATTGTTACGAGAGATAACGAAAGAAATTAATTTTGTTTTTTTATGTTAGTGTATGATTGTCTAAGATTTCATACGATCGATTTATTTTTTAACTTAGTTTTGTTTACTTCGGGCTTTACAGAGAGCACTTGTTATTTTTCAGTAACACATTACAAACACACACAGATAATAAAATTTTGCAAATCCTTTTGTGCTCAAAATTGAATGTCCAATGGCATTAACTTTTTATATTATAAAAGTTACACTATAGTATACACACGAAAGACAAAAAACTATGCTATATTAAATCGATAAATATTATATTTTAATATAATGGTTTATGATTTCATATAAGTAAATTAATTTATAAACAAGTCGAAAAGAAACGTTCATACATAGAGCAGATTACTGAAGTTTACAAAAATAACGCATTCAAAATAAAAATCATAACTCAGTGACTACTTTTTTTCAAGTGTCATATATTTGTATACATTAATGTCATATATGCTGGGACTTCGCTCCAAAATCAAAAATCAAAATCAAAAATCTTTATTCAATATAGAAGTGTTTACACTTGCTTATTGATTGTCAAAAATCTACCACCGGTTCGGAATTTAGCACCTCGGACCTGAGAAGAACCGGCGAAAGAAACTCAGCGGGATATTTTTTTTTTTTTTCCATTTTGCATGTACAATAATAATTATATTTTAGTTATTTGAAACAGCCTGGAGGCGATCATTTCATTCCCAAGGTGTGCAGTCAACTAAAAAGTCATTAGTGTTGTAATATCCTTTAGCACACAAACGCTCTTTAACGATTCTTTTGAATTTTATAATTGAATAATTTTGAACGTTTTCTGGGATCCTGTTGTAAAAACGTATACATTGCCCCAAAAAAGAGTTACTAACCCTGTGTAATCGGGTACTTGGAGTAACAAGTTTATTCTTGTTCCTAGTGTTAATAGAATGTACGTCACAATTTCTGGGAAAATCGTTTATGTTTTTGCGTACATACATAACATTATCAAAAACAAATTGAGAAGCGACAGTCATTATTTTAATTTCTTTAAATTTATCTCTTAACGAATCTTTTGGGCCCAGGTTATAAATTGCACGAATAGCCCTCTTCTGCAGTACAAAAATAGTATTAATGTCAGCTGCATTACCCCAGAGTAGGATACCATACGACATTATACTGTGGAAATAACTGAAGTACACAAGGCGAGCCGTATCCACATCAGTCAAAAGTCTAATTTTTTTTACCGCATAGGCTGCAGAGCTGAGTCTATTCGCCAACTTATTTATATGGGGGCCCCATTGGAGCTTAGAGTCTATTGTCATACCAAGGAACTCTGTTGATTCTAAAACATCTAATGCTTCCCCGTTTAAGCGTACACTCGTTTTGACACATCTTACATTGGGAGTAGTGAATTTAATACATTTAGTCTTTTTACTATTTAACATTAAATTATTAACACTAAACCAATTTACTATTTCAGAGAGAGTATTGTTCACATCGTCATATATTGAAAGACGTCTTTTTATTTTAAAAATTAAAGAAGTATCATCAGCAAACAATACTATCTCGAGTTTATCACCTAGGAGATGTGGCAGGTCATTTATATAAACAAAATCCGTCGGCTCTCGCGAACATAGAGATACTCAGGCGGCGAACGTGGTCATCGAGGCTCTCTATATGCAGATCTCTTGCTATCACTGCGTTCCTCACATATCGGGGGGCTCCGGTGATGGTGCGTAGCGCTAGAGACTGTTGAGCCCGCAACGACTTGCCGCTTGTTTCGCTTGTCAGTGCGTACCACGCTGGGTCTGCGTAGGTGAGTCGCGTGCGGATGTACGCTTTGTATATGCACAATTTCACATGGAGTGGCAGTAGCCTAACTCATTTTAAAAGATTTATATTTATAGGACCTAAAATTTTCGTTAAGTACTTTCAAATGATTTCATTGAGAGCTATGGCAACTCAGTGACTACTAGGCGAGCAATGGCGGCCAAAAATCAATTTTGAATTCTGACAGATGATTGTTTGTCGCAGTAATATTTAATAAAATAAATATAAAATGCTACGCGTACATTACTATGTTTTATGTTTAAATTGTTATGAATAAGGCGGAGGTGACATTAGTTTGTGCATATTGTTATATTTCGTGAATAAGTCATTGCATACTAGTTATTGTAATCGATGATGTAAGATCATTGAAGGTCTCTGTGCGCGTTTCATTGTTCATTAGTTTTTTCGTGTATTCGTCATGGAAGGTAATAATTGTGGAATCGGTAATCATGAGAAGGAAGATAATGAAAGTAGTTCCCATTCTTCACCCCAGGAACATAAATCTTTTGCCGAATTTGCGAAAGATAAATTGGATAGCGGTAAGTTAAAAAATGTTTACGAAAATATATATATTTTTTTTAACTTTCATTTATTTTGTTTATTATTTTTTTACATTTGATACATGATTTTTCAACCGCTTATTGTGTATGTTTTGTTGATTTTTGTAACAAATTTAAAAGTCTTTATTTAAATTAGAGTTACTCTTTGATTTGTCTCTTTCGTACATGTTTTTCTCTAAGACTAACTCATGAATAGCGAACAACTGAACAGGTAAATATAAAGAATTAGTTGGACATGAAAGCTATCGCACATCTAATGTTTTTAATTTTTATCTTCTATTTTGGTGTTTTAAAGTTTTAACTTATTCTTTTATATTTCTTATTATAAATACTATTGATTATATAGACGACTAATCATTTAAATATTGTACATTAATTAACTGATTATCAATCTACTTTTTTCTTGTTACTTATTTGAAGTTACAATTTTTTTATTAATAAATATTTATAAAACAAAGTTCATATCAATTATCTAACTTTTCTCTGAGAAGCCTTGTGGGATTGAAGATACAATTGCAACCATTTAATACTCTATGATAAAATTATTATTAAACTAACAAAATACAAGTAATTAAAATTTTGACTAAGGAAACATATTTGTTTTAAAATATTAAGCATAATGCATTTCTATGTAAGTTTAATTGCAACATTTAAATATATGGGTATAGGACATTTTTTGTGTTAATCTTATTTCCTTTAGAACACTTTTTATTGCAATTAATTATTTGTTTATTACACTACTTACTACAGCTGGTAGAGAACTACGCAGACGTTTACCAATGGCAGGGCAACTGGGTGCTCATTTGATGCATCCAAGACGATTATTGCTACACTCAACTCCTACGCAACAAACTGATGTTGTGCTCATTTTTCCTAAAGGTAAATGTGAAATTTTCTTTTTATTACACTCAAAACATTTTTTATTCAAACTTGTGTTCATTAGATATTCACAATGAGAATCTATATATATTTTATTAAAGTATCTTTGAATCAAAAACAGTGGGATTGTCATTTAAAAAGATTAATTTAAATTTAAACCACTAGTTCGGAATGTAGATTCTATCAAGAAGAATAAAGATAAGAAATAATATTATACATACATCCATTACTTATATCAGTGGAATAGTTTACAGGCTGCCTAAATATGTAAAAAGTCACAGGATCATTTCTGACCCCTATGGCTATTGTTGTCCCCACTCACAAGTGATAAGCTTAAAACAAGAGGCAAATTAATTCGAGGCATTGCTAATATTCTTTAAAAAAAAATACATTAACTAATAATAGTGTATATAGAATGTCCATACTTTACTTTCTTACTTTCAAATGCTCAATAGATTTAAAAGAAAACTTGATGTTCAAAATGTGATGTTATTATAGGATTTTAAATAATATCCTTTTCAATACAAAAGCCGAAGTTATTTTAACTTGGTATTTTAACTCTGTGCAAGCTCTTCTGGGTAGGTATATTACCCTCTCATAATATATTCTGCTGCCAAACAGCAATACTTGGTATTGTTGTGTTATATACAGTTTAAAGGGTAAATGAGTCAGTACAGGCTCAAAGAAGGCGTGTGACGATGGTGGCGCGTTGGTGATAAGGAAGAATTGCTATTTCTTACAATACCAATTTCTATATGCAGTGGTGACCATTTCAGGCCTATTTGCTTACCTTAATTTTATAAAGAAAGCTTGTGTTATTTAGTTAACATAGATAAAAATACCCCGTTCTCTATTACTCTCAGATAGACACACACATCTTTCTTTTTTTGTGAGACAGATATTTTAAAATATAATGAATTCTTGTAATTCAGCTTAGAATTCGTGTACAGTCTTAACAGTCACGTCTGCGCTAGACCGGAATACTGTGTATACATAACAGAACCGACGGCTCCGCGTGTAAACTGCAAATTTACGCAAATCGTTAATCAAGAGGAACAAGCGCAGTAGTTGGACAATATAAACATAATTGAAATCAGCTTAAACTTCTTAACAAAAAATATCTTTCAGAAAGGTTATTAACCACTAAAACGTAAGATAAAAACCGATAAGTTCAGGCTTATGTAGGCAGTAGTGTAATTCACCCAAATTCGACCTTCGGGTGTCGTAAAAGCCGACTAAAGATTTTTTATTAAGCATCTATCGAGCACTTACGCACCAATAAAAGTATTCCCAAGAAACGTAGTCGTAAATAAATTCGATAAGAGCAAGCTAATGGTGATGAATAACTGTATCGACTATAGGCAATGCTTTAATATAAAAAAAATAATGAAAATGTTAAAGAACAAAATTAAATATATTATCCGACTACGGAGCTTATATCAATTCAGCGTGTATGTAAGTGTTCATCTGTTTCATAAATACTTGTCATAATATAACGAATGAGGCATCGTTAGAACACGGCTACCTGCTTTAAATTACTATAAAGGATACCCTAAACCGTACATTACATATTCTATGTGATTAGGTTGTAGGTCTGCCATATTATTCATTATAGTCAATTCTAGATTAATTTATCTCTCTCACTTTATTTTTATTTAAAAGTTGCGATAATAGTTTCGCAGACATTCAAAACGCAATTTTTTCCCGAATTTATATCATAGATAAATATTCAGTATCTCGACCAATGTTTATGCGTAAATCCTCTTGTAGTTTTAATAGACTATTTTATTATGTCTATGTATTAAATAAAAATATATGCAAGTTGATACTTAATAGATAAGGTATGTAGATAAATATCTCAGACAAGATTATACCTTTTTATTCAAAATCAAATCGATATCAATTTTATTCAAGTAAACTTTATGCATAGACCTTAACAATTCAAGACCGTGTCTAAAATAAAAGTAATTCCCTATATAAATCAGGCTGAGTAGACATTTGGCAAGGCTATTTGGCAAAGTAAAGTACCTATTTAACTTTTCAGTTCTCACGACGAATGTCGCGCTCAGGCAGGAATCGAATTGAGAGGAACTTTTTTTATTTTACATTCTACTTATTTTTACCTTCTTATTCTAAGCTAAAATAATTCATTTTCTTTCAAAGTATGTTATTTACATTTTGTAACATTCGATTAATTGTATTGATGGTAAAAATAGGTAATTAATGCATTGATAGATTTAATATAATGATTTATGTTTGCGCCAAAGTTACAACAAAATAAATGGTAAGCATATAAACCTCTATGAACAAAATACAAATGTGTCAACTTTTATGGTACATAGATCTCACTTACGAAGGCGCGCCCTTCCATGTTAAATTTTATCGGTATTTTAATGTAATAAACTTAACAAATATAATCCAATTTATATATTTTTTGCTGTATTTACTTCTAGACGTGTCACGTACACTACGGCGTCGTATAAGCATTGCGTGCAAGTGTCACTCACTTAAGTTATGGACGCCTATATTAAATATATCGCGGATCTATAAGTCAAAATGTCGATAATGTCTATGATATGTCTGTCGTTATATATGTATATTACGACTATTCTATTTATAAGTGTATGTATAATGTGTGTCATTAAACTTACTACACTTTAGGTAAATATTTAAAAAAAAAATCGCTATTTTCTTCTTTTTCTAAGTTGTAGTTAAATAGTTGTCGAAAAACTGACGGTTGTCCAGTAAATTATTTTTTGTAAAATATGAATCTTATTATATTACAAACATACCCTTACTTGCAAGGGTTTTCCACGTGTCGATTTGAGGTTCCGTGGTATGTATACAAAAACCCGTCGATTCTTTATTTATGAAACTACTTATTAATATTGTTCAGTTTTGATTGTAAAAGATTGCCAAAATATTAATCGCATTCCGAAATGAAATGGATCGACTGCCTAATTCAATAATCAATGTATTTTATAATTTCTATAATTAAGATTGAATATTTGAAAGTCAAATTGATAACCTTCTTTATTTAGAAGTCGGCTAAACAGGATTGCCTCTCGTTTAGTTTGGTAATGATAAGGCAGTTCAATTTATTAAGAAAAATTATAAATCAACTAACGAATGGCTATATAATTTAAAGCCTATAAATCTTGATTTGAAATTATTACTATAATTCTACACAACATTTTTTTAGGTCTCCCAGACAGTATGCTACTATGGTTGCTGCAAAAGTTGCGCGGGAGTCGACCCCGATTACGCGTATGCGTTCGTCAACATGCTTCCTCACAATGCTCTGCTTTTTATATAACTGCTGATGATGAAGTGTAAGTAAGACAGATATTAATTTATCTAAATAAATTTAATACTTATTTTCTGGGGAACTTTTTGGTCGTAATTTTCCTTAATACTCTAGTCTAGTCTAGTGTGGAATGTTTTTTGTGATTGCTGATTTTCTTTTAAATTATTACGATTAATCTGTATTTAGGCAATAATTTGCCTCAATAATATTTTAATTTTTGAATTGTACTAAATAAGTTTTCGAATGTCTTTCTTTCCAACGTTTAGACTTTTGCAAACAGCTGAAGAAGTCCATTTGCCAAAGTTGCTGAAACCAGAATTTGGTGGCGGATATAAGGAATTCACTGTTCGGGATATGCATTGTTTTCAAAAGGTAAGGGACATTGATTTCAGTGATAAGATCCATCCTTATATGACACCGCGTTAGTCTGCAATCATACCCGAAAAATGCATTAACAAATATATTTTACTATTAAAACTTGAGATTAGTGTAATTACACAAACAAACTCTTCATGTTATAAAATTAGAAGAGATCCTAAGTTATGTGCAAACAAGTCAATTCTGTAGTAGATAGGCCTTTTTCCTTTAAAGGAAGATATACATCGTTTACCACCAAATTGTCTCACATCTCAA
This sequence comes from Vanessa tameamea, assembly GCF_037043105.1. Taxonomy (NCBI): domain Eukaryota; kingdom Metazoa; phylum Arthropoda; class Insecta; order Lepidoptera; family Nymphalidae; genus Vanessa; species Vanessa tameamea. Next base: position 3,198,953 of record NC_087331.1, read on the forward strand.
TATATCAGTACTTCTCCTATAACATCTTCTTAGAGCTTTGCAGATGTATATGTTACCGTAAGATTACAAACATCGTTAGATTACAATCTATCTCGTCAGATTGTAAACTGTCACCGCTTCCCTTCGATAGATTACAATATAGCGAAAAATAATGAGTTAAATTGAAATCATATTTCACGGTTCACAATGTTTCGACAGTTTACAATCCGATGAGATACATTGTAATCTAACGATGTTTGTAATCTTACGGTAACATATATAACTTATCTGCAAAGCATTAGTCGACTTGTAAACCTATTCTTATATGTTGAAGAAATCGATTCTGAGAAGATATACACGAGTAATATTTAATATCGATGAGCTTAGCTCGATTCGGGCCTACGATAAAAATGTACGTGCGTTGTATCCAGAATACAATTTCTATAAATAATGGCAATTTGCCATAACTTGTTACTAAGTGAGGCGTTTTATGATAGGGGAATTATGTTATGTAGTCACGGAAATCGAAGCCTATAGACCTTCTGTACAGTACGAAATAACAAATTATATTCGAGCCAACCAGACTTACTAAATTCAATAGTTACTGTTATTAAACTGATTATTTCAATACATACTGGCTGTGCCGAGCGGTTTTCTTCACGTTCCTTTTATGTTATATAAGAAATGGTAAAAAAAACTTATATCGTGGTCGTAGGGCTTTGTGCAAGTCCGTCTGGGTAGCCACTCATCTGATATTCTACCGCCAAACAACAGTACTTAGTAATGTTGTATTGCGGTTTGAAGGGTGAGTGAGCCAGTGTAACTATAGGCACAAGGAACGTAATATCTTAGTTCCCAAGGTTGATGGCGCATTGGTGATGTAAGGAATGGTTAATATTTCTTACAACGCCATTGTCTATGGGAGGTGGTGACCATATACCATCACGTGACCCACTTGCTCGTCCGACTAACGATATAATAAACAAAAAAACATAGTAACGATATTTACAATGTATTATTTTGATTTATATTATAGATTGGTAAGTTTTGCTTGTTTCTGTTCGGATACTAAAATCCAATTGATATGGCTTTTGCATTTTCTGAAGTTATAATATTTGAAAAGATGGACATGAGCTCAATGGCATGTTTATACGGACGGCATATAAAATTGTCGGTCTGGACGAACTTTCTAAAAGAACGCTGCCAAAATTTAAACAGATACGTTTTTTGTATTATTTTTAAATCTCCAAAGTGTTTAAAAAAATATCAACGAACACAACAGTGGTCACACCAATGGTTAAGTATAAAAAAGAAATCGACACGATTACTTACGTTAAATTATTCATTACACAGTATTATAAGAAAAATAATGAAATGTTCTCTACAAATATAACTTGTTCGGTCTTTGAAATTTTTTTTTTCATTATTTCAATTCCATTCACCATTAATCTTATTTATTACTTATTTTTCCGACAGTAATATTTTCGGAATACAATTTTATATTTCAATGTACAAAAGTCTTAAGAGTCGTACGTGCCTTATCATTATTAAGTCCGTTATTCATTTTATATTCCTATTTTGTGAAACGTAATAATTTTTCAAGCACTCGTATTGTATTCATTGATATTATTATTTTATTTTAGGTTAATAAAGTACTTAGAGTAGGATATTTTGAAACTGAGTTAATTTAGCATTGCATGTAATGTCAGAAAAACAATAATGGCGGATGAATTTAAAAAATAATAAACTTAATAATTATGCACTTTATTAATTGGTTTACAAGAATTTTTGTCACACAGCACATGCATTTTTTTTATTAGTCGTTGAACTATCCTACTTTATAATAATTTTCATCGCATACATAACATTACTACAATGCAACGATGAGCTACATCGATAACGTTGCTAACGCTACCGTATGCGCTATCTGACGTCATACGTTGCTGCATTCCAAAAGGTCCTATCCTAACAGCATTCATATATTGTAAGTTAATACAATTTATATCTACGAATTATGGGTAAATGAAGTTGTATATTAAACAGGGTACAACAGCTGCAGATTTGTTAAGCTCCCAAGAGCGCGGAGCGTTGGTGAAACACGTGCTCGAATCGGCACGCGCCGAGCCCGGGGACGAGCACGCACTCGAACCGGCACTCACTCTGCGACCTGGACAAAGTATCGGTAAGATGTTTGAACTTCAATTTATGATCATCTAAAGAGCCTTCCAAATAATATTGAAGCTTTTTTAATATAAGTATTATAGAATATTTTAAATGCATTTTTTCATAATTTTAAATGCTAATAATGTAATCTTCTGTATTATAGTTCCAGCCTGCGTAAGTCGTGGTGTAGTTGCTGGAATGTTCCCACTTCATGAGCGCACGGCTCTAGAAAACCTTCGGAAAAAATGGGTTAAGACATTATTCTCACCTCAGCCTTTGGGTAAGTTTTTCGTTAACGTTATCAATTAAATCATCATATATCTCAATGAGAAAGCCAAGGAATTACGCGCTCTGAGGATAACGATCTTTAACGAGGCCATTGTTTTTAATTGTGTTTTAAAATACTGACTCCTTCCCACAACACTGTATTAAGCCAGGTAGCTTAAACGTCCTAAATAAGTATTGAAAATTAACTAAACTATAACATTTTTTAGCATAAGTTAGAATTTGTTAAGATTCGTTAAATGTTTTCAACGCTAATGAAATTGTTGTATAATATTGTGCAATAATCGTTTTGGACTCTGGATCTGGTTTCCGAGGTAGATAATTTGTTTACTAACATATAAATTATAATTATAATGTTATAATCATGAAAACATTTGATAACTTTTGCTAATTTATGATAAAATGTTAATTGGCAAACGTCCAATAACGTTTTATAACTTTTGTACAATGCTGCACCCACACTGAAGTTATACGCAGTGTGGCAGCAGCATTACTTGAATCTTTGTATTTCTGCTGTCTGTATTGTCGGTTGTTATAAAAATAATTATTACAATCCCAAATGGAGTTTTTTATATAACTTTTTTGAAAATTCATCCTTTTTGAAGTTTGTCATTATTGAAGTTAGAAATATGTTTTTTTTTAATTCATTCCCAGTGGCTTAAATTTGCGATAAAGGTTCGATATATTTTAAGTTAAAAACGAGTAGGTTTTGAAGTAGCTTAGGGGGTTTGTTTAGCTAGTTTAATTCCTTGTCGCGACAAGTATAAAAATGTATAGTCAATAAAGGTCGTAGAAAAATAGGAATCTGATATGTTCACAACTCTACCTAACACTCTCTCAGTCTCGCCTAAATCACAACTATTTATTGACATAGACAGTTTAAATGAGACGAATATTTTTTTTTTTGTGAGAAACTTCTGGTAAATCTTACACTTAAAAGACCTTCTTTAAAAAAGCTTAGCTTTACGTATACTAGTTAAAATCAAGGATCGTTGATAACGATAACATTATGATTTCTTAAATTTCAGACGAAATAAGCGAATATTTCGGTGTGAAGATAGCAATGTATTTCGCTTGGCTGGGACATTACACTCAGTCGCTAACAGTTCCTGCTGTTGTTGGGTTTATATTTTGGGTAAGCTCTAATTGATCAAATATAGTTATTTATTTCCTTTGAACTAATGCTCTAGTAAGCTATTCAAATATGTATATTAATACGGGAATTAATTTTCTTTACCCTTTTTTTAATAATATTATGTAGGAGTGTGATATTGGTCATAGTTAAAGTTCACATGGAGAAGGAGTGCAGTGAGCTAGAATGTTTACATAATATATGTTACAAATACAGTACATAAAATAAAATAAAACATAGTTTGCGTCCCTACTTCCAATGACATAAAAAGTCTTGACGAATTAAAAAAAATGCATTTGTTTACATTTGTTTGGACATTGTAATAATGACAAGGAATCAAGAGTCAAGATATTTTTTTTAATGTGATATCCATAAAAACTGGCAAAGGCGCAAATTTCATAATAAATTTTTACTATTTGTTAATTTTACAAATAATTTAATCATGTTTTATTTTTTATAGGTTTGGTTGGGAACAGCGAATGATTACTGGAAAGATATAGCTTATGTCTTATTTTCACTGTTCAACGTTCTTTGGGCCTGCGTTTATTTGGAGACTTGGAAAAGGTTTGCAAATGTAATTCATAGCGCTCTTTTGGTTTTTTATGTTAATCATATATATAAGGTATTACTAGTGATAGTGCATTTATTTTATACAAGGGTTCTATATGATTCAAAAATATCTAAAACAAAATGTAACGCATAATTTATGCAAAGATAGACAAATGTCAATAAACTTTAAAGTCGAATCTTTTGTCGCTCAGAGAACTATGCAAGTAATACAAAATAAAGATTAAAGTAACAATGGTTTCAATAGTGAACATATTTCTTTTAACAAGAGAAAAACAAAATAATCCATTTGTTTTGCTTTTCTTAAAGCAAGGAGGATAAATAAGGAAAGAAATTTTTAGGTTATCTCTATCTTAATAGATTTTCAAAGTGAGACTTAATTGGATAATCTTCTATATTAAAGCAAACTACAAGGTCACATTTGAGTGCATTGTAACCAAGTGCAACATTTGTAAATTACTTGCATAAAATCTGTACTGAGCATTAAATTATTCTATATATTTCTAGCTTTAATGCTCTGACTGTACTAATCTGCTCATCCCCGAACATTTTGCATATGTGCGAGTGAATGTGACGTGTTAAACATATTTAATGAAGCGTTTTATCCAGTAAGAAAATTTGCGTTGAAAACTCTTTTTTTTTCATTAGGTTAACATTAAGTTTCAAAGTTTAAATGTAACATTATAATATTATATTTATGTATAAAATATTTTTCTTGTATATCTTCCGTCTATGCTCATTTGGGGTGAAAAATGAAGTGTATTATTATTTTAAATTAAAATACTCTTTAGAATCACCAATTAACAAGATTAAATTAAAACTAATGTTACAGTATTATTATTCTGAATTATGTTAACAATATACATATTTGTTATTTTACAGATACTCAAATGTCTTGGCATATAGATGGGGGACTTTGGACCAAAGGGATGAATGGCTCGTCGAACCGCGACCTTTATTTCAGGTAAGAACTTCGGCAATAAGTTTTAATTTTTGTGTATGATTGAATTTGTTATCTCGAATAAAAGGAAACATCGTAACATAATCTGTATTTCTCTTAATAAATTCTGAGTAAGCAAGTTTTCCTAATGGCTTTTTGTTGAATTCACATTACCTAAGTAATGTGAATTAGTTTAGTATTTTATTAATTAATTAGTAGTATTAGTTTAGTAATTATTTAGTATTCGGTTTGCACATTGAAATGGTTATTTGCCTTATTATTGTTAAGTTATATTTTTTTAAGTTCTATTGACAAATGTGTTATAACACTGTTATTAAATATGGCCCCTATCCAATAAGATAGCGTCGTTAAAAGGGAACACGGTTTTTCACCCGTAGTTGTCTAATGTTTTCGTTCAACTATATATACATGTATATACGCTCACTCTCAACCAATAATTAATTTATTCAAGAAAATAGGAATCATTTTTAGTTAGGCTGAATTAATAATTAGTATATTTATGTTTTAAAGCGGCTAACAAAGTATTTTGTTTGTATACCAGAATAAAATTGTGACTGTAGTCCTAACCTTAGTGACAATCAATTAAAAAAAAAATAGAACATAATAGGCTATTTGACAATGCGAAAAATAAAGCGTCAATTATTGTAATCTGTATATATTATGAGTTTAAAAATTGTTATTTATTAACGAAAGTTGAAAATAATAATTAATTTATACAAAAATCCATAACTGAAAATGCATTTTTTTAAGCGTTTGTCACGTGCCACAAAACGCTCCTGATTGGTCGGCTTTATGATGGCGTCACTTGCTTGTTAACTAATTAATAAATGTTGTTGTCATTTGCCTACTGCATGTGGATTATATGTGTCACAGATTACAATACAGGCAAGAGACGTCACCAACCCCATTGCAGCGCCATATTGTCTAAGTAGCGTTTTCGCGCGCTATTTAAATATGGAACTTTTAATTTGATATTTTTCAGCAAATATGTACTAGAATTAATTAGTTGTCGGTACCAGGGCGAGATGGGTACGAGCGAGGTGACGGGGCGGCCCGAGCCGCAGTACGCGGCGTGGCGCCGGCGCGTGTGGCGCCACGCCGTGTCGCTGCCGCTCATGCTGCTGTGTCTCGCCGTCGCCGGCCTGGCCACCTTCGCGCTGCTGAGGACGCAGGTCAGGAGGGTACTCGACCTACGGTTTAGCTTAAGCTAGCAAAAAATATTGAGTTTTTTTGTAGCAGAAGTGAAAAAGTTAACATTAACAATGCACCACTAACCAAGGGTACTTCAAACCGGAACACAAGAGTTTTAAGTATTGGCGGTACAATATATGATGAGTGGTGGAACGTATGTGAGAGAATATAGATAGATATTTTTACGCTTAAAACAGAGTTATTACATTTAACTTAAATTTATTCACAGGATTGGTGGGAAGATACGATATTTTACTTCAGTTGGATACCACGCGCTTTTTTGGCGATACTTATTGCAGTCGAAGAAGAAGTTTATGCACGAATCGCGAAATGGCTTAACGATAAAGGTAAGTTCTGTATGTTAAACGAATTTATTTTTATTTTTTAAAGTCATATTTAAAATCAAAATGTGTGTTGTCAAAATTTATCGTCAAATTTTCGTAAAAAAAATAAAAAAGCGCTGGATATATAATAAGTGTCTTTTGAAAATGTGTATTACACTAAATTTTTTATTAGATTATACCTAATAATGAATAGGTACATAGCGGTCCCCATTAGATAGATAACAGATTTTTAGTTGAATTGAAATTTATGAGTACACGTTATTATATTAATAATAACGTATTTTACTTGATTTAAAAAAAAAAAAACTATCCTTTCTCATTTTAGTTCTACAACCACTGGTTATAAATAAAACCCCTTCCATTGACACTAGTAAAAGAAAAAAAAATATACCCAAGGTCAATTAAAATTGCTTGGATACGATTTCTCTGGTAGGAAGCCCTTAGGAATTATTATATTTATCAAATAAAACTACTAGCTTAGTCAAAATTTTACATCATCATAGAATGTAGTACGACATGTCGAAATTATATATTATATTAATAACATTGTGTGCGTTGTGTGGATTTTAAATTTTTTTGTACTAGCAACATTCACAGACAATTGAACACTAACAAAATAGCGATATTTAATTTTTTTTGTGCATGTGTTGTGACAATACTTCGAGATTCTTCTAGATTTTTTTATAGACTTAAAATTAGAATATTTTATTCTTAAATAATATGAAATAGTTAAACTTATTAAATAAAATAATCATTGAACTTAGTTATAGTTTTAGATAAACGTAGCGATAATATTGAAAGAGTTTGTAGTGTTATAAGATAATATAGTGCATATTGTTTTCTCTTTACCGCTTACCAAACGGGACTGGATGGAAAAATACAACATTTTAATAAAATGGTAACACCGACACCGTCCAATTTTTATAAAAAACAGAAAACTATCGACTCGAGACAAAGTATGAAAATCATCTGATTCTGAAAATAGCATTGGTTTGTATTAAGCTATGAAAAGTAATGCAATACTAAAATGACAATCATGCTTGTGCTACACTAATAGCAGGCCTGCCGCTAGTCGCTGCATCCGCGTTGATAACCATCTCTTACACAATTACTAAGTTACTTAAAGCACAACGATTTTTTGGGGCAATTTTAAAAATTGGAAGTAACGTCCCATATATTAATTCATATATATCTGTAAAATACTAATAACGTCGCAGTGTCCTGTCCTATCTACTTATTATTAAATACAGATCTAATGAGTTTTAGAGAGAACAACAAAAAGTTCAAGTCTATATTTTGAGAAAAAAAAAACATTGATTAAAAGTTTCTTGTTTCTTGTGTTATAATATGGACCTGCGATATTATAAGTGTTTTACAAATCAGGTATATTTATTAAATAATAAAAGAGTGAAGCACTATTGATTTAAAAGGAAGCTTGATGGATAACATTATTATGTTCTAACTTTTACAATAACGTGCAGCATTATTCACAGCTGCACCACAGTTCGTGCATACTTCTTACTAAAAGAAGACCCTTTAATTAGGAAACCTTTATTCAGCAACACGATATTTATGAGATTTCACTGTAATATTCGACATGAGTATGAATGGTTTATTCTCATCGCGATTATTACAGTAGTCTTCGTCGGTCATCGTACATACAGCCCACGTGAGGTGTACGCTAATCACGCACGTTCCTTGCGGGCGTGACTAAAACATAACAATTATTAACCATACAAGTTAAATAGTCGTTAAAGCACGGAATTCTCATCGATTGACCAAACCGCTTGCATGTCTATTAAATATACATACGTTTTAGCATGGTCTAAAAATAAATTATATTAAAACCGCTTCATATATTCAACATAGCATCAAAAGTTTCATTGATAATTGTATGTAACATTAATAACTGAGTATTTAAAATTAGTATTACATATTAAACTTAAAAATTATTTTTTGTTGCAATACAAATATAATTTATAACTTAGTATTATTTCTCAATCACCTCATCATTGTTACACTTCACTATTTGTTTTTATAATATAGTATATAATATTTATAAGGCATTTAATAAGATAATATAATTCAAGACTAGATTAGCTTCATAAACTTCAAATAGCATTTAATTATATATTGAAGTCGAATTGTTGTCTTTGTGTGTTAAAAGTAGACGTGCTTTTGTCGATATCGTTACATTCAAGAGTATTTATTTACTATACTTTCAAAAATGTATTTTCTGTTTCAGTTTCAATTTGTGAATTCATTCATGAGTTTGTTCTACATTGCGTTCTACCTTCAGGATATGGATAAATTGAAAGAGGTGAGATGATTTGATGTTATGAAAATTTGGTTGCATTTCATTTTACTCCATTTCGATATTTATTTTGTTAATTTAATCAAGTCCGGGCATCTTTTTAATGATATTCTTCCGTTAGTAGACCGAATAGAAGATAATAATTTTATCGTAAATTATCTTTGCCACTTTAGACGTACTTACATCGTCAATTCGATCGGTTATAAATGTTTTCAAATATAACGTGAACTTTTCTGAATAAGGAGTTTATTTAGGCACACTATGTCAACTAGATATAGCTCGCGAACTTCGCAATTCCTAACGTTGTAAATCATTATAGAGTTTTGGATTATGTTCAGGGAAATAATAATTCGTTCATATTCACTTGTAGCAACTAGCTGTACTGCTCATAACGCGACAAATAATTGGAAACTTAAAAGAGTCCGCCCTACCATATCTCATCGAGAACCTCAGGCTGGCGAAGATTTGTTTCGATGTTTTCGGTGCTTTAAGTCCCAGCAAAAGTGAGTTGATTTATATTTTTTCAAATATATCATTTTAAGTTATGTGTTCTAGAACTTGTGCACACGTTTCAGTTCCGACGTCCGCTGAATTGAACGAGTTATTCGAAAAGAGAACATCGTCATCTGGTGAACCGCCAGAAATGTTGATAAACGGCGGTACCGAGAAGGAAAAACATGACAGGCGAGACTCGGAAACGCTCGTCGGACAGAAGATTATACATCAAGCGGAACTCGAGTCTCAGCTGTTTAAGGTAAATTTTGTTATCTTCGTACTCGTCTCCATCATTGTTATAGTTTACTTAGTCTCATCTTACCACAATACACACACATGAACACACACGCACACAGACATTAGCATGTACATAATAAAAACAGCACACAATTAAGAATTAGGTTAGATTTATTTTGGCACCAAGTGATCAAGGAGAGACTGGACAAATACCAGTCTCTTACACAGAATTACCTCAATAGAAATAACCATTTCTGTGCGAGAGAGTAGTAATAAAGTGACCATTACCTTGCCTCCCTGGGGGCAGTACGAGGGCACGTTCGCGGAGTACCTGGAGATGCTGACGCAGCTGGGCCACGTGGTGCTGTTCTCGGCGGCCTTCCCGCTGGCGGCGCTGTGCGCGCTGCTCAACAACGCGTGCGAGGTGCGCGCCGACGCCTTCAAGCTGTGCCACGTGGCGCAGCGGCCCTTCGGCGAGCGCGTCAGCAGCGTCGGCAGCTGGCAGCACGCCATGGAGGCCATGGTGGCGGTGGCGGTGCTGGTCAACTGCGCGCTCATCGGGCTGTCGGGCCCCGTGCACCGCCTGCTGCCCGACGTCACGCCCGCGCAGACCATCCTCGTCATAGTGGCGCTCGAGGTGCTCGCTGTTAACAATATCGACGAATTGTGCTGTCACGTTCATTCGACCGCATTGTTTGAAGAAGAAACAGATAATATTATTCATTATTCTTTATTATATTACAAGGTAATTTGCTTCTGAGCTGATCAAATAACGTGGACGATATGACGTTACCAAAATAAATATCATACAATATATAGAATTATGTTGCATTGAGACTTCTTGACAAATCTAGTCTAGTACTAATCTAGTCAAATTACATATTATACAGATGTGGTATGAGTTTTGATTACGTGTGCAATGATTATTTGTTTAATATTATAATATGAATTGCATCAATTATTATTATAACGATATAAATAATATTTCAGCATGTAGTGTTAGTGATAGTACTCTGTCTGCGGATCGCTATCCCGGAGATCCCGGGCTGGTTGGCCACTGAAATGGCTAAAACGGAGTTCCAAAGGAGGGAAGCTATTAAAAATGCACATGCACCACTATTGGTAAGCTGCTTTATTTAGGTAATACTTTATAAATAAAATATATATATATTCATTTTTATGTTTAACGAAATTATGGAAGTATAATAGATACTAAGTACCAAGTAGTTTAAAAAAAATTCGTCTTCTAACTCAAGATATTATTCAAATAATCTATTTACAATGGAAGTAAGACATAATTATATGAAAGCTGTATGGAATTTTCACCAATATCAAATGTATATACAAAGTTTGATTTCAATTGAATCTGTTTTAAAGTACCGACGTAGTATTTGAACCACATCCAATAACTAATGAAGGTAATTAAAATGTTTTTAGATATCGTACGCAAAAGGCGTAAAACGCAAAGGTTAAAAACAATACTATTGCTATGTTTTTACAACAGTACTCAGTATTGTTGTGTTCCGGTTTGAAGGGCGAGTGAGCCCGTGTAACTGCAGGCACATAACAAGGGACATAACATCTTAGTTCCCAAGGTTGGTGGCGCACTGGCGTTGTAAGGGTTGGATAATATTTCTTACAGCGCCATTGCCTACGGGCGGTGGTGACCACATACCATCGTCCGCCAACCCATCCCATAAATAAATACTCCACCCGTGCAGTCGGACGGCACGAGCCAGGACGACGTGCGCGCGCCGAGCCGCGCCACGCCGCGCACGGCCACGCCCACCACGCCCAAGCAGAGCGACAAGCCCGTCGACAAGAAGCGCATCAACATCGGCAAGATACCCGAGATCCCGCCGTTCAGGTGAGCGATACCTCCGCAGGCTCATAGGATTAGCAAAATAATGTGTTATTTAGCGAAAGATTGCTGAGGGAGCGTTCGAGTATTACTTGAGCAATATTTCCGTGACATCCCGCAAAAAAAGTTATTTTTAAGTTGTGTTTTTTTTTCGTTACGTGTAAATTTTAAAATCTTCGTTGCTCTAGTGAGAAGTAAGCAATGAAATTCGATATATGTTATCGGAAGATATTTTGTTTTTGTTTCCTTTTTGTTAACGCAAGATTGTCCGTTACCTTTGTCTGTAAAAGCAAAAAAAAATGAATGCATACATTCATGCTCCATGGAGCATTCGTCTTTTATCATATATCTATTAGTCTGCTTACGTTATACTTAAACGCCTCTTTGAATGGCTTTTTGGAGTAGTTCGATATCTTTAAAGACGCTACCGCTACTGATGGCGCTATTATTGTTTAAAGTGGAATCCTCATCGATTTATGCTCTACCGTAATTTTACGAATATGTTCAGATTCAGATTGGTCCCATAACTTTTGACTTGTATTGTACGTGTTGTATAAACAAAAGTCAAACATGTTGATATAAAACACCATTGGTTTAACTGTGAATATTTAAAGATATATGGCTATAGCTTTCTTGGAAGTGTTTTGAGGTACTGTTAATAAAAAATACTAGTAATGGTTCATTTTTAATAGATTAACAACGGCAACAACATGATTATTTCTTCACATTTCACTCAATTCGAGAATATTATGTATTTTAGATTTAGAGAATGTTAAAATTTGCATGAATATACGATAGGAGGTCCAAAAGTGAGCGTATTAGAGCGAAAGGGTTGAGGGTGGGAAGGTAGTATTTTACTAATCGATTATTATCAATGAAAATATACCCACGATAAACATAGGGCAAGTGCTACCCTTTCATATAAGTGAGACCGAGAGAAGGAAAAATATCCAAAGGTGTTATGCTCTTGTAAGTCACCTTTGGTTTATTCAAATTCCATATTTTCCAGATTTCACATTTGAAGTTTTATATTTGTTTCCAAATTAAAAAATAATTAAGGAAGAACATTTTCAAATGAATATAACGTAAAGGATGATATTCCGAACTGTTATTAAAAAAAGGAAAAAGTTTTGTCGTTTAATTAAATAAACGAATCTCTCATTTCGGGGACTTTTGGACATCCTCTCGTAGTTCATTTTAAGTTTATTACAAGCTGTCATTACGGCTATTTTCCATTAGCAAGAGTTATCGTTTTCTATAGTGTAAAGTCTTCAAATATTCATTATTATTATTATATATTAAATGTTATGTGCACGTGACGTTACTTCATGAATTTAACATTAATAGATGTATAGTTCAGTGTTTTTTACTTAAGAACTCTTAAAAATTGGAACGGAAACAAATCGTTTTCTTCTGACGTTATAATCTACTAAAATAATGTACATATTTATGAGAAAATTTTAATTCAATGATAATTGAATTATCACAGCCCTATTATAGTTTAATCGGCGTTAGTATATACTTTTTAGGAAAAAAGATATTAGAAGCTGGACACAATCAACCAATCAAATTTCCTTTTAAAGGCTAGCTATCCAATAAAATGTAGAAAAAGAGATATAAATATTAGAAAAATCTACCAAATTGTTAATTTAACTCATAGCAGATTGATGAGTTTACTTAGCCAAACGTTTTATAAACCATAGACACGATTTTTACAGGTAATAATTTTATAAAATTCAGTCGCTCGTTGGAACATTTGTAACGTACATTCATGTAGACGATCATGTATTTTAAATTTGTTTTTTTCATTTTGTTTTCAGTTAATTTGACACAAGTAATATGCCTGGATGGGTGTGTAGTTACAGAGTATATATTCCGTCATAATTCCATCGAGTCAGTATTTATTATCTATATGCTTATTATGATTATTCCGTTGTAATTCATTTTTTGATTTGCAATAAAATTTATCTTTCAAATTTTGTAGTTTTTTTGGCTTTATTAAATTTTTGGAAAAGTTAAAAAAAAACACCTTTACAGATAATTTAAAATAGACAATAAAATTCTTCAAGTATGATTATCAGCAGAATGCCTATTTATTTCAAAATTTAACGAGGTAAAATGAGTTTTAAATTTGCCTTGCTTTTTGCTGATATTGCCCTGACATTACACATATAATTATTTGTATATTCTATTTAAAAACTTCTTTCTTTTACCATATTAAACTATTTCTAACAATGATTTCCTTTAATCCAAAACACCTGATTTTGTATATAAAATGTCCTAATCAAATGTATAGTTAATCAAGAATCACGTATCCACTATTTTCCATTCATCGCACGTTTTTTTTATGCCGTAATGTTCAACGCTTTTCTATCTACCTACATTCTGCTTGCCTCCAAAACACTCTGTACTTTATACAGCGTGTTGAAATAACTAAAACTTTCAGACCTAAGGCAGCTTCTGTAACTGAGCCGGCGGTCACAACGGGGTCCTTACAAATGCTACAAGATGTTAGTCCGACGAAACCCATACGGCGTAAGGTAAGTACTCTTTATTGAATGAAGAATATTAGAGAAAAGTATAAAAATCATTTACATTAGTAGCGTTACCAAAAATGTTCGACTGGTCTAATTTTTATTAATGAAATAAAAAAAAATTATTTTACTTTTACAAAAAATCTAAAAAAGTTTTTACTGTCTCAAACAAATTAAAAAATTAATCCAATGTGCACAAAGGTACCACCGGTAGGATAATTCTTGGTAAGCTAGTCGCTGCATTCTCTATGTAAGTACCACGTATTATCCGGCAAACAAGGTGAGCTAGTGTAATTATAGGTTCAACAGACACCATATTTTACACTCCAAATTTAGCGACACCGTTAGGTGTAAGAAGTGGTTTATATCATTTATCCTCAGTTATTAATTAATCGCTATTTTAGTTTGTTTACACCATCATTATTAAACATAAGCTCTATAGGAAGGTACGCCAGGCGCCCCGCTGTCTCTTCTCGGAGTACGCGGCTTGAGAGACGAACCTCTTCACAGATCTGCTCACTGCATTCCGCATCCCACTCAGCATAGACCTTTAGTCAATCCAACGCTGCAGGCAAGTATCACTAAAAGCCTAATTTGTTGTTCCACATGAAAATGACTTCATACTCTATGTCGACAAGTTTATGAGAAAAAAATGCAAAAATAACAAAATTATTCTTATCATCACGAGGATATGCGCAATTTTCAGGAGCTTTCGGGAAGCGTCAGCGCAGGTGGTTCAGAGCCCGACTTAAATGCGGTACCATCGACGGCACCATCCATGGACACTAGCGCCACTTCCAGTGAGGACGATAAACCTAAGGACAAGAGCAGTGAGTAAAATGAATTATTTATACAGTAGCAATCAAGAATGTGCTAAAATATGCAACAAGTGCGAGCGGCTGTAATACCCGAACCCGCGGTGCCCGCAGGCCGCTCGCGCGCGCGCGCGGCGCTGGTGAAGCGCGTGCGCTCCGTGGCCGTGTTCTCGCTGGGCCTGCGCAAGGCGCGCGAGGCGGCCGCCGCGGCCGACAAGCACTCGCCGCACACCCCCGAGCGGCCCCACACCACGCCCGTACGTCACCCCGCCCCCCTCGGTCCCTCTGTGGGTCGTTTCTGTTTTCATAGTGTCCTTTCGATCGCGCAGGGGCCCCCGGCTCCGATGCTGGGAGGCGAGCTGTCGCTGATACCGATCGAGCAGCTCATACAGGTGGAGGATGTCAAGCCTCGCCCTTCGATACAAGTGGAAGAAGTCCGGACTCGGCCGTCGACATGAGTATTTGTCGAATATAATTTTGATGAGTCGTCCTGTTTTTGATTATGTTTAAAATAGGTCTGTTAACGCACAACAGTTATGCGTTAATTCATTGCAAAAAATGTATCGGTTACACCTTTAATATGAATTAGGTTTATGATTTAATTTTAACTGATACTTTCAATTGTAATCATAGGGTTATCTCGTATCGTACTAAAATTACCAAAGGAAACCCCGGCATTTGGGTCGTTAAGTGATGTCTAAAAATAATTTAAATTCAAGTCTAACAAAAAATCGGGACATTGTTACCATTATTAATAACAGTAATTATTTTATCAAGATTTAAAAACAGCAATGTAAAGGTTGAAACATTTTAAAACTCTATAGGAGTAAAGATAAACAAACCATAGATTTTTATATTCCAAGCGATTTACCGTTTAGCTCTGCTATATTATGCACAACAAACAGTTCTTCATTAACATATCTTTCGATACAATACAACACAATTCCAATTCAAAGTTTTCATCCACTTTAATTTTATATCCGAAAAATCCGATAACCATTTCGCCGATATTCAAAACGCCCCTTTTTCGTGACCTCGACCAATGCTATCGTGTCGATTCAACGTCAAAAGTTGTTTATTTTGCTTTACTCCTATTGTGATTGAATATATAAAAAAATGTATTTTCAGTGACATTCTCGTGTAGATTATGTATCTTAAGTGCAGAACTAATTTTGATATTTATTCAAAGATTTTGGGGCTTGTGTCATCAGAAAGTGTGACGATACATTTTTTAAACGATTTGCCTTTTAAAATACAAGTATTGGGGATATTCAAGATAATACATAGTATGTGTTTATTTTATGTGATAACAAGTCCTTCGTCAGCTTTCAAATAAAATGTTATGCATTTAGTACAAAATATTTGTATTGTTGAAAAAATCCTTTCGGAGTTTTCATATTGAAATACGCATGTTATATATAAGATGGGTAATATCGGTGATTAACTTTACCGAACTATGTCGAACAAATGGACAAAATATGGTGTTGTGTATCAAATGAAATTTTGGACATTTTTAACATTTTGTAAGAATTTTTCGATGTTGTTGATATCTTCGTTTCAAATGCAATTGTTGTAACGCAATTTGTTTCTCGAAGCTTCCATGTTCAATAAGCAATCGTCTGACAATAAGTTGAAAATTGTGTATGTCCATCGTTTGTCTTTATCCGACCAGAGGAAATAATTGTTCGAGTAACTATACTTTCTAACGTCGGTTAAAATAAAGTGATTAGTTTTTGTCTCTCGTGAGATATAAACGAACAACGAATTGTTCTTTTGTTTTCATTGTGGTTATTTGAAGATGAAATTACGTTTTCTTAAATGACTCCAGGTTGCAAGGAGGTTAAATATCAGTATAATAAGTAACTAAGTTATCGTGAATGGTACAGTATTATTTCTCAAGATAATAGTATAAAAAATTTGGTCATTTTGACCATAGATTTTCTTCGAGAGTTATATTTTGTCTGGTCGGAAGATTTTCTTGATTTATCTATCTGTGTAATACCGCTAGATTCACTTCACTCGTGTCGTTGTCTGTAGGATAGTTATAAAATAAGAAAAAGTCTGTTAAAAGTTTCTAGAAAAGTACCTAACGAATTTGATATTAGTTTTATTTCAGTTTTTAGGCTTTATTATGAACTTTTGGGAAGTGTTTACATTTTAGTTTAATTTGTTTAAATTGAATTTTTAAATTTGGCTGATTTTTTTTAACGATTATAATATTTTGACTACGACCTTATTATACATTTTGGTTTAAAAGTTTCGTTTATGATTGCTCAACAAAAATTATACAAATACTGTCAATTAATACGAGAGGAGTTTCCCCGAGTTATTTTTCGAAGTCAAATACAAACTTTTTAAAATCTAGAATTCTCTATAGTTTCAATATATTTAGTTGTCAATCGATGTTGATTAGCAATACATTACAAAAGTATTGTAACTTTAATTGTTTAGGTTTAGTTTAGAATTGTTATTAATATATTTAACACTAACATTAAAAAATAAAACTGCAGTATCTACTTCTTGCATAAATATTCTTGTATTGCTATGAAAAAGAGCTATTAATTAATGTTCATTAAAAATATTCATTTTCTTCTGTTTATTATCAAAATTATTTATCTGTATGAAGTTATGACAGATGGATTGTGTTTTCTCCATTTTCTGTTTGAAATCGTTTTTTTTGGATCATTAAAATACAAATATTTTTTAGTACAGTCCGGTCAAACTTTACATTTCATATAGCAATACTTTATTCCATGCAACAGTAGACATTGCAGCGATATTATAGTAACTAATATTGAGAGAAATAGTATAGTACTTGGTTTATGGTCGATTAGTTTCAGCTTACATGCCTTATAGTTATTTTAGCATTAGAAAAGTATTAAATTGAAATATCTAAAAAATATATTTAATTCGCTATAAGAAAAATCATATATATATATAATATTTGCGTCCATCTTCAGTTTCAAATATAATGGGCTCGTGTAAACTGCCCTTAAAATTAGTATCCGAAAAAATCGTCAACAATTCCTATTTTTCTTGTTTATGTGAGCACTGAAAGTATTTATTAGCGTGTTTGGAATTCTATTGAAAACCCTATTTTTTTGTAATGTGTAAGATCGAGTAATAATTTTGTATTATTTGAATAGTAAAAAAAAAACTTATGTTTAAAATAATACACTAAGTATTACTCGATCCGTATAACGGTGATGTAAAATGCTTTATTATTAGCAATGCGAAGTAGCTAATTAAATATTTGTTGTTATGTAATTATTTTTTATACGAAATATTGATAAACGTTGCATTTTTGAGTAGAATATAAATTTTATGTTTGCCTAACGGTAATGCTGTTTTATTTTATTTAATTCTAAATTATTTAAGTTATTGCTCTGCAAAAATTTGCCTCTCCTATTAATGATCATGAGGAATCAATTCCATCACTGCAAATATAGAACGTCAAACTCAGTATAGTCTTTCCAATGGGTCACCTCGCATCTATTTATAATTTAAAAAAAAGCAAATTATATACTGTTACTAAGTAACATTTAATACTTAGGGTTTTCTATCAAACACTAAATAATAACAAAGTACTACATGGATATGTAACATATTTATTTAAATACATCGGTTACATTGGTAATGGTTAGAATATATACATTATTTTCAATTAAATTTCTGATACATAAAAGTTATTATTTCGTCATTGCCAAACTTGATAACTTTTTCCGAAATATTGCCCAGCTTCTGGTAACTTGAATACCGTGAACCAAGAAGAGTCAAAGTTAGTATAAATGTCTCTGGTACTTGACTATTAGTTAGAAGATTACATATACACATTTCTAAAACATCTCTTGTTAAATTTGTGTTATACAAGATCGTGTCGATTACATTGGAAATAACTTCAGTGATTTCAACATTCAAGCTACAATAATAAATGTTTTTCTCTTTAAGACAATTAATAAATGAGATTAACGCATCAGTAAACCCAGTAGCTATTACCAAGGTATCTAAGTGATCATAACTTAGTTCTCCATTTGCGTCAATCTGTTTGGGGCCCACAACTTTCTTAGAGATTATAGTTAAGTTGTAATTCCAATACAATAAATATATTTTATTCATTGGCATCGAGTGTAGGATTAGATCCATTATTTTCTCTAATATGGGCACCGTTTGTATTTTATCTGTGATATTACAAGAATATTTCAGAATTTTTTGCAAAATCTCCATTAAAAATTTATGCACTAAGAATTTATCATCGCTTTTCCCCATCAGTTCAATGCATTTTTTAATAATAATTGATGCTAGTTCCCAACATCTATTCAATTCTTTTTCGTTTTTAAAATTGACAATATATTTAACAGCAAGAATCCACTTCTCGTAAATAAGTGTGTTGTTTCCCCAAGTGTTGTCAAACATTTCTACCTTTTGTTTAAATGTCGTAGGCTCAATCATCTCATTTAATATTTTATTGCGACAAAACTCCATATCTACACTATGGATATTCTGCCCTATTTCTCTTATGACCATAATTTTCCTATCAACGTTCTTCGATTTTTGATCTGAAAATGTTTCGATCGCCTTCCAAGCTGATTCCAGATAATCACCTTTCAAAGACTCTGGCAAATAGCAACTCAAAAGGCTAAAAATTTCGTCGTCGTCATCCTCGTTTAAATCTAAAGTACAGGATTTTAATACCTCATAGAGACTCTGTTGCAAATTATCATCCAATTTATTTATATAATGAAATAGGCATTTGTAGAGGATTTTGCGCAGAGATACATTTTTTGTATTTTTCCAGACATCCATTATCAATTTCTTTAAATCTTCAGAATTGAAGCACCGGAATGCTAATCTTAAACCATGCTTTTGTACTGATACTGGTGCATCGAGAATGGCAGAAATAAATTCTATGGAGCTCTGTTTTGGTAAATTTGCTACATAGGAATTCAACATGGGCAAACAAAAGCTCAAGTAATCACCTTTTATAAATTTCAAAATAGCTGGTAAAGGTACAGGTGGCCTTGAGTAATAAGCAAAGCGACAAATACCTTCTTGAATCAATAAAATGTTTTGGTCAATCTTGTCATGAGCTACTTTTGATTCTGTCGGTGAGTACTTGGTAATAAAATTGATTTTGTAATCATTATCCGCAATATGAAATATACCATTAATAACAGTAAAAACAAGGTTACGTTTGTACAATAAACCTTCTTGTAATAAAAATGTTTCAAAGATGTTTATACAGTTCTTAGTGATATCATTTGAAAAATATATTCGTAGTTTTTTCATTAAACTGTTCAAATTACTGCAGATCCAGCCAGAAGAAAGTTTATCTATCGCATCTGGTAGAATATTTAAAAATTCTGTAGTATCTTGTTTTAGTAAGCGAATTAATAATACAGGTGTTAGACAAACAGGTTCATCCTCAGTAGTTTCCTTAAACAATTCTCTGTCTTTATAAATTTCCCAGTCAAGTTTAATATATTTATAAATAATATCTGGACAGTCATGCTTTGTCTTATTAAAAAATACCAAAACATCTAAAAAGGAACCAATGATGTTATTTATTTGATCTTTATTATCATTATTATATTCTTTGTCATCAAATCTTTTAATTTTTTCACTAAATAATTTTTTGAAGAACTCAAAAACAAGATCACTTTGATCATCAGTTAAATACCTGAAGTGTGGTTTGAAATATTGTTCTATTTCATATAAATATATTCCATCAACTTGAAGGTTTGATGGTATATCTTTGTTATTTATTATGTAATAAATAATAGCAAGCGCTTTTGTAGAATTCATATACTCTCCTGTAAAGCTTTTCATACTGTGGAAAATTTTATTAATAAAATTCCAACATGACTCATTAACATTAAAAATATTGTGCAAGTCAATGATTTTATTCAAGGAGTCTTGTTTGTTAAATTCTATCTCATTGACATGTCGCTCGTAGTAATATTGGGTCAGTTTCTCTAAGTCTTGCTCATTCCTAACAGCAGATACTAAAACTTTGACAATTTCAGCTCGTTTAGATCTATCATCAGTTTTGTATATATATTTTTTTATACCCTTGAATGCTATATCAAAATTAATAAACTGATACCACAGGTAATCTTCACCTGAACCCAACAGTTCCTTCCCTTGCTCTATATGCTTCAAAGCCCATAACTCTCTTTCTTCAACTGTTAACAGTCGATAATATTTTCGTTCATAAAAGTTTTTACTCATTTCAAATTCTTTGTCATGATATTTATTCATAAAAATTTGTCTTAAGAAGCTGTAAATTTCATTAAACGGTATCAAACTCAGTATGCTTTTATATGTTTCATAAAAATCCATATACCAGAAATGATTTACATCACTTGGTAACAAAGCAACAGCATACTGCTTAGCATCTTCGGCAGAACTATATTTCACAATAGTTTTCATGTTTAGGTTTTTTACATATAGAGAAGGATTTCTTAGAACTCTCTCTTTATGCTTGGTCATTATTTGCTTAGAGAGCCGTTGTCCTAACTTTGGTTCATTGTAACGGTCTTGGTGACCAAACTCTTCAAATAAATTTAAATATTTTTCTTTTGAAATAGAATATAAGTAACGAAAATGAATTATTTCATCTTTCGTAAACATTTGCTGACTTCTTAATTGTTTTAAATATTTCTCAATGAGATTGAATGAATTTCCAAAAAAATCCTGCAGGTCCAATTTCGTGTCAATTTTAATTTTGTTTTCTATGTACTCAAATTTGTGTGCTTCAGATGTAAAAATAAGGAATTTTAATGCATAATCTTCAAGTTTAACATTTAAACAATATTTATAGAAATTAAGCATTCTTTCTTCATTTCTCACGTGACATGATATAGCACAGAGCATTTTCTTTTTCATCTTAAACGACATCGATGGAAAAACATTATGATGTAAATAATCTGGATTAATTATTTGAGAAAAATCATCTCCATACAGCCAATCGCACTTCAAAGCTCTCGAAATGTATAATGTATCTCCACATTTAAGAGTTTCTATAATGTAATCAACGTTTTTATATTTCGAAGCAACGTCAATTTTAAACAATCGATCGACATCGGAATTTTCTTCAGAAGATCGAATTTCATCAAAGTTAGTTTTTTTGGAAAATGCTTCATTAACATGTTTATTCAACTCTCGTTGTCGCTGTGGCAGATTGGATCCGATTAGATCCAACATATTGCTGATTATTTTCTGTAACAAGTTTTTACATAAATCAAATAAATATATGGAAATACTTATGTATACACTAGGTAAGAGCTTTTTATTTTGATAATAATAATTTATATTTATTTCTTACTTATTTCTTATGATAGTATTGCACTAATAAAACATATATTTTTAAAACCACGTTAAATGGCTATTGTTCAGAATTATCAACACAGTTAGAAATTTGTTTTTATTAATTTATTTGATTGATGACTCCCAGTCTCATGCGACTCATTTTCATAGGGCACAGACTACAAATTTATAAAAGCGGATCTCATTTCAACGGGCTACACCGATGATAATATTGATTTTATCGACAATAACAAAGCGAAAGTATTGACATCAATCATAATAATAATGTTTATTCCACACAAAAATCATCTTTAAAAACAATTACATGGTTGAACTGTGTCAAAAGTCTTAATGTATAACAACATGGTCATCAAACGAAACACAGATCAAGTACTGGCTATCCTAGCTAGGCTAATTAAATGAAAAAAATGAGCATTATCTAAATCATATTCATGCGAATAAGTCTCTACCAAAATTAACATTTATGCGTTTATTAATTAGGATTTATAAATGTTCGCAGAATAATTTGAAAAGGGCGCCTTTTGCTGCCGGAAATCTAATTTTGTCTCTGATTCCGTTTCACTCAATCGAGTATAAGCGAGGTTCTTCAAATTTCACCTATCTCCAGCAGCGCTATCTAAATTTGTATTGTATAAATATGTATTAATAGACACTTTTTAAACATAATATACAAACATATTTCTCCTTACGCTTACTTTCTACACTCCAAAATTAATGTTGATGGGTACTTCATTCTATGTTTATTTTAATTAGGTCGTGCGAAGTTGTCTTTGCGGTATAAATATTGGCAAGTCCAATCTATCGAACGTCATGTATAATAATTATATTTTATTTTAACGCTATGGTGCAATAGAAATACAATTATAATTTATGCATAATTTTACATTTTATTTACGAGTAGTGGTAGTCGTATTTATTTATAAATACGTAGGCACATAAATTATTATTATGAATACATCTAGTTATTGAATAGCCGAAATAGTCGGTTCGGTACACGTAAGTAATAATTGCTTTAATATGTTATGTTTGTTTCTTTGCCTTTTTCGAGTAATATTATTGTTATTTAACTGTATTTTGTGTATTATTTCTTGTATTTTATAAACTCAAGGAACACTATGTGCCACAAAAGGAAAAAAAGAACAAACAAACATGATTTGACATTTAATTAACGCGATATAATTGGCCGTGTGGTAGAATAATCTGAATTATGGATTTTCGATAATAAATTAATTCTATATTATAGTATACATTTAAATATAATCATATAAATTTAAATGTTGCTCTTTTTTCTAGTTCTGACATATGTTCTTTTTGCAATTTTTAAGGTTTTTGGATTGGTTCGCGTAATATTGGTTATACTCGTGGTTCTGATTGAGTTGCGATAACTGTGTTTTCTCCGGGGGACTTTTGAGTTTTAACCCCGAGAACAGTTAATTTCTGTGCCTACTATTAAAATTATAGACTATTATTAATAATATAGACCAAACAAAATATTTACTTACTGTTAAGTGCACAAATGAAGTCGTCAAATATTTTCAGTGTAATCAGCGATAGCGTTTTATCTCTTGATACGTGTGTTTTTTTTACAAAATAAACTTGAAATCTATATATAATCTGTTATTTACGCTAAGGATTGATACATTAAACTTACTTTGTTACGAATAATGAAAATCGAATCTAGGTACGTTTGCTAAACAATTGAAATACAAGCTATATGTGTATATTATTTGGTATTTTTCTTCGAATCACTTTCGAAAAAACTACTTCCATTTGTATTTTTCTATTGAAATTTGGGATACATAAAGAAAAAATTATGCTTTTTAGACCTAGCTATGTACCTATGATCGACATTATTAAGAATTACATGATCAATTTCATGGGTTATTGTTATATTTAGTAAATAAGTTTTTAAGTATTCAGTATTCGGCCGAATATAATAATGACGGAATAGGAACCGAATATTCGTTGCAACTCTAATAAACACAACTATCGGTTTTATCAAAGTTAATAAAAAAAGTAAGTGGTATCGTTTTGACATGATAGAGTAGCCATCAAATTTTTAAAACATTGCTTGTCGCCTTCTAATACACTGCACCCAAAAAAGTGCATTTCAATAAAATTAAAAGAAGGATAAATAAACAAACGGTTACATACGGATACACATAATATTTTATGCAATTTGCTTAGAAAGCATATAAGCGCAGCTGTATAATTTTCTATAAACGAATTTTGTATAAATAAACTTCTATATATGCAATAAGACCAGAGTTTCATATCACACACAATCAGAGGCTTTGGATAAGTAACAGAAAATCTCAAAGGCATCCTATGACACCTCCAAGGCTTCATAGATATTCCTCGAAACCAGCGTCGGTAGTCGAGCGACCATTCGTAAATCCAAATTGTTTTCTATGAAGCAGGTTATGTCTGTTAAAGTGTGCTAATAATTGATTTAAATTTTTTTTTCAGATATACTACTGAGGGTAGATAGCATTGAGATTAGGCTTTAGTTGTTCGGGTCTGAAGAACTACCAGATTTAAATATTGGAATGACTTTACTATGTTTCATCAGGTCAGGAAATATATAACGTTGGTCAGAATTATTAAATATTATTGCAAGATAAGTTGCAATCATATCGATAATTGAATTTATCACCTTTACAGAAATACCCACAGATTGGCAGTTTACTTAATGTCTAATGATTTAAACGTACATAATTATTATGTGATTTGTGTTTAAAAGGGTAAAATTAAAGTTTGATTTGCATTCTCTTACATTTTCGTTGATCAATGATTCTGCAACAGCTGGAGAAGAAAAAGAAACTTAGTTGTCAAAAATAGTATGTCAGCAAATTTTTTTTCTGAATGTGAGGTTACTTCCCTTTTACTATTTACGACTTTATTATTATAATTCAAGGTCAATTCGGAGCTGTGACTGCCGACTCTACCAGTTTCACAATTAATTTTATTCGTTTTTATAAATCAGAAGAAAAAAATAGACTTTAATTGATATATTTTTTTAAATAATCACCCCTATCACCTCCTAACGGAAATACGTCGAATTACCAATAATCCTGTATATTTTAAATGCAGGGAAAACTGTTGGACTTTATAAATGTTATATACAACTTTAAGGGATGTTCAGCTGAAGAATTTTGTATTTCAAAGATTATTATAGAACAACCTCCGTGGTCGAGTAGTGTGTACACCGGTTTTCATGGGTACGCCACTCCGAGGTCCCGGGTTCGATTCCCGGCCGAGTCGATATAGAAAAAGATCATTATTTTTCTATGTTGTCTTGGGTCTGGGTGTTTGTGGTACCGTCGTTACTTCTGATTTTCCATAACACAAGTGCTTTAGCTACTTACATTGGGATCGGAGTAATGTATGTGATGTTGTCCAATATTTATTATTATTATTATTAAATTATATTTTAATTACATATTATAAGTTGTACGAATAAAAATGTATATAAAGGCAAAAACACGATTTATAATGCTCAAAGAAAAATATTCTTTATAGTCTTCAAGACTACCATATACATAAATACGATGATTTGACATCCTTTATTTTGAGTCTGTGCGGCTTTGTCGATTTGACAGCAGCATAGATAGACATTGCATTCTATATCTATAGAAAATGGCCGTTGTTGTATTAGGAAATACATCTTATTATTAATGTTTCTGTATTTAAATGTACCCCTGTGGAGTTGTATAAAGCTATGAGTATGTAATATCTAATATTACGATAACATGTATCATGTAATTCGTATTAATTTCTTTTGAAAATCGTTAAATATAACAGCACCATAAAACGCGGTTTTTCTGAGTATATATTTTTTTAAATATATGTGTAAATAAACTGTTTATTTATAAATACATATTCATTAAAAAAAAATTTAGTGAACGCATTGTATGGACTATATTTGTTTTGAAATTACCTTAATTTATTATCACGTGTGTGTGAGATTGAAATAGTGATGTGTTGATTGTTATTCTTCATCACAACAATGGGGGAGACCGAAGAATTCAATACTTTAGCATTCGAAAAGAAGTTAACACAGCTTAAAGATACTCAGGAGAGTATACAATCATTATCTGGATGGTGCCTAAAGCAAAGACTTCACCATAAAAAGATTGTTTCTAGTTGGTTAAACGTTTTAAAAAGAGTGAAGGTGGAACAGCGACTCGTCTTATTTTATTTAGCGAATGATGTTATTCAGTACAGTAAGAGGAAGAACTACGAGTTTGTTGAGAGTTGGGGTCTTAATTTACAAAAAGCGACGCCTTTAGTCAGGTGAGATTAAAGTGATTAATAACAATATAAATAACATTTCCAATCAAAATTGTATTTCAAGGACTTTGTGATTTTATTTGTGTAAATTAGAATAAAACTAATTGAACTAAAAAGGAGTAAATTCTCTTCAGAGATGAAAAAGTGAGGTCGAAGATTTTACGAATATTTAAAATATGGGAGCAGAGATCGGTATATGATGATGAGTTTCTCTCAGACCTCACTGGCTTGCTCAGTGCTGGAGCGATTAAAAAGACTGATGATGATCCATTGGATTTTCAAGTAAGTTGAATTTATTTACATAAGTAATAAAATAATTTTGTATATGTGTTTAAAATTATAATTCAAAAAATTTTATACATTTTGTACAAAATATTTTTTTGTTAATCTTATCTTGAAAACTAGCGAGACAACTATTATGTATTGTCAAGAATATTAACACATAACTAAAATCTTAGTAAAATCAGTGATGTTTCGGGAAGTTGTAAAAAAAAATTTAAACTGGTTTAAATTAAATAAAGATTTGGTCTCAATTGCTCAATATAATCAAATAAGATAAATTAATATGTCTAAAATTGCTATTTAAAAAAAATTCCAATGAATACATCAGAAATCTTGGACTTATTTCATCTACTTATTATGATATTTGGTATAGGAATACCAAATATATAATTTGTAAAAATCATTAAATTTATAAATGTAATAAATTAATAACATTATAAAAACCTTAGCAAAATATATTGGATGATTTGAAAAATATATTTTATTTCTTTCAGCCACAGCAGCTTGTAAATAAAATAAAACAGTGTACAGTTCTCGAAGCAGATACAAAGGTTAAATTAAAATATGTACATGAAAATCATTTAGAATTATCCGATGCAGATGCGCTGTGTGCTAGTTTGAAAGGTATTCATATTATTGTATTTATTATTAACAGCTAACTATAATACACTAGTTAACATAACAATAGTATTGTAAAAGGTTATAGTCCAAAATATGTAATCTCTAAGATTTAAGAGATTTTGTTAAGAGACAATTGTACATTGTCATGTAAACAGTATATACAATAAATTGAATATACTGTTTACAATAGTATATAAGGTCTGAAAATATATTAGTTTTATCATAATTATTTGCTCTGTTAACTTGTATATGTTCTTATTAAAACTTGCAATATAACAGTCTACAATGCAGCATAAGTATTCCTGTTATACTTAATAATATTAATTGCATCAAAGTCTCACTATCCGCCTTAGAGACATTGTAGGGCTCAAGTATGTCACATCTGAAAGCTGAGAATTTGTAATCTCAACCCCATCAATCAATTTTCTTTACATAGTCTGTATATCTAATCTGTTGGCACAACTAAAAATCATTGTTTTAAGAAATTAGTAGTTAAGATATTAAGTATCTTTGGCTTTTAATTACAAAATGATAAGAATATAATACAAAGTCTTAGTATTTGATGGTAGAATTAGCAATGACTGACTGGTGACTATGTAGGGCTTTCGTAATGCTCAACAAATGATGAGTGATACGAAATTCTTAATTTGTTCCACAGAAAGGAGTCATAAAGACGATGTAGAAAAGGAATTAAATGAAGGTATAGCTTGTGTTGAGCGTTATACACAGGCATTGCAGAGAGAGATTGTCGCCCGGGAAGCATTGTTAGCTTTGCTCACTTCGGCTAATCAATATTATTCTACCCAGAGAGGTGAAGTTAAAGTTGTTGCATATGTAAGTTTGATTATGTATACTTTTCATATCAATTAGTAAAATGTTAACGAGATCAAATTTATGAAATTGTTTTAGATTTAAGAAGGGTTTTAAATAAGATTAACTTATTGTACTACTTATCTATAATTCTACTCAAATTTGATTTAGTAATTACTGTTACATTGATAATTTTGATATTTTTACATAAATAACACAAGGAAATATGAATTTTCTAATAGGCTTACAAAAACTTTGGAGCCAGAGTGAGAGCATTAAAACGGAAACTTGATGAGTTAGTACCAACATTACCCAGTGCAGCGCCTTCACCCCCGCAGCATGATGAGGATGTTCCTTCTCCGGGTCCTGATGAAGATCTTGAATTACCAGCTCCTATTGAGACTGGAGAGGATGATGGTGCATATATTTATTAACTCTACATAACTTAATTTTATTTCACTTCATTCTTACTATTATTTATTAATTGATCTTCGAAACACCATCAATATGTTCATCAATTATTAAGAAAAAGTAGGAAACAAGTTCAAATCATAATAAACATGAGATATTTTACTTGGTGGTAGGGCTTTGTGCAAGTCTGCCTGGGTAGATACCACCCATTAATTAGATATTTTACCATTCTACCGCCAAACATCAATACATGGTATGTTTTGTTCCGGTTTTAAGGGTGAGTGAGCCAGATTAACTAGAGGCACAAGGGACATAACATCAGGGTTCCCAAGGTTTGTGGCACATTGATGTGATGTTAGGAATGGTTATTATTTCTTATGTGCTGATGTCTGAGGCCAGTGGTGACCACATGCTATCAGGCGGTCCATTTGCCTGTTTACCTACCTAATACAAAAAAACAAGTGAATACTGGGTATACTGTATAACTTAGTTTCATATATCATATTTTGCTATTTCATTTTCGTTTTTTCTCCTATAAATTTGATTGCTGGGAAGTTATTGTTGTCTCAGTGATAAATCCGCTTCGTACTTTAATATCTTTCTCGTATTTATAAGATATTATTTATTTCAGTATCATATAATATAGACCGAACATTCAACACATCTTTGTCAGCCGATGGTTCGTTGTACAATCTCGGTTTATCATCTTTCCTGACATCAGACAATCCGATGGCAATATTCAATGACACAGCCGAATTGGATATCAGTGGTGAGTTTTATAAATATATATTTTCTATTTGTAATAATTTAATGTGCGTAATATAAATACAAAATAAGTATACTTCTTGTTTGTTTATAAAAAAGATATGTATCATGATACGGTCCCTTTCTATTTACATTTTTAACTTTTACGTTTTACTTAACTTACTTACTTTAACTATCGGCTCTATGTCATAGTATAAGGTTTGTATTAAAAAAAAATACACAAGGGTAAGTCAAAAATAAGTTTGTTTTGAGATGAGATTTTATTTTAAATGGAGAATGTTTAAAACTTCTTATTTGCGTGCCTTTTGTATTTTCCAAAAGAGTGTTGACAATTTACAGCGAAAAAAATTGAGGTAATCAACTCCAGATCGACTGAAAAACAAGATTTCGATTTAGGAGAAATATTGAAGAACTTTGAAACTCCCGATAATAATTCGACTTCTTCCGAAAATAATTCAGGTACGGCCGGAAAAGAGTCCTTCGATAGCGTTACAGCATGTTTTAAATATGTCTCATACAATTTGTCCATATTTTATTTATTGATATTCATTTTAAAACGTAACAAAAGACGTCTACTTTCCTCTAATATCAATAAAAAAGAGGAATTAAAAAAATAAGACATTAAATCTTTTTCCATAAACATTACGGAGCCTAGTTTTTTATGATTGCTTTCTCATTGTATCAATTAATTTATTATATAGCGTGCATAGAAATAAAAATGTTATATTCTAGTTTATAGTATTGTTAATCATACATTCGTTATTTTTGCTTGTATTCATTTTTTAACTTATTTTTTCAATTTATGGCTAATTGGATAATTTCCAAATTATTTAATGCACATCCAAATAATGTCTTATATATATAGTCCGCACGCTAATATAATGGGATCTTTATCAATGTATTTTGAAAATGAGTTCAGTTCTCG
Organism: Vanessa tameamea; assembly: GCF_037043105.1. NCBI lineage: Eukaryota > Metazoa > Arthropoda > Insecta > Lepidoptera > Nymphalidae > Vanessa > Vanessa tameamea. The sequence continues at coordinate 3,229,264 of NC_087331.1, forward strand.
AGCGATGGAGCGTTAGCAAATCAATTCTGTAAATATATTTTTTCAACTGGCAAAGCAAAAAGGGTAATGATTTTTTTGCAGATTATGTCAATGTATGTTTGTATGTATGTATGATCAACTATGGGAATAAGTATAAGACGTATAAAAATTTCTTTTCTATTTTTATTTTTTTCTTTTTACTTATTTTCCTAATCGAATATTGATCTTATTACTAAAGTTTTTTACAACCATAATAAATAACGCTGTAAACATCCCGTGGAAGGTCAGACCGCGCGTGTCTCAATTCCAAAAGGTCGGTTCCCATAGTAATCGCGCGCGAATTATACGAATTGCTATTTTAATCATTTAGAAAACCTATATCATCTGTACCTAAATCAAATCTCACTAGTTATAGCTTATTGTATTCCACGTTTGTTCAAAAATGTATAATATAATATAAAGACAATTGCAATGTCAGGAACATTAAAGAGAAATAAACAACTTTGACCTTGAATGGTTATGAGATCATTGTTCGAGATCAATATAATCTGTGGTGTACGTGAAAAAAGTCATTTTGAATGTCGGCAAAGTTGTTACAAGATTTTAGGAGTAAAATTTGATGTAAGTAGTTAAATGTAAAAGTCCTGTATTATATATAAAGGAAAATATTAATAGAGGACTGTTTTTAGTGCATAATGAAATATATTAATAACGTAAGCCGCTTTTTGTCCCAGTGATTATGGCACGATAGCTGCACATAAAAAATCGGTTAAATAATTTTAGTGAGCGGAAAAAAGTTCCTGGCCGATGGAAACGGCTCGACTACGACTGTATTTATACATATAAGAAAATATTTATAAAAAAAAAAAAAGAAAAAAGTAAACAAAATTAAAGTAAATGTTTTCGACAAACAACAATTCTAACTGAAATAATGTACACTATTTGACATTAAAATTTAATTTTAATAAGTTTTCATATTTTTTTGTTTTGTTTACAATGAAATGAAATCAAAATAATGATAGGTTCAATCACAGGTTTCGAAATTCCTAAAAACTTTTGAATAGACACAAAGTTTCACGAGAGACCTACTAGTGTAGCTGTTAAAAAAAACCTTGTTTGTTTCTTTCTCTTACTAACTTTACTTTTCCTGTCGTTGGATTTTTTGTATAGTTGGCAATTGTTCATAGTGATCATTTGATTTATATTATTTGTTTAATATTTTTTAACTTTATTTTATATGAATTGTTTTTTGTCTATTTTTACCAAATAGATCAATCGTCCAAAGAAATATATTCTCCTATTTTTTTGTTTGTAAAAAAATTTTCTTGTTCAAAGTTATCTTATATGTGATATGTGGATATCGTGTTGCTGAATGAATGAATGAAAGAAAATAGACATTTAATGATGAATGATTACTGATGTGTTAATAATCTTTTTAACGTCCAACTGGTTTAGTTAACAGGTGATCTCATATTAATTTTTATTTTTTTCAGCTTGATTTAATTTTTTGGAGAAATATATTCACAATCTGAATAAATATGTTTTATGTCCCGTTCACAATATAAGAGTAAATAAGGGTCATGATATACCAACGTCAGGAATTCTGACTTGATAAAACTCGCTCAAAACTTAATAGTTTGTAATGCTGTGTTCTAATTTGAATCGTGTGTGAGTGTTGAGTGTAATTTCTACTGCCCCAATGAGCAAACAAATTAGAAGCTAATAAGAATTTGTAATTTACAGCGTATTAACAGTATAGAAATAAGAAAAGTCTATATTTTTTACACTGTTTTTGTCACTAACAAAGGTCATTTACTATCATTTGCTTCAAATGTTCTTCTGCTAACCTACTATAATTTAAAAAAGGATCGTCTCTTTTGATTTTTTTTTGTTATTTTTTGTATTATATGTCGTTTTGTCTACAATGTGCACTGAATTGATATATCATTGCCTTTATGAATAATCTTTCCGGAATTCATTACAAAAGGCGAATAGTTTATGATAGAGGTTCTTCAGTGTGTTATGAATGTTTCGAATTAAGTCATTAAAATAATGATTCGATTAATTTAAATCTAAATCACAACAAATACTTAGCGCAATAGTTTTGTTTCAGCTGCCAGTGCGAATATTTCACAGAAGTCGCAAGATGCCTTGCCCGGTCTAGATCTCTTGACTCCCGATAGTACGGGGAATCCCGCCCCTCCAACGTCTTTTTACGGAACTATGGAGACCATCACAAGTAAGTATCCTTTGTTATCTTCTAAATTAATTTGTAGTGGCAAGTCTGCCCTATATAGGTACCATTAACTAAAAATCGAATTAATCCTAAAACTGCAAAGTTTTGTGTTGCTATATAAAACTTGAGACACGTATTTTAACTTGATATCTTGTCGTAGCTATATAAAAAGATTTTTGTACCGTCAGTAGAAAAAAAAACCATTTCATTTTAAAATTTGATATTTCTAATTTGTTGTGTAGTTTCATGATGTGTATTTTTTACCTATATCAGAATACTTTTGTTATGTTTATCTTACGTAATTTATTTGTTTTCGAATTTCGAATTTTTGAAATCTGATGCGTTTCAGATATCACACCATACATTCAGACTTACAAAATTTAACAAAACATATATGTATGTTAATTAATTAATGAAATTACATATCAGTTGCAGATGAGCCGGATCAGCCATACTTACCTGAAGCATTGACGAATACCCAATGGAATAACCCTACCTGGACTGTACCCGCGGTTAGTATTTAATATACACGTTTAAAAATTATTTGACTGCAAATATTATCAGTTGAAGGTGAATAGAAAATATTATTTAAAGCTTTGAAATTTCATAAGGTTTTATACAAATAGCTTATTTCAATGAACCTTTTTAATCAAAAAGAATATTCACGGTATGATGATCCTGATTTGAAACAGTTTTTTTTGATTCTGAAGATATTAAAGTATATAAATCATTACTATGAATATCGTAACCGTGCAGGATATTGTAGTGCTTGAATGTGAGTCTAAATATTGGTGCGCTCTTATGATCCGATGGAACGTCGTTTCGACCCAAGCAGAAGACTTTCGAATGCAGGACAAATGGGTTTACGCAGGAACTTACGTGTAGTCCACCAAACACCAGCAGGACTTTGAATTTCTCGAAATAAATCCTGTAATTATTTATTGCCCCGATCAGGGATTTAAACAAAAAACTTGGAATCAGCAGCATTACAATCTAACCTCTAGCCTGTAGACCAGTTATTTATTCTTCTTATTGTAATATATATTTTGACAGGACATACCACCAGCGGATGTCGACCACCGCGGTATATTGCCACCACCGCCGCCGCCGCCGATACTGCCGATATTGGGTCGTGAGTAAAAATATATACTATACGATTTAAAAATTAACATAATATATCTATTTTAGGGTGATATTCAAATTTTGAATTTTTTTTTCAAAAGCCTGTACACGGAAGGACTTGATAATCTTGGGTGCGTATTTTTGTTTTAAATTGGAATTTTTATATTTAAATATAACCCAACGACGTAGATCGGTCTGTTTGACGTGACGACATTATTTTGCCGTTAAGTATAGTACCCTCATTACGACACGTGTGGAATAGCTCTAAATGCCTATAAAATCCAAACTGTTGAGGATTTTGATACACCCAAAAACGGTATGTTTATTAGTGACTAATGTATGATTTTTAAACCCTTTAAAAATATGATTACTTTTTGTAGACATAGACGACGTGGACCACCGCCTTCTGCCCGGGCTGCCGCCGCCACCGCCCGCGCACCACCCCGCGACACACCCCGCCCCGCACCCCGCGCCCCACCCCGCGCACCACCCCGCGCACCAAGGTGTGTGTGCGCGGCCCGTTGTTGTACGCGGTGCTTCGTTCGGAATTTGAACTGTTCGATCGCGATACTATGTCAATATTATAAAGACTCATAGTCCGATGGTGGGAATAGTCAAGTTCATACGTAATTTAAAATATAAATTTATGGCTTTAGGTAGGCCGTCATTTTTAATAAGAACGTTAGTCATTTGTAACATAAAACGCTATCGAAGCTGTCTCCAGAGCGAAGAAGGAGCTCGCTATATCATATTTATTCAAAGTAATTATAAAGGTAGGTTAATTTTTTTGAGAAAATAATTATTATTATCAAGTTTTAGATGAGATATTTAATGCCTAAATTTCGTTACATCGGATATTATTAGCAGTACACCCTATCATCATCGTCAGCCCATGTTCTCCAAATACTGGAAATGGATATCAATGTAGCCCATGACACGCTATCAAGCCGTCTCTATATATTTTTATCTTACATTTTTTCAAACACCAACCGCCATTTTTCGTATGTTGTCTCTCGACCAAGTGGACTTATTCTTTAAAATTTTTCAATTCCAGAAAATGTGATCCGGCTCGGCCACTTCGACTTTCTAATTATCTATGATTTTTGTCGTTACTACAATCCTCGAACGTTCAAATTCAAAACGGTTCCGTGAGAATTATTGTAGGATAATTTTGTTGTGCACAATAATAAAAAAAACACGTTTAGAAAAAAAAATATTTGGATTTTTTTTTAAATTATTGTATAATTGAATACTTGGTAATAATAATAATTGTTATCAAATTGTACATGCTAAGTATTACTTCAATGTTTTATGTATATTATTTTTCAGATGTCGATCACCGAAATTTAATATCGTTAACGCACCAGCCTGCAGCGCCTCAGCCTGTTTCTAGACCGCATATTGTTGACCAAGTAAGTTTAGAATGAAACAGATATAGAGTGAGAGAGAAAGTGTGTAAAAAAGAAGTAAAACATACTTGGTGGTAGGGCTTTGTACCCTTCTGGGTAGGTACTACCTATTCAGATATTCTGACACCTAGCAGCAATACTTGGTACTGTTGTGTTCCGGTATCAAGTGCGATTGAGCCAATGAAGTACAGGGACATAACATCTTAGCTCTCAAGGTTGGTGGAGCATTGGCGAAGAAAGGGATGGTTAATATTTCTAACAGCGCCAATGTCTATGGCCGGTGGACCACTTAACATCAGGCCCATTTGCCGGCCCGTCTACCTATAACATAAAAAAGTCATATCTTATTATTAATAAAATACATTAATGAAGTATCTAATTATTTATGTAACTTAATAGCTGATATAGGATCATATAGATCTTTTAGGTTTCCATTCCGAACGAGGAGCTTCCTCGAATAATCTCTTTTGATTTATACGAAACGTTTAGGATAAAACGCTTCTTCGCAAACAAGTTTTACTTCTGTCATTTTAAAATGTTTTTTTCTAGGATTATAGAGTTCCGCCGATGCTGCCGCCGACGGACATTGTCGAGAGCGTTGACATGGATCTGTCTGAGGATGAGGAGCAACGTAAGTATATCGTTATATTTTTATATTCACCACCCAGTTGATTGATATATTAGATTTGGGTGAGCGTTATCTTTTGTAAGAATTTTAAATTAATTTATATAAAAAAAATATATTAAATAAAATTGTCTTTTATATTAGCCGAATAAACAAAATATTTTTTATCCATTTATCCGAGATAAATATATATGTAGATTAAATAACTAGTTATTTATTATTTAAAATTTTAATTTTAATTTAGCCGAGGAAGCAAAAACTACAATGACTAACCGTTTTACATTTGATGATAAATTCTCAAATATGTATCTAAAATACTATTTTTTTACAAATACCGATTTAATAATATACCGTAAGTTGTTCTTTAAGGCACTTTACAACATTTTTATAAAAGTAACAAAAATAATTGCACTTAATTATGAGGAATTTGTACAAATTTAAGAAAATAAATAACTTCTAAGCCGCCATGCTGTACAGAATTAGGTATCTGTATTTGTCCTTAAATAAAATGCAATAGCTATGTTATTGTACTTCGATATATTAAATATTTGCATGAATATATATTCACTATCAGTAATAAAAATATTTAGGAAATGTTTTATTTTAATTTCAGAAGGGATGTACCCGACGCAACAAATCCAGAACGAGCATCGACGCAATAGTTTCAACAACAATAAAGTTTTAGTCGGAGGCGATATCGAGAAAGTGAACCACGTAGATAACAACCACATAAACCTTGTACAAATGAACACTAACCCAATAAACGCTATGAATAAAGACGGCCCTCATAGTGCCCCTATAGTTACTCCCCTATCTAACCCATTCGACAATATGCCATCTGGCCTTAAGTTCAATATACCACCAAACTTCCAGAATATGCCGCCGAATTTCAAAAAGCCGGCAAGTTTCGATGAAATTAGAGAGGAAAACTCTAAAGATATTTTATACGAAGACGATCTGAGGAGCAGAAATTTGGAAGTACCAGTCGATCAAAGAAATCCTTCGCCACCGGAATACGAAGATTTTGCAAAAGATAGCGAATGGCAAGCGGGACCTAGGCCGTTTATGAATCAAAGGTTTCCTAGAAATTGGGGACCCCGGACTAACTTTAGACCACAGAACTACAGTCCCCAGTTTTGGCCGAGAAACGGTCCCAGACCAGCCAATAGATGGATGGGACCTCGGTCGCAAAGATTTTGGTGATCACGTGTTAGTGGTAGTGGTAGTGAAAAAGAGTTCTTATTTATAGTGATAGAAGCCTCTATTTTGACTGTAAGATTAGTATAGGGACTTAAATCATTTATGTATATTACCAGCTAAGTTTCATTTGGTCGAGTTGTAGAGGAAAAATTTTGGCTTGTTTTTATTTCAGAGTTATTATGCACATTATTAAAATTAAAATATAAGTATGCCGTATTTTGTTTTTATTGCAAGCGGTTTGTGAATTTGTCTTGTCTATGATTATAATTCGTTAAAGTTATTTAAGTACCCACAAAGAAACTTTATTGTCTTTGAAACTAAATTCTGTTACAGTTAAATCGATTTATTGGATATAATTGATAACATAATTTATATATGTCGATTTGTTACACAAAAGTACAAAACCTCGCGGGACGATTTTAGTCGCTCACGTTTTATATGCGCGATCTGTTCCAATAATTGTACCTTTTATGTCGTTTTAATATTGAGCATCTGGAAATCATTTATACTAGATGGAATTTTTTAAGCAGTTTTTAACCCATGGGATTTTATATAAAGTATAAAATATATTAGTAAATTTAATTTTACGTTTTAGGTATAAAATAGGTCCACGATTAATCTTCAGGATTCATATCAATATTAAATTGAGCGCGTAAGTAGGTCTATATTGTCTCGGTAACGGAACTCCAATAGTTTTTTAAAATTGTGTTATCTGTGGTTAAGTCTTAATAATTTCTTCCTTCTTATAATCCTTTCATTTTAATTTTAAGTCACAGTACGTCGTGACGTTATATATACTTGACTCGTTAATGTGTCATGACTATTAATTGCAGGGTAGGTGATATAACAAATAATTTCTTTAATAGTTTCTGCCTACAGTTACACCCGCGTGTGAGAGGGGAGGGAGCCGTAAAGTACTATGTGTCCTTTTCTGTAACCTTCGCAACGGTTATTATTTTTATTAATATAAATTATCTATATTTATTTTACCCCTACTTCTTGGGACTCCCCGTTATTAATTATTTATATATTTTAAATAAATTTAGATATTAAACAATAGTCAATAGACTTATATATTGCGAATTTTTCACATTAATAAGTCTAGGAAGAAAAATCTAAGAGAGTAAGTAGATTACAGAAATGTTAATTTAATATTATTTAAGGACGTTAATTTACGGTCGTTACAAAATACGCGAATAAGTTAGACACTCCCGATTGTTATGATTATCTTATTATGCAAATTGACCCGTTTGGACGATTCCAGTGGCAGGAGGAGTGAAGATAAACTAATAACGTGACCTTGAATTGCCATGACGTCATTAATAAAAAATCGGCCGTTTTGAATGTCAACGTCAAAGGTTGTGCGGAGCTATGGAAGTAAAATTAAAGTGGATATAAGTAGTTAAGAAGTTTGAATAATGCTGAATTCTAAATAAAGATATAATTAAGAACTGTTTGTTGTTATTAATATAGCAGAGCTAGTAGCAAATCAAATGAAATATGTAAATCTAAGGTTTGTTTATCTTTACTACTCCTACCGTTGAAATGTAATATAGTTGCGTTCCTCAAATATTGAACCATTTATCACCATAATCACGAACGTGAGAACTCGATATGGATCAACAAACGTGGATCTTAAAGACAGCTGGGTAAATCTTGGCATTTACTGTTATATATTTTGTTTGTCAATTATTTCGCTCACTGTGAAGGAAAACATTGAAAGTAAATCTGCTTGCGTCGAATTAAACATTAATTATTATTATATAACACATCATTAAAGCAGCATAATGTAATAAGTTCCAATATATTTTTATAACACTAAAACATTTGCTCTTAGGAATTGTTATTGACTGACAGGATGATCACAAACGACTTGACCTTGAATTTTAAATGTTTTATTAAAATCACGTCTCCGGTTTACATAACTTGGCTAAGTGTGGGCGTTTTTATTTAAAATAAGAATTTGAATAGAAATTAAACATCTATGAGTTATTTACTGGTTTCATATTATTAACGTGAATGTTATTACTTGTTGTATTAAAAAAATTAACCGAGTTTTAATGCCCAGAAGCTTAGTATGTCGAACGCTTTTTATAATTATGACGAATATTAATTTCGAAGTTTTAAGTGGATTGGACATTGGATACTAAAACAGACTTGTCAAACACCATTATTTTCTTTGGTAAAGTGTACTGAGACTACCTAGTTTGGTAGGCTCTAACAAGCACTCTTCACTTCTTTGTAAGTAACTACTTACAAACAAAATAAAATTATTGGTAAAGTTATATTTTAAAAAATAAATATTTATTTCTATTTAATATTTAGTAATCGAACGCATTAAATCGAAGTAAACATCATTATTAATGTATAATATTAAAGCCAAATAATTATTATACAGTGCGTTAAAAATGTTCGCATCCAATATCCGGTTTTGAGTCAGCAAAATGACATTCAATACTTCAAGTATTTAATATACTTTTTTTAATAAAAAAATCAAATTAATCGAATTGCGTAATTTTGGAAAAAATATACTAATATTTTTTTCAAGCAAAACTTATCTGATAAAATTACGTAAACAAGAGCCATATTCATTTGACAGCATTATAAACAGTTTTTAGAGTTCTGCCTTAAGTTATTTTTATTTTATTTTTTCTCTTTAACTTTATTTATATTAATTTAAAGTTTGTTTATTCTTTAGTTGCTTATATAGCACATGATGCTATGGAAGAGTGGGTCCCTCTGACACGAGTATGTATCATGCTCACTACAGAGACCCAACCTTAAATATGCTACATATACTGTGGTAAAGAATAAATAAATAAATTACCAGCTACTTTGAGACAACACCGTCCTTTATTTTGGCATGTCCTTTATTTTTTTTTATAAACTTTCCTTTCCACTCTAAAAGTCTTTGGTGAGATTTTAAGTTTAAATCAGCTAAATACCTTAAGTCACAGTAATTATCTTATTATGTTACTGTATGACATCATATTTTAAAGTCAGGTGATCCAATAGTCCCTTTAGTCGAGCCCGTTTGGATACTATTCAGTATATCTTGTGTCATTTTTTATTTATTAACCTACTTATATTTCCTATGTAAATTAAATTTAATATATCCTTTTAATGTTTATATTTAGTTGTTATGCTTTTTATTGTATGATCCCTCTTGGGTAAACGTGTCCACCATCTTCAGTCATACGTCTCAGTCTGACGCAACGCTCATTCAGTCCTTTCCGGCCCATCTTTTTTTGACTCTGGGATGTCAAGGAGTGTGGGCACTCCTTTTGTGATTCATTTTAATATGCGATAAAAATCCCATATTAATTTTCAAATTCAAAACAAAATTTAGTAGTGGGTCTATTCATTCAGATTTTAAAGTTTGAACGCTGCAACAAGTAAATATTAGTAGGTAGATTTGAAAGTGTATAAAAAGGTGAGCAGTGACGTATTCAACTAAGAGCGTAGGAGCGATCATCACCAGTCATTAAAGTATATTGAGTCGCTCTTGAATTTGTATGATGCGTAAAATTGACTTTTGTTGAGTTGAGTTCGACTTAAGATTAAGTGACTTCAGTATTTAGTCGTTTTAAATATGTATATTTATACTGATATGATACATTTTTAATTTGGACATTTATCTTGGTTTCGGGTTGACTAGTATTATTTGACAACTCCTATTTTTTTTCCTTTACTATATAAGTAGGGCGTGGGACTGAAACAGAACCAAGGTGTAAAATTTGAGAATATATATTTTGGTTAGGTTACATTGATTAAGATCGCTTTTGTCTGATCCGGGGTTTAACTGTAGTTTTGCCGTTGTAGATCGGGATAAATTAGGTTAAGAGTTGTTTATGAACGGATTCAAATAAAGAACTTAACATAACCCTCTAACAAATCTCTAAATATTTAAAGTTTTTTCTCTTACATAGATCCAAAAAAGGTTATACGGGAGATGCATAATAACTTTAGACACTAAATTAAACAGACATAAATTGGAACATCCCTTGTTCTGTCTGAAGTTAAATTAGTTTGGACAACAGTATCGGATTTCTAAAAAAATCCTTCCAGAATATGCTGTTAATGGCAAACGTTTTTTTTTTGTTCTCGAAACTGATTTTTGTTTCGTTCCTGATTTATATTATATTATTTTATTTGTACATTTAATATATTATGGTTTATTTGTTTCAGCTTATTATTAGAAATCTGTCTTTTCTGCTTATGGTAGTTACACCTCAATTTCATCGCAGCATACATATATTTAATGACCTAAAATTTAAGCAAGGCAGAATTTTTCCGAGACCACGAATAATTGTTATCTAATATATCTCAATTATGATAGTAATATCAAAAAAGGAATCTATGACGTTGTAAATATAGTCGATATTTATTTAAGTTTCTTAAAGCCAATATGGGTTATGTCAATATTTGGCAGACGAAGTTTTTCCCTACTTTAAGAATATATTCTAGTTATGAAATCAAATCGAAATCCTTTTTTGATGTCCTGTAAGTATTATTATGAAGTATTCAGAGAAACATAAATAAATATCGACTATATTAGTGATTTTTATATAAAAATTATGTAAAATATTTTATACTATTTAATTTCATAATTTTTAAGAATTTTAGACTGAATATATGTTATTGTTATGAATAGTTTTCGTTTTAGATATAATGAGAACGTGTATTTTTTTAGTTTTAGTTTTTAAAATAACTAATTTCTCTCATTTGCAATATTTTTCTAGTCTTAAGAATTCGTATTTGCAGGGTTACTTTGGTCTATATGAAAAAAAGGTTTATGAATATTATTATTTAAGTGGATATTAATAATGACAAATAAATTATTATTTGCAAATATCTCCTTATTTTTTATTGTTTAATTAAATCACTTTAAAGGAAATTAATTATATTATTATTTACTTTATGAATTATTATTCAAATGTAAAAAAAGTTATTATGATGTTTTACGAAACTATTTCGTTCATGTTCATTTTATTTTAGGTAATTTGTTATTAAACAAGAAATAATAAGTGTTCAGATTAAAGTATGTAATTTTAAGTTATCGCTTTGGATAAGAGACAAGACACGTTGAATGTTTTTTAAATCACTTGTCATTCTCAGATTATGAAAAAAAAAGGCAGATGGAGTGCGCGCAACGACCTTTAGATTTCCAAGTCATCAGTAACAAATAAAAGTTTGAAATTAATTTCAAATAAGTCTAAATATACCATTTCAAATGATATTCCGCAATATTTTTTATGTATTGAGATTGCGACGTTAAGTACTACGAATAGGGAGTTCATATTCGTTTTTGATTTGCCTTTTGTAATCTGAGTTTTCATGACTGAGGCTTCCAGTAAGAACTTGAATAGAGGTACAGACAATACCTCAGACAGACAATATTTTTTTTTAAATAATATCGTGGCTTCTCTATCCTATTATTATTAGTATCTATAAGAAGAATTTATTATCCTAGTTTTTTTATCCATGGCAAAAAAAACATTATAGTCAAAGAGTATACAATCATTACGTTTTAGTAATAATATTCGTTGTATGTCGAAGTCGACACGTAATATAAAAATGTACTTTTTTTTCGTGATGATGATGATGATGATGAACTTGACAATCAATTGTTGTATTTTTTTATCAAAATCTTAAATTAATTTACTTAAACTTGCGTGTAAGTAATACTAGAAGATGAAGGTAGAAATTTTGCAATCTATGGAACTTTTTCATTGTTTTTATAATTTTTAAACGCTGTTCAATTTAAATATTGGACAAGTTTATAAAAGTGCCTGCATATTTTAGTGTAGCGTTAATTATAGTATCTACTGTTGTGAACTAGACCAGTGAAAACGCACATTACCTATTTAAGTCAATTAAATTAAAGGAAAACTTTGATTCCTTTGATTATAGTTTAGAATTATCGTGTTTGCGAGTTACTTTGACCATGGGAGATAACTACAACCCGCTCTGGCAGACCCGTCTTCAGCAGAACAAGCAAGTAGTGCAAGCAGTCATCTGGTGATTTCTCTTCTCTCCCTATAGATCTTTAAGAGAATTTCTGGGCGTCTCACCGATTGTTTAAGACGACAATCATCGCCGAGGCGTTCCTAACGTGCGGCGCCCGAGTTGTTTTAAACCCCTTGCACAACGGGGAACAAAAAAAAATTCAACACTTAACCAGGAATAACGTAATTCAAGCCTTAAATATAAATAGCATTACATCTGAGAGCGTATAATTTAGTTTTATGTTCCGCATAGCTTGCGCGCATACCCGTGCAAAGCAGTTTGCACAGGTGAAGGCGTGCGTGAGTATGGCCATCGGGTAGTTTTAAAGTGTCACCTGAGCAAACGTTTACTTACAATACGATGAACTGCACATTTTTCAGTTTTTAAATTGTCACTTTACACTATTGTCCTCTAAAATTGCTACATGTGACAGAATATTATAACTTTTTAGTGAATCCCATAATAAAAGGAGCGTGTGCTCGTCCATACGCTACTCCATGATACACATGATAGGATGCTAGTTTAAACACATTTGATGCATGAAAACATTACGAGTTTAAACGAGTTGAATTTATCACTTCATAGTAACGTCTCGTTTTCTACTAATATATATTGCCTGTCGATTATTTCACAAACTATCAAAATTTAAAAATAATACATAATTCCCAGTAGGTAATACCCATCGTAGAAATTTAGGGCATAAACTAACTTTCTTATAATATAAACTCTGCTGATGATTCTACTTGCTATTCATATCAAACGCCCATCATTAGTATTGTAACAATTATTATCTTTAAATATACATTAAAAAAAAAGCAAATGATATTACACGCAAATTTAAACTTAATGGACAAAGTGACTGGCAAGCACCGTGTAACGTTTATTTTTGTATCTGTAATATATAATTGTAAACATGAGTAGATTGCAAAATTTATTGAAAACTTTCAATTTGTAAGAAAATCTAACTAATTGGTACGAAAATCGAATTTCTGAAATAAATGCATCAGGATTAAAGGCGAAATGATGATATATTTGTGTTTGATTTCATATTTTTAATATTTGTTCTCAGGACCGTTCTTGGATTCTCAGGTTCGTGCAATATGAACGGCAAGAGGAAGTGTTTGTAATATCGGAAAAGGAAGATTGTAAGTTGCATTGCCTTTTGTATTATTTGTGTGACAGAGTACTATAAATCTATATATATATAGAAGTTTTACTAACTTATATACAAGAATAATGTTAAACTCGGATCCAAAATCCAAATTATTTGTATTGCTTTGAATTAATTTATTTCACGCATTAACGGTGTAAGAAATGATTCAAGATTCTTACAGTGGACAGAGGCGATTTACTTTATGTAGACAATTTGGCCGTTTGCCTTTTTACTCTGAATAAATTAGAAAATAAACCGGCATTGTGACAGCTTGGTTGAATAATAATAAACTTCAAACTCCTGTGGTCGAAATTTGATCTGAAATCATTGTTGAAAAATTGAGGAAAACGTATGATTGATTTTTTTTTGTACTCGTATTTCTAATTTTTTAATGATAACTGAAAATACGTCGTTATATACTAAGTAACAAAAAAATACATCAATCGGTACGTAAATCTTTAGACTAACAAAGGAGGAAAAAGAACTGAACAACTTTGTCTGCCTATTTATATATAAATACTACAATTATTATAACTGTCTAATGTATATATATAAACAATTCTACAATGTTATTAGTAACCCTGTTATATGACATAATATTACAATAAATAAACTTAAAGTATCAAGAATTAAACTAGAAACTAAATCTGAAAATTCAATCTATGCGAATGTACATTTAAGGCTTTGTGTACAACATGCAATGCCCCAAGAACATGTCTGATAAAGACGCACTATAGTCACACTGTAGAACGTGCAATTTAGATGCTAACTTTGATACTAGAACTTAGAATATTCTAAACTTAATTTTGGATTACACAAAGCTAGCACGCTAGGTTCCATCGAGTGTCATAGTTTGTTGATCAAAATTTACATGCTAACTAACTGCTCGTATCTATCGTATGTATTTTGGTTATTTTAATACGTTTCTTTATGAGTGTCTCGGTTTATTAGGTATATGTATTAGGTACATGACTGGACGTCGATGTTTTTGATTCAGGCTTTGGATTTGGATATTAAGAAGTTATTGGGCTATTATTTTGAGATTTTTTCAGAGGCAGTTTGGAAGTTGACAGTGGAAACACTCGCATCGGAAAGCTGATTTTACAATTTTTTCAATTAAAAATCTTTATTATTACTTTCGATGATTTATCTTAAATAGATTTAACTGTCGCGTACTTTTCTTTACACCGTATATCTGTAAGATAGTTAAGATATATATATATATATATTCATACATTTTATTCTGTAGATCTGTAAATTTTTTATAAATGATTTTCGTTTCTCCGATTTTCAATCATTATGTTGACATGAGCTATTTTACTAGAGTGCAACATATAAAAAACATACTGTTTAGTATATATAAATAGTCCTTCCTAGTACCTTATTAGGTTTCGGTTCCTAACCTGTCATAGAGTAAACCCTTTGTATGTAACAATAGACATTATTTTTTATTATTTATATTTTTATTACTATCTGAAACTATAAACTAGGAAAAATGGAAAATTCTCATAATCCTTATCAAAATATGTATTATATATAACATTTACAGGCTGCTAATGTATGTATGTAATGTATGTAATATACAACAAGAGTCCGGGATGATACGATCGATTATGCGATTTTTTTATCACAAGAACTCTGAGTTGAGCTTGAGCTCGGCTTCCTTACATGACGTTAACGTTTTAACTTTATAAAGTGATATTAAAATACCACTTAGTCTCTTTTTCTCCTAGTTACTTTTATTTTATTACTAAAATAAAGGTAACTGTGTAAAAACACAGTTACCTTTATTAATTATCATTCTCAATTTAATTGACCAACAATCGGGTTCTACTTATTAAAGTTTCGATAATTACGACATTACAAACGCCTTCGTGGAAGTTTCTCGAAACTAGGGCTTCTTAGTGAAATTATTAATAGCGAAATGAACAATTATGTGCACTCTAGACTAACAGCTTGTGACGCAAGGCAAGTTATATAACTGCAACTAGTGATATGTTGGAAATGGGAAGTGTGGCTAGAAAATGAATATCATTTTAATAATGTTACTAAAAATTGGTATTAACTCTTCGGTCGTGTCGTATTTGCCGTTCCACCGGACTATAAGAGCGAGGGAAAAGATTATATCTGTGTTTGCGCACAAATTTGTGCTCTGTAATATGTCCTGCGTAAATGGTTGGTTCCCTTGAGATTGTCTTTCGTATCCGAATTCGGTCAGTACGACGTCATCATCAAGACACTGTTGGTGAAACGGACAAATTTCAATTCGATATTAAATTCCTGGTACGATATCAAATTTGAATATAGTTAAATAAATATAGGCAATTATCCAAAACCTGGACAATTTAGAATATATTTCAAATAATAACTATTTCGGATTCGTACATGATCGCACAGATTTCATAGCCTTAAATAATTACTCTTAAAAATATCATACGTGACAGAAAATCTCTAATTTCCAGTCGGAATCGCAGGTTTAACACGAGTTTTACGACTTTGATATACGACTTCACAACTTTAAGCACTCTTTAGTCCCAGAGTTATTAGAGAAAGATAGTTCGGAAAGAAACTGTTTATTAAGACAAGAATAGATGCGTGTCACTTAAATATGTGCTTTACAAAGTGACGCGAGTGTGTGCTACAAAATCAAAATAATTATTACTACAAATAGGTTCTTACACGACACTCTTGAAACGTTCTTTAGCGACATTATACTTGTTAAATAACTATTACAAATAATATTTTTTATAGCATGACCCTTATCTATTTATTTTTATATTTTGAAAATCTGTTATAGACTCTTATCTTTAAAAATATTATTTGTTTTAAAATGTAATGATTACAATAAAATTGGCCATCTAATATTTAAGAAATGACCTATAAAACAAAACATTATTAAATTGTTCCAAAAGTGTTTAAACCCAATTCATTTTCGCCCCATAAATTTTAAAATAACGCGCAAAGCGACAAATAATGGAGCGAAAAGTTCCTTTTGCCCGGACATTTTATCCGACATAATCTGCACATAGGCCGTTAGTCGGTAATTAGTGGTGCTGAAAAACACTTAAACGGCGTCGGTTAATGCGAAAAAAAAAACATTAACGACTTGGAGAATACCATGTAGGTATGTGGATTTAGGGAATAATATTGGTTTTTTAATAGCAACACTAAAAAAAAGTATTTTCTTTGGGTAGGAATTCAAATTAAGAATGAATGAACGCACTCATGAACCATTTTCTCTTTTAATAAAAAATATAAACACGGTATTGAATAATTAAATCATAACCCAAAACAAAAATATATTATTATAAAAATAACGACTACTCAAATTTAATATACAGGGTAATTCGACGTATTCCCGTTAGGAGGTGATAGGGGTGACTATTTGCGATAATTTGAACCCTCATATGGATGATGCAAATGTGAACCATTTTTGAGTTATCACGTTTTTTAGATTTTTTCAAAATAAGTCAAAATTGCAATTTCAAAAATTTATCAAAAAAGAAGTATCAATTAAAATCAATTTTTTTCTTCTGATTTATAAAAACGATTAAACACTGGATATTTTTCAATATTTAAACAATAATTATCGGTCTAAATTTAAAAATGCGAGACGGAAAACGATATTATTTCAATATTTTTTTTATTTTTTTCCCTCAAATATGTCTGAAAAACAAAAAAAAAAACATTATGAAACTTCTTCTGCAGATTATTTTAAAAACATAATCGTTTACTACCATAATAACTCTGTATAATAATTATAGATGATACTTGGGAATGAAACGATCCCTTAGTCTTAATGTCATTCAATCAATACATATTCCGTTCTGAGTATTTTAAATACGTAAATAGTTGTCTGCGATATAATATATATGTACTTAGAGGTCAAACTGCATATTTAAATATATTGATTGATTCAAAATATGGTGTGATTTCTCTGTTATTTTATTCAAAGTATCTAGAATATAGATGCTTCTAAAATCACGCCCAATAAGAAATCTTTATTAAAATTGTCCAAACAGCTAACGCATTTGAAATGTTATCAAAACATATCTTCGAGTTTATAAGACTTCATAAAGTGAATCGAAAGAAAAAGTACATTTCCACGACCTAAATCCGTCTCTCACAAAGGCACGAACCCGAGCCACAGTAATATCTGGAGTATAAAGGATAGCGAACTCGGCACTAATTTCATGGGCATCAAGTAAACTAGGTCCTTTTTATTGCTTTGTAAGCATAAAATATTAGAGCAGTAATATTTTATTCTTCATTAGTTATCTTGTAACGCGTGTGTGAGTTAATTAAAATAGTGAAACTAATGTATTGTTTTACGGCATTTTTGGATATAACGTTAAAAAGTATCATCCAGAAAATGTCCCAAAACTTGACCACATTTGGCAGAATTGGAGTACCTATATTATCAATGTTTCGATTTATCGTATATAGAAAGGTTGTCTAGTTATCTTGAATTCGTTTTGGTACGATTACGAGCTTCCACATTACAAATGAAATCCAACACTCGATTCTCAATTAGTTATTAAATACTCTACATTACCCTACTGAATTTAACTCCTAAGGCATCCATATAGATCCCGCATAATATACGCTGGCATACTGTCAAATATAATTGCATCATAAATACTAAAATAATACCATAGAAAAGTTCCTTTGACTAATTTATTTGTGCATATTCCTAACAAAAGTTAACTTTGTGAGATTTTATCCCAAAATAAATTTCGTAATATTGTAAATGCGAAAGTAAGATTGTTTGTTTGTAACATTTTCACGTCTTAACTAGCCGATCATTATGAATTTGTACGTTGTTATCAGGTGTACCTACAGAAAAGGGAGCTTAACACCACCCACCCTCCACTAAAAGTGTTCGAAGTGACATTTTATAAAAAAGAAACGTCACGAGCGAAAACTAGTAGGTATTGTGTTTTTTTATTTCATTCTTCAAATATTTTTAGAAAATTAAAAACAATTTACTTACCTGTGAGAAGTGAAATAAATAAAAAAAAATAAAAAAAATTGGACAACATCACATACATTACTCTGATCCCAATGTAAGTAGCTAAAGCACTTGTGTTTTTGGAAAATCAGAAGTAACGACGGTACCACATACACCCAGACCCAAGACAACATAGAAAACTTTTTATACATCGACTCGGCCGGGAAGCGAACCCGGCACCTCGAAGTGACGTACCCATGAAAACCGGTGTACACACTACTCGACCACGGAAGTCTTCAATGTATTGTTATTGCATAAAAATATAAACGTTGCACTTAAATTCGACCTTGAAATGCCACTTTAATCTCGACCATTGAAGTATTTTCAAAATAAAAAATACAATCAGTATCACGTCAAGCTCAAGCGATCTCTCAGCCCGTGGCAAGGTGCCAGCTTACACAGCTAACCCGACGCGATGCATTTTTTTACGTTTTTACAGAAATATTTCAATATCTCCAAAACGATTTGAAATGAGAACAGATTCTAGTTATGAAATAACGTTACGATTATTATAAACTATGATTTGTTTTGAATGATTGCTTTTTACGTAATAATGTTTCATTTTTTTCTCAAAGTGTTCTTTATATATGAGTGTAGATGGAGTAAGTAAATGGAGTAAGAAAGCCGATATGGTTCAAAGGTTAGAATATGTAAACCTTAACCGGTGATCGTGGGTTCCAATTTTTATATGCTTAATTTGTGTTTATATTTACTGAACCCGTGTACAATTGCCTTTCCCCAAGACATGTGTACGTTTTTGTTGTAGTTATTATTGTAAAATGGCTGCTGTTCCCAGGTGGTGGAATATACTTTTCGTTTCCTTAATGTAAATAATAAATCACGAGTACCTATATGGTTTGAAATGTAAAATGCGATACTCTATTCGTTTCTGCACATGGTTTGTTGTTAAATATTGATTGAAGATTAGCGGATAGTGATATATCTATACAAGACAAAGATCGAAGAATCGTATATACCTTTAAATAGATCATACTAGTAAGTAATACTAGTACATAATAATTGTACATGTATTATTATGTATGAACGCGATAATCTTGCCAAGATTATCGCGATACATAAATATGCATTAGCTAATCTAGCATTTTGTTAATAATAGTAGAATCTGTATCGTTAAAAAATATTATATACATTCATAATCCGTTGATGAAAACATTCAGAAAGAAAACATTCAGAAATTTCAGTTTCATTCTTTTGAATTGAGTTTTTCTCCGAAGGTAAAGTTTTGTGTGGAATTGTGTTAATTATCCCTCGGGACCCTTTGTATTGGAACCGGGAACGGAAACAGCGAAATAAAAGTAATGGAAGATGCAATAATCGTTACAGCTAAGCGGAAAGCCTTTGATATATATTTAACTTTTCTTTTGCGAGTTATTTTGTAATTTCTTAAAATCAAAATTGTAGAACGTCTCTGTCTACTACAGTATTATGTTTGATTCTATTTTGTAGAAGGATGTGTTTGGTTAAAAGAGTATATATAATACATACTCAAATCAAAAATAGTAACTGTACTACCCTGATGCTTTTGATTTCTAGTAGCAGTGGTTCGACTACAATCAAACAAATCTCCTTCTTTGTAATATTATTAAAGATTTATTGAGCTTTATTTAAAACGTATTTGCAATAAATGGTTCAAGTCCTAAAATGTCAACGACCCACAATGTCAATGGTCCGCCAACCACGGAATCTAATACTGCTGTCTCTTGTGTCTAATTACAATGAACGGCAAACAGCCATACAAAACATTGATATTGTTTGATATTTCTCCAAATATTCTACCTCAGTAGTATAACAAATGAGGTCTCACTCAACGTCTTTATCTCTATAGAAACTTGGTAGGAATAAAAATGATCGTGAATGATACAAAGAAGAATCATTAAACCTTTGTCACTTATACTTTAAGTAATTACATTTTTTTATGGTATAGGTCGGCGGACGGGCTCATGGGCCAACTGATAGTAAGTTGTCAGAACCGCCCAGTGACCTTGTCACTGTAACCAACCATCTCTTAACTAGCCCATATGCCTCCAACTTTAGGAGATG
Organism: Vanessa tameamea; assembly: GCF_037043105.1. Lineage (NCBI taxonomy): Eukaryota > Metazoa > Arthropoda > Insecta > Lepidoptera > Nymphalidae > Vanessa > Vanessa tameamea. The sequence continues at coordinate 3,250,069 of NC_087331.1, forward strand.
TTATGTCAATTGTACCTGTTTTTACGCTGGCACACTCACCCTTCAAGCTGGAACACAGGTACACACAAGACACTGCTGTTTAGTGGCAGAGTATCTGATGAGTGTGTGGTGATACTCAGAGGCACTCAGATGCACGCCCGGTGCACAAAACTATACTTAGTATATAATATTGTCATTCATTCGCGTCATTGTTTAATAAGCAACTAAGGTGAGGTTTTTATTTAAAATTATAAAAAATAACTTTTAATTATTATTCGCCATTTAGCAGCTTCTTCGTAAGGATAAAATTTACAGAAACATCATTTTCGAAATAATTATGAAATTATTAACAATGAATTTTTTAACGCAGTTGATTGCGGAGAATTTTTTTTACTAAATGCGGTGATGTAAATGAAATGGTAAATTACTTTAAAGCCGTCCTTAAAATCCTTTTCAAAAAATTAAAAAAATGTTTACTTCTGGTATAGCCAAAGTCTCATTAAAATGCTTAAGGGAAAAAAATAATACAGAATTAAATAAAAGAAATATAAAAAAGGATGAATTAAAATTTCTTCTTCTAAAAGAACACAGTCAACTTTTGATAAAAACTTGCTGCCCTACTCTACATATGCAACATGGAAGATCTCATTACTAAGAGGTTATCACAGTTCATTTTGTATATAAAGATAAAATTAAGTATTAGTAATTCATCATACCTTGCTACAATGTCCAACAAAGATGATACACAGTCAGACGGAATGGAAATATGTAACAGTTTGCATCTTACTTCACATATGTATTTAAAGAAGATGTTAACTCTCACTCGCTCAATTAAAATTAATTGCGACTCTTTTTCTATTTCAAATATATGAGAACAGAATGTCCTTAAAAAGCTACAAACTATTAATACCTCAAAGTGGACTGGATCGGATATCTTAATATCGCTGTTTATAAATAAATGTGCACGAAATTTGACAAAGCGTCTTACAGTGGTTATAAATCATCACAAAAGTCAATGAAATCTGGTGTTCCTCAGGGTTCATACTTGGGTCCTTTTCTTTTCAATATCTTAGTCAATGATATCGTTAATTGTTTTTAAAATTCTACGCCTTTTATTTGTGCTGATGATTTACAAATGTTATCAGTTGTTGGCGAACCAAATAAAAAACAAATACATTTATATTTATTAGTTTTAAATGTAGATTATTATTATCTTTAAGAGCTTCAAATTTGAAGTTTGTAGTTTGGGCTTACTAAATTATCTCAGATAGAATTTTATAGCATGTTTTTTATTCGTTTTATCGATTGTGGCAAATTGCGACAGATAACCTTTACACAAGAGATATATAAATGCCGTCCAATCCAACGCAACAGACACGTTGAATATAAACTGAAACAGTACAAGGGAATTATTTCCGTACTAAGACTAATGTCCGGTTACGATGTTCAAGAAACATTTGGTTTTGCTTACGTACGATAAAATTGACTACGAAGCGTTATTCAAATCATTTTAAAATACACGTTTCGTAAGTTAACAAGACTAATAGGAACTCGTATCCCAAAATACATAAGATAATATAAGAATCGGTATGGAGAATGTTAGATAATCATGTATACTTACCAGAGTAATGCTGATACATGTTAATTAATTTTACAGACTCTGATCTAAGTCATGTAAAATTCGCACTGAAATTAATTACATGAGCATTAATTAATATTTGCTGTTTCTTTAACTTTCATGTAAATAGAATATTCATTTTCTGCTCAATAAGACATTTTGTTTTTTATTTTTATTCAGAGATGTTTAATAAAAATAACTAAAAGAATACAATAATAACGATAATGGCCACAGAGTATTTTTTTTGTATTATTTATTGTTGTTGGCCCTAATGGTCTTGACAGCGTGAACGGGCCGAGTGCTAAGACTTAAGAAAAGCCTCAGAACAATATTTTATATTGTTTCTTAAATAATAAACACGTGATTACAATAGCCGTCGAAATAGTAACATTTTCTTAAAATATAATAAACGTATCTGATACAAATAAAATCATTAAATGCTTAACAATGCTTTAACAAATTTATTAAGAAATAAATTATTAGTTATTTTACCAAATTTTAATCAAAATAACACTGATTGAAATAAATCACACAAAACAATATATGTATTTGTGTATAAAGTGTGTGTTTTAAACTATCTTATTATATATACAAATACAATGTAATATTTCTTTTAAGTCTACAATTGCTAGAAGTACTTTGATTTTGAGCTAATTTGGATTATTTTGATAAGTCATAAGTGATATAATACAGTAAATATGAAGCTGTAAAACACGTTACAAATTTGACATATAAAATTAAAAAAATACATCGATAAAGATTTAAACTACAGCTTTGTTGATTCAGAAGCAAACAACGCATTAAAATTCCTTACCGAATTTTATGTATATGAGAACTAGAGACCACGTTTTCAAGGGTCATTATTGGGGCTGGGTTTGATGTAGCGCTGGGCAGTAAACAATGTAACGCCTTAATTGCTTTGCTACCCAAAATATTATATGAATATATATTCTATTACGGTTTGCTAGCTACCTTTCGCATCTTGTATTCGCACGGTTTTATTAGGGGTAACCCAGAGGCTATTGAGGTGGATATATAAATAAATATTATAACACAAACATTATCGCGACAAGCCATCTCTGCCCTCGTATCCCAACACGACCCGTGGCTAATATATCTTGACGCAAGTATTACCTTTTAGAGTTTTTAAACGCAATCTGTAAAATTTCGGAATGTAATTTTATTTTTAAATAAATGAGTATTTGTTGTAACATGATTACATATGTAGATAAGAACATATACACTTATTTATAAATTTTAGCACACACGAACATACTTTCTCATAACACAATATGATAAACATCAGGATAGAAGCTCACAGTGACTGCCTAGCGTCATTGCAATTTTTATCTGTCCTTGTTATCCGACAGTCTGTTGACTAATTAAATTAAAGTTTTATCTATGAAAATAATCATGGAACAAGTTTGAAATTCGGATAACAACGATTGACCTATTACGGAAATCTCAAATTGACATTTACTTTACAGTTTGACAATAAACTAAATCGAATTCAGTATACGTGACCTTGTGAATAATTTCCAAGTGACACAAATATACAAATTTTATTTTATAATTCGAACGAGAAAGACTGACATATTCTGGAAATCTCAAATTTATACTTATATTTTGAGAATGAACTAAATGAATATTCATTATACGTGACCTTGAGTATATTTTCCACGTGACACAAATACACAGATTACAGTTTAAAATTCGAATGACAAAGACCTATTACGGAAATATCCAATTTACGCTCCCTGTACGGCTTGACAATCAAGTGACGTACGCATACGCAATCGTACCAGCCATAATGGTTCACAGATCAGTACATGCAATGCATCTCTATAAAAGATGCATCTGCCCCACTGGCAGTGCATCAGGCGATTTATCCTTATTTATTGCTTTGTTTTGCTGCGGATTTGTGGAAATAGGCCGTATTTTATTTATGTTGGTTCGTTTGTAATTTATGCGTATCATACTATTTCATTATGTGGTTTAAAAATGAGAACCAGTTATTGCGTTTTGTTATTTATTTGTACGTCTATACGGTTAGTGTTTCAGTCGGTTAAGTGAATTTTAATTTATTTTAAAGTATTTGTCGCTCGTGCATTCAGACTTACTTTTGAATTTATAATATTAGTATAAATAATGTTATTTTGTATAATTTTACTCTAATTCTGAATAAAAATGCCTCGAAGTAAGATCATTATTTTATATTAACAATTGGAAAACCTTACACTAGGACGAATTATCTATATTAATATCAAGACAAAAACTTGTATGCTTGCTTGTGGGGTATAAAACCATTGGTAAAATCGCTGGTGTAAAGCTATAGACAGTTCTATAGAGTATAAATGATATTTATATAATATCATTTCCTTTATTAATATTTTGAATCCGTGCGAAGCTGGGGCGGGCTATTAAATTAGTAACTATTAAAAAAAAAAGTAAATAAACATTGAAGTATAAGCTCAATCATTTCGTTACAGCAGTGTGATTTTGTAAAAATTCACTTCGTATTATACTCGCGAAATTATGACAACTGACTTACGATATTTAGACAAATATATCCTACAACATTTTATAATTAATAAGATCAATTTCGCGTATCATATTCTGACATTTCATGTTCGTGATCTGCGGTGAGTTTCGAGTTTCCTCTTACAGAATACATTTACATTGTACAGTATACAATTTGATACGATAAAAGATTGCAAGATTGTTTGTTCAATTAAATTCTAAATCCTATCATTTTAATATCGTATACTCGTAACATAATTGAATTACATAAAATTATCCTATAAATTAAATCCCTCGATCTCAGCGAGTTATTAATTGCTTTATTTAATCACTATAGTAACTTATCATTCATTCAATTATATTCCTTATACCATATTATAATACGGTGTACAATGGTTTATATGATAATAAGACATGTCAGCGCGATTAGTACCCCAGAAAGATCGCTGTCGTAAAATGTCGCCATCAGGGTAGCCATAGTGGTATCAAATCTCAGCTAACTGCAAATGTAGGGGCTATGAGCTGAGCGGGCTATAATAATCAGACTCCGTGAATATCCCACTTCTTGGCAACGGCCTGTGTTTACATAGACATTTCGATTATTTAATTCAACTGGAGAAAGTGGTTTGATATTCATGTGTCAGTTCTTTTTCCAGGAGATTCGGTCTCCTTCGCGATGTTTCCCTTTCTCGTCACTGAGCACGGGATAAATGATAAACACTTATAAATAAAATAGAAAACAAGATGCTCGGCCGGATTCGAATCCATAGTTATAGGTTTTTAGAAATCAATAATTTAAATACATAGAATAAATAAAAAGTAGTTTATACGATTAAAAGTAGGTACCGACTAAAAATAAATTCGCTGATTTTGTGGCTTCGAATGAGTTATAAACTTACCCATAAACTTCGGTCGGCTTCATAATGTTAATCCCATGGAATCACTTCGTGAAAACATCGGTTTTTCTATAAGCTTCTTCAAGCGTATGAAGGAGATATAAGCGTACTTAGGTACATGTTATAATAACATAATAATATTTACTTATATAATACCATCAGATAATATTGATTGAGAGTTATGATACTTGGAGTATTTCTTGAAAAAAAAAACATAATAGAGGTCGTTAAACAGTATCAATAAGTTCTTTTTTTTCATTTATACAAATACCTGTGGATAGATGAGTCAGTATCCGGACATATCATAATAGTGAACAAGTCAGTAACCGTACGGACTTCCTGTTCCTTACTCTCACGATTAATTGAATTAAGCAAATCCGACACTTATTGAAAGAGCTTGTTAGATTTTTTTATAGAGAGACAATACATTATGTCAGGATATTTTAAGAATAATTTCTATTTCTTTATTATTTTATTATATTTTAAGGTTATAAGACAATAAAAGATTATATATGAAACACAAATATTTATTTAGCCATTATATATTAATAGCTGTAGTAAACGTAATATTGTATCAATTAATAATTACAATAAAACCAATTACCTTAATCAAAATATACTTTATTCAAGTAAGCTTTTACAAGCACTTTTGAGTCGTCATTTAACACAATTCATATATTCATCAATAATTTAAGAAGCAATAACAATTATACTATATCACAAAATTATATCGTACCTTAAATGTTAGCAGCAACTTGCTGGTCCAGGATCAAAGTGAAAAGTAAAAGTCAAAAGTGTTCTGTACGGAGCTTCCATCACTTATATAAGCCTCACAACAAATCACGTGACTCACAAATTGAAAGTCAAAGTACCCTCTTATTTAATATCAATGTTATCAACACAATTCAAAAATAACTTAAATTGAATTATTATTATTACAGAATTGATTAAAACATACAATACATAGCGTAAGCCTTGTTTGTAATCGTCTTATTTATTTATTTTTTACTTAATCTGACAAGCTCATCAATGGTATTTGCCAAGGCGCGGTAGTATAAATACTTGCGATCTCCAACCAAAATCGGCGTCTACTGAGAATTTATCGACGGAAAAATCCCCTAAATTTATAATGGCTTATCCCTTGGGCCTTGTCCGAATTCGAACTAAGAACTCAAGCTCAACTCAACGAACGAAGAAATCGATATTTAAGGTAACCATTCAAAACTCAGTTCTATCCTGTACTTCGAATGTACATACATTCGGAGTCGATATTGAGAGATATGAGAGATAGAGCCATTGGTCTCAGTTCTGTATTATATAGATCTATCGAAAATTAAATGCTCTGATTATAATAGATCCGGCAATCGATTCTTCTATTATGATTTAAATGACAAATAAAAATAATATCATTAAGAAAGATAAATTGTACCGAAGCTAAGTGTACTAACCGGCGTGAATAGCATCGTCGACCTTGAATTTGTCATTCGGTCCTATTATTATCAAAGAAAAGGAGATTCGTCCTTTTAACTTTTACAATGTCTGATGATAATAATTCAAGACGGGACACCAAAATTTCACCGAACAATGAAAGCACAATATAGTAATAAGCTATACCCTGACTCCCTTTCACCGAAGTCACGTATTTCATTTCGTATTCAAATTGTTCCGATATGAGCCTAAAGTTGAAAATCAAATTCCTTCCTTCGAAGTGTGAAATATTATAATTGTGAATTGATGGTTTTTGTTAGCTACATTATTTTTTTCCAATAATTTCTTTCATTTCGTATTAAACGATAAATGAATTGTTTTTTGTGCACGATATAGCGTAATCACGTACAAATTTTAATATTTTTTTCGGTTATTAATTTTTTAGCTAGATTTTTTTTTCCAATAATTTATTTAATTGAATATAGAATGATCACGAATTCTTTGTATTTTTATTTGATTATACGATATGATTGCTTTTATTTTTAATTCGATTCTACTGAAACTGTTGAGAAAATTCAATACTTTTCCAGTTACTAATTAAAAACTTGACAATTGAAATGTTTACGTGTTTATAATATTTATTTGCTTACGCTTTTACAATACTAATACAATAATCAATCATTACTATCGCGGAGAATCGAAGGATTGTCAAATTGCTAATATTTCTGATTGGGTAGATATTTCTTTTGTTCATTCAAAAATACGAGAACCATTTGTTTTGGCTACGTTTTTGTGTGTATTCTTCGATAGCTTTGCGGTTTGATTATTCTTTTTTTATTCATTTGATTATATGGGTTTCATTTTATTTTCAAATTCTATCTCGATAAGTGGTGATGGTAGAAACTGATGGATTTTTCATTTGTTCTTTACATTGAACTTAATAGTTTCTTTTATCGTGAATGAATTTGAATGATTCTTATTTTTCTTATTTGATTTATAGGTCTCTATATACAATTCGTCTTTTGTGTGTATTTCTCAATATATGCGTTGTGAATGAAATAATTATTCTGGTGTATGGTGTAAATTGTAAAGTATACTTTGATTATTTTTTATTAATCAATAATTATGGTTAGTGCCATTAAAAGTTAACAAAAAAGGTGAAGATATTATGGTCACAATTTTATTAGTAAATATATTCTCAGCCCGGTAGTGTTTGCCAAACCGTATATTCTAACAACACCATTAACATCTGATGATAATCGTTTTAACGTGGATGATTAATTACACGAACCATAGACTCAGTAATGATCTTCACTAATATATACCTATTCAATGTCTATAACTAAATCATAGAGAAGATGGGTCGGCGTAGTATACATGATGGTCCATTTAAGACTGCTAGGAACACTTTCAAAGTTCTTCTTGTTTATGTTATTATACTATATCTATATTCTATTATACTCTATCACTAATTAGTGACTTTATGGTTAAATAATCGTTCCATTCCTAATTTGTGGTACGTTGGTAATGAAACGATCGTCTATTGGCTATTTATTAAATTTAATGTATGTAAATAATCACAAATTGACAAATAAAAGATACCGCTGAGTTTATTTCACCAGTTCTTCTCTTCTTGATTTGACTTCTTCCTGTTGAGAAAAATATTTGAAGGTATTCCACCAAGCGGTTATAATGTTGAAATTTAAGTTCATTTATTCAATGTGCATTTGAGCCGAGTCTGTGGAAGCCCTGACATTGTAGCTCGTCTGTAAACATACGGCATCCATAATGAGCAGAATTGTGAGCAATACCGCCTTAAGTACTTTAGCGTGCAAGCTGAACAGTCCTCTTTGCTTCGAATGCTGCGCACAAGTTTGTCACGCGGTTATGTTTTAAGTTCTTAGATAGTTCTTAGTTATATTTTTATATTATACAGTTCTAACAAAAGAGGTTAAGAATCTGTACTAACAAATCTGGACATGATGTCTGAAATAAAGATACCACCAGTTCGGAAAATAATATAGGGACCCGAAAAGAACCGGTGATTTATTTTAATACTTAAATGGACTTGTTTACGCACTGGTTTCTGTCACCTGTTACCGTCGATTTAAGTATTTACTTATATCTATGGCAATCCTTGGAGCTGATAAATTATAAATTTGAAATTCATATTAAATGTTATAACGCAGCGGGGGCGCTTCATTATAGACCTGAAGAGCTCTGACCTTTAGATTAACCTTTTAAACGACAATAAGAAAATCCTCCGCTCCATTAGAGAACGATCCGAAAACAGTCATAATACAAAAACCCTTCATATACATATACATACACACACATATATATATATATATATACATAACCCTCTTTGTTTCCATACACAGGAATGAAATTAATTTGTCATCACTCTATGTGTATAATCATATCTTACAAAACCAATGCAACACCAACTTTGGGAACTGAGATGTTATGGTCCACTGGCTCACTCATGATGAATGGATGGTACCCACAGAGCCTTTCCATGACGTAAGCCAAGACTTTTTCCTATCCCAATAATAACAAACGATATCGGCCTCGGCGGACTATCTCAAGGAAGACTAGCCAAGCAAAACATATTCTAGTGCACAAGTAAGTGCGAAACACAGGGGCACTGTCTATTCCCGCACTCTAAGAGTTCAGGCGCAGGTTTTATGTGCTTTCAGAGGCACGGTAATGTAACTACTTCTGAATTCGAGACTTCGGGCTGCTACTAAAAAAAAGATAGATAAACTATAAAAACAAACAATAACTTTTATTCAATTGTCCTGAGGATTGAAGCCGGGACCTATAAATATTCCCAAAAGATACATTTTCTTTGTGATGAAAGATATATAGTGACTTTTATATAGTGGCCCAGTAGACGTCAACGTGACCTGATGAATGCGAGTTTAATTGCGGAAAAGTGCCGCTTTTTGGGCGTCCTTAGTTAACTTTTTTTTCTTTTCTTGGAAGGAAAACATCACTAGGAAACGATGACGTCGTTTCATGTTTATTCCACCATACATATGATCAGTTAGCATGTTAAACTGGCTATTATTTGACAAAATTTAAGGTCGATTCACCTTAAATTGTATTATAAACGTATATTGGGATGCATTTTTTTACAAAGCGATGGTAGGGCTTGGTGCAAGACGGTCTGGGTAGGTACCATCTATTCATCAGACGTCTTCATACCGCAATACTTAGATTGAGTGAGTGAACCAGTGTAACTACAGGCACAAGAGAAATAACATCTTAATTTCTCAGGATGGTGGGACATTGGTGACGTAAGAAATATTTCTTACAGCGCCAATGTCAATGGACGGTAGTGACCACTTACTACCAGGGCCCATTTGTCGTCAGCCTACTAGCCTATAACATAAAAAAGAAATATTAAATATTTATTAAATAATAAAAAATATATTTAAAAGCATGTTGTAATAATATTTAGGAGTGTCATTAGAAACGCCTGCTTTTAGATTTCTCAACTCATAAACGCTAAGCTCTGCTAGTATTAGTCTCGATGGTATACCTGAACGAAACAATATTCAGGCGAAATTATTATATCCTGTTATTGTATTATAAACTTTATTTCTTACGATATAAGGCACAATAGACAATGCAATTATTCTTCGTACAGTGCAAGTAAACAGTGTAAGTTGAATATTCTGTTTATTTACTTTTGCGCTATCGTTATTAGGGTAGCAATTCTCTCTGTATATACAATGTTTTCGGATTGGATTCTTCAGATCAATTTACATTTCTTTTGTGTTCATTTGTCAGTGAATTTTATTTATCTTTTTGGCAACAATGGATGTATATTAAAAGATTCGTAATTAAGGTAAACTCTACGAGGACATTATTTATTTATTTCTATAATGCCATCAGAAGTACGATAATGGTTAATCTTGCTTATGGCTTTGTAACCAGTATACCTTGGGGTACGAGATGTTATCGCACTATATACTTTGCCTCAATTAGCTTTCGAGGATACTCGAAAGCCGAGATTTGTTGTAGTTGCAAGAAGAGGTGGATCTTACCCCAAGAAAGTGAATTCCAACCCGGACAGGCACCGAGTTTTAACCTCGTGTTCATCGACAGAATACCTGGCTGTGTTGGAAATTGCAGCAAACTCTAAACCAGTAGTTCCCAAACTTATTTTTCTCTTGGACCACCTATTGGCATGTGTCCGTAACCACAGTTTGAGAGAAACACTAAAATATGAACTAAATTTAAATTTGTTTAATATTGGTCTTTTTAATTCTATCCTTAGTAACCCTACGAGTATTTCAGCAATTTAAATCTATGAATTTGTTAATGATTCTCTCAAACTGATTTGCAAGTCTGTACACGAAATTGTACGTAATATCGAATACGCAAGTTTGGACAAGTAACAGTCGCTTGCCTTATTAAAATATTATCTGGTTAGTTAGGTACTTAAAACAATGTAGGTAGGCCCTTATAAAAACTATGCTTACATTTTTGTTCTTTTTCTTATGGACCCCCATTTTTTATTCACGCCTACGTAGACCCCCAGCAAGTTTCCCGTGGATCCCTGGGGGTCCACCTGGACCACTTTGGGAATCATTGCTCTAAACCTTTAGAGGAATTAAAGTGTTTATCCAGGAGTGGAACATTTATTCACTCTCAAACCGGATTCCACCAAAGTATTCATCATAAATTGAACATAACATTGATAATAATCATTCTCCTTTTATTATTTTCTCAATTAAGAAATAGCAGACGTAAAATAACGCAAGAAATACGTTTCGTTCATAAGACGCAAGATAAGAATATCAAATATCGACTTGCGGTTTTTCTGCAAATTATAGTTATAATGAAAATACGTCTATGAATTGGTACTATTATAACAATATAGAGCTCAAAGATCGCATGTTAAAGATTTCTGTTGATTAAAACGACTGCGAACTATACGGTATTGAATATTTTATTCCTTATTAATAATACTTAATTTCGCAAGTCTACTCATAAATAAATCATTTTGATTACCAACGATTCCGAGGAAAGAAACTAATATGATAAAAGTAGAACACTTATTTCTCAGAAGTATGAAATACTTTACTTTTAATCAAATAAGTTAGTAAAACATTTCGTATTAAAGTATATTTCTATTATAATGCTAGTTGTCGCTCGCGGCTTCGCTCGTGTTTTAGACGTTGATCGTCAAGTGAAAGGCATAGAAAAGTTCAAGATTGCTTCACACCAAATTCTATCAAATTAAGTTCATTGGTTTGACCGTGAAAGAGCAACAGAGATACAGACAGATTTTCGATTTTATAATATTAGTATTAAAATTCCACATCAATGTTGTGCTTATATTGTGGTAAGTCGGACAGGATACGCAACTGTTTTGCCTTCTCTTTCTGGACTTATTCGTATCTCAAAAGGAGGCTAGTAGGAGCTATCCAATTAGTTCTGAGGTGGGGGTAAGATTGAAGGGTTTTTGAAGGCACAACTATCACTAGACCATGCCAGTGCCTCAACCAGCGTCAGACAGTCTGCCGGTAGATGTCTGCCAAATCCGTGAACTATTTTCAGTGTATGTAAGATGCATTACGCATTGTACTGAAATGTGCATTATACATACATACATACATACATTTACCGAATCGAAAAACGAGTATATCTTTATGAATTGATTTTCTAAAGTATGACTGCTTAATAATCGTGATGGTGATTTTTTTTGGCTATTCTCAAATGAGACCAATTATAGTGCACAGGTACTTAACCAAACACATGTGCCTCTAGTACTTCCTCATAAACGAAGGTAATGGCGAATTTTACAGCATGGAGTTCAGGTTCTGCAACCATAGTGCGCCATAGCGCCGAAGTATAAACACTCACAATTTCCCTACTCTGGGCTGCGACTTAATAATGCTCGACGGAAAACTCCAAATGCTCGACGTCTTCTATTGTATTGGGAACATATATATATATACGTTTCATAGGTACTATTATTTACTATAATTCTAAGGAAGTTACAGAATTTTCGTTTTCTTAACTTCTTCATTGAAATATGAATGAAAATATGAAAACCACTTCAAGGCGTAAATAAAGTGGCTGGCGTCTTTAAGATAAAACTTATAAGTTAGCGTAAAGTTTGATAATTACTCAACGTGTACTTGCGCTGATTCTGGTAATGTTTTCTCATTTCTACGCCTCCGTAGCAGTCGAAACTACGTACGAGTTTTGATAGTATACGAAATTTATTCTCTCATTTGCAAAATGAACGCGGTGAAACTTAATTGCGAACTTGATCGTTTCCAAAAATAAATTTGAATAAAGAAATTATTTATCACTTATTAGATTACGGCGAAGCCATTAAAGACAATATATTTTTTATATTTGGAAGCCCAAATCTTTGCTATAAAGACGTACAATTTATTTGTATGCAGGGAGTATATATCCGGTAATCTGTATTATTCCCCTAGATTATATTTATTGCATTATAATTAAATAATAAATATGATTGCACCCGTGAAAAGCCGGGTTGGGTCGCTTGTATAAGAAATACAACTTATGGCCTAATTGCGTTTGTTTATAAGGCTCCGGATACCGTGGTTCCAAGTTCGAATCGGAGGTGGGGCTGACAATGAGTTTTTTAATTTTTATTTCTAAAACTGATTAGACGTAGCCTAGATTTTGGAGGTTAGAATTCATAAGTTTACATGGCTAGGAATGCATGTAAAGCTCATAAGGTCTCGTGCCAGATTTCTCCGGTCGTAGCAGGATGTTGTGCCATCGAACTACGAGAGCGTATTTAAGTATTTGTGCACATCATAAAGAAAAAGGTGAATAAAATATTCTATATCTAACTAACGTTTTTTACGTGAATTTTGTAGTTAATTAATGGCGACATGTTTCAGGAAATACAAATCTTATATATTAATAGCGTAAGCCGATTTTTGTCCCAGTTATTATGGGTCGGTAGCTGCTCATAAAAATTCGGTTATGATCTTATTTTGAAGAGCTCCGGCCGTAGATGTGTAGTAGTATAAAGAAGATTCTTGATTGTAGTTTATTGAATTGTTACAATTTAACAAAAAAATAATTTTAGAGAGCAAAAAAAGTTAGTGGCCGGTTAGAGAGCGGTACTACGACTGTATAAGGAGAAATGAAAAACGTAAACAAAATTAGAGTAAATTGTTATCGACAAACTCTGATTCTAACCAAACTAATGTATATTAAAAATTTCATTTAAACAAGGTTTCATTATTTTGGCAAATGTAGATGAGTGACTGTGACAATGAAATGAAATGAAAACAAATCTGTCTTAGGTTCCGTTCAAAAAATATTTTAAATAAACGCGAAGTTTCGTGGAAGACTCACTAGTTCATATAAACAACATTTTGTTAGAAAGTTATGTAATGTAATTCTATTTAGTCTGTATTAAACCAATGATGTAAAGCTGAAGGTTAATATAATTGGTATAATCTAAATTTTACAACGAAATTCACTTGAAATTAATAATTTCTCGTCAAACACCAATACCATCCATGAGATTACAACTCGCTAAATAGCGACATACCCAATAACACTAAACGTAACATTTTGTGCTTGGTCTAGCATTGTAAAGAGCAGTTCATAATAAAGGAAATTTATTGCGACAATTTTCAATAAAGACAAAATGAGTTAATCTGCGATATGTTTGTAAGAATTTTATTGCAACATAGAGCGTAATCGTTCGTAACATTTCTAAAGCAAAAATATTACATATTTAGTATATAAAAGGATAAATAAAAATAAATAACCTGTTTCCTATTCTAAGTTATAATGGATTCGTGTATGAAATGGCATAGAAACCAGTCAAGCGTCATAATTATAACGAAAAAATGTACAATTAATTTTTATATTTTATATAAGAATATAATATAATTCAGTTTGAAAGTGTTGTCTTGTATTTCTTGTATCGTAGCAGCAAAACTGTGTACTTAAAGTCGAATTATAAATGTTCTACTGTGAACACGTCTTTAGGGCATCGAAAGTTCATGTGCACTTGCATTTTACTGACAATCGCATAACAGTTTGTTCAAATGTCCATAGCTTTTGATGCGCCGCCAAACCCAAATCGATGGTAAAACTACTATTGTATGGTGTTTGTATTTACACTATCACACGTAATATACATCGATTACCGTGAATATTAGGAAGGTAAAATATTTGCTTATAAAATTTTTATGTGCAATAAAACATTTATATTAGTGACAATGTCTTTATATTAGGAGTTATTTATTCAACCCTACAATTATATAACGTTTAGAGTAAAAGAATGATTAAGTGTACACTCACGATTAAAAAAAACACATCATTAGTTCCGGTTGACACTTATTACAGTGATAATTAGTTTCAACCGGAATGACGGAGTTAAATGGTAATCGCAGTAAGACACAAGGTTCCAGAAATGCCCATATAATATTTTCGAGACCCTATATATATTGGGGCGAAACAAACGCTAGCGCGATTCAGAAACCAGCCCCTTCATACAAATTTTCAGTACAAACATTTAATTTTTTTTTTTAAGTTTGACAATACGAACGAGTTCTATTTGAGTTAGGAATATTTAGTTCTTAATAATTAGTAAAATGCTTAGTTAATATTAAAATTTCGTTTAAATGCAAAGAACATAATCCAGTAGATTGTTCCGTAGTCTATCCACGTCGGCAGCGATATTGATACTTTAAACAGCGAGATTCAGTACTTCAGTTAGATAAGCTCTCGGGTCGCCGGAGGTTATTAGTATGATTTTGAATCCATGATTTCATATTCTAGAATTTACGATTTTTAAAATAGGGCAAAAATATTGATCCCATATGCAACGGCGTGTTCTCTGATTAGTGAATATATTTTTTTTTAATTTCATAACGGTAAGCAGACTGTCAAAAAGTACATCCCATAAAAAGGGGGCAGCGCTGGATTAACGCTATAAAATGCTTTTACAATCGCAAATTGATTTATAAAAAAAATTATAATCATAATAAATTTTCATCAAAGATTGAGTCATTTGATTTATTTAAAAATCGTGTAAGGAAACTTTGTGCAATTTTTACAGTACCCAGAGTCAGCACTATGGTTGGATCCGGCAACAGGCTTGTAAGAAATAAATACCAATACATAGTCAATGCTCCACCAACCTTGGAAACTGAAATGTTTTGTCAATTGAGCGTGAAGTTACACTGGGTCACTTACGATCAGATGAGTGGGTGCTACCTGCCCAGACAGGCTTGCACAAGGTTGCAGATTTTCTTATTTATATAGATAGATATTTTTTATTACTGCCAAGTATAAGATGTTTATTACTTATTGTTAAACGCGCCATCCTTAGCGTCCATGTGTGTTATTCAATTCACCATCCAGCTTGCATTTATTTAAGTAAGTGTTCTCTTAATTTGAGAATTAACTTCTATGTTTCTCTTTATTTCTATCAACAAACGTAAACCACGCGCTACATTAGAATGGAAGTCAGAATTTGCTGGATTCGACTATAAGCCTATTCTGTGAACACGCAGTTCGCATTCGCAATGAAACTTTTCAACGTATTGCGTTGAATTATTTAAACATTTGTTTTTGTATTCTATTTGCAAACCGGTTGAAATCTTTAATTAAAGCTTTAAAAATAAATGTTTTAGCGAATTGAATGTTAAAATATTTTCGTAGCATGAATACAATTCTTCAAGCATTGTTGCTGCCACTTGAAGGGTTCAATATCTACGTCGGAGATCCAGAAGGTCGCAGGTTAACATAAGTGATTTATTTAGAATGTACCTTTATTAAAATTTAAGTGGTGTAATATCTATGTAATAATTTAGATTAATCAAACGTATTGTTAATTAATTTATCTTTCAATATATATAATAGTAGATGTCGCCCGCGGTTTCGCTTGCGTTTCAAGGGTTGGTCGTCTAGTGTTAAAGAAGGACCTATATCCTTCCTTATGTTTCATTTTAAATTTCATCAAATTCAGTTCAGGGTTCAGATGTGAAATCATAACAAAGAGACAGACTGAGTACTTTCATATTTAAAATATTAGTATAGAATTACGTATAAAATTGTAGCCAACAAAGGATGTCTTAAAGAAAGAAATTATAAAAAGCTGATTACTTTTTTAAAAAAATGGCGCATCTGAGAATGTGTGCATTATACTATATGTTATTATAGTATATTCATATACATACAAGACGATGTGAATCAGTTAGTTGCATGTAACCGATTAACGCAATTTGAAATCCGCGAACATAAAACATTGTCCTATTTTTTTTTATATGTGAGAAAAGAGATCTTATGTCAGTCAAAATTAAAAATAGAACTTCGGAACAAATCATGGGCGCCTGGAATAATGCCGAGTAAGTAAGCATTCCGTTGAAGCGCAATTTCGATTCTCTAGACGAGAATTGACACGGTCTGTCATCAAGATAATAAGACAGTTTTTTTTTTAATAAATAGTGCACTGTTGCTCTAAGGTCCGAGTGCTGTAACTGCAAACGGAACAAAGACATAATTTGAATTGACATTTGTTTGTGAATTTAAACGAAATAAAAAGAGTTATTTATAAATCGGGACCCGTAATATCTACTGAATTTATAGGCCGGTTCCTTAATACAGATAAAATTTATAGAACCTATTTTAAAGATATAATATAGCAGTCGTTAAGCCTTCCAAGAAAAATATGACACGGTCGTTTAGTTTTCCACCTGTCACTAATGGCGTTTGATGGGCGCTATTAAGAAAACAGCGCAATTAAGCGCAATGACTTATTATGTAAATGTCACTTAGAGCTGAGATGGCTCAATGGTTAATGGTAGGTTGATTGCAAGTTCAAACCCAGGTAAGCACCACTGAATTTTAATGAGCTTCATTTGTGTTTATAATTTATCTTTTGCTCGACGGTGAAGGAAAGCATCGTGAGGTATGTATGTATTAATTAATTAAATTCTGCCACATGCGTATCCACCAACCTACATTGGAGCAGAGGGGTGGAATAGTCTTCAAACCTTCTCCTTAAAGGGAGAGGAGACTTTGGTCCAGCTGTGGGTTATTTACAGGCTGTAATTCAACTTGACAATATGCGTCGTCGGCAGCCCATGTCTGGCTGGGTGTATTATAACCTCGTCACGGTAGCATGCGAAAGGATCTCATGACACTCGCCAAAGAGTCGGGGAGAGTAGCACAGGATTTTTTGGCCATCGGTGAGTCACTTTATGTGAGAGAATCGAAAAAAGGTGTATTATTAACTAAACGTCCTTCCAAGTAACTTGTATAAATATAAGCGTAACCACGATGAAATTTTAACACAACAGTATTAATGTTGTGTTAAGATTTGTAAGGTAAGTGAGCTGGTGTAACTACAGACTATGTCCCTTATAAACATACATGCATAACATCCTATTTCCAAGGTTGATGGCGATGTGGTAATGTAAAGAACATTTACTATTTTTTTGTATATATATGTATATACATAACCATTATGTGGTCCATTTGTCGGGTCACGTTCCTTTGTCATAAAAAACGAAAAATTTCGTAACTAAAATTAATTACTTTAAATGCATTAATTATATTTATTGCTAATATTTCATTATTTAAATATTCCATTTAAAATTATATCAGCCATATTAAGTATTGGATTAGCTAGTTGCTTACTAGTTTAACGGTAATGTCTGTGGTAACATAATTACAATACTACGTGGGGTAGCTTAGTTTAGGTATATTTTCGTTATTCGTGTCATTATATAATATTAGTATATACTAATATTAGTACGTTATAAAAAGTTATAATGGAAAATAAATTGATTGTAAAAGATAAGAGATCTTACGCTGCTGTTAGATTGCTTGCCAGCTATGTTGGTATTCTGCCAAAATCTATAAGTACGCCGTAACAGTATGTAAATTCGTGCAATTCCAGTCAAATGTAGGCGCAAACGATGTTAAAATAAACATCTATATCACACACAACCTTGTGAACAAAACGTGAGTTCAAACACAGACACACAGATACACCTTTGCCACACGCATATATACAAACGAATTAAAAACATTTAGAAATGTTGACTAAAAATTCATTACATTAAATACTTCATTGTATCTTAATTGGTGTAAGCTGTATTATGCCTTTACTGTTTTTACTTATAATAAATGATTATAACATTATATTTACCTAGTTTCATGTTAAGATAATTTTTTAAATCTGTTAAATAAATTAATAAACGTTTATATTAAACTGTATTAGGCTGAGTAGTCTTGAGCCTCGGGCAGCAAATTTAGAGATCAATTTTTTTTATAAGGATTTTAGCCACTGACAGCACTAACATAAAAAAAAAAATTAGTAAGGCGGATTTTTGGCATCTTAGTAAGAAATCGACGTCCCACTAATCCTATCATTTTATATTATATACATATATCATTTCAACAGCATAGCTGATTTAACACCGACTCTAACAGTCGTAGGAGTAATGGCGGTAAAAATGATGTAGCCTATACTTGAAAAAAATGAAATCCGCCATTACTATTAACAAAGTTTATGTTTATATGATACTTAGTGAAGTTGGTGGTTAGTCTTCAAGCAAGCGCGTCTAGTACAGACCACTTATGATTTATTGTTACAACAGCCGGCCACGTTTTGAATTACTGTGCACCGGTTTGAAGCGGTTACGAATTTTCCCCAGGACGAGCAGCGAGAACATCACAAGAGTCACAATTAATCTGTGATTACAAACAGTTTTATTTAATCTAACTAAAGAATGAATTAAACAAGGACAATTGAAAAAAAATGTAGGCTCATGTTGTCTAATTGCTCTGGTTATTACGTGACTCGGTCCACGTAATTATTCGTGTTTTGCTTCAAAACAAAAGCGACTGTTCGCAATATACATGTTTTTATTTTCATGTTATAACCGAGGGTTGTTAAGGTCGTACAGGTTTTACATTACACCGTTTATTAAGATATATTTTGTTTTTTTTTTGTTTTACAAATAATTTTAAAATTAATTATACATTTTTGTTCGATATTTTATTAAGAAGTGAGGCCGATATTTTAAATAATTTTGAAATATATGTTATTTAAAATAATTTATTTTACAACGGCGAATGTGTCACGAGATTGTAACAGTTGACCTTGACCTGGATATTAGCGTTCTGTTGATTAATTTGTGTTGATTATATACTTTGGTGCGTGCTATTGAGTCTTTGAGCTTAAGAAAACTCCCATAGTCGGTTTTTATGAAACTTACGTGTTGAAATTGGGTAGCACTATCCTAAATATCGTACATAACGCAGTGTCAGGCCCTAGGGCCCCTAGGGTTTGAGAACCATTTTTTTTTAAATATTATTGTACTACCATGCATAAAAAAGATTTTTTTTTGTCAGTATAAAATTGAGCAAATGCTGACGGTTTCGTCAAAATGGCAACTTCCTTGTTACTAATATTTGAACTTCGATAATGTCGTATCACTTATCAACGATATG